>NC_138348.1:107410567-108805567 GCF_046562875.1 Panthera onca | reverse complement strand
AGTAGCTAGTTAATAAATAGAAAAACAAATGGCTTTAATTTTTACTTTTTACTATTAGGACTTAACATGTTTGTTCCAAAATTCTCTTCCCATACCCCCCATCATCTCTCTGCTCACTCCTTCCCCAGTGGAAAGAGCTAGGATTCTAACCAGGTTTCTGGCTCTGGAATCCTTGCTCCTTCTAATGCTAATACCAAGAAAAGCTTCTGTAATGTTTTGTTTTGTTTTGTTTTTTAAGTACGATTATTTTCTTAAGTACTTTTTTCCTAATATATAACAAGACACTTGAACTTCTTATAGGTTGACTACATACAAGTATCTTTTATTGTCTTTTTAAAAAGCTATTCACATGTCAGTTCTAAATGGGGGCGGGGGGGGGGGGGCGGGGGAGGGGAGGGAGGCGGTGCACAGTGGGGAAATAGCACAATGAATAGATTCAATACTTAATGTTTATTCCGAAAACGTTCCCAATCCATATTATTCATAGATAACATTTTTGAGACACAGAAGTATTTGAAGAGGACATTATGCTTCAGAGCAAGAAGGTCTTAGTAACAATTTCATGTAGTTTAATGACTGCTCTGTGTTGTTCAGAGTTGATTTACAATTTTTATTGTCTCATAATAGACTGTCAGAACACATTTGTTTGATTTGTCAGAGTAATTTAAAGCTCTTCTCAAATCAAGTAACAAGAGAAAAAAGGCTGAGTGGAGTAATTCTGAAAAATCAGGCATTATGTTAATTTAATCAGGAGGGGCAGGATGAAGTGGTCACTGTCAGCCCCTCAGGTTCTGCTCCAGACGTGGTGCACATTCCAGAGACGGCAGACCTGTCTGTCTCCCTCCTTGAGTACAGGGACAATAATCCCAGGACCAGCCGCAAAAATCTTGCAGACTGGTAGTTTCTACTGCACGAATTTTATTTTATTTTTTATATATATAATTTATTGTCAAATTGGCTTACCTACAACACCCAGTGCTCATCCCAATAAGCGCCCTCCTCAATGCCGGTCACCCATTTGCCCTCTCCTCACCCACGGGTTTTAAAGAACAATCCATAACAGGAGTATCTGCTGCATTTCGACCTCTTCTTTGAGCCCCAGGGTTGCCGTCAATTGACCAATGATCGGACATCTCTTTCAGCATTCAGTGACTCTGAATGTGATTAAGGACTTTTTTCTTTCTCCTGCAATCTTATCACTGTCTTCTCTGTAACAGGCTACTTGATGCACGAGTTTCACAAGTTTTGGATTGAAGAGGACCCCACGGACATCATGGAATTCAATCGTGTGCGGGAGAAATTTCGCAAGAGGATCATAAAACAGCTGCGGAACCCAGACATGGCATTGTGCCCACACTTCGCTGCCTCAGAAGGTTTGATCAACATGTAGTCGCGCATACTGGTTTTAACGGATACCCCCGGAACACTGCCTCATTGTCGTGTTAGTTCCCTGCTTAGGTCCCAGCTCATACACTGAGTGCACACAGTGATTGTATGCATGCCTTTTGGTACGGTACTTTCATCTCTGGGTCACAACTACCAGATCCCCAGATATCACCGCTTCTGGAGTATCTGCCATCCAGTGACTGTTCATGTTGTGGCATTATGCAGTGTTACATTTGCCTTGACACCCAAGTATGGAGAGAGTTTTCTATTTTTTTAGATTGTTTTCCTCCCCCTCATAATTCAGCATCGAAGAACTGTATTTCTCTAGCTGTCTTTTGTATGTGAGAGATCTAGCGGACTCTTGTTCTGTGAAAGCCTTTCAATTTATTGATACGTCTCATGACTACCGCTGCTAGCTCTTCGGGCCGGGTTCACGCTTGGACCTCATTCCACTGAAGTATATGACTTGCAAATAATACAGACAGACACATGATAAACCAAACCATTCCTGCAAACATAGCTGTGCTTCATGACGATGTAACGAGGCTTACGAGAAGCAGATTTAGGTAGGTGCTGTTTTTGTCCAAAGTACCGCAGAATTGTACTGTAACTTATCCCCAATTGCGATTGTATCCTAGTCATGTGGATATCAAATTATTTTATTCCCCTGATTTTACTGGCTTGGATGCCTAAATATGTTTATGATGCTTGGAGCCTCAGAAAAGAAGTATGCACGCTTCAAAAGCTGCAGAAGATTTTTCACTGCCTGCCTCTCGCTGAACTCAGTTACACCCTGGCACTCTTCTGATCCAAGCATCTGTGCTTGGGGAACTGAGTGCTGACTGGTTTATTTTTAATGTCAAGAGGTTATATGAAAAAAACAATTTGCAAGAAAATGTGTTGCAAGAGAGGGACCTAAGGTGTGTCCTTCTGTCGTATTTCTTGAAAATAATGACCTTGTCTTGTATCAGTGAAAAAAGTAAATGGCTTGGAGGGGGGGGGGAAATCACATCATTCCAAAACTGCTAAAAATCATTTGGAAGACCATGATTTCGTTTGGAATTATGATTGTAGTCTGTTGAATAGTATTTACCATGGCATTTCATACCCATGGTATTTTATACCTTCTGACTATCGATTTTAGTATGATTAGACGTTTGTGTAATCACTTGCTTACTTAAATGAATTCTGAGTACTGCCTAACTGTCAGTTATATGAATAAATTACATGCCATTCTACTGTAATGTGTAGTCGATTTCATTTTAATATTTTTGTGCTCCCACAGCCTCTGAATATGCAGAGATGTGAGTGGGTAGAAGGTCAAAGACGGACAACCTAGAGCTGAATATAAATCACGCCATCATTCCGAGTAACCAGGTGTAAATTACCAAGCGTCATATCTGAGAGACTTCTTTTACTTAACATTGAGGCCTGATGGTGCTTTAGTGAAAGAAGAGGATCCAGCTTTTTCTTTGTAACCTCCTTATAAAGCCTGGATTGTCTATGGGAAGACAACTGATAAAGGAAACATTAAGCTACCTTTGTTTCCTTGTCCATTCTAGCTCCTCTGGGATTCTGCTATACGTCCTCTTTCAGCTGGGTACCAGGTGGCATCATTCGCCCGGCCTCTGTTACAGCCCTGTGCCCTTCTACACAGTGCAGAAGGAAAGGACCTGATTAACGCATGACATGTATCTCGAGGAACGACAGAGTGAGAATGTGTGAACCTGGTAAACGGCCTGTCTTGGGAGCCCCGAATTTCTACCGCAGCTGCGGCTGCTGTGTGTGAAGGCTACGTTGTCTCTTTCTATCCACTGTGGCCCTGTGTCACTGATGCGGCTTGATAGTATGTGGCATTTACACTACCTCACTGTCTCTTCTGCTCAGGTAGAGACAGCTGATGGTAACAAAGCTGGAAGTTTTCTCTCCCAGCTCCTTGCACGATTTCGCTCAGTCATATCTTAACATGGCTGCAGAATTTTAGGATGGGCTGCCGGCTCCTGCTAGTTCTGAGTATTATTACTAGTTCTGAGTATTATCAGACTTCTTGTTCACACCTGCTTGTGAAAGATGCGTTCTGCCCAGTAACATGAAGGGAAGCGAGAAAAAGAAGAGAAGGGTTTCAGAAGCTTAAAAAAATGTGTGATGTGTATGTGTTTTCCCCTGGAGCATTCTTAGCTTGTGTATACTTATTCCACTGAACAAGGGTTGACCACTTAGAATGTAAATCATGTAGCAAGCCTCTTCCAAGTTTTCCAAAACATTGCTTGCTATGATAAAAACACATTCTAGTTTTCACTACAGAAAGAAAACCCTTTGAAGCACCGTTTTTGAAAATTATGACTTCAACTGGACTTTCCTTATCACAATTCTTGTTATTGTACTGAAAAAATATGTTTTTGCCTGATAATCCACCATGTTTTCTACTTGAAAACTTAAATATATACCCATCCCAAAATACAGGATGCCCTTACAATATATCTTCTAAGCTCAAGATACTTTTGAGAAAAAAAAGAGGATGCTGTGAATAATTTCTCCAGGACAACAGGGTAAACTGACAGTCTGAGGAAATGGAGATGTTAGGTGGCTGAGAGAGACCAAGAGACAGACTTAAGTAGGGACTGTCCACCCACGACTCAGACAAATGCAACCTGATTTCTTCACATTCTAACCTCTGGGAGAAGTACATCTCAGGGACATGGACACTGTGATATCTAGGATACTAGCAACACCTTAAAGACCCATCAGAGGGGCACCTGGGTGGCTCAGTCGATGAAGTGTCCAACTTCAGCTCAGGTCATGATCTCACAGTCTGTGAGTTCGAGCCCTATGTTGGGCTCTGTGCTGACAGCTCAGAGCCTGGAGCCTGCTTTGGATTCTGTCTCTCTCTCTCTGCTTCTCCCCTGCTCATGCTCTCTCCCTGTCTCTCAAAAACAAATAAACATTAAAAAAAAAAAAAAAAAGACCCATCAGAGGCATGAGGTTTATCTGAGAAGGTCAGGTGAATAGGCTGGGCTTATGGGAAGTCAACAGTAGGAGAAACAAAAACCCAGTAATCAGACTCCATGGCCACAGATAATCTTGATCTGTAAACAGATGGGACAGATCCAAACTGAAGAAATATCAGAAGAGGATGAGAGTTGGTGAAGTGTGGCAATCAGGGATGGGAAACAGAAGAAAAAGGGGACGGGAAAAAAAGAGTCAGCCAGGTCCATAACCATATCTAGGAAACTTTGAGCCACAGTGACGTCCTCTATCAAAGCGATGCCTCTAACCCTTGCCTCTACCACTGCCCAGGGTAGGAGGCTTGGAGTAACTGCTCTATAATCTGCAGACCATGGCAGAAGAGCAGAAGTGAGAGTAACACTGGGTCCTAGAATGAAAGGGGTTCCGGGATGGACTCCATCTCAAGAACTAACGTTCAGTGAGTGCTGATGCCATGTGCCAGGACCATGCTGGCCTTTATCTGCATTATTCCATCCCCTCATGAACATACAAAGTGAGACTGCTTGCTTGTTTTTCTAGACAGATAGGCTTACAGAATCAAATACATCGCCAGACATCTCAAGAGAGTGAGGTATCACCTCACAGAGCAAAGTGTTGGTGAGGATGTGGAGAAAAGGGAACCCGTGTGCACTTGCTGGTGGGAATGCAAACTGGTGCAACCAGAGGACCCCCAAAAAGTTAAAACTAGAACTAGCCTATAACCCAGCAAATCCACTTCTGGGTCTTTGTCCAAAGGACATGAAAGCACTAACTCAAACAGATATCTGCACTCCCAAGCTGACTGTAGCATTCTACTTAAAATAGCCAAGGCATGAAAACGACTACATGTCCATCAAATGACGAATAAAGAAAACATGGCATATGTATACAATGGCATATTATTCAACCACAAAAAAGAAGGAAATTCTGACATTTGTGACATGGATGGGACTTGAGGGCATTATGATAAGTGAGATAAGCAGACAGGGAAAAGCAAATTTCTCTCACTTATATGTGGAATCTAACAAAACCCTGAACTCATGGATACAGAGACATACTGTGGTTGCCAGAGCAGGTCGGGGAGGCTGGGTGAAATGGGAAAGGCTGGTCAATAGGTACAGAAAAAAAGAAAAACTAAACGGCACAGCTAGATCTTGAACCCAGGGCCTTAAGCCCTGACTTTTCATCAGTATGCGTCTCCCTAGTTGGAATTATTCTCCACTGCCCAGGGTAGATTATAAACACATACACGCCCCCTACCCCTCAAGGGGTAATATATATGTAAATAACAGTTCTTGCCGGGCGTCTTCAGGGTGAATTCACATGTGGCAGATTACAAAGATTACAAATCCTGCCACACTGTCCCTCAGGACGTCACCCACTCTTGCTCAGAATTTCTTCCTTGATACACAAAGAACAATTCTGACAGGACTGTAAGCTCTCTCCTGAGAGTCCGGGAAGCCTGCACAACTCCTCCAGACTCCCCTGTGGGAAACGTCAGTGAGGCTCCTCGGTGGGTCTGCAGAGACTGGACTGCAATATGTTCACATAGATGGTTAGGAGAGGGGTCGGGGCAGATTTACAAAAAATAAAATGTTGACTCAGTGCCTTTCTATTATTTTATCTATTATGTACCCGGAACTGTGGTCTGCTTTGCAAAAGAGGCCACAGATGAAAAGCCAATGGCAATAGGTGAGTGTCGCAAAGAGAAGAGCAAGCTGAGATTCCGCCTACAAAACAGTCAAACCCCTCCGTCACGCAAGATGGGTGAAGGGAGGTCCCTTTGAGATTGCCACCCCCCATAACAATAGCTCGGATGAATTCCACAGCATCTCCAGGCATGGGTCTTGGAAGAGGCTTCATCAGGGAAATTTCTAAAGCAAAGATTAGCAAGAGAAAAGAAGATGTGAGCGCACCCCAGGTCCCAAGGCACAGCAGGGCCTGCGTGCTATCTAGACACACTGTAGGTCCGAGTTCCCTGCTGTCCGCCCTTCTCTCAGGACAGGCCTGAAAGCAACCTCGGGGGAGGTGGTGACCTGCCACGGTCACTCTGCAGCCAGGCAGTCTGGACCTGCCTGCCAGCTGCCCTGCCCCTGCAGACCCCAGGGTGTGTGGGATGGTGCCCTGGGGGAGGGAATCTCTGGTCCTTCGGGAAACTAAACATAGATGCACTCCCTTCCTTTGGGAGGGAGAGACAAGAGCCTTCAGGCACAGATAGTTGAGTTTGGTCCAGCAGCCCAGTGAGAGCTTGTGAGTTCTCTGACACATCTCCGGTCACACCCACAGACTTACATTTCAGACACATTATTAGCTCCTCTATGCCAAGTGTGTGGCACTTAACAAGGAATAAGGACATCAGCAGGCTCCAGCTGTACGATACCAAGAGTTACATAATCTACTTCCGGTCAAGTTTTTACTATTCGTGCAAAGTACAAGAGGAAAAAGCCAGGAGTCAGAACACCCACGTTGCAGGGTACCTTCTGCTAGCCTTCCTTAGGCAAGTGACTTGCCCTTGCTGACTTGGCTTTTATCATCCATAACAGAAAAACAATAGTAACAGCTCCTCTTCAGAGGATTATTGTAAGAGTAAAAATCAAATAAACTAACATCAATTCAAGGGCTTGGGAAACTCCAAAGGGCTGGTTAAACACATGTTTAGTTATGGTTGGTATTATCCATTTGGTTTTGGGCTATGAGCTGACTCTCAAAGAAAATTAGGCTATAAAATTTGTCCTTGTAGCTGGTGTCCCCCATTAATTCAATTCAGCAAATATTTATTGAGAACTCCGTTTGTGCCAGGCGTCATGCCAAGACAGGATAAAATGGGAAACAAGGCAGCGTCCTTGGTCTCCCAGACCTCACCGTCCAAACCCAGTGCCTCGCTTGCGGAGTGTGGTCTTGGGGCCACCGACACGGGCACTGTGCGACATGAATCATCGTAGCCCCTCTCCAGACCTGCTGAACAAGGTCATGTAACACTCTCCCCAGCGGGGTCGTGTGCACTTTCAAGTTAGACAAGCACTGCTCCAGAGGGTATTGATCCAGCCACTCTCTGCTGAAACCTGACAAGGCCTAATCTTCAACTGTTTATGGTTGAGAAATAAATCAAACATTCCCTTTGTCTTCCCACAACTTACTCTGGAAAGCAAAGAAGGACTACGTGTTCTGTTGTCAGCCACTCACAGGTGCAGACAGGAGTCAACGTGGTGGAGGAGGCCTGTGATGGACTAACCCCCAATGTCATGATATCAGGAGGGGGGTGTTGGGATGATTAGGTCGTGAGGGTAGAGGCCTCCTAAGGGTGGGCCTCATAAGCGTCATAAGGGTGGATGGGAGTAGTCCCTTTTATGAAGAGACATGAGAATCCCTTCTCTCTTTCTCTTTCTCTCTCTCTCCCTCTGCCCCTCTCTACCTGAAGATACAATGACAGGATGGCCATGGGCAAACCAAGATGAGTGCCCTCACCAGACCCTGAACCTGCTGACACCTTGAGCATGGACTTCCCAGCCTCCAGAACAATGAGAAATAAATCGTTGTTTAAGCTACTCAGTCCGCAGTATTTTCTGTTAGAGCAGCCCAAACTGACTAAGACATCGACTTGGACCCAAGAGGATGGCCCGCCCTTCTACCCCAAATGCTTCCTGAGACGCTTCTTACAGTAGCCAAAGCTGGTGCTGCCCCAGACGCTCCCTCCCACCAAACACCACTCTCAGAGTTTTGTTCTCAAGGAGTCTGTCGGAGCGGCCAGCCTCTTACATGCTGGAGACAACAGTCTTCACATGTTAGCCAAGGTGTCCCCTTCAATGAACAGAAACGACCTGGTTGCAACTTAGCAACTATCCACAGAAGTCATTTGAAGTCTGAGGTGTGTGCTTCCTAGAGCAAACCCGGAAGCCTGGAAGCACCAAGAGGATGAAAATCAAAATTACGCGACTCTGAGCCCAAGTGTTCTGACCCCACTCTAAGAGAGACCCAAGGAGGGCAGTTGGGAGGAGCGCCAGGTGGTGTGCAGAAGTGTGGAATCGCTACACTGTGCACCTGAAACTAATGTTGCCCCGTAGGTTAACTAACTGGAATCTAAATAAAATTTTTAAAAATAAAAATAAATTTAAGAAAAAAGAAAAAAGAGGGAACCAAAATATTTGCCGAACAAGGTAGGGCCAGTCTTAAATAAACCAAAGAATCTGGGACTTACAACAATCTGAATCTTTTCTCATGATCTAGAACAAAAATGACACATTTAAACCAATTTAAAACATGCCAGTTCTAAGAAAGCTATTTAAATGTTTTATGAAACTGCTACGTTTGGGGTTACGCTTACCCTTACAATAAGCCACACAGCTAATTTCCCGGCTTTAGATCTCGTCCTTGCTTCTACTTGTGTTCCTGATTCTATATAAATATGAAATGAATTAACATGTGTGAGTGTGGTTTCTTTTTTAAAAATTACTATTTTCAGGAGATATGTGGATCATCTAAACAGGATCTTTCTAAAATGCTATTCACTTGCTGTGGGTTTATTTTTTTATGGATTGATATGTTTTAATTACATTAATTTTACTTCCTGAAAGCACTTTTAATAAAACTTCTGAAGATAACTGTATGTCGTACCACAGGCAGCTGTAAAGCATGATAAGGAAAGATCCCATACGCCCTTCATCCATTTCCCCCCAGTGTAGCGTCTCACATGACTGGAGCACAACATCACAACCAGGAAATCGACACTGCTCCAGTCTACCTCAGATTTCATCTTACATGTACTCATTGGTGCGTGTGTGTGTGTGTGTGTGTGTGTGTGTGTATTCTGAGCAGTTTCATCCTGTGTGTACGTTTGTGCAACTGACACAATTACACAGTGTAAAACATACAATCACATTAATTGCAATTACAATTACATTGACGTAGTCAATGTCAGAACATTTCAGTCACCATAAGGATACCTTACGCAGCCCTTCTATAAGCACACCCACCTTCCTCTCCCACCCCGGCCCTAAGCCCTGACACTGATGTGCTTTCCATCTCCATCATCTAGTCTCTTCAAGAATGTTTTATAAATGGAATCAGATAGTACGTAGCCTTTTTAGATTGGCTCCTTCACTCAGCATAATTCCCTTGCGATCATCCAAGTTTTTCCACGGATCAATATTCCTTTCCATGGCTGAGCACTATTCCATGGAATAACCAAACCATCACTTGTTTAACCATTCATCTGCTGAAGGGTATTTGACATGTTTCTAGTTTGGGGCTATTACAAATAAAGTTGCTCTGAATATCAGTGTGCACATTTTTACGGGAAAATAATCCCCATCCCGTTTCCCCCATTCCCACACCCACCTCCCGTCTGGCAACCAGCAGTGTGCTCTCTGTACTTAAGAGTCTGTTTCTTGGTTTCTCTCTCTCTCTCTCTCTCTCTCTCTCTCTTTACTCTCACTTTTCCTTTGTTCATTTGTTCTGTTTCTCAAGTTCCACATATGAGTGAAATCATATATTTGTCTTTCTCTGACTAACTTAACTCGCTTAGCATTTTACTCTCTAGCTCTAGCCATGTTGTTGCAAATGGTAAGATTTCATTACTTTTTATGACTGAATAATATTCCATTGTATATATTCACCACATCCTCTTTCTCCATCCATCTAGTGATGGACATATGGCAGCAACGCACATTTTAGTTTTATAAGAAATAGCCAAATCGCTTCCCAAAGGAGCTGAACCATTCTGCATGAAAGACGAGCAGGAATTTCTAGATACTGCAGCCATTCCCCAATTATCTATCTGACCCATCTCTCACAGTGATTGAAACCCCTAATTTTGGCTATACCCAAAGTAAAGACATACACTTCCTGTCTTCCCTTGCAGCTAGGTATGATCACTTGACTAATTCTGGCTAATATCATGTAAGTAGGAGTTCTGTGGGCAGCTTCTCAGAATATTCCATTAAAGAAATGCAGAACGTACCCTGTGCCCCTTTACTTATTTCTCAGTTCGTCCTGCTGCTATAAACTAGCTGTGACATTTGCCATCCTGGACCACAAATACAAGAGCTACATCCTAGGGATGTCAGAGCGGTAAGCTGGAAGGAGCCCAAGTCCCTAAGCAGCCCTACTCCTAGTGGGAGACCTACCAGCCCTAGACTGTCTTCCCTAGACTTTCATGTGAAAGTAAAACACACTAGGTGACTTAGGCTGTTCTTCGTGTCAGTCTTTGTTAATTACACCTGGACGAAATCCTGACTAATAGATCAGGTACCAAGCCATGGAGACATACACGACCCACCCAGGAAACACCATTAGCTCCGAACAGTGTGAGCAAGAGGACTCCTGGGTACCTAACTAGAAATGAGGCAGGAGCCAGAGCCAAAGGCAAGGGCCCAGTCACGGAGGGTGCGGTATACCAGGTGTGCGCATTTACAGGAACACAGAGCTCTCATCCAAAAGCTTCCCTGGAAGGTCTAGGCATACCCATGCATCCAGATGGGCTTTCCCACAGACCACCGAGAGGGGGCCTTGGCCTTGGCAGTGGGCTGGAGCTCTCCCCAGGGCTCTGACGGGCAGCTCAGCTCAGCTGAGCTCAGCCTCCCAGCTCAGCCTCCCGGCTTCACTGCTGCTTTAGCAGCTGACACTGCAGCTGTGGGTCATGCAGACGTTATGACAAGTAATTCAGAGCCCACCGGGCACCAGGTCTCTGCAGCAGCGCTGCTTATAGCTATAGTTGCACCAAAAATGCTGAAGACAGTGCCTTCAGACTCTGGCCCAAACCCCCTCGTCCATCAGGAAGCTTTCCAGACCAGAAAGGACTTCAGTCAACCTCTCCATACTTCCTCTGGGGCTCAAGCACAAAACCCCTTCCTTCACCCTCAGAATTCCTACACACACACACACTCACACAAACACTCTCCCTGTCTCTCCTACATGAACCACACACACACGCACACACACACACGCACAGAGCCAAACATGGTGGCCCCGTAACTATCGCAGGACCATCATATGGTCAGATTTACATTGAAGAACTTCTCTTGGGATACCTGGGTGGCTCAGTTGCTTACCTCGGCTCAGGTCATGATCTCACCCACGTTTGTGAGATCAAGCCCCACGTTGGGCTCTGTGCTGAGTGTGGAGCCTGCTTCAGATTCTGTCTCTCTCTGTCCCTCTGCCCCTCTCCTGCTTGCACTTGTGTGCTCTCTAAAACGAAAAGAACTTCTCTCTGCTTGCTGCATGGAAAACGGTTTGGGAGGCAGCAAGAAAAGAGGCCAGTAAAACTGTGATACCCCAAGCAAGGAATTCTGAGAGCCTGAACCAAAGCAGAGACTGAGTGGTGCATCGGAGGACCTCCTCCCTGCAGAGACGAAAGGACATGTCTGAGTAGCACAGAACAAGTAAAATCACCAGGATTTGGTGACTGGTTAGACGCAGGGACGAGGAAACGGAGGAGTGTGTGGAGACGTCAGGGACGGGACAACTTCCGTTACCAACACTAAAGCTACTAGAAATAGCTGCCAATCCCTGGCCACCAATTCCACACTACCCCGTGAGTCCCGTGAGTTCAGGGCTTTGCAGTGAGCGTCTCTTCTAATTCTCAGACTAACTCTGTGGAGTACTGTCTTAATCCATACTTTACAATGAGGAAACCAGGGCAGGGAGCAGGTGAGTGGCTGGCTCAGAGCCTCCCAGCTAGACAGCAATAAGGATATGCCGCAAACCCAGTTCTCTGGCCAGTGCAGGTCTCTACGACACAGCCCGATGCCATATCCCACCAGCTCAGCACTCGTATATTTTTCAGAAAAGTCACTGAAACAAAATACACCAAAATGGTTACCTTTGGGTGACAGAAGCCATTTTTATTTTATACACATCTACGTTTTCCAGATTCTCTTCCATGAGTTTGCATGGTATCCACAATCTGGAGAAAATAATAAATGTTTCAGTCTAAATAATACATAAAACTATGAGAAAGAAAGAATAGCCTCGGAAATCTAACTGTAGGCACATGTTCTTTGGCAGGAAAGAGGAGACGGTCTTACAAGAACAGCCCCATGTTGCCACACAGGTGAGAGCCAAGCCTAACAAATACTCCCAGTAAAAGCCTTGTCAGATAGCAGGCCCCTGGGCTGGTGCTGGCCCAGAGCCTCCTTTCACTTAGCCATCACCCTGTGAGAGTCTCATGATCTCGCTGGCTCTGAGACCACTAGTTCATTGGGTTTTCCTCTAAAAAAAATTATCAGTAATAGTTTCAGGCACTGAAGCAAAATTTCCAGACAGCACATCCTCTGCCAACACTTCGTAAGTCTCTGAATAATGGCACCATGAATATTTATGTCTTGTTATTATCGCTGCTGCAAGGAATGACAGTTTCAGCACAAGTGACCATATTCATTTTCATCTCACTGCTCGACCCTGAATATTCTTTGCTTCCTCCCACTCCGCAGCACCACACACCCCGCTGTGAACGATCTTCTTACGTAAGTGCAATACCCCTTGAAGAAATGTTCAGTTTTCCTTTCCTGTGCAGCTAGAGGGCCAGGGAACCATGCATTTGTTCATCGATCCACCAGCAAATATTCACTGAGGGCTCTGTGCTAGGCTCAAGATACAAAGCTGACACGCTCCTTGCCTGCCAGTCTAGTCAGGAGACAGACGTCAACAAACCATAACACTAAGTGAGGTGAGTGCGCTGGTCGGCATTAGGTCTTAGGTGCCACGGGAGACACCAATAACGGGGACCACGTGAACAAAGGTGCCATAGCAGACGCCACTAATGGCGACCACACGAACAAAGGCACCAACCTGCCTTTGTTGAGCACGGTCCAGGCGAAGCATGCCAAGCAGCTCAGGGCTGTCAGAGAGCAGGGAGACAGGATAAGAATGGCCTCGAAGGCTTCAATAACGAGCAGGAACTTGACGGTGAACTTGTGGGATCAAAAGTAAGGCGGCAAGACTGATGGCAGACTGGTAGTACGGTCTAGGAAACAGACCATGCAGTCCCAAACTGGAAATGTCAGGGTGGGCATGGGGAAGAGGAAACAGATTCAGAAACTACTGGAAAGCTTAAATCACAAGGCGTTCGTACCTGATTAGAGGAAGGGGATGGTATATACTTGGAAGAGTTGAGAGAGAGGCATCAGGCTGTGGGAGAGAGAAGGAGGAGCTAATACACAGAAAAATGTGTGGATTATTTTATGGAAATTTCATCTACTTAAAACATGGAATCTTCCAAGCCAGGTTCTTGCTGTCTCTTTTCAAATATTCAAATCTTCTTCTGGTCCCTCAATAACGTTTCATCGTTTGCTTCACTTAGGTCTCACTTATTTCTGTCTGGGTGAATACGTATGGATTTTTTATTTCCCTGTCGCTATTGTAAACGGGCTCTCTTCTTCATCATATTTTCTCGTTCGTGGCATCAGTTAAGTTTCACTTGGTTACAGATGACAGAAAACCCAAGTCAAATTGACATAAACAAATAATATTAACACATACTGAGTACTTATTATTGCTAGATACTGATCTAAGTACTTTATATGTATTAACCTTTTAACTCAGTTAAATAAAAAGAGAAGATTTATTAGCTCATGTAAATGAATAAATGAGTCCCGTGTCTGTCTTCAGATACAGATGGATTCAGCAGCTCAGATACCATCACCAGGACTGAGTCTGTCTCCATCTCTTGGCTCCACAGTGGCAGTGACTGAAGCAGCTTCCACAATGTCTACGTTCAGGTTCGGGCCCTGCCAAGGAGTTAGGTGCAGGAGCCTGCTTCAGATAAAGACCTCACACTGAGTCTCTTACTGGCCCAACTGGAGGTGTGTGCCCATCACTGCTACTAGAGGGAAGTGGTGCTTTGGTTCACTAAACACGGTCACATGCCGCTCTCCCAAAACTGTAAACACAGAGAGTACAGGAGAAATCACTCAGTCCTAAACAAATCAGGGACCTCTGCAAGAAGGAGGGACAAGGGGGGAGCATAGTGGCAAAAAAACAACCAATGTCCACTCCATTGGTTACTACTCCATTGATTGCTATTACTACCTTGGATTAAAACTACACACACACACACACACACACACACCCTTAAATATTTATATATGTGTATAATATACACCTATCAAGCAACCAGCCTGGTTAATTTCAAAGTTACTTTAATTGGGTGTTGTACCAGATTGACTATACTTGCATTGCAAATTTTCACACTTCTCTGAATCTGATCTCTCTGCTCTCCTCACTGACTCTGGGCTCAGCCTCGTGCCTTGTTTTACCAGTGGGACAATCTCAAACCTGATAGAGAGGCCTGAAAAACAAACCACAGGTTTCCTCCTCCTCTTTTTGAACTTAGCCACCACCAGGAGGACAAGCGTGGTCTAGCCCGCTGGAGAACCAAAAACCATGTGGAGGAAAGTCAAGATATCCTAGCAAAACTAACCTAGACGCCACCAGCCCCAGCTGACCTGCCAGCTGACAGCACACGTATGAGCAAGCCCAGCCAAGATTAGTCAATCGCAGCCCAGATCAGCAGAACCACCCAGCCACGGACTCAAGAGCAATAAAAAAAATGGTTGTTCTTTGAAGCCATTAAGTTGTGCAGTGGTTTATAAGGCAGCATCTGTATCTGAAACAGACATTCTCCATTTACGCCTAATAACATGATTATCAAAGTTAACAAAGGCAAAAAGCCCACAGTACTAATGGGCTGGTTTTGGCGCTTGGGAAGACAGCAGGAAAGAGAAAGACACAGGCATGTGGCTGGAGCCTGAGTAGGTTGCTACATTGGGCACGCTAACAGCCTGAGGGCTTGGAGAGCTGGGCCAAGAGTACTGAAGGGTGGAAGCAGGTTGTTAAAAAAGGTAATTTGCTAATCAAACCAATCAACCTACCAGTTTCAATTCACACAGTTTTTGATAGACTGTTAAATGATGCAGGGGTCGAGGCCTTGAGGCAAAGATAAAGTTGCTGAGGAGAAGAGACGCCGACTCATAAAATGAGCAGAACCTAATGATCCTTGTGATGTGACCAAGGGCACACAGGCAAGATGCAGGAGCAGAGCAACATAGAAACCAGAGGAGGGGGAGGGCCCTGGGGTGCAGGAAACTTGACGGAGAGAAATGGAGCCAGATTTTCCCATGAAATGGGAAGAATGTACTGCCAGAAATTTGGAAGCTTGGACAGTTTACTAAAGGATCTGAATCATGTTGCAAACCATGAGGGAGACTTAGACATTAGCTTTAAATATAGGATGAAAAAGAATTATCTTTCGACTATTACCATTTTCCAGAAACGTTTCAAATCTCCCAAAAGTAATGAGGACTCTTGACAGTATGGAAATAATCAAATGTCTTTTGCTCCTTGGAACACAGAGCCTCAGTGTTGAAATAAACACCCGTTTGATGATGTAGGGAGTGGTGACACTCAATATCAGCTGTCATTGCTCTCTTATACTAGTCTTAGCAGACCAGGTCATTATTTAGCTTCCAGCTAGCACCCTCCCCCCTCCCCCCAACCCTAGCTTTCCTGTGGGGGAATAATTCTCCTCCACTGCACAATCTTAGACAGAGTAAAGTCCTTGGAAACCAATTCTCACAACAGAATGAAGGGCTTAGCTTCTCCTTCTCCTGGCCCTGGGGGTGGGGGCAGGAGTGACGCAACACTGGCCCCTAAGACACTCCTGAGGACTTAGAATCTAAGCCAGGTGGGTTAGGGTTGGTGAGACGTTGCTCACCAGACTGTTCCCTTCCCACAATGCCTACTGAGGTTTCCACAGGTTTTCATGGGTCCTACGTTTCCAAGCCTTGGTCGTTCAGCCTCCTATCTATTGTGTGAGCCCTCTGACTTCCTATCAACAAACTGCCTTTAGCTTAAGCTATTCTGATTCAGTTTCCAGTACAGGGAACTGAGAAGCTGAACTGATACAATACTATTCCACCAGAACCAGTCTTATGCATAAGTTATGATGTTAGGCTATCTCGTATCTCCTGTCCTTTTTTACACAGTTCCATACACATCATGTGCTTTTCCACCTTTAACATTTTTTGTTTTACTTTTTATGGAGACACTAAAGTGTAGTAGTTAAAATCACAGGTTAAAATTCCAGTTTAGATCCTAAATGTGAGACCTGAAACCATAAAAATCCTAGAAGAGAGCAAAGGCAGTAATTTCTCTAACATCACCCATAGCAACATTTTCCTAGATATGTCTCCTAAGGCAAGGGAGACAAAAGCAAAAACAAACTACTGGGACTACATCAAAACCAAAAGCTTTCGTATGGTGAAGGAAACCTTCAACAACACAAAAAGACAACCTACTGAATGGGAGAAGCCATTTGCAAATAATATATCTAATAAGGCGTTAATATCTAAAATACAGAAAGAACTTTTAGAACTCAACACCAAAAAACAAACAATTTAAAAATAGGCAGGGGATCAGAATAGACATTTTTCCAAAGACATCCAGATAGCCAACAGACACATAAAAAGATGTCCGACGTCAGTAATCATCAGGAATATGCAAATCAAATCCACAATATCACTTCACACCTGTCAGAATGGCTAAAATCAAAAAGACAAAAATTAACAAGTATTGCCAAGGATGTGGGGATAAAGAACCCTCATGTACTGTTGGTGGGAATATCAATTGGTACAGCCACCGTAGAAAACAGTTCCTCAAAAAATTAAAAATACCATACGATCCAACAATTCCACTACTGGGTATTTATCCAAAGAAAACAAAACATGAGTTCAAAAAGATATAGGCACCCCATGTTTATGGATATGGAAGCAACCTAAGTATCCAACAACAGATGAATAGAATATAAGTGGTACGTATATGTCCAATGAAATATTTCTGAGCCATTAAAAAAGGATGAGGTTGTGCCACTTGTGACAACATGAATAGACCTAGATGGTATTATAAGGAACAAGATTTAATTTTTATAAAATGGTGACCTTAGGGCACCTGGGTGGCTCAGTCAGTTAAGCATCTGACTTCGGCTCAGGTCCTGATTTCACGGTCTGTGAGTTCGAGCCCTGCATCGGGCTCTGTGCTGACAGCTCAGAGCCTGGAGCCTGCTTCGGATTCTGTGTCTTCCTCTCTCTCTGCCCCTCCCCCACTCACACTCTGTCTCTCAAAAATAAACAAACATCAACAAAACAAACAAATAAATAATAAAATGGTGACCTTGGAGATACAATGAATGAGTGAAGACTGACATTAATCAATGAATTTCCCTCCGTCTCTTCCTCTGCCTTGTCCCATTCCCACAACCAGGCTCCAACTTGCCTCCAATGTTTTTGTGACAGTTTGAAAAATGAATTTAATCATTTTCCAAGCTTAATAGTGCAAATGTCCAGTACAAGAGTAACCTCTGATTGCGCCATTTGGCATTTAGTTATTCCACTGTGGGATGACTTGCCATAAACTCTCCAAAACAAGTCACTGTGCTCTGGCCTCTAAGATAATTTACACTTTTTTCTAGATAAGTTTTAATTGAAGTATGATATGGTACTGTATAAAACACTGTTTTTTACATATCTATAACCGGTGTAATCACCACTCATACCAAGAAAGAGAGTTATCATCAGCTCTCTAGAGGGCTCCCCATGTTCCCTCCGGTCAACAACCCCATAAAGGGAACCACGAGTGTGCAGACTTGTAGCAACACGGAATCTGAGTTGCCTGTTTCTGAACTTAGTACAAATGGAATTACAGGACATGGACTCCAGTGTGTTTGGCCTCTTTAACTCAAGACTATGTTTGTGAGATTTACACCTGTTGTTTCATATTCCAATATTTTGTCCTCTTCCAGTCCCGAATAATATTCCATTGTTTGAGTGTTACAATTTACCTATGCTACAATTCATGAACATTTTGATTGTTTTCTATTTTGGTCTATTAGGAAGAGTACTGTAATAAACATTCCTGTGCAAGTCCTTCGTTGTACACATATACTCATTGACGTCGGGTATAAATCTAGCAGTGAAACTGCTGCTCCTAGGACTAACATACAGCTTTCTGAATTTTCCAAAGTGATTATATTAACTTCACAGTGGTTAATTTTAAATCACAACAGCAGTTAGGATTTATGAGAATTGTTGCTTTATATCCTCATGAACACTTGGTATTATTACATTTGTTTATTTTAAACTATTTTGGCAGGCGCATGTATAATTTTTGCTTTAATTTAGGTTTCCCTGATAACTAATGAAAGTAACCTTTCTTTAAAGTGTATTTATTTATTTTGAGAGAGAGAGAGAGAGAGAGAGAACATGCGTGTGCACAGGAGGGGCTGAGAGAGAGGAGAGAGAAAGAATCGCAAGCAGGCTCCATGCTGTCAGTGTACAGAGCCCGATGTGGGGCTTGAACCCACGAACCTGTGAGATCATGACCTGAGCCAAAACTAAGAGTCAGATGCCCAACTGACGGAGTCACCAAGGCATCTCGAAATTAACCATTTTTATATCTGCTTATTGGCCATCTGAGTACTTATGAAACTCCTATTCCATACTTTTCTTATTTAAAAAAAACTTGCCCAATTTCTCTTATTTACATAATATTTTTATATATTCTGTGAATCTTGTATAAATACTGAAAACATTTCCCACCCAGTGGTTTATCTTCTTACTCTCTTAACAGCAACTTTTGAGAAATTATGTTTCACATTGTAACAAGTTTCAATTTATCAACCTTTTTCGTTTACCCTTGATACTATCTTTTATTGTAGGTGACAAACAATGCTACATTAGTTTCAGGTGCGTGACATAGAGATGCAACATCTCTATCCATTATGCTATGCCCCCTGCAAGTGTAGCTACCACCTGTTACCATACATGCTATTACAGTATCATTGACTTATTCCTTGTGCTGTGCTTGTGCCTGTGACTTATTCATTCTGCAGCTGCAAGTCTGTATCTCCCACTGCCCTTTACCCATTTTGCCCATCCCCCACCTCCTTCCCTCTGGTACCTATAAGTTTGTTCCTTCTCTGTATTTACAGGAAGTTCTCCCCATCCGAACGGAATTACCCTCCAGATCATTCCTCCCTTCCCACTCCCAGTTCCCATCCCCCACATTCCACCCCCCGTCTAAATCAGGCCTTATGAATTCCCTTTTTTTTTTATGTTTATTTATTTTTTGAGTGAGTCAGACAGAGTGTGAGTGGGGAAGGGGCAGAGGGAAGGAGACACATAATCCAAAGCAGGCTCCAGGCTCTGAGCTGTCAGCACAGAGCCCAATGAGGGACTCGAACTCACACACTGCAAGATCATGATCTGAGCCAAAGTTGGATGCTTAACGACTGAGCCACCCGGACGCCCCCAGGTCTTATGAATTTCTACATGAACTCTCTCCATGGGTTCCAAATGGTTCCCTTACTACAACATTCCTCCATCAGTCTATTCTATTCCTTGTGCAATTCACCTTCCAAGAGATATCTATGATCACATTTTTCTCTTGTTCAAAAACCTTCCTTGATCCCTCACAACGTGTATTTATTTTATGTAAGAAAATAACTTTTTAAAAATGTTTTATTTATTTATTTAGAGAGACAGCACAAGCAGGGGAGGGGCAGAGAGACAGAGGGAGAGAGAATCTCATGGAGGCTCTGCACTGTCAGCACAGAGCCTGATGTGGGGCTCGAATTCACAAAACTATGAGACCATGACCTGAGCTGAAATCAAGAGCCGCATGCCTAACCAACTGAGCTACCTAGGCGCCCCAAGAAAGCAAGTTTTATACAGTATTTCATCCTCAAGTCATTTGGAATAACGATAGACAAGGCTCCTCTTAAAATGATGGAAATTTAACATAGACAAGAAATCTAGAGATCATCTAAGTTAATTTATAGGCCCACATATTTAAATTCAAACCCTTAAATCTCTATGGAAGATGAATTGGTGGGTGCATTAAAGAGGTGGTCTTGATCACTAGATGGAGTGGACTACTACTGTGGGTTATGTTTATTTATTTTTTTAATTTTTTTAATGTTTATTTATTTCTGAGACAGAGAGAGACAGAGCATGAGTGGGGGAGGGGCAGACAGAGAGGGAGACACAGAATCCGAAGCAGGCTCCAGGCTCTGAGCTGTCAGCACAGAGCCCGACGCGGGGTTCGAACTCACAGACGCGAGATCATGACCTGGGCTGAGGTCGGACACTTAACGGACTGAGCCACACAGGTGCCCCACTGTGGGTTCTGTTTAAACCCATATTGCCTTGGGCTGTTCCATTACCCACCTCGAAGGCACCTTGCCTCTATTCTCTCCTCCCTCCAAACTTTGTATTATACCGCTACCAGAGATATCTTTCTAAAACCCAAATCTATGGCATACCTTTGAGAGCTTCCCATTTGTACAAAACATCCATACTTGATATTCAGATGGCGATAATCATTGGTATTTGATCTGACTACCAGAGATTGAGCGCAAACACTTCCACAAGTCTTCATCACCTCTGCATCCCCACCCTTTGCAATTTGACTTTGAAGCTCTTCCTATCAAGGGGTGGAGTCGATTCCCCCACCCTTGGAATTTAGGCTGGGACTATCCCTGTGACTATCTCTGGCCAATAGAAAATGGCAGAAATGGCCGAGCACCCATTCCAAGTCCAGGTCTCAAGAGGCCTTGCACACTTGCACTCTCCTTCTGGGAACCCCACCACTGCCAAGTGAACAAACCCAGAGTAGGCCACCACATGATGACAGGGCCGGCCACCTCGATCCACCAGCCAACATCCAGCCAACAACCACATGTGCAGATGAGGCCATCCTAGGCAAGGCAGCCCCTAGCGAACCCATCAGGTCACCACAGACTAATGACCAAGCCCAGCTGAAATCAGCATCTGGCCAGATCAGCAGAACCCCCCTCCCCCCCCCATATCGACTTGTACGCTCATAAACAATAAATACTGATTGCTTAAACCACTCCATTTATGGTAATTTGTTACACAGAAAGAGCTTATGGTGACTTGTTACACAGCACAGCTAACTGAGACACCAACCTACTTTCCAGCTTCTCCTCCCACTCTCCACCTTGTGCTCTGATATTCCTTTACCCCAAAGCAGTTGAAATTCCCTGACAATCTCACACTTATATCCCACTGCCTTTGTTATGCTGCAACCACTGCCTAGAAGGCTCTTTTCTCCTATACTGTGAAAATCTCACCATTCAAGATCAAGCTCAAACTTTTTTTTTTTTTTTGAGAGAGAGAGGGCAAGGGAGGGGCAGGGAGAGGGGGAGAGAGAGACTCCCAACCAGGTTCTGCACTGTCTGCTCAGAGCCTGATGAGCAGCTCAAACTCACAAACTGTGAGATCATGACCTAAGCCAGAATCAAGAGTCGGACACTCAACTGACTGAGCTACCCACATGCTATTTATTTATTTAGAGTCTAACATTATTTTGTTCATGAGATGTTTATTGAGGTGAGGCACTGAGGTTTCAAAATTGAACAAAATGTAGTCTGAGCACTAAACTAGCTCATAGTTGAGGAAAGGCTAATGTCACTGTCTTATTTCTTTCCCCTCCCTGACTCCCATCAGTAGACTTAAGCCTTTCTTACTATTTCTTCCCCAATACCTTTATTCCCTAGTGTGGTCAGTAGACTTAAGCCTTTCTTACTATTTCTTCCCCAAATACCTTTATTCCCTAGTGTGGTCACAGTGCAATGCCAGCCATAATAATAGTACCTAATTTAAAGAAATCTTATGAATAATAGATGAGGCTATGCAGGCAAAACAAAACCTATAGCATGGTGTGTGAAACACAGGAAGTGGAAAATAAATATTAGCTGTTGTTATTTTTAGTTCACACATACTCCCATCTCCCCTACTTGACTGCATGTAAGTTTCTTGAGCGCAGGAACTGAGCCAAATTCATCTTTGTGTCTGAAGTGCCTGAAGTGTATACGCGCCTGGCACGTAATAAACACTCACCAGATGTTGGCTTGGATTGCTATCACTAGATCTGCAAGACCTGAGCACAGACCCAGTAACTGCAGGGCTGTTCGGCGGCCCCGGGGTTTTAGTGTTATACTGGGGCGCCCTCTGCTGTGTATGGGTCTGTTCACACATCTGGGCATGAAGCAAACCTCCTGAGGGGACTCGAGTAAACCTAGAAGTTTCCAGAAAGGCTCATTCCAGGCAAAGGATTCATCTCCTTGACTAGGGGATAGGGCCTCCCTCCCCAGTGCTATACCTGGGCTCATTCATTGTACAGCTGCAATCACCCATGTCATTTGCTTTTTGAAAAAAACAGAATGTCTGGCTCGGGTTTTGTATCTTGTTTAGATCCTAAATAAGCCCTTCATGAGAAATAATGGAGTAATAAGACAAAGAGAGAGAGTGGGAGAGACAGGAGGGCAGCTAATAGGACTCACTGCCCTGTCGTGTTTGAAACCCCCGTGAGGAGAGAGAGAAAAAGCAACTGTGGACATGGGACATGTCCATCACTTGAGCTGAGGTTTTGGCTGGACGCCTGGATGGAGAAGTGCCTTACTTTAGAGAGTGAAAAATTGTGAGGAATGCCCATGTAAAGCACTCTCTTTATAAATCATATCGTATGCCATAATCAATCACATAACTGTAAAGAAAACGCTTCAACCGAAGGGATACAAAATGACCATCTTGCAGCAAATTACTTAAAACAATGTATTTGCCTGAAAATATACCACGTGTCTCTATTAGCAGATACCCTCGGACAATGATGAGAAAGGAAATGTGAGTGAGGAGAGATGCATTTCCATTTATGTAAATTTTTTTTACTTAAAAAGCAGGCATATTCAAAGAAAGCTGCTCGGAATAACTCCATGTACCGCCCGCCACAGATTCCCACCTATTTTTAGTCACCTCCATTATGAACAGTCAAACTCCAGTGAAATGGCAATGCTGTGTTCTCACCTCACACCCCTAAGACCGAAAGCTAGGCGCAAGATGAGCCAATCAGAATACTGTGCTTTTTCACAAATGCAAAACTTCTTTAGTCCCCATTTCTGCTACTGCTGGAGAATCATCCCTTTGAAGTAACTGTGACTGAATGACAGCTGGCACGAGGATTGTTCTGTAACAAATTCGGGGGAGTTTAAGGGCCTCTTCCTTTTTTAATGTTAATTGAGGCAAGTCAGAGGGCGGCCACTTCTGGGGGAATCATAAGCTTTTTAACGGGATAGGAGAAGAAAATTTAAAAAGATAACGTGAGGCAGGGCAGAAAAGCGAGCCAATCATCAGAAACAAGATTCCCCGAAGAAAATTTACTGTCAAAAAAAGAGGGCACCTGAATAACCTGGAGACTGTAGTCCAAAGGGGCAAGCTGAGTAAAAACTGCTGGATATATTTGTGAGGATTCAAAATATGGGCAAGGGGTGCCCCAGTGGCTCAGTAGATGAAGTCTGGGACTCTCGACTTCCGCTCAGGTCATGATCTCTCGGTTTGTGGGATCCAGCCCCGAGCCCAGCTCTGCGCTGACAGCACGGAGCCTGCTTGGAATTCTCTCTCCCTCTCTGTCTCGGCCCCTCCCTCCCTCTCTCTCTCTCAAAATAAATAAATACACATTTAAATGAATAAAGAGTAAAAAAAATCCATCATGAAAAAAATACAGAAAAGCAAAATAAAGTCTTGAAAACAGACATTAAAATACGGGCGACATAAAAGTGACTTTAACTAGTGCCTTAAAGCGCACATAGACAACAGCACTGGGTTTTGTGGGAAGGTGGCTGGCTTCACAACAGCCTCTCCTTGCACAGGGATTCCCTCTGGCTCGGAACGGAAGGATCGCACGTTCTACAAACACACGTTCTACAGCACGCATTTCCATTTGGCGCATAGTGTGGGAGAGGGTGGCTGAAACGCGGCCTGGCGGCTGCACGGAGAGGCTTAGGCAGCAGCCCTGCAACAGGGGGACGCGAGGGGGACACCGAGAGGACGCCACAGGGCCCCTCAAAGGCTGCTGGGCTTCGAAAGGCGGGCACCGCGTGTCCGGCTTCGGCGGGGCGCGGACGGCACAGGCCGGGGGACGCCCCTTCGTCCGGCCTCCCACCACCCTCCAGCCTCCTTCCCAGCCTCCGCGCCAGGCGTCCCGCCAGCACCCTCCTTGCCGCCCCCCACCCCCAACCACCGAAGCCCGGATTCGGCACGACTAGTCCACCCCGCGTTCAGGCCGCGCGGACCCCGCGCCAGCACGCACCGGCCGGCCCCCCGCCCTACCTCTCTGTGCGCTCCTGTGTCCCCGCCACGATGTGGCTCCGCACGGCGCGCCACCGAGGGGAAGCGGGCCGCGCCCTCTCCCGGGGCGTGCGGAAGGCCTCCCGGCACGACGGGGCGGCCCCGGGGTTCCGGAGAAGCACCTGCGGCGGGCCCTGACCCAGCCACGAGCGCTCGGCGGGGCCCGCGCAGGCCGGAGTCTCCGGGACCTGCCGGAGAACCACTTCCTGGGTGGCGAGGTGACCCCGTCGGGAAGATGGCGGCCCTCACGGCTCGCCTCCGCAGGCCGGCCCGCACGCTGGGCCCCAGCCCGTAGCTCTCAGAGAGGCTCCCTCTCAAACGCAACCGGGAGCCTTCGAAGCCCAGCAGCCTTTGAGGGGCCCTGTGGCGTCCTCTCGGTGTCCCCCTCGCGTCCCCCTGTTGCAGGGCTGCTGCCTAAGCCTCTCCGTGCAGCCGCCAGGCCGCGTTTCAGCCACCCTCTCCCACACCGTGGACCAAACGGAAACAATACATAATTTTTCAGGGGAGAAAAAGAAGCAGTAGCAGCTGGCAGACCTTCTAAAACAAGACCAAATTACTGATAGATATTAAAAGCTATAAGAGAACACGAGGGACAGCTTTTTACCCCTGTTTTTTCCTTGAACATTTTAAGCAGGAGTTATTTCAAAGTCCGTGACTGTTCTCTGTGGGTCCTGTGGGTCTTCTTTATTGTTTCTCCTTTTTTATTTACCTTCTCTTGTCTCTTCATATGCCTAGTTATTTTTTTTTTTATTGAGTGCCAGATATTGCATATCAACAATTATAAAAATAAATGGAGCTCTAGGATTATGAGAGAGTCTCTCCCAAGAGAGTTTCCATGTGCTCTGCCAGACTGCTGTGGCACTAACAGCCTTGTGTCATCTTAATCCAGTTGGGGGATTAGAAGATTCATATCTAGACTTACGAAACTTCGGGTTTTGCCTAAAATGAATAAACCCCACTCTCTATCTTTCTTTAAAATCATATAACAACTTTTCAAATGATGAGTTTTCTTTTTGGGGGGGTTTTGTTTTGTCTCGTTTTGTTTTTTCTACTCAGATCTCCTACTTTAGACTCTAGGGCAAGCCAAATCTCCTAATTTAGACTCTACAGCAAGCCCAGATCCTGGAACTATAACAGCATGTCAACAGAATAGCTCCAACAGAAACCTGTGTTTTCTAGTTAGAGGACTGGGTAGGGGATTGTGAATTTGAAGGAAATCTCTCACTTTTTTCTTTTATTAATCTCCTGACCCTGCCCAGTGGCAAGTCGTAAAACCTGCAATTCTTGGCAACTAAGCGGCAGTGGTGAGCTTGCAGGCACCTAAAACCCACAGAAAATCCTTCTCTATTACATTAGAACTGGGAAAAGGAGTCCCTGCAGTTTAAACGGTGTTGAAGGAATGAATCTCTATTCATTGTTTTCTCTCTCTTCTCTCTCTATCCTTTGTTCCTGAGCCAGACCCAACAATGGAAAGTATGCAACAGCATAGAAAAAAAAAAAAAAAAACAATACTGCTTTCTAACTCCAGCTTTCTAAGGACCATGAAAAGGCACTCTCGAGACATAGGGGGAAAATTATAGAAAAGAGACAGTTGGAGAAATGGATCCCCTAAATCTGTGTATGAAGCCACTTCTGAGCATTTCATGGATGACTAGAATTCTTGTAGTATAGCAAAAACAATAATACATTGTCATCAGGTAGGATATATCCCAGGAATGTAAGTAGATTAATATATTACCTGATCAATTGAGAAAAAAAAAAAAAAAACAACTATATGATAGTCTCAAAGGAATAGCATTTAATGAAGTTAAAACCATACCCTGATTATCTTTTTTTTTTTTTAATGTTTATTTATTTTTGAGAGAGAGAGCAAGAGCAGGGGAGGGACAGAGAGAAAGGGGACAGAGGATCCGAAGCAGGCTCCGCACTGCCAGTAGTGAGCCTGAGGTGGGGCTCGAACCTACGAACCATGAGATGGTGAGCTGAGCCAAAGTCAGACATTCAACCAGCTGAGTCACCCAGGTGCCCCCATACCATGACTCTTTTAATTAACAAATTCAAAATAGAAACTTTTTTTACTCCATAAAAGTTACCAACATCAAATATCATATCTAATGAGGAAACTATGGAAGTATTCTCAATACAGTAAGAAAAAGTTAGAGGATGAACCTAGCCAATGCAAAGTGAATAAAAAGAATATAAACTATGCAAATCTGAATGAAAGAAATAAAGCATCACTTTCTGCATAACATGCGATTGTCCATCTAGAAATGTCAAAACAATAGCAACTCCTGGAACTGAGAAGAGCTTAGTAATGTGGATATAATGGATATAAACTGAACAATATTCATAGCAAAATTAATTTTTAATAGAAAAATGTTCTGTCCATAATCGCAAAAGAGCTATGAAATACATAGAAATAACTCTAATGAGAAATATATGAAACCCTTTAAATCAAACTGTAAATTTCACTGAAGAATATTTTTTTTAAATAGGCTGGGAAGTTTAGAGGAATACACCAAGTACATGGTTGAAAATATTTTACCTTGTGATGGTGTTACTTCTTTTAAAATCAGTTTATAACTCAGTGTAATTAAAATAAAAATCTCAATGAACTTTTTATAAAATTCAAAAAATGGATTCTAAATTTCATATGGAATAGTTAATATGAAGAAATAGGTAAGGTAATTTTGACTTCTAGCAAGGGAGCCAGCCTTGGTCATTTACTTGCTAGCATTTTATCTTGTCCTCTCCTGTCAGAAGAAAGGAATGACAAGGATGCTTCCGTTCACATTTTTTCGCAAGAATGTATTGGTGTGTTACTTTTGATTTTAACATCTAATATTGGTGTGGTTTTTTTTTTAAGTAAATGAGTAAGGAATGAGCAAAGGAAAGATGAAAAGACAATTAGTAAAAAAGATAAAAATTAGGTCTCTTCTCTTATTCTTGCCTTCTCTCATCCAAACGCTCACCCCCAACACAGACATGCACTGATCCATGTGTGGGCCTTGGTGGGACATTAAATTCTCACAAGCTTACCTTACACAGAGATGGTGCTCCATTCTAGTGATCAGACTCAACCTACACGGCATGGTTGCAAGTTATAATTTATCTAGAATCTAACATGTTAGGGTACTTTGTAGGCACTATTTCTACTTTTTCACTACTCTTTGAGGTATATAACATTATCCCCATTTTTAGATTAGAAGCTATGGCTCCAGGAAAAGAATATTTATCATAGGTCAAATAGCCCATAAGTGGCTGAGTCAGGATTAATACTTAACTCTGACTGTAGCAAAAGCCAGAGCTTTTTCCACTATGCCCTATTGCCTCTCTTCTGAGGAAGAAGCCATGGAAAGAATTCCTCTGGCACATCTCAGGGAATAGGATACCATGCCACTAGGAAGATTTTCTAGCCAAGGTCTTGGTGCCTGTGATGATTCATATTTAGATCATGTTCCTTGAGAGTAGGGAAAGATATCTGAAAGCAGCTGGTTTTAGAATCTGAGTTGTGAAGAAAGTTCTCAGGGAAACCATCCAATGATATTGTAGGAAATCTCAGAGGTCATAGGAGCTGTTTGTTCCTCCCTGTGGCTAACACTTTAACCCTTGCTGAAAGTTTCCTTCCTCTTCCAGCCATAAATGATGAAGGCTAAGATGTTCATCATTAAATAATCATAAGAAAGACTGTAACAGATTCTGCAGGCTTCTGATCCCGGGACCCCAAGCCCACCCTTTTTGGGTAACTGTACTATTAGAAAGCTTAATTTAAGTGGAGGGGACTGGACATCTAGCCAGGATGAAATGCCACTGTATTTTATGGCCTATAGCAACACAAACTTCGTCATGGGTAGCCACACAATTACATACTTTCAGTTGTTGCATACATACAGAATGAGATATACTCTGTGGGCCACAGCCTAAAGGAACTACATTTTGCCTCCCACCCCTCCCATGCCCCGTTTAAGAGCTATGAAGAGAAATTCCACTAAAGAACTCCAATTATTTGGAGTTGCCCATTGAAAAATGGTGGCCTCAACATCAGGGCATCTGGCTGCTCGCTCCAGAATTGCAACTAACAAATCAGGAATTGTTGCTTAACTTTTTTAAGCATGCCCCCCCTCCCCCCCCCCCGTGTAAATTTCCCTGTTGAACCAAGTATCTTTGAAATTCTCTCTAGCTGAAACATTCCAGAAATTTTACTGGAGGTCTGGTAGTGAAGAGATATTTACTCCCTAGGTTTAAAATTAGCCCCAAATTATTGTGGAAGAATCTCTCCTGACTTTCTGTTGCAGCTTGTGCCTAGATCACATGGGGTAGTTTAAGTACACTGGGTGCTGCCCAATGTGAAGCCTTCATTTGAAAGGCTTCTAATTTCTTTTTTCTTTTCTTTTTTTTTTAGAAACTTTATTTTCCATCAACCTTATTTCCATTTTGTTTTCCTTTGTGGAAGAGCGACTGAAGACCACTCACTTTACAAAGAGTTCCAACAGCCTCAGGGGAGCTCCAGTCAAGCAAAATTTGCATAGATTTCTCTCTTCCCAGAAAATAGGAGACATTACAATGAAGGGCTATAACCAGTTGTAAGTAAAGTAGCGTAGTAACATATAACAATTAATATTTCAGGACTGAGTTCTTTTTGATTAGCCCCCGGATAGAAAAAGACCTCTGATACCTTTTTTCAAGGCCATCGTATCTAATATTTAGAAGAGCATTTGCCGGCTTTGAATTGCAAATAAAAAATAGTACTTATCAAAATGCATGCCTTGCTATCAGGTACCCCTGCACTCTTTTCTCCCATAAGAGATACTCCTTCATTCTCGTCTGCATAGATGAGTGGCCACGGGCTTTGTACAGCTAAGACTGAAGATGAGGCTTGCTTTGCCTTTTCACTGTAAATAGAAAATTGGGGGGATTTTTATTTGGGGGATTGACTTGCGGATGAAATACAGCCTCAGCCAACAGTCATCGTAACCATTATGGTATTAGAATAAGCATATTTGGGACACTGAAAATACCAGAAGAAGAGGGAAAAGAAAAGAGACACTTTCTGGCTCAGCAGCTAATCGTCAATATTAAATGTCAATGATATGATCTCCCCTAAGTGATATTCAAAGGGAACTAGTCCAAAACCGCCATTAAAGTGAGTGACATATGGTATAATGCATAATGTATCTCAGGTTGACAGTCTCTGCAATTGCACATGACTGTCTCTCATTTCCCAAATCGAGGTTTGACGGTATTATCACATGTGACAAAATCAAATCTTACAAGTTTAGTTTCCCGCTTATTGTTAGTCTGCAATCTGAATATGGCCCCAGTCATTCTGACGAGGTGAGGCTGGCAGTGGTGACTCACAAAAATGACCTTGCAGTATCACTCCACTCATAGAGAAACCCCCAAGAGATTTTTTTTTAAGTTTATCTATTTAGTGGGGCGCCTGGGTGGCTCAGTCGGTTCAGCATCCGACTGCAGTTCAGGTCATGATCTCGCTGTTTGTGGGTTCAAGCCCCACGTCGGGCTCTGTGCTGACAGCTCAGAGCTTGGAGCCTGCTTTGAATTCTGTGCCTCCTTCTCTCTCTGCCCCTCCTTTGCTCATGCTCTCTCTCTCTCTCTCAAAAATTAACACATAAAAATTTATCAGTTTATTTATTTATTTGGGGGGTAGGGGTGGGGAAGGGCAGAGAGAGAGTCAACCCCAAGCAGGCTCTGCACCATCAATGCAGAGCACGATGTGGGGGCTTGAACCCACAAACCATGACTTCATGACCTGAGCCGAAGTAGGACACTTAACTGACTGAGCCTCCCAGGCACCCCTCAAAAGTGATTTTAAGACGCCACGAATGTCTTGTCTTTCTGGGTGAGATGGAAAGTTCGACAAGGAGGCAGCAAAAGACAGGGGCAGCTTTCATGTTAGATGAGCAGATCAACACCATGAAACCTCTGAACACCTGAAAAGGTTGTATCGTGAAGACGAACCATCTTAGGACTTGGTGGGATGTGTGTGGTGGGTGGTAGATATCACTTTGCGTGACACCGTAGACCCAGCATGCATTGAAAATAGACTCTTTTCCCTCCACGGCCTTTTGGAGGCCGTGTCAGGGGAATATAAAGTGCATAAGTGGTTGGAAGAGAAGCAATTCACAGGTGGATCGAGGTCAGACTATATTGGCCGGAGCCTGTGAATGCTGCCACCTGACTTGGATCATACTGTGCAGACCCTGAATGGAACAGCTGCTGCTGAGAAAACTCGTTTTCACTTTACCTACCCACGGACGGAGAAACAAATTTCTGCATTTTTGAAATCGGAGGTCTAGCTTTCTTCTGGTGTTCTATCCTTGGGTGCAACCTCACTGCCAGGAAGGCGACGATCAAATGGGGAACATAATTTGCAAAGATTTATTCATGTTTATGTCTCTAAAGCTATCAAAACTTGAGTGACAGTTCCAACGTTTTCTTTGAGGATGTATCAAAATAGAACTGTTGCGTACAAGCTAACACATTACATAACCTCAGGTTTAGAAATAGTAGCTTTTTTTCTTTTTTTTTTTTTTTGGAGAAATAGAGAGTGCAAGAGGGGGAGGGGGAGACGGGGAGAGAGAATCCCGAGCAGGCTCTTTGCTGTCAGCGTAGCAGGGGGTGGGGGCAAGGGGGGAGCTCCATCTCACGACCCTGAGATCAGGACCTGAGCCAAAATCAAGAGTCAGATGCTCAACCGTCTAGGCCACCCTGTCCCCAGAAATATTAACTTTCGAGTGGAGATGTGGATGGCATCTGAATCTGCAGGTACAAAGAGGCAAACACATTTGGGGGAGATTCTGTAGATGCAGGAAAGGGCGGGGGAAGGGTGCAAGGAGAGCTTTCCGTGGAAAAATGAGGAAGAATAAGAAGATAAATTTATAGTTCAGAGGGATGGGGGTAAGAATTCCTTGATCCCTCTGAGAAAGTGAAAATGTGAGAACTTGTGAGTCCAGCCAGCACCCAAATCCTTAATAGTCTTAGAGATGCAAATCCTGTGGCTTGGCATGTCAGCGCGTTGTCAGTTAGTGGTTCTCAAGCTTTAGTGAATATGAGAATCATCTAGGTAGCAGGTTTAAAATTCAGCAAATCAAGCTCCACTCTTGGAGCCTCCATTTTAGATGCAGGGTCAGGGCAGGAATCCAGATATTGTCATTCACATGGCCCCTTCATTTTGACAAATAGACTGTACTCTTTTGGACTAGAGGAATCTGCAATTCTCCTATCCCTTTCCTCTGCTTTTAAAAAAATCCCAACTGGGGCGCCTGGGCGGCTCAGTCCGTTAGGCGTCCAACTCTTGGTTTCAGCTCAGGTCACGATCTCGTGGATCACGGGACTGAGCCCCGCACTGGGCCCTGCGCTGACAGCTCATAGCCTGCTTGGGATTCTCTCTCTGCCCCACCCCCAATCACATGCTATCTCTCAAAATAACTGAATAAAGAAACATTTTTTAAAAATCCCGACTTTCACCAAGAGTGTCGTTTTCCCTCTTAGAAGAAATAGCCTTGGAATCGCAGCAGCATTACTCACCATAAATCCTTGATGCTTGATGCTTTTTTTAGGGCTGCTATGTTCCAAACATTGTAAACACTTAGTCTATGTTATAATATTAATTACTGTTTATTGAGTATTTAGTAATTACCAGGCACTGTTAACTAATCAAACGCAGGATATCTAAATAATGACTAACCTTCCTACAAAGAAAATAGTATTCTCTATTTTTATAGCTAAGAAAATTGTGGCTCACAAAAGTTCAGTGACCTGTCTGAGGTCACATGTTAGTAAGCAAAATATAGTCTTTGAATCCAAAGACCGTCCTTTTTCCAGTGCTTTATTTTAGAATGAACTAATGAGTGGGAGATGAAAACATCTCCAACAAATTCCTGCAAGTGTGCATAAGTGGCTAATGCTGTAGACACAACTGTCATTTCTACTTAATCCCCAAAGATAACACTGACACACTGAAAATAGCTTTAATTAGCCATCAACATCCTTGTCCCTTCTTGTCTGCTGCTCAGCTGACTGACAAAGAAAAGATGATTCCGGGACTCTGTTCCTTGGGAAACAGAATTATGTACATTGTATACCCTGTGTGATGGAACTATAAGGCAGTTAAAGTATTTGCCTAGAGGCCTCTGATATATACTATCCTTTGACATTTTCAGCCCAAAGTAAGGGGATGTGCCTTCTGTCCTAGAATCACTTACCTGATAATGCAGAAGGGCAGCCTTGTGATTGGAAAGGGCTCTACCTGATCTGAGTTGGAAAGAACTGGCTTTGACTCTCAGCTCGAACTCTCATTAGCTCTGTCTTGGGGCTGGTCATCTGTTCTTTCTGAACCTTACTGTCCTTTCTGTTCGGTCTTCTCACTGTTAACATATAAGTAAAAATGAATACGTTGCAAGATAGAAGAGAATTTAAAAAGCTTCTAACATACCGTAGGTGTGTAATGAGTTTTGTTTAACTATACTGTTTATAAATGAAGTTTAACCCTAACTTTTTATGCGGCTTGAAAGATTGAAATTTCTCCAGTATCACCCTGTTTGTAGATGAACTCAAATATGTGCTCAACACATTGGGCTTTGCTGAGTCATTCGTACACGCTGTCAAACTGTTCAGGGTGGTGATAGAGATATAGATCAAAAGAAGTGAGCACGATGAATATTTCATAAAGAAGCAAACTGCCTTTGGAAAAGCTGTTTCTACTGCCTAAAATCTAAAAGAAGTTTGCTTTGCTCATTACCGTTAATAGAACCTTTAGACTACAGACTTCAGGCCCCCTCTTTTCTTACCCTGTGGTAAGCACAGATCAGGTACCTAATCATTGAAACGGGTACGTGTCTCGTCCCTGGATTTTCATATCTAGCCAAGCATTTCTTGATGTGTTCAATAGATACCTAATGATGATAGTGGACCAGCTAGGAACTAAAATGTAGCTTTGAAATGAGACCCTCCGGTTGGGGGGAGACCCTCGGGGACTAAAAAGTAACCTGAGAGAGACAAACAACAAACCATACAATGTAATAAGTGCTAATAGCCCTATAGGCGTGAGGCTCACAGAAGGCAATTATCTCGGGATAACCTCCAAGAGGTAATTAACACCTAATGGCCTTCTTAACAATGACGTAGCCAGGAAAGGGAAGAGAGGAATGTTCAGATGAAGGGAATAGGTGTGCAAGATCACAGCAGTGTAAGACAGCATGGCATACTGGAAAACTGCGATAGTAAGAAATGTGGGGAAGTGAGAGGTGGAGCGCAGCACGTTGGACAGGTAAACAGAAGCTACAGGTAGACAGAGATCAGCAAAGAAAAGTCTTCTGTGTCAAGACTTTTTAAAAATTTTTTTAAATGTTTATTTTATTTTTGAGAGAGAGACACAGAGCGTGATTGGGTGAGGGGCAGACAGAGGGAGACACAGAATCGGAAGCAGGCTCCGGGCTCAGAGCTGTCAGCACAGAGCCCGACGCAGGGCTTGAACCCACGAGCTGTGAGATCGTGACCTGAGCCAAAGTTGGCATTCAACCAACTGGGCGGCCACCCAGGTGCCCCTTTTAAAAGACATTCTAAAAGCAAGAAAATGATAAAACATGTCCTGGAGAATGATAGGTAGTGTATTTGGAGGAAAGAGGCACAGAACCAGTTTAGTTTATTTGGTCCCTAACTCCTGGGGGCATTCATCCCTAACTGTAGGCACTCAGGACAGGATTCTGGGTAGTGGGGTCTCCAGGAGGTAACACACGCCCGTGGCTTGCTGAAGAAGGCTCTGGGATCCCATACGGGAATGAAACGGATCGTGCGCCCAAATGGCTGTGGGCACGTGGGAATGGCAGAAAGAAGTGTGTCCCCGGGGGAGTTGAAGGGACAGCTAAGCAAAAACAAACAAACAACAATCATAAAGGTCATCAATCCCCTTAACCATGAGCTAAAATGAAAGTGAGAGGTGTCACATGAGACCAAGCCGTCCCAATACAGTTTGACAAGTGTTTCTCCCTATACCTGATGGTCAATCAGAAATGAATGGATGGAGGTTGGAACTTTGAAAATATCTAATGATGTGGAAGGATACTACCCCAAGGGACAGGCCTGTGGAAAAAGAGATGGCTTTTTTTTTTTTTTTCTACGAATCTTGCTCTTTTGATTCTAAACAAATAGGAAGAGGCAGAAGTTGGGTGAAAATAAAACTACAAATCCAACCTTTACCTTCTCATAGGAGACTGCCTTCTACACAAGGATTTCCCCAGTTTGTTATCCGGTGAGAGAACAAAGCTCGTGGTTTAGCAAACCTGCAATGGAGGCTGTCCCCTTGACATGCCTTCTGGAATGACTGAAAGCCCAAAATTAAAAGACAACCATGACAGCACTGCCATTTTATGACCATCTTCACACATCTGGGTCAATGGAGCAAAGATGGAAATGTGATTGCAAAAGCTGATCAGGTTGGAGTATCTTGGGGCTCTTTTCTTAGAACCGTGGCTTGGGACATGAATTATATGGATAATTTCTTTTGCCTATAAAGCCAACTTCCTAGGGAGAGGAGCTGGCAAATACTGTGTTGGAATTGCCAACAACTGATAAAAGCATGTGTGTTTCCTCAGTGTAAGGAAATCGTTAGGGGGCACCAGGGGGCTCCGTTGGATAAGCGTCTGGCTCTTCATTTTGGCTCAGGTTGTGATCTCCCAGTTCGTGGGACTGAGCCCCATGTCGGGCTCTGCACTGACAGCACGGAGCCTGCTTGGGATTCTCTCTCCCTCCCCTGCTTGCACTCTCTCTCTCTCCCTCTCAAAATAAATAAACTTAAAAAAAATTGTTAGACAAAAAGATGTCCAATTTAGTAGCGAGTGTAAGGAAGACTGGAAGAAGAGCCTAAGCCAGCAACTTAAGATTCTTTTTAAAATTCACACGGGTGGTTGGCACTATCATGTGAAAAGTTCAACTTTAAGAGGTGCTTGAAGTGGCAGCCTGGGTCCCACGGCAAGAAGAGACCCCCCACCCATCAGAGAGCTGCTCCGAGGGTGAGACGGGAACGGGGGAGAACCCACCTCACCACTATGGCCAGGTGTTCTGAGGCCCCAAGTCGAAGCGCGGGCACGGGCCAGACAATTATCGGTGGCGGGAGGCCCCTTCCAGGGAATGAGGTTGTGTGACAGTGAGGGCAGCCAGAGATGGTCCAACTTGGAAGCCAGATGCAGTCAGAGCCTTGAGCTCTGCCCTTATGTGGTATAACTTCTGCCAGTGGTTGGGGACATACTTTACGCTTCAGTTTCCTGGAATTGCCATGCTGTCTGGCCTTTGAGACTCTATTCATGCCGTTCCCTCCGCCTGAAATCTCTTGCGACAACATCCACCCTAAGCTTCTCTTGTAAAAGAATTTATTATGCCATTGTAACCCCCCTTTCTTATATCTCCAACTAAATTATATGCTCCTTGAGACAGGAGCTTACCTGACTTATTAGCCATTTTATCCCAAGTGTCTAGTATGATGTTCAACATATCGTCGGTTCGCATAGGTGCTTGTTGAATGAATGAGCTAAAGAGAAGGAAGCTAGGGTTGGCTCAAGTCCATCAGCTGGAACTTTAGTTAACGAGTAGGATTCAATGTTGTGGTTCCAGAGAACTAGAATCTTATTTGAGTGGGTGGGGCCAACACTGAGGTAGGACTGTGATGGTTCGGGGTACCTGAGGTCTAGGGGAAAGTTATACGTGAAAGGAGACTTACAAGTCAGACTGGAATTTAGCCAAAATGACTGGGACCACTGAACAGGGAGGAAATTAGACATATTCACTAATGGATGTCCTAGCCCTGCAAAGGTGATCCATAATGTGGTCTGCAAATGGGTCCTATCGGTACATCCAGTCACAGCAAGTTAGGAAAAGAGGAGCAGGAGAAAGCAAGGCGAGGGTTGACAAGCAGAGAAATTGCAGCTGGTACCTTTATCTAATTAGCCTGGGGTTTTAGGACGCTAAAGAATGTGAGGGTAAAAACTTAGAATCAAATGGTTGGGAGATCTATAATGAAGCATGATTTGTTTGTAGTCCCAACAGAGATGGAGAGGATACTTGTCACCCTAGCTTCACCACGTACATCTGCGATCCTCAGCTCCCACGATGTCTACACAGCACAATGTATGGAAAGTGCCCAGAACAGAGCTTCATATACAGCGGACTCAAGAAATGGCACCTGTTGTGAATGTTGGCGCCAGTACTGACTTAGGTGAAGGGATCGTTGTCACTCATTTTGCCCATTCCCCTCTCCACCAGCATGCACACAGCTTCTCAAACACATACACAAACAGCAGTAGATTCTTCGAGGTCTTCTTAGAGTAAGGGAAAGACTAATAACCTTCCACCAAGAGCCCCAAAGCCACGTGTCTATGAGGAGACGCGCTGCACACTAAATCATTAACAACTGCACATCCAGATGTGTAGTATGACTCTGACCTTAGGAACGGGACGTTGATGACCATACGCTGCTATTTCTCAACTTTTGCTGGGAACTCCTCAAAATAACAATTTTTCCCTTCACTCTATCTGGTTCTTAGTCAGTTGCACATGAGAATCACCTGAAATCCTCCCGAAAAAGAATAATGCTCAAGTTCCCCCCCAGACCGATTAGGTTAGAAATTCCCAGGAAGAGGATTCAAGCTTGGGTGGTTTTCTAAAGGTCCCAGGTGATTCTAACGTGCTAATTCATGTGTAGACCCTGGACCATAGCACCAGCATCAACTAGAGGTTTGTTTAAAATGCAGAATCGCAGGTCCAGTCCAGACTGAATCAGAATCAGAAGGAATCAGAATCATCATTCCCAGTGATTCATCATCACATCAAAGTTTGAGAGGTATTAGTGGGGATCAGGGGCTCCCAACTCTGGCTACATACTCTAATCATCTAGAGGAATTTTGGAAAAGGCAGATGCTTGGGCTCCACTCTCTTGAGATTTTTTAAAAATTTATTTATTTATTCTTGAGAGACACAGAGAGAGAGTGCACACCAGGGAGGGGTAGAGAGAGGGAGAGGGAGACTCCCAAGCAGGCTCGGCACTGTCAGCTCAGAGCCCGATGTGGGGCTCGAACTCACGAACAGTGAGATCATGACCTGACCCAAAATCCGGAGTTGGACGCTTAACCACTGAGCCACCCAGGCGCCCCAATCCTCTGAGACTTTGATTTAATTGGTCTGAAGAGGACCTTGCATAAATATTTTGAAAAATCTCCCCTGAGTACATAAACCGTGCGGCCAGGGCGGAGGACCACAATGCCAGGCAGGTGTTGCCTCAGAGATGGGCTGAATTCTCGGCCAGGAGCGCCTTCATGAGGGAGCTGTGAGACACAAGGTTCATCAACATTCCTTTTCTCCATGGTCACCTCGGAATTGGCCAAAGAACAAATGTGGTCTCTCTAGGATGGGGCTTTCTAGCAACATGTTTAAAAAATGTCTATTTCATAAACACATATGTAAATTTGCATTTTCAATTTTTCTCCTGGTTACAGCTGCAGTTTATGAATGACTAGCTCTATGTGCATAATGACAATAAGCGAACTGGAGTATGCTTCTCTTAGATACTTGCTTCATGTTCTAGTTTTACTCAGTGGCAAATAACTTTCCTTATATTAAAACAAACAAGGGGATTTACAGGGTACAATATATACTGTTTGTGAATTTTAAAGGTAAAGCACAAGACTTCAAAGAAATTCTGTGCTTTAAGTGGACACTTCAGGCCATGCCCCAGACCTCTGAGTGGAATTTAATCTCCCTCTGCCCTTGGGACTAGTTTAGAGAGAAAGTTGGAGAAACACCGAATCAACAGAATTCTCTGAAATGTGACAAATCCTAATTGACTTGGTTCCCAATCCTCAGCAGTTCGAGCATCTGGGTTTATCTCATATGCTAGAGATACTGTAACACGTGTCACTTCGATCCCAGCCAAGGGTCAAATGCAGCATCACAAATAGAAGCTAAAATTAATTCCCAAAGTCATTTTGCAGTTGAGTTAACTTTATTCACATGATAGCTATAGGGGTTGACAACGACTTCCTCTAACATTTCTTTCTTCTGGTGAGTTGATTTAGAGTTTGGTTGCAGACAGTGTGGGTTGAAGGGATGTGTGGGTAAGACAGATCAGGGGCTTGTTACAATTCTACATCATCATGAATCATTTAATTTTAACCTTGTGGCTTGTCTAACACATCTGCAGGAAGAGTTGAGGAGTAAATCTAATGCTCACTGGCAAATACTTAGCAGCCCTTGAGAACAGCATCTTTAGAGTACCCACAATTGATCCTAACACTGGAGGCACCTTGGATATCGTGAGGGCGGGTCAGAAGTGCCTTGGGGTGCCAAGAGAGGCATCCCATGACAGCAATGGGAGCTCAGGGCATATGGCAGGCAGCTCTGGAGAGATGCAGTCAATCCCAGGAGCATGACATGGCTTCTCAGTACTGATAGGACCTCACAAGGAGCCACATGAGAATAACGGTAATGAGGACAATAGTGAAGTTGAGGAACAGCTCTCGAGTGGATATCCCCATCCTGAGTTGGCTCGGTGAGAACTGAAGGCAGACTCCTGAGGGCGCACCACAGACGTCCTGCTTGCCTCACCTAATGGAAAGTTACACAGAGAACATGGAAGATTAATGAGCATGCTTTCCTCACTGTGGAAGAGGAGAGTGTTAGGGGCCGAACTGTGTCCCCAACAAAATTCCTGTGTTGGAATCCTGACACCCAGTACCGCAGTGTGGGACTGTATTTGGAGACAGGGCCCTTCAAAAGGTACTTCAGTTTAAAGGAGGCCATCAAGATGGGCCTTAACCCATTATGACTGGTGTTCTTCTGAGAAAAGGACATGTGGACACAGACATGTACAAATGAAGGCCATGTGAAGGCAGGGAAGGCAGCCGCCTAGCAGCCAAGGAGAGAGGCCTCAGAAGAGATCAACACTGCCAAAACCTTCATCTTAAGTTTCTAGCCTCCAGCCTATCTTTGGACTAGAGCCACATTTCTTCCTGGCTCTCCAGATGGCTGACCTCCCCTGCAGACTTTGGACTTGTTGGCCTCCATAATCACATAAGCCAATTTTATCTATATATCTATCTATATCCATCTCAATATCAACATCTAGACGTAGGTCCTACACATACATACACACACACACACCCTATTGCTTCTATTTCTCTGAAGAACCCTGACTAATAAAGAGAACCTGGTTTTGCTACCTAATGTCAAAAAATCCAACAAAGTCCTGATTGTTTTTTCCTGTGATGAACGTACAGATGCTTTGGATAAAACCCAAAATATTCTATTTTCTCTCTTCAATATGTGTGTGTGTGTGTGTGTGTGTGTGTGTGTGTGTGTGTGTGTATGCACGCGCGCTTGCTTTTCTTAGAATACCAACAAGCCAGGTCACCGAAACAAAATAAAACCCCCAAAGTGGTATGGTTTAGTATCTGTTCTTGCACTGAATTGCATATAAAGTAGGATGCCATAATCTCTCGAGTTTCAGGCCACCACAGGTCTTCGCCTAACCCTGTGAAAGCATATGAAGCATTTGCAGCAGCTGCGTGGCCTCTTGCAAGCCCTACGTTGGGCATAGAGCCCACTGGGGTCAACCAGAAGTCCCTCGCATAGCAGGCACTCAGTCGAAAGAGCAAGTGTTAACCTCATGGGTACTTCTATTTCAAAAAGGGCTTGTGCCAGCTATTTTTAGTCAAGTGCAGGATGTGCCTATATTGTAAACACTTCAAAGAGCAGGGATGGTATCTTTATAGCTTGTAAGATAGTACATGCGGGAAATCAAACTTTGAGAACTCACGCAATGTAGTCAATCAGATTATTACCTTCGCGAGGGGGCATAATTGGCACTTTGTGCAAACCAAATGAAATTAAAGACTAAAGATACAATTCTAGATATCTAGATACTAAAATTTTTGATACTCCAAAGGGAAAACGTTTAGGGGGAAGGAGTGTTTTGTTTATTTGTTAAGGGTGGGAGTTCGGGGAGTAGGAAGGGTTGTTAGTAAGTTTTTTTTTCTTTTTTGGGGGGTTGTTAGTAAGTTTTGACCCTCAATGGCACTCTTAACTATCTAACCAGAGTGAATTATGATTTCTAATTACTGTGTTTATTGTATTATTAATGGACCAAATTATTAACTATACAAACGAACTAAATAATCATTCTTCATAGTATGTAATAGTTAGTATAATTAACATACAAGTTCAAATCAGCTGGAGACAGCCAGTGGATTGTTCAATCTTGCTTTAAAAAAATGGCTGATAAACACTGGTTTTTGTATCATTTTCCTTTTAATTCTTACCCATCTTTTTGGCCCTCCACATGAAGAACACAGTAAATTGTCAATGAAACTCTTTACACAGATTTGCTTGAAGGAGAAAGTAAAATGAAGAAAATGAATGGATAACAGAAGTAGAGAGAAGGTGTTAGAATATACACAAGACCATACAGGAACGGGAAGGTGATAAGTCCAGGCAGGAAGCCAGGAGGCAAAGGAAAGAGAATCATAGGCACACTCTTCTCTATGAATTTTTTAAAAGGTTTTTCGGGTTTTTTGTTTTTTTTTTTTTTTTTTTTGAGAGAGAGAGAGAGAGAAAGAGAGGCAGCGAGAGACAGAGACAGAGTGCTAGTGGGGGAGGGGCAGAAAGAAAGGCGGGGATACAAAATCCAGAGCAGGCTCCAGGCAACGCAGGACTCAAACTCACGAGCCTAGCAGTGAGATCAAGACCTGAGCTGAAGTCGGACGCTTAACCGACTGAGCCACCCACGTGCCCCTCTATGAATTTTTAAATAAAATTAAATCCTGGTATGAATACTAATTTGGGTACATGTTGAAGAAATACAGAGATATGCAAAAAGAGAGAGACAGAGACTCTATTTATAATGATCAACCCGATTCAGTGAGGGCAAAATCACTGTCCCACCAAATGTGCTTAGTAGATTAACCTCTTAAAAGAAGGGATTCACGGTCATTTGCCACTACGTGGATGGAACTGGAGGGTATTATGCTAAGTGAAATTAGTCAGAGAAAGACAAATATCACATGACTTCACTCATATGAGGACTTTAAGACACAGAACAGGTGAACACAAGGGAAGGGAAGCAAAAATAATATAAAACCAGGGAGGGGGACAAAATATAAGAGACTCTTATATATGGAGAACAAACAGAGGGTTGCTGGAGAGGTTGTGGGAGGGGAGATGGGCTAAATGGGTAAGGGGCACTAAGGAGTCTACCCCTGAAATCATTGTTGCACTAAATGCTAACTAACTTGGATGTAAATTTTTAAAATTAATTAGTTAATTAATTTTTAAAAAAGAACACTTAAAAAATAAAATTAAAAGAAAAGAAAAGAAAGGATTCATGGAGACTGGCCCAAGAGCAACATACTCAGAACATATTATTGAAAGCTGGCCACAGCTCTGTTGGTGTGACCTTCACAACTCTGTGACCTTTACCACTCACGCAAACATCACCACGATTTTTACGTGTCCCACTATTCCAGCTGAGAAACTGACTTTGAGAGAGAAGTTAGGTTGTTTGTGCAATGACACACAGCAAGGTAGAGGCCAAACTAGAACTGCCAGGCTGCTGGTAGTTGTTAGAATGTGGTTACTACACAGGAGTGATACAAGAAGGGGTTATGACTGCAGTTAACTGCCCTGACTACGCCAAGTTTGCGTACATCTTCAACGCTTTGGGAAAACGGTTTGACATTTTTTTTATTGAGGCTGATAATGCTAATTCTCTATTCTCCAGCCATTTCACTTCTACTCTAGAAACTCCACGTATACACCAGGATACACAGCCAAGAATATTCACAGCAACATTTTCGTAATATCCCCAAGCTGGAAAAAACTCAGGTGTTCATCAACAGCAGAAAAGATGGTGAATTGGGCTATTTTCATACATTTGAGTGCTCAATAAGATATGTGGATCTCACAAATATAACCCTTGGGCCAAAGAAGAATTTACAAAAGAAACTTAGAATACGACTCCGTTAATACAAAACCCAAAACAAGGAATGTAATCCTATCGTTTAAGAATGTTGAGGGGTGCCTGGCTGGCTCGGTCGGTTAAGTGTCCGACTTCGGCTCAGGTCACGATCTCATGGTTTGTGAGTTCGAGCCCCACGTCAGGCTCCGTGCTGACAGCTCGGAGCCTGGAGCCTGCTTCGGATTCTGTCTCCTTTTCTCTGCCCCTCCCCTGCTCACACTCTGTCTCTCTGTCTCTCAATAATAAATAAACGTTAAAAAAAAACTGCTTTAAAAAAAAAGAATGTTGAGATCGATGGTAAAATTATAAAGAAAAGCATGAACAAGATGATCTCAGCAATCAAGGTGGTGATTACCTATGGTAGAGGGCATAAGGGAGAGATGATCAGGAATGGATTTCTGGGGTGTCAGCAATGATCTCTTTCTTGACCTGGGTGACAGTATATAGGCGTCGCTTTATAATTATTGTTCAAATTATGCTTAATGATTCTTTACATTTTTTTCTCAGTAGTCTCTGAATTGATGGGCCACCTCGTATACTTCTTTATTTCCTACAGTTTACCTCTTACTATTTTTTGCACTTTGATGGTGAACTTAAGTATTTGTATTTAAATGAATAAAGCACAAAGAGTTAAGCCGAGAATTTCTAATGAACCCAATTTAATCAACACATATGCTAACAGTAAGAAGCGCACTTGACTTTCACACACATTTATACCAAAGTTAGGCAGAAATTGAGATTAGCAACCTTCCATTTTTCTGCTGTTACCCACAAAGACAATTTTGGCCTCGTAAGTCTTCCCAGGAGTCAAGATCGCACCATATGATCCAAAGTGATTGCCATATGCGTGAAATAAAAACCAGAAAAGCTCTGAATAAACTGACACTGACTTTCTTTGAATGGAGGCTTTGAGAATTAGAAAGGGAGAAAACACATACCAGGAGAGGGAAAAAAAGGAAAGCAAGGATAAATAATACTTTCTACATCTTAAAAAATACTATGTCTAATAGGTATTGCCTGTTTCATTAAGAAATGTAAACATGCCTCTGTGCTTCTCATTTGCAACCTGTACACACACACACACACACACACACACACTATGCTAAGTATAAAAATCCTGCTGTCACCTGAGGAGGGTCAAGGACACAAGTGGCTGGGATAGGCTTCTTCTCTTTCTCCAACTTGGGCTCCAACTCCCGCTCGTCTCCCAGGCTCTCTGGAGTCCCGGACTCTGGGCAGGACCTAATGTAGTCTGAGGGAGGTGGCAAGCACTGTGATGTCACTGATGAAACATCTCAGAGGAACAACCTTCAAAGGTTTGAGGCTATTTGTGTTTAGGGGGAATACAGAAATATGTTGACTAAGACTCTATTCCTTTGGCTGCCGATTTGTATTACCCACCCACCCCCCCGCCCCCCGCCCAGGGACTTAAAGTCCTCTCTTCCAGTTGACTTTAGGTGCAATCGATGTGGATTTTTAATTCATCTTTTGGATCTTCATGAGTATCTCTAACATGTGTTTGAAACCTAATAAACCAAGAGTAATAGACTGATATTAACAGATGGGTGCCGAAATTGGTCGCTCCTCTTACGCAGCATGTGAGGGTGTCAAAATATGACTTCTCTTTACCACCCCCATCCTTAACTATTAGAAATGCGAAGACTTTTCTGTCTTGCACACGCACATCCCAAACCGCACAGGCACCAGAATTCAACAGGCATCTCTGGCTCCTTCAAAACTGACCGTACCCCAGGCGGTGAAACTGATCTCTTCAGTCACCTGCTCTGCATAAGATTCCAGCTAAGCTGTATTTTGGAAGTTTACACATTAATATACAGTTTCATCTGAAACAGCTGTGGAAGCCCTGGTTTATATATCTCTGTCAGTAAACCAATACTGCAGTAAACCCATACTGCAAAACTCAGTCCTTTGGAGAGACCCAGGGGGTAAAAGGAGAGTGCATTGAAATGAGGAAACCATAAGTTATGGAATCTGTCCTTAAGAAATCGAATTGTATAACTCAAATATAAACACCAATGAAAACTAGGCTGTTAAGATGAGTTTACAATTAATAGTTCAGATGTCTAGAGGTCCATGGAGCCTCTTGAAATATTTAACTGGACTGGAAAGCATGGGACCTCAGCAATCGTGTTTGCTCAGCAAATCCCTTCTTTATAGATAATAGAGCAAATGCCCCTCTGAATTCCCAGTTAGGGTCAATCGAAATAATGCATCCCCAGAAGACTTATCAAGCAAAATTCTTCGTGTGGTTGGGTTCAGAGTCAAATCTCACCCCACTGTTTCTCCTACTCCAGAGACGTTACTAAAAGAAAGACTTTCCATTCCATTTCTTCATTTTCAACACAAACTCAATGCTAGGTAATGTTAATACAATATTCTGTCACCACATGCCTTGTAAAAAGATAGCTTGGTGAAGTGACAGTATATAATAATTACAGTGCAATCGAACATTGGCAATTATCTGTTGCCATCTGGCAAACCTCTTGAATGTAGTCAGATTTCTGTCTTTTGCCTCCAAGCCCTTGCCAGATCGTTTCAAATGCTGGGAGTGTTTTCTCAGTCACCAAGCCACACCCATACCTTTTTTTGACCACTCAAAATTATTTTGGGGGCAATTAAAAAGTTATATATTTATTATAGAAAAATTGAAAATATTAAATCATAAAGAAAATTTGTATCGGCCACTAATCTCACCATCCAAAGGGGTGGGGGGGAATCCTCTCTACTACTCTTTATTCACATTCAGGCTGCACAGATACAATCTCAAATTCCCCAAGATATTTTTGGTAAAGGAATCTGATACTTGAAAAACCTGTATCTTTTTTGATGCATGTAGAATCAAGTTCATACTATACGATGTATTTGGTTTTGTGCTTAGGGGACAAGCATTTATTTTTTTACATTATTCAACACAGAATTAGCTCTACAATATGTAAAACATTAAATACAATGGGGAAATGTTAACATATTCCAGAACAGCTCACCAACACTGTCATTTTGGTCGAACTGGTCACTTTCAATGTAACTTGGAGGGATAATCCTACCACTTAATAATGAGTCAGTTCAATTTGTTTACTTGGTTGTCCCATTTAAGTTTATCCAATTTATACCAGGGACGACTATGCCCAGTACATTGACAAATTCCCGGATAGAGCCTGCAGAAGCTTCTGCATATTAGTGGCTTATCCTGTGATGTCATCAGAGACTGGGGTTACGTTGAGAATTTAGCTTGTTATTAGTTTGACCTAATCTCTCCAGAAAAATATGCAAGCCACCCAGTTACCTGGCACGTATTCAAATGCCTAAGGATCTAGAGATCTTCAGATCTGTTAAAAAAAAAAAAAATCAACATTACTGCCTCTCATTTAAGAAACTGAAAATAACAAGATTTCAAACCTCAGTGCCAAAGCAAATGCATCCCTTTCAACCAACCTTCCTTAAAGTCTGCTGATATTTTCCTTTCTGTGAGCAACCCCCTTGATTTGACAGCATTCATATGCCATATCAACTTTCTTTCAAGGTGTTGCTCTGCTCATCAACAAGAAGACGTATTTAGAAATCTTTGACATTATCTCTATGCCTATTACTGTAGACTTTAGCCAAGGGCCAAAAACGTCAACTGAATAATATTCACCTTGACACTGATACCAACGATCTAATTAGCATTTATGTCCCCTCTGCCCGCTCACCACCAGCATACTTTCTTAGGTGTAAAACAGTACTCTTTGAGAGTTAATGTTGAGTTCTTGTGCCTGGTTAGCAGCTCACCTAGCTTGTTCAATTTATTCCCCATTTCCATCCACCTTTTTAGTTTGGAAAGTAAAAAGTGAACACCTCATGTCAGTCCATGAGTTTTGTGTCAAGTCTATGACACAATGGGAAAAAATCAGTAAGAAATCAGTAAGGCCTGATGAAAGGTGATAAGCTCTTAACACATCATGGTAATGAATATGATGATGACGGTGTCTTTCTCACCTTCACATCTTCACATCCAGCTCGTCATGGAGCTGCTCAGAAGGAAAGAAACCACTCTCTGCTATTCTTTTTCATTATCCCAAATACCTAAGTACAAGCCCAGAGAAAGAGGAAACCCTATTTTTGAAGTTCTGTCCGTGTCCCGAAAAAAGTAATGATTATTATCTGTATTCTTTTTTAAAATTTTTTAAATGTTTATTTATTTATTTTGAGAGAGAAAGTGTGTGTGTGTGTGTGTGTGTGTGTGTGTGTGTGTGCAAGCAGAGGAGAGCCAGAGGGAGGGAGAGAGAGAATCCCAAGTAGGTTCAGCACTATCAGCACAGAGCCCGATGTGGGACTTGAACCCATGAACTGTGAGATCATGACCTGAGATGAAATCAAGAGTCAGACGCTAACCGGCTGAGCCACTCAGACCTCCTCTTTATTATCTGTATTCTTAAACACTTGTGGTACATGTGTGATTTTTGTCTCACTAACTGGATTTTCACCTCAAAGTCAGGGATAGTTTCTTGTATTTATTTGTTCTCTAGCCACGCATCGAACCCACAAAGTATCATAATAGATGCTCCAGAATGTAGAGCAAGGGGCTCAGCCCAAGCCTCCGTCATATCACATCTCCTACTGAGACTGGACGTGTCTGAGCATGTCCAGCAAACATGAGTGGAGGAGGCTGAGGTCAAGGTCAAATCTACTCCAAAGGATCTAGACACCGCCTGGGATAGAACACTCCTCTGAAGGGAGGTGGTCAAGAAGATACGTGTGTTTCGGCAACAGGGAGAATAGTCATTCCACTGCACATAACACAGATTCGCTGGTCCCATGAGAAGCAGATGCCAAGACGGGACTAAACGTGCAGAAGAAAAATATATTAGGGGAAATGCCTGGGAGAGAAAATACAGAGGGAGGAGGGGAAACTGAGAGAGTCATCAAACAGCAAGAGAAAGAGACAGGGAAAAAGGGAAGGGAGGTTGGGTAGAAGCATGTCAGATACTAGAACTGCAATCCAGTTCTCAGGATAGTTTGAGCAGGCTATTAGGAAGCCTCAGGTCACAGTGGTGCGTCAGAGACGGTCCCCGTCTCCCGGGGAGGAGTCAGCCTTCGTATCCCCCCCACCATGCTTATAACTGACTGGGAGCAGCCCATGGCAGGCATAGCTTCTGTTTAAAATGTGATTTTGATTTCGGAGCACAGCAGCTGGGGTCCACCTCAGTGATGTCGCTGTGGTGAGAGGCACATTCTCGCGGCCACTGTGCCCACATACTTCCCATCCTGCTTCACTACAGCTCAGAGTCCGGGTCCTAGCGGAGAGAGAGGGCCACGCGTGAAAACCCCGTAACTCTTTTAACAATTTAACCTCCACCGTGTGTGGCGCTGAACGGGACAGAGAGATTCTCACGGACCTCGGCACCTCCGGGGAACCGGCAGTGTTCCTTCCTTCCAGTGTCACAGAGCCTGGCCGGAGCAGCAATACCAACGGAGGCTTAACCTGCAGTTTGCATTAAGTGGTGCAGGCCTCAGTAGCAAATAATAGCGGAGAGCAGCTCAAGCCGAAAGAGCAGGAGAATTGCAGGCGCTGCGGTAGCCAACAGGACTTGTGCATGGGTACATATGAGCCACCTCCTCAAGTTGCTGGAAATAATCGGGAGGAACATTACAGGGGCAGGCAGTCTTGCATAACAGGCGGGAGCGAGAGCCAGGCAACTAGGTATTCGTCCTTTTTATAATAACCCATTTTAAGTCCTGGGTTGGTGAGGCGACACCTGTTAACATCATTTGACTTGGAACCAATTAAATTCCTCTTCTCTGGAACAAGTATATTTCTGCTCTATAATAAGATTCTGCAAGCAAACAGCTTTCTCTCAGCACATTAAACATAGCAACCAGGGAGAAAAAAAGAAGCAGCCAAAAATGTGTTTACTACTAGGCTAATACCATCTGCCCTCCGAACACTCCCAGATTTCAGATTGGCTTTGATATTTTTCTGACGGGAAATAAGAATTCAGCAGTCTTTTGATGTGTTGTTACTGAGCCCTTTGGGGAGACCAGCCAGACACGCCTCCTCGAAACCTTGTTTCCTGGTGAACCTGACAGAGGATTTCACCGAATCTCTTTGGAGAACCTGTCAGTCACACTAACACAATTGCAATTTCAACATGAAGAACGAGGATCAGACAAAATTGCTTGTTCTCTGTGAACAAGTCCGTTTTGGCTCTCGCCGTGGCTGTTACGGCAGAGAGAACAAGGTCATGAAGAATCATGAAAATCCGACTCCACTCTCTGTAAAGGCAATGATAAAACCGAAGCGCCTAGTTTGCAGAAATGTGGAAGATTAGCTGGAGGCAAACTACCGGCCAGGTTTCCTTTTGGATGAGGGACGTACTATCTCTGGGAGCCATTGGGCTCTTGTTCTAGAGCCTGGGGAGTAACCTAACCTCTTACACTTTTACAGTAAGCGACGTAAAGTCGCCAGGGACTCATATTCTGGGAATTTGAGCAGCTTATCTGGGAGAAAGTGGTTCAGGCCTAGTCTCTTCAGTTCGCATTTTGCTGGTTCTCGCCCTCATTTGTCACTGTAAAGAGACAAGGGGGCCCCCACACCTCAGGCCAATTTTACCTGTGTCCTCATGGGGGTACCCCTTTAGCGCTAACGAAAAGCCAGCCAGCTAACATTTTCTCCTTCTTCTATTCTGCCCCTCTTCCGCTAGATGCTACAGCACTCCCCTTACATGTCACTGAGTCCACTTACATGCCACTCCCACTGAGGAATACCACAGGAGCACCTCCTTGCTCTCATGCCACGGTCTTCCCAGACAGCAGTTCTGGGGGAAGTTCGGCCAGGGACTACGTAGAAGTAAGAGGCATCCTGTTATCTTGGACTCACTTCTTCCCTTCCACCACTAACATGTGATACCAAACTCACCTTCTCTTAGAGGGAATTCTCTCTCTCGGGAGTTGGCTAAGTTCCCAGGGCAAATCGACCCCATCAGGCCTCCTCTATCGGTAAGTAAGACGCGTACTGACGTATCTGGGGATGCGGCACCACACGGCTCAGGCTCAAGCTCAGGCCATACACCACCAGCATCCTGTGCTTCCTACCAATTATCTTTCCACCGAGGTCGGAGTGGAAATTGCCTTTTCTGCACTCCAGAAGGCGAGCATACTATTTTGTGTGTCAGCGGCTTCCTGTCGCTCCCAGATGAAGTTTGAAATCTTCAGCTGCAGAGACAAGATCCTACTGTGGTCGAGCTTCTACACTTACTGCTGCCATCCTCTGCAACAAACCCCAACTTGTCAGCACTTCAGACGTTCTGTGTGTGTGAGTGCCATTCCCTTTGATTAGGACATCCTTCCTCTCTTCCCTCAACACTGCCTACTTTTGTTTGATGATCAACAATACTATTGGATTCAAACATTACATTCCCTGATCTTTAAGGCTGGGATCCATGCTGCCCTATATACTACTAATTCCACTCTTTTGTTAGCATTGACCTTCTTGTCCATCTCCCCAGCTTAAGAACAGAGATTGGCTCTCTCACCCCATAGACCCAGTGCCTAGTCAGGTAGTGCAAAGAATGCAGTGGGCACCCCACAGAAGTTTGTTGAATAAAAGTATGTCTGGGGGCACCTGGGTGGCTCATTCGGTTGGGCATCTGACTCTTGATATTGGCTCGGGTCATGATCTCACGGTTCATGGGATCAAGCCCCACATTGGACTCTGCACTGACAGGGCAAAGCCTGCTTCAGATTCTCTCTCTCCTCCTCTCTCTGCCACTCCCCCACTCATGTGCTCTGTCTCTGTCTGTCTGTCTCTCTCTCTCTCTCTCTCTCTCTCAAAAATAAATAAATAAATAAACTTTAAAAAAAAAAGAACCACTGGGACCTCATCAAGATAAAAAGCTTCTGACAGCAAAGGAAACAATCAACAAAACTAAAAGGCAACCAAGAGAATGGGAGAAGATATTTGCAAATGACATAATGGGCAAAGGGTTAGTATCCAAAATCTGTAAAGAACTTATCAAACTCAATACCCGGAAAACAAATAATCAGGTGAAGAAATAGGCAGAAGACATGAATAGACACTTTTCCAAAGAAGACATCCAGATGGCTAACAGACACATGAAAAGATGCTCAATATCACTCATCATCAGGGAAATACAAATCAAAACCACACTGAGGTACCACCTCACACCGGTCAGAGTGGCTAAAATTAACAAGTCAAGAAACAACAGACGTTGGTGAGGATGTGGAGAAAGGAGAACCCTCTTGCAGAGTTGGTGGGAATGCAAACTGGTGCAGCCATTCTGGAGAACAGTGTGGAGGTTCCTCAAAAAATTAAAAATAGAATTCTCTATGACCCAGCAATAGGACTGCTAGGTATTTACCCAAGGGATACAGGAGTGCTGATGCATAGGGGCACTTGTACCCCAATGTTTATAGCAGCACTTTCAACAATAGCCAAACTATGGAAAGAACCTAAATGTCCATCAACTGGCAAATGGATAAAGAAGATGTGGCTTATATACACAATGGAATACTACTCAGCAATGAAAAAGAATGACATGTTGCCATTTGCAGCAACATGGATGGAACTGGAGGGTATTATGCTAAGTGAAATAAATCCATCAGAGAAAAACAGATTACCATATGTTTTCACTCATGTGGAATGTGAGAAACTTAACAGGAGACCATGGGCGAGGGGAAGGGAAAAAAAATAGTTACAAACAGAGAAGGAGGCAAACAATAAGAGACTCTTTTGTTTGTTTTCCGTTTTTTTGTTTGCTTTGTTTTATGTGTTTCTCTTTGTAAGAGACTCTTAAACACAGAGAACAAACTGAGGGTTGATGGGGAAGGGCGGAGGGAGGGGGAAATGGGTGATGGGCCTTGAGGAGGGCACTTGTTGGGATGGGCACTGGGTGTTAAATGTAACTGATGAATCATGGGAATCTACTCCCGAAGCCAAGAGCACACTGTATACGCTGTATGTTAGCTAACTTAACAATAAATTATATTTTAAAAAATAAAAATAAAAATAATAAAATCCAGTTGTTTTTGAATGTGATTATATATATTCTTTAATATTTTATCTCATTCCTATGCATTTAGAACAGAAGGTGGAGATTTCTGCATGTACTCGTTCTGTCATGCTAACCCAGAAATGTTGCTTCTATTTTTAAAATAAATTATTACTGAAGTAAACAACAAAAACTAAACTTTTAAGCACCTAAAAATCAAGAAACATGAACCTCATTCCCTAACCCTGAGGTAGGAAGGTAGGTGAATCTTTTTGTTTTTTCCAATTCTCTCATTATGCTTCAAATCATCATGTGGACAATTGTGATAATATCTGTCATCACAGTGACATCTAGTACATTCAACATATCTGGTTTCTTCAATGTGCTTGAGACTCACAAAATTCCTGGAGGAATAAATACAGGTTGTATTATTATCTCCATTTTTCAAATGAGGAAAAGTAAATGAGCCACACAAGTAGTTAAATGGTCAACCCAGGGTGGAGTCTTTACCCTTTATATATAAAAGCAATGTTTATGGTCATTCAAAGATGCATATTCCAGATCAAGTGCCCATTTCACCAAGTAAATCTCAAACTTTTAGAAAACATTTGTCAACAAAATTCACACTGAAAAAAATGTTTTAATGGCTTTAAATGAATTATATAACATTAACAAATATTTGAAAAATTCTAAGGAGTGTCACGTATCCAGTCCATAGGCTCTGCGTGGTATGAATAAGAATTCAAAAACATTGGTGGTAACTCTATGGCACCCAGGCACTGATCCAATCTACATCAAGGGAACATCCTTAGTCCCTTAAAGTTTCATGAACAATATTACATAATCAATTTCCACCTGAAGTTTTCAAAGAATTAGAAGAGTCTTGATATCATTCGATATGGTGGCCTCCAAAATGGATCATTCAACGGGAATGTATATATTCTACTGGCCTTCTTATAATTATTAGAAAGTAATAGGGGCACCTGGGTGGCTCAGTCGGTTAAGCGTCCAACTTCAGCTCAGGTCATGATCTCACGGGTGAGTTCGAGCCCCGCGTCGGGCTCTGGGCTGATGGCTCACAGCCTGGAGCCTGCTTCCGATTCTGTGTCTCCCTCTGTCTCTGACCCTCCCCCGTTCATGCTCTGTCTCTCTCTGTCTCAAAAATAAATAAATGTTAAAAAAAAAAAATTTTTTTTTAAAAAGAAAGTAATAAACAAATAAATAAATAAATGATATATATAAATAATAATAAATTAATAAAACTAAAATAAAATAAGAAAAATATTAGACAAGGAGATAAGACAGAATATTCAGTCTACCATCCTTTTTCTAAGGGTGATAAATCTACAATTCTACTAATTACTGAAAGATGTCAGAGAAATTCTTCTTTTCCATTAAGTATGCCCCTGTATTCATTATGGAAAGGAAGATCTTGCTGATAGAGGTCAGTACTTTCTTTTATGAATATATCACATGACTATCAAAGATTGAAATGTGGTCTGGCTGTCATATTTTTATAAACCATTTGTACAATAAATCTTCATAGACAATTTTGTTGCAACAAAATAATTACTACCTAGAACTATCTCCACACAAACTTTTTTTTTTTTTAATTGGAGACAGAGAGTCGGGGAGAAGGGCAACGGAAGAGAGAGGGAATCTTAGGCATGTTCTACACATGCTCCCATGACCCTGGGGTCATGACCTGAGCCCAAACCAAGGGTTGGATGCTGAACCCACTGAGCCACCCAGGCACCCCTCTCGACACAAACTTTTACATCAAATGTATAGCTCCCTTCACTCTTTAAGAATAAAACAAGCGATAAAGTATATATGGGGGCACCTGGGTGGCGCAGTTGGTTAAGCATCCAACTCTTGATTTCGGCTCAGGTCATGATCTCACAGTTGGTGAGTTCAAGCCCCTTGTTAGGCTCTGTGCTGACAGCACAAAGTCTGCTTAGGATTTTCTCTCTCCCTCTCTCTCTGCCCCTCTGCCACTCATTCTCTCTCTCTCTCTCTCTCTCTCTTTCTCTCTCCGTCTCCCTCCCTCTCCTTCCCTCCCTCCCACCCCTAATAAGTAAATAAATAAACAAATAAATAAATAAACTTAAAAAAAAAAACCTATATAATGAGGACTAAATAGGGGAAGAGTTTGTTCTATGTTTAACCTTATTTATAATATTCTTACCATCCTAGATTTGTATGGATTTGTAAAAGCTGTGAGTAGAGAGATAATTCTATTCTATCTGCTTTATAAATGTGGAAATTAAGGCCAAGAGAAGTCAAATGATGTGACAGAAAGACTCCAGAATTTAGACAATGTAAGAAGCATATCATATATGTATATGTACTTCAATCTCATAAATGACCCACATTATTATCTCTATTGTACAGATAAGACATACTGAGGCTGGGAGAGGTTAGGTAAATGTCAAAAGGCCAGAAAACCAGCAAGTGGCAGACATAGGGTTCAATCCCAGGTTTAATTCCAGGGTCTGAGCTTTGAACCCTTACTTATGCTATCTGATTGCTAATTTCCTGACTTCGATTAATGTTCAAGATTCAGTAATAGGAATAGCATCTCTTTACCCTCAATTTAAAAGTTTTCTGGGCTTCTGGGTGAAGACAGCAGATTGAACATATGCATCTAACTGTGCTCCCTCTCCAAACCCTACTAAAATAACAGTAGAAAGATTTTTTTTTTTTGAGACATAAAGCCATAAGGATGAGGAGAATCAAATGGAAAAAAAAGCAGCAAATAAATTTCAGAAGCTGTAAAGCAAAAGGATGGGTGTAACCAATTTAGCAAAGCTAAGAAAGCTGAATCCTAAACTGGTAGTAGGAAAAGCCAAGAGCCGAGCCAATCTAGATGCTACAGATTGGTGGCGGTGGGGCTCAAAAGTGCGGTGGCTAAAATAAGGAGAATTCTCTGAGAGGGTTTCAAGAAATTGTCAGGTGCCAAGATCTGTTCCTCCCTCCCCCGGCCTTGGCACAGCCAACAACTGCTCTTCCCCCACCCAGGCAGAAGGCTGGAGTTTATTCCCTGGAGGGAGTCTCTGGATTAAGAAGCTGCAGGCACAGTTAAAGAAGTATCCTGTTCACAGGGGAGATTTAAACGAATGCACATCAGTATGGTGAACCCATCTCCCCACCAAGTCCTCTTCTCCTGTTCAGGTTCCAGAAGAGTGGAAACTAACACTGCACATGAAGCGCCAGGCAAATGATTAGAGAACCTTCTCTGAGGACTCTGAGCAGCCCAAGGAGAAAGGATGCTGATATTGGAATTCCTCAGTGACAAGGCCTCAAAACAATGGAACAGAATAGAAAAGCCAGGAATAAACCTACAACTATATGGTCAATTAATCTTCAGGAAAGCAGGGAAGAATATCCAATGGGCCAGAGACAGTCTCTTCAACAAACGGTGGTGGGAAAACCAGACAGCAGCATGCAAAAGAACGAAACTGGACCACTTTCTTACACCATACACAAAGACACACTCAAAGTGGATTAAAGCCCTAAATGTGAGACAGAAAATCATGAAAATCCTAGGAGAGAACACAGGCAGTAACTTCTCTGACATCAGCCGCATCAACTTCTTACTAGATACGTCTCCCGAGGCAAGGGAAACAAAAGCAGAAATACACAACAAGATAAAAAGCACAGCAAAGGAAATGACCAACAAAACTAAAAGGTGACCATTGGAATGGGAGAAGATATTTGCAAATGACATAGCTGATTAAGGGTTAGTATCCAAATCTATAAAGAACTTACCAAACACAACATCCCCAAAACAAATAATCCAGTTTAAAAATGGGCAAAACACATGACCAGATATTTCTCCAAAGAAGGCATCCAGATGGCCCACAGACACATGAAAAGATGTTCATCACCACTTACTATCAGGGAAATACAAATCAAAACTATAATAAAGTATCGCCTCACACTTTTCAGAAGAGCTAACATCAAAACCTCAAGAAACAATAGGTGTTGGTGAGGACACAGAGCAAGGGGAACCCTCTTGTTCTGTTGGTGGGAATGAAAACTGCTGCAGCCACTTTGGAAAACAGTATGAAGGTTCTCAAAAAGTTAAAAATAAACTATGACCCAGCAATCGCACTACTAGGTATTTCCCTCCAAAAATACAAAAACACTAATTCAAAGGGATACACACAACCCCTTTGTTTATGGCAGCATTATTTACAATAGTGAAATTATGGAAGCAGCCCAAGTGTCCATCGACTGATGAATGGATATAGAATGTATATATATATACCATGAAATACTACTCAGCCGTCAAAAAGAATGGAATCTTGTCATTTGCAACGACACGGGTGGAGCTGGAGAGTATTATGCTAAGTGAAACAAGTCAAAGAAGGACAAATACACTATGATTTCACTCATATGTGGGATTTAAGAAACAAAACAAATTAGCAAAGGGAAAAGAGAGAGAGAAAAAGAGAGAAGCCAAGAAACAGACTCTTAACTACAGAGAACACACTGATGGGTACCAGAGGGGAGGTGGGTGGGGGATGAGGAGTCGAAGGAGTGCACTTGTCGTGATGAGCACAGGGTGATGTACGGAAGTGTTGAATCACTACATCGTACACCTGAAACTAACGTAACACTGTATACTAACGAACTAGAATTAAAATAAAAACTCAGGGGCACACCTGGCTGGCTTAGTTGGTGGAGCCTGCAACTCTTAATCTCAGGGTTGTGAGTTCAGGCCCCACATTGGGTGTGGAGTCCACTTAAAATAAAATAAAATAAAATAAAATAAAATAAAATAAAATAAAATAAAATAAAATAAAACTTGTTTTAAATAAAATAAAATAAAAACTTAAAAAGCCAAAAAAGAAGAGAAAAGAGGTGTCAATAGCTCATACTACAGAGAACTGCATAATCCGAAGCCTGACTCATGTACTCTAAGAGTCTTAGCAGTTTTTAGTCCACATACTTAAATATTAGCAAAAAATGTAGAAGTTAGAGCCCAAAATAAACAGAAGAAAAACAATATGCAGGAAACAGAAATTATATGGGGAGAAAACATGCAAAGAAGAAATCAGATTGGTGTCCAACTTGTCACCAGCAACACTGGAAGCTGGTAGGCAATGGAGCAATTACCTCAAAATTCAGGGTTTTTTAAATAGAAAAACCATATCCAACTGAGAATTTTATCCCCAGTCAACGATCCATCAAGTGAAAGGGTAAAGATATTTTCGGACACGCTTGGCTTCAAATAATTCACCCCTCATAAAATCAGTCCCAGATGATGTGCTCCACAGAAAGGAGGGGGTTACCCATCAAGAGGAAAAGAGATCCAAGAAACTGCAGAGTCCAAGGGGACACCGAGATAATCGTAAATGGATGCAGCAAAGTGACATCCGTACCTTGGAATAAAGGGCCATCTGTCCACACTGGAGTAGGTCAGGCAGCCGCAGGAGACTCCTGGAAAATGCCAACCACCAGGAAGCCTGATGCATCTGAACATCTCAAAAGGAGTTTTGGAGAATCAGAGCAAAATTTTGGGTTGAATAAGTGGTAAGTGTAAGAAAAGCAAGCAAGCGGACAAAAAGATGTGAATTCTAACTGCCAGGAAAAAATTAAATTTCATACAGAAAATGGAAAAGTAGTCACAGTTTATTGCATGGTATTACATGGCTCAACTATGAATAGCATTTCCATAACACTAATACAAAAGAATGAATATTACGTTAAATAACATTAAAATATAACTCTATTGGGGGGCACCTGGGTGGCTCAGTCAGTTGAGCATCCGACTTCGGCCAAGGTCATGATCTCGCAGTTTGTACATTTGAACCCCACACGGGGCTCTCGGCGGTCAGCCTGTCAGCACAGAGCCTGCTTCAGATCTTCTGTCCCCCTCTTCCTGCCCCTCCCCTGCTTGCTCTCTCCCCCAAAATAAATAAATATTTTAAAAAATTATATATAGCTATATATTACTCTATTGGAACATGGTGGGGGTGGGGGGGGGGAGTAAAAAGAAACAAACTTTTTCTACCCCACTAAGAAGTCAACATAATGCTTAAAACTAAAAACTCAAGGAATAATACAAACACTTTATTTAAAAACATGTAAGTAAACGTGAAATGAATCAGCAAAAAGGAGGAGAGGACTGGCTTCGGAGCACGGAGATGTGCAGTGAGACCAGGATCCCTGTGGTGCATGGTGAAGCCAATCGTCACCTCACACTAGGGCACATATAACTTAAAAGACTAAAATGTAGATAAATGTTTTTAAATGGTATAATATGTTCATTCTCCCCCCCTCTCTTTCTCTCTCTCCTCGCCACTCCCCTCCCCTCTCTTCCATCTCTGTCTTTCTCTTGTTATAAACCTTATGTCAACCCCGCCAGCCAATCAGATGGAAAAGAGGGTTGGTTTTAAATACCAAGTTGATTTACTCTGGTAAATCAGTAGAACTCCATTAGACAAAAAAGATCGCTTCCTTTCTGGCACTCTGTATACATGGGCCCCAACTTTGCTGGAAATGGAAATTCTAGTTTTATCATAAAACAGCTCCTTTAATGATTTATCTTTCACCCGTCTGCAGCCTCCTGTATTTCTTTCCACTGATCTCAATAGAAACACTGCACAATCACATACGTTGAGTTATGACACTTCTTCCAGACTTTATTCCATTTATATTTCTTCTCACTTTGTTCTTTCCCTTTAGCAGATGCCTGTGTTCATATTTGACCTACGCAAGGGGTGTGCGGCCAAAGATAGTCCTCGGTCGCACTGTGGCCGGAGACAGATGGTGGGTGCCTTAGGGGACTCAGGTTACATTTCCAAGGCGTTCTCATGTAACAGTGTGTGCCTTTGATCAAAACACTGGGAAACACAAACCCTCACGTCCTCCTCAGCACAAACGCAGCCAGGACCCTGTTCTCTTGGCCCAAGGAAAGAAAGGTCCGCCCTTGCTCCATGGGACGCCATATGCGGTAAACACTCACGTTGTCAGGAGACCCGCGGAGGCACAGGAGGACATGGGCCGGACAGACAAGGGTCTCTGCAGGAGGCGGGCAGGGACCCCCGGAGGGCTATTTCCCTACTGTGTGCTATCCCCACGGCAGCTGCAGCAGGGCCTGGCACACAGTAGGCGTTCATCAGATACGTGTGTGGAGTAAATTGCTGAGTAAACTTGCCGCTGCTCTGCCTGGCATGCCCTTGACTTTTCTCAGATTAACACATTCGTGCTCATCCTTCAAGATTCAGTTCACTTATCTCTTGTACAGCTTTCTTTGGCCCACTAAACCCTTTCCTCTCGGTTTATCCGCACTTTGAACAGATTCCTGTTGCTTGTAGTTATACCACGGCACTGCAGTTACTTGTGTGCCTGTCTGTCCTCCCTGTAAGACTTTTAGTGCCTTGAGAGCTAAGGTTTTGCCTTATTTATTTCCGTATCCATGATGCCTAGTAGAGTGCCTGTATATTCATCCGTTCATTCAACAGGATTTCAGGACTTGTTCTGTTCCAGGAGCTAGGATGGGCTCTGGGGATACAGCGGTGGAGAAGACAGAGCCTCCCATGCCCCCCAGGCTTCCACCGTATTCAGGGCTGCAGACAATTACAATCAGCGTGGCAAGTGCAATGACAAGGGTTGTGAGCGCGCCATGGGATCCCACGGGAAGAGCGTCACGACCAAAATCTGAGGGATCGGGAAAAGCTCCAAGGGGAGGCTCCCCAGAAAAACAAAGAACATCTCAAGAAAGAGCAGGAATTAGCCAGGAAGGGTGGGAGTGAGTGTTCCAGGAAGTGCCGCGGGTGTGGGGAATGGAAGAAAGCAAAGAAGAAAGGAGGGAGGAAAGGACGGAAGGGAGGAAGGAAGGAACGGGAGCAATGGCAGGAAGCAGGAAGGGCTACTGGATTACTCATTTGCCTCGTCATATCCCTTATTCTGCAAGGTGGCCTTACTAAGAGTCCTAAGTCACCAGAGGCCACCTGCCACCGCACCTGATTTGGACGGTCTGCTTTCACTCCCAGTCACAGAAACCACTGGCTCCTGTAGAGCCAAAAAGGACCTTCAGACCTGGTTGTGTAACTCTTGTAGTACAGATACGAAAACCGAAGCCCACAGAGGAGAGTCATAACAACGTTTTGCTTTTTCTTCTCTTCTTACAAAGCATCTTCACCCCTATCCGGCCCTGTGAGGCAGCACCAGTGTTCTTCACGCCTCAGGAAACTGAGGCTCGAAGGGAGCGAGCGGCGGAGCTAGGAGCCAGGTCTTCTGGCGTCACACTCGCCGCTCATTCCGAGCCACACCTCGGCTCCTCTACCAAAGTCACACCATTAAGAACAGGGCCAGCGGTAGACTGGACTCCTCATCCAAAGCTCCTTCCAGAAGGCAAGAGTGTCCTGACACCCGATACGGACTGACCACTGCTAACTATCACGGTGTGTCCCATTACAAGAATACTTGTGCCGAACGTGTCGTTCACCAGCAGCCTGAAGGACGCTGAGATGACTGGGGTTTTTACCTCATCTTGCCTTGATTGGGTGTGAGGTTATAGGTCAGCCTTGTTACAAATGAAAAAGACGGTTAATTTTCACTACATAAAACTGTAAAATTTCTGTAAAAGCAAGACTATAAACAAAGTTAAAAGATAAGCCAAAGACTGGGGCAGGGGGCGGGGATATGAACTGCACATAAAAACAAAGTAATAACATCCAGAGTTTGGGAAATTCCTGAAAGCCAGTAAGAAAAAGACTTATAAACCAATAAAAAAAAATGGGCAGAGGATATCAATAGGCAATTCACAACAAACAGGAAACGTCAATGGCCAATGTACACACGGAAAGTGCTCACTGTTAATGAAGAGAGGCACAGTAAAACACTAAGATAACAAACCTCTACCCCAATCAGATTTATTTTAAAAAAATTATTTTTTATTTAAACATTTTTTTGAGGTTTATTTATTTTTGAGAGAGAGAGCATGAGCAGGGGAGAAGCAGAGAGAGAGGGAGAGAGGGTCTGAAGCGGGCTCCGCGTTGACAGCAGTGAGCCCGCAGGGCTCAAACTCATGAACTGTTAGATCATGGCCTGAGCCGAAGTAGGAGGCTCAACCGACTGAGCCACCCAGGTGCCCCCAGATTTATAAAAATGTCCAGGCCTAACAACAATGACGATGGAACAGCCAAGAATTTTGCTCTGGGAAGGAATAAAACAATATACACAAAAGCAGCAAATGCTCTATGGCCGAGCAATTAATTCCATTTCTAGATACAGAGTCAGATAGATGGGTGACAGATGATAACAGATAGCTAGATTGATTGATTGATTGATTGATATTAAAGAAACACGCACACGTACAGAGGTATGTATTAGGGGGGTTCAAAGAAGTGTTGTTTGACATCAAAATGTTTAGAAAGCAAATTTCATAATGCTATATACTATATTACCATTTCTATAAATTAAAATAATTATATAACATTTAATACATATATGAGCAAAAGTGCAAAGTCCAGACTGAACCTATACCAAATTTATAATGGTTTCCTCTGGGGAAGGACAGGAATATGGTTAAGAAGGGAACACGGGGGCGCCTGGGTGGCTCAGTCGGTTAAGTGTCTGACTATGGCTCAGGTCATGATCTCATGGTTCCTGAGTTCAAGCCCCACATCAGGCTCCGGGCTGTGGAGCCTGCTTCGGATTCTGTGTCTCCCTCTCTCTCTTTCTCTGCCCCTTCCCTGCTTGCTCTCTCTCTCTCTCTTAGAAAATGAATAAAACATTAAAAGGAAGAAGAAGAAGAAGAAGAAGAAGAAGAAGAAGAAGAAGAAGAAGAAGAAGAAGAAGAAGAAGAAAAAGAAGAAGGAAAGGGGAAGGAGAAGAAGGAGAAGAAGAAGAAGAAGAAGAAGAAGAAGAAGAAGAAGAAGAAGAAGAAGAAGAAGAAGAAGAAAAAGGAGGAAAGGGGAAGGAGAAGAAGGAGAAGAAGGAGAAGGAGAAGGAGAAGGAGAAGGAGAAGGAGAAGGAGAAGGAGAAGAAGGGAACACGGAGGGGGTGACTGGGTAGCTCCATTCACAGAGCATGTGACTCTTGATCTCAGTGTCATGAGCTCAAGCACCACATTGGGTGAGGAGCCTACTTAAAAAAAGAGGGGAGGGGGGACCATAAGGGACTTCAACTTTGTTGGGCTTTTTTATTTTTGTCTTCTTTTTATTTGAGTAGAGTCGACACACAATGTTACATTAGTCTCAAGGGTACAACATAGTGATTTAACTTCTCTACGTGGGATGCTATACTTCTGGGCTTTTGTTTCCCATAAAAATAATTTTTAAAAATCTCAATCTAAAACTTAACAGTATTTTATAATTCTTTGTTCATTTCGCACCAAAATTATTTTCCCAAACATTTTAAATAAGCCTGACGTTTCACAGGCAATTCTCAAATACTTGCCCTGACAACTCAGTCCTCATCTGCTAAAGAAAGAAAAGGTGTATTAGACCACTTCTAGTATCGCTTTCAGCCCTGACACTTAACCTCCTACAAAGCCTCAGAGGCTTTAAAGAGATTGTGGATGAGTGACCTTTTGTCTGAGTAAATTCTGGAAAGGGGCTAGGAATATACCGTCAGCTGTTACAAGGGAAGGAAGCCTTAGAACTTTTTTTTAATTATGGAAGCTGCTTCTTTTCTCAGCGGCATCACCCGAGAGGCATTCCCCAGTCAGTGTTTTATCTATTTATATTCTGGGAACCCTATCTAAATTAAGCTTCCACACTAGGTTTAAACGGTGATGGGTCTGAGCATTCCGGTACTATTTCTTTCCCCCTACCCTTAGCCAAATGCCTTGATATGAAACTTCATTATCACCAATTCTGGTATAAAACACTAAGCTCTGGGGCACCTGGGTGGCTCAGTCTGTTAAGTGGCCAACTTCGGCTCAGGTCATGATCTCATGGTTTGTGGTTTTAAGCCCCGCGTGGGGCTCTGTGCTGTCAGCCCAGAGCCTGGAGCCTGCTTTGAATTCTGTGTCTTCCTCTCTCTCTTTGCCCCTCCCCTGTTCATGCTCTGTCTCTCAAAAATAAATAAACATTAAACATTTTTTTAATAAAAAAATTTAAAACACTAAACTTAAAGGTTTGGTGACCATGTATTGAACCCCAAAGGAGAATTTGTGATTTGACACAGGTCTGATGATGGGACAGGATATTTGCCATCAGCATGATCCCAGCAAGTTGTCAGGCTTGTGGGAGACGAAAGGAACCAGGTAGCAGGTATGACAGGAAGCCTGGCAGAACCAAGGATTTTATACCTTCAGATGCACACAAACACTTCTGGAGAAACCCACTAGGGATAAGTTTCATTCAACCAAGAGAGAACTAAGAAAACTTTAGCAAGAGGTCTGATGATGAGCATTTAACGTATTTCATTGTAGAGCTAGGAATAAACCAAAGCTTGGGAAATAAGCAGAATAGTATGTGAACAAAATAAAAACAATGTAACTAAAATAACAAGAGGAGGGACGCCTGGGTGGTTCAGTCGGTTGAGCGCCCGACTCTCGAGGTTAGCTCAGGTCATGATTCCAGTCATGGGATCCTCAACATGGAGCCTGCTTGAGATTCTCTCTCTCTCTCTCTCTCTCTCTCTCTCTCTGTCTGCCCCCTTTCTCCTGCTTGCACAGTCTCTCTCTCTAAAAAAAAAGAAAAAAAGAAAAAACAGGAGGAGAAGAGACAGAGGAGAAATAGAGAAAAGATAACTGACTGAAAAGAGAAGATGCCTTTTCAAACTGAAACATTATTTGTTTTAAAAAGAGGAACTAGGGTTGTTAGAAAGGATTTTAGAACAAAGATAACTGTTATATGCGCCCACGTCCATTGCAGTATTATTTACAAATAGCCAAGATGTGGAGGCAACTTAAGTGTCCATCAATAGATGAATGGATAGGAGTGCCTGAGGGTCTCAGTGGTTGAGCATCTGACTTCAGCTCAGGTCATGATCTCACGGTTCATGGGTTCGAGCCCCTTGTTAGGCTCTGTGCTCTCAGCTCAGAGCCTGAAGCCTGCTTCCGATTCTGTGTCTCCCTCTCTCTCTCTCTGCCCCTCCCCTGCTCGTGCTGTCTCTCTCTCTCTCTCTCTCTCTCTCTCTCAAAAATAAAAAAACATTAAAAATAAATAAATAAATAAATAAACATTTAAAAAAAAACAGATGAATGGATAAAAAAAGTGTGGTGTATATGTACATACATACAATGGAATGTTATTCAGCCATAAAAAGGAAGGAAATCTTGCTATCTGCAGCCACGTGGATGGACATTGAGAGCATTAGGCTAAGTGAAATTAAGTCAGACATAGAAAGGCAAATGCCATCTGAACTCATTCACATGTGGAAGCTGAAGCCAGCAACCAAACAAATGGAACTCACAGATCCAGAGAATAGACGGGTAGTTGCCAGAGGCAGGGGGGAGGGCATGGGCAAATGGATGAAGGGGATCAGAAGGTATAAACTTCCAATTACAAAAATAAGTCATGGGGATGTACAGCATGGTGACTATAGGCAAGTTCTCATCACAATAAAAAAAACTGTAACAGTGTGTGGTGATCATTTCACAATATATAGAAATATCGAATCTTTATGTCGTACACCTGAAATTAATATAATGTTACATGTCAATTATATCTCAATTAAAAAACAAAGGTAACTATTACAGTGAATAATATGTTCCAAATACCACAAGAAATGTCTTCATTTTTATTTATTTTTTATGTTTATTTATTTTGAGAAAGAGTGAACATGGGCATACGAATGGGGGAAGGGCAGAGACAGAGGAAAAGTGAGAAACCCAAGCAGGCTCTGTGCTGACAGTGCAGAGCCCGATGCGGGGCTCGAACCCACAACCGTGAGATCATGACCTGAACCAAAATCAAGAGTCGTAGCTTAACTGACTGAGCCACCCAGGCGCCCTGAAGCAGGTTAATATTCTGCATATTCAAACAATGAAACTAAATCAGCAGGAGTGGGGAATACCGAAAGCTGAGTGTAAGCAGAAACAAATCAACTCAACTGTATTTCAAATGAATGAATGAGAGAGACAGAACAGCAAACAAATCCCAAACTCCTTTTTTGGTAGGTTTGTTTTCATCACGATATGGATGCAACTATTCTGAATCTACTTATTGTAAGAGAGAGTAAATGTGATTAAAGGAGAGACAGAATCCCAAGGAGGCTCCATGCCATCAGCACAGAACCCAATTCGGGGCTCAAACTCATGAACTGTGAGATCCTGACCTGAGCCAAGGTCAAGAAAGAGTAGGATGCTTAACCAACTACGCCACCCAGGCACCCCCTCACCTTACATCATTAATCAAGGTAAATCCCAGGTGTGTTAAATAACTATATGTGAGAGGTAGACCCACAAGGCAAACGAGAAAAAAATGTCAGAAAATAGCTTATAAAGTTAGGGAAGGATTTCTTAAACAAGACCCAGAAAGCAAAACCATAAGGAGAAAAGTTGATGAGATTTGACTACACCAAAATTAAGGATTTCTGTTCAACAACGCACACCAAACATTAGAAAATGTCTGCCACTTATAAAACCAACAAGGAATTAATTTCCAGGTTGTACCAGGAACATCTGAAAGCATACAAGAAAAAGAAATGGCATCCAATTTTTTAAGTTGAAAAAAATGAATAAATAATATGATTCCCAAAATAGAAAACACACACACACACACACACACACACACACACACACACACACAAATGAGTAGCAAATATCTGCCCCTCAAGTCAGGATCTTCCTGTTCCTCCAACACACCCAATATTATTGTTCTGGCTATTGAGTCTCTGCACCAGCCACTGCCTCAGTCTTCCGTGCTTTCTCCTAAAATTTCCTCTGAATGACTCTGTTTTGCTATTCAGATTCCATCCCCCTGCACCTAACATAGCCTTCCCACTACCTCCCCGTCATTATTTGTTTACTCACCCTGTTCATTACATCTTCATTACATCATTGCATACTGATTATTCCCTGACATATTCTTCTTTGTGTTTTTTGTTTAAGTTTATTTATTTATTTTGAAAGAAAGAGAGACGGCACAAGTGGGGAAGGGGCAGAGAGAGAGGGGGGAGAGAGAATTCTAAGCAGGGATTGCTGCCAGACCTGGGGCTTGAACTCATGAAACCGCAAGATCACGACGTGAGCTGAAACCAAGAGTCATACGCTTAACTGACTGGGCCACCGAGGCACCCCACTGACATATTCTTCATCTGTATGCTGATTCCTCTCTCTAGCCAGATGGTAAGCCCCATGGAGTAGAAAGTTTGTGTATCTTGTTCAATCTTGCATGCCCAGTACTTGGCACAGAGTTGGTATTCAATAAATTTTTGTCAATAAATATGTGAATGTATTAAAAGGGTAACACAATCCCTATTGCTGGCTTAATGAGCTTTCCAGACAAGGATGTTCAATCATAATTAAATGACTAATTAATGGAATTTTGCTAAGCACTGTTAAGCATCACATGAAGAACTGGACGGGACAACCATTTAATAGGCTCATTCTAAAAATATTTTATGACTCAAAGGAACACAGTTCCCTTGGATACTTTTGTTTTGACCGCACTGCCTAGACCTCATTATTTTAGCCAAATGGATTAAGCCAATTGAAACTCAACCCTCTTTAGGACTGTGCACTTTCTAAACACCATCACCCAGAGGGGCCTTGATGTGAATTCCATCAACAGGAGGTGGTATTTGTGCAGAATATTCCATGAGGCAGACATATTCTAACCACAAATCTTTGTGACTCAAGGTCACTGACAGCTGCTTCCCACTCTACATTCTGTGGAGTGACAATCACCACGTGATGGTGGAAAACTCCTACTCTTTGCTACCAGGTTTCATAGGAGAAGATCCAGTGAGTTTTTGATGATCAGGTCTCAGAAAGGTGTGGGATAGCACGGTACCACACCTTTTGTGAAGGCACAGAGACCTTGATTTAACAAGTTGCTGAATTTATTTCAACAAAATACTTACATGCTTAGAAAATCTGTCATACAGTTTCTCAACATGCCGTGCAATTTCTAACGATCCATTTTAGTAACCTTTGCTTGCCTGGTGTAACATGAGTCACGTCCCTGGGGATTTGCAGGAAGTCTATTTATGAGGTTTGGTTTTGTTTGTTTTCTTTTACCTTAGATGAAGAGTTAGCAGAATCCTAATTCTTAACACAGTGTCATAACAGCCCATGCAAATACCGCCCTTTATATCTATTAATTCTTTTCTTTTCTTTTATTTCTATTTTCTTTAACCTCCTTATTCTTTTCCTTCATTCCTCACCCCCGGTCACAAACCATAATGTATTTTACATAATGTTCTCAACCAGGTATATATCTCTCATGAAATTTGTGCTTTTAAAATAACTTCAATCTTTTTCTTACTTCTGTCACTTCAGCACCATTTTTAAGAAATATCCATTCCTGCACGAATATCCAATTTAAAACTTCTGTTTCAGTTTGTAGCCACTATATTTTAATTACCTATCCTCTTGTGCAAGTTTTATTGCTACTGTCATCAGATTCTTATTTTCTCTATTATTTTAAAGTGTGTTGTTGCTGACCTAGAGAAACAGTGTTGACTTTTACTATTATTTGACCTTGTAGCCAACAATTTCACCAAATATTTGGATTAGTTCTGATATATTTGCTTTTGTTTGTTTCTTTATGTTTATTTTTTATTTATTTCGAGAGGGAGATCATGAGCAGTGAAGGGGCAGAGACAGAGGGAGAGAAAATCCCAAGCAGGCTCCATACTATCAGTGCAGACTCCAACACGGGGCTCAAACCCACAAACCATAAGATCATGACCCGAGCTGAAATCAAGAGTCGGACACTTAACCTACCGAGCCACCCAAGCACCCCTAATTCTGATATATTTGAATGTTGAATAGCTTGGTTTTACCTTGTCTGTTGAGGAGTAAGAATGCCTTATCCCCTTCAAGGTCCTTCTAGCTGGACTAAGAATCAAAATGACACGAGACAGACTAAGAGGAGAAAATCAGATTTAATTTTGTGCCTACAAGGAATCCACACAGACATGAAATTCCAAAGTCAGTCAGGCAAAATGAGGAATATGTGTCATTCTGAACTACTAAGCAAGGAGGTAGGGGTCTGGGACCGCAAAGGGAAGGAATACAATTTGCAGAAATATGAAAAAGAGTAAATATGAAAAAAAAAAAAAAACAGGACACAGAGGATTTTGACCAACAAGCCTTGCTAGGTTCTTCCCTGTCCAGCATACCGAGCTCCTAGTGTGATGTGCTTGTCTGTGGTGATGGCTCCCTTCCTGGAGCAGGTCCTCTATCTAAATTCTTTTTAGACAGCTGTGGGGGGACATAAGGAGCTTTTCCTGAATCTGCTGGGGTTTCGGTTGCCGTTTAACTCAAAATAAGCTTCATGTCAAAGGGACCCTCTTGGGGTGGACTGCCATTGGCCTCCACATTTTGAGTGTTTATACCTCTCATGCTATTGTTTGTTTGTTTCGGCACTGGCCAGGACTTCCCTTACTATATTACAATGTAGCTGGGTCCCAAACTGGCCCTGTACACAGAAGGCAAGGAGAGACCACAGAAAGAGGCAGGCCACTCCAAGTGGGCAGGTGACCCTTTTAATAGTTAAGAGTACTTACAGTACAGGTAGACCTCCACACCTACCAGCCTTATCTTAAAATTTTGCATAGAAGCCTTACCTGGGGGCGACTTGGCTCAGTCAGTTGAGTGTCTGACTTTGGCTTAGGTCATAAGTTCAGAGTTTGTGGGTTTGAGCCCCACATTGGGATCCCAGCTATCAGGGCAGAGCCTGATTGATTCTCTGTCCCCTTCTCTCTCTGCCCCTCCCTTGCTCTTTCTCTAAAATAAATAAACATTAAAAAAAAATGCGTTAAAAAAAAAGAAGCCTCAACTGGGTTCACTCATGGATACCATCCAGATGATCTTAACAGGCCTCTCTAGAGGCCGTGTCCTTGAAAATGGCGCCCACTGTGGGAATGGTAGGCAGAAGGTACATCCCAAGGAAAGGAGAGGGGGTGAGGTGCTTCTGATTTCCCAAGCCCAGCTCTTGGGTCATCCAGAGGTCACATCTTCTGGATTACCTCCTCCAACATGAACAAGGTTAATCATTGCAGTAAAAGACTGGAAAGAATTCAAATGTCCTTCAAGAAGGAACTATTTGGATAAACTATAACACATCCACATCATTTTGTAGAACACGATACAACTATAAAAGGAAATAAGGGGGGTGCCTGGGTGGCTCAATTGGTTAAGTGCCGACTTCAGCTCAGGTCATAATCTCGAGGTCTGTGGGTTCGGGCCCCACGTCAGGCTCTGTGCTGACAGCTCAGAGCCTGGAGTCTGCTTCAGGTTCTGTGTCTCCCTCTCTCTCTCTGCTCCTCCTCCATTCACGCTATGTTTCTCTCTCTCTCTCAAAAATAAATAAACATTAAAAAAAATTTTTTTAAGGATATAATGAATAATGTTATAGTCTATGCTATGGAATAATCTCTGGGATGTACTGTTAAGTGAAAACACAAGACTCAAAACAGAGTGCATGGTGCACTTCCTTTTACTTAAGGAAGAGACGAATTACAAATGAGACAGAGAGAAAGAGGGAGAAGTTGCCCCTACATACTGTTAAGAATGATTAACGAAGACAATTTAGATGATACAAACAAACTCTACTTAGCACTTTATGAAGCGGGCAGTCTCCCTCTTCGAAGCGGGCAGTCTCCCTCTTCAAAGTCCTGGAAAACTGCAAAACAGGGTGGAAGGCAGGATGAAAAATAAGAAACAAAGATGTAATGACAGAGCCCAGAGTTGGCTTGGCCATTGAGGATTGGCTGAGCACATTAAGCTGTGTTTTGGTCAAGCAGAACACTTGCAGGGAAAGGAAAGTTCTCTAAGTTTCTGTCTGCTGACGTGGCAACCCCAGGGCAGAAGAGCTCCATCTTAGGCCTAGAAATTTATTTCAACCAAACTCTCCAGGATTTGGGGCAAACCAGAGTACAGCCAGGGCCTCCACTCTTCATACTTGTAGTCTCTTGACCTGCCCTTCCAACTCGGTAATTCCTGCCTGAATTCATTCTGCTTAGTGCCACAGCTGTTGAATCCAGTCTTCAACGACTGTATTTTTACACTCATGACATCTACGTGGTTCTTAGTTGCTTTTTGTCCCTGATTCATATTACCAATATCACTTCCTATTTCTTTGAGGATATTTATTTTATTTTTAAAAAATTTTAAACATTCACTGTTGAGAGAGTGTGAGCGGGGGAGGGGCAGAGAGAGAGGGAGACACAGAGTCCGAAGCAGGCTCCAGGCTCCGAGCCGTCAGCGCAGAGCCCGATGCAGGGTTCAAACTCACAAGCTGTGAGATCATGACCTGAGCCGAAATCAAGAGTTGGGACACCCAACCTACTGAGCCACCCAGGAGCCCCTAAGCTTATTTCATTTTAAAATCTTAGTCCAAGTTTTACATTAATTCTGTTTCCTCTAATATAGGTCATTTGGGTGGTGTTCTTTCTTCCTCTCTTCCTTCCTTTCTTTCTTTTTTAAGTTTATTTATTTTGAGAGATAGAGAGAGCACAAGTTGGGGAGGAATAGAGAGAGAGCAAGAGAGAGAATCCCAAGCGGGCTCTGCACTGACAGTGCAGAGCCCCAAGTGGGGCTCAAACCCACCAACTGTGAGATCATGATCTGAGCCAAAATCAAGAGTCTGACCCTTAACCAACTGGGCCATCCAAGCATCCCTGGGTGGTGTTCTTTCAAACACACTAGACTCCTCTGTTACCATGATACTGTGGCCTCTGAGAAGTTAAGGCCCAGGCTCTTGCTTGTCTCATTCCCGGGGAGTTGGGGGGATGGTTCTATTTCTTGTACCTTCACCAGGTGACTCTGACCTGATTTCCCGCTTATTGGAGAAGCTACATAAACCCCTCCAATATCTCCCCTGAAAGATGTCTTTTCTCTCTACATTGTAATTATCCAGTCCCAGATGTGTGGGGTGTGATAATTGTGACTGATAATAATTAATATATATTTGGTTTTTGTCCCCCTCCTAAGCACCTGAGCTCTTAAAATTCTTGTTATTTCCTAAGTCATGAGGGTGATAAAGGGGAGAGGACATCTTTTGTGATGCATACAGGTCCCTCTCAACCACACTGTGTTTATACTAATGAGATCACTCTTGGGGGTGGATTGGGGTATGGCGTGCAGGTGATGGCAAGGACCCACCAGATGGAACCACCGGTGATGAGAGTGGTGAGACTGAAAGTTCCTGACCTCTAGGGAGGGGAGAGGCACCGGAGATGGAATTCAACCACCATTGGCCAATGATTCAATCACTCGGGACTACGTAATGAAGTTATCGTTAAAAAAAAAAAAGAAAACGAACTGAAAGGGTTTGGGGAGCTTTCGGGTTGGTGAACACCCGGAGGTGCTGGGAGGGTGTCCCCTCAACCGAGAAGCTCTGCACCCCTTCTCACATAGTCTTATGCACTTCTTCCATCTTGGCTGTTCCCGAGTTCTTTCTTTTTATGAAAAACCAGTAATCTAGTAAGTAAATGGTTTTCCTGACTTCTATGAGCCCTTTTAGCAGATTATGAAACCGGAGGAGGTGGTCCTGGGAACACCCGACTTCCAGCTGGACGGTCAGAAGTACACAACCTAGGACTTAGGGCTGGTGTCTGAGAGGAAGTGGGGCAGTCTGGGAGACCGAGCCCTTTAAGCTGGGCGATCTGATGCTAGGTAGATGGTGTCAGAAGGGAGGTGTGAGCGTGGTAGGAGAGAAGAACGCTGCATTTGCCTTTAGGAGGAGGTGGGAGGCTCCATCATCGGACCGCATCCTTGTTAACTGTGCCTCCCCCAGGTCCGTCACCCTGCTGATATCCCACTGTCCTCCCCCTGGACTGGAGCTGCCATCGTTCTGTTCTATGATACGAGACCCCTTAATGATCCACACAAGCTACAGACAAGATCATAACCAAGTTTCCCTCCGCCATCCTACCTGAGCCAGGTCTCCTTTACTCCTTGCGGAGTTTTCCATTCCACCCCAGGTCACCATCACTCTGCAGCTCTCCAAGGCTCTCTGGTGGAGTTCTTATGCCTTATGCTTCAGTGCGCCAAACCCAGGGCTTTCTTCTCATTTTGGTGGCATGTCTGTGGTTCAGTTAGGAGAGCCTGCAGCCTGCCGGTTCACCAGCGTGTCTAGAACCAGAAGTAGCCTCCGTTCCTTAGCAGCATTAGGGTGAAGTCTTCTCTGACCCATGATTTTTGAAACTACACGTTTTAATCCTGGTTTTTTTCCGATTAGCGATTTGATCTTGGGCAACTTCTAAAATCTCTGGTTCTTAAAAATCTCATCTCAGGTAGTAACTCTGAGACTACATGCAAAATCATTTATGAAATGTGTCCTACGGTGTAAGCAACAGAGCCAGAAGCAGCATAGTTTCTACTCACCTATCTATTAGCTTTTGTTGCTTAACAAGCTATCCCAAATCTGAGGGCTTAAAACAACCACAATTTCTTGAGGTCCCGATCTGTGGATCGGTGATCTGGGCTGGGATCAGCTGGGAGTTTCCGGGAACGGGCTATTGTCAGCTTGAACAAAGGAGGTCATGGAGTCACCCGTCTCTCATCGACCAGCGGGCAAGTCTCCTACACGCGACTGAAGCCAATGTGGTCTCAGCTTGGAATCGGTATAGTGTTGCCTTTGCTGCATGTGGCTGACCAAAGGAAGTCACACATTCAGTCCAGACTCAAGGGGTTAGAGAAAGTCAACCCTACTTCCAAAGCCTTGGCTACACAGAGAAAAGCAATCTCCACTGAATTTGCAATTCACAAGCGCGTGAGGACACAACCTCCAGAGACCGACTGCCTGGGTTGGAATGCTGTTCCTGTCACTCGGTGGTCTGACCTTGGACATGACTCGACTTTTCTGTATCTCAGTTTCCTCATCTGTGAGAGGAGGTAATTACAGCACATCTCATAGGCATGTGGTGTGGTTCAGAGTCCACGCTTATGAAGTGCTTAAAGCAGAACCTGCCACAGGAAGCCTAGATGTGCAGTGTTTTGATGTGTATTGAAGTTTGTCTTGCCCTTGTCTCTCTACCTCCTTGCCTGTGCTCCTTGAGTTCCATCCCGTTCCCTCCTGGAACAAGAGAGCAGTCGCTGTGCCCCCTCTCTGCTCCCTCCAAAATGCCACCCATCCCTAAGGGTCTCTAAATGCCTCCTTTCCTCCGTCTCCCTTTCTCCCTTTTTCCTTTTAATTCATGTTCCAACATCACACTTTCTCTCTTTGATAGCAGCTGTCACATTCCACCTTGCATGGATTACATGTTTATTCATCCGAAAACAACGAGCTCCTCCTATGTTCCAAGCAGAGGATACAGGACCATGAACAGAGATACACAAAGTATCTGGACTGCAGTGGAGAACAGAGTTGTGCACATGTCTGTCTCTTCTAGATTATGCCTCCTGAAGGCAGGGATGAAGTCACACCCGCTTCATCTTCCACATTCCCTAGTCACAGTAGCCACACAAGAAGCTTTAAGTGGATGGGGCACCTGGGTGGCTCACTCGATTAAGCGGCTGACTTCAGCTCAGGTCATGATCTCACGGTTCAGGAGTTCGGGCCCCATGTTGGGCTCTGTGCTGACAGCTCGAATCCTGAAGCCTGCTTCAGATTCTGTGTCTCCCCCTCTCTCTCTGCCCCTACCCTGTTTGTGCTCTCTTTTTCAAAAAATAAACATTAAAAAATTTTTTTCAAGCTGTTAAGTGGATTGAAATATATTTCATTGAATTAAATTGAACATAATGTGATCACATTGGCAACGCCTCATTTGGGTCACTAGTTAACCCTCTTTTTTTTTTTTTTTTTTTTAAGGCAGGATCCACACCAACCCATGGAACCCATGGAACCCAGCAAGGGGCTTGAACTCACAACCCTGAGATCGAGACCTGAACTGAGATCAAGAGTGATGCTCAACTGACTGATCCACCCAGGTGCCCCAACCCTCTTTTTGGTTGCTTGTGACCAGAAGGAGAGCTAGATTGCCCTTACATTTTCAACAATGTCCTTTCCCAAACCATTTCCTCAAGCTTTCTCTATTCGGGCTGTGCAATTAAGACAGATATTTTCTCCAGCCAAAGCCAGAAGGGTCTGCTTCCAGAGCAAGTGACTTACAGCTTTTCATAGAGTCTGTGTGAACAAAGCCTCTCCTTGCCTTGTGCCACTTCCCGTAAGAAGAAATTTATGTCAGTGACTCAGTGCTATAATAGACACATGGGGTTACTGTCAGTGAATGTGACAGGACTGAGCTCTGACTCTGAAAATAACGTCACGTCCCGAATCACAGAGTATTTGGATGGTACTAAGCCTGTAGGAGCCTCTACCATGGAGTGATTTGAAGTCGGCGTAGTACAAAATAAAAATGAACTGAATCATAAAATAAAGGTAAAGGAACTCACAAAGGACCGTTTTTTCCCATGACGGCTATTCTTAAAAATAGAAATTACCAAATTCAGAATGTTTTTTCTAATTTACGGGGGTGGCTGGCGGGGTCCTAAGCGTGTGCATCGTCTACATATTTAATACGCCAGAATGGGACCAGCTGTTAGTACTCATGTAATACACAAAAATTCAAGTGAGGAAATTTGAAGATCTAATTGGCCTTATTAGGCTGTTCATGATGAGGTAGCATCTCAACCAGCAAGTAGGGGGGAACTCCCAGTTGTATAAAATTTAAGGTTTTCAAAGGAAGGAGGGTGGGACAAGGAAGTTAGTAGCAAAAGAAAAGACTGTTCCCCTCTGAGGGCACCGTCCCTCAGGGGGACGGCAGGAGGTCTCATTAGGCAGATCACCTCATTTTCCTTTGGGGGATGGAGAGGATCCATGTGATACGTTACATCATGGGTGCTGACCAGAAAATTCCTGACTGACCAGTTAAGACTACATTTCTGGGGCGCCTGGCTGGCTCAGTCGGTGGAGCCTGTAACTCTTGATCCCGGGGTTGTGGGTTCGAGCCCCACACTGGGTGTACAGATTACTTAAACATAAAATCTCAAAGACAACAACAATACTACACCTCTGGGGGAGTTTGGAAATGCAATCGGGTTAGGTATTAAGCCCCATCTTGGTGACGTGGCCTGGCGTAAGTGACTCCATCTTGGACCTGTGGTTTTCTGATACTCCTATTTCACAAAACCAAGATGGAGAAGTAGGGTAAGGGATTTAACCAATGTCGTAAAATTGGACCTGAAACTCCTGATTTGCATCTTGCACTCTTCCCAATAGAGCATACTGCACAAATATCAAAGGTGTGTGTGTGTGTGTGTGTGTGTGTGTTGGCATCTGAAGTGGAAAGTCTCCACAGAAAACCAGGTGGCTCCAAGGTGGCTAGGCTTCTGAAGGTCTAGGCTGACCTGCTATCTCTGTGGACGCACTTGATGGGAGTCTGGGGATCTAGGCCCTTAGGACTTGGCTCTCAGAGTCGAGCATCACCCACAGTACCCTGGGCCAGTCAGGGAGCTGGTTCTGGCCTCACTGCCGTGGAGCTGGGCTTCTGCTGCCATGGACAGAAATCCAGAATCAGGCTTGCTTTTCAGGGTCAATAGGAAGCAAGAGTGCTCGTCCCTCTGCTGTGTCCGGATTGGAGGCTGGGAAGAGAGTGTGAAGGGGAGGCCAGTTGTTCACTCCTCCCGTTAGAGGGCAGATTTCAGTCTCACAGATCGGCAATAAAACAGCTCTGAAGGCAGCCTTACCAATCTTTTAAGAGTCTTAGTTGCTGATGCTTGCTGGGGGAATATGAAGCCTCCAAAGTAATACAATCTCAGTCAGATAAATATCCTTTTACCAGTTATTAATTATCAGAACATCAATGGCAGGATTCGGCTCAACAAAGTCCCAGGGGCCTCCCATTCCTGTGTAACTCCGGTATTTATTTTCCGAATTTTTCATCATCTCAACACCACCACCTAGTGTCCACTTCTTTGATTTACCAGGTGCCTCCTTACCGGTTCAAGCATCAAACTCTGGTTTTTTTGGTTTGGGGGTTTTGGTTTTTAAGATTTATGTATTTTTGACAGAGAGAGCACAAATGGGGAAGGGGGGGGCAGACATACGATCCGAAGCAGGTGGTGAGCTTGATGCGGGGCTCGAACCCACGAGCTGTGAGATCGTGACCTGAGCCCAAGTCGGAGGGCTCAACTGACTGAGCCACCCAGGCACCCCTCAAGCATTCAACTCTTAAGACAGGAAGAGCAATATTCTCTGCTTGGGGAGATGTCTATGACATCTTGTTGAGTGAAAAAGAAAGAAAGAAAGAAAGAAAGAAAGAAAAAGAGAGAAAGAAAGAAAGAAAGAAAGAAAGAAAAAGAAAATCACAAGGTGTTATGTACCATATAGTTCCATACATGTAGACTTGTATGTGTGTATATGTGTGCAAATTTTATTCATGTGAGTACATGCATAAAAATCTAGAAAGACGTTCTCCAAATTACTGATGGTGACTATCCCGATCTGGAGGAATTTTTGTTACCTTCTTATTCTTACCTGTATTTCTTCAGTTTTTCGTAACATTAACCATTTGTGTAAACAGGGGGAAAACAATTTTTCGAAGACCACATGAGCTCCCTAGATGAGAATCCACCCAAATTATTATTTTCTGAAATGATATATTCAGGAGAAACTTACTGAGCATGTACTATGTACAATCTTCTGATTGTGAGGTACACCGGAAAAGTCGGGTGACATCCTTCTACCAAAACACTAGCCACATTTTAACGAGCATTTACTCCCTGCGAGGCGCTGTGCTGAGCATTTAAACAATCCTGTAGGTAAAACTATTGAGGTTAAGAACACTGAGCTCAGAGAGCTTAAGGAACTTACCCCAAGTCACCAAGTTACAGGAGATTCAAATTTTAGGTCTTTCTCCAAAGCCCAAACACTCAACTGGTACCCAACTCCCCTCCAAGTTTCTAAGAAATTCCCCCATGCTATCCACAAGCATGGATACAAAAGGGAGTTCGTATTTTTGAACACTAAGTACCAGACACTTCTTTAATCCTCATAGGAATCTATGAAGAAGACATTTCTTAGAGTACAACCACATTACAAATAAGCAAAAGGTCATCCTTATATGATAACTTTACCTAAGGTCAGAGATAATGGCCCCAACAATGAGTGTGTCAAGCACTTAAATGCCAGGCTGTGTTCTGAGTCTGTAACATGTACTGAGTGGTTAAACCTTCCATGGGGCAGGAGGCATGATTACCCTTTTCATTTTGCAGATGAAGAAAAGGCTCAGGGAGGTTAAATGACTCGCCCAAGACTGCAGCTAGTAAATAAAAGAGCTGAAGTTTGAACATAGGTTAGGTTTGGCAAACTGCATAGCCCAGATCCTGCCCTCTATTGGATGCTTCCCCGGGCTCAGGGTACGACCAACCCATATTTGAGAAAAATAATGGAAACAGGAGCCTGCCGTCATCCCCATTTAACAGAAGAGGATCTGGGGCCCAATGACTTGAACACTATCACTGTCCACAGTCCCTCAGCTAGTTGAAAAGATTAGAGTCCAAGATGGCTCTGGTACCCCTGTTCCACCTGACGCCTGGATGTAAGTGTTTGTTAACCACAGACCGTTGGTGTATTAGTGTCCTATGTACTGTGTAACAAACAGCCACAAACTTAGTGACTTGACACAACACGAATTTATTATCTTCCAATTCTAGAGATCGTAAGTCTGAAATGGTTCTTGCTGGGTCAAAATTAAGGTGTGGGCAAGGCTATGTTCCTTTATGGAGTCTCCAGGGGGAATCTATTTTCTTGCTTTTTCCAATTTCTAGAGGCTGCCCATCCCCCGTACTTCATGGTCCTGTTTCCGTCTTGTCCCATCACTCTGACTCTGTTTCAGTATCTTCCCTGACCCTTCTACTTTCCACTGTCACTTATAAGGACCCTTGTGATCACATTGGACCCACCCAGTAATCCAGGATATTCTCTCCATCTCAAGATTGCAACTTGATCACATCTGTAACATGTAGGGTAACATATTCACAGGACTTGAACTTCTTTGGGGAGTCATTATTCTGCCTACCAGAAAGTACTGATCTTTAGAGATTTTATTTATTTGAAATTACAATTTAAAAAATTCATACTTATACTAGGCTGTTTTTATCACAGCAACGATAAGTCCTTGAGGAAGTTGCTATTTGGAGTGCCAAGGTCTCTTCTCACAGAGAGCAGACCCAAATTTCCTTGTGGGTTTGGCAGAGAATCCTAATCCCCTGGGAGAATGAATTCTAAGGGTTGCAGGTCACATCCCACAGCCACACTTCTGGACTGTAAGCTGCTCACCTCCGTATCAGGGTCCACGTGGAGCTTGCATGCCACCCCTTTTGCGCAGGACCCCCTCCACAAGCCTTGTGGTTTCCCATCCCGAGGTACCAGGACAGGTCACAGCTGGACGGTGGAAGGGAGAATCGGGCGGATCAAACAGAACAAGGAACAGTGCAAGATGAGGTAGGTCTGAGTGAAAGGAGTCAATGGGCATAAAGATTATTGGACACCTATTAACCAATATTACCAGGCACGGTAGAGAATGTTTTCACCACCCTAGAAAGTTCCTTCATGCACTTTTCCAAGGACCCTTGCGCTACCCGGCAGCAATTACCATTCTGATTTCTATTTCCTGTCAATTTTTCCCCATTCTCTTTTTTTTTTTTAATTTTTTTAATGTTTACTTATTTTTGAGACAGAGAGAGACACAGCATGAACAGGGTAGGGTCAGAGAGAGAGGGAGACACAGAATCCAAAGCAGGCTCCAGGCTCTGAGCTGTGAGCACACAGCCCGACGCGGGGCTCGAACCCACAGACCATGAGATCATGACCTGAGCCGAAGTCGGACGCTTAACCGACTAACCACCCAGGCACCCCTTTCCCCATTCTCTATAAATGAGTTTTTCCTGTCTTTGAACTTTACATAAAAGGAATCATACAATATGTACTCTTTTCTTCTTCATTTCTTTCACTCAATATGATGTTTTTGAGACTTATTTACATCATCACATGTATCATAAGCACATTCTTTTTATCAGTGAGCAGCATTACATTTGTGAATACACCAAAATTTATTGATCCTTTCTGCTGATGCACCAATGTTTTCAAATTTTTGCTATTATAATTAAAGTTGCAACAACCAATCTTGTAGAAGGCTGTTGGACTGACAACTTTCACTGTCTCAGAGGGCCCTAGGCAGTAGCCCCCATGTTAGCACAGCAGGGCAGTATATAAGTAATGGGGGAGACCTGGTATATGTGTCACTTGAACAGTCGTACCTGAGGTCTGGTACTTATAAGCAAACTTCTTGAACCAGTGCTTGGCTTGTCAGAAGGCAGGGAAATAACGGCAGGACAATAGGACATTCCAAATGGAAGGATGTAGCTGCAGGGCGCCTCAGTGGCTCGGTCAGTTGAGCGTCTACCTCTTGATTTCAACTCATGATCTCCTGGTTTGTGGGATAGAGCACCACATCAAGCTCCACACTGAGCATGAAGCCTTCTTGAGATTCTCTCCGCCCCCCTCTGCCCCTCCTGTGTGCACAAGAGCCCTCTCTCTTAAATAAGTAAATAAACAAGTAAATTTCCTATTTAGAAAAGTGAGGAATGAACCAATACCAAGAGAAACCAAAGAACGAAGGATGAAGTTGATAGGGAGGCCTTCCACTACAAACCTGCTGATACCTTATCCATGTAACCCCCTTGACTGGATAGAAGAATAACCTAGACTCTCAACCCTAGGGATTCTCCAACGCATACTTCCTAAGTTAGACCAGAGGTGATGTTAAGCAGGTAGTTGAGTGATGCCCGGATCATGGGCTAGGAATGTCAGGTTGGGACAAATCTGTATCTCTCAATCTAGGAAGTCATGAAAGGTACTGTATCACACCACCCATCCAGCATTGGGGTTTTGCTGGGCAGGATGTGGGGGCAAGGAAATGAAGAATGTAGGTGAGGAGGGACGAAATCCAAGCAATCAATCACAGACTCTGGGGAGAATAGGGAGAAGAATATTCTAGAAGGGGTGAAATGAAAGCAACCAAAGAACGAGAGTTCAGAAGGGCTGGAAAAACAAACAGGTATGCTTGGTTTAGGGATGTAAATTGTGCTCAGAATATAAAATATGGGAATACACGAAGCACTTCTAAGTGATAACAAGACACAGATGTATCACGAGAGCAGCAGAGAAATTAAGGTAACAGTCATTGGCATGGAGGCCATAAATAAACTGTGCGATTCAAGTGTGGGCAAGTCGTCCACATGGGCACAGATCATCCAAGTTATGGAGGAAGTTGGGTGGGAAGATAGTAGCCAGTGTCAAAATCCTTAGTGAGGGCTTATGAGTGACGGGGAGGCAGGAGTTGGCTGACCAGATGGAGAGATGGAGAGAGAGAGAGAGAGAGAGACTAAAACGAAATATGGGGGCACCTCAGTGGCTCAGTTAAGCGTCTGACTCTTGGTTTTGGCTCAGGTCACGATCTCATGGTTTTGTGAGTTCGAGCCCCACGTTGGGCTCTGCACTGGCAACACGGAGCCTGCTTGGGATTCTCTCTCTCCCTGTCTGTCTGTCCCTCCGTCACCTGCACTGTCTCCGTGTCTCTCAAAATAAATTAATAAAAACTTTGGCGAGGGGGGGGAATGCTAAATAATGAAATGGGAAGATAATAAAATGTACAGTTGCTTTGTTGGAAATAAATTTTATTGCTCTGAGAAAAATCACAAAGTAATCACTCTAGTGGGCCAAAAATAAAAACAATACTGTTGGCAACAAATTTTACTGCTATGTCAATAAAGCACAAGTAGTTATTAATCCCCATCAGAGAAATGATTACTAGTAAATGTTATACTTCAAAAGGAAAATCGCTAGATTTTTCAAAGTTCATGGTTTATTCTTAAATGTAAGTCATACTAAATTTAATATAGTGGAGTGACTGTGCAGATGACAAATCTGTGGGTTTTTTTTTTTTTTCTTTTTCAGCCAGGAAGGCACCAGAAAACTGCTCTACCTACCTTTATTGACAGCAGCTTCCCTTCCAAAGGGGATGGGATAGCATAGACTGAACATAGTTATTGCCCCCGAATTTGGTGTGGACACAATGGAATACCTTGGAGAATCGTCTCTAAAAAGGTGAGTTACTTTCATGGCTTTTGAAGTAGCAAGGGATACATCCCTTAGGAGGACCTGATGGTCTACTTGGGGGAATATTCTGTGTTTTGAGGATTGAAAATTTAAAACTGCTTGATCCCTGAAAGTGTAGACCCCTAGACAGGAAATAAAGTCAGTAGCTTTGGGCAAGAGATATATATTAAGTGCATGAGCTCAGCTGACACCTTACGAGATGACTGTTTGAATTTGAATGCTAAGTATTAAGGACTGTGAGCCAGATGGCCAGGCTTCAGCAGGTTCAGGTCGTTCCCTGGAGAACCACAACGCACCATATCAAGTCTGGGCCCACCTGGATCAGCACAGGCCCCACCCAGAAAGGAATGGCACCCTTTGTCATCCAGAGAACCATCTTCTCCATGGTAATACCGTATATTTGGGAAGAAAATCAACAGAGCCTCACAAAGCAGAAACCAGTGCTCCTGCCTATGTAAGTTGGACAAAAGCACCCTTCGACCATCACGAATGTGGTGCCATCCACAGTCCCAGGGGCATAGGACTCTCACCTTCCCTAGTCTCTTCTTGTCCCATGCATCCCTGTCTTGGGGATCTCTGTGGGTATCCTCCCATAACCCAGCCAAACTTCTTCCTAGATTAGCATGTCATCCCTGAACTTCAGGCAACTAGAAAGTGCCCTTCTGTCTACAAACAAGTCTCCCAGCCAGGGGCTCTGCCTGACCTAGAGTCTTCCTGCTCTACTCCCCACAAAGAGATGGGGCATAACCTAAGTTCGTGTATCATGACCCAAGAGTTCTTGGGAAGTACACTATGCTCCCCAGCCAGCTGTGGCTCTCAACTGGGCCACACACCCCTGTTCTGGCATGGCTCACACTGTAGTGAGCAGATCAAGAATCAGGCCCTGGCCCTCCCCGTCTTGTCAAATCCTCCGAATTACCGTATGCCAGTTGTGGCCAATGAAGGTACCATTTACACTCAACCCAACAGGTGGACCGGAAATTGAAGTTCTACAGGAATGCCTCTAGCTGTGTGTCAAGGGTGGGGGCAGACTTCCTGGGGCAGCTGCTATCAGTCCTACGGACAAAGCAGTTTCTGGAGAAATAAGATGTTGGAGGGTAGGGCTGGGGAGGAGCTGCTGACGGAGGGGACGATGGTCTGTGTCCCTCCGCACCCCCATTTAAGGTGCACGCATTCACCTGCCAGCCTTTTCACAAAGCCCAAACTGGGTAAGCTCTCACGTGGGCTCACAAGACCGAGTGAGAATAGACATCCCAAAGAATGGGAAAACATGAAATACTTGGGCCGGAGCAGGAGAGCACGGTCACTTCGCAGAAACAAAGTACCATGTGTGGTCGGGGAAGGTGGGACTCCACGTGGTAACTCCAGACACTAGCACCGCTAGCCCCCTCCATCATACCTGGTGTGCAGAATCTGGCCTCCCCACTGGGCAGGCCACAGGCAGTCACTGCTCACCGCGGGTTGGTTGTATGGCACCATCTGTATGCTTGTTAAGGTCACTTGGAGCCAGTAATTGTTCAAACGACTTCCCTTCCAACCTAAATTCCTTCTCCAAAAGTATCTGCACTTCAGGATTGCTTGAAGAGGACAGTATTTCAACCAAGGAGTGAAGTGCATGACAAAAGCCATCAGGAGCAGGAAGTCTGGGACATTAAATCCTACAAGTAAAATTCTGCTCTTCTGGAGAGCCTTTACTCCCCTTGAGATACCATTTCTAGATTGCCAGACGTCTCCGAACGCCCTAGGACTGTGGGAGAACTGCACGTTCAGCATTACCTAATTTCCTCATAAATCACTCGCCTTTTAATCAGCTAAGTGGCTATCTGCTGAAGTTCCCTGATTTATGTGTATCTTTTGAGGGCTGAGGATGCGTCCAGATACTAAGTGATTAAATGTGGATGAAAATGGCACATCACCATAATAATGACAGAAAAGAGAGTCGTGACTAGGCAGACAGAAGACCTCAGAGCCCATGCAGACGGCGTCGTAAAAGGGCAGGCTCCAGAGCTGCAGGGAAAACGGCACGATCAGGCTGGCTTTTACATGAAAATCTTCCCAGCTCCTCTCACTAGACACGCACCTGCTGGCTCAGCAGCTCCAGGGGAACCGTAGCCCCTCAGAATTCAGTGTTTCAAGAGCCATGGGGGCTGCAAGCTGCCAAGCTGAAAGAAATCTTGGCATCTGTGTTCCCGCAAGCCACCAAACTCTGCCCTGCAAGAGAGGCTTCCACTTCTCTGAGAATTCTATCCTTCACCTGCTCATCAAAGCCAATCCCTGCTGAAGGCAGTCATCAGAATACCCTCTTTCAAAACAAAACACTTCGATTTAATAGGATATTACGGAGGTACTATAAAATGACAATGGTTTATGTCACAGGTCTCTGTAAGGAACACCTGTTAAAGCGCCACCTGCTGGGCACACCACAGATAACACATACAAATTCTCCACGAGCCACTGGTCCCAGAAGGGTGAGAAATGTTAACCGCCTGTCCACAAGAGAACCTACTTTCAGAGCGCAAACAGTGAAAATGGCACCAGCAAAGACTGCTCTCCTTCCAGTGTTGCCACAGTCCAACTGCACAATTTATTACTTCTGTACGACACTAGAGAACAACCTAGCAGCCCTATTGTAACATTCAGGAGGGTTTTTTTAATGGTATGAATATCTACAAAAAAAAGACCGAAACATCAATACTGTTCTAATAGGCTGGAAAAGTATTTACAGGAGGTTCTCAATGTAAGAACGTATTGTGTTTCAAAAGCTTGTGTGTGAGCCGGATATTTGAAGACACATTTTCCATGGAAGTGTTATTATGGAGACCGGGAAGTGACAGTCTTCATGAACTAAATATTGAAGCCAGGACGCACAGCTTTGCGGTACCATTATTCAATTGCTGAATGTCATTCACAGCATTGCATCTCTGGAAGACCGAATTCTAAGGTTTAATTCAGGATGCTAACGCGGGAATTCCTTTGCCCCTGCCTCTCCAGAGGGAGCAGGAGACGAGAAAAAACACCAGGTTTAGGGGGATGGGTGGAAAGGGCAGGGCAGGGCAGGGTAAGGTAATACTGCCTAAAAGTATCTGCATAAAAACCCTTACTTTAGGTCAGTCTCCCCTTAAATTCTCTGAACTGGGACCAAAGACAAAGTTCACTTAATAAATGCCCAAGAAGTGAGATGACCAAGGTCTAGAAAGATGAACAAAGGCCACAGTGGACCTGAAAGAGCTCAGCCCGTGGTGAAGAAGGGCAGGTAAACAGCAAGCGCTCAGTAAGTGCTACAAGAAGATATGAACAAGGGCCCCGGTAGCCTACAGGAGCAGAGGCCCGGCCTGGATGGCCTGAAGAAGGCTTCAGAGAAAGAGAGGACAGTTGAGTTAAACCTTAACAGACACGTGGGATGCTGTCACCGGAGATTCTCCATTTCACTGTCCCTACATACAGGTTTATGCCAAAGCAAGATATTTTAAAAAGTTTTTTTTTTATGTTTATTTACTTATTTTTTTAAAAAGTTTATTTATTTTTGACAGAGAAAGAGAGACAGACAGAGCATGAGTGGGGAAGGGGCAGAGAGAGGGAGACACAGAATCTGAAGCAGGCTCCAGGCTCTGAGCTGTTAGCACAGAGCCCGACACGGGGCTTGAACTCACAAACTGCGAGATCATGACCTGAGCTGAAGTCGGACGCTCAACCGACTGAGCCACCCAGGCGCCCCTGTTTATTTACTTATTTTGAGAGACAGAGAGAGAGAGACAGAGAGACAGAGAGAATCCAAGCAGGCTCCATGCTGTCAGCGCTGAGTCTGATGCAGGGCTCGAACCCACAACCCGCGATATCATAACGTGAGCCGAAATCAAGAGTCAGATGTTTAACCGACTGAGCCACCCAGGCACCCCCCAAAGAAGGATATTTTAAGAAATAATGTACTAATCAAACTGAAAGTCTTCCCCAAAGGGCCAAACACTGTAACCTAAACTTGTCCACTCATTGGTAGCTGTGAATGGTACAGAGCAAAAACCAACCATTAGTTTTAATCAACTGCAGAGAATAAAAGTTTATTTCACTCAAAAAAGTAAAAAAAAAAAAAAAATTAGAGGTGTCTGGGTGGCTCAGTCAGTTAAGCATCTGACTTTGGCTCAGGTCATGATCTTGAGGTTCACAGGTTCAAGCCCCATGTCGGGCTCTACGGTAGTGCTACAGAGCTGCCTTGGGATTCTCTCTCCCTTCTCCATTTGCACTCGCTCTCTCAAAATAAATAAATAAATTTTAATAATACATATTTAAAAAATTTTTAATTAAGATAATTCAATTTTAAAAAGATTATTCTGGCAAATAATGATCTGTGGGTTCACTCTGAACTTCCCTCCATCCCAACACAGCCCCAGACAGGTCTGCCACCTTACAGAAAGACATGATCCTAAAATGTTAGATATGGAGAAATCTGGAATATATAAAGTTATTAAAAAAAATTTTAACATTTACTCATTTTGGAGAGACACAGAGAACAGAGCATGAGTGGGGGAGTGGCAGAGAGAGAGGGAGACAGAATCCGAAGCAGGCTCCAGGCTCTGAGCTGTCAGCACAGAGACCGACGCGGGGCTCAAACCCACTGACAGTGAGATCATGACCTGAGCTGAAGTCGGACGCTCAACAGACTGAGCCACCCAGGCGCCCCTAATAAAGTCATTTAAAATCCAGAAGGGGAACTGGTTAATCAAAGAAACCACACAGTGAATGTATTTCCATGACATCAAAATCTTTTAATAACATGAACATTTACCCTCAATTTCTTTATTACATTAGAAAAAAGTTTACATACACAGTTTTTGTAAAGTGGCATAGTGATAGATGATGTCTCATGGCACGTTACAAACACTTGGTGAGAAGTAGTGTGGCACCCTCTTTGAACAACGGAGAGAGGGTTCCTCAGTCTACTGTATGGACCCTTCTTTCCTACATCTATGATACTCACACTTGTATCTCGGGATTTCTCAAGGGCTACCCCACCCATGCCGCCATATGCAATCACCAGACCTCACTGTGGTATAAAGGCCACAAGGCTTGTGGACAACGACTGTCTCAGCGAGACAAAACCCAGAAGCCTCTAACTGTGGAAACCGACCCCAAACCACACCGACTCCCCCAACTTCTGACTGCCCAGCCCCACTGGACAGCCCACTTTCAGGCCCTGTCCTGAGGCTGGATCGTGCCTGGTTGTCTCCCCGCAATGCTCTCCCACCTGTGCCTCCGAGACCCCAGTACAGGGACACAGCTTGTCTCCCTGACACTAACAGGTATTGGTTCTCAAACAGAGACACGATCCCAGCCACCCTGTCTTCTGTTCTATTTTCATAGTTCTACTTTTGATACATTATTTTGTATTCCTTTGTAAAATTTAACCACTGGATCCAGTCCAATGCTACGGGGCTCACTCCCCACCTACCAATTTTCCAAGTGTCCCCTCGGTGCTCAGCGGGCTCTGCTTGCCCCCGGCGACGGCTCCCGGCTTCCCAGGAAGCCTCAGGCGTGTGCGCCCCTTCTTGTCCAGCTACAAGGCGGCCGAGGGGGTCTCCTGCAGGTTCTCCTCGAGCTTCAGTCCTAGGTTGTCGATTCCGATGCTGGTGATGGGCGGCACGCTGCTCTCTGCCGGCTCGGCTGTGCGCGTGGGGGTGGAGCAGTAGAGGACGAACCCCACCATGATGACGGTGAAGGACAGGAGGTAGAGCCCCGAAAACTAGGAGGAGAACAGGCTACGGGTCGTGGTCTCCGACAAACACACGATGGCTGCCGCCCTTTGCCAACTGTGCTTTCAGGGTGACCCTCTCACAATCCTTTTTTCCTGAAAGTTGCCTAAGGAGACACTCGCTCATGCCCCAAACCCTCCAGTACGGATGCCGGTGATCGTACGCACTCTGGTGTGGGGGGCCGGGCCCCGGTGCCAGGCTGAGACCGGGTCGAGCAATGTTCCCCGTTGACTCAAGCCAACCCGGTGGTCCCCCCTCCCATTCACGTGGGAGGCCGGGCCCCGGCGCCAGGCTGAGACCGGGTCGAGCAACGTTCCCTGTTGACTCAAGCCAACCCGGTGGTTCCCCCTCCCATCCCCCCCCCTCTCAAGGGCATACGAAAGCCTTGTCAAGGCTGAGAAAGTTAATTCCTGAAGCCTGTGGTCTGCAGGTGTTGGCAGTAATGCTACCTCCCTTTTTCTACCCCGAGTCAGATAGAAACAAACATGGGAATTGTGTTTTGCTAGCGATCTTATCAACAAGGTCTTGTGACCTGTCTAGAAAATGCACAAGAAACACAGAACTAAATGTTTTGGTGGGCAGCGATTATGTGAAACCTGTTTATTCTTAGAATGACCTAACCCATAAGAGTCTGGTTATAAAAGATTGTGTACAGCAACAATAAAGCCGTCACTTGGGCCATCAGCCCAGGGAACCCTCCTGTTCCCAAACTTTCTCTTCTCTCTTTTTTTCTTGCATTCCCCTACCCTCAGGACCCTGACCTCGGTGTTTGTCGCGCCAGCCGCGACACTCTGGCCACAGCAGCTGGTGCCTCAGCCAAGGGGACACTTGGATCTCTAGAGAATGGAAATTGTGCCTCGCTCTGTGATAACCCAGCTGTACTCCCACCTTGCAACCAGTCCCACTCAGTGGAGAGAATCGAAAGTCAGCCTGGACACCATGAGAGAGTCAATTTCAGACCATAAGCACAATTTATAATACTGATGTGAAACAGAGGAAGATAGGACCTAAGATACAATGTGGATGTACAGATGTGACAAGTTCTCAACAACCCTTCATGTGTGAGAATGTGGTGAAATCCATTTTGGGGGCACCTGGGTGGCTCAGTCAGTTAAGCGTCTGACTCTTGATTTCGGCTCAGGTCACGACCTCATGGTTTATGGGTTCAAGCCCCACATCAGGCTTTGTATTAATAGCTCAGAGCCTGGAGCCTGCTTCCGATTCTGTGTCTCCCTTGCTCTCTGCCCCGCCCCTGCTCATCCTTTATCTCTCTCTCAAAAATAAATAAAAATAAACTTTAAAAAATGAAATAAAATCCACTTTGTTAAAATATAATAAATTATCTTGTCCCTGCAGGCAAGTGTTACATAATCAAATTTATGGTGGACTGAGAAGATTCAGATTTTTAGAGCTCGAAAGACCATTTCTCAGCAACACCTCCAACCCAAAGAAGTCACTGCTGTAAAGTGCAGGTAGACAAGCACAGGGAAGGGAGCCCCTACAGGAGGAATCCCCTGCCCTCTCTGCTCCCAGAAGGACTGATTACAGCAAGAACCCGTTCTGACAGACACACCACCGAGACATGGAGTTCCTGATGGCTTTCTCCAACCTGCCCCTCTCTGTTTAGAAAAACAACTACCCAGAGCAAAATGCAGTGAAGACACAACACTAATTCACTGTGTATTCTTACCAAAAATGGCCTGACATACCCCCAAAGTTTAAATAAATATGCACTCTGTATATTCACTCTCATTGGAGTTGAGGATCCATACAAAACGTCAAGTATTAAGGAAATTAACATTGTTTTTAACAGCACCAAAGATAAAACACAGAAAGAGAAAAGCTAAAGACTGACCAAGGATGGTGCAGTAAAACTTAGGGAAACTAGGCAGCACGATTTATGTGTAATTAAGTGCCTAGGACCATTTTTTTCCCTTGCAACAAGCGAACTCAACTTATGAATGGTCCTGCTAACCTGATTTTAAAGTTAAGAATGGGGTGTGCTATTTGCTCAAGCCAATAAATATTTTTAAACTAGCTGAGATTTCATAGTGTACCCCAAAGAGTTCTAATGTCTAAAAAGAGTTCTAATAAGGGGGTGACAAACAAAAACAATCAGAAAACACAACAGGTTGGGAAAGGAGATGAGGAGAAAGAATCTAGATACACTCCCAAAGGGGGAAGGAGGAACTAACCAGGGGTGTGAAATGAGCGTTAAGAGCATTGCTGCTCACCTCCAGCAGTGGGCTTCTGCCAGTCACCATTGGTTTCCACACGTTAATTTTTTAAAGGCTCTCGATTACTTCTTCCCCTTGAGCCTTTAGAACTCTTTAAGGAATGGAACAGCCACAGCCCTCCGCAAAGCGCGGAAGCCTTCAAAGTCAATGACAATGATGCAAAGTCAGTGTTGATGTCAAGCTGAACAGCAGAACCTGGCTTTAGTTCTGGGATCCAATACTCAGCACGATCCTCAACACACAGCTGGTATTTAATAAATATTTGTTGGGGAGAAAATATTCAGAGTATATTAGGGAAAGTTAAAGCTATTTAGAGTACCCTAAACGTTTAAAGTCAGTGTTATAAAGCCAGTACTTATGTTCGCCTATAAAATGTTCACTGTTACTTGTGGGTAAATCTACATAACTTGGTCAAAACACGTCCTCTTTGGTTTGGTGGTTTTAAATGTTTAGAAGAAAAAGTAACTTTTCCTTTTAAGAAGCAGGTGATCAAATGGAGACACTTCTCTTAGAGGGGAGAGACTCTGAGGAAATGGGGTTTCCTGAATTAGAGGCTCTTACCTTCACCTTTTTTCTTACTTTGAATTCTACCCTTTGTATCTGGATCTATGCAGGAAGTTTCTTGTAGCTCCTCTGGTCGGTAAGTATTTACTCAAGATCAATTCCAGAGGAGGCAAAATTTTTAAACTTTTTCAACTCTCTGATTTTTTAAAAAATCAGAGCCAAAGTGGGGTGCCTGGGGCTCAGCTGGTTAAGCATACAACCTCAGCTCAGATCGTGACCTCATGGTTTGTGGGTCTGGGCCCCGTGTCGAGCTCTGTGCTGACAGCTGAGAGCCTGGAGCCTGCTTGCTATTCTGTGTCTCCCTCTCTCTCTGCCCCTCCCCCACTCATGTTCTGTCTCTCTTTGCTGCCCTCTCTCAAAAATAAACATTAAAAAAATTTTTTAATAAAAAATCAGAGCCAACATTATTTCAGATACTACAATTGTAAAAAAGTGGTAGTATATTGGGCTTATAATCCTGTCTTTAAAAACCAGTTCTACAACACTAGATATCTTCTTTAAGTTCTGAATGGTTTTCCACCTCTGTAATTTACTCTGAAGATCACAGAAGATCTGCTCTTTGCTCTACAAGCCTCAAAACAGCCTTTGACCTAAACAACCAAGTCTGATCTAAGAGTGAGCTGCTAGACATGCAGGGACAAAGAAACATACAGCAAAAGAACTGGGAAGGAATTTTAAAGTCTGCATGCTCCAATTTTGAGAATAACAATTTAAAGGTATGTGGTCAAAAAAATGGCTTTTTCATATAAAGTTAAGAGCAGTGAAAGAGGAAATATCTGCATGAAGGGAGCTTATAATAAGTAGTGGCAGGTGTATTTTCACTTCAAAGCTTTTATTTCTTTAACCTTACTTCTTCCTTCCCACTTGGGTATTATTTTACTTAGAAAATTTTACTTACTAAAAAGAAAAAAGTACAGGTGAGTGAAGTTGTATGTAACACATAACCTGCCAACTGCTAAGTTTAACTGCAAAACAGAAACACCATCACCTCCTAGTGGTAGCTATGTGAAATGCAAGCACAGCATCAAACTTTCTTGCCTCCCTCCCCAACAACTCACTCACTTTGAAGGCCTACTTTGTAGCCCTTAGCAATTGTTCTCATTAAAAAAAAAAAAATCTAGGCTTGTTAGATCACTTCTCCGATTCATTTTGACATGTTATTTTTTAATGATGCTGCCAAGAAGCTATAAATACCCTTTCAGTTTTAGTTCAGGAATACCTTAACCAGCAAGATTGTAAAGATAACAGCTAGCTCCTATTACATGTAACCTTGCAGGGCAAAAATGGTTTATGCTTCTTTAAGCAGAAATTTCTGAGAACGCACGGAACTAGGCTTTGTGAGTTCACAGCCAATTCCTGGGAATAGTGTAAATCTGTGCCAAGCAATTTCTGCCTGGATACAAAATTCTACAAGGACAAAGGACTGTAGTTGTTGTTCCCAAATGAAACTAAAATTATCAAGCAACAGCCAACATTCTAACTATTTGTTCAAATCGCTTGCTGTGATGGCAAGCTTGTCAATAGGCATCTACTGAAGGTACAACTAAAGAAAGACGGGTTTCTGATGCAGCAGTTCTCAAGCTCCCAAGACCTTCGAGGGGACCCAAGACCCTTTCAGAAGTCTGTAACATCAAAAGTCTTCTTATAATACTAATAAGATGCTACTTGCCTGGAGCGCAGGGGGACTTTCCAGTGAAATTCTTTTTTTTTTATGTTGATTCACTTTTTGCGAGAGAAACAGACCGAGCACAAGCAGGAGAGGGGCAGAGAGAGAGGGAGACACAGAATCGGAAGCAGGTTCCAGGCCCTGAGCTGTCAGCACAGAGCCCGACGCGGGGCTCAAACTCATGAATGGTGAGATCATGACCTGAGCCGAAGTCGGACGCTTAACCGACTGAGCCACCCAGGCGCGCCTGTCAGTGAATTCTTGCCCCAAAAATGAGGTTTAATTTTGGATCTAAAATATTAAAGCAACCCGTTACTTCTTTTAGACCAAACAAGTGTTCCTATTTGCTTACCTTATAGCCAAACAGAAAGAGTCCAAAGAAAAGACTGTAGAGGTCGGCTGTCAGGATGCCCAAGTTCACAGAAGTGGCACTAGTGACCTGAATCACCAGCGGCATAAAGCTGTACAGGCAAAACATACAGAGGGCAAACGCCACAAACAGCAGGGCTGTGGGGGGACACAAAAGTGGAATATCGAATATCACAGGAAGAAATCAGAAGTCAAAGACACTCTGAAGGCTTGGCTGCCGTATAAAATTCCCTAACTGTTTAACATACTATCTACAAAGTCTCTTGTTAACACTCAGCATTGCCAATGAGGCATAGAAAGCTCTCAGGAAAAATATAATAATAAGACATGACATAGAGGAAGGACTTCAAAACTCCAACAGGGTGTTAGAGGGGGAAGGGCACAGAAACTTGCTCACGGTGGGACTGGTTCAACAGCTCCAGCGGCCCCAGGCAGAGAGATCTTGTGATAAAAGGTCAATAAAAGCAGAATAACGATCAAGAAGAAACACCCATTATCTTTTATTATCTCATTAAATCTCATTAAATTCAGTGTTCCCAGAAAGCACAGTATAACCATCCTCTATTGGACAGACAGAGTGTGGGTGCTCACTATTTAGCTTTGCAACCGCCTCTTCAATCTCACCCCCATACCCGACACACACCCACACACACCCACTCACACCCCGGCAATCGAAGTTATTTAACTGAACTAAATTATCCAAGCCCGGCAAATGAACACGGCATTTTACGTACTGCTTATAACTTCTTTCCACCCATCATTAAATAAGGTTGGAGTCTTTCCTGTTTCACCACTGTTTTCTTCTACATTATTGATTAGTGCAGGTGCCCAGGAATACCAGAGAGAAGCAATGGAAAGTGGTGGGTGATTACGCGCCATCAGATGATTTGGGTTAATGTTTCACAAATTACATCAAGCAGACAACCTTCACAAGAGCTTTGAGGACTCGTGATACAGATCTAATTGACAGGGAGTGTGACCGAAGGTCAGTCTTGCTCTGAATTCCTAGGACAGCAAAGCTATTCCTGAAGGTTAAGGTTAAGAATTAACTCCTGTGGAAGGTTCATTTACAAGTTCTCACGGAAAGCTCCCTGTAGACCACTGGAGCCCTCTGTGTACTGAATTACTCTGTGATTTTACAAAAATGACTAAATATTATGTAAATGAAGGTATTTACTTCTTGATGCGTGTTTTTGTCACTTAGAGGAAAAGGATACTGACCAAAAAAAGGATGAACATTTATGAACATACCGATTTTCCAGTCCCACTGAATGCTGGCAATATCCTTACATTCAACGATCGATCTAAGATTAAAACAAGAGGTCACAGTGAGATCTTACTCATTTTCACTTGTTTATAAGCATTTTAGTTGCTATACATCAGCTAAGGTGAAGAATTATGTTGATTCTTTTTTGAGGATTACATTGATTTTTAAATTTTGGTAAGTATGTTTAATAAAAATGACATAGAATAAAATCAAAGGGGCCCATAAACATGTTTTATGCCCGTAGAAGCAGTTTTCAAATAGTGGTCAGCTATAGAAGGAAAACATGACAGTGTGTCTTCCATTTGAATAGGGAGATAATAGTTTCTGGAAATCATTGAAAAAACAGTCTTTCTTGGTAATGCCCCAACCACACTGTAAGCAGAAATCCCAAGCATCATGCACACGTAAGAAAATGAGGCATAGGGGCGCCTGGGTGGCTCAGTCGGTTAAGCGTCCGACTTCGGCTCAGGTCATGATCTCACAGTATGTGAGTTCGAGCCCCACGTCGGGCTCTGTGCTGACAGCTCAGAGCCTGGAGCCTGCTTTAGATACTGTGTCTCCCCCACTCTCTGCCCCTCCTCTGCTCATGCTCTGTCTCTCTCTGTCCCAAAAATAATTAAAAACATCTAAAAAAAAGAAAGAAAATTAGGCATATTTTTTGCCATTTCTAGAATCTTCTAGGGGTGCTGGGTGGCTCAGTTGGTTAAGCATCCAGCTCTTGGTTTCGGTTCAGGTCATGATCTCACAGTCTTGAGTTCAAGCCCCACATTGGCCTCTGTGCTGACAGTGCAGAGCCTGCTTGGGATTCTCTCTCCCCCCCCCCCCCCTCTGTCCCTCCCTACCTGCTCTCTCTCTCTCAAAACACATAAAAATAAACAAAAAACAAAACAAAACAAAAGAGTCTCCTCATAGATAGTTAGCAAGTCACCGATTTCAAATCGGAATCTGGGCCAAATCAACAATGAACAGTAGTAGCTAGAAAGTGATCATGTATGATAAATGTGCTTCTTTGGGTTTTTTTTGTTTGTTTGTTTTTTTTGTTTAGTTTATTTTTGACAGAGACAGAGGGGGAACATGAGCTGGGGAGGGACAGAGAGAGAGGGAGACACAGAATCCAAAGAAGGCTCCAGGCTCCAAGCTGTCAGCACAGAACCCGACGCGAGGCTCGAACTCACGAAGCGTGAGATCATGACCTGGGCCGAAGTTGGACGCTCAACTGACTGAGCCACCCAGGTGCCCCTACTTCTTTGGTTTTTAAGGGAAATTTTAGACTCTTACAGCTGTATGCCACTGATAATGGTTCCAAATAGGCCCACCATTCCTAAAAACTCCTGCCTGCTCAGCTTCTTCACGATATACTCTTCACACACATTAGAAACAGCATAGAGAGAAGCTCCAAGAAGGACCAAGATGTCACCAATCAGCACGTCACTACCTGCAGGAAGACAAGGCACAAAACACAACACAGTGTCAATATAGGGGACCCTCGCTTGCTTGCTTCCAGCAGTTTATCTGGTTCACGTTCGTTTAAGTAAGTCTTTATGGAAGGACAAACCCTGATTTCTAAAAGTTTAAGGACCCTTCTTCTCCTCAATTTCTGGCACAATTCTGCCGTGATTTTTCTCACAGTTCACCCCTCAGGAGACTATAAGAGCAGAAAATGGAGCCATAACGTAAGGCCTCAAGAAATGATTCTATGACAGAGAAATTGATGGAATTTATGGCAGGGGATTAACTGAAAACTACAGGGAAGGAAGCTACCCAGTCAAGGTTATCTTCTCTCAAAGGGCACAATAAAGTCACTCGGAGGTTGGGTGAATTCGACACCGTATTTAGATTTTATACCATCAATTGCCTGAACTTTGGCCCAAAGCATGTCCACGTCCACATGTTCTCATCCATGGAGCCACTGAAAAAGAGGTCAGTCATCCAGTGGACATGAAACTTCCTTTTGATAAAAAAACCCAACAATCTACAGTAGCTTTTCCAGTAAACTAATCTCAATGTATGGGCCCGAAGATTAATTGTAAATATATCAACAACTGTCTCTCTCATGAGACGAAACAAAACTATTTATTGTGACAAAAAGGCACGAGCACCGTGCACAGGTAAGAACATAAAAAACTGCTTTGCAGGGGCACCTGGGTGGCTCAGTCGGTTAAGTGTCCGACTTGGCTCAGGTCATGATCTCAAGTTTATGGGTTCGAGCCCCACGTCAGGCTCTGTGCTGACAGCTCAGAGCCTGGAGCCTGCTTCAGATTCTGTGTCTCCCCCTCTCTCTGCCCCTACCCTGCTCGTGCTCACTCGCTCACTCTCTCGCTCTCTCAAAAATAAATAAACATTAAAAAAAAAAAAAGCTGCTTTGTGGAAGTGGTTACAACAGCAGAAGCAAATAGATCTCAAAATAAAAAACTTAAAAGACAGTTTATAACCAAGACACGTTTTCTGTCTTTTACCATATATCTTTGCAATATAAAAGCAAAAACACGAGGCGCCTGGGTGGCTCAGTTTAGAGTCCGGCTCTTGGTTTTGGCTCAGGTCATGATCCCAGGGCTGTGGGATCGAGCCCCGCGTTGGGCTCCTCACGGAGCATGGGGCCTGCGTGGGTTTCTCTCTCCTCTCCCTCTGCCCCTGCCCCCTACTCCCATTCTCTCTCTCAAAATAAATAAATTAAAAATTTTTTTAAAAAAAAGCAAAAATACAAGCAAAATTTTTTTCTGGGACGGAACCAGAAACAAAGTAGCACAGCCTCACCTGAATTGTCTTCTCTCCCTGCGAGTATGTCGGCACCGACCATCGTCCCCACGCCCAGCAGACAGACAGCTACAGCAATCAAGTGGATCACTCTGTATCTTGCATAAAGAACAAACCACGAGAGCGCCATCAACACAGGAATCCCAAAGCAGTCCAAAAGCTGCATGGAAGGAAAAACAAACAACTCAAACCATCTCTCCTCAGCTAAACGACGGAGTCAGCACCTAACTACTACCAGCTGTGTACATTTCGTGTGCATTTCAAGGATTTACCCCATTGCCTGGACTCCCCAGTACCCGGGTTAGCTCATCTAACCTTCACGATTCTAGGAGACTGAAAATGCATTTCCCATTTCACAGAGCAGGAAAACCAAGGCGCAGAGAGGTCACGTGAGCTGCCCCAAATCCCACAGTCAGAAGCCGGAGAACCGGTTGCTGCCCCCAGGAATTCCTCCCAGCAGCCGGTGCTACCTCGACACTCCTGCCTGTGTTTACCCGTAAGTCCAGGAGGCAGAGCTGCGGGGCCCTCGTGCACCCTCAACCCGAGTCAACAAATACTTTCGCCCCTCCCAGGTGGGAGACGCTACAAGAGAAGCTGGAGACGAAGGTGTGAGACACGGCCCTCGCAGGTGGAATAAGTCGTCACACAACCAGATACTTCAGTGCCTTTGGGCCAAGAGCTGCAGAGAACTAGCAGGGATTGTCAGAAGGCCCCGAGACACCAGCGCCCTGAGCAAGTGTGCGGCCCCACCACGTGGGACAACACCTGCTCCTGGCAAATCCTCTCGCTCATCTCCATCGTCTACTCCTAAACACTTGCCACGCCTCTGATACTGCCGGGCGGAAAGGCAGGGGAGTGAACAGTGGCAAGATCCCAGCAAATCCAAAATCGGTGGCAAGATAAAGAAAAAATGGGGCATTTTATTCACTCGATTCTCGAGGTCACAGATTTTGCAGAGTGCATTCAAGGATAAAATACATGCCATACGCTAATAATACTCCTGAAACTGTTTTATTGCTCACTCTGTTTTTTGTTTTGTTTTGTTTTTAACCTTGTCGCTGATGCGCTCTGTAGCTCTCTGGTTTGGGACAAGGGAGGCCCCTAAATCTCCAGCAGCCTGTTTCATGCTGTCCACCGCTGTTTAGTGATTGCCTTTCACTGCAATGTCGTTACTGGAGGCGGACGCGCCGACATGGGAATGGGCACTGCGCCTTGTTATTTATTCCAGCTGCAGAACGCTAATCCCCTAAGTGCTTTACTGAGCCTGCCGGAACAACAAATCATTAAGCGATGCACATGGTAATAGCCCGTCCCAGAAGACACCAGCAGAATCCAGCCATGATGACTTAACAAAGTCTACACTAGAATTCCTTCAACAAAAAAAGTACAAAAGGTCACTCTCAAAAACTCTCACAGGAAACTCCCTATCCTGAAATCGTGTCTTCAAATCAAACTTATATTGGCTCTATTTTTTAACAATTTTTGGCGGCCACATAAGGGAGCTGCCCATGGGGTGCAGCCACTGACCAGCCGCGTGCTCCCCAGCTGGTCCCCCTCTGCGTCAAAATATGAGAGGAAGAGAGCAGACCCAGATGATCTCACTGGTTCCTTCTTACCATAACGTCCCATGACTTCTCATCTGATACCTAGCACATACGGCCTTCTAACTACATCGATTCTCCTTTTCACAATGTACTCTTGGTGATGGAAATCTTCTCTTTGCTACTTTCAGTCCCAAGAGCCTCCCTATTTAATTTAATCTTTAAAAATTATTGGACAGCCACAGTAGACAAGGCACTATAAGTAAGACGCTGGGGGAAGCAGAGGTACAAAAATGAGTTAGATTTTATTAGAAATACCTTATTAAAGACGGAGCACAGAGGAGAACATGAGATTGAATCAGACCTTAGAGAATGGAGGATGGGGGCTTCAAAAAGCACTGTGTTCTAGAAAGAATAGAGCTGCACAATGCAGGAGAAGCTGGCTGAGGGTGGGGAACCAGCAGAGGTGGCTGTAAAGTGAGAGGAAGCACGAGTACCAAACTAGCCCGTGGGGTGTCAATGGCCACGTCGTGAGCACCATATTACATTACTGGTAATTACTACATTACTGGTCATAATTACAGAATCTTTTTAAATTTTTTTTAATGTTTATTTTTGAGAGAGAGAGAGACAGAGCACAAGCAGGGGAGGGCAGAGAGAGAGGGAGACACAGAATCTGAAGCAGGCTCCAGGCTCCCAGCTGTCAGTACAGAGCTTGTGGTGGGGCTCGAGTTCACGAACTGGGAGATCATGACCTGAGCCAAAGTCAGACACTTAACTGACAGAGCCACCCAGGCACCCCCGTAATTACAGAATCTTTGAAGGAATCCTTAGGGAGGAGGTTCAGAGACCACGTGGCCCAAACTCCCTTTCACCCAGGCCACAGATTTACTCAAGCAGAGACTTGGCTGGAAGGATCCCAGCGACACGCACCCTCCGCAGAGCCGGGAGCTGTAGCGGTCACATGCCCTTCTCGTACTGCACTCCTTGCGAGCACCGAAAAGCAAACACCTTTTGACAACCAAATGCTTACATTTTCCTAAGAGGCTAGAAGTGAAAGAAATTCTTTTCAGTGGTAAAGGACATGAACTTCAGTCAAAAAGACCCAACTGTAAGAGTTCCACTTAGCTGTGTTTAGACCTTGTACCATTTCAAAACTTGTCATCGTCAGTCGTCAAGAGGTCAAAGTTTCTGGGAGCTCTAATCAAGTAATTAAATTGTGCCTGAAATTATAAGGATAAACGTGACTAGAAAAATGCCATCTTCCACACTCTCATACTCTCATTACCCATAGCTGAAAGCACACATAATCCTATTCATGATGAATTTCATTCTTTCAGTAACTCCTGGTCTTAATTGTTATGAAATCCTGGGTTTTTTACGTGCCTCCTGTGGTATCCGTCTTAACCCATATTTCCCCAAGCCAGTCAAAAGCCAAAAAGTCTGCTGAAGACAATCCTTAGCACAATTAGTACAATGTTACAGAACAGAAAACACTTAATAAGATGCATTCAGCATTTGGGGCGCCTGGGTGGCTCAGTCGGTTGGGCGGCTGACTTCAGCTCGGGTCATGATCTCACGGTCCGTGAGTTCGAGCCCCGCATTGGGCTCTGGGCTGATGGCTCAGAGCCTGGAGCCTGCTTCCAATTCTGTGTCTCCCTCTCTCTCTGTCCCTCCCCCGTTCATGCTCTGTCTCTCTCTGTCTCAAAAACAAATAAACGTTAAAAAAAAAAAAAAAATTAATGTATATTCACATGGGAAAAATACCAAATTTTCACCAATCCTTTTGTCTTCCAAGTGAAATAAGTCCAATTTCAGTTCAATTTTTTCCATGGTCCTAAAATGTGAAGACGAAATAAACACATCTCTGTATTTTAGGGGCACCTGGGTGGCTCAGTCAGCTAAGCTTCCGACTTGGACTCAGGTCATGATCTCACAGTTGGTGGGTTCGAGCCCCACGTCGGGCTCTGCGCTGACAGCTCAGAACATGGAGGCTGCTTCGCATTCTGTGTCTCCCTCTCTCTGCCACTCCCCCACTCACGCTCTGTGTGTGTCTCTCTCTCTCAAAAATAAACATTTAAAAAAAAAAATCTCTGTATTTTAAATAGTGAGAAAACTGATGCATCAGAAAGTTATAAATCTAGGGGCACCTGGATGACTAAGTCAGTTGAGCATCTGGCTCAGGTCGTGATTTCACAGTCATGGCATCAAGCCCCACATCAGGCTCTGCAATGGGCGTGGAAGCCACTTGGGACTGACTCTCTCCCTCTTTCTCCCTCTCTCTCTCTCTCTCTCTCTCTCTCTATATATATATATATATATATATACACACCTCTGCCCTTCCCCCACTTGCGTGCACTCTCTCTCTCTCTCTCTCTCTCAAAAAAAAAGTTACAAACCTATTAAACTGTGAAGCGTAAACCTGACCCCGGAGTCTCCCTTTATAAACTGTGTTGTTGTTCCCACTAGTGAGTCGGTGCCATCACGCAGCCCGTAAGTCTGCTAACATTAAGACAACTGAATCAGTCTTCCTCAACCCCACCAAGTGAAAAAGTACTGCTCTGCAGGAACACACTTCTTTCAATCCATCAAGAGTCAACCTAAAAAAGGAATAAGGAGCTCGCTTTTGCCTTTGGCCACGCAGGACGCTGAGTCTCTACCCCATGTGTCTACGAGGTTCCTTCCAACAAGTCCAATGGCCCCTTTGTCTTGAATATCTACTTTACTAGCAAACCAGTTTTCTGTGGCACACAAAAGTATACTCACTTTATGGGCCGTGTTCAAACAAACTTAAAACAACTCTTGTCAACATCACAGCATCAATTGCCAACTAAATATTTCTGCTTCCTTCGGTATCAACTGTTCTACTGGGGAGCAGCACTGGCAGGTTGGGAACTGATTAACTTGTATACGTTTTCACTGATTCCAGGAGATCTTACTCACTAGCACATATGCTCCCCTGAAAAACAGATAGCATCCACCCGTGTTTAGATTTCCTGCAAGGGAACAGGTTTTTGATAAAGTTGGCCTAGCAAACATGGCTTCAGCTTCTTTCCTTGAACTGAAAACTCCAAACCGGTCAGAGACTGCCTCTTACCTGGACACTGGTTAGAGTCGTATACTGGTACGCTCTGACAATCAGGTAATTGGCTTCCACGTCCGCTAGTCCAAGCAGGACGTACTTCCACCATTTTCTCTTCAAGATGTGCAGAAGGTTATCACTACCTGGTGGAAAGAAATCTGGGTTGGCACATGTTGCTTGAAAGCAATACCATGGGGATGCCTGGGTGGCTAAGTCGGTCAAGCGTCCGGCTCTCGACTTCGGCTCAGGTCATGATCTCGTGGTTCACGAGTTCGAGCCCCACAGTGGGGTCTGCACTGACCCCTGCTAGGGGTCTCAGTCTCCCGTCTGCACTGACAGTGTGGAGTCTGCTTGGGAGTCTCAGTCTCCCTCTCTCTCTCTGCCCCTCCCCTGTGTGTGTGCTCTGTTTCTCTCGGTCTCTCAAAATAAATAAATAATACTTTTTTAAAGAAAGAAAAGAGGGCCGCCTGGATGGCTCAGTCAATTAAGCTTCCAACTTCGGCTCAGATCATGATTTCATGGTTCATGAGTTCGAGCCCCATGTCGGGTTCTGTGCTGACAGCTCAGGGCCCGGAGCGTGCTTCAGATTCTGTGTCTCCCTCTCTCTGTCTCTGCTCCTCCCCGGCTTGTGCTCCCTCTCTTTCTCTCTCTCAGAAATGAATAAACATTAGAAAAAGAAAAGAAAAGGGGCGCCTGGGTGGCTCAGTCGGTTGGGCGGCCGACTTCGGCTCAGGTCGTGATCTCGCGGTCCATGAATTCGAGCCCCGCGTCGGGCTCTGTGCTGACAGCTCAGAGCCTGGAGCCTGTTTCGGATTCTGTGTCTCCCTCTCTCTGACCCTCCCCTGTTCATGCTCTGTCTCTCTCTGTCTCGAAAATAAATGTTAAAAAAAAAAATTAAAAAAAAAAGAAAAAGAAAAGAAAAGAAAATATTACTATGCGTGTTCAATGTAGATATTAAAGAGTCAAAGCAAATGTTCATTATGTATTACGAATGTGGTGCTTCCTAATTTCCATTATTCATAACCTAAATGCCTACAGTAACTCAGCAGAGGCAGTTAGATTTTTTTCTGTTAGGAGACCCAGCCTAAGGTGTCATCATAGACAAGTGTTCAAAGAAAACACCAGAGAGAGAGTAAGTAGGAGAAAAGTGGTTAAATTTCCTTTCCTACTGTCACATAAATATAACATCCAGATATGGGCTTGGATGCTGCCATTGCTGATAAGCTACAGATTATCCTAGAAATGATATGTTTTCTTATAAATCCATTTGGTCATTTAATCTCTGCACTTGGTCATTCTTTTGGAAGAGATGTGCTCTCAAGAGAAAATTAAGTCAGTGATAAGTCTGGAAAAAAGACTTACATCATTGAAGAAACACCTTTTTTATTGCCCAAATTCTACTTATTTAAGTTAACTGCAATTCACTTCTTTGGAGATACATAGTTAGCACATACAGGAGAAGGCTTTACGATAAGATAATCTATAAGTGAGAATCATAACCAAAGAATTATCATCGAAGTCCAATTCGCAGGAACATCCTGAAATCAAAAAGTCAGTCCCACTCAACACGACATGGCTTGGAAGGTCCCTGCCATCACCCCTTGGGGGACCTCACTGACATATTTATGAATCATGCTAACTTCCTTCAAGAGTTCAGAACAGCTCACAGAGGAGCGGAGTCCGGGGCTAGTAACCATGTGTCCAATTGTGTTTCTAACTCCTAACATTCTTGCCAAATCTGGTGCTTTCCCCTTAAAATGTTTCCCCCACACACACACACTGGCTTCCATTTTCTTTCAAAAATAAGTCACTTATCCCAACACAGGAATACCACTGACCTATTAAGGTTCATATTACAAGAGGATTAGCAAACACCAGTGATTTCACGATGTGGCTTCAAATGCCAAAGACGGAAGGACAGCCCCCTCTTGGTCAGTCTGGGTTACCCCTCGTTTTCACATTCCTGGATTCAATCTCTTTTTGTTTTTTAGGTTTACTTATTTATTTTCAGAGAGACAGACACAGCACAAGTCGGGAAGGGCATAGAGAGAGGGAGAGAGAGAGAATCCCAAGCAGGCTCCACACTGTCAGCACAGAGCATGATGCAGGGCTCGAACCCACAAAACTGAGAGATCGTGACCCGAGCCGATCATGACTAAGACGCTTAACCAACTGAGCCACCCAGACACCCCTCACGCTCTCCTCTTACGGGAAGGACAGAAGGACGTCTGTTACGACTAACAGCCCCTCGTGCACAGCATGGGCTCATGGGTAGGCTGCCTGGCTCGGAATCCGGCTCCACCAGTCGCTACCTGTATGACTCACAACCAGCTCTGGTGGGCTGTGTGACTGTTTCCTCATCTGCAAAGTAGAGATAACGGTAATACTCACTTTGCTTCCTTGGGAGGACTGAGTGACATAAAATGTAACAAAATGAGGTAAACAATTCAAATGATATCCGGCACAAGAGGTCAGTCAGAACCTTTCCCATTTTTTGCACAGCAGCTAGAAATCATAAATCTATAACGATTCTAAAACAACTTAACCAAGGGCACCTGGGTGGTTCAGTTGGTTAAGCGTCCGACTTCAGCTCAGGTCATGATCTCGTGGTTCATGGATTCGAGCCCTGCACTGGGCTCTGTGCTGACAGCTCAGAGCCTGCTTTGGATTCTGTGTCTCCCTCTCGCTACTCCTCCCCCTTGCACTTTATCTCTCTCTCAAAAATAAACATTAGGGGCACCTGGGTGGCGTAGTCGGTTAAGCGTCCGACTTCAGCCAGGTCACGATCTCGCGGTCCGTGAGTTCGAGCCCCGCGTCAGGCTCTGGGCTGATGGCTCGGGGCCTGGAGTCTGTTTCCAATTCTGTGTCTCCCTCTCTCTCTGCCCCTCCCCCCGTTCATGCTCTGTCTCTCTCTGTCCCAAAAATAAATAAAAAACGTTGAAAAAAAAATTTTTTTTAAAATAAAAATAAAAATAAAAAAAATAAAATAAAACAACTTAACCAGCCAGTAATAAGGATGTTAATTCCTTCTCTCCCTCTCCCTCTCTCTCTGCCCCTCCCCACTTGTGCTGTCTCTTTTTTAATATTATTAAAAAATAAATATTTTTTAAAAAGGGGGGCGGGCACCTGAGTGGCTCAGGAGGTTAAGTGTCTGACTCCTGATTTTGGCTCAGGTCATGATCTCATGGCTCATGAGATCAAGCCCTACATCAGGCTGTCTGTCAGCAGGGGATTCTCTCTCTCTCCCTCTCTCTGCCCCTCCCCTGCTCTACTCTCTCTCTCCCAAAATAAACAAACATTAAAACAAAAAAAAGATGTTAACTCCTTGCCAATTCCTTTGTCTTTCTCACAACATAGACTTGATCTACACACAACCCATGCTCCCTCTAACATTCTCCACTTGGCTGGAAATGTGTATTTTGGAGAGTGAGGCTCTTTTTAAGGGTTTTTAATATTGTCTCTTAAATGTATCAACCACAGGGGAAAAAATAAAACCTGACTCTCAATGGAGCTTCCACTTTTTCAATTTTATTCATTTTTTTTTTTAAGTAATCTCTACCTCCAACGTGAGGCTCAAACTCACAACCCCGAGATCAAGAGTCCCATGCTTTACCAACTGAGCCAGTCAGATGTCCCAGCACTTTTTCAAATTCCTTGACAACTTCTACTGGTACCGTCTGGTGCTCCCTGTTCTTAACAATTTCACAGTTATACATAAATCTCCAATTGCTATTTGCATACCATTCAGAGGTGCCCTCCTTTTCTAATAACTTGGATGAAAAATAGTTTCCTGTTCTTGGTTTTACCTCGCATTTTATTTCTTAAGTAATTAGAAGCCCAACATTTTTATAAAGATAACTGGCTGCAAAGGCCACTCTCACGTTGTACCGACCTGACTGGAATGCCAGCATCACCGTATAAAACAGAAGCAGCAGGCAATAGTTGATAAAGCTCTGAAGCATGGGCGTGTTGACTCTGTATATTTCTGCCAGGTACTGGCTGGTAATGGCCGTCCCGCATATACACAAGGACAACATCTGACCCAATGCAACTGTCTTCAAGACGTTCCTGGAAAATAAAGGAGAAACTCAGAGTAACTTGCAAGTAAATTACACCTTATGTGCACGTACCCACACACACACACATACTAAACACAAAGAAAAATGTGAATTATTCCAGGTGGCTCTTTATTTCACTTTTTTGCTTACTTCATGAACACAAAAACCAAAGTGTTGTATTTTAGGGGCGCCTGGGTGGCTCAGTCGGTTGAGCACCTGACTTCAGCTTAGGTCATGATCTCACGGTCCGTGGGTTCGAGCCCCGTATCAGGCTCTGTGCTGACGGCTCAGAGCCTGGAGCCTGTTTTGGATTCTGTGTCTCCCTCGCTCTCTCCACCCCTCTCCTGCTTGTGCTCTTTCTCTCTCTCTCAAAAATAAATAAACATTAAAAAAAATTTTTTTTTGGGGCGCCTGGGTGGCGCAGTCGGTTAAGCGTCCGACTTCAGCCAGGTCACGATCTCGCGGTCCATGAGTTCGAGCCCCGTGTCGGGCTCTGGGCTGATGGCTCGGAGCCTGGAGCCTGTTTCCAATTCTGTGTCTCCCTCTCTCTCTGCCCCTCCCCTGTTCATGCTCTGTCTCTCTCTGTCCCAAAAATAAATAAAAAACGTTGAAAAAAAAAAAAAATAAAAATTTTTTTTTAATAATAAAGCGTTGTATTTTAACAAACTACATCTTTCACTGTTTGACATTTCTGATTTCCCACATTTCTCATTCCCACAAAGGTACATATTCCCAAACTTCACTGATCATTTTAATGTTTTTTGTTTGCTTGTTTTTTAGAGAGAAACAAAGCACAAACAGGAGAGGGGCAGAGAGAGACACACACACAGCATCCGAAGCAGGCTCCAGGCTCAGAACTGTCAGCACAGAGCCTGACGTGGGGCTCGAACTTGTGAACTGTGAGATGATAACCTGAGCTGAAGTCGGATACTTAACCTGCTGAGCCGCCCAGGCACCCCTTCACTGATCATTTTAGAGATCATTTTGATTACTTTGCTGTGTCACATTCTACCTGAAGGGTGTGTGATTTTTTTAATGCAACTTTAACTCCAGTTTTAAATTCTTCCTATTCATTAAATGTTTACCATTTTTTCCTCCTTTCATTCTCCCAGAGACTTGATTTCTTCAACTAAGGCTTTTACTGTTGCCTGCATGCTTGAATCACAGAGATTTAAAAAAATTTTTTTTCAATGTTTATTATTTTTGAGAGACAGAGAGCAAGCAGGGAAGGGGCTGAGAGAGAGGGAGGCACAGAATCCGAAGCAGGCTCCAGGCTCCGAGCTGTCAGCACGGAGCCCGACGCGGGGCTCGAACTCACGAACCGCGAGATCATGACCTGAGCCGAAGTCAGTCGCCCAACCAACTGAGCCACTCAGGAGCCCCCCACAGAGATTTTTTTTTTTTTTTAAGTTTTATTATTTATTTTTGACAGACACAGGGTGCGAGCATGAGCTGGGGAGGGGCAGAGAGAGAGAGGGAGTGACAGAATCTGAAGCTGTCAGCCCGGAGCCTGACGCGGGGCTCGAACTCATGAACTGAGATCATGACCTGGGCTGAAGTCGGAGGCTTAACTGACTGAGCCACCCAGGTGCCCCCCCCCCCACACAGAGATTTTTAAAATGCCAACGTCCAGCTGCACCTGGGACCCACTCTGCCATCACGTCTGGCGGTGGGTCCCAGGCACCGGTGACATTCCAAGCTCCCTGAGTGATTCCAGGGTGCAGCCAAGACTCGGAATCACTGCTCTCGAGGCTGGCACTTTGGATCCACAGAATAAGACCAGGTCTCTGCCTTTTGGTATTTAAAAAAAAAGAGGCATCGTAACAACCAACTAAAGCCAGGTCAGTGTCGATGGAAAGTACAGAATGACATGAAAGGCGCCCCAGGGGGAGAACGTACAGAACCCAGGGGCCCGTTAAACCTCCAGAGGAAGCACTGAAAATGATCTCGGGGTTTCCTTTCCAGAGTAGATGACTGGACACATACAAGGCGGCTGACCAGGTCAAGGAATACAGGATGAGAAGCAGGTGTGGGCAAGGGAAGGGGAGTGAGTTCCCTGGAAAAGCAGTAGACATGGAGATGGCCGTACCATCCGAGGGAAAAACAGTAACAGGTTTGTGACAGGGGGACTCTTAAGAAGGCCCCTAGTGAGTCTCTGCTTCCTGGCAGTTTTGTCCCATGGAATCTCGTCTTGAGCGTGGGTAGGATCTGTGACTTGCTTCTAACCGTTAGAACACAGTAAAAGTAATGGGATATCATTTCCACCAACATATTCCACGAGGTCACAACTCCCACCTTGCAAGTCAACTCTTTTGCCCCTCCTCCTCACTAGCTCCGATGAAACAAGGTGCCACATACACAGACCCACGTGGCAAGGAGCTGAGGGTGCTGGGGCACCGAGGCCATCTGTCCACCGGTCTGCCATGAAAGGAATCCCGCCAACATGAACATGAGCCTGGAAGCGGACCCCCCCCCCCCCCGCTGGAGGCTGCAGGGGGGTCCCTGGCCCCGGCCAACACCGTGACTGCAGGCTCGTGAGAGAACCCGGAACACAGGGCAGAGGTAAGCCATGCCCAGATGCCTGATCCACAAAAACTGTGACAGTAAGTGTATTATTTTAAGTCACTAAGTTTGTGGTAATTTGTTAAACAGTAATAGATAACAAACACCAAGTTTAAACTCTGGACTTCAGAAAGTTAGACCATAATCTGTTTTGTTCTCCACTATACATCCAGTGCCTGGCACTTCATTGTCACCCGATAACTATTTGTTGAACACACGTCAGTGGATAAAGATAGAATCATATGTGCCGAAATAGATGAACTGCAAGATCAGAGAAAGACTAGAAATTGTAAGAGTACCGTGAGGGGTCCCGAGGTGGCTCAGGGGGTTAAGCATCTGACTCTTGATTTGGGCTCAGGTCATCATCTCACAGTCGTGGGATCGAGCCCTGTGTCTGGACACTGCAAAGCCTGCTTAGATTCTCTCTCTCTCTCCCTCTCTGCCCCTCCCCTGCTCATGTGCCCTCTCTAAATAAAAAACAAACAAACAAAATTTTTTTTTTTTTCAACGATTTTTTTTATTTATTTTTGGGACAGAGAGAGACATAGCATGAACGGGGAAGGGGCAGAGAGAGAGGGAGACACAGAATCGGAAACAGGCTCCAGGCTCTGAGCCATCAGCCCAGAGCCTGACGCGGGGCTCGAACTCACGGACCGCGAGATCGTGACCTGGCTGAAGTCGGACGCTTAACCGACTGCGCCACCCAGGCGCCCCAAACAAACAAAATTTTTAAAAAAGAGTACCATGATACAGAAGTGAAGAGTGGAAAACATTTTTAAGAGGAAGAGATCATCAATACCATAGTATCAAAAACTACAGAGAGAAGCAGCAGCATCATAGTTAAAGACACACAGCTGGATTGGCAAGCTGGAAGTCGCTTACACCTTTGAGAGAAAGCTTTTCCTCGTGGTAATGCCTACCGTCAGATTCCAGGGGGCAGAGTGAACAGAACATGAGCAAGTAAATGTACCAAGCATAAATAGCTGGGTTTTTTTAAATGATGAAAAGGAGAATAGGAATAAGGAAAGAGTTTGAAGAATAAGCAGCAATGTTGAAGAGACGGGTTTATCATCATCACCACCACCACCACCACCATCATCATCATCATCATCATCATCACCATCATCTTGCTAAAAGGACTGAGGAAGCTTAAATATGTCTGGCAGATGAGCAGAAGGCACTACGAGTGAAAACCTGAAGACTGACAAAAAAGAAACTGAAGACAGATCACGAAGATAGCTCCTGGAAAGGTCAGGAAGCAGGACTGAGAACACTGAAACTTTTGTTTAAAATGCACTCTATATAAATACTTCCTCCGAGAGTTGCTCTAAGTGAGGTAGCAAATACCAAAACTGCAGAAGATAGAATATCTGTTCTAAGAGTTTACAATTACAATGTATTTTTTTCCTGTGGAATGTTTGTTTCAGTAATATGCAACTCATCTCCAACAATCCTAGTACAGGGCAGAAAGAGAAAGGGGAGGTTTGCTGGGAGAGTCGACCCTAAACACACTAGCAGAGCCTTGGCAGTGTATCAGGACAGGAAGGTAAAAAGTGAGTGGGCTCCCTCTGTGCCTCAGAGGTTCAGAGTCTGCCGGAGATAAGCAGGCATGTAAACTAGGAATTAGGGCCCAGCAAGACCAGGGCTATCACGGGCTAGTTTTAAAGACTTGAAGAATTCACCAGACAAGCATGGTCAGAAAATACATTCCAATTCTAAGCAGAAAGAGTGGTATACATACCAAGGCACCGAGCCCTAAAACAATATGGTACATTCAAGTGGGTTGACTGCAAAGAGTGTTGGGACAGAAAAATGGCAGCAAATGAGGATGAAAAGTCAATTGCAGCCAGATCCAGAAGGGCCTTAGATGTAATAATGTTCTGAAGTCGGCATCGTATCTTGCTGGTGGTGAGGTCACTGAAATCTTCTGACGAGGAGGGCAGTAAAGTGACTAGAAAGGAAGGAATTGAGCATTCTTGGGTCCCTAAACATGTCACAGCACAGAGCACCCAAGCCTTACCCTTCATCCCTAACGTGAAACCCAGTTACAGAGGGAAGTTGACAGAGAGAGGAGTCTGGAATCAGACCCAGTTTTCTAGATCAGACAACGGGATAGATCATAGTACGGTCAATCAAGACCCCAAACACAGCAGGAAAAGGCACATGTGGAAAGGAGAATAACTCCATTTCAAACATGCTGGATTCTGTTTCAACTATGAGACAGTCAAGGAAAAATATCCAGTAGGCAGTTTGGAGCTGGGAAAAAGGATGGGGTTGCAGAAATAAATGTGAGAACCAAGAGCATGGAGATGGTAACTGAAGGTGGGATATGAGTCATATTACTAAGACATGTCCCTAAAAAATGAAAACAGGGTGAAAAAAAAACACTCTGGGAAACAACAACACTAAGGGGCCAGAGGAGGAAGAGGAATTAGAGATGGGGATAAAAGGGCATGGCCAGAGAAGAGGGAGAGAAAAAGGAAGGAAGAACATTCTGGAAGCAGAAGACGGCATTTCAAGGAGGAGGTTCTCTACCGTTGGGGCCACGGCAAATTTCTCTTAACTGCTCCACTCTCCACAAATCCAGTCCCTACTGGGTAGCAGGAGTTAATGTTCCAGCTGCTAACCTGATGGGATCCCTCCCACGCGTCCTGACACCTTTCTGTGGATCCCCTTTGCCCTTAGACGAAAGCCAAACTTGAAAATGGCCCACAGAGACACCCACCATCTGACCCCTGGCTTGCTGGCCTGTCTCATCTTGGACTCCTCTCTCACAGCTTTCATTCGCTCTATAGGGAAATCTCCATAGGATAGTTAACAAAGTATACTGTAGAGCCAACATGCATTTATGGATCTACCAGGGAGCTTAAAAACTAAAATACTGGCAACGTCAACATAGCCCCCTTGGGTTCTCCCCAGTGTCAGCTCTCTGGGGTAACTTCTTATTCCAGAACTTGGTATTTATCATTCCATGCATTTACATGTATTTCAATATTTCTGTAAATATCCCTAAGCAATAAATAGTGTTGTTTTGCTTGTTTTTAAATTTTATAGAGACAGCATGATACGTAGGTATACTTTTGCAACCCGCTATTTTGATCAACACTGTCTGAGCGTCATCCAAGTTGGTACGTTAGTTCTGGTTCAGTCCTTTCTACATGATCATATCACTTTATCCGTTCCCTTCCTGATATTTAGGTTGTATCCCTGTGTGTGTGTGTGTGTGCGCGTGCGCACGTATTTTTATTTAAAAAAAGCCTCTACAAACATTCCTGTATACGCCTCCTGACGTACATATCTAAGAGTTTTCCTGGCATTCAGCAAATTGGTGCAAGTGGGCTCGTTGATGTGCCAAGACAGAATCTCCTCAGGATCGGGGTGCCTGGGGGGCTCAGTCGTTTATGCATCAGACTCTTGATCTCGGCTCAGGTCATGATTCCAGGGTCGTGGGAAGGAGCACTGCATGCTGGGCTCTGTGCTGACAGTGTGGAGCCTGCTTGGGATTCTCTCTCTCCCTCTCTCTGCTCCTCCCCCACTCTCGCTCATATGCTCTCACTCTCTCTCTCAAAATAAAGAAATAAACATTAAAAAAAAAAAAAAGGCTCCTCAGGGACACCTGGGTGGCTCAGTCGGTCAAGCGTCCGACTTTGGTTCAGGTCATGATCTCACGGTCTGTGAGTTCGAGCCCCATGTCTGTGCTGGCAGCTCAGAGCCTGGAGCCTGCTCCGGATTCTGTCTCTCCCCCTCTCTCTGCCCCTCCCCCACTCGCACTCTGCCTCCGTCTCAAAAATAAATAAACATTAAAAAAAAAAAAATCTCCTCAGGATGGCCCGATAGGAACTACTCAGAGTACCCTACAAATAGAATGACCTCCTATGTTTCAGGAAGTTTAAAGGAATCATTTGCTCTGGAGAAACACCTCACAGTGGAATTGTTGCTCTTAGGGCAGAAGCATCTTCAGTTTTACTTGTTTTGCTTGAAGGTTCTTCAAAGGATTCTATTACTTCATGCAGAAATGTCGTCTACTCAGTTACTTTTCAGGTTAGGAACTGAAGGCACCCTCACCCTTTGAAGGGAAGAGTAAGATCAGTAACTGGCTAGATGGAAAGGCATCTTTTTTTTTTTTTTTTTTAACATTTTTATTTATTTTTGAGAGAGAGAGAGAGAGAGAGACAGAGCATGAGCAGGGGAGGGGCAGAGAGAGAGAGGGAGACACAGAATCCGAAGCAGGCTCCAGGCAGGCTCCAGGCTCTGAGCTGTCGGCACAGAGCCCGACGTGGGGCTCGAACTCATGGACTGTGAGATCCTGACCTGAGCCGAAGTCGGACACTTAACCGATGGAGCCACCCAGGTGCCCCTGGAAAGGCATCTTTTTAAGGCTACTGAAGGACCTTTTCATCCAGGTGAGTTCAGGACTTGCTCCCACAAAGGGCAGCATTCTTTCTAGGAAGACTCTCCCTGTCACAGGCACATGAGGCGAAATAGGTCCAGGGGTTCTGACCTCTCCCTCTTGGGCTCACTTCTTTCTAAAGGAGACGCTGATTCTACATTTGAGGCCGCTCTATCCAAGACAAAAGAAATTTGCCAGTTGGTCCGTATAGAACATTAGGAGTCTACAGAAGTTAAGGGGCCAAAGCCAAAATGAGGAAAAGTGTATGCATTTCGTGTCACTGTCCCCAGCCTCATACCTCCCCCTCTGGAATCATGTGAGGAAGGGTAGGTCAGCAAAGAAATGGTTCCAATTTTCCTGCGTTTCAGCGTTCAACTGGTATCACTGTAGCACACATTCTCAGCAGAATCCTTACAAGCCCGAGAAGAGGGACTACCCTCCTGTTCCAAACGAGGAAAATGACACGAATTCACCCACAGTCATACAGGGAATAGAAGGCAGAGGAAGTCAGGGCTCTCAGCTTTTAAGAGATTAGGGGTCCAGATGTGCTTAAAGAAAAAGACCCAGGGAAACCTCTCCTCCCCTCCCTGGAAGAAAGTCTCGGGAAGACAGGACTTTGGTGTTAATCCCTACTTTTTCTTACAGGGAAGAGACTGTGACCCAGAAGAAGGAAGTGTTTTGCCCCAGATGATACAGAAGCAGAATGGATGCCCAACTTTTCTGGTCATTAAATATCTGCTGTTCCCCCTGCAGCGCACAGGTCTCGGGATAATACGTGAGATCATCCCTCATAGTTGGTATCTTCTTATTTTCTGTATCTCTCTCTCCTCGCTCTCCTTCCCCCACATCCCTCTCTTCACCCTCCTTCACATCTCCATTATGATTTCAGAACAGAGCTTTTATTAGGAAACCCCGTCTCTGAAGGATCGCTGCACCCACCTTGCTGTCGGGAAAGGAGTGTAGCCCGATCTCTCTCCTACCAGTACGAACCCTCCTTCCCTGCACATCAGCGGGGAGCCGGGTGTCGAAAGTACAGGGCGCCAGAAAGCTAGTAAGTGGCCCATAACCTAACCAAAGCCAGAACATTTTTCACGTCCCACAATGGACTCAAAAGCAATTATAAATTTGAAATAAGTGAGAATAAGAAGTCTGGAAGCACTAAGCCCTGTTCACAAATTGACAGAATTCCTCTAGGAAGCTCACATCTGCAATCTAAAATAGCACAATTAAGCAAGCTGTCCTCCAACTATAAAGTATCACCATTTTCTAAAAAAAAAAAAAAAGAAAAGAAAAGAAAGAAAAAGTCACAAATTGAGTACAGAGATTTAACGTTACAGGAATGCACTCCTCTTGGCTCCAAATCATAATGACCTCATCTATAATGGGAAAGCAAGAGAACGAGAGAGAGAGAGACAAGGAGGGAGAGGGAGAGAGATAGAGAGAGAGGCTGAAATGGGTGGAGGTTGAACAAAGGGGGAAAGAAGAGAAAAATACTCTGACTTGCAGAGAGATAGCAAAGGCCCCAAGACAAGTGCTGCTATGCCTTCACGCTGAATTGTCTGCGTTTCCCCACAAGGTCCTCGTTCACATGAATTCTGAACTGAGCACAGGGACTCTCCAACCGGTAACAAGGTAACAAAACCTGTTCCGTTCTGAGGGAAGCTGCCAGAGGCAACGTGCCTCTAACCATGGGATATGTCCTGTCACGAGTTTTCAAACGGAACCCCTCCTGTGGTGAACGTCAATGGCAGGATATGGTCCAACTCTAAGACATGTTTCCCCAGGTGGCTTCCGCGGTGGGAGCCAGGCCTCCAGAAAGCAGAGCAAACACGGGCTCTCGATCCTTGGGGCGCAGGCGCGGGAAAGTGGGTGGAAAATTGACTGAATATGGTCCCTGCTGACCACATTACCATTTGAATGTATTGTGTGAATTTAAGAATACAAGGATTGAAAGAAAAGAAGAGTTTTAAAGTATTTTATTTCCCCTCTTCCTTCTTGCAGAAGACATAAGAATGCTTATCTTTATATTCCTCCCATTCCAAAATACAGACTCAAGCACACACATGCTACTGACACTGTATCTTCTGTCTCCTCTTATTCATTTATTCAGTCAGTAAGCTCGTCAGTCATGGATTCACCAAAGTCTGTTGGGTGCCTAACACCTGCCAAGCAAAAGGGATTTAGAATTGAAAGGGCCAAGTGTTTCCTGGTCCCAGACCCTATCCTATCTTGACCAGGTCAGGGGGCTCACGCTCTGTGCCCTGAACAGACACCACATCCCTCTATTGTAGCACCTGCCACACTGTTTCTGATTCTTCTCCAACCAACACTACACTCCGACAGAACACGGACAGCGCATCCTCCATGGTTAACACAGTGCTTAATGGACATCCGCCATTTTTAAACATGCTAAGGAGCTTTTTGTCTGGTCCAGGAGCTAGACCTCCCAACACAACAACATGAGGAAGCGTCAGTGCCGAGCTGGGTGTGTGGCCAATGGGAAGAAAGGGTCCAGACTGCCCAGAGAAGGTTCACAGGGGTTGAAACACTTGATTACGGACCAGAAAAGTGAGCAATTTCCAGGAAGATTCAGGAATGAAGAAAGCTATACGAGTTCTTGCCTACTTCAAACACCAGTTTTACATCAAATATACATGAGATGCAATGATTGGATTGATTCATTTCTTTTTTTCAACGTTTTTTATTTATTTTTGGGACAGAGAGAGACAGAGCATGAACGGGGGAGGGGCAGAGAGAGAGGGAGACACAGAATCCGAAGCAGGCTCCAGGCTCCGAGCCATCAGCCCAGAGCCTGATGCGGGGCTCGAACTCACGGACCGCGAGATCGTGACCTGAGCTGAAGTCGGACGCTTAACCGACTGCGCCACCCAGGCGCCCCGGATTGATTCATTTCTTTAGCTCTTCTTGACTTGCAAAGTCAGACCAGTAGTCCTCCACTTGTGTATATTAAAAAAAAAAAAATCATTGGAGGATTAAAAACAAAACAAACAAACAAAAAAAGAAACACAACAAAAACCCTGACCTCAAACCAGCTGAATCAGATTCTCAGGAGGTGGGGTCCAGATATCCTCCTTGCAGAGCCCCCTCGGTGAGTCTAACATGCAAGGAGGATTACAAACCGCTGAGTTAGTCTCTCCCTTTTATTTGAAGAAAAAGAAGAATTCTTGGGGCGCCTGGGTGGCTCAGTCGGTTGAGTATCCGACTTCGGCTCAGGTCATGCATGGTCTCACAGCTCGTGAGTTCGAGCCCCGGGTCGGGCTCTGTGCTGACAGCTCAGAGCCTGGAGCCTGCTTCAGATTCTGTGTCTCCCTCTCTCTCTGCCCCTCACCTACTCGCATTCTCTGTCTCTCTCAAAAATAAACAAACATTTAAAAACATTTTTGTAATAAAATAAAATTTAATTTAATTTAAAAAAAGAAGAGTTCCAAACGACTCATAAAATGCATTGTTGGAATGCAAATGTCACGTTTTCCTTCACTTTATGTCTCAATCAATCTCTGCTGCTGCACTGCACATTGTCAGCTAAAGGCCGGATTTCATGAACAGGGCTAAAAGACTTGCACGGAGCACAGCTTCCTTGGGGAGATTTTAAAACCCACCCCTCTGTATTTACCTGCCATCTGGTATTTACCTGCCACCTTGTACCATATTTACCTAGTACAGAACAGTAACTTCCAGCCCTTCTATAAAACTCCTGTTACACATCTGAAAAGAAATACTCATTCAGACCAAATCTTCTCATTTAGCATCTAGATTAGCCAGTGTCTATTACGAGAGCATTTTAAAGTATACTGCAGCAGGCTAGAAAATTAGTAAGTAGTCGTTATTTACACAGCCTCAATGACAGGTTATATTCTTCCTATGTCTACATTTCTATGATTCAAAAATTTAGCCATTTGTGTATCGTCTAATTCTAATTAAGGCACAAGGAGCCAGCGCTTTGGAAGAACCCCCGTTCTCGTGCGAAAAGGCATCACCAAGATCACAAAAGCCAAATTTCAAAGACTAGAAAGTGTACTAGTACACATCATTACCTCGAAGGCAAGCAAGGAACCACTAGATTACGTCCTACTTCAGGTAGCAGAGCTCTAGAATGGTGGGTGCTTCCCATTCTGAGGTCTCTCAGCTCTAGGAACCCAGGGAACGAACGGCAGTCGTCTGGTCGGAATCTGGTTTTGACACTTCAAAAGACTGAACGGTACTTCTGACCACTGCTGGCAAGAATGCAAAATGACTCGGTCGTTACTGGGGGACATGACAGGGAGGGCATTTCTAGCAGTTTCACTTCTAGGGGTCTGTCGCAAAGATACTCTGGCAAAAACACAAAAGGCGTGCATACAGGCTCTTCACTGTGGCGCTATCTGTAACGGTAAAAGACTAACGGAAAACCCTAAATGTCTAACAACAGGGAGCCAGCCAATAAACACAAAGGAGTGGTATATTGCTATAAAAAGTGAGGTAAGCATCTCTGTAAACTGTCATACACTGACCACCAGGACAGCCTTTAAAAAGAAGCAAATGTGGAGGACAAAGGGTATGGAATGCTAACGTTTACCTCTATCTGTTATTTTTAAGTGTAAAGATAAAACACAAACTGTTTTCAAAGCTATCTATAGGTCAGGAAAGACAGCAAACTAAAATATAATGTCTAATACACCTTGCTTTATAGATCTGTCTTAGGAGGCTTGTAAATGTTTTAGATTATAATCACAGAGCAAAAACTGAAGTTTCAAAAAGCCATACCTAAAATAAAAACCAAAATGTTACATGACTTAAGGATGTTTTAAGTTGATAGCAAAACCAAGTAGAGAGGAATTATTTCAACTGACTTAAAAAAAAATTTTTTTTTTAAGTTTATATATTTTGAGAGAGAAAGAGTGGGTGGAGGCAGAGAGAAAGAGGGAAAGAGAGAATCTCAGGCAGGCTCTGCACTTGTCAGCAAGGAGCCTGACGCAGGGCTCAAACCCAAAAACCGTGAGATCGTGACCTGAGCTGAAATCAACAGTTGGACGCTTAACCTACTGAGGCACCCAGGTGCCCCTCAAGTGACTTTAAAACACACTGATTTGACAGTACATTCCTAATGGAATCTACCAAAGAAACAACAAGAACTCTAAAATATCTCAAACTGTTTGGAGGTACTACTGACATTAATTTGAGGTTGCGTGTATATACTATGAAATAAAGCAGGAAAAAATTATACTGGTGTATCGATTTATAGTATAGGAAAAAGGAGATGAAGATAGAAGACTAAATAGGGTAGACTAAAAACCCTTATAGTTCTGAACTTTACTGAACGCCAGAATTAACTCATAAGGCATTTTATATTTTTTAAAAATGTGTAATCCTATCCCTGTCCCCGGAAAAGCCAGTCGAAAACAATGACCGACCAGCAATCATGAAAACTCTTAGAGCCTGGATATGGCAACTAGATAACTATTTCCCAGAAAAAAGAACTAGGAATCCCTGGAGAATGGTTGATTTCTGACCTGGGGCTAGAAATGTAAAAAAATCAGTCTGGAATACCTTATCACACCAGATGTCAAGGTGGTGATCAAAAGACTACTGGAGTCGTGACAAAAAGACAATCTGTACATCAATAAAAACAACTGCAAAGGATTGAGATGCCTCAAATATGTTTAAACCCATGAGTTAGTAAGCAATGATTAAAATTTTTAAAAACAAAACTCACTGGTCATCTTTGAAGGATGCTAGGGAATCAACAGCCCATTATTCTGAAAACTGATACAGACAGAGGAAGCAAACATTCACCCCGCCCTTTCTACACAAATGATGCCTCAGGGTAATGAGTGGATGACAGTTTGTTTTTTTTGAAATATGTGGATAATTAAAAACAGAATGACAGAAATACAATGGCTTACAACTCCTAATAAAATAATGAATCGAGGCAATAAACATCAATAGCTCCTCCCGATGGCAAGCTACAATACCTATGAAATATCCCTGCCAGAAAAAAACAGGACCACAAGGTGTTTAATGGGATCTGTGGACCAGGCCAATGAAAATATTATGGAGAATCTATGGATTTGGATGGGAAAAAAAATACATCCTGATTTTCAGTAGCATTTAACTGAAGGTTAACATTCCCTCCAATTATAAACACAGGCAACAAACTATAGTAGTATCTAAGACCGGGCCGCCAACGCATCACAAGCATTCACTGATCGTTCGACCACTGTTGCTGAAATTCAAAATATCACTTACATTCATCACTACTCCAAAATTATTATAGTTAGATACCCATTGTGAGATCTCTTAATGTGTTCTTTTCATTTTTTTATTTTACTTTTTTAAAGGGAACCCGAGCGGGGGATGGTAAAGAGAGAGAGAAAGAAAGGATCCCAAACAGATTCTGCACTGAGCGTGGAGCTCGATCCCACGACCCTGGGATCATGACCTGAGCCAAAATCAAGACTCAGCCACTCAACAATGAGCCACCCAGGAACCCCTAATGTGTTATTTAAAAGAAACATACAGAGGCACCTGGGTGGCTCAGTTGGTTAAGCGACCAACTTTCGTTCAGGTCATGATCTAACCATCTTATGGGTTCGAGCCCCATGTCGGGCTCTGTGCTGACAGTTCAGTGCCTGGAACCTGCTTCAGATTCTGTGTCTCCCTCTCTCTGCCCCTCCCCTGCTGGCACTCTGTCTCTGTCTCTCTCTCTCTCCCAAAAATAAACAAACATTTAAAAAAGTCTTTAAAAGAAATATATTTTTTTAACATATGAAATTTATTGTCAAATTAGTTTCCATACAACACCCAGTGCTCATCCCAAAAGATGCCCTCTTCAATGCCCATCACCTACTCTCCCCTCCCTCCCACCCCCCACCAACCCTCACTTGTTCTCAGTTTTTTGTTTTGTTTTGTTTTGTTTTTAATATATGAAATTTATTGTCAAATTGGTTTCCATACAACACCCAGTGCTCATCTCAAAACATGCCCTCTTCAATACCCATCACCTACCCTACCCTTCCTCCCACCCCCCATCAACCCTCAGTTTGTTGTCAATTTTTAAGAGTCTCTTATGCTTTGGCTCTCTCCCACTCTAACCTCTTTTTTTTTTTTCCTTCCCTCCCCCATGGGTTTCTGTTAAGTTTCTCAGGATCCACATAAGAGTGAAAACATATACTATCTGTCTTTCTCTCTATGACTTATTTCACTTAGCATAAAAAAAAAATTTTTTTTAAAGAAACATTAACATATATCACAATGTGTTTTTATTTTTAATTTTTTAATGCTTTTATTTATTTTTGAGGAGAGAGAGAGAGAGCGAGAGAGAGCAAGCACAAGTGTAACAAGGGCAGAGAGAGGGGGAGACACAGAATCCAAAGCAGGCTCCAGGCTCTGAGCTGTCAGCACATAGCCTGATGTGGGGCTCGAACCCAAGAACTCTGAGATCATGACCTGAGCCAAAGTTGGATGCTCAACCGACTGAGCCACCCAGGTGCCCCTCACGATGTGTTTTTAATAGTTTAATGCCCAAATAGATGTAACTGGTTTCCATTATAATCCTACATATGTTATTTTATGCATTTAACAACATTTTTATTTGTTTATTTACTTTAATTTTTTTTAATATTTATTTATTTTTGAAAAAGAGAGAGAGCATACAAACGCACACAGGTGAGTAGGGGAGGGACAGAGAGAGGCGGGGGAACAGAAGATCCCAAGCAGGATCTGTGCTGACAGCAGAAAGCCCGACACAGGGCTCAAACTCACAAACTGTGAGATCATGACCCGGACCAAAGTGGGATGTTCAAACAACCAAGCCACTCAGGAGTCCCTAAAAACATATTGAGAAGGAAATATTGTAAACCCACCAGAAAGATACAGTCAGCAAAACCCAGGATGTGGTCACCTCTACATGACAAACTGTTTCTCCAGAAATACACTGCAAGAAAAAAAGAGCAAGAGGAAGCCTACAGAAGAAAGAGATGTCAACAAAGCAACCTGTTGAGATGGATGGACTTACACGCATCTTGATGTGAAGAAACTATTTTAAAAATTATGTGATAGTTGGGGAAATTTGAACTTGGACTACATATTGGATATTAAGGAGTTATTGTTAACTTTTAGGTGGAACAATATATGACTCTGCTTTTTAAGCCCTTATCTTTTAGACAGTAATACTGAAATATTTATGCATGAAGTTGTATGATGCCTGAGATTTACTTTCAGATAACCTAGAAGGGAGGAAGTAGAGAGGTATAAGTGAAAACAAGATGAGCTGATAAGTATCGCAAATGGGTGACAAGCAAAAACAAACTCAAAATGGATAAAAGATCTAAATATAAGACCTGAAACCATAAAAATCCTAGAGGAGGACATAGGCAATAAGCTCTCTGACACCAGCCTCAGCAACATTTTTCTAAATAGGCCTATATGTCTCTTCATGCAAAGGAAATAAAAGCAAAAATAAACTGTTGGTACTACAAAAGAAAAGACTTCTACACAGCACAGGAAACAATCAACAAAACTAAAAGGTAACTTAATGAGAGAAAATATTTGCAAATAACATATCTGATAAAGGGTTAGTGTCCAAAACATATAAAGAACTTATACCATTCAACACCAAACAAACAAACAAAACAAATAATCTGATTTAAAAATGGGCAGAAGTGGGGTGCCTGGGTGGCTGAGTCAGTGGAGTGTCTGACTTTGGCTCAGGTCATGATCTCACAGTTCATGGGTTCGAGCCCCAGGTTGGGCTCTGTGATGACAGCTCTGAGCCTGGAGCCTGCTTCAGATTCTATGTCTCCTTCTCTCTCTATCCCTCCCCCGCTCATGCTCTATCCCTCAAAAATAAATAAAACATTAAAGAAAAAATGGGCAGAAGACATGAACAGTCATTTCTCCGGAGAAGACATCCAGATGGCCAAGAGACACATGAAAAGATGCTCCACATCACTCATCACCAGGGAAATACAAATCAAAACCACAATGAGATACCACCTCGCACCTGTCAGAATGGCTACAATCAAAAACACAAGAAATAACAAGTGTTATGGAGAGAAAGGAACCCTCTTGCCCTGTTGCTGGGAATGCAAACTGGTGCAGCCACTCTGGAAAACAGTATGGATGGTCCTCAAAAAGTTAGAAGTAGAACTACCCTACGATCCAGTAATTGCACTACTGGGTATTTGCCCCAAAAAATACAAAAACACAAATTCAAAGGGATACATGCACCCTTATGTTTATAGCAGCATTAGTCATAATAGCCAGGTTATGGAAGCAGCCCAAGTGTCCATCAATTGCTGAATGGATAAAGAAATTATACATATATATATATATATATATATATATATATATATATATTTATATATATTTATATAAATTTATATATATAATATTAGCCATAAAACAGAATGAAATCTTGCCATATGTAATAACACAGATGGAGCTAGAGAGTATAATACCAAGCGAAATAAAACACAGAAAAACAAATACTATATGATTTCACTCATATGTGGCATTTAAGACACAAAACAAATGAGCAAACGGGAAAAGAGAGAGAGAAAAACCAAAAAACAGACTCTCGACTATAGAGAACAAACTGACGGTTACCAGAAGGGCGGTAAGTCAGGGGATGGGTGAAGGAGGTGATAGGGATTAAGGAGAGCACTTGTCACGATGAGCACCAGGTGATATAACACTGTGTGTTAACCATACTGGAATTAAAAAGTAATTTAAAAAGGGGTGGCTCAGTGGATTAAATATCTGACTTCGGCTCAGGTCATGATCTCGCGGTTCATGGGTTTGAGCCCCATGTCAGGCTCTTTGCTGACAATTCAGAGCCTGGAGCCTGCTTTGGATTCTGTGTCTCCCTCTCTCTCTCTCTGCCCCTCTCTGCTCCCACTCTCTCTCTCTCTCAAAAATAAACATTTAAAAATTTTTTAAAAAGTAATTAAAAAAAGAAAATAGGTAATAGGTACATCACAGCAGGCAATCATCTCTACTTCTATTTCAATGTTCCCATAATGAAGTTTTTTTCTAAGCATAACAGAAACCCTACATAATCCATGATAAGGCTATGCAGACTCACCAAAACATCACATGTATTTGCTTACAGCTATAATTACTCCAACCAAGGGTGCTAACACTCATTCTCTCTTGCTAACAGAAGCTTTGGTGTCTGATTAAAAGGGAAAGATAATAAATTCATTATTACTTTTAAAAGTGCAAACTAAAGGAGTTTCAAAAATCTTTTAAAATACAGAATTCGGGAAAAATAATAAGTTTATAATGGAGAAAAACCCTGAAGATTGCTGACCTAATAAAAAATATCTCATACTATATTCTATTTAGTATATGTGTTTGGCTCCCCGGGTAGGTTGTAGGCTCCTAAAAGGCAGAAACAATGATGTTTTCATTTTTATCGAGTATGTGAATCACTATGGGCTGGCTGAACTGTTACAGAGGTGAAAAAGGCCACCAGAGGAAGAGCCCTTTCTGAAGCCTCTCTCAGGCTCTCTGCAGCAGGGGGTGGGTGGGGAGGTGGGGACTATAATGGACTACAAAAAAAAAAAAAAAAAAAAAAAAGCAATCATTCTGCGATGTAACTTGGAAATGCATCAACCCAAGTATCAGCGGAAAGCATTCAACTTGAAAACGAAAATGTAAAATGAGCTGCAATGCATACTGAAATGGATGGAGTGATAGCGCTCGGTCCTGCTGGACGATATAAATTCTAGAAAAAGCAAGCTTGGCAAGTTATCCATTTCTCCAGTCCTGCAGAGGAGCAAGAGTGCCCTGATCTTTTAACAAGTCACTCATGGGGTGCGTGAGCGGCTCAGTCAGTTAAGCATCCGACTTTGGCTCAGGTCATGATCTCAAGGTTCATGGGTTTCAGCCCCGCATCGGGCTCTGTGCTGACAGCTCAGAGCCTGGAGCCTGCTTCAGATTCTGTCTCCCTCTCTCTCTCTGCCCCTCCCCTGGTCGTGCTCTGTCTCCCTTTCTCTCAGAAATAAAAGAACATTAAAAAACTTATTAACAAGTTGTTCATAACTGGAAGGCAGATGCCAAGAGTGTAAACAGAAGCATGGGTGTCACGAAGGTGGAGGGCGGTGGTTTGGCAGACAAGTAATTTCTTTTGTCGTTGTTCAAGATTCACCAAGCAACTTCAGACCTCCCATTTCCTAAGTAGACTTTTCTGTTGGGAGAGTCCTCCCGGCAGCAGCTATCCAAATGACAGCAACAATTCTCATGATAAGTTTAATACATTTATTTTCAGGCATAAATGTGAGTTTGAACAGCAAGAAACATTTTATGTAGAGCACGGTGACCACCCCTCCCCCCCAGTGATTTTCCAGACATAGAAAACTGGAATATTCCACCAAGGGACAGAGGTTCAGATGTCAGCTTTCTGATCTACAGTGCCAGAAGCATGTGCCAAAACCACAGTCTGGTACTTAATGAAGTAAAGAAGCAAGCTCTTCCAAAAATCGCCCCATAAATTATTGTAACACCCATCACATTTCTTATATTTATGATTATTATACAGAACAATGGAACAGGACACTTCTGAAATTACCAAAACATTTTCCCTCTACTTATCTTCACAGTGTGTCCTATGGAACGTCTTAGACTAGAGGGGAGGCGGGGCTAACTGATTCTCCAGTGTTCTGTAACAATTCAACAGAAGTTGAGAGAAGAACAAACCTAGTGTGGGTCTAAATGCAGCAAGGCACCCACCCAATTACACACAGTCACTTTATAATTCAGGACGGGGCGCTTGGGTGGCTCAGTCGGTCAAGCATCCTACTTCGGCTCAGGTCATGATCTCATGGTTTGTGAGTTCGAGCCCTGTATCGGGCTCTGTGCTGACTCTCTGTGCTTCAGAGTCTATGTCTCCCTCTCTGGCTGCCCCACCCTTGCTCATACTCTGTGTCTCACTCTCTCAAAAAATGAATAAATGTAAAAAAAAAATTTAATTGTAATTCAGGATGTTGTCACCCAGTATGAACTTCAACCTCTGGACCTCCCAACTCTGCTCATTCCCGGACCTGTTTCATTTTATTCTGACTCTGTGGGAACAAGGGCGGGATACTAGTGGAAGGGGTAAGAAGTCAGTGACTAGAATGATTGATGGGTCAAACTGCTTGGTTGAACCTTAAAATTAACAGAGAATGTAGGTAGGACTATGGGACATTTTTTTGGTTTTTTCTTCTTTACCCCTTTTGTATGTATCGAATTTTCTAACAAGGAGAAATCTATTTTTTCAAATCTGTGTTCCTTCTTGAAAGAACCAGGAAAGTGAAGGGACCAGAAGCAAGCACAAAGAATAACATTAGAACACTTCTTGGGGGCACCTGAGTGGCTGAGTCAGTTAAGCATGTGACTTCAGCTCAGATCATGATCTCCAGGTTCATAAGGTCAAGCCCCACGTCGGGCTCTTTGCTGACAGATCGGAGCCTGGAGCCTACTTCAGATTCTGTATCTCCCCCTCTCTCTCTGCCCCTCCCTGCTTGTGCTTGGTCTCTCTCCCTCTCTCAAACATAAACATTAAAAAAGGTTGTTTTTTTTTTTAATTTGGGAAAAAAAAAAAAAAAAAGACTTCCTGACTCCTCGTTTTGAATCCTTGTGCTAATCTGGACCCAGAGCTCACCTTCTCTCTTTTGTTTCTCCCCCAACCTCCTCATGACCTGTGATTCTTTGTTGACAATTCAGGGTTTCCAAACTGCTGACTTAATGCTCCCTGGATTTGCCAACGGGGCATCCATCATTATCAAATATTATTTATTTATTACATTCATGCTAATGGACAGCATCCGAATACCTGACTGTATGCCTTCCACGGTGCCTCGCAATTTACAAACCTTTTCTGTACCCTATCGTATTTAATTGTTGATCCACCGGAAAGTGCTGTTGGGTTACAAATGAAGAAATGGAGGCTGGGAGAGGCGAAATGGGTCACCCAACAGATGTTGTCCAAAAGGGGCAGAATCAGGTACAAAATACAAACCCCCAGCATAAGTAAAGTGCATTTGCTAAGCCGACTATGTCCCCTTCTACATGATTCTGTTAAAATAACTTCAAAACAGAGGGCCCATTCCTTTTTTTTCCTCTCTCTAACCAATTTGATGAAAATGAGTGAAGCTGCAAAAATACAGGATCATGTGACTGCCATCTCTGTTTTAAATGTCTGGCCTTTTATCTGATCGTTGAACATGACTTCAATATTATATTTTCCTATATATATTTAAAACGGATAATACATTCCTTAATACTGCAGACTGGTTATCACAGAACTAAGTCAGTTACTATAATATTAAAATTATTTTGTATTTTACTTGGAATTTTGCGTGCAAATATATCCTAACACATTCTGATCACTTATCAACTGGCTGAGCCATCCAGGCGCCCCTTGACTTTTGTTTTTTAAATGTCTATTTTTGAGAGAGAGAAAAAGCACAAGGGGGGGGGGGGGCGGGTGCAGAGAGTCCGAAGCGGGATCCTCACTGATAGCAGCAAACCTGACATGGGGCTTGAATTCACGAACCTCAAGATCATGACCTGAGCCGAAGTCAGATGCTTAACCGAGAGCCACCCAGGCGTCCCTGCAATACCTGTGAACTTTAATCATCACGATATCATTCCACAGCCAATAAGAGAAAGCTACCAATATCAAATCCTCTGGAAAATTAGAGTTTGGCAGAAAATCAAACAGATGCTAGTTGAAGGGGCCAGCACTCATTGCCCTGATTGGTTACTGAACCTTAAAACACACACACACACACACACACACACACACACACACACACACACACACATATACACAAGGAAGTATGCAGAGAGAGAGAGACAGAGAACAGCCACTTGAAGTATTTGAAGGTAACCACACCTATGGACTGGACAGAGCACACCCGGAAAACCGCAGCCTGGTCTGAGAGAGCTGGTCTGTCTCAAAAATGATCAAGTCAAGTTTCTCTCTGCGTCCGTCCTGACGAGAGGGGACAGCCCTTGCAGTGGTATACCACCCCGGGACTTCTACCTAGACACCAGAGAATTCTGGGAGAAGTCTGGTCTACTCGATGGAAACACTCCAACCTGGCAGGCAACCTCAACAACCCACAGTGACCTACTTTTATGACCGCCTTCTTAATGGCATCCAGTTCAATTCAGCAAATATCTGTTACCACCTAGCAGGTTCCTGATACTGCCAGCCTCCGGGAGAACAGAAATTACCGGCCCTGCCTTCATCAAATTCACAATACAGCAGGGAAGGCAAACACCAAAGAAGCAGTCTGATTTATTTCCTTTAGCATAATACCCTCTAGGTCCACCCATTTTGTCAAAAATGGTACGATGGATGGGACCTAACCTAATCTGAGATTTCTTAGGAGGCTTTACTCATGAAGTGGTATTTCATCTGAGACCTGATGAATAAAGACAAGCCGTTTGGGTCAAGAGAAAGGCTTTAATAGGAATGCTGAACCAGCAGAGAGAACGACTCACTTTGTCAATAACCCGCCTTAACTGGAGCTCCTAGACGGAGCTCATCCAAAGGAATGAGCAGCTACCGAATCTCTTCAAACAGATCACCCAACTTAAAAAGAGTCTAGCAAATCTTGGTTGATTACTTCAAACACTGACCACGTGCAAAAGTTGTGGGTTAGGAGTTGAGAAAAGATTTCCTTGACGTTTTATGAATTATTGTTTACATTTTCACCAGCATCTAGGTGGTCTTTGAGCTCCACTTTCTTTTGTTGTTGTTATTGTTGTTAAATGTTTATTTATTTATTTTTGAAAGAGACAGAGAGAGAGGGAGAGAGAAAGCAGGGGAGGGGCAGACAGAGGAGACAGAGAATCCCAAGCAGGCTCCGGGCCATCAGCACAGAGCTTGACGTGGGGCTCGATCTCATGAACCGTGCCCAAGATCATGACCTGAGCGGAAATCAAGAGTCAGACGCTTAACTGACAGAGCCTCTCATGTGCCTCTGTGCTCTACTTCCTCATCGGAAACACTTTTAGATTCTACACCAATGTGGTAGGGAGAACAATGGCTCCTCAAAAGTGCCCACGCCCTAGTCTCCTGGAACCTGTGAATGGGTCATCTTACATGCTGCGATGTAATAAGAAATATACACTTTAATCTTGGCTCCCCACCAAAGCTCTTTCCTCAGTGATAAGAAAGAAGCATCTTCTGTCTTCAGAACCAGCCCGTTTCAATCACACCCCAGTTTATGTTAATGAGGTGACTTTTGGAAAGCTCTTAAGGGGGTGGGGAGCTGGTTACCAAGGGAACCAATTTATGATTAAAGGTGTGTAAGCTTGAGCCCCACCGGAGGGAGAGAGGGGGCTTGAGGTTGAGTTAATCACGAATGACCAATGATTTAATCACCTGTGCCTATACGATGACGTCTTCCATAAAAGTCCTAACCAAAGGACTGAGACCTCCCAGGTTGGTGGACATAGTGATGTGCTGGGAGGATGAAAGGGTGAAGTTCCACGCCCTTTCCCCTCGCGCATTCCTTGCCCTACGCATCTCTTCTATCTGGCTGTTCGTGAGTTGTATCTTTTAATGATAAACTGGTAGTTTAATAAATAAGCTGTTTTCCTGAGTTCTGTGAGCCACTCCAGCAAATTACTGAACCTGAGCCGGGGGGTCATGAGAACCCCCCCTACGAGGCGACAGCCTGGGACTCACAACTGGTGTCTAAAAAGCGGGGTCCATGGGGCACCTGGGTGGCTCAGTCAGTTAAGCATCCGACTTCGGCTCAGGTCATGATCTCGCAGTTTGTGAATTTGAGCCCCGTGTGGGGCTCCGTGCTGACAGCTCAGAGTCTGGATCCTGCTTCGGAGTCTGTGTCTCCCTCTCTCTCTGCCCCTCCCCCTCTCTCACTCTATCTCTTTCTCTCAAAAATAAAACGGTAATTAAAAAGTTAAAAATAAATAAATAAATAAATAATAAAGACGGGGCGGGGGGGGGGGGGTGGTCAGGAGCCGGGAGAGGGCAGTCTTGAGGGACTGAGCCCTTAACCTGTGGGGTCTGTGCTAACTCCAGGTAGTTAGTGTCATAACTGAATGGTGAGACACCCAGTTTCGGTCTGGAGCATTGGAGAATTGGTGGATGTAGGGAAAACCCGCACACATTTGTGGTCAGAAGAAGTGAGTGTAGGAAAACACAGGTTTTTCCTTTTACGTGGTGAAAGGGCCTTTGCAGTTGTGACGACCGTTTGGGGGGGGGGGGGGGGGACTTCATCCTGGAGTATCCGGCGAGGCCCCATCCGATCACAGAAGTCCTTAAAGGGAGAACCTTGCCCGGCTGCAGTCAGGAGACATGACCACAGAAGCAAAGTCAGCCGGTCAGAGACACGGGCAGCATTGCCGGCTTTGACGATGGAGCGGGCACCAGGCACCAGGAGCCACGGAGTGCAGGCCGCCTCCAGAAGCAGAAAAGGGCAACGATCCATTCTCTCCAGAACTCCCGAAAGAGAATACAAGGTCCCTGCCAAATGCCTCGATTTCAGCCCAGTGAGACCCGCGTCCGATGTGTGTCCTACAGAACTGGCAGACAATAAACATGTTGTTTAAAACCACTAAGTTTGAGGGGCGCCGGCGTGGCTCAGGCGGTTAAGCGTCGGACTTCAGCTCAGGTCATGACCTCGCGGTTTGCGTATGTGAGCCCCGCGTCGGGTTCTCTGCTGACAGCTCAGAGTCTGGAGCCTGCTTCGGATTCTGTGTCTCCCTCTCTCTCTCTGTCCCTCCCCAACTCGTGCTCTGTCTCTTGTCTCTCTCAAAAATAAACAAACATTTAAAAAAATTTAAACCACTAAGTTTGTGGTAATTTGACAGCAATAGAAGAGTAATACACTAGGTCAGCGATGGGTATGATACCTTAAAATAACACGTGAATCATAATGTTCTCACTATTTATATTCATCTCAATGAATTCCCTTAGTAACAAGACAGTTACAGCAAATAAACAGGAATCTCTTAAACAACTGCAGACAAAGCTGATCAGGAGCCTTCCTGGATTAAACCACTTTCATCATTTGCCAGGGAGACAATAAATCCATGTCACCAAGCCACAAACTACTGAACTAGTTTTATGCAAACCAGCAAAAGTAAAAATTGTAAGTTAAGTGATCTCTTCTTGAACATTGTCCTACATGACTCTTAAATAGTCAAGAACACAGGGGAAACATTAATACCCTCTACGCCATAAAAGGACGGGAAACTAGTGGGTAACAGTCACTGTATTAAGCGCTAACATATATTTATATTTTTTAATGTTTATTTATTTTTGAGAGAGAGAGAGAGAGAGAGCGCGCGCGCACGCGCGCGCGCGCGCTAGTGGGGGAGGGGCAGGGACAGGGGCGACAGAGGATCCAAAGCAGGTTCTGAGCTGACAGCAGAAAGAGTCCAATTCAGGGCTCAAACTCACTAAGCTCTTGTGTATATTAACTTACTGGATTTTCATAAACCCTAAAATGCAGATGTCATTTTGCCAAAATTCCAGGGTCTTTTAGCAAGGTTCATAGGATAAACAAATAACAGCACTGGATTAACATCCAAATAAGATTCTTGGGGCCCCTGGGTGGCTCAGTTGGCTGGGCCTCTGACTTCAGCTCAGGTCATGATCTCGCAGTTTGTGAGCTCGAGCCCCGTGTCAGGCTCTGTGCAGACAGCTCAGAGCCTGGAGCCTGCTTTGGATTCTGTGTCTCCCTCTCTCTGTCCCTCCCCCGATGACACTCTGTCTCTCTCTCTCTCAAAAGTAAATAAACGTTAAATAAAAATTAAAAGATTCTAAAGCCTGTGTTCTTTCTATTCTGTTACGCCAAGAAAATAACTATGGGAAGAAAGTAAGAAATGTGCTCAGTTCCAGAATGCCGACCTCTCAAACCCTATGGCATTTGGGTTGTAGCCGTCTTTCCCCCACTTTCCATACTCTGTCTGGAGTGTTTTATATGTCTGTTGCATTTGCTTCGCTAGATTATAAATGCAGAAACTATGTCAGGGATATTTTAGTGCCCCCACCCATATATGTATCTATACAATATCTAATAATGTTACTATTACTGTTCTTGTTACTACTGTAACTATTATTGTTACCATTGTTACTATCAACAGTGAAAATAGAGGCCAGAGTGGCCCAATCAGTTAAGCATCCAACTTCAGCTCAGGTCATAATCTCACAGCTCGTGAGTTTGAGCCCTGCATCGGGCTCTATGCCGACAGCTCAGAGCCCAGAGCCTGCTTCGGGTTCTGTGTCTCCCTCTCTCTCTGCCCCTCCCTCACTAACGTTTTTTTGTTTTTTTTTTTCTCTCTCTCTCTAAAATAAATAAATATTAAAAAAAAAATTTTAAGCAGTGAAAATAGTATCCACCACATTAAGCGTGCCCTATCAGTGTACCAAGCACTGGCCCAACAATTTCACATTTCACTGTCCTAATTCATGCAATCCTGCCAACAATCCTATGAGGTAGATGCTATAATTAGTGCCATTTGTAAAGAAACTGAGGCCTGGAGATCGCACAATGTGCCCCGTGTCACACAGCTAGCAAATCGTAGAAGCTGGGGAGCAATCCGGGCAGTGTGTCACTGTCCCCCAGGAAGAACACTGCTCACGACTATTAGGGCCTCAAACACCTTTCCCACGATCCTAACAAAGGTGAGGCAGCTTCATAAAAATAAGCGTGTGTCACGTGGCACAGTAAGTGCTTATGTATGTTACTCCACTTAAATCTCACAAAACCTCTCCCGAGATAGGGACTATGTGGACAGCTGTCCCAGTGAGAAACTCGCCCAAGGTCAGAAACTCAGTAATCTGTACTTTTCCCGTCCCACGCATGGCCTCCCTGAGAATAAAATAAGTCCTGTAATACTGAATAGTCTGACACCATGCAAGGAGATCAAGTGACACAAATTAACCCTGCATCTCTGACAGTAGGCACTGATGAGCACAACCCACTTGATGACACGCTCAACGATTATTTGAATAAGGGGTGTTCTAATGAAAACGAGAGAGGGCAGGGGCAGTGGGGTGGCTCAGTCAGTTGAGCGTCCGACTTTGGCTCAGGTCACGATCTCGCGGTCCGGGAGTTCGAGCCCCGCGTCGGGCTCTGTGCTGACAGCTCAGAGCCTGGAGCCTGTTTCAGATTCTGTGTCTTCCTCTCTCTCTGCCCCCCACTTAATACTTTGTGTCCCTCTCTCTCTTTCTCTGCCCTTCCCCCACTCGTGCTCTCTCTCCCTCTCTGTCTCCCCCACTCTCTTTCTCAAAAATAAATAAACATTAGAAAAATTTTTAAAAAGGGGTGCCTGGGTGGCTCAGTCGGTTGAGCATCCGACTTCAGCTCAGGTCATGATCTCTCAGTTCATGAGTTCAAGCCCCATGTCAGGCTCTGTGCTGACAGCTCAGAGCCAGGAGACTGCTTCGGATTCTGTGTCTCCCTCTCCCTCTCTCTCTCTCCCTCTCTCTCTCTGCCCCTCCCCAGCTCACTCTCTCTCTGTCTCTCTCAAAAATAAATAAACTTTAAAAAAAAAATTTTTTAAAAAGAAAACGAGAGACGACATAATACCTCTCTATTCAACAGCCTCCCTCTGTTCTCTGATCTGTGATCGGTTGAAATGAGAAAAGTGTGAAACACGTCTATAAATCACCTAGTTTTCCGATACATGTCCGAAGAGGACCGTGAGTCCTGCAGCCTAGATGCGGGGAGGGGGCAGCGTTAAACTGTGGTCAACATGCGGCGGACTGGCCTCTTCGCTCCAGGACCCTCCCCACCCCCAGACGCCTCTGAGAATTCTACGAGGGACACCAGTGGGAACACACTCCAGAGGCGAGGAACGGGAGTTGAGAAGGGCCAGCATGGTGGGTGCAGGGAGGGGTAGAGTAGGTTCTGAAGGACGAGCTGAGCGTGGGGTAATGAGTGCGCCGTGTTTCAAGAGCCTGGATGATGAGAGGTTAGCACACACCGCCCTCTCCCCACCCACCCCAGTCTGGCACAGGCACGGAAGAAAACAGACTAACCCTGTTCTCAACAAGCAGCCAAGAAGTCACAGCCCATAAAACTTGAAATTCCTACTGCTTCCTGCCCACGGAGGCCAAATCACAAATTTCGAAGGGCTGTTTTTTCAACTGCTGTAAAATCTAAATGAGCCTTCCTGTGGATCATTAAAACAGAAATACCGTTTTCAAAAGCGAAGGGTTTTATTTGCTTATTTCTGTGTGTGGTTTAAACTGTCAAATGTGATCCCGAGGTCAAGACAATCAAGCAGTCTGTAGTTCAAAGCAGGAAATCAACAGCCAGTCAAAGCGCAGACACAAAATCCCCGTGGCTGGCTTCCTGACTCCAGCTGTGTCCCTGCCCTCCGTGGTTTGGCACTTTAACCTCCTCCAGTTCCGTAAAGTAATAAATCCTGTTTCACCCACACCCGTGGTGAGCCGGGTTTCTCACGAATACACTCATCCAACACCAACCGGGCACCAGAAAACAGCAGCCTAAGCCTGATCTAAGAAAGTTCCTGGCACTTGGCCTGCAGGGAAGGAGAGGCGGGGGCGGCAGGGAGATTTCCTGTGAGCCCGTCAGCATTCCTCGGGGCTCACACCAGAAAAACTCACTCGCCTCCTTCCTCAGCTTCTACTGCTCCTGATGAAACCCAACCAACTCTCAAGCTTTTCACTAGAACTGCCTCTTAACATTAAGCAAGGAGAAGTAAATTACCATTAGCAGGAAACCCGATACAAGCTCCAACTTCTTGAGCTCTCAAGGGGGATCCTTAAACTCCATGTAAACTGCACTGTGTACAGGGCCAACGGGTTAGTACAAAAGCAACGTGCAAAACCTGGTTCTTCCAAAGACAACACGGGTATCTCTTCCAAGTGGAAACACGTGAGGCCAGCAGACAGAGACCCACCTGCATTAGCGATCAGGAATATGCAAATCAGAGATACCCTTTCCATTCATCTGACTGCCAAAACTTTAGAAGTCTAATAATACCAGGCGTTAGAAAGGATGCATGTTTCACAGGATTTCTCCTACTCGGTGGGAGGGAATGTAAAGAGATACCACTACCCTTGTTTGTTTAAGTTTACTTATTTTGAGAGAGAGCACACATGTGAGTGTAGGGGGGAGGGGGGCAGAGAGAGAGGGGGGAGAGAGAAACCCAAGCAGGCTCTGCACTGTCAGTGCAGAGCCCAATGTGGGGCTTGAACTCACAAACCATGAGATCGTGACCTGAGTAAAAACCGAGAGTCGGACGCTTAATGGACTGAGCCACCCAGGCACCCCGGTACCACAACTTTGGAAAAACAGTCTGGCATTCTGTGAAGTTGAACAGTTAGTTACATACCCCAAATCTAGCTATCCCCACCAAGATGCTCCATGGCGCACCAAGTGTGTGTATAAAAGAAATGCTTAGGGGCGCCTGGGTGGCTCAGTCGGTTGAGCGTCTGACTTCGGCTCAGGTCATGATCTCGCGGTTTGTGAGTTTGAGCCCCGCATCGGGCTCTGTGCTGACAGCTCAGAGTCTGGAGCCTGCTTCAGATTCTGTCTCCCTCTCTCTCTGCTCATACCCTATCTCTCTCTGTCTCAAAAATAAATATTTAAAAAAAAAAAAAAAGAAAAAAAAAAGAAATGCTTATCTGTGATTGATAGGGGACCTGAAGAAAAATGTTCCTGGAAGTCCTGTTCACTACAGGAAAAAACTTGGAAAAAACACAAATGTCCATTAACTGAATTAATAAAGTACGGCATATGCACAGCAAAAAATATTATAGAGAGTCAAAGGGAGGGTTTTTGCAGCATTAGGCGATAGCATGCGTGAATCTTGGCAGTGTGATGCAGAAGGGGAAATAAATCCCAACAGGTTAGCTATAGCATGATATCCTTTTAATAAAGTAAAAAGAAATGATAATGAACACACACTTTTTAGAAACACACAGAGGTACAAAACTGTAAGAGAGAGAGAGAGAGAGAGAGAGCAAGGGAATGGTGAGATTATCTCTGGCTGGGGAAGGAGAGTGGGAGAGGTGTGAGCAGGTAAGTTACCATCACAGATTCTGGTTTTAGGGCTGCTGATGGGTTTGCAGAACGTACTGCACAAAAATAGTAGTTCGGCCATTCGTGGGCCCACCGTGACCGTGTGTCGTGAGCCAGGGATTATGATTACTCTACCTCCATGCAGCCGGAGGCTAAAATATAAACTAAATGAGGGGCGCCTGGCTGGCTCAGTGGGTGGAGCATGCGACTCTTGATCTCAGGGGCATGAGTTTAAGCCCCACGTTGGGTATAGAGGCTACTTAAAAAAATAAAACAGGGGCGCCTGGGTGGTTCAGTCAGTTTAGCGTCCGCCTCCGGCTTTCAGCTCAGGTCATGATCTCAGGGTTGTGGGTTTGAGCCCTACATCAGGCTCTGTGCTGACAACATGGAGCCTGCTTGGGATTCTCTGTCCCAATCTCTCTCTCTCTGCCCACGCCCCACGCATTCTCTCTGTCTCTCTCTCAAGATAAATAAATAAGTAAATAAATAAATAACTTTTAAACTTTTAAAAATATACAATAAAATACAATAAAATAAAAAATAAATTAAGTGGGGTGCCTGGATGGCTCAGTTAAGTATCTGACTCATGGTTTCAGCTCACGTCAGGATCTCCCAGTTTTGAGTTCAAGCCCATGTCAGGCTCTATGCTAATAGAGCAAGGCCTACTTCAGATTCTCTCTCTCTAACTCCCTCCCTCTCTGCCCCCCCCACCTGAAAAAAAAATATATATATATATACATATATATATAATTAATTAAATGATGCTTCAGGAAGACGTGTTATATTATATATCCTGTGACTTTATGTACTCTCTGGCACCCCTGGGGATATAAATAGCAAAAAGCTTGAGGGGGTGGGGGAACCGTGCTAACTGTCCAAGGTCTTTTTTTTGTTTGTTTGCTCCCCAACTGACAAGAGGCAGGGTAGTTCAGTGGTTAGGAGCACGGGCTCTGGGGCCAGACTGCCTTGTGGGGGGAGGAGGTGCAAGCTAGTTGCAGTCCTTACTACTATGTGACTACGACTGTTGGGGAAAATACTTGACCTCTCTGTGAATCCGCTCCCACGTATGTCAAAGGGGGCTGGCAATGACAGCATTATAATGCTCACCACAGAAAATTACTATAAGGATTACACGAGTTAATCCACCCTGAGATTCTGGAAGACTGAGGTTGCTGTAAGTGCACCAACTAAGCTTTACTCAACCAAGTCTGTCTTTTATTATTATTTAAAAAAAAATTTTTTTTTTAACATTTATTCATTTTTGAAAGACAGAGGCAGAGCGTGAGCAGGGAAGGGGCAGAGGGGGAGACACAGAATCCGAAGCAGGCTCCAGGCTCTGAGCTGTCAGCACAGAGCCTGACGTGGGGCTCGAACTCACAGACCGCGAGATCATGGCCTGAGCCGAAGTTGGATGCTTAACTGACTGAGCTACCCAGACACCCCTCTTATATACACAAGCAATTACTTTGGGAGGCAATTTGCTTTTTCCACAGATGTGACTACCGTTCAAAGCATCTCTGAAAACTCTTCAAAAATAGCCTAATTTAATTTCTTCATCGGATTTACCAAATCTTGTTGAAAAAAGGTTATTATTACCGCTCCTAGAAACCAACTGCTACCATTTCAGTTCAAAGCCAGGCACAAACTAAGTAGCAGAGGTACTTCAAAGATGAACTAACATCTAGGGGCGCCTGGGCAGCTCAGCTGGTTAAGCATCTGACTCTTGATCTTGGCTCAGGTCATGATCTCACGGTTTGTGAGTTCGAGTTCGAGCCCCGTGTCACTCTGTGCTGACATCTCAGACCTGCTTGGGATTCTCACTCCCTCCCTCTCTGTTCCTCCCTACTCGCACACTCTCTCTCAAAATAAATAAACATTAAAAAAAAAAAAAAAAAAAAAAAAAAAAAACAGGGGCACCTGGATGGCTCAGTTGGTTAAGTGTTGGACTTTGGCTCAAGTCATAATCTCGAGTTTCTTTGGGAGTTCAAGCCCTGCATCAGGCTGTCTGCTGTCATCACAGAGCCTGGAGCCTGCTTCTGATCCTCTGTTGCCCTCTCTCTGCCCCTCCCCCACCCATGCTCTGTCTGTCTGTCTGTCTCTCTCTCAAAAATAAACATTAAAAAAAGTTTTTTTAAGAATTCTTAAAAATTTTGTTTAAATTTTTTTCAAGGCATTGTCCCAGGCTGGTGATGATTACCTATTATGTCATGATATGGTAAATGCAAGGAGTTAGGACAGAAGGCACCTAAGCCAAGATGTGTGTGAAGAGAGACAAGGGAAAAGGACCACCTGACTCAATGTCCACACTCTGGAAGCAGCCATAAGAGGTCGGACAGGGAAAGCATCCACCAGGGAAGCTACAGGTAAAGGTGCAGACTAAGGCGTGTGCAGGGGAAGCAGAGGCTTGTTGCTGTCCCCGGAACACCAGGGAGGTGATGTTCTGGGAGGTGGCCCAGTACGGGGAGCCTTGGAGTTCGCCTCGAGAAGTCTGGACCTCACAAAAGGACCAATATCGCATGACTGCACTTACGTGCGGGATCTAGAATAGTCGAGTTCACAGAGACAGAAAGGACAATGGTGCTTACGGGGGCTGAGGGACAGGGGGGCGCAGAGCTAGTGTTCAAGACATACAGAGTTTCTGTATGGGATGATGACTAAATTCTGGAACTGGACAGCGGTGATGGCTGCCCAATATGGTGAATGCACTTGACGTCACTGAATTGTACACTTAACATGATTCAATTGGTAAATTTCATGTTACATATATTTTACCACAATGAAAACGACTAAAAATACAATAGTTGTGTTCAGGTAAAGGAGGACGGCGGGCAGGGAAGATGAGGAGGGATGGGACAAACGGCCACAGCTAGAGCTCTACCCAGTCACCCGTAGCGCTCAGACCTCCCGTAGCTCCAGAACCCTGTCCCCAAGCATCTGGCTTAAAAGTCCGACTACAAGGCAGGCAGACCGACACACCCGGCGGGTGCCAGAGACCGGCCCGGAAGCCCACGGTTCCTATTTCCCAACTTGCCCCCATAATGGACCCTGAGGAACCTCCAGGGAACCCCAAGAGCGTCCCCGTGTTTGCAGACCCGGTGCAGGTCCGAAGCTTCAGCCTGAACACAACGCAGGGGGATTTCTGAAACGGTAAAGCAGGTCTGGTCGTCAGAGGCCAATGAAACTGTCACGGCCCACGTCTCACCAGCCATGCGCACTTGGGCAAGTTACTCGCCTGCCATCAAAAGGTCCAAAAATACCTGTATAGGACTGCCTACGACCTGACTGACGAAGGTGAGGAAGACGTCCGATAAGGGGTGAGTTCTTCTGTGCCGGCAGCTCCCGACAGTCTCTGGTTTTATCTGACGTCATCTGGCTCCTGCACGGGGATGGGACTGCGGCTGCGGCACGAAGAGGCACAAACGGAAGCTACAGGGACACGGTGACAACAGGGACCGAAGGGGAGAGGGGGACTCCAGGAATGTTCTGCAAGTGCTGTCGAGATGGGGAGTAAGCCCTGGCAGTCAGCTCATATTTCCCCAAAGCAACCCGGAGAAAGCAGCAGAGACAAGAGGAACACAAACGTTGTCTGCAAGTGGTCTGCCAAGGGAGAGGGCTACAGCCGGGGGCGGAGAACAGGCGGAGGCCACTCAGGGCGCCTGGGAGAGAAGCTGGCGCAGTCCACCCAGACCTCTGTCCCACGCTGCACGGGGACAATTACTGCCTGTCCCTTGCCCAACGCCCTGCACTATTGAGAGGTTCATAAAAAGGCTCAGGCTGTCCAGCCAAAACTCATTCCTCCACCCACCCCTCCCAACTCTCAGGGCTAATGGGCCACAACCTCAAGAGGCCACCTCCTTCTTCCCCCAGAGCAGCTGCTGATAAAGCCGAGGTTACAGAACAGCCTGCAGGGCACGAGAGAATCGCAACCAGCAGGATTCCGTGAGGCCCACGGACTCTCCATCCTGGGGCTCATCCCCTCTCTTCTACTTAAAGTCACCTGGAGGGACTCACACCTGAGCCCGGCCTCTAGCTCTTCCCCAGGACATGAGGGGACACGTAGGGGCACACTCACCACAGTTTGTGGAGGCCAGGAGCAGAAAACTACTAGGGTGGGGCCACCACTGGAGGACCTGGCAGTCACAGAATACTCTACGGCAATTAGTTAGAAACAATAGGGCTAAATCAGAGGTTCTCATCCAAGGGGGATTCTGTCCCCCCAGGAGACATTTGACAATGTCTGGGAAGATTATTGCTCGTCACAACTCAGAGGTGGGGTGGGGGGAGGCTATGCTGGCCTCTAGCGGGTAGAGACCAGAGGTTGCTGCTACACCCTACAGCATACAGGACGGTCCCCCAACAAAGAATTATTCCACCTAAACTGTCAATAAGGTTGATTGAGAAACAACGAAACAGATGAACACAACATGACTACGTTATAAACATACAGCCCTGAACGGAAATGTATCTTATTTTATTTTATTTTATTTTATTTTATTTTATTTGAGACAGAGAGAGAGGGCGTGCGTGAGCAGGGAGAGAGGGGCAGAGAGAGACAGAATCCCAAGCAGGCTCTGTGCTGTCAACGAGGAACCCGAAGTGGGGCTTGATCCCACAACCCTGGGATCATGACCTGAGCTGAAATCGAGAGCCACCCGGTCAACTGACTGAGCTGTCCAGGCGCCCCAGGAATGTGTGTGTGTGTGTGTGTGTGTTTGTTTGTTTGTTTGTTTGTTTGTTTGTTTTAAAGAGATGTGATTACAATAAAACTCCTACTGGGAATTAGGGATTCACTCAATCATCTGATGTTCACTGTGCATCTATTATAAGGTAGGTGCTGTGCTCGGCAGAGTATGCAACAGTGACAAAAAGTAAGCAGGATCCCTCATGTCCTGCGGTCAGAAGAGGTGGATGTCAATTAAATAATCTCCCAGATGAAAGTGCAAAAGGAAGGAGATATTTGAGACTGGTACGATCTAGAGTTTCCTAATCCCACACTTGCACAGGCCACAAAAAGCCCCTCGACTTACACCTCTGCTTAAATAACACCACAGAACAATACCCTCCGGCAGAGCGGCAGACCAGCTTAAGACTGTGCCGTGCACGCAGTGAGCACTCAGTAGATGTCTGTTGAGTGAATACATGAACGAGGTGCGGTGACTCGTTCAAAAATTCCTGGGCCTGGGGCCCCTGGGTGGCTCTGTCATTTCAGCATCCAACTCAGGTCATGATTTCACGGTTGTGGGATCGAGCCCCGAGCTGGGCTCCTTGCTGAGCATGGAGCCTGCTTGAGATTCTCTCTCCTTCTTCCTCTGCCCCTCCCCACCTCGCACATGCGCGCGTGCGCACACACACACACACACACACTATCTCTCTCTCTCTCTGAGATTAAAAAAAAAAAAAATCTGGGCCTTAACCTTTGAAACAAAGAACGTGAACAGAAAGGAGGAGCCACAAGGCCAAGCCCTTGGCTGCACAATCAGAGGTGTGCTCGTGTTCACTGACCGACCTGCCTTTCCTTACATTCTCTGGGACCTCCAAACCTGGACTGCCCTTCCTCCCCTCGTTCACCTGGAAAACCCTTATTCCTGCTTCACATTCCTGATCACCTTCCCTGCCAAGCTTCCCAGCCCCACCTCACCCTGGGGAGCTCTATTTCCCCCTCCTTTGTGCCTTCTGTACTATGTGCTCGCCTCTACCACACGTGTCATAACCTCTTACCAGAACTCGATTTCTCTTGGAAACACACGCTAAATCCTATTCAAGTCTGCGGGCCACAGAGTAGTCTAGAACCTGGAACATCACAGACGCTCTAGGATGGGCAAAGGAAAGAACACATGAACACATGTCCTGCACTGTGCTATAAAAACAATGGGATAAAGTCTGTGCCCTCGAAAACCTTACCAACTTCGACAATAAATAAATGAAAAGATGTAGAAAAACTAATAAGAATTAAAAACTAGAATTCTAACGGTGCCTGGAGTGGCTCAGACGGTTCAGTGTCCGACTTCGGCTCAGGTCATGATCTCACAGTTCTGTGAGTCAGTGCCCCGCATTGGGCTCTGGGCTGTCAGCGTGGAGCCTGCTTGGGATTCTCACTCTCCCTTTCCCCCACGCATTCTCTCTCTCAAACATATTTTAAAAAAAAAGAAAAGAAAACTATAATTCTACATCAACACGATACTTAAAAATAATAAATTACTGTACCAAGAAGTCTCTTAGTGTAATCCATCAGACATCCTCACAAAATTCAAAAATAAAAGACTAGGAATAAACACAAAATATAAAGATATAGTTAGTGGAGTGTAAATGTTTCTGATCTTTTTATTTTTTTTAATTTTTTGAATTTTTAAATCTATTTTTGAGAGAGACAGCATGCGTGCAAGCACACGGGTGGGGGAGGGGTGTAGGGAGAGAGAGACACAGAGACAGAGAGAAGGAGAGAGAATCTCAAGCAGGCTCCATGTTCAGTGTGGAACCAGACGTGGGGCTTGATCCTACAACCCTGGGATCACACCCAAGCCGAAATCAAGAGTCAGACGTTCAATCATCTGAGGCACCCAAGTGCCCCCTGGTCTTCTTTTTATATGTGTCTGCATATTGTATTTAAAATGAATGTAAACTCATTTTTCATCAGAATAAAATTCTGAAAATAAATATAACCCAAAAAAAAGCTTACCATCTATTTAATGGGAAAAGGATAAGTAAGTGAAATAATATTTAACGGTTTTTGCTACAGATGCAAACTTGATAGTCATTATAAAAGCCATGCTTTTTTTTTCATACATGAATTAGACTGTAGGTGTTAGGGTGTAAGTTGCTAAATATATACAATTAAATAAATATCCTCAGGTACTCCTGGAAACCCATATCCCATCACACTATTTGTCTTTGAGTTAACAGCAATAAATGACAAAAGCTTAAATTACAAGCAGAGTCCACTTGGAAACGTACGGTGCTTCTCATCATGAATGCCTGGCACATAGTAAGTCCTCAATAAACTGTCATCAAATGAGTGATCTGACATTCTTAACCAAAGGAAAAAAAGTATCTATTAGTGAGGCAAGTATATCAGGAGTTGGGGTTACCTAGAATACATGCCTCTCATAATGATAACAGGCCCCAAATGTTTCTCCTGTGTTCAGTACCCAGTTGCCAAAAAGGCTATTCTTGCCCCTTTTTTGTAAAAGGAGTAGAAAAGAATCGTGTCCCTCTACATACAAACTATCTCTCCTTGTACTATCCACCCACTCACCAGCCTCTGCCCATCCCCATGGTTCCGTGGCCAAGGTTAGGGATCTGCGAAGCCAAACTCAAATTTGGGAGGTGAGTTTTAATACCGAGAGTTTAAAATATTGAGTATAAGGAGTACCGGATATCTGGTAAACGGCACTTTTCTGATTGCTGGATCAGACAAGGAAAAACTACAAACCAGAATCCAAGGTGTCTGGACGGTTGCCAGAGGTAGGAATGAAAACCTTCATGAACAAGAGTTCTGCCAACCGAAAAAAAGCTTCCAGCCCAATATCCTCGGAATAAAGACGGATAAAGGGGAGAGTGCAGTGAGTGTGGCAGAACGGGAAGGGAAGCCTCTAGAACCCTGTCATCCTTCTTCCATTCACTCACTGATGTGGTAGGGTTGTGGGAGATAGAAAAAGGGAAAAGACTTAATTCCTGCTGTTAAGGATCGCGTCCATCAGGAATATGAGATGGCCACAAACAGCTTTCACACAAGGAAGAAAGTAAAAATCCATAAAGGAGACACAAAAAAAGTGTGTTCAGAGATAGAAGAAATCTCATCTTTCTATCTAAATATGAGATTTCTTCTACTTCTTCTAAATATGAGAGGGGAAGATGCACTCTCCCCTTTATCCGTCTTTATTCCAAGGATCTTGGGCTGGAAGCTTTTTTTTTTTTTTTTTTTTTTTTTTTTTGGTTGGCAGAACTCTTTTGTTCATGAAGGTTTTCATTCCTACCTCTGGCAACCATCCAGACACCTTGGATTCTGGTCTGCAATGTTTCCTAGTCTGATCCAGTACATTAGATACTCCTGACTACAACATACCAGGATTTTGAAAATATTAGAACGTTAGGAGGAAAAAAAGAAACGATTGCTAATCCTTGCTAAAGGATTAGAACATTCGGAGAAAAAAAAAAAAAAAAAAGAAATCATCGCTAAGCCTTGTCATTACATCTCGCTCAATGGGTACCCATCTGGCGTACTGTCTGCCCATCCCCCGGGCCTCTGGCACCTCGGGGTACGCCACCCCATTTCCCAGCCCCCAGGAACAGAGGGCTAATGGTGGCTAACGACTGACCGATACAGAGCAGTACCCTGAACCAGGCCGTGGGCCCAGCCACGTAATCCTCACATTCTCCCAACAAGGTGGGAACCGTTACTATCCCCATTTTACAAACAGGAAAACGGGACAGAGACAGGTGAAGCGACTTCCCCAAAGTCAGCCGGCTGGGAAGCGGCAAGCGGCACCGACGGGATCAGAGTGCAGAAGAACCGGGCCCTGAGCCATTCCCCTCCCCTGCCTCCCAGCTGAGAGCCTGTGGACGTGCGTGAGGACATACACAGCTGGACGATCCAAGGCGATTTGGGCCCGACTTTGCACAGGCATCTATCGCGAACTACACGCATTTCCACGACGAAAATGCACACACCATTCTCGACCCGGTTTTGAAAACGAGTTTTCACAATCTTCAACGGGAAATGTGCTTTGTTCATCTGAAGACAAGTAGATAAATAAAGGCAAAAGCCTGTTTCACGAGGAGCCGGGGGCCAGAAGTTGTTACGGCCCAGTCTGACCGGGGCTTGCGGGCACCACCCTTTCCTGGCCATCCCATGGCCTCCGGCAAACGGCTTCGCCTCCTTTGTCCACCAGCAGAGTGGCTGTGGGAAGAGTGCCACCTCATAAAGTGGTCGAGATGACATGACAGCGTCCATAGAAACGGCTGAGCCCAGCACCCCAACCCAGCGGATACTCGGTGAACGTGCGAGTCCAGAAGGCACGGCCTCCCTCCAGCAACCCCATCCCAGGCGCTGCCGGTCCCTAAGCACATTCCTGCTTCCCGCAGAGCACGGCGACCCCGGCGGCGGCTCGGGGGGGGGGGAGGCCCCCCCGCCGGGAGGGCCGTGCACCCCGCTCAGGCCCAGGAAGGAGGCAGGCTGCGCACGACCTCGCGGCGGCACCGCGAAACTTAGCCCTGACTCCTCACTTGGGTGAACTCCCCGGTCAGCGGAGAGGATCGCGGGCCGGGTCCGACGCGCTCGGGCGGCCGAAAGAACGCGGGCTCGCCCACCTGCCGCGCCGGAGGCTGGACACCCCTCCTTCGCAACATCCCCGGGGCGTCCGGCCCCGGCCCGCCGCGCAGGGGAGGGGACTGGGCACCGGGGAGCGACCCGGCCGCGCCCACGCGGCCGACTTCCCCCAAATCGTCTCGCTCGCAAGCCCACGATTTCCAAGAGGGCGCCGAGGGAGGAGCGCGCGGCGCTTCACAAAGCCAGGTGGGCGGCCGCGTCCCGGCCGCACGTGCCGAGCCGCCGGGACCCGGACCGGCCCCGGAGTCCGCGCGGCCGCCGCCTCCGCGCCGCCGCCCCCCCCCCCGCCCCCCGCCCCCCCGGCCGCGTGTGCCGGGCAGCCACGTGCGCGCAGGGGCCCCGGCTGCCCCCGTCTCCCCCCTCCCCCACGCACCAGGTGAAAAGCTGGCTTTTGAGCCCGCTCAGCAGGCTGCACGGCACCCCCGCTGCCCCGCCCCCGCCCCCGGCACACCCCACCGCCCCCCGGGCACCCCGCACTCACCAGATAAAAAGCTGGCTTTTGAGCCCGTGCAGCAGGCTACCCAGCCCACCCCACCCCCCCACTGCCCGCGGGCACCCTCGCCCCTGCGAGGCACTACCCCCCCGGCACTACACCCCCCCCCCCCGCCCCGCACTCACCAGGTGAAGAGCTGGCGTTTGAGCCCGCGCAGCAAGCTGCCCAGCCCCCCCGCTGCCCCCCGGGCGCGCGGCTGCGGGGCAGCGGGTCCCGCCGGCGAGGCCGCCTCCATGCGGTCCCCTGCAGTCTGGGCGCCCGGAACCCCCCGACGTGCCGGGGCGGGGAAAACCGTAGGGGGCGGTGCCTGGGCGGCCGGCGGGATCCGACCCAGTGCCCGCCCGCGCGCGCGCTCGCTCGCTCGCGTGCCTCCCTCGTCGGGCTGGCTGGGCGCCTCCCCTGTCAGGCCCGCGCGGCCGGACCGGACATTTGCAGATCAGCGCCTGGCGCCCCCGGGGGAGCTGCGGGTCGCGGGGCGCTGTCTGCCCCCGCCCCGGCAGAGGAGCCACGGCGACGGGTGGCCCCTAATATGCATGTCAGGGTCTTACGGTTCCCTGTCGCGAACCGGCACGGGAGGCGGTGCAAGGCTGTGCCCCCGCGCCCTGACCTCGGGGGCCGTGACTTCGCAGCCGCCTGAACTTTGCCAACTGGAAAGGAGCGGCTGGCTCCACCCCCTGACCGCCCGGCCTCCTCCCTCTGACTAATTTATGAAAGATACGTCCTATCCAATCTAAAAGAACTGAAGACGCTTTAGTGCTGTTCTTCTCCACACAAAACCTGGGTGAAATCCCAGGGGGATCGGGGCGACGCGTCCCTTCGGCGCGTCTCCTTCCTCTCCGGTGGGTTGGGTGCGCTGACCTGTCCCGCAGGTGCCACCCGCTGGCGCGCACTCTGGGCGCCCGCGCTTGGACCACGCCTTGCGAGGCCTCTGTGGACCCAGGAGGACCGAGCTTCTGCGCTCGGGAGGCTCCTGACACCCACCCCCACCCTACCCCCCACCCTCCCCACCCTACCCCCCACCCTACCCCCCACCCTCCCCACCCTACCCCCCACCTCCCCACCCTACCCCCCACCTCCCCCTACACACACACACACCACCCCCCACCCCCCGGCAGGAGGGGCCCGCGGGTCAGGCAGAAAGGGGAAGATGGGAGACGAGAGAAAAGGTGTCTTTATAGACGGGTGTTTCCTAACCACCTCCCTCCCTGGGCGACGGGGCCGCGGGGGAGGAGGGTCTGAAGAAGGAGCAAGAGAGAGGTAAATTCAAACGAGCTGGCGGTTCTGTAAGAAAGTTCTAAGAAAGAACATTTTGAAAACTGAAATGTAGCTTTAGGAATCCCAAGTTTAGCATCTTACAGGAACCCCAAAGTTGAAACGAACTTCTTTTGTAATTGTTGAAGAACGTGGTCACCCGTAGAGGGATGACCGCACATCACGGTACAACAGCATATGGAAAAGAGCTCTACCAGGACCTGGGAGGATGTTCTCTAGCTATTTTTGAGCGGAAAAAAGAAAGGTATAGAGAAGTATGTTTAATGTGATCTCATTTTTGTAAAGCAAACAACCCATTACACCTTATACATTGACAGGGTTTAATTTTACTTGATCCGTGTACTCCTGGAATATAGTGAGAAATGCCCCCACACTTTTGTATTCTCAGAAGTGGCATATTGCAAAGAAACACACTTCCCATTCGACTTAGGCAAGACCCAAAAATGCTCTCTCGACCCAAAAATGCTCTCTCGTTCCCCTAGGACAAAGCCAGACGCAGAACCTACCAAATGGCTAAATTCCTCTTCTTCCTCCAGGCCTAGGAACTTTAACCCACATTAGTCTGAGCCAGCTTGTAACCCACATTAAAGGGTCCCCCCCTCCCGCCCTCCCCCCACCCTGCCCAGTTCCCAATATGGTTGCCTCAGGGTAAAAAGTCCTCAGATCTGCTATTCAATCGAGCCACCTTTTCATTGCACTTTCTTCCAGGGCAAGAGTCCCCTTCCCACTCCAATAATTCTTTCAAGTCAAGTCTCTTATCTAAATCAGATTTGGTTGTGGTTTGTTTGTTTTTTAAATGTTTATTTTAAAGAGAGAGAGTGAGAGAGCACGGGTTGAGTTGGGGGGAGAGGCAGAGAGAGAGATGGGGAGAAAGGAGCTGAAGTGGGCTCTGTGCTGACAGCAGAGAGCCTGACTCTGGGGCTTAAACCCACAAACCGTGAGATCATGACCTGAGCTGAAGCCGGATGCTCACCGACTGAGCCACCCAGGTGCTCCCTTTTTGTTTTTGTTTTTTTAAGATTTTATTTTCAAGTAATGTCCACACCCAATGTGGGGCTCGAACTCACAACCCTGAGATCAAGTCCCATGCTCCACTGACTGAGCCAGCCAGGTGCCCCAGATTTGTTTTTTTATTTGACAATATATATACATATAGTTATGTGAGCATAGAGAAAAGTGTAGGACACATGTCAACACAAGTAACCTTAGAAAAGTTAAGGGATACAGAAAAAAAAAATTTTTTTTTAAGCCTGTGCTTTAAAAAAATACTCCAGCATGTATGACATGTCCCTTTTATTTTTTTTTCAATTTTTTAAAACTGTATTTATTTATTTTGAGAAAGAGACAGTGCAAGCAGGGGAAGGGCAGAGAGAGAAGGATACAGAGAATCCCAAGTAGGCTCTGGGCGGTCAACACAGAGCCTGATGTGGGGCTTGAACTCATAAAACCATGAGATCATGATCTGAGCTGAAACCAAGGGTCAGACATTTAACTGACTGAGCCGCCCAAGGATGATGATATAGTCGCTTTTATATATAAGTGTTGTGTCTAAATATATGAGATTAAAAGGTAGATTTAGATGTTGTGGCAGGCTGAATAATATCCCCCTCCCAAAATAACCAGTTCCTAATCCCTAGAAGCTGAGAATGTTGCTTTGTATATGTGGTGTCTCTCCTGATCAGATGGGGGCTCCCAAATGTGAGGTGACCCGATTGAGTAGGAGCCAGTGTGGTAGGCCAGTGAAAAGATTCACCCAAAGTAAAACAAGGGAGATAGAAGTTTAGTGTATACTCTACAAGGGAACTTTGGGCCAGGACAACACAGGAGACCCTGTCTGCCACAGGCAGTGGGGTGAGGGCTGTATTTAAAGGGAGAAGATGAAGAAGTATGGGGAGGTACGAATTTTCCTTTCTCGGTACCTGCGTCTAGGTGAAAGTAACCCATTGGTCAGGTAGGGCTTACAGATATTTTGAGGTGGGTCGCCTAATGGGCCGTTTGTATTTGGCCAGGGGGTTGATAAGTTGATATGGGCCCTTTCCACATTCCATCGCTCCAGCCTGTTGCCTAAACCTCACCTCTACAATATGGTTAAAAAAAAAAAAAATGCAGATGTGATTCAATGCTGTATCTCGAGATGTGGAAATTACCCTGAATTATCTGGTGAGTTTTAATTAATCACGGGCATCCTTATGAGACAGAAGCAGATGGAGGTTTACAGAAGAGAAACTGACACTGTGATACAGGCGGAGATTGGGAAACTGCGCTTTGAAAACCCACAAACCAAGAAGTCAAGGCAGCCACTGTGAGCTCAGAGCCTCAAGAAGGAAGTAGCCTTATCGGTAGCCCAATAAAACAGATTTCGAACTTCTGGCCTCCAGAGCTGGCAGAGAATAACCTTGTGTAGTTTTAAGCCACTGCATCGGTGGCGATTCATTACAGCCGCCATAGGAAACAAATGCAGATTGTACACCTGCTAACTGTAGGGATCGTGATACACTGTCAAGCGAAAAAAGCAAGTTGCAGATTTGCAGAATAATTGTATAATATGATTCTGTTTTAGTAAACACCACCAACGAAGTAACTAAATATCTTCACATATACATATACATTTTTATGCATGTATATATGCTTGCTTGTATCTATATGAGCAAGAAGGTGTGGGAGAATATATACCAGGCCATTGATTTAAGTCATGGGACTTATGAGGGGGGAAGGTGGGGGGAGAGGTGGAGAAGGGGGATAAGGGAGTGGCATTATATGTCTTCATTTTGTGTTCTTACTGTGGGCCTATGCTACTTCTGCAACTTGAAAAATATTCAACTAAGACGTTTTGTCCACAGGTCATGTCAATCCTAATTAACATATTAGGCTCAATGTATCACCCCCACGGAAAAATGAGGTCAGGAAATATAGTCAACCATTGATGTGGATTCTGAAGTTATGGACAAAGTTATGGGGCACCTGGCTAGCTCAGTCGGTTGAGTGTCTGACTCTTGATTTCAGCTCAGGTCATGATCCCAGGGTTGTGTGGGATCAAGCCCTGGGTCAGACTCTGAGCTAAGCGTGGAACCTGCTTAAGATTCTCTCTCTCTCTCTCTCTCTCTCTCTCTCTCTCTCTCTTTCTCCCTCCCCCCCTCCCCCTCTGCCCTTCTCCCCAACTCATGCTCTTTCCCTCAAAAAAAAAAAAATAAATAAATAAATAATGAAGTTATGGACAAAGTTCTACTTATTTTCTAAACAAAAAACCTTCCTCAAAAAGTAGCAATAGTAGTTGCTGGGGAGCCTGGGGGGCTCAGTCGGTTAAGCGTCTGACTTCCGCTCAGGTCATGATCTCGCAGTTTGTGAGTTCGAGCCCCACATCGGGCTCTGTGCTGACAGCTCGGAGCCTGGAGCCTGCTTTGGATTCTACGTCTCCCTCTCTCTGCCCCTCCTCCTCTCACACACTCTCTCTCTCTCTCTCTCTCTCAAAGATAAATAAACATTTTTTAAAATTTACAAAAAAAACTTATATGAAAAAATAGTAGTATTGCTCTCAAATGAGCTCATCCCCTGACTGAAGATTATTGATCAGACTACATTATTTTGGTTTCAGGATTAAAATATATTGAGCGGATCTGTGGGCATCAATCCACAAGGTTTTGTCAAAGGAAATTTACTGGAAAAAAAATTATTTAGTGGTTGGGAAATTCTGCACACAATAGCCCTTGCTTCCTACAAGCGCCAAAAAACAACTACCTCTTATTGAGTACCTACGGTGTGCCAGACCCTTCGTATACATTTTCAGTTCTGTTCCAATTATCTATTGTACATATCAAATCACCCAAAATATTAGTGGCTTTAGACAATAATCATTTTGTTATCTCTTGTGGTTTCTGTGGGTCAGACATTTAAGAAGTTCGGGGCCAGGCGGCTCTTGCTTATGGCCTTTCATGCAGTTGCAGTCAGAAGGCAGCTGAAGCAGGAAGGTGGGGGTGTCGAGGGGTGGTGGGGCTGGAGCATCCAGGGACTGACCAGACTCACTCTTCACTGAGTTCTGTGTCGTCTCCTGGTGTGGGCTAAAATTGGGCTTCCTCACAGCCTGGTAACTTTGAGGTAGTTAGTCTGCGTATATGGCAGGTGGTTCCTCTCACCTCTAAGCTAGTGTCCCCAGAGAAAGAAAAAGCCAAAACGTTGTTAATGTCCTCCAGCCAAAGGCCACCAAGAATATACACATAGTTAAACAAGCTGAGCTTATTACTCCTTGCAGCGAGGGAGAAAGGCCTCTGGGAGAACCACTGGCTGTCTCTGTAAGAGGATGTTAGAAAGAATAGGCTTGGGGCTTTGTTTGAATGATTTGAGGAAGGATGTAAGGAAGGAAGGATTTATTCTGGGTTGAATGCTGTCAGACTGGATGCAATTCTGATTGGCATCTCAATCAATAAATGTTGGGGCACCTGGATGGCTCAGTCGGTTAAGCATCCACCTCTTGATTTTGGCTCAGGTCATGATGTCACGGTTTGTGAGATCGAGCCCCACGTCAGGCTCTGTATTGGGCTCTGTGCTGGGTATGTGGAGCCTGCTTTAGATTCTCTCTCTCTGCCCCTTCCCCACTCAAAGGCAGCTGTTCATGCACTCATGCACACACACAGACTCTCTCTCTCTCTCTCTCAAAATAAAGACACATTAAAAAAACTACATCTTACGTATAAAGAGGGCACAACAGGGTGGGGACAAAACCGCAATTGCTAAAGAGGCAGCAGCCATTCATTTTGACCAAGAGAGAAGGGAGTTGGTGTTTTGTGGGTGGCACAGTGATCCTGTTTTTTGCTTAGATAAAATTATGAACTGGCATTGCTCTGTCTCATTTTATCATGGTCTCAGAATAATCTTATCTTTGGACGGTACTCTGTGAGATTGTTTATGTCCAATAACAGAAAAAAATGGCCTAGCTATGAGTGCCAGGGCAGCTTCGAATGTTAAAGACTGCCTTTTTCTTTTCTTTTCTTTTCTTTTCTTTTCTTTTCTTTTCTTTTCTTTTCTTTTCTTTTCTTTGTATCTCCTTTTATACCCAAGCATCAAAAGTCACATGGGATCACCTTCATTATAATCACAAGGCCATCTAGGGGCACCTGAGTGGCTCAGTCAGTTAAGCATCAAACTTCAGTTCAGGTCATGATCTCGCAGTTCATGAGTTCAAGTCCCACATTGGGCTCTGCACTCACAGTGTGGAGCCTGTTTGGGATTCTCTCTCTCTCTCTCTCTCTCTCTCTCTCTCTGCTGCTGCTGCTATCCCACTCTCTCTCTCAAAATAAATAAACTTTAAAACAAAATTTAAAAAAAAATCACAAGGCCATCTAGATGCAAGGGGAGGGAACACAGACCTGTTCTGGATTGAATGTCTGTGTCCCTCCAAAATTCGTATGTTGAAATCCAATCCCCAGTGCGATGGTATTTGGAGGTGGGGTCTTTGGGAGGTAACTTAGGTCATGAGAGTGGAGCCCTCGTAAACAGAGGTCATGCAGCTGGTTCCCTTTTTCTCTGCCACGTGAGGATACAGTGAGAAGTGAGCACCTATAGCCCAGAAGAGGGCTCTCACCGGAACCTGACATGTTGGCACCTGGGTCTCAGGCTAGCAGCTTACCAGCTTCCAGAACAGAGAAATAAGTGTTTGCTGTTTAAGGCACATGGTCTATGGTAATTTGTTAAAGCAGCTCGAATAGACTGAGACAACCCCCACCTCTCCACGGGAGATGTGTCATGGGGAAGCCTGAGGAGAGAGAGCTTGTGGGATGGGAGATTTTGCTGCAAACATCTTTGGAAAGTAGAGTCAGCCACAAATCCTTTCCAAAATGCTAGGTTTATTAGCTCTTATTCGCTTATTAGCACTATTTTTTCAGAATAGTAACCGACCCTGACATCAAGGTCACCAGGCTGCTTCTCCAATTTAACTGACAAGCACCGATGAGCCTCTTTCTCAATATCTTTTTCTCCTTCTTTGTAAAAATAACTATAAATAAACATATTTTTAATTCTCACCACATACAACATACTGAATAATAAAAGCTGTTATGTTCATATCCATATTATGATTCTCATCAATCAAAAACCATAAGACTGTAATTCTCAGTATATTACCCAAAGCAATCTACACATTTCATGCAATCCCTATCAAAATAACACCAGCATTTTTCACAGAACTAGAACAAACAATCCCAGAATTTGTATGGAACCACAAAGACCCTGAATAGCCAAAGAAATCCTGAAAAAGACAAGTTGGAGGCATCACAACTCCCCAGACTTCAAGCTATATTACAAAGCTGTGGTCATCAAGACAGTAGGGTACTGGCACAAAAACAGACGCATATATCAATGGAACAGAATAGAAAACCCAGAAATGGACACACAACTATATGGTCAACTAATCATTAACAAAGCAGGAAAGAAAATCCAAAGGAAAAAAGACAGTCTCTTCAACAAAAGATGTTGGGAAAACTGGACAGCAGCATGCAGAAGAATGAAGCTGGACCACTTTCTTACACCAACACAAAAATAAATTCAAAATGGATGAAAGACCTAAATGTGAGTAAGGAAACCATCAAAATCCTACAGGGGAACACAGGCAGCAAGCTCTTTGACCTCGGCCACAGCAACTTCTTACTAGACACATCTCCAAAGGCAAGGGAAACATAAGCAAACATGAACTATTGGGACCCCATCAAGATAAAAAGCTTCTGCACAGTGACGGCAAAAAATCAACAAAACTGAAAGGCAGCCTATGGAATGGGTAGAGATATTTGCAAATGACATATCTGATGAATGGCTAGTATCCAAAACCTATAAAGGGCTCATCAAACTCAACACCCAAAAAACAAATGATCCAGGTAGGAAATAGACAGAAGACATGAATAGACACTTCCAAAGAAGACATCCAGATGGCCAACAGGCACATGAAAACATGCTCCACATCACTCATCATCAGGGAAATGCAAATCAAAACCACAATGAGATACCACCTCACACCTGTCAGAATGACTAAAATTAGCAACTCGGGCAACAACAGGTGTTGGCAAGGATGCATAGAAAGTGCAACCCTCTTACACTGTTGGTGGGAATGCAAACTGATGCAGCCACTCTGGAAAACAGTATGGCGGTTCCTCAAAAAGTTAAAAACAGAACCACCCTATGACCCAGCAATTGCACTACTAGATATTTACCTGAAGGATATAAAAACAAAAATTTGAAGGGGCACAGGCACCTCGATGTTTAAACCAGCATTATCAACAATAGCCAAGAGGTGCCTGGGTGGCTCAGGTGGTTAAGTGTCCAGCTCTTGGTTGGACAGGATCTCACAGTTAGTGAGACTGAGCCCTGAATCGGGCTCCACACTGACAGCTTGGGATTCTCTCTCCCTCTCTCTCTCTGCCCCTCCCCCGTGCTCGCTCTCTCTCTCCATCTCAAAATAAATAAATAAACTTTTAAAAACAAACAAACAAAAGTAATAGCCAAACTACGGAAAGAGCCCAAATGTCCATTGGTTGATGAATGGATAAAAAGGATATATATCACATAATACTCAGGCATCAAAAAGAATGAAATCTTGACATTTGCAATGACGTGGATCGAACTAGAGTGCATTATGCTAAGCGAAATAAGTCCAGCAGAGAAAGACAAACACCATATGATTTCACTCGTGTGTGGAAATTAAGAAACAAATCAGATGGACCACCTGGGTGGCTCAGTTGGTAAAATGCCCAGCTCTTGATTTCAGCTCAGGTCATGATACTGAGATTCACGGGATTGAACCCCAAACTCAGTAGATTCTCTCTCTCTCTGCCCCTCCTCACCTGTAAACAAACAAACAAATACACATTTCTTACAAATCTTTGAATCAAGGGGCGCCTGGGTGGCTCAGTCGCTTAAGTGTCCAACTTTGGCTCAGGTCATGATCTCATAGCTCGTGAGTTCAAGCCCTGAGTCAGACTCTGTGCTGACAGCTAGGAGCCTGGAGCCTGCTTCCGATTCAGTGTCTCCCTCGCTCTCTTCCCCTCCCCTGCTCACGCTCTGTCTCTCATTCTCAAAATTAAAAAATAAACAACAAAAAAAATCTTTGAATCCTTGGGGTGCCTGACTGGCTCAGTTGGTGGAGCGTGCAACTCTTGATCTCAGGGTTTGTGGGTTCAAGCCCCACATCGGGTGTAGAGATTACTTAAAAAAATAAAAATAAAAATAAATAAAAATCTTTGAATCCAGAACCAATGTTTAAGGTAAAGTCATTTAATAAAATGTAAATGGGAACTTTTCAAATGTAATATGTATTTAACTTCCTCTTAAAGCCCTTATATAAAAAAGCTTATTTTAATTCAATGGAATAGGGGCGCCTGGGTGGCTCAGTCAGTTAAGCGTCCGACTTCGGCTCAGGTCACGATCTCGCCGTCCAGTTCGAGCCCCGCGTCCGGCTCTGTGCTGACTGCTCGGAGCCTGGAGCCTGTTTCAGATTCTGTGTCTCCCTCTCTCTCTGACCCGCCCCCGTTCATGCTCTGTCTCTCTCTGTCTCAAAAATAAATAAATGTTAAAAAAATTAAAAAAAAAAAAAACGGAATATTATTCATCTATAACAAAGGAAATCCTGCCATTTGCAACAACATGGATGAACCTTGAGGGCATTGTGCTAAGTGAAATAAGTCAGAAAAAGACAAATATTGCCTACCTCACTTGTATGTGGAATCTAAAAAAGGTGAACTCCTAAGAAACAGAGTAGAATGGTGGTTACCAGGGGCTTCAGGGTTAGGGAAACGGGGAGATGTTGGCCAGACTACAACTTTTTTTTTTAATTTTTAAAAATTTTTTAACATTTATTTACTTTTGAGAGACAGAGAGACAGAGCATGAGCAGGGAAGGGGCAGAGAGAGAGGGAGACACAGAATCTGAAGCAGGCTCCAGGCTCCAGGCTCTGAGCTGCCAGCACAGGGCCCGAGGTGGGGCTCGAACTCATGAACTGCGAGATCAGAAACCTGAGCCAAAGTTGGACGCTTAACCGACTGAGCCACCCAGGTGCCCATCAGACTACTAACTTTCACTTATGAGATGAATAAGTTCTGGGGACCTAATGTACAGCATGGTGACAGCAGTTAACCATACTGAATTGTCAACTTGAAATCTGCTAAGACAACAGATCTTAAATGTTCTCACTACCCCCACACACATACACAAAACAAAAAAGGAAATAACTACGCCAAGTGATGGATATGTTAACTAACCTTAATGTCATAATCACTTTACTATGTATGTGGACGTCAAATCATCATATCATACACCTTAAACTTACACAGTGTTATTTGTCAATTATACCTCAATAAAGCTGGAGGGGGGAAAAACCCTTAAAGATCCTGTTGGGGCACTTGGGTGGCTCAGCCGGTTAAGCATCCGACTTCAGCTCAGGTCATGACCTCACAGTCCGTGAGTTCGAGCCCCGTGCTGGGCTCTGTGCCTGCTTCGGATTCTGTGTCTCCCTCTCGCTCTGCCCCTCCCCTGCTCACGCTCTGTCTCTCTCTGTCTCAAAAATAAATAAATAAATTTTTTAAAAAGATCCCGTTTCTAGCATCCTATTAAATATGTCTATTGCCACTATACTTGAGGCCCACAAAGACAAAGAGTGTCTTATTCGAGCTAAGCCTCCTTTATTTTCTCTTTCACAGGTGTTCTAAGAAGATTGCTGTCAAGCTATCTTCGATTTGAACGGCCGGGAGTACACAAGCTGCCCGAAACGAAGATGTCAGAATTATTTATCATTAAACAGAGTGAATCAATAATGCTGTGTGCTTAGACGGCAAGTTTGAAGAATTCACATTAAAACCATTATCTTATTATAGAGAATATTGTAAATCAATCAACCAGGTATTGGTTGAATGCAAATTATGTGCACACCACAGTTCTCGATATGATCAGCATTATTCGAGACATGAAAACTACTTTTACCTTTTCTTCTGTGTTTCCTTCTTTCCCTCCACAAACATTTTTAGAACATCTGCTATAATCAGGGAGCCATGTAGGAGGCAAGGGAAATGTAATAATAAATGACACTTGGTCTTGCCCTCAAATTGTCTAAAATTCAATACAGAAGATCTGTACACAACAGAGGACTTTATCATCCAGGCAAGGAGAGGAGGCTTTGAAATAGGAGCATCTTTTCAGGATTATTTCTAAGTGTCAGCCAGCCCCTACGTCATGCCCTCTTTTCTGCTCCGTACCAGAAGATTTCTCTTCCCTTCACCTCTTCCAGGTGCTACTGCCCTTTTTCCTGAGATCACCCAACCTCTGAAATAAGGAGTTAAGGATTAACGAAAAGGAAACAGACGTGGAGTTGAACAACAGCAACAAAATATAAAAAAGAAAGGGAAAATCATCTGGAGAAACTGAAAGTTTGTAATTACCCCTCGCTATTTCTTACTGTCTAGTTCCATGGTTTCAAGTACAACCCATAGGCTGATGACTCCCAAACTCTTTATCTCCAGTGTGGGATCCCCCCGAGGTGCAATTCATACATATGACTGTGTACCTGAGATTGCCACTAGGAAAGCTTAAAGACGTCTAGAACACGGCCCAGACAAAACCCTTCTTTCCCCGTTTCCTGTTTTCTTTGCCATTCACTCCAATCCCAGGATTTAGCATCTCAATGTATCAGTTCTCAAGCTGAGAAATTGAGGGGTCATACTTGATTCCTCCTTTTCTCTCATCCTCCCCATGCAATCCAAGAGCAAATCTTTTACTTCCACTTCCAAAAAACATCTTGAACCCACTCACTCTTCTCTGTCTCCACCACCGCAGGATGGACTACCAAAATCTCCAGCCTAGACCACGGCGCTAGACTCCTCTGTCATTTTACATATTCTGTTCTTGTCTCTGTACAATCGTTACTCAAAATGCCTATGAAATTAGGTCACTGTCCTGCTTATAAGCCTTCACTGCTGCCTGTTTTATTCAGAATAAAATTTAGGTTTCGTGCTCTGGTTCACAATGCATCTGCACACGTCTTCAACTTGCACCAGACTGTGCTTTCTATTCCTCTAACTCCAAATTGGTCTCGTTTCCTCCGCCTAGAATAATCTGCCTCTAGATTATTAGACCATAATCTCAGCGTGGTGTCAGCTCCAGTGTGACCTATTTAGAGAAGAATTCCTTGAGGTAAATTAATCCACTGTCTCCCAGTCTCCTATCAAATTTAACGGGTACATTTTTTTAAAGTTTATTTATTTATTGTGAGAGAGTCAGAGACGGCACGAGTGAGGGAGGGGCAGAGAGAGGGAGCGAGAGAGAATCCCAAACAGGCTCTAAGCTGTCAGCGCAGAACCTGATGCAGGGCTCCATCCCATGAAACTGTGAGATCATGACCTGAGTTGAAACCAAGAGTTGGACACTTAACGGACTGAGCCACCAGGTGCCCTGGGGTACTTTTTTTTTTTTTTTTTTTTTAATCATAGAAATGTTTATGACTAAATTGTGTTCTCCAATGTATCCTGCCAAGCAGAACCAAGGGTGCAGGGCCACCACCCTGGTAAACCAGAAGGCAAGACCACCCTGGTTGGAACCAATGACAGGGCCTCAAGCCAAAGAGCATTATTCTCGAGGCTTAAAATCAGATGGATTTGCCATGCTAGTGTTCTGACTTACTTGGCACCAGTGACCCCTTTCTTATTTCTGATTTCTCCCTTTTGGAAGGGGGATGTCTGTCCTATGCCTGTCCCACCACTGTATTTGGGAAGTAGATAATTTGTCTCATCGCACAGATTCACAGCTGAAGAGGAATTTTGCCTCAGGGGGAGCCATACCCTGAATCTCACCCATTCTTGAGTAAGATGAAAGTTAGATGAGACTGTAGACTCAAAATTCAGGCTGGAAAGGGTTAAGACTTCTGAAGCTAGGGTAAATATATACTGCATGTGAGAAGGACATGCCAGAGGGCAGGGTGTTTTGGGCTGAATTGTCTCCCACCAAAATGCATATGCTAAAGTCCTAACTCCCTAAACCCCAGGACATGACAGTATTTGGAGGTCAGATCATTCAAAACGAAATTAAATAAAATGATGTCATTAGGATAGGCTAATCCAGTATGACTGGTGTCCTTAAAGAAGAGGAGATTAGGACACAGACAGTTACAGAGGGAAGACCATGTGAGGATACAGGGAGAAGACGGCCATCTACAAGCCAAGTAGAGATGCCTGAGAAACCAAACCTGCTGATGCCTTGATCCTGGACTGCTGGCCTCCAAAACTAAGAAAACGCATTTCTGTTGTTTATGCCCCCTAGTGTGTGGCAGCCCTAGCAAACTAATTCAGAAAGTATCTGAAATAGGCTTGTTTATTTAATTACTAATTAAAGAATGCCCCAAAGAATGCCCTGCTCTTCTAGTAGGAACAGCCCCAAGTGCCTCAATAATCAGGGTACAGCTCAACAAATGAGGCTAACCCATAAGGCATTCGAGTAAGTTTCTCCAAAAAGATTTCTTTTTATTTTGTCATATACATTTCCCCAAACCTTATTTATTTAAAAAAATTTTTAATGTTTATTTACTTTAAGAAAGAGAGACAGAGCAGGAAGAGGGGAAAGGCAGAGAGAGAGGGAGATACAGAATCTGAAGCAGGCTCCAGGCTCCAAGCTGTCAGCACAGAGCCCAACTCGGGGCTCAAACTCACAAACTGTGAGATTGACTGAGCCACCCAGGCACCCTCATCTTCCACAAATTTTAATGTATTAGTCTCAGTGCCCCTCTCACTACCTATTTCGTTTGATTTCTACTTCACTAATTTTTGTTCCAATCTATATCATTTCCTTCCTTCTACATTATTTGGGGTTTTCCCTCATTTTCCCTAACTCCTTAAATTGTATGCTAAAGTGCATTAATTGTGAGCTGCATCTCACAACTTGATGATAGTTTTGCTATCATTCACTCGGATTTTCCAATTTCCATTATGATTTCTTCTTTGACTATGAGTTTAAGACATCCCATCATTTCCAAGCATAAGACATTTCAGTTCTTTTCCTGCAATTTATTTCAAACTTAATTGCATGATAACATACCCTATATGAAACCAATACTTTGAAATTTGCCAAAACTAACTTTGAGACTTAGTAAATAGTCAATTTTCATTAATGTTTAATGTGTGTTTAATGTTTTATTTTTTTTTTATTTTTGAGAGAGAGAGAGACAGAGCATGAGCAGGGGAGGGGCAGAGAGAGGGGAGACACAGAATCTGAAGCAGGCTCCAGGCTCTGAGTTGTCAGCACAGAGCCCGACGCGGGGCTCAAACTCACGGAGTGTGAGATCATGACCTGAGCCGAAATCAGACACCCAACCGACTGAGGCACCCAGGCACCCCTGTTTCATGTGTGTTTAAAATGTGTATTCTCTAATGTTCTAACCTGTCTGTTAGATCAAGCTTAATAATGGTGCTCTTCAAATATTCCATCTCCTGCTAATTTTTTGTCGGTCTGATATATCAATCATTGAAACTTGCTAAATTTGCTAAACCAGTGATTCTCAAAATATGGTTCCCAAACCAGAAACAGCAGCAGCATGTGAGAACTTATTAGAGGTGGAAATTCTCAGATTCTATGCCCAACCTATTGAATCAGAAGCCCCAGAGATGGGCCCAGCAATCTGCTTTAACAAGACTTCCACAGGTTCTGAGGCATACTAAAGTTTGAGAACCAATGCGTTAAAATGATCCCTCTCGAATGGGGGCTTTGTCAGTTTCTCCTTGCAGATTTGTCAATATTTGATTCATATGTTTTCAATTGTTGTTAATAGGCATGTAGTAGCATTAAATTGTTATATATCTCTAGTGAATCAAAGGTTTTATCATTATGAAAAAACACTAGTTATTTGTAGTAAACAGATAACTTTTTGTGTTAAAGTCAATTTTTCCTACTAATATGGCTTTTCCAAGTTCCTTTCAGTTAGTGTTGTCCTAGGGTATTTTGTTTTCCCACTTTGTCTTTCAATAATATGTCTGTATAACAATGATTTGTATACATCTCTTGAAATAGCATATAGCTGGATTTCATTTTGTTTTTCAATCTGATCATCTTTGTCTTTTCATCAGAGTTTAATATATTTACACAAGGAATGATTAATGGAATATTCAGATTTATTTATACCAAATTACTATGTGTTTTCAACTTGTCTCACTCAATGGTACTTTTTTTCCCTCTTTCTTTCCTCCTTTTGTAAATTATAGAACTATGTCTATTCTTTTATGGTTGCCCTAGCTATTCTAATGTGCAAACTTAACAAAGTTTGAAATTATCAGTGTTAATCCTGTTTCTAAACAATACAAGAATCTTAGAATACTTCAATAATTTCTCCAACCTATATGCTATTGTCTAGTAATTTAATTCTAACTTGCTTTTTCTTCCCTACAAGGTGGATAAATTTATTCATGTTTTATACAGTCATTGATTGTTTAGACATACTTAGGACCAGATTAATGGGTGTGTGGCCTGTGAAGTCCCATACTGGTCCCTGTTCTGAAGGGCCCCATGCTTGACTTAATACTCTGCTGCCGCCATTTTGAATTCTTAATAATTTTTTAACAAGGGGCCCTGCATTTTCAGGGCTCTGCATTGAGACCCAAAAATTATGTACCCAAATCTTCCATCAAGAACTTCTTTTAGAGGGTGACTTATTTTTCTTGTATTTATTTATTTTGAGTGAGTGTGTGTGTGTGTGTGTGTGTGCAAATGGGAGAGGGGTAGACAGAGGGGGAGACAGACTCCCAGGCAGGCTCTGCACTGTCAGCGCAGAGCCCAATGCGGGGCTGGAATTCACGAACCGCGAGATCATGACCTGAGCTGAAGTCAGACACTTAACCAAATGAGGCACTGGGGTGCCCCTAGATAGTGCCTTTTGATGGTAAAGTCTCTCTTTTTTGACTGTGTAAAAATCTTAATTGTACCTTCTTTGCTTTTAAATTGGTTTTGAGGGTATAGAACTTTAGATTGACTAATACCTTCTCTTGCCACTTTGAATGTATTTTTCCTGTTTACGCTGTTGCAACTGAAAGTCAACCAACTATCCAATTACCTTTTCTTTGTAGGTGACTTGACTCTTTTTCTGTGACTTTTTACTGCCTTCTCTTTTTTGGGGTTGTATATTTCACTAAGATGTGTCTCGATGTTGATATGTTACTTGGGATTTGTTTGGCTTTGTTGGGCTTCCCAGACTTTAAGATATCTTTTAATAATTAGGGAAATATTCAGCCATTAGATTCATATTGCCCTTTCCCTGGTCTCTCTACTATCTTCTTCAGGGACTCCTTTTAGACATAGATCAGACACCCTTATTCTCTCCTCCACATTCCTCAGTTCCTTTCATATTTTCCATTATTTTTCTCTCTGAATTTGTTCTGGATAATGATTTCAAGTCTACCTTCAATAATGTTAATTCTTTTTTTAATTGTGTCTAATGGTGATTAAACCAATTTTGAGATTTTCTTTTCAGTTATTTCTAGAGGTTATTTTGCAAATCTACTTGTTTTGTACTCATATTTTTAAGCTTTACTTTTATTTTTTTTCACTTTTATTTCTTTAAACAAAGTTATTTTATATTCTGTGTTAAAAATTCCAAAAGCTGAAAATTTTATAGGCCTATTTATGCTGTTCATTAATTCTCTTTTCTCACTGAGGAGGCATTATTTCTCTTGAACTGTTCTTTTTTTTTTAAGTTGTTTGATGTTTATTTATTTTTGAGAGAGAGAGACAGCAGACAGACAGAGTGTGAGCGGAGAAGGGGCAGAAAGAGAGGGAGACACAGAATCTTAAGCAGACTCCAGGCTTTGAGTTGTCAGCACAGACCCCAACTTGGGGCTCGAACTCATGAACCATGAGATCATGACCTGAGCCAAAGTCAGATGCTCAACTGACTGAGCTACCCAGGCACCCTGAACTGTTCTTTTCTTTGAAATATTACCTACGAATATGTTGACATCTAGATTGGAGCTGACTTCTCTCAAAGATGAGTTAATTCTATCTGGGGGAGCTGCCACACTGGGACCACTTTATTTGTTTGTTTGTTTGTTTGTTTGTTTGTTTTTAAGTAGGCTCCAGGCTCAGTGCAGAGCCCAATGCTAGACCTGAACTCACAACCCTGAGTTCAAGACCTGAGCTGAGATCAAGAGTCAGACAGTTAACCAACTGAGCCACCCAGGTACCCCCAAATTGGGACTACTTTATTTTTTTAATGTTTATGTATTTATTTTGAGAGAGAGAGAGTGTGTGTGTGTGAGCAGACGAGGGGCAGAGAGGAGGGAGTGGAGAGAGAGAGAATCCCAAGCAGGCTCCACGTTGTCAGGAGAGGCCCAACTCAGGGCTCAAGCTCACAACTGTGAGCCAAGTTTCAGTTGGACACTTAACTAAATGAGCCCCCCAGGCACCCCTGGGACTATGTTAATTATATCCTATACTGGAGGGAATTTTTTGAAACACACAGCATGAGTTAGAACCACATAACTCATAAGGGCCAGCTTGTTCAAAGAATATTTTCTCAACTTCAGAACAGAACAGTCTTCTCTGATCTCTTCTGCAGAATGGAGTTTATTTTTCATTTACCCTTATACTTCAAGTATAGTTCTCTGAGCCTCCAGCTTCATTGAGAAGGTTTATTACTAGGCCCCTCACCTTAAGCATGCCTTGAACTTTAATATTTATACTTAAATCTTCAGGGTTTAGCAGGAACCTTCCGGGCAAAAATGGACTTTAGCATATTCCTAGTTCCCAGGATCTCTGAGTTTCCCTCAAAACTACCAGTCCTGCAATGGGTTTTAAATGAGTTTATATTCTTTATGTTTTATCTGTTTAGTTTATAGGGTCATTCAGAGTATCTAATTGACAAAATTGCCTGAAATGGAACTCTGCATCTACTTAATCTATAACATAAAATTTTGAACCATGAAGATATTTTAAGAAGAAGAAGAAAATACACAAACTAGCAACAGACTTGGAGAAGATATTTACAATCCATATATCTGACAAAGACCTCATACCCACAATACATAAAAACTACAAATGAAGAAAAAGACAACCTAAGTAAAAATTAGGCAAAATATATTTACATGCACTTCACAAGATAGGATATCCAAATGGTCACCAAGGAAATGCAATAACATTCCACTACATAACAGAAGGGCTACTTTTGGGGGGCACCTGGGTGGCTCGGTCAATTAAGTGTCAGACTTTGGCTCAGGTCACGATCGCACGGTTCACGAGTTTGAGCCCCACATTGGGCTCTGTGCCAACAGCTCAGAGTCTGGAGCCTGCTTGAGATTCTGTGTCTTTCTCTCTGCCCCTCCCCTACTCACGCTCTGACTCTACCTCAAAAGGAAGTAAACATTTAAAACAAAAGAAGTGCTAATTTTTTAAAACAACAATACCAAATATTGATGAGGATGCAGAATTTCTGTTACTGTTACAGACTTCTGGTGAGAACGTAAAAAATGCAATCACTTCATTAAACCATAGACCTGCTGAGGCTGCACATAGGCTTCCCCAAGATCCTGCAATCCCGCTCTGGGTGTGTACCAAAAAGAAAATACGTATTTGCATAAGCGAGATATACAAGAATGCTCATAGCGTCTTTATCAATATTACCCCTGTGATGTTGTGACATAATAAGAAAAACATATTTGGTCCCTGCTCCTGGCATAGAGCTCCTAAAACCCTTGGGATGTCCTGAGGGAGAGGGGTAAGAGAAGCATCTTCTGTTACGCATAATAAGCCCCTTTGAACCATATCTGAGTTTATGCCAGTGTGATGAGTCTTCGAGATTGGGGTCTGGTCACCGAAAAAAAACCAGCCATGTGATTAGGAGGGTGGGACTTTTAGCTCCACCTCCTGACCTCCAGGAAGGAGAGAGGATTCTCTCTCTCTCTCTGAGCTAGAATTCAGTTCATTGTGAACCACCCGGTGATTTCATCAACTGCACCTCCATAATGGAACCTCCATAAAAACATTAACCGATAAGGTTCAGAGAGCTCTGGGTTGATGAACACAGGAAGTGCTGGAGGGTAGTGTTCCCAGAGAGAGCATGGAGGCTCTGTTACCTACTTACCCCCCACATCTTGTCTATGCATCTCCTCCTTTGGACTGTTCCTGAGTCTTATCCTGTAAAATAAGTAGATAAGTAGGTAACAATATAAATAAATAAATAAATAAATAAATAAATAAATAAATAAATAAATAAAAAATAGGTAAGTAACCTATTTTCCTGAGCTCTGTGAGTCCTTTAAGCAAATTATCAAACCTGAGAAGGAGGTCAGGGGAGCCCTCTGACTTGCTAGCTGGCTGGTCAGAAGCATGGGGGGCCCAGGTTTGCAACTGGCATCTCAAGTAGAGGCAGTCGTGTAAGGCTGAGCCTTTAACCTGTGGGGTCTGTAGTAATAATGCCAGGTACTTAGTTACAGAATTGAGTTGAGTTGTAGGACACCCAGTTGGCACCCAGAGGGTGGGAGAATTGGTTGTTGGTGTGAAAAATCTGCACACTTGGTGTCAGAAGAGTTCCGTGGGCAAAATCAGGTTTTAGTGAGCCCCAAACTCAAAAGTACCTGAATGTTTATCGGCAGTAGGACAGATAAATTTCCACAATGGAATACTATAGTGTGTCGGGAAAAACACCAAGTACTGATATGTGAAACATGGGATGGTGACTCTACAGACATATATTGAGTGAAAAAAGTCAGAACTACTCCGTGCTTCCATTTATATGAGTTTCAAGAAGCTCAAGAAGGTAAAACTAATCTATTATGTTTACTTATTTATTTTGAGAGAGAGAGAGAGAGAGCGTGAGTGAGGGAGTGGGCAGAGCAAGAGGGAGAGAGAGAGTCCCAAGCAGGCTCTGCACTGATGCAGGGCTCCACTCACGACCTGTGAGATCATGACCTGAGCTAAAATCAAAAGTTGGATGCTTCATGGACTGAGCCACCCAGCTGCCCAAAACTAATCCATTACGACAGGAATCAGAATAGTGGTTACTTTTGGTGTTAAGGTTTGAATTGTGTTTCCCAAAAAGGTATATGGAAGTCCTAATTCCTGTACCTATGAATGTGACCTTACTGGAAATGGGATCTTTGAAGATGTGATAAGTAGGTTGCAGTCATACAGAATTAGGCTGGGTCCTAACTCAATGACCAACATCCCTTATGAGGGCAATGTGGACACAGAGACAGAGGGATATAGATAGAGAAGGCCGTGTGATGAGGAAGGTGAGATCAGAGTAACAGCTGCAGAACAAGGAGCTCCCAGAATTGCTGGAAACCACCAGAAGCAAGAGAGAGTCTAGAACAGATTCCCCCCAAGGGGTGCCTGGGTGGCTCTGTCAGTTGAGCATCCGACATCTGCTCAGGTCATGATCCCATGGTTTGTGGGTTCGAGCCCCATATTGGATTCTGGGCAGATAGCTCAGAGCCTGGAGCCTGCTTCAGATTCTGGGTCTCTCTTTCTCTCTGCCCCTCCCTGGCTTGAGCTCTGTCTCTCTCTTAAAAATAAATAAACATTAAAAAAAAAAAAAAACAATGCCTTATAAACATAAAAGGATATAAATCAGGGAATTGGAATCAGGTGCTTACAAAAAATGTTCGGAATGCCTGGAGAAGCAGACTCTAGCCTGATGTCCAGGGGTGACTTCTAGGAAGAACACAGAACTAGCCCAGCAGAGGAGCCACACCTTGGCTACAGCCAGGGAAGTGGAAACACTTCCCTGCCTCTAGAACATACTATGGGTCAGGGTCAGGAAGTCACTGGTGCTGCACATGGTCCTTGTGAGCTCTTGCGTGCCTGTCAGACACCCCACGCCTGGCCTCCTGCTATCTGCACAGCTAGAAATTGGACACTGAGAAAAAAACACCCCTGTGACTCTAGGAGCTGGTAGAAAATACTAGAAGTGACAGGCAGATGGCCTTGACCTCACTTCCACCTCTAATTCATAACAAATGTATCTAATTCGTGGAAAGTATCCCAACAGTTGGTAACTTTTCAGACTCTGCAGTATAAAAAGGCAGAGTAGGGAGACTTGGGAATGGAGGCTAAATTATGAATTATGTCCCCCATAATTCAGACCTTTGGCTACTCAATCTCTATGGACATTTGTACCCATACTTAAACTTTTTTTTAAATTGTTTAATTTTTAATGTTTGTTTATTTTTGAGAGAGAGACAGACAGTGAGCAGGGGAGGGGCAGAGAGGGAGACATAATCCAAAGCGGGCTCCAGGCTCTGAGCTGTCAGCACAGATTCCTACATGGGGCTTGAACCCACGAACCGCAAGATCATCACCTGAGCTGAGGATGCTCAACCGACTGAGCCACCCAGGCACCTCCATATTTAAAGTTCTAAACAATGGCGAGAGCAAAACACCCTGTTCCTGCCTCATGCGATGTAGTTACCTTCAGACAGACATGCACGGTCTCTCACAAGAAGGGTAAATGCAAATTCCAAAGAATCATTGCCTGCACCTCTGGGTAGTGTTTGCTCCTCTTCTCATTCAGTCCACAGAACCATGTTCTGTAACAGGTGGACTAAACTATCAAGTTAACCACCAACACACCCATACAAATACAAGGAAAAAGGAAGAGGAAAAACATAAAGGAAATTGGTTCAAGTATATGCATATTAGCCCAAGACGAGGGCTTGATGCACCTGTTTGTTTGGGAGGTGACCTCCCAGAGGAAGGGTGAAGATTGGGATGAGATAGGAAAGGGGAAAGAGAGCAGAACTGGTTGTGGGGCCGGTTATCACGTGGGCAACGGCTGCCGATCCCACTGGGACTTCTGTGCGGAACAGATTCCATGCAACTCCGAGTTATGCCCTCTCAAGGACGGAGGTGGGAATCTATCCAACTCCAATCCCTGATGGCAGAGAGTTGCCCCTGGGCACTAACTCCTCTCCGTGTAGGGAACCCCATGCATGGCTTGAGCAAACTTCCCTGATGTCAGAGAAAGCCCTGAGCAGGAAAACAGAAACACTAAAGGACACGTTTATTTATTGTTGTTTATTTCCTGAGGAGTCCTGCCTGCATCGGGAAGCTAAGTTTTCCATGAACTTTTCTGGCTTGGCACATAAGAGGCAAACCAAAAGGTTCCCAAGATTCCAGAAAAACTCTTTGTCCCCTTGTATAGCAGGAGACCTATTTCTCCTGGATGGTCAAGATCAATCATCCCAATGAGTATAGTGACCCTCTCCTCTATTTGCCAATAGCAAGCACCTGGACACTGCGCTGTTGTTGCAGAAAGAACCCCACGTCATCACTCCCCATGCTGAACACCAGAAGAAACAGACAGATGGCTTCTGCCTCACGTCTACCTCTCAAATCTTGACCACAGACATCTTGTAACAGCCTAGCTACTGTCAATTCTTTTAATGTATTTATCAGTTAGAGATGCTTTCTGAAATATTTACAAAGATATGATTCCATCTCACTAGTAAGTGGAATATTTATGTCTGTGACACACAATGTCTCTCTATCTTGGATAGTGTGGAAGGTTGTAACTTTCTGGGTAATTTACGAGCACTGGGATTATAAACACTAAGCTCAGTGTTTATTAGCAATACAAGTCTTAAAGTGGATACTCCTGTGGGTGGTACCCACTGCAGGAGTTACATAATTAATGCACTGATTCTTCCTGGTCTTGCTTTCAAAGCCAACAAATTTGGGAGATGCCCTCTTTACACTAATCTCATTCTAAGTGATTTTATTGAAAACGTCAAAGGAAAATAATTAAGGGGCAAAATGAATAGGTCCATTACATGGAGTTATTCCATGTAAAATCTACACTGTAGATTATTGCATTATTATTCAAATACTGATGTGCTTTTGAAAAATTTCCAAGCAGAAGTAGAAAGAGAAGAGGTTGGGACATTTAGGATGTAATGGAACATCATTGAAAAGTGCTGCTGTTAAAAAGTAAGTAGGTAAGCACTTGAGAAATTTAGGCATATACCATTGAGCACATAAAAATGATATTTTAAGCTCAAGAATGAACTAAAAGTCTTATTGAACTGCTGACAGTTTTTGAAAAGTATTGAAAAACTATATAGCAGCACAAAGAATTGAAAGGGTAAGTATAGTGCCATCCTGTATTAGCTGCAGAAACAGTGTCCCCTAAATGTCTCTTAAAATTATCCTCATAGGCCCAACCCACTTGTCAGCAAAAATTAAATGGCAGGGTTATTGTGATATTTACTGAGATGCTGCCTACTTTTACAAAACACTCTTCAAAACATTTACTAATGTGTTGTTATAAATAATTAAAACCAAATGAATTCAGAATTGCTAAATAATTTAAACACTTGTCAAAATAAATCACCTAAGAATATTCTGAGGTTTGATATATTTGATTTTCATGCTTTGATTTACTTGTTTCCCCATTAAATCAGATAAAATAAAACAAAGAAGAGTTAAACTTTCAACTCATATATGCCAAATAACAGTGCCTGTACCGTCCTGAAAAACACGTTTGTTGGAAAAGAAACTTAAATGCATTAATAAAAGAAACTGATAAAATTTGAAATTTGGGTGGATTTTCCACAAGTCACACGTGCTCTAAATTCAAATCACAGTACTGTCTTCCCACAAGTACTGTCGTATTTTCATAGACTATAGACCCTGTTTTGGGTTTAATGTATATGGTCCTTGGGCTCAAAACATTAATATATATATTAATATGTATATGTGTCCTTGGCATCAAGAAATTAGCAATATATAGGGGAAATAAAGCATGTACAATAAAAACTGACAAAGTAAAGTACTATATGTCAAATGCCATAAATTCTAAAGGGATTCAAAATTAGATTAGACAGCACCAGGCTCAATCAGAAACAACTTCAAAAAAACAAAACACCCTTTTTTTCCTGGGCTTTAAATTATACCTAGGACCTAGGATAGGTGATGAGTAAGAGAGCATTTGGAATCAAGGTAAAAAGTAGAGTATTGCGTCTCAGCATGGAAGAACGAGCAAACAGCCTGGCTGAAAGAGGGGACTTCATGATACGAAACAGAAGACAAGGAGAGAAATGTAGGTTGGGGTTAAACTAGAAAGGGCCTTGAACTGAGGTCAAGCAGTTTCAGTTCCACTGTAGAGACAGTCCGTAAGAGGCTTTTTGAGCAGTCTAGTACTAAGAAGGCTGCTCCTGTAGAACACATTAGAAATAAAGGGTTGAATGCGGGGAGAGCCATTAGCAGGTCATTACGGCAGCGTGGATTCTGTAGCAGGGTCCAGTGGATCATGAATCGTGGTAATAGGAATAAAGAAGAAGGACCAGAACAAAGGAGGCGTCCTTAGAACCCAGAGAAGTTGGTGACTGCTTAGCAAGAAGAGACAAAAGACCAGACTAAGAAAGGAAGAAGAGAACGGGCTTGATTTTCAAGCTTCAAGGAATAGCTCTGTTTTCAGGGGGTCATGTCTGGGCCTGTTTAAAATACATGGAGAAGACTGCTAGAGGGGTGCCTGAGTGGCTCAGTCGTTTGAGCGACTGACTTCAGCTCAGGTCATGATCTCATAGTTCATGGGTTCGAGCCCCACATAGGGCTCTGTGATGACAGCTCGGAGCCTAGAGCCTGCTTCCGATTCTGTGTCTCCCTCTCTCTCTGCCCCTCCGCTGCTCACGCTCTGTCTCTCTCTGTCTCAAAAATAAATAAACATTAAAAAAAATTTTAAATAAATGAAAATAAACATCAAAAAAGTAAAAAATAAAAGACTGATCACAAGCTACTCAAAAGTAAAAAAAAAAAAAAAAAAAAAATGGAAAAGACTGTTAGAACAAGAGATCTGGAACTCTGGCCTAGCAGTGGCAGCTGGACAAGGAAATGAAGCTAAATATCCTGAGGAAGAGAATGCAGGTAGAAAAAAACAGAACCAACCTAGCAAATGCCCTCACTTAGAGGGCCGCCTTTTGTGGAAGCCAAAACATTTAATGTCAGTGCAAGAAACAGACATATGTAATAGGAGTGATGACAATGATTATTATTTTAGAAGTTTATCTCTCAATATTACTCAGGCAAATAATAAGATACAGAAATTTCACTAAAGAATAATGAAAAAGCAAGAATGATACCAACCAAAACTCTTTTTCATGAATTATGCCAAGAGAAATTGTGACAGATCAAGAGGGATAAATGTTGGAATGTTTTCCAATTAAATGCATATTGCTCACTTATGCGAGACGAAGGCTGATGGAATATTTGTCTACAAATATGTAAGTGGATGTAAGCACATAAGAAGTGCTTAGTTAATGTTGCTTAATAATTAGTTAAGGACATTCTGACTTCAGATGCTCGCGGGCAATGCAGGAAACCAGACATATAAATCACCAATTAAAATAAAGTAAAATAGGGGCGCCTGGGTGGCGCAGTCGATTAAGCGTCCGACTTCAGCCAGGTCACGATCTCGCGGTCCGTGAGTTCGAGCCCCGCGTCAGGCTCTGGGCTGATGGCTCGGAGCCTGGAGCCTGTTTCCGATTCTGTGTCTCCCTCTCTCTCTGCCCCTCCCCCGTTCATGCTCTGTCTCTCTCTGTCCCAAAAATAAAAAAAAAATTAAAAAAAAAAAAATAAATAAATAAATAAAATAAAATAAAGTAAAATGAAGCCATAATAATAATGCTTATTATTATTATCATTATGTGCTTACCATGTTTTTATTATCCCCACTTTATAGAACAAGAAACCGAGGTCGAGAGAGGTTATACAAATTGCTCAAAGTCACACAGTTAATAGATAATACATTCAAACCCAGATTTGCTGATTCCACAGTCTGGGCCCTTAAACAGATACATCAAGTCTCCAGAGACGGTTCAATAGTGGTTTCCATGGAAGGTAGAACGGAGGAGGTTCTTGATGCAAAAGGCAAGAGACAGCACTGAGAGGGTAACGAGATCAGGAATAGTTTCACTGAGTTGAATAAGGCAGCTTCGTAAAAAGTAGAGGTTTGGTAGGCAAAGAAACAGAACGTGGCAGGCAAAAGGAAGAAGAATTACAAACACAAGGTGTGACTGGCTCACCGAGGGCACATGAAGATGTGGTAAAAGGCAAGGTCAGAAAGGTCAGCAGGAACATGCCTTCAAGAGCTCGATGCCTCCTGAAGCCTTGTGACACCAGGAAGCTTAGGAACGTCCTGACTGTTGAGACATTAATGTGTGTGATGGATAGGACAGGGCAGAAATGCTAGTAAGGAGGTAAGTGTCATAGTCCGGGCAAAGCTAATAGGGAGCCTAAACTAGGGATGGAAAGGAGGGAACAGAGCGTGAACATATTTAGAAAGTACAGTCTATAAAGTTGAGTGCTGATAGGACTTCCGGGTGAAGGGGAAGGGGGACTCGAGGCTAACTTCCGGCTTCTGACTACTGCAAGGCACAAAAGATTTTTTTTTTCCTCTTGAAGACTCTAGCGAGAGGAGCAAGTCTGACACGGGAAATAATGAAATAATGAATTCTACGTTGGACTTTTGTGTTCGGAATGCCTCTAAGACATCCAGATGGAGATGTATAGAGAATTTACAGTAAAAATTTGTGTCTGTCACTCGGAAGTGATTTGTTACTACCCACTGATATCGAACTGATGTAGCCCTTCCAAATGTGCAATATTCTTCTGTTAATTCAGAAAGCAACCTTTTATGTGTGGAAATACAAAGGTATGGGTTTAATAACACACACCAGTGAGCATAATCCTACTACTGGTCAACAACAGATCCCGGATGTGAGAGCAGGTCGGTCAACTTTGGATCTGTCCATTAGACTGTACTGCCTCCATGTGCATCCAAGTTGCAATAGCAGAAGGAAAGTATATCACTTCATTGTTTTAGGAAAAATTATACACATTCAAATACTTGGAAGGCAAAAGTAATCCAATGAGACAGATTCTTAGTCTATGTAACCTTTTGGGAAACCTGTTGGGAGCTCTGCCATAGTCTGGTATTTCCCAGAATAAAGCCTTAACACAATAATAATTTCTAAATGACCTACAAAAGAATTCTTCAGTAATCTGAAAGGATTTTTATTCTTAGCTTTATTAAGTTACCAAGAAGTAATGGACCAATTAGAAATAAGGGCTAGAAGTAAAATGTAATTACTTGCTATACTATCTTCCTGTGATCTTCAGCCAAAAGCACTAAAGGTCAGAATGTATGTCTAGTATTAATAAAAAACCAAAGCATTGTTAAGGACGATAGTGAGCATACTCTGAAGATTTAGGAAAAGACAATAAAAAATGATTTTTCTAGCCTGGGGATGGGGAGTAGACTCACACAAGTTCTATAAAATATGGTTAGCACTTACCCATGCAAACAAAGGAAGAAATTCCTCTTTCTTCAAAAACAGATACCATAGAACTCCAAAAGAGGAGAACAATTATGGCGGGGGGGGGGGGGGAGAATTAATTAAAAGAATACAATGATCTGGGTATTTAAAACTCAGATTTACTTATGTGCTGAGACTTTTGAAAAGGAGGAAAAGGCTATGCATGTTTTAAGTGAGGCAGTAGTAGAATGTGAACTCAAGACTGAAAGCTACCTCTGTCTTCAAATTCCATGCTGCCAATCACCCTGTCTTCTGCCTTTTAAGAGAGAAGGTTAGATATTATCTTCCCAAACCCCAAGTCAACATGTCTGAAATCCTCTCATCAACCATCACCTGGAGAAGAGTTTGTCTTCCTTAAAAGCATAATCCTAAGTGAGAGGAAATCTACGGTATGGGTCACCCACCTTGTCATTATTAATTGAATAATTAAATATTGAGTGTTTAATCTGTGCTGGGCAAGATTCTAGCAATTGCATATAGACAGTATGGAAGATGGGTTGGGGAAGGACATGAATGAATAAATGAATGGATGAATAATACAGGAAGAGCATCAGAGAGTTGCAAGTGCTCGTGATAGGAGGGAAGGAATGGTAGAACAGAAGTAGGTAATAACATTAAATTTAAATCAGAAGAACTAAGGGCTAGCTTAGCTTTGCCACAAACTAGTGTTTGGACCTTGGGCACAGCACCTCACTCCCCTGGATCTTCATGCCTCACACATCAAATGAAAGTCATTTTAAAATATAGTGTACTGAACATGTGTGTTTATCTTTGTTCCTTTCCAAAACCCCAGGGAGTGATATAGTAAACAGATGAACTAAAAACAAAACAAAACAAAAAAGGAAGACGTAAACCCACAAGGACAAAAGAGAAGGAAAGTCGACAGCAGTCAGCAGATAAGAGTGTCAACCAAATTTCCGAAGATGAAAGTAGTGGAACCGTTGGTAGCTGACTTAGCAGAATTAAGGAAGCTGAACCCTAGTGTGGAAAGTCAGAAGCCGAAACAAGCCACTAAACAGAATAAAATGAAGTCAGAGAAAAAAGACCAAGCTGGGACTGAAATAAAGCTTTAAAGATAATAATATCACCAGAGAGATAATACAATGATGAATCTACAAAACAAGAACAGTATGCTATAAGAAGAAAATAATCAGAAAGCATCAACAACCACAAAAACTTTTTGGAAATTAAAGGTTGGTAGGAAAAATTTTAAATTCATCAGAAAGATTGAAAGATAAAGTTGAGGGAATCTACTAAGAAGTGAAACCAAGATGCAAAAAGATGGGGAAAGGGAGATAATAAGAAAATCAGAAGATATATCCAAAATCAAAAGATACGTCCAACTTTTGAGGCATTTCGGGAAGAGGAGGAAGGCATTTTAGGAAGAGAATCAAGGAATGAAGAAAAGGAAATTCTCGAATTGAAAACAAATACCAAAAATATCCTGTTATGGAAAAGCAAGAGTATCCATATGAAGGAATCCACAGCAAAAGAGAAAGTCACATCGCTGTAACATTTTATAAAACCACACATAAAGAAAGGATCTGAAAAGTGGATCAGAGGGGGAAAAAGCCAGTCGTTTCCGCACAAACATGTAGGAATCAACATGGCAATGGACTTCTTAACCACAACCCTGGAACCCAGGAGAAAATACCAAAATGTCTTCAAAATTCTAATGGAAAATGATTTCCAACCATTAAACACTAGGGCAAACTGTTAGGTAAATAGGAAGATAAAGACATTTTAGACATGAAATTTCTCAAAAAATTCTGGCTATGCATCCTTTTTTGGGAAGCTGCTGGCGAATGTAATCCACCAAGTCAAAAAGTGTATCAAGTGAGAAAGAGCCGTGGTGGAGCAGGTGCAGTGGATTGGCTCACTGAGTGTCCTAATCTCATGTGCCTCTCTGGTCGTGTAGCGGATGGAAAGCTAAAATCACATTCACCCGTGTCTCTGGAAGACTTCAGTTTTATCAATCACATGCATGTTCAGACACGTGAATTCAGGACTGAGTCAAGGAGACACTGGGTATGTAACACGCGTGGCATCTGGGGCGCCTGGGTGGCTCAGTCGGTTGAGCGTCCGACTTCGGCTCGGGTCATGATCTCACAGTTTGTGAGTTCGAGCCCCGAGTCCGGCTCTGTGCTGACAGCTCAGAGCCTGGAGCCTGTTTCCGATTCTGTGTCTCCCTCTCTCTCTCTGACCCTCCCCCATTCATGCTCTGTCTCTCTCAAAAATAAATAAACTTTTAAAAAATACATAACACGTATGGCACCTTTTTTTGCTGCTGTGGATATATCGAGTGTAAAATGGCTCTGGAGCCAGCAGATTAGCGGCAGCCACCCTGGTCCCTGTATCCAAGCTGGGAGGGGATGGTCCTGGAGTCAATCGCTGATTCCTCCTCCCTCCCCCAGCATCTTGATTAGAGCAGACATGGCAGCTCCAGGAGCCAGTGCTATTCTAGGAGTCGTCGTCGCTGGCGTCCCCACCTGCGGCCCGGCCCTCCAGCCCTGTCCGCAGTTTCCACCACTGAATTCCTGCACTAAATACTTTTCTACTTAAAACAGCTCGGCTGGTTTTTGTGATCTATCTGTACCTGAAAGGATTGTACGCAATAAATATTCAAGGATAGGAATCTGGGATTGTGTGGCCTGGATTTTCGGGAAGGAGTGGGGAGCTGTGACAGTTAGAAGGTGAGATGTTGATAGACCGTGACACCCAGTAGCGTGTTACTTGAATTAGCACCTGTGTGCAGTGAAGCGTGCCTTCTGTAGGCTTTGGTGGGATGCGTAGCGAAGGTCACAGCACGGGGTGCTGCACAATACAAGGGCTGAGAGGCCCTTTTTTGCTCCCTTGGGTCCCTTACAGCCACTCTGGGGCACCCTTTGTCTCCCAGCTCCAGGTAAAAAGTCACACCAGTTAGTTTCAGGGCGTCCTTAGATAATAAAATGTCCGCTTATTCTCTTCAGGCCACACAACACACAGTCAATTTGAGGTTAGTCTCCAATCCCTGACCCCCAACTCTGGCCTGTTGCAGCCAGAAGCCTGCTCTTGGGGAGGAGGAGGAAGACAGCGACCGCTCTCCACCCCACCTAATGCTTCCCCTCCCTCATGTTGCCAACCCTGGGTTTTGGCCGTTCCAGGGTCAGAGGACATGGAAAAGAAAGGAAAGGAAAGCAGAAGAATTCATACCTAACGGGCACCGTGGTGGCGATGTGGCCATCATGCTCTCCGGTCTCAGAGAAGATTTTAAACCAGCTTTTTTTTTTTTTTTTTTTTTAAACCTGGGCAGCTTGGCAGACTTCGTGCAGTCTTCACAAATCCCACATCACTAGAAAGCTTTCGGCTGCGAGTCCCTTGACGTGGGCGCAAGCCTCTGTCTTCTGACCGGTGCTGGCTGCCCCTTCCGCAGTCCGCAGGCATCCAGTGGTGCACCTGCAGCAGGGGACACGGGGACATTTCCACGCTGGCTTCTCACAGGCACGATTCCTTGTGGTCCACAGAAGACACTTACTCATCCTTCCCCCCAACAAAATAGAGAAATGCAGGTTAGTTCCAACACATCACGACCTCTGCTTTGATCCTCCAGCCCCTCCCTCTTTAGATTTCTCAGGTGTAGTTAAAACACGTTCCCCAACTGGGGTGCCTGGGTGGCTTAGTCGGTTAAGCTTCCGACTTGGGCTCAGGTCATAGTCTCATGTCTTGTGAGTTGAGCCCCACATCGGGCTCTGTGCTGACAGCTCACAGCCTGGATCCTGCTTTGGATTCTGTGTCTCCCTCTCTCTCTGCCCCTCCCTCATTCACACTCTGTCTCCGTCTCTCAAAAATGAATAAGCATTAATTAAACACACACACACACACACACACACACACACACACACACACATTCCCCAACTGCTGGGAGCACATATTGAACTCTGTGAGTGGTCCTGTTGAGGCTCTTTCCCCGGACTGGAGGTGAGGCAGGCATCCTTGGGGAGGGGAGGAGAAGCTCACAGCACATCACCAGCTCTCTGCAAAACTCATGTCTCATCACCCACAACCCGTGACTTTACACTCTCCACATAGACAGGGCTATAGGAGTTTTGGGGGTGGGGGGGCGTCTCTTGAAATTTTTGCACCTTGGCCTGAAGATGCTTTGGAAGCTGTTCTCTGTTGCATAGGGGATTTAGCTGAAACTGCCACTATATATTGTTAGGCTCTGACAAAAATTAAACTTAAGACGATGGGCTTTCACTAGACTGGATAATCTTTCAGGTCTCTTCCAGCTCTAACGATGGCATGTGTGGAGGTGGTGGGAAGTGTATTTGAAGAGCAGAGCCCAATGCTGGTGGTCATGGATGGAGATGAAGAAGAAAAGCGTGCACGTGTGTATGGCAGGATGTGGTTGGGGGCACAGGTAGCAGGTGGCCACATAATATTTAGTCCCTATTGACCCCCCCTGAAAGCCTTGGAAAACAAGGCTGAAATCATGACCATCCAAGCTGTCAAAGAACTACTGGCCAGACACCATCATCTGAAGAGAACCGTAAACGGTGGTTTAGGAAATGAAAAACCTTTTTTCTTTTTCTTCTTGAGATCTTTACGATGCTAAGGAAATTCTGCTCAATATATTTAACTAAGGGAGGATCATAACAATGACTCTTACACCACATTAGATCTCAGGGCACCTAGCTGGCTCAGTCGGTGGAGTGTGTGACTCTTGATCTCAGGGCTGTAAGTTCGAGCCCTACACTCGGTGTAGAGATTACTTAAAAATAAAATCTTAAAAACACACACACAAAATTCACTAGGTCTCTGTGTATTTAACAAAAATAAATGGGCACTCTTTTGCAGCAACTCCGTGGAAGCATAAGTGAAGAATGCAGGCTACATTTCAGGCTGCCTATTCTAATGAAATGTTGCCTGACAGAAAATGTAGTAAAAGCTACATCCTTTCTTAAGGAATAAAAAGAGCCCAAGCATTTGGCTCTGATCAGGTGAATAGGTCCCAAACACTCTTTGGTGGACTTCCAATGAGAAAAAATGGCATCTGAGAAGGTTTAGAATTGGAAGAGAGCCAATTTTTTCTTTTTGCTCTGCCTCAATAATATTGATTTCTGAGCATTTGTGTAGAGAAAATTTTCTAAATGCTTTAGGTCTGGAATTAGAGGAAAATTTGCTTCTACATTCTCAGTTTAGAGATTCCAAGAACATTGCTTTCTTTAATGATCTTGAAATTCACTGTGATGATTTATACCCTAACGTTTGAGTCATTTAATTTCCAGTGATGGGAAAAGTGAGGTAAGGGAAAACTAAAGTGATCGATCATCAGGTTAGTCACCCTCAGCAAAACTGTCAATTTGATAGGTAAAAACTGCATATCATTGATTTAATTTTCATCTCTTTGATTACCAGTGAAGTTGGGCATTTTTTTCAGTGCTTAATGGCCATTTATATTTCTTCATTTGTGAATAACCTGTTCACTGGTAGAAATGGCCTTTTGATAAAACAGATAGCAATTTCCACTGGAATAAAGATAAACTATGTTCCAGCCCCTCTGTTTTTTAGTTTGTACCTTATGATACTGCTCTTCGGCCAGTAGATTACAAGTCCCTAGACATAAGACAAAACAAACAAAAAACTAACCATCTTAAATGTGAATCACTTTTAAATGTTTCTATTATAACTACTCTGCTCTCTATTTTCAGACAAGAAATGCTTCTAAAAAGTCAACTGTTTTAACAATAAATTCTTACCCGTGAAAGACAGATACCAATGTTTAACTTGCTTGTCAATTATAAACTTTTACAACTCATTGAGTTGCTGACATGTATCTTCATTGTGAATGGTTGAGACAGACATGTAGTTTCATCTGATGTAAAAATTTTCCAGGTTAAGTCCCTAAAGTCATGCTTCCTTATATTGAACTTTGGGGTCCTAAAGACCCTTGCATCTTTGTGCTAGAATGAATTCCAAACTGCTGCCTGAGGAGAATCTAGGCCATACCCAAAAGTATTGACCTAACTCCATGCCCTTCCAGACTTTTCTGCCCTCAAAAGAAGCTGTCAATCCTATCCCCAGCCCAGATCACTATTAATATTTATGACTCTACCTTGAACTACACCCCAGGTACCTGGCATTAAGAATGACCTTGAACTCACAATACTTATCCAAAGTCAGACAAATAATATTTCTGGAAGAATGACTGAATGGGCTATTCCCCGAGCTCATACTAAGATCTATCCCTAGGAAAGACCGAACCAGAAGAGAAGTGGACCTCAGCTTCCGACAATCCTGTTATTGCTAACTTAAACTCTGACATGATGTTGGCCTACGCCAAGGGGCATTTATATGAAGCCATCAAACTCACCGGCCTCTCACTTTCTTGACTGCCTCCTCTTTATGGACAGTTTTCATCTATACCACCTGAGGTACCTACTCTCCAGAGTCGCATCATAAATATCATCACCAGAAACGGTTCCGCTTACTTCCTAACTCACAAATCTCATACCTCAATCTCTCTGCTGCCCATCCAGGTTCTGTACCCAAGTAGTGCACTGCCACATGCATCACCTCATTAAGAGCACCTACCCATGGGGCGCCTGGGTGGCTCAGTCGGTTAAGCGTCCGACTTCGGCTCAGGTCATGATCTCACGGTCCGTGAGTTCGAGCCCCGCGTCGGGCTCTGTGCTGACAGCTCAGAGCCTGGAGCCTGCTTCAGATTCTGTGTCTCCCTCTCTCTCTGACCCTCTCCCATTCATGCTCTGTCTTTCTCTGTCTCAAAAATAAATAAACATTAAAAAAAAAATTAAAAAAAAAAAAAAAGAGCACCTACCCAAGGACTCAGTCTATCAAAGTTTTCTCGTCCTCATTTTCTTCCTTATTCACCTTAGGTACCGCGGCCTGAAGTTACAAGCACACGTGCAATTTAAAAATCCAAGGGTATAACTTGCTTTAGCTACAGCTTGATGCTAGGGATCAAACGACGTCAAAAGAACTCAGTTTCTCTTCTGGGTTTAAGAGCTGTGCTTCCTCTATGTTGGTAGAGCCTGGGTCCCTACCTTTGTAAAGCCGCCCTGTTGACCCTAGACAGTGCAACTTCACGCTTCTCTTACACGAAGGAGAAATAAATTTCCCTCATATGTAAGTCATTGTTATCTTGTTGTTTCTGTCACTCACGGCCTAATCTAATGCTAACGCTACAGATGCAAAGTGTATGGTGTTGAGCTAGACCGTGGCATTTCAGGAGCCACATATAGCATAATAATGTAAAAGCGAACAGAAAATAGAAGATGAAGGAAAACCCCATGGTACCAAAGCATATCTTTTATGCCATTCTAGTAAGTTTAGACGTTATTCTTTAAGCGTTGTGTATATGTATATACATGGGATATTTGAAATAGTTTTAGCTAGGTGTAATATGATTATTCTAACCATTAGAAAGATTCTTGAAGATCTTTGGGAGTTGGACAAAACCAGAGGAATTGAGCTTATGACAATTCTGGTAAGAGATGTTAAGTGTCAAAATCAGGGCAACAGTACCGGGAAAGACAAAGTATAGACAGATTTGAAAGATACATACAAAATGGAATTGACCAGAATTTAGTCAACCTGAATGACTTCTGAAGCAAGAGAGACAGACAGGCACTATTACAAGACTACAACCAACTGATATAAGAAGTCCACCATGGGCATTCCAGAGGGACGATGTGACAAATTCAGCTACGCATTCTGGGAGATTTTTCATTCACCACTCACATATGTATTTCTCACAAAAGTCCTGAGACTCACATGCATGTTGTGTCCGAAAGGATGTGCATACTTTCCTGGAGTACACACGTATTTGAATCACTCTTATATGTCAGCTATCATTTGGATCAGTTCTTCCTCTTTTAGCGGGCAAGTATTTTCAGCCTACTGCTTCGAGCATGCAAACGAACTATAACTTTATCTTCCTACAATTCAGCTTCGTCTTTGAGTCTCCGTTCTATTGAATGACCTAATGTAGTTATTTTTCCCCCCAACCACTGCAGGTTTAAACTCTGTCGATTCAGGCTTTTTTCTCCCTCCCCATGTTTATTGAGGTCGTTTAAATTCCTGAATGTTTATATAAGCTCACTGTATCGGAGATGGGGAGTGGAACTGGACATTGGTCCAACTGAGAAATGGCAAAAGCCTTCACAATGCAATGGCTATAGAGTTGTATCTTCTAAGTACAGAGGGGTATACAGAGGAAGTTCTACCATCCACATGCCTCTTGTGGGGCAAACATAACAAAATAAAAACAATGCCTACACAAGTTAGAAAATTTTTGTTTGTTTGTTTGTTTGTTTGTTTAGAGACAAAGAGAGAGTGCGCACAAGAGGCAGAGAGAGAGGGAGAGAGAGAATCTCAAGCAGGCTCTATGCTCAGCACAGAGCCCAATGTGGGGCTCAATCCCATGACCCTGGGATCATGACCCGAGCTGAAATCAAGAGTCAGTTGTTCAACCGACTGAACCACCCAGGCATCCTGAAAATTAGTATATTTTTAAAGTGTAAATTGACTTCTGATTCACTTTGGATGAACCGCCCTATTCAGAAAAGAATTGTGGAGATCATAGTTTTTTAGAGTATTGAGAATGGCATGCATACACATTTCAAACTGACTTCTAATTTTATGCAATTATTTCAGTCCACACTATTCATACACTCTGGAAAACTCTATTTGTCTCAAAAGGTCCTATAAGATGGTTAAGTGAGGCTAGCTAATCGGTACAAATGAGAACTTTAGTTCCAGTGTGATCAGCTCCTGATTTTGAGGATCAGGTATTGAGGGCAGTGAGGATATTAATCACTTCATATGGAGCCCTCAGTCATCCATCTCACGACTCCCCGTAGAACCACTTGGAGAACAGCTAGTTTCAACACCAAATTTATTATCAAAATCAATCAGTGGTAGGAAAAGATTACAAACACTCCATTTACAAATACAAAATTCTAACTGATAGAACTCTTTCTCTATTCTCCATACCCAGAAACATTTTTCTTTAATTCCCATCCAAAGTCTTCAGTCTTTGTATCTGAAATTAAATGTCACTACCTTTTCAATTTAAAGATCCCTTATCGGGAAACCTGGCTGGCTCAGTCCGGTAGAGCATGCAACTCTTGATCTTGGGGTTTTAAGTTCAAAGCCCATGTTGGTGTACAGATTACTAAACATAAAATCTTGGGGAAAAAAAAACCCTTATCAGTTACCCTGATTTTGTCTTCTGGAGGGAAACTTGCGGAAACTTTAAATGTATTCAACAAATATTTGTTTACTGCCTGTGATAATCCAGGTGATGTGGTAGGCACTGGAGTACCACTGTGAATAAAACAGACCAAAACACAAATCCTTGTCTTGATGCAGCTTACATTCTCTTGGGGGGTGCAAACAATAAACAAAATAATAAGTAAGATGCATATTATGTTATATGATAGTAAGTGCTAAGGAGAAAGATAAAGGAGACAAGGGGGTAGAGGGGCAGTTTTAAATATAGTCAAATGAAGACACTCGAGTGGAGCTTGGATGAGGTGAGAGAGCAGGCTATGCAAAGACAGAAGGAAAGAGCTCTTCCAGAGGGAAGGGCAAGTACAAAGGCTCTGAGGTGGCAGCCTGCCTCTCCTGTTTGAGGAACATCAAGGAAGCCAGTCTGGGGCACCTGGCTGGCTCAGTCAGTAGGGCATGCAACTCTGGATCTCAGGGTTGTGAGTTCGAACCTCACACTAGGAGTAGAGATTACTTAAAAATAAAATCCTAAAAAAAAAAAAAAAGGAAGCCAGTATGTTGTGAAGGTATTAAAGAGGAAGGTGAAGGGGTGCCTGGGTGGCTCGGTCGGTTAAGCGTCCGACTTCGGCTCAAGTCATGATCTCATGGTCCGTGAGTTCAAGCCCCGCGTCGGGCTCTGTGCGGACAGCTCAGAGCCTGGAGCCTGTTTCGGATTCTGTGTCTCCCTCTCTCTCTGCCCCTCCCCTGTTCATGCTCTGTCTCTCTGTCTCAAAAATAAATAAACGTTTAAAAAAAAATTTTTTTAAAAAAAGAGGAAGGTGAAGATGAGAAGATGAGGCCCAAGAGGTAATGAGAGACCAAGGCAAGGAATTTGACTTTTGCAGTGACATCAGAACCAATTAGAAGTTCTGGAGCATAGCAGTGACGAGATCTGACTTACATCTTGCAGGGTGGTAGCTTCCAGGTTGAAAATAGCAATAGTAACGGCAGGGCAAGACCTAATTAGATACTATTCCAGTAATCCAGGCTACAGATGACGGCAACTTGGAACATGGTGGCAGAGGTGGAAGTGTTGAGAAATGACTAGAATCTAGACATATTTTGAATACACACCCTATAGAATTCGCTGAGGGGATACTTATGGAGAGATGAGAAAGAGTGGAATCAAGAACGAGATGTCTGTCCAAAGAAGACACACAGATGGCTAAAAGACCCATGAAAACATGCTCAATATCACTCATCGTCGGCGAAATGCAAATCAGAACCACAATGAGACACCACCTCACACCTTTCAGAACGGCTGAGATTAACAACACAGGAAAGAACAGATGTTGGCGCGGACGTGGAGAAAGGGGAACGCGCTTGCACTGCTGGTGGGAGTGCAAACTGGTGGAGCCACTGTGGAAAACAGCATGAGGTTCCTCAAAAAGTTAAAAACAGAACTACCCTAAGATTCAGCAATTGCACTACGAGGTATTTACCCGAAGGACACAATAATACTGATTCAAAGGGATACAGGCACCCTGATGTTTATAGCATCATTATCAACAATAGCCAAACTATGGATTCAGCCTGAGTGTCCACTGACTGATGAGTGGATAAGGAAGATGTGATACACACACACAGACACACACACACACACACACACACACACACACACACACTGGAATATTACTCAGCCATAAAAAAAAGAATGAAATCTTGCCATTCGCAATGACATGGATGGAGCTAGAAAGTATTATGCTAAGTGAAGTAAGGCAGTCAGAGAAAGACAAATACCATATGGTTTCGCTCATACATGGAATTATAGCTCAGCTGGTTGAGCATCCGACTTTGGCTCAGGTCATGATCTCATGGTTTGTGAGTTGGAGCCCCACATCGGGCTCTCTGCTGTTACCACAAAGCCTGCTTTGGATCCTCTGTTACCCTCTCTCTCTGCACTTCCACTGCTTGTGCTCTCTCTCTCTAAAATAAATAAACACTAAAAAAAAAATTTTTTTAATCTGTCCTATGTGCCTTACTTTCTTTTTTTTTCTTTTTTTTTTTTTTAACGTTTATTTATTTTTTAGAGAGAGACAGAGCATGAACGGGGGAGGGTCAGAGAGAGAGGGAGACACAGAATCCGAAACAGGCTCCAGGCTCGGAGCGGTCAGCACAGAGCCCGACGCGGGGCTCGAACTCACGGACCGCGAGATCATGACCCGAGCCAAAGTCGGCTGCCCAACCGACTGAGCCACCCAGGCACCCCTATGTGCCTTATTTTCTAAGCTTAAACTTCCAGAAATACAAATACAACATTTCTAATTAAAATATTAAATTATTTGTACCAGCATGCATAATCCAAATATACTTAAAATTACTCATGGATTATTCAAAGGCAGATACTAAAGTTTGCCTTTGAATAATTATTAATCTATATTATATCTATATAGTATATTAATATATAATATTAACCAATACTAATCATAGTATTAATCATAAACTTAATTAATTTTAGTTCATTATGAAGCTCATCAGGTTATGTGCAGACTGCATATATATAGAAGTTCAGGGACATAGAGAATTTTGCTTAACAGTTCATTTCCACTCAGTGAGCATTTATAGAGCACCACTATGCACCAGCTGTGTGTGTGCTGGGGAAATAACAATGAGTTAATCATTGCATCTGGCCTTGAGGAACTTACAGTCTACCAGACCGTCAAACCGATAGCCATAATTCAAAATGAAATACATTATAGAAGATATGAGATATTACAGAAGTACAGAGTACTCTTTGCTTAACTGTTGTAGAAACACAGAGAGTGAAAAATAAGTTCTCCTTGGGGATATAAATGGTTCAGAAAGATTACAAAGCAGACATAATATTTGTTCTGGGCCTTGAAAGAGAAACAGAAATTTGCTGACCAGTTGGAGGGTGAAAGGGATATAATGAGAGGACGCAATGGCATGGGGGAAAAAGGTGTAGCATGAATAGCATGTCATGTAGAGAAGTCACTGACTAGATCACAGATGCCACATTATGATTGGAGGTATATCACACAATTAGGTATTCAGACTTCATCCTAGGGTGAATGAGTCATCAAAAGTGTTCAATGCCATAATTCTAGATGCAATGCAGAACTAAATGGGAGTCTGCCATGGACTGAATTATACCCCTCAAAAGAGACACAAAGAAGTCCTAACCTCCAGGACTTCAGAACGTGCCTTATTTGGAAACAGTCTCCGCCCATGATCAAGTTAAAATGAGGTCATTATGGTGGGCCCTAATCCACTGTGACTGGTGTCCTCATAAAAAGGGGTAAATCTGGACACAGACACACACATACACAGAGGGAAGGCTATGTGAAGAGATACCGGAAAAATGTCATGTTACAATGGAGGATTGGAATGGGACACCTACATGCCAAAGAATGCCAAAGATTGCCAGCAAAGCACTAGGAGCGAGGCAAGAGGCCTGGAACAGATTCTCTCTCACAGCCCAAAGAAGGAAGAAACCTGGCAACACCTTGTACTTGTAGCCCCCAGAACTATGAGACGTTACTTTAAGCCATTCTGTTAGTGGTACTTCGTTACAACAGACCTAGGAAACCAATGCCTAGGAAACCAATGCCTACTGTTCCTGAGCAGTACAGTCCAAAATGATAAGAGACTCAACAAAGACAGTGACAGCGGGGAGTTCAGAAAAGGTCATAAATCTGAAAGATACCACTGATGTAAACATAACAAGGTTTAATGATTGGCTGAGTATGCCAAAGGAGAGAAGGGAGTCTGGCACGGATGAAGTTTTTATTCTATCTTAATCACCTGAATGTTGTGTCTAAACTACCTTACCTTAGATCCTTGTTAGGATCTAAGGATCTCCTTAGATCTCTCCTGAGGCTGGGGACCTTATAAAAAGTCCCATGCCTTTTCTTCTGGCTAACGGTGTCGAATTAAGCTATGCTTCTGACCTCTCATTGAAGCCTTTCTTTGGGCAGGTTTCCCGTTTGCATCCTGTTGGCTTGTAGCTATGTTCTGCTCCATCTACCTAGTTTCTTTAAGATGCTTCACTTGAGCTGCCTATCTTGCTTTCCATTTTAGTTTTGTCCAGGATGCTATGTATTAGATTATCCTTAGCTCTACATTCTGCTGCCTTTAGACCAATTTCATCTCTTCCTGATACAAACACAAACCCCTAGCCCCTAGATTCAGGGGCACAAGCTCTCACTTGTCCAGGGAGCTAGAACAGACACTAAATACACTAAGGAAAAGGAAACATGACAAGAAATCTACATTCACTTTTGGACACTATAGAGGCTGTATTTTTGACACAAAGGGAAGCCACTGACCAATCCTTCTTCCAGAACTGCTAATATGCCATATACCCCATCCAAAGGGATTGGCTTGTTACATCTTCCTGTCTCACTGGCCTTATGTCTTTGATATAAACGCCCGTTCCAAACTGGGCCAACTGGATTGTCTCTGGAGAAAAATGGAAATTGGTCTCCGGATGTGTCTAGATATCTAACATGGAACTTGCAGCAACCATAGTCTTCCAAATGGACTCAGGAGGAGACAAAGCTGGTTCACAGGCAGGTAAGAATTAAGCAGATATTAGAAGGAAGTAAATATGAGAGAGGCAGACACACATGCTGCCTGTGTTCCTTACAGCTTTCTCTTTCCTAGTTCCAATCCCTTTATGACACCATCTACATTCCTGCTTGTGGATTGTATAAAAATACCTCTGTATCTTTAGGATAAGTGCATTTATCTTTTTATATCACCCTGACTGGAGTTTGTTTCAAAGAATCCTAACCAACACAGATGTGTTGAATCTGAAATGTGTATCCAACACTTAAGGACAGAGGTATTCTGGAAATGTGGGTCTCAAGACAGAGAAGCGGTTAAGGAAAGGACATGTGGTTTGGGTATGGGAGTAACTGAAGTCACTGGAGTTGATAAGGTCACCAGAGGTTGTTCAAAGCGATAGAAAAAGGAAGGAGAGGGTAAAGAGAGGAAAAGTGGGTCTCTTAGGAACTTCAATATTTAAAAAATGAATGACAGAAAGAGAAGTCAGTGAATAAGGTTAAAAAATACAGATTAGGAAAGAATGCTTATGTAGAAACCAAGAAACAAAAGTATCTAGATTGAATTTATAGAAAATCCAACCATCGGGGCGCCTGGGTGGCGCAGTCGGTTAAGCGTCCGACTTCAGCCAGGTCACGATCTCGCGGTCCGTGAGTTCGAGCCCCGCGTCAGGCTCTGGGCTGATGGCTCGGAGCCTGGAGCCTGTTTCCGATTCTGTGTCTCCCTCTCTCTCTGCCCCTCCCCCGTTTATGCTCTGTCTCTCTCTGTCCCAAAAATAAAAATAAAAAACGTTGAAAAAAAAAATTAAAAAAAAAAGAAAATCCAACCATCAGTGGCTTAAACAGGGATTAATTGGTTTGTCTCAAACAAGATGTCCAGAGCTGGAACAACAGATCAACAACTCCACGGAGGACTCATGCTCTTCCTCTCTCTTCCACTAACATCTTTAGCATCTAACCTTCATCTCTCTGGTCACAGGATGGTTGTTTATTCTTCCAGGTAGGAAGGAAAAGCAAAAGAGAAAGAGTGAAGGGCAGTATGGGTGTCAGTCCCTTGTTAGAAAAGCAAAAGGTTTACCAAAAGCCCTACTTAAGTCTCATTGCTCAGATCTCTGTTGTCACCGGGCCATTCCTACCTGGAGGAAGACTAGAAGAGAACTATGGAAAAGAGCTGGGTCAGCCAATCAGCTTTTAACAACAGATTATAGTCCATAACAGCTACAGGGAGGTCAAGAAGAATGATACCTAAAGACAGATGATGAGGAGAGGGTAGAGGATTTGATAGTAAGAAAATCCCTGGCAACCTATCAAAAGCAATTTCAGAGGGGCATCCAGTTGACTCAGTCAGGGGAGCATGTGACTCTTGACCTACAGGTTGCAATTTGAGCTGCACATTGGTGTAGAGAGTGCTTAAAAATAAAATCTTAAAAAAAATAATTTCAGAGGTACATTAGGTATGGAGAAGGCTGCTGAAGACTCACTGGTGGGTAGGAAATGAGTATAGGTAGTTCTTTCCTAATGTTTGAAAAGGAGAATAATGGAGAAGGCAAAAATCTAAAGGAGAAGCATATAATAGAGATGTTTTGTTTGGCTTTAGGACTGTGACTACTTGAGCATGTTTGTATACACTGAGGAATAGAAACAATTGGAGACAAGGAGGTATGAGGTATAAACAGCAGACAAAAAGATCAACTGTGGGGGAGGGGGGGGGGAGGGAGTCCAAAATCCCCTGGGTGACAGGGAATTAAATGAGATATTGAAAGCGATACCTTTGTCTCCAAAACAAGAAAGGGAGAATGAATAACAATAGTGTAAGTTTGGATGCGGGTGTGAAAAAAAGGTGGACTTATTGAAAACTCTATTTTAGCAAAAATACACTTAGAACCTTGAATTCACTATTATTCAATTTTAAGAAAGGCATGGAGAAGTAGTAAGATCTCATCAGAATTCAGGTGTGCTTGGTTTATCTGGATCCCGGAGCTGACTCTGCCAAGTATAGGATTTTTCCGATTTACAGAACGGAGTCAGGAGAATGGGAGCTTTTATGAGCATCTCAAAATCTCACTTTTTTTTTGTTTGTTTGTTTTGGTCCCTTCTGTATCTCTCGGGGCTGCAAGTCCCCAGAGAGTATGTAGAGGATACCTGGTCTTTTTCTCACTCTTCGTGGTACTGGAAGAAGATACACGGCGGCGGCAGGAGCAATGGCCAAAGCGCTTGCTAGAAGCATCCAGACCTTGCTCTGCAAATTTTTTTCCATTCTGTTCTGAACTCCTTCGCCTTAGCACGCGCGGGAGGCGGCGCTGAGCAAGGCTAGACTGCAGGACGCCGTCGGCGGGCACCTTCAGGGGCGTGGGAAGGGGCAGGGCCTTCGTGGGAAGAAAGGCGCCCCAGAAGTGACCTATTCGCAGAAGCCCACTCTGGCTCTGACAAACCCGCCCCCACGACCGTAAGAAAACGATTCTCACTTTTCATTGGCTGACCCTCGCGGAGGGGTGCCCTTGCTTCGCTTTCATTGGCTGCCGCTGCCGTCACGTCCTCTCGCCACACCCACCTTCCCGGCGGCGCCCAGTGAGCTTTCAGGGAAAGAGATTTACCGAGGGCGGGGACGGGAGTCGCGCGCAGTCAGCCCGGTGCCCCCTCCCGCGCGCCCCGCCCCCTGGCCCGAGGCCCCGCCCCTCGGCCGGCCGGGCCCCGCCCCTCCCTCCAGAGAGGGCGGGGACCAGGCGGCGGCTGCAGTCGCAGGAATATGCTGGAAGCCGGCGGGCGGGCGCCCGGGCGGTGCTGAAGGGACAGTTCCCGCCGCCAAACTTGCCCGGCAGCTGGAGGGCAGGCGGGCGGGGCGGCCCGCGGGGGCACGTGAGCCATGGAGACCATCTGGATCTACCAGTTCCGCCTCATCGTGATCGGGGACTCGACGGTGGGCAAGTCGTGCCTCCTGCACCGCTTCACGCAGGGCCGCTTCCCGGGGCTGCGCTCGCCCGCCTGCGACCCCACGGTCGGCGTGGACTTCTTCTCCCGCCTGCTGGAGATCGAGCCGGGCAAGAGGATCAAGCTGCAGCTGTGGGACACGGCGGGGCAGGAGCGCTTCAGGTAGGGCCGCCGGGACCGCCGCCCCCACCCCTCCACCCCCGGGACCTCGGCGCGTCGGCCGCCCCCTCCCGGCTCGGAGGAGGCTCCGGCCCTGCGCTCTCCAAAGTGCAAACACTCCCTTCTCGCTTCCCCTTTGCCCCTCCTCTTCCAGGGACGACTTCCTCCTCCGCAATTTCTCACTTCTCCCTTTGGCGCCCATTTCCTGCGCCCCCTTTCCCGCCTGAGCCGGGTCGCCCCCCCAACCCCCACCTGGCGGACCCCCTCTGGCTCCGCGATCTGTCTGCCCCTGCCCAACTCTTCGCCACCCCCAACACCACCCTGCCGCCTGCTCCCCAAACTCGGCGCCCCTCGCTGCGCACACCCCGACCCTGCCACCTGCCCCCGCCCCCCCTCCACCCCGAGCTCCCCTTCTGCTCCCCCTGCACGCGGCCCGGGAGAACTGCGGAGTGGGGCTCCCACGTTGGTGGTGGGTCCCCCACCCCCAGCCTGCTGCATGAGCTCACCGGGCCTCGTTCGGAGAGGGAGGGGGATGCTGTAATGGTCCTCAGAAATTCTGGGCCCTGTGACCCGTGGGAACGCGTCTCCGGGAGCTGCTCGGTGCCACCTCGGGGCCGCAGGCACAGCCGAGGGCTCCTGGTGCTGTTTGGTGAGGGTTGAGTTGTGTTTCGAAGTTTGTCATCTGCGGTGGTTTGGTGGGGAGGAGACAGACGCCCTGAGGTTTTGTCACGAACTTTCGCTTTTCTGTTATTTGTCGTGGGCGCTTAACGTTCCAGGGTGGTGCTACATCAGAACGTGCGTTCTCAGTAGAGGAGGAGGGATCCCGCACGAGAGTTTGCAAAGACGGTCGTGTTATGTCACTAAGAACTAGATGTAATCTGCCTGCATTTCCTGGGTGTTTAAGACCGAACTACGTAATAAAGCGTATTTAAATTTCTGGGATTGGGGGACACTTTTTTTGGGGGGGGGGTTGTTTTGTGTAGTTTTAGAGGAAGGTAGGAAATCTGATACACTGTAGCGTTTGGGCTTTTTTTTTTTTTTTTTTTTTTTTTTTTTTTTAAGATTGCATTGTCACCTAAAACTCGCTTAAGCAAGCATTTTGCAATCTTCAGCAAGTCCTCCGCTTGTGAAATGCAGTCCTCCAGGAGGGGGCTTCCCAAACATGGCGTCCCGGCCCCAGCCCCAGCCCCCAGCACTTCCCAATGAGATCAGCATACTTCTGTGGGGATGTTCCAGCTTGTAAAGTGCTGGTTTCCATTCCCAGCTACACACTGATCCACACGATCCACACACACGATCCGGGAACTCCCATGCGTGGAGTGGAAAGATGGGAAGGCCAGCCCTTCAGAGAGATGGTAAAGGTTACTGTTCAAGGTTCGAATTGTACAGTCCCTAGAAGTCCATGAGGAAACTTGTTTTTCCTTCTCAAGAAGCCTCTTTTAGTTAAATAGGGTTTCAAACTTCTGATTCCTCATCTGTAAAATGGGGTTATTATGATCTCTAAGATTCCTTCCTCTTTCACCATTGTGAGATGGTTTGCAGATTCCATCACCTGTGATCTCAGTCAGAGATGAAATTTAAGATATTTTGTGGTCCTCCCCCCCAAAAAAGGCATTTACTAATAACTCTTGCTCTACCCTCTAAAATGAATGTAATAAAAACATACTCTTTATACCTTAAACTTCTAGAAACTAGTGAGTTGCAACTACAAGAAACATAAGTAGTGAAGTCTTATTGTATCTAATTATTTCCTAAGAAGTAATTCCTCACCTTATTGACAACAAAGTAAAGGATAATTAATTTGTTAGACTTTAAAGTCCTTTCTGCTAAGTAGATCATTGTTTTTTAATGCCTTTGAGCAGATGTAAATAGCAATTTGTTTTATATACATTATTAAAACCAGACGGTACCTCTCCCATAATAATACAAGGACATTTAGGGAATGTTTACTGACAATGAGTCATGCTTTATTTTGTCTGGCTCTTTACCAAAGACGTATTCATAAATACATACATATTTCAATAGCTACCTTCCAATACTGCTTTCTGTAGTTTAGCAGAATATTTCAACATGAAATTGCATTTGAAACAATCATTGTTAAACCACTCTGTGTCTTTTCAGAAGAAAATAGATACTTTTTTGAGTAATAGATACATTTTATTTCATAGAAAGTCACTATAGTTCATGAAGGTATTAGTCATATCATTAGGAATTCATAGGGAATTTTATATTTGAGGGTTTATTGTTGATTGTACATAAACGAGCAGAAAGGAACCTACTTTAGACAACTCAGAGTATAGTTTGAAAGCATTAAAAAAACAGAACAAGGGGCGCCTGGGTGGCGCAGTCGGTTAAGCGTCCGACTTCAGCCAGGTCACGATCTCGCGGTCTGTGAGTTCGAGCCCCGCGTCAGGCTCTGGGCTGATGGCTCGGAGCCTGGAGCCTGTTTCCGATTCTGTGTCTCCCTCTCTCTCTGCCCCTCCCCCGTTCATGCTCTGTCTCTCTCTGTCCCAAAAATAAATAAAAAACGTTGAAAAAAAAAAAATTTAAAAAAACAGAACAAAATAGGCAATAAGTATGACCCTACCTAATCTTCATTTTCTCCCCCACCCCAGCTTTACTGAGATGTAATTGACAAATATTAAGCCTTAACTTTCAATGTTCAGATTAACACATGCTAGAAGACAATAATTACTTTCAAAAAGAAGAAACAAAATCAAAGTGAAAAAGGTTTACAAAAATAATGTCTATGTGAGCATACTGTAAATTATAATATAACACTCAAATGTTTTTGTTATTAACACTGTGTTAGTGAGGGTAAATGTCAAATTCCTGCATTAAGGCAAGTCAGAATTACAGTGCCTTCATTAAAGATAAAAGTTTATTTCTCTTTGTGTGACAGTTTCATCAAGGTAAGTGGTCCGTGTTGGTGGAGTAACTCTGCTCTAAGCCATCATTCTGGTACCTTCTTATTTTTCTGCCACCACTGAGACATCATCATCTTCTTCACGAACACTGTGTTCCCGCACAGGGGAATGGAAATGGAGAGTGTTCCTTTGGAAATAGAGCAAGCAATGTTCCTTTTAAGCAAGGGAGACCAATGTGGTACAGATCCCTTCAGCTCTAAGTTCACTGAGGAGGAAGGAGTTAAAAGGCCACAGGTAGATGAGCTACCGTGTGCCCATGAAGAAGGGAATGTGGACCTAGCATGGTGGGCTTTCCAGGGAAACTAGCAATTGCCGCTTTGATTTTTTTTTTTTTTAATTTAAGTTTATTTATTTATTGTGAGAGAGAGACAGAGAGCAGGCAGGGGAGGGCAGAGAGAGAATCTCCAGCAGGCTCTGCCTGTCCATGTGAAGCCCCAACATGGGGCTCAAGCTCACGAACCATGAGATCATGACCTGAGCCACCCAGGCACCCCACCACTTTGAATTTTGAATCATCATAGTGGACGAAGTTTCGCAGGAAAAGAAGCAAGAATATTGTTCAGCACAGGGTGACTCAGGATAAATATTAGAGGGCATCAAATATAAGGTTCTAAATTTTGAACTTCCCGTAAAAAGCACTTAAAGCAATATAAAGATAAAGTGAGGGGCGCCTGGGTGGCTCAGTTGGTTGGGCAACCGACTTCGGCTCAGGTCATGATCTCACAGATCGTGAGTTCGAGCCCCACATCAGGCTCTGTGCTAACAGCTCGGAGCCTGGAGCCTGCTTCAGATTCTGTGTCTCCCCCTCTCTGTGCCCCGCCCTTCCTCATGCTCTGTGTCTCTCTGTCTCTCAATAATAAATAAATGTTAAAAAAATAAATAAATAAAGATAAAGTGAGATAAAGAAATAGCAGTGTTGGCTGTAGGGCTAGGAAACCTCAGGGCTTCAAACCAGATTTTGCCTTTTATTCCTTGTTGTCTGATCTTCGGGGTGTTATGGTTACAGCCAGTGATTGCAAAGCTCAGATGCAAAGAGAATAGCAGCCTCTTGGTGCCATGCTTCTCGAAGTGTGTTCTGCAAGAACAGTTACCTTTGTGATTCTCTTGAAAAATGAATTCTGTGACCAGGTAAGGTTGGGAATCCCTGCATCCCATGTAGAACTCTCTTAGAAATTCATATCAAAGGCTCTCAGAAGTACTGTAACAAGCCCGTTTAACCTTGATTAAACCAGCATGTCTCAAATGTATTTGACAGGCTCTTTTTAGAAGGTAAAAATCCAGGTGCCTGGGTTGCTTAGTTGGCTGAGTGTCAGACTCTTGATTTCGGCTCAGGTCATGATCCCAGGGTTGTGGGATTGAGCCCCACATTGGACTCTGCCCTGAGTGTGGAACCTGCTTAAGAATCTCTCTCCCCCGTGCCTCTCTCTCCCACTTGTGCGTACGCTCTCTCTCTCAAAAATAAAAAATAAAAAAATATGAAAATGTATGATAACTTGTGTTCTAACGAGTACAACCCCAGGGAAGCTCCCTTGGTGAGTTGGTGCAGTCACATTCTTTTTTTTTTTTTAATATTTATTTATTATTCTGAGAGAGAGTGCGCGGGACGGGGGCAGAGAGAGAAGGAGAGAGAATCCCAAGCAGGCTCCACACTGTCAGCACAGAGCCCGGATGTGGGGCTCGATCTTACAAACCCTGAGATCATGATCTGAGCCGAAATCAAGAGTCAGATGCTTAACCGACTGAGCCAGCCAGGCGCCCCAAGTACAGTCTCATTCTTTAGGTGGAATTCCTAAACTGTTGAGGTTTGGAGCAGTGGGAGACCTCAGGAGCTCATTAACCAGCTCGTTAACAAAGGGCTGTAAGTAGTAAGTGCCAGAGAAGGGACGCTGCCCCCCACCCCGCCCCGCTCCACTGGGCCCCCAGAACCTGAGGATGGCCTCTGCCTAACAAGCTGAACTTTCTGGACCTCTCCCTACCCCTCTGTCTGTCTTGTCATCTCTTCTCTAGCAACCCTTCTACTGTGTATCTGTCTTCCTCACGTGTCCTTCCTCTCCTTCAGCTGAGTTTTGTTTTTCCATTGCCCCTTTCCTGGATCTGTCCCTCTTCATTTCCTCCCATCCTCCCTCTTTTTCTCTCCTTCCTTTTTATGTTAGTGTGTCGCTTCCTCTCCTATTTCTTTCTGGCTTCTCTCCCCTCATCTGTCCCTCTGGCTCCGACCTGTCTGTGTTCCCTCCTACCCCTTCAAAACACTGATACAAAGTTAATGTGTAAAAGTGGCTTAATTTATGTTCTCTATTTTTAATTTTAAAAGCAATGTCTATTTCTCCTTAGAAGAATTTTTTTAGAAACTTTTTTTTAATGTTTATTTATTTTTGAGAGGGAGAGGAGAGATGCAGAGAGAGGGAGAGGGAGGAAGAGAATCCCAAGCAGGCTCCACGCTGTGGACGCAGAGCACAAGGCGGGGTCCATCTCACAAACCGTGAGATCATGACCTGAGCCGATATCAAGAGTCAGAGGCTTAACCGACTGAGCCACCCAGATGCCCCAAGAGAGCTCATTAAGTGCCTAAACTAAATTGTTTTCTTTTGTTTTGTGTTTGATTCCTACCCTCTTTACGACAGTTCATAGTCTTTAACAGAAAAAGATTTTCCAATCCTGGATTGCTGGGTTCACAACTGCACACATAACAGAGCAGAAACTGTCCACAGTTAAGCTCCACAATCACTGCAGTCTCCTGTCGTTCCAGGTTTTAGACACGATACAAGCAAGGCTCTATTTGTACTGAGTAATCAGATAAAATAATGTCCTGGTTCAAATTATTTGTGCCGCAGGGGCGCCTGGGTGGCTCTGTCGATTAAATATTCGACTTCAGCTCAGGTCATGATCTCACAGTTTGTGGGTTCAACCCACATGTCAGGCTCTGTGCTGACAGCTCAGAGTCTGGAGCCTGCTTCAGATTCTGTGACTCCCTCTCTCTCTCTCTCTCTCTCTGCCCCTCCCTCACTCTCACTCTGTCTCTTTCTCTCTCTCTCTCTCAAAAATAAATAAACATTAAAAAAAATTTTTTTTTAATTATTTGTGTTGTAACAGAAATCTAGCCAAATTAGTTTAGATGCTTGGGATAAATTATAAATGATCCAGATCTCCTGAATGACGAAGGCTCATGGAATAGACAGGTGTCTGGAAGTATGGAAGCTCCCAAAGCAAGAGTTTGTGGGTTTTCACTCTGGTTCGTTTTCTTCTCCAACTCTGCCAGCTCCCGGTTCTCTTAGTGTCTGAGCCTCTTACTCAGACTCACGGAAGAAAATAATCTCATGGGCCACTTGACCATCTCGTTTGCTACGCATTGACTACCATGAATCAGCTTCCCCACAGCCACATTTTAAGATACGTATACACATAATACAAATGCAAATATACTAGGTATGTATGACAAGTCATACAACACAGATGTATCTGTGAAGGTCTACTTTTTGGAAAAGAGAAATTCACAGAAGGAAGTGACCAATCATCCCAAAAAGGATTCTGTGGTGTTTCCAGGTAAAATGGTATGTCAGAACGAGCCAGCGTCTTTTCTAACAAGCGTAACGGAACGTGAAAAGATGCCACAGGTAGCCAGACATATTTTTATCCTGCAGAGATTACTTGCCTTGTCCCCTCGGGACATTCAGACCATTTTGAGTGACTCTGTAGTCAGCACAGTCAAGAAACAAGCTAGTAGTTAGAAAAACCTGTCATTGTCTTAATTTCTTTTTTCTTAATAACTCCGTTGATGTGGTGGATGTGGCCACAACCTCAGTGCCCCTATTGGTACATGAAGGTGGTTATACATCCTGAAGTAAACTAAATATTATACGCCCGATACCTAAGGGCCCTGGGCTGGCATTAGGCAAAATTGCAAAGTAGGTAAAGCTCGTTCTTCGGGACTTTTGGGGGCTTTCCCACTTCTCTTCTGTATTTTGGGTAGTGAGTCCTCGGCCTGTTCTTGTCCTCTGTCCTCCCTCACATCCCTTCATTGTCCATCTTGGCTTCAGGGAGAGACACGAAATTACCCATGGTCGAAAACAACTTAGTAAGAGTCTTGCCAGGAGTGTTGCTGTTCTAAAAGAGGGCGGCCACCTAGTGAGAGAATGTCTCATCCTGATGCTTGCCTGTTAGCAGAGCTCCAGGTATGTGGCCGGTGGGTGTTGGAATCTCCTCTCCTGACGCTACAGTGATGACCACGTGTTCTGGCACCTTGACCCCGTGTTTAGCTTTCACAGCAAGGGCTAGAAAAAGAAACTTAGAGATGATGTTGTGAGTACATAGAACACCACAGTAAAGTCTTCACTTGAAGAAAAGTGCTTTGCTCAGAGAGGGGGTAGAAATTTCTAGCCAGTGTCACTTTGCCAAGCATATACAGATTTTTTAACAACTTCCCTTTCATCGTCATGTTGCTCTAAAGTTTTTAAAGAGGACTTCTTAGGGGTGCCTGGGTTGCTCAGTCAGTTGAGTGTCTGACTTCAGCTCAGGTCATGATCTCATGGTAAACAAGTTCACAAGTTCGAGCCCCCTGTCGGGCTCTGAGCTGACAGCTCAGAACCTGGAGCCTGCTTCGGATTCTGTGTCTCCCTCTCTCTCTGCCCCTCCCCCCACTCTCAAAAATAAATAAACATTAAAAGAAATTTAAAGAGGACTTCTTGGAACGGCCTAAGGATATTTCTTATATTAGTTATTCTTATCCTGACTGAGTTAGAGGGAATCTTCTTTTTTCTAGTCTGCTCGGTCAAGCAGTAGAAAAGGTGAGTGGAAAAAGTGATACTGAGACACACACACACACACACACACCAGGGAACATCACATATTGCTTTAATAAGCTATTTTAATTCTTTCTAAAGCAAAGTACCTGCAAACCTATACTTCTGATTTTAATAAATCCCTAAATGTCAGCAACTTTTCATCAATTCTGCTAATACATAATTTAGGGAAGTTCACTTTAAAAATTGCTACCCCAGGGGTGCCTGGGTGGCTTGGTCGGTTAAGCATCCAACTTCAGCTTAGGTCATGATCTCAAGGTTCGTGAGTTTGAGCCCCGCATCAGGCTGTGTGCTGACAGCTCGGAGCCTGGAGTCTGCTTTGGATTCTGTGTCTCCCTCTCTCTCTGTCCCTCCGCCACTCACGCTCTCTCTATTTCTCTCTCTCTCTCTCTCTGTCTCTCAAAGATAAATAAACACTAAAAACTTTTTTTCTTTAATTACTACCCCACACACTCTACCTGGCTTGTCATAAAACATCTTTTTATGGTAGAAACAAACAAACATTGTTTTCTGAAAGGAATCACTTTATGTAATAAAGTACTGGTCTGACTTTTAGGAGTTCCAGAAAAACATGAAACAAAGGTTAAAGTATATTTATACTTTAAGCTGTGAAAAGTGTTTCAAAATACAGGTAAGCAGTTCTGCATATAAGCACGACTAAGTAAATATTGATGGCTAGCTGACATTAGTTTGGTTTAAAATCTTAACAGCATTCTTTCTTCTTTTTTTTTTTCTTATGTTTTTTTTTTTTATTTTGAGAGAGCAAGTGAGCTGGGCAGGGGCAGACCAAGAGAGAAAGAGAATCCCAAGCAGGGTCCAGGCTACCAACACAGGGCTTGATCCCAGGGACCACAGGATCATGACCTGAGCCAAAATCAAGAGTCAATCAGATGTTTAACCAACTGAACCACCAAGATGCCCCAGTGAATAGCATTCTCTTAAACATTCTTGAGATGTAGTGACTTTTTCTGTTTTCCTTCCTATGGTAGCAATTCATTTTTAATTTAGGAACAACTTGCTAAGTCAAATGACTGTATTACTGGAAGTATGTCTTTTAAGACCATCAACTGGTATCAGTAGCTAGGATATAACTGATATAACAAAACCATCAAAAATATCTCGGTGCCGGGGCGTCTGGATGACAGGGTCGGTTAAGTGTCGACTCTTGATTTGGGCTCAGGTCATGATCTCATGTTCCATGCTGACAGTGCAGAGCCTACTTGGGAAGCTCTCTCTCGCTCTCTATCTTTCTCTCTGTCTCTAAATAAATAAATAAATTTATCTTCCTTTACTAAGAATGTTTAGAGTGTTTTTTCTTCTGATATTTAATTTTTTTTCTAAATTTTTTTTTTTTAACGCTTATTTGAGAAGAGAGAGAGACAGAGCATGAGCAGGGGAGGAGAGAGAAAGAGGGAGACACAGAATCTGAAACGGGCTCCAGGCTCTGAGCTGTCAGCACAGAGCCCAACGGGGGACTCGAACTCATGGACCGCAAGATCATGACCTGAGCTGAAGTTGGACGCTTAACCAACTGAGCCACCCCGGCGCCCCTCTTCTGATTTTTTAGTCTTTCCAAATGTGTTTCCTTTTCGTAGGAATTTGTGTGAAACGGCCTCAAATAAATAAGGCTGAGGGATAGCCTTAATAACAGATTCCTGCCTCAGAAATACAAAAAGAATGGTGTGGAGCCCAAATTGAACCCTCTTTGAGAAGAGATTAAGAGAGAATAGTCCAAACAGAAGTTAGATAGATGTTAAGAACTTTCTGGCATTATGAAGAAAGATTGTAATTTCTTTTTTTTCTCCTTTTTTAAAATTTAAATTTTAGTTAGCATACCATGCAATATTGGTTTCACGAGTAGATTTCAGTGATTCATCAGTTATATACAACACCCAGTTCTCATCACAACAAGTGCCCTCCTTAATGTCCATCATCCATCTAGCCCCATCACCCCCCCCCCCACCTCCCCTCCATCAACCCTCAGTTTGTTCTGTATCATTAAGGGTCTCTTGTGGTTTGTTTCCCTCTCTTCTCTTTGTCCCCCCACCCCATCCCATATGTTTATCTGTTTTGTTTCTTAAATTCCACATATGAGTGAAATCCCATGATATTTGTCTTTCTCTGACCAACTTATTTAGCTTAGTATAAAACATTCCAGCTCCAACAATGTCACTGCAAATGGAAAGATTTCATTCTTTTTGATGGCTGAGTAATATTCCAGTGTGTGTGTGTGTGTGTGTGTGTGTGTGTGTGTGTGTGTGTGTGTATACACACACACACACACCACATCTTTTTATCCATTCATCAGTTGGTGGATATTTGGGCTCTCTCCATAGTTTGACTATTGTTGATAATGCTGCTATAAACATTAGGGTGCATATACACCTTCAAATCTGTATTTTTTTATCCTTTGGGTAAATATCTAATAGTGCAATTGCTGGATTGTAGAGTGGTTATATTTGCAAGATTATAATTTCTTAAATTCTAGGCATTGCCTCTCATTTTTCTTCAGTATAGCATTGTTCAGAGTGATTTTAATAGGTGTAATTTGAGAAAAGGTTTCCTTGATTAAATGGGGTGGGAAATTGAGGGATTTGTCAGAGCTTTTAATATATGGACCTGGTAATACACATTGTGAATCCCCGAGATAGATATGAGATTTCCCAACTCAGAGTCTTTTTACAAAAGCACTTTAGTAACTGATAGGTAGGTAGGTAGGTAGGTAAGGAGATAGAGCACTTTAGGAAACAATACTTCGAAAAGAAAAAGTGTAGGCAATTCCTTAAGTTTTAGGAATATATTTGAGAATCTCACAGTTTCTTCTTTCATGTGATTCTCTATGTCTCTTTTGCTGGTGCTTCTGGACATGATACGATATGATTTAAAAGTTTTCCCTTTTAAAACTTGAAATTTCAGGGCGCCTGAATGGTTTAGTCAGTTAAGCATTCATCTCTTCATTTCAGCTCAGGTCATGATCTTGTGGTTTGTGAGATGGAGCCCCGTGTTGGTCTCTGCACTGATGGCATGGAGCCTGGAACCTGTGTCTGGAATCTCTGTCTTCCTCTCTCTCTATCCCTCCCTCGCTTATGCTCTCTCTCACTCTCTCTTGAAAATAAATAAATAAACTTAATAAATTACAAAAAAAAAAAAAAAGGTGGAAGACAAGATGTAGTTAGTTGTATGCAAAGCACCATTGGCCGCAAAGAAAATTAGTGAGATATGAATTGAAAACAACCTGCAAGAAAGTGGGGGAGAAACATACAGGAAAGAAGCCACGGAGGTCAGCCACCTGTGGTCAACATGCTGGCCTGGCCATTCTAGTAGATAAATAACTATAGCCACAGGACTGGGAGGGAACAGACAGGTGGTCTGATACAACACTATCATTTATTTTTTTAATTTTTTTTTTTGTCTTTTTTATTTTTGAGAGAGGGAGAGACAGAGTGCTAGTGGGGGAGGAACAGAGAGAGAGGGAGACACAGAATCCGAAGCAGACTCCAGGTTCCGAGCTGTCAGCCCAAAGACCAACGCGAAGCTCGAAGTCACGAACCGTGAGATCACGACCCGAGCCGAAGTCAGACTGAGCCACCCAGGCGCCCCCAACAGTCTCATTTTTTAATAATGCAATTAATGTCCAGGAAGGCTTTGACTTGCCCCAGAGGTTATAGCTCCTTAGTGGTTTGCCAAAGAACCCTGTTCTCTTAGCTCTGTATTCACTGTCCTTTCTGCTGCACCATGCCTCCTGTTGTGATTGAAGAGTTTCACTGACACATTTTGCAGTTTCCGTCTTGAAAAATAATCTGTTTGCACACAAACCCCTCCCCCTGTCCTCTGTATACCCATGTTAATTATCCTCTCCACCAAACCATTATTTTCCTGCTATATTCAGAAAACAAGGGTGAAATCGCTTTGCACAACGGTAGCAATACCGGTAACTGACGGCAAGCACGTGTGGCCGCGATGACAATTCCCTGGCGTCTACATGGTACCCCGTGACCGCATTGCTGCACTTAGTGGCAGGAGTGAGCCCTGCCGCTGCAATGAACAAACTTGTATGAAGTAGCCTGCCGTAGGTATTGGGTACTGGGCGAAAAGTAAGGTGTAGTCTTACATCCAAGGTCCATGCTGCTCTCTATGTGGTGCAGACTATGCTGCTGTAACTAAGAGCTGCCCAAATATGGCACCTTACATAATACAGAGCTTTGTTTCTCCTGCCACCGTAGTCCAGAGTGAATGGTTCTGGGCGGTCAGGGCGGCTCTGCCTCAAGATCACCTTCCAGGATTCTTCTGTCTTTCCATTTTCCTAGCGAAGGTCAGGTCAGAAGGAGAAGGAGGAAGCCTACTGCAAATGGCTTTTCCAAGTAGATGTACCACACAGTGCACACACTGCTTCTCATGTCCCGTTGAACCGGATTTAGGGACGGACCACAGCTGACTTCAGGAGAGCTGGGGAATACAGTCTCTATCTGAGTTGCTGTGTGCCAGCTAACACTTGGGAGTTCTGTCACTAAAGGTAGACAGGGAGAATAGACATTGGGAGACCATTAGACCTCTCTCTTACAGACTTGCAGCAAAGAAAGATAACAATCAAAGAATTGCAGTAAAGGCCAGTAAGTAGTAAATTAAGTTCCAGGGGCGCCTGGGTGGCTCAGTCAGTTAAGCGTCTGACTTCGGCTCCGGTCATGATCTCATGGTTCATGGGTTTGAGCCCCATGTCAGGCTCTGTGCTGACAGCTCAGAGCCTGGAGCCTGCTTCAGATTTTGTCTCCCTTTCTCTCTGCCCCTCCCCCGTTTGCACTCTGTCTCTCTCTCAGAAATAAATATTTAAAAATTTTTAATAAAATAAAGTTCTAGTGGCAGAACAAAGGGAGGAATTGTCCTCTGTGCCTGGGGTGAGGGCTCATTTCAGAGGATGTGTGTGTCCCAAAGAAGACGGTCCTCGATGCTGGGACATGAAGGATCTGTGAGAGAAATAGCAGAAGGACCAACCGCAATAGAAAAAGAAGAGGCTTCAGGTCATGATGGCAGATTGAACGCCTATGTCTATTTTAGCTTTTTTCCCCTGAAATCTCACTAAAGTGACGATAGTGCTGTTTTGTTTTGGAACCGTAAACCCTCAAACAAGGAAAGTAGGTAAGGAAACAACAGCAACCAAATTTTGGAAGCAGGAAAGCAGATGGAGGAATGGTAAATGAATTAGGAGATTCAAGAAAACTGGCTTCTAAGCAAGCGATGGAAAAAGCTAAAAACCCAAGCCAATATATACCATCCAAGCCCTAAAGACTCAGGAAATGGCTGGCACAAGATACTTCTGGAAGTGCAGGTGCTAAAATGAGCATCATTGAATGTCAGTCTAGTTAAGAAAGATTGGATCCTGGGGACCGAGGGCGGCTCAGTTGGTTGAGCATCTGACTCTTGATCTCAGCTCAGGTCATGATCTCATGGTTCCTGAGATCAAACCCCACATCAGGCTCTGCACTGATAGCACGAAGCCTGCTTGGTATTCTCTCTCTTCCTCTCTCTCTCTCTCTCTCTCTCTCTCTCTCAAAAATTAAAAAAAAAAAAAAGGAAAGAAAGAAGGCTTGGATCCTCACATCCCTACCACCATTCCACACATCAGGTGACTTCCCCTCCCCCCACATTGGCAAAAAACTGGAAATTTTTTCTTAGAAAAGAATTAAATATACAGTCTTCAGTTGGAAGCACCACGCATACTTGAGGTTGGGGTCTCTTATTAAAAGTAAGGGCATTAAAAAAAAGAAAAGGGCATTAAGTGAATGCATGCATGTTGGATGCTATACAGTCTAGTCCTCCCCCCTCCCCACGCAGCTCCCAGTCAGCCCCTCACCCTTCAAACAGGACATTGGTTAAAAAAATAAATAAAAAACAGAACCCCTGAACATTGGTGAAGTCATTTCTGAAGAATCTGACTAGCCCAAGAAGAGAAACGTAAGTTAGCAACATGGGAGTTTCCTCAACTCAGTGATCCAGCCTAATTCTCTGACTGTGGGGCTTTTGGTCTCAAGGAGTAATTGCAAGAAATATTAGGAAATCTGTAATATAAAACCTAGACACCAAAACAAACAGAGACCAGAGGCAACCGGAGAAACAAATTTAATAAGGGGCAAGGGAAGGTTCACAAAGAAAAAAATAACTGTCTTTAATTTACTAATAGAGATAATGGGAAAATATTACAATCATAAAATAAGAATAGGATGCCAATTTTTTTAAAAAAATATTTTGAGAACAAAAGAGCTTTTAGAAACACAGTAGGAAAAAAAATAAAACATTCAAAATAAAGTTGAGGGATGCCTGGGTGGCTCAGTTGGTTAAGCATCTGGCTTGAGCTCAGGTCATGATCTCCCAGTCCGTGGGTTCGAGTCCCACATCAGGCTCTGCGCTGCAGCTTGCAGACTGGAGCCTGCTTCGGATTCCATGTTTCCCTCCCTCCCTGCCCTTCCCCACTTGTGCTCTCTCAGAAATGAATAAACATTAAAAAAAAATTTTTTTTTTAAATAAGTCCAGATTCTCTATCATTCTTCCCATCGACAGGTGGGTGTTTTGTTATATAGCAAGCCTGGCCTATCTTTACTAATACATGAGATAATTGTTCAGTCTAGAAGACGTTGTGCAGGAAGGGGGAAGTCACAGTTTACGTCAGGGCTCAGCAATGAAAAGAAAGTCCATGATCAGAATAAACACAGATGCCAAGAAATGATGTATCTAAAATGATGATGTAATGACACTGGCTAGTTGGGGAATGGGGAAAAGTAAGGATAGGGGGCAAGTGCACATGTAACTTTGATAAAAACACAAACTCAGAAAAAGAACGTGAGCATAGTCTGTTCAAATAACTTGGAAATAAGAGCTGAATAAATCAGAGATAGAATGAAATGAGAAAGAGAGAAACACCAGTGGTAAATCCCAAGACGTGGGGAAATGTACAAAAGCACGGGAAACCCAGCAGCACAGACAAAGCCATATGGAAAGGGACGTAAGTCACGAAAATGGTGGGAGGATTAGAACCCGAGGAGAACTGTTGTTTAATTGTGTAGATCACGTAATGCACTGTGCTATATGAAAAATAAAATAATCATGAGAAGATGGTCATTGTCTTATTTTTATTTGGCAGACGGATGCCAGAAAGCATCGGACTGAGTGCTGAAGTCTTTTATATATTTTCTGTTAACAAACCAAATATACAAAATAAGCATCCTTCCATTATCGCCTTGCAGACAGCGAAACTAGAGACAGTTCCCTTTAATTTCCAAATAAACTGTTTCGATTTTCACACATAACTTGTTCTACCTTCCAGAAGCCGCTGCACAGTACCCATTTGAATTGCTACCAACTTAACGTACTTTAGAAAACGTGGGTGATTTCGCCTATGTGCTTTTAAGTATCTACTCTTATTCAGCCCATTTCTCTCTCCTTTTGGCTTTGCAAATCCCTACCATAAATATCAAAAGGAGAAAAGCTCTTTGCTATTCCTCTGTTCTCCCATTTGGTCAGCGTTTGCACGCCGCCTGGGCACAGTCTGAGGGTATGACCTTATTCACTTGTTGATGTATTCCTTTACAAATATTGGTAGGACACATCATGCCCAGTTCTGCTAAGATGTTAGACACTAGGGATACAGCATTCCAGAAGAAAAAAACAAAAATCCTTGCTTTCTCGGGGCTTATCTTGTAATGGGAGGAGTCAGGCTATAACCAAATAAACTGGAAAAACTACATAGGATATCAATGTTAACTGCTGTGGAGGAAAATGGAAGATAAGACTGAAACAGAGCATGTTAGGAGGTGGGAAGGCCTCACTATTAAAAAGTGATGATGTGTCATAAAAGGAAAATAGAAGAAGGTGGTCATGGGAGTTGATTCACATTCAAAGACAGAATACGGCCTGTTAGGTCTTGTTGGTAATGTGTATGTAGCCTCTGCAACCACAGACTTGATATTTTATGCAGATACCCTGGAATTACACAAAGAAGATTTTAATGTTTGTATGGATACCAAAGCATAACTTAAGTCATGAGCTCCAAGTTTCAGAATCTCGGGCCAGAGAGGGGTTGTTAGAGTCAGTAATAATAAAAGGAGAGGGGAGACTTGTCTCTTCGACTGGAAAGCAGTGCTCAGGGCCTGAATGACAAGGCCAGTGAGGCAGGTAAAATAAAGCCTCAACGCAATGACTATTCCCAGAAGGGCAGTAGGGATGTAAGGTCATGGCGAAAAGCACTCACAGGGCTAATGCACTCACAGACTGCTTGCTTCCAGCAGCCTCTGGCATCAAACTACTTATATCCTCTAAATGCCTGTTTTACAACTGGCAAAGCCACAAAAAGGACATTTCCAGGATGGAACATCTGGTTCGTTTTACCTAAGTAAAGTCAGCCAGCGCTCTATATTTCGTTGCTTTTTTAAGACGCCTGTGCACGTCCAACGAAATACATAACAACAGCAGACAGGAGTTAGATAATCTTGCCACTTTCAGATAGCATTTCAAAATAAGTAACTATAATATAGTACAAATAATCTTGTGCATTCCAGGACCTGTGGACTTTTGTCCTTCATAGGACAACAGCATTTTGTTTTCAGTGCCCTCCAGGAAACTAGGTAACTGCTTACTTTGAGATACTTACATTTTTTAGAATCTCAGGAATCATGTCGTTTGGGTCAAAAAAACACTTCAAACTCCCGAAGGCATTTCATTCACACTCGATTGCATTGCTTCTGTATTACGTGATTTGTTGCAAATGGAAGGTCACTATCATGTGTCCACATGTTATTTCAGAGGAAAAAAGTCAGGAAAATTAACATAAATTAGATGACCATTTTTCTTTTCTAAAGCACATATACTGTAGGAATAAACTTGGAGCATCTGTCGGTTAAGCATCTGACTTCGGCTCAGGTCATGATCTCACGGTTCGTGAGTTCGAGCCCCACATCGGGCTCTGTGCTGACAGCTCGGAGCCCGGAGCCTGCTTCACGTTCTGTGTCTCCCTCTCTTTCTGCCCCTCCCTGTTCGTGCTCTCTCTCTCTTTCTCTCAAAAATAAGTAAACATTTTTTAAAGTTTTTAAAAATTAAAAAAAGAATAAACTGCGGCTCCTGGGTGGCTCAGGCGGTTAAGTGCCCAACTTTGGCTCATGTTGTGATCTCACAGTGCATGAGTTTGAGCCCACGTCGGACTCTGTGCTGGCAGCTTAGAGCCCACTTCAGATCCTCTGTCTCCCTCGCTCTCTACCCCTCCCCCCCCACTCATGCTCTTTCTCTCTCCAAAAAAAAAAAAATAAACAAACAAACTTTGCAGATGAATGGTTAAAAGAAAACGTGGTATAAACATACTGTTGAATAGTCTTCAATCATAAAAAAAAAAAGGAAATCCTGTCACATGCTATGACATGGGTGACCCTTGAGGACATTATGCTGAGTGAAATAAGCCAGTTACAGAAGGACAAATGCTGCGTGATTCTATGGATACAAGTTGCCTAAAGTAGTCAGACTCATGGAATCGGAAAGCATAGTGGTTACCAGAGGCTGGAGTGGGGAAGAGGAGGAAATGAGCTGCTGTTTGACGGGAATGGAGTGTCAGTCATGCAAGATGAGACAGTTCTAGAGATCCGCCGTATGGCACCGTGCTTGCAGCTGACGATAGTGTAGTGCACGCTTTAAAAATTGTTAGGAGGGTGGATCTCATCTTATGTGTTGCTTACCCACAATAATTCCAAAGAAAAATGAGTTTTGGCTTCACGAAACCATGTTGAACGTTACAAAATGTCTGTTGCTTTGTTTTCTGCCCTCTTCCCTTACAAACTGTGCGGACACTATCGACCGGGGCTTTGGCCCCCAGTACCAAAAGCGGCTTGAGGACCCTGATCTAAAACGAAAGTTACTGGAAGCGTGTCTGAGGCACAGAGACATGACTGGGAGCTGGGCGGACCGGGCTTGGAATGAGTCGAAAGATCGCAGGCATTCTGGGCAGCAGGCACCACGGGGGGCCAGTGTGGTCCTCACCATATTGTTGCCCCTTTTTTTGCCTGTTCTCCCACTTCCATAAGAAGCCCCAAATGACCAGTTGGCAGTCTCAGCTGATTTGGTGGAAGCATCACAGGGTTCTCTAGTGAAAGCGTTTCTCCTTTGGATACTAAAACCTTGACATCAGCAGAGTTCAGAGTCACAGGGATTAGAAGCAACAAAAAATTGTAGTGACTCATTAAGTGCGATTGTGAGAGGTACCGTCACCCCACCTCCACCCTTTGTTTCCCAAACCACAGCATCTGTGCCTGAGGACCCCCCCCACCCTACCACACACACACATACACACTGTATCCCTCGCTAGTTTAAAACACAAATGTCGTGGGTCATCCCAAAATCTCACAAGGTGTTACCTCCTGGACATTGGTGTAACAGAATCTTAGCCCATTCCACGGTTTTATAAGGCCAGATGCTTGTAGGTGATTGTGACATGGTAAGATCAGCGAATCCCATGGCACCCGTCCATTTCCCTGTCTCCTCCTCGGCTAAGTGAGATCTTTGATCTGCAGCCAAGTGTGGGATACCATGTCTAGATGTAAGGGATTCTGTAAGTTCATAGACGGCGGTGCTGGCATGGTTTGAGTCCAGCGTAAACGTCTGTTACAGCGAGGACGCATCAGTGTCCCTTCCGTCATGGTCCCCCCAGAGTAAGATGCCATACCAAAAGTGTCAGTAGCTGCTCGAAAGTTAACTATTACGCTGAAAAGAACAGATACTGCACTTGATCTTAGCCCAAAGGCCGAGAAGCGATGGACAGTTAACTATTAAACAGTGACAGTCCAGGAGAGAGAACTCTGTCTTTGTTGAGCCCAGTCACAGCCTCCGTCTTTCTGCCATGATGTCTTTGAGTCCAAACTGGGGTAGAAATACTGACAGATAATGGTAGGGCAGGATATTTTGTTTCGCCAGTTATTAGGAACTCCTCCACAGAGGGGAGGCTGGGGTGCGTATTCACACAGAATACAAGGATTCATGTGCTCTAGACCCATCTGCATACCTCTTCTTCCCCAGACCTCCTTCTTATCAGTCCCCTGATCTTGTTTTTTCCACCATGCCAAACCTTTAGCCTCTGCTCATGAATTGGTGTAGATCCCTGCCTACCTGTCTCCATCTCTTCCTCTGCAAAAAGTTCCACTAGAAGTTCCAGGAACGGGAGGGGTCTCTTTTCCACTGACCTTCAAGTCCATGGTGGAGCGGGGTTGACCATTGTCAGCATAGTGTGCAGCGCCATGTGTGAGGCAGACTTGAGTTTCTTCCTCTTCAGTTATGGGGAAATCCAGATGAGGCCATGGGTTGAGAGGATCCTGCAAAAGCAGGCCTGCTTGGGGTGTGAGCCTTGTCACTCCAGGTCCCCTTAGGATCTACCCCTGTCTTACGTGGGTACTTATATGGCTTCGCTTGGTGACTAAGATCCAGCCTGATGAAACGAGAATACCTAGCTCCTGATGAGCACTCAGATTACACAGTCACTTGGTGTCCCACAGCTAGGCATTTGGTCTCTGTCAAAGCCAGGTTGTAAGCCAAGAACTACTTCTCAAAAGTATGATGGCTTTTGGCAAAAAGGGTGTACCTTTCTTCCCAAATGCCACTCCTGTAATTGTCCGATGGGTCCCTCCCCGGGCCTGATAGAGCATCCCAGTCTGCCATAGGTACTTCAGGCAAGCACCGTTAGGTCTGATGGACCATGGGCCAAGTAGCAAAGCTGCTTGTATTGTTGCTTGGACCAGTTGAAGGGACGTCTCTTGCCTTCAGCCCTGTTCAAGCTAGTGGCCTACTGGCTGTCCCACTAAATGGGTCAGAGAGGTAGATTCAGATACTCTACTAGTGTCCTCCAAGAGCCAAAAAGGCCCACCAAGTATTAGGCTTTTTTCTTCTTGGTAGGGGGCATAAGATACCACAGCTTGTCTTTGGAGAGGTTTTCACAGCATGCCTCAGATTAAGAGATCCCTGTCCCCCAAGACACTTCACAGAAATTACTGACTACCGTATTTTCATGGGATATATATTTAGGATACGTGGATATATATTTCATTTACCCACTCTCCCCTGCCACTGGCACACTCATAGCAACTCAGTGACCTTGGTGTGAGAACATAACATGCTGCTAATAGATCTTAATGTTGGGCACCGACATGATCTTAATGTTCTTTTTTCACACTAGTATCTCTTTCCCTCAAACGTTCTCATTCTCTCTGCCATTTCTCCCATTTCCCCAATGGCTGTGTTCATGGCTTTACCAAATCAATCATTTATTCCCTCACTAAGAACGTACTGAGTGCCCACTTTGTGCCAGGCCCTTGAGAATCACTGGATAATCAGTGATGAGCATAGACACGGCGCCCACTACCTCTCACAATTAGCAACCCAACATCCTGGATTCAGAAAGTGGAAGGCAGTGGAGAAGGATGGTACGCAAGAGTACTAGCCTTGAACACAGTGATTCTGCCCACCAGCCTGAGAAACAGATTCTGACCAAACAACCGCCATTTTTCCTTCAATGCAGGTGTCTAATGAGAGGAGTAGAGCGTTCCTCCCGTTCTGTTTCGTGGGGAGAAAAAGTTCGAAAGGGAAATCCTGTTTCTTCCTATGGTAGAAGCCTAAATGTGAGGGAAGAGGGAGAAGAGTTTCTCCTGAACCAGCGCTATTCCTTTGCAGTGATGAGTGTCTACATGGGAGTGGTTATAATTAATTCATAGTGACACCAGCCTGCCTGGTTGAGTGATCTTGACCCCAGAAACATTCGGCTGCACGCTGGCCTGATCCGGAGGTAGTTTTCACAGATGAGTATAGCAGTGGGGGGGAGGAGCTTGGGAATTTAGATATTTCTAAGAGAACAATTATAGTGATGTCTCATGGAAGGCAGTAAAAATAGGAGGGTATTAATGGATAGCAAGTCATGGAATTGCTGAGTAGATTACAAATCTTGATAACATTTTGAAATTATCACAGTAAAAATATGCTGCAGGCTATGAGATTTTGATCAAAACGTAGGCTGTATATTTGCAGTTTTGGAAGTAGTGAATTTCTGGTGACGAAAAGGAAGTAGGTGAGAAAGAATGACGAGGATAGTTCATTAGAAATGAGGAAGCCACAGGGCGACCGAATGGCTCAGTTGGCATCCGATTTCAGCTCAGGTCATGATTTCATGGTTCCTGAGTTCGAGCTCTGCGTCGGGCTCTGTGCTGACATCTCAGAGCCTGGAGCCTGCTTTGGATTCTGTCTCCCTCTCTCTCAGCCCTTCTCCTGCTCGTGCTCCCTCTATCTCTTTCTCAAAAATAAATAAACATTACAAAAAAAAAAAGAAGAAATGAAGAAATTAGGTAACAGAGATGACACCAGACAGCTCCTCCAAATAAGTGTTGAAATCAACGAACAGAATGAGAGGAAGTGCGATGGAAAGAAAAACGAAGCAAAGTGCTCGAGTCTTCAGCATGCGGGGAATGACCTCGCACTTGGCAGATGACAGAAGATGATAGAGCCAGATAGCAGAAGCCTCAAAGGAGCAGGGAATTTTTTTTCTTTTCTTTTCTTTTCTTTTTTTTTTACAACTGGAGTTGGGAGACAGTTCTCTGGAAGTGACCCTGGGAAGCATAGGCCACCGCCTCTTGTGCCTACAGAATGAACAACTTGAACGTGTTGCGGGGGGGGGAAGCCGTGTGGTCAGGAAATGAAATTAAATACAGCAGCTTTCAGTAAGGCAAGGAGGAGGGGAAAACATTCCGAGAGGAGACTGTTCTTTAAAATGGGATGGAAGTTCCTAATAGTGTTGTTTTCAAGGTATAAAAGAAGGAGGTTTCTTTTATAATCAAAAGGAGATCTTCTGGGGTGCCTGGGTGGCTCAGTTGGTTGAGCCTCCGACTTCAGCTCAGGTCATGATCTCACGGTCCGTGGGTTCGAGCCCCGCGTCAGGCTCTGTGCTGACAGCTCAAAGCCTGGAGCCTGCTTCAGATTATGTGTCTCCCTCTTTCTCTGCACCTCTCCCGTTCGTGCTCTTTCTCCCTCTCAAAAATAAATAAACATTAAAAATAAAAAAGGAGATCTTCCACTTGGGGGGGGACAAAGATCTTCCATGATTCACCTTCCCCCTTGTATCACCATCATGCTAGATTTATCCCCTTTCCAGTCTCGCCAGAGGGTAGCATCATAACTCTTAACTTTCCCAAAGCACACCTGAGACCAGATTGGAATGCATTCATTTATTTCTCTCTCCCTTCTCTTCCTTCTTTCCTTCCATGGCCCGCCCTCCCCCCCCCCCCCCGATATTTTTTTCTTTTCTTTAATCCATTCATTCAGTGAGACTTTCAGAGTCCAGAAGAAAATGGTTATAAAGTAACCTGCAGCAAGATGTTGTTGCTTATAAAGAATTGTTACCCCAGGGTGCCTGGGTGGCTCAGTTGGTTGAGCATCCAACTTCAACTCAAGTCACAATCTCACAGTTCGTGAGTTCAAGCCCCGCATCAGGCTCTGTGCTGACAGCTCAGAACCTGGGGTCTGCTTCAGATTCTGTGTGTCCCTCTCTCTGCCCCTCCCGTGTTCATGCTCTCTCTCTCTCTCAAAAGTAAATAAACATTTAAAAAATTTAAAAAAAAGAATTCTTATCATCAACTCAAATTCTTTACAGGGAGGCTGACCTACATAGTTATTTTAGGATCTGTACCCTACCTATAATACTCTCAAGAACTTATGGATACCTAAGTGTTACCCAAGAAAGGAGGTCCAGAGAAAGATACACGCTCCCTTTCAAGGTCCAGTTTCAGTCGGTAAGCCTGTGTCTTCCCCTAAATAACTGACAGTAAGGATGCCCAACTGTGTTAGGGAAAACCTACCCCAGGGCACAACTGTATCTGAATCTGAAGCCTAACCATATCAGAATTCTAAACTAATATCCGTACCCACACACAGAAACTGAAGGCCAAGTTATTATATGGAAAATGGCAGATGTCATATTGAGACCATTTATCCCAACTAATCATTAATAAGGGCTGTTTCTATAGTGTATATGGCATAGAATTTGCTATAATTTTGTTCTATAGAATGATTTGCCAACTGTATTCCTAATATGTTTGCAAAATTAAACACACAGGCCTGGAAAACATGGCATTTTCTCCAGTGTAAGACATGCCTCTGCCTAATATACGAGCATCTCAACATTGAGTTTTCAACCACAAAAGTATGTTTTTATAAATTAAACTAATGGTAAATTAAAGAGGAGGGAGAATAAAAGTAATGCCAACTCAGTGCTGAGTAAATTAAAGCTTTCAGTTCAATCACATAGCCTTAATTAGGTTTCTCTTAAGGCGCCGCACATCTACCTAAATTCACACATATAAAGATGAAAAGCAAAACAATAACAAATTATGCCTCATTTTTTTTTTAAAGCAGCAACTTAAACGAACTGCAATATTTGTAGCCTGACAAATATAGTGGGAGATTTTTCTTATTGTCAGTGGCTGTAGAATGCAGTAGTCCTTCAGAAAATATTCCTAAAATATTCACTTGAGAATCTCTCTGCTAAGAATTCTGAGGAAAAACAGGGAAGCGGGAGAAAGGGAAAGAAAGAAGAGGTAAAGATACTTTCTTCACACTCCCACAGCAAATGGTACTAAGGAAGGCGTGGAAGAGGTAGAGAGAGCCCCAGTGACCCACTGGCCTTCCACAAAGATCTCTCGTGGCCAGGCAAGTAAGAGAGGCTCATCTCAATGCTCGAGGTCACTGACGACTTGGAAACTGAGACACACGTGACCTGTGCCTCCTACAGCATTTAGCACTTCCCTCTCCAATAAGATTACTTAATCCGATATGACAGATATCAAGTAGCATCTATCATTTGCCAGGCAATAGGATTGTTAGATACATAGAGGAAACATGTTTGACCCTCAAGGAGCCTTGAACTGCGTGGGAGACATCCCAGCCAATCCAGTCAGTACATTGTGAAAGTGGACGTAATCATAATGGCGGTATGCCAAAGGCTCAATGGAATTATAAGAGATTGCCTAAGAGAGGTGGGGAACAAGAGGTCAGTGACGGGGAAGACTTCTCATATTTATGATTTTTGAGCCGACTCTTGAAGGAGAAATAGGAGTTTGGTAGGCAGAAAAGGGTAGAAGACATTCTAGGGAGAAAAATAACACGTAAAAGCAAGACATATAAAATAGTGTGGCCTTGCCACCTTGCCTCATGATTCAATCAGAAAATAGCACAGGGGCGCCCGGATAGCTCAGTCGGTTAAGCATCCAATTCTTGATTTCGGCTCAGGTCATGATATCACGGTTCATGGGATCCAGCCCCGTGTAGGGCTCTATGCTGACAGTGCAGAGCCTGCTTGGGATTCTCTTTCTCTCTCTCTGCCCCTCCTCTGCTCACACACACGTGCGCACACACACTCCCTCTCTATCAAAATAAATTAATAAACTTAAAAAAAGAAAGAAAGAAAACAGATAGGAACAGCACACTTGAGGGTGAACTGAAAGTTTAACCAAGTGACTATTTCTGGAGATATGTATGGGCAAGGTCACCAAAAAAGGATGGTGAGGTGTTCAGAGTTACCCACAGCGAGGGGCGGCTGGGTGGCTCAGCTGGTTGAGCGTCCAGCTTCGGCTCAGGTCATGATCTCATGATTCGTGAGTTCGAGCCCTGTGTGGAGCCTGCTTCGGATTCTGTGTCCCCCCCTCTCTCTGCTCCTCCCCCACTCATGCTCTGTCTCTCTCTCCCCTTCAAAATAAATTAAAACATTTTTGAGGAGCGCCTGGGTGGCTCAGTCGGTTAAGCGTCTGACTTCAGCTCAGGTCATGATCTCATGGTCTGTGGGTTCGAGCCCCGCGTCAGGCTCTGTGCTGACAGCTCAGAGCCTGGAGCCTGTTTCGGATTCTGTGTCTCCCTCTTCCTCTGACCCTCCCCTGTTCATGCTCTCTCGCTCTCTCTCTGTCTCGAAAATAAATAAATGTTTAAAAAAAAATTTTTTTTTTAATTTTTTTTGAAAAATTAAAAAAAAAAAAAAAAAAAGAGTTAGCCACAGTGAGAAGCCATTCACCGGCCAAAAGAGACAGGAAAGAGAATGGGATTACCTGAACCCAGCAGAACCCATGAGAAAGGCACTACCCAATGGGAACCTTGACCAGAAATAGGAACAAGCTACTGCCAAGCCAGGGTCTAGGGGAGACAAAGAGAAGGGTAGATACCCTGACCTCCTTCCTCTGGTCACCAGCTGATGCCTCCATTGGCTAAGCCCCACAGCAAGCCCAAGGACAAGGAAGTGTGGAAAAGCTTTCCGTAGATGACACCTTCCCAAGGCCCAGACAAGAGCAGACACTAGATTTAGGGGCCAAATGGAATGCCTAGCACAGATTCATAACCCATGTGCAAGCAACTTCCTGTTTCTCGAATAGGTATCGCACAGGACCATTCCTGTAACGCACGTTATAACAGGCTTGGCTTTGTTTCTTCTTCCTCAACTGATGGGGAGAGGGGCTCCTTGAATTAAATGACAGGGACAGAGAAATTCTTAAGATCTGGTTTGTTGGGTAACCTCTGCCAAATCTTCACCAAATCTTCCTATCGTCATATTTTTAATCACAGTAATGTAATAATCTATCAGATACTTTTTTGTTGTTGTTGTTATTATGTTTATTTTGAGAGAGAGAGAGAGAGAGAGAGACAGGACACACGTGGGGGGCGGGGGGGCAGAGAGAGGAGACACAGAATCTGAAGCAGGCTCCAGGCTCTGAGCTGTCAGCACAGAGCCCCAAAGAGGGCTCGAACTCACAAACTGTGAGATCATGACCTGAGCCCAAGTTGGACGCTCAACCGGCTGAGCCACCCAGGCGCCCCCCTATCAGATACTTTAAAATAAAAACACATAGTCTTAAGTGTGAGATAACATACCATGTAAGTGCTTATTTATCTATCTGAAAATAACTACACTTTAATGTTCTGTCAGTGGATGAAACCCGCTCTCCTCTTAGTCTCAGAATATTTTTGTTCACTTAAGACACTTCCTATTTGGCTGGGGCGCCTGGGTGGCTCAGTTGGTTAAGCGTCTGACTTCAGCTCAGGTCCTGATCTCACTATTCGTGAGTTCGAGCCCCGCATCAGGTTCTGTGCTGACAGCTCAAAGCCTGGAGCCTGCTTCGGATTCTGTGTCTCCCTCTCTCTGTCCCTCCCCTGCTCGTGCTGTGTCTCTGCCTCTCAAAAATAAATAAATATTAAAAAAAAAAAAAAAAGACACTTTCTATTTGGTTTATAAATTCTAGTGAAGTCACATTACGTCACCTTCAGATTTTATTACGGTGGGGGCAGAACAACTTATTCTTTCACAACCTGTTTTTCTATTTATTTTTCAGATCAATAACTCGATCTTATTACCGCAACTCAGTTGGCGGATTTTTAGTATTCGACATTACCAACCGACGATCTTTCGAACACGTGAAAGATTGGCTGGAAGAAGCAAAAATGCACGTACAGCCATTTCGGATTGTATTTCTGCTGGTGGGACATAAATGTGACCTGGCTTCGCGACGTCAGGTTACAAGGGAAGAAGCTGAAAAGCTGTCGGCAGACTGTGGTATGAAGTATATAGAAACCTCAGCAAAGGATGCCACAAATGTGGAGGAATCCTTTACAATCCTGACCAGAGACATATATGAACTTATCAAAAGGGGAGAGATTTGTATTCAAGATGGCTGGGAAGGGGTTAAAAGCGGCTTTGTTCCAAATACGGTGCATTCTTCTGAGGAAGCGGTAAAACCCAGGAAAGAATGCTTCTGCTGACTTCCCACAGGCCAGAGGACTCCCGTGAACAGACTGGGTGTCATCCCAGGATCAATACCAATGTTAACTTCAGCAGGAGACGCAATGGCAGCATTTAGGACACAGTTATAAATCGATGCTAATGCTATTTTGTAAGGTATTTAATGCAGAGCCCTATGCTTGCTGGTGACACTACCAGATTGGGGGTTGTGCTAAATTATCAGGCAAAGCAGACAACCTTTTCTTGAAACTGGAGTGTCTCCGGAATGACCCCCGTTCTCCCTTTGTTAGCACATAGCTAACCTTAATGTTCACATATACCAATATTACTCATTTTTCTTGACAGTTTGAAATGGGTTTTTTGTGCATATATAATCTGATCGAAAAGATTCTATCAGGAATTACGTTCTCCTGAGCTCATCTGTTAATGCAGAATAGCAAAGCGGATTTAAAAGTGCAGTGTTTGCTTACAAAGGAAACGATCTCAGAGGTATCATCAACTAGGACGAAAATAGTAATTCCATATTTAATGTGCCAGATTTTAAACCATTCTTTGAAATATTTATCCTTCCTTAATTTGCCTGAACGTAAGAAAATAAGTTTTATACTCATTTTTGTTCTCTGATTTCTTGCTCTTGATAGATTTATGTTTTGTAAAGATATCTAAGGATCCAAGCAAAATATTTTATCGCAAATATTTGTAAAAATAAAAATGAAGGACCATTCATCAGCAAGTGTTTTGATGTTATAGTATATTGTCCTTATTTAGACAAGAAAAGTTCATTTATATACCGACATTTTCAAAGAAAGTAAATGCAATTTACCTTGAACTGTTGTCAAAATTATCAGTATAGGTAAATACGGAATGTTTTTAGTGATCGCTTTTTTGTCCAATTAAGTTTCTGAATTTCCCGGTTCTGGGACAAGAAAAGTATAGGAAAGAAAGATTTTTCTGCAAGGAAGATTGGTTAGATGTTTGATATATTTAGCATTCAAATTGCGTTTCAGTAAAATTAAAGATAGAATACTGAGTTAAGGCTATAAAATGACTTTTGAGTTTTCTAATTTTTAACTTATTGATTAAATTCTCCTCCTGGAAGGGACATTTTGATAACAATAGTTTACAACATACATTTCTGTTCTGTTCTGTGAAGCATTCCCAATCACAAAGGGGCACCAAATGCAGCCACCTTTTTGGAATTATGAGGTTCACTGTCAACCTACAGTATCTTCATTTGTTTGAAAACCAAAGTGATATGGTGGAAAGAATATTTAACGAGAAATCAGAATACCTGGGTTCTAAGCTTGCCTTTGCTGTACCGGTATCTGAACACAAGTGAGTCACTTAACCTTGATAAGCATCCATTGTCTTAACTGTAAGATGAGAATAATAACCCCATTTATTGTGTTTCATGGACTAATTTTGAGAATCAAGCGAATCATGTGACAAAGCTTTGTAAACAGAGAAAGCATTGTGCAAATACATAATGAGCTTGGTCTCAGCTGCTCACGGGCATACTATTATATTTACAATGGATGAAAATGTTGTTTTCTCATATTCTTTCCCATTTCCACATTCTGCAGAGGGAGCAGAGGAAGGTGCAGGCTTTCCTGGACCTGAGGGATCTCTTGGTTTCATGTATGCCCTGTGCCCTCGTGCCCTGAAACACTGCTCCTCCCAAGTGGAAATGATTGGGAGGGAAATCCCAGGAGACATAACTCCATCCGGAATCATGTTTGAATGTGGTTTTGTGCATCTTTGAAGTAGATATTTGATTATATTTTAAATAATTGTACATTTTCTAGGTTCATGGAAGTATTTTTAATAGTGCTTATGGAGAGAATATAAATTATAACATCACTATAAGATTTTGAATAGTTGTATTGTCAACATTTTCTTGATCTCCTTGCATTCGTTTCACTTGAGTGAGTTCAAACTGTAATTGATCAGGTAAGAATACCTGTCCCCGCCAAATGTGAAACAATTTATTTTTACTGCTACCGTTTTAAATCTTACGTTACAGTTTTGCACCAGTCCAAAATAGCACCAACTCAAAAACTGGGTATCTCACAACAGTTTAAAGTTTAAACAGGCACCTGTGCCTACTTGTGAAGTTAAACAACTAAAATATAAAATATGATTTAACTTCTGGACACCCTTTACAATACTAATGGTGGGGTAAAACGAACATTCAGGCTAAAGGGTTCTGATGTTTTTCAAGACTTAGAATAGAACTAAGGAGGCAGAAGAAACAAACGGAAATGCAGGACCCCCAAAGTTGATGCTTAACCAAGATCACACATGAGCAGAAGCAAGCCTAGATCTCTAGTTCTCCTTATACCTTAGTTGGGGTTCTTTTCATTACCATGCTGTGTCAGGTGTGTGTGTGTGTGTGTGTGTGTGTGTGTGTGTGTGTGCTGAAGAAAAGGGAAAATGTGATCTAACTGAATCCACAAAATTCTAAAATTGGCCATATAATTTTGAGGTTATGGAAGAGTGGTTTGTGGTACAACAATATTAAAATGAACAATAACTACAAAGATCTGAGTTCTTACGCAAGGTTGCCAAATTTCTGTATAACCTTAGCCAGATATCTTTATCCATATAGATATATCTATATAAAATAACTGACCTATTTTCTTACACATCGTTATGGAGAATGTGGATAGTGACACCGAGATAGTAAAAATGTTTGCTCCAGGCAAAACATTTTGACTAAGTGTCTTAGAAGTCAGGTATACTTGAATCAGATATCATTGATATTATTTCATTTCAATTATTCAATTTAAATTTAAACCTATTTAAATTTAAAATTTAAAACTAACGGATGATGTAGCTAATTACTATTTTTAATAAACATGATAAAAAGGAAATGAAAAACTATCTAATCATATGATACCCTTTCCCTGAGAAATGCTTCTCCTCTTGAACTGTATTAACACTTCGCATACAGTAATGTGATGTTCATTAAATGGTAAGCTGAAGCCAAAATGATTTTGTAAACAGAATGCTTTTAAATGTGGCCTTTATGTACATAATAGTAGCAAACAAGATTTCTTGGAGAGTTTACACTAGATTTCCAAAAGCCTCAAAATACTCCACGATTGTTTCCAGGGGCGACCAAAGCAGCCTTTATTACCATTAAGAGGACTTTCCCAATCTATTAATCCAACTTTATAGTATTCAAAAACTGAATCTATGGATTAATAAAATCCTTTTAAGAGTACTTTTGATTCTATATTGCCTTTGGTTCAATCAAGTACAAAGCCTCGCAGACTTCAAAGAGTGCACTATATTTGAATAATTTCCTTAGGTCTGACCGAGTGACAAGGATGTGAAAGACTAAAGACTCATTTCATAAGCTGATTCATTTGTTCCCCAGTAACTGCCTGCAAAGATTTAGTTGGAAATGCAAAGGAAGCATGTAATCTTTAAGAAAAAAAAAGAAGAAAGACTATAAAGGCTTTAAAGTTAGATCCTTTGTGTTTTAAAATAGAGTATGTTCCCAACAAGAAGCTTAACTCTTGGAAATTTCACAGCTGGTAAAAAGTTGTCTCTGGTTCCGAATCCAGATCTTTCTAAATCCCCGTGTCTTCACTAAACCTTCCTGAGTGACCAATCTTCACCTGATACCAAAATAACTAGCAAACCATTCTCCCGAATTTGGGTGAACGACTACATGACTTGGTGTTTCTATAATCCTAGAATGACGGTAGACACACGAGTGCTGAACTGTAACAATCTGTGTCAATCATTACAGACTCTGGTTCGCTTATTATGCATAATCATGTTGGAAGGTAAATGAAGAGAAAAGAAACAATTTTAAGATTATTTTTAAAGTTAATGTTCCTTATTGTTATCTCTCTGGGTAAATTTTTTTTGTCTTTTTTTTAAATGGTGCCTAAAACATTGTCTCATTGATGTGAACTTTGGTGACTAGCAATCAATGGTTATTATGTTGAATTAATCCTATTAAATGTGAGTCTCATATACATGGTTTTAATTTACACATTCCATGGAGAAACTTGTTTTGCTATAATCATCTCTTGCCATTTTTTTTCCTTAGAATGAAAACCAATGGGAGAAAGATATGGTTTACATTTTTTGAAGTATGTTATGAGTGTTACTTGATTTTAAATAATGAATAAAAAGAATGAGAACTATGGTTGTCACAAGGTTGTTACATTATCCATCTTTGGGGAACCATCTTTCGTGGTGCTTTCAAAACAGAAACAACCACTTAACTCCAATGACATGCATCTGTGTGTGTGTGTGTGTGTGTGTGTGTGTGTGTGTGTGTGTGTTTACAAATGAAGTGCAAAGAAGAACCAAGAGATCTGAAATCCTATTTATATTACGTAATCCTGGTGAAGTGTGAGGCAGAACTCCATGATCGAACAGGTATATATGTGCAGCAAAATGTGTAAATATTTACACTAAAAGAATGTCTGTAGATAACCTGTCACCAATTAAGGTCAGATTGTTTGCTGCCAAGTGAGTTATCAAAAGAATTGTAGACTCTCAGATGGGGCGCCTGGGTGGCTGAGTTGGTTGGGCATCCGACTTCAGCTCAGGTCATGATCTCACGGTTTGAGGGTCCGAGCCCTGCATCGGGCTCTGTGCTGACACCTCGGAGCCTGGAGCCTGCTTCGAGTTCTGTTTCTCCCTTTCTCTCTGCCCCTCCCTCTCTCACACTCTGTCTCTCTCTCTCTGTCAGAAATAAAATAAAACATTAAAAAATTAAAAAAAAAAAAAGAATTGTAGACTCTCAGAGCTTTTTGGGTTTCCAAATTACTTAAAAGGATGATAGTCTTTTATTATGCCTTGAGAGATAACTCAGAATTTGTGACTTTTTTTAGTAAGATCATCTTTGTCATGCTTCAGCCTTGCACATAGCAAGAGCTTATTAAATTTTAAATTGAGCTGTTCAATCTCACAAAAAAAATTTAGAACTTCTGCATATATAACCAGTTATACATGTAAAATATTTAAAACAGTGCTTTGCACATAGTAAGCACTTGAGAAATGTCATCTTTCTGTTGTTGTTTTTTTTAAAGAGAGAGAGCAAGAGCAGGGTAGAGGGGCAGAGAATCCTAAGCAGACTCCATGCTCAGCCCAGAGCCTGTGCGAGGCTTGATCCCACAACCCTGGGATCATGACCTGAGCTGAAGTCCGGAGTCAGAGGCTCAACCGACTGAGCCACCCAGGTGCCCCTTTAGTATTACTCTTATAACCACCGAAACGCCAAGAAGCCAGTTTTAGTCCCCGGTGTGCCACAAACTAATTGTTGATAAAGGCAGTCTTACAGATCATCGTGAATGGTCGCTACTCTTTGCAATGATTTGATTCTTAGAGTCAGGGGAGAATGCTTTAGCAGGACAAACAGAAGATGGTACAGTTCCTGGGGAAGACTGGCGACCACCCACCACACCGGAGCAAATGGACAGGTACTCAAATGGGTGTGGCCGTCGCGTCTCAGCAGCTGCACTAGAAACAGTCATCACCAGAACAGTGAGTGTGTGTGTGCCGTGTGGTAAGGAGCATGGGCCAAAGGATTGGGCCTCTTAGTTATATATAACATGATTATCAGTAGCATGGGTTTTTAAGAGATTTTTTGGAGATAACTTTATTGACATATAACTTACATTACAATTTACCTGTTTAAGATGTATTATTAGGGGCGCCTGGGTGGCGCAGTCGGTTAAGCGTCCGACTTCAGCCAGGTCACGATCTCGCGCTCCGTGAGTTCGAGCCCCGCGTCGGGCTCTGGGCTGATGGCTCGGAGCCTGGAGCCTGTTTCCGATTCTGTGTCTCCCTCTCTCTGCCCCTCCCCCGTTCATGCTCTGTCTCTCTCTGTCCCAAAAATAAATAAAAAACGTTGGAAAAAAAAAAAAAAAGATGTATTATTAGATGATTTTTCTTTTTCTTTTTTAAATTTGTTAATGTTTTATTTATTTTTGAGAGGCAGAGAGAGAGAGAGACAGAGCACGAGTTGGGCAGGGGCAGGGAGAGAGGGAGGCACAGAATCTGAAGCAGGCTGCAGGCTCTGAGCTGTCAGCACAGAGCCCGACGTGGGGCTCCAACTCACGATCCTGAGATCAAGAGTTTCACGCTCTACCAGGTAAGCCAGCCAGATGCCCCAGTACCATTATTTTTTAACGTTTATTTATTTTTGAGACAGAGCATGAACAGGGGAGGGTCAGAGAGAGAGGGAGACACAGAATCTGAAACAGGCTCCAGGCTCTGAGCTGTCAGCACAGAGCCCGACGCGGGGCTTGAACCCACGGGCCTCGAGATCATGACCTGGGCCGAAGTCGGACGCTCAACCGACTGAGCCACCCAGGCGTCTCCCCCAGTACCATTATTTTAATAAGGGAATCCCCACTGTGCAAATACTAGCTCACTGTACAAAATTTGGAAAATATAGAACAATAGAAAGAAGAGGGAAAAATCACCATTAGACCCGTCCCCTGAAAATAACGATTTCAACATTTAAGGTATTTCCCCCCTTTGTAATAATACAGCCATGTTGCAAAAAGAAAAATGTCTAATAATAGAGATATAAAGTGGAAGGTGAAAACTTCTTTTTGCCCTCCCTGGGTCCATTCCCCTTTAAGAGAAAAATCATCGTTCGCAATTCTATGTTTATCCTTCACGCCTTTTTCCTATGTGTTTATAGAGATGATACACACAAATATAATGGACAAGGAACACACAAATAAGATCTGTTAAAACACTATTCTGTAACTTGCTTTTTGCACATAACAGAGTCTTGGCAATATCTTTCATTTTAATATACACTCATTTCGACAACTTCACAAAACGCGATATATACAGGGAAATATCATTTCTTTAGCCAATCTCATTAATAGATGTTTAGATTGTTTCCAATTTTTTCTACTATAAATGTTACAGTGAACATATTGGTGGATATAGGTGTTGGGAAAACGTGTTATTTTGTCTGATGTCCTAGATGTATGCGCGGTCAAATGTCATTGTGCAAATTTTAGTCGATATTGCCAAATTCCCCCTCCCCCTCCCCCCTTTTTTTTGAGAGAGAAGTGGGGCTCACCCAAAGCAGGGCTTATGTTCACCTGACGTAGACGCTAACTCACAAACCGTGAGATCATGAGCTGAGCCAAAGTCAGATGCTTAACCCACTGAGCCACCCAGGCACCTCGCCAAATTTCTGTTAAAAAAAGTAGGCCAGGAGTGCTTGGGTGGCTCAGTGGGTTGAGCCCCTGACTTCAGCTCAGGTCATGATCTCTCAGTTCGTGAGTTTCAAGCCCTGCACTGGGCTCTGTGTTGACAGCTCGGAGCCTGGAGCCTGCTTCGGATTCTGTGTCTCCCTCTCATTCTGCCCCTCCCCCGCTCATGCTCATCCTCTGTCTCTCTCTCTCTCTCAAAAATAAATAAACATTAAAAAAAAAGAAAGAGTAGGCCAGTGATATTTTCAAAAAGATTTTATAAGAGGGATGCCTGGGTGGCTTAGTCAGTCATCCGACTCTTGATTTCAGCTCAAGTCGTGATCTCATATTTCGTTGAGTTCAAGCTCTGCTTTGGGCCATGCACTGACAGTGTGAAGCCTGCTTGGGATATTCTCTCTCTCCCTCTCTCTGCCCTTGCTCTGCTCAAGCAGTTCACTCTCTCCCCGACACAGGGCTCAAACCCATAAACCATGACATCATGACCTGAGCCAAAGTCGGATCCTCAACCAACTGAGCCACCCAGGCGCCCCAAGAACATTTTCTATAGTATAGACAGAGATACTTTGTTTTGTGTTGAAATTTTTCTCTTACAGCCAGTTATAGCTTGTATATTATCTTTTGTTGTAAAGTTTTCATTTTTCTTCATATCTTCTAGGATTTATGTCTTGATTAGGAATGTCTTCCCTAGCCAAAAATTATAAACACTGTCCTACATTTTGTGTTTTATGTTTGCACTTTTATATGTCAGGATGTATTTGTACATGGTGTCATATAGGTGTTTTTTTTCTGAATAGTCCACTGTTCCAATGTCACGACTTCCTTTCTCCAAACATTTGAATTTTCATCTTTATCCCGGAAGATTTAAACATCTATATTTTAGCACTCTCTGTACCTATACAGAATCTGTTCCCAGACTTCCGTTCCACTGATTATTGTCTATTGTTGAACTAATACCACACTTTCACTTATTAAAGATTTTTAAAAATATTTTATTTTTAAATAATCTCTATACCCAACACGGGGCTCGAACTCACAACCCCAAGATCAAAAGTCGCATGCTGCACCGATTGAACCAGCCAGGCGCTCCAAATCATTTACCGAAGTTTTAAAATACGGTGTCAGAACGACAAACTCAACTGCTATAAGCCCTTCCCATGTCCATCAGCACCCAGACTGTGGTCTCTAAATACTATTTCCCTTTTAAAATAAAAGGCACCATTTCTTTTGTGAAGTGGCTGCTTCTTGGTCTGGGGCAAGAAGTGAACAAAATGAGCCTGGACATCTTGTCACACCAGAAGGTAAGGAAGAGATCCAAGAATACTATGGACATACCAAAAGAACATAGAAACAAACCTGAAAAGGCCAAAGCTGGGACAATACGAGCATCAGAATGAAAAATAGTGGCGTAAAATGGCATTAAATATTTTTAAATCTATGAGCTCACATGATAGTAAGAAAAACTCCTATTTCTAGTCCATGATTCCCAGACCCTGTATTCAAACTATAATGGAGACTACGGCGTATAAGGGTCTCTGATTCAAAGCATATACTGCAGTGTGTAAGACACAACCGTGTCCTTTTGGGTTTCATCTCCTAGATCTGGCTCTGAAGCAGAGTCTTCAGGAAGCCATTTTACCTTCCAGTTAGGCCAGCTGCTTCTGGGGATAAAGTATGTGGGAAGACCAATAATCCCGCAAGTGTGGGACTGCTTCTGCACTTCCTTTGCTGTGAAATTAGTTTCTTGATCGTACACAATGCTATGGGGGGGCCGCCACCCGGATAAGGCATCCCGTGAGTTCAAGGATGATAGTGCAACCAAAAGCGTTTCAGACACTGGACGCATAACCATATCCGGAATATGTATCTGTGCCAGTAAGGACAAATCTCTGCCCCTTCCAAGATGGAAAAGGTTCAATGTAATCATCCTGTAGTGAGTGGCTGGTTGGTCTCAGTCTAGGGAATCCCCAACACCACACCCAGTGGTGGATCCCGGATCTGCCATTTTTATCTTACAAGAGGGTGTTGTTGTGCTTGGCGGCTCTAAAGGAAACCGACTCGTGAAGGGGAGTCATGGCCACGGAGTCACTTGGTACTTCATGGTCAGACACTTCACCTCTACCAGTGCCCAGTTTCATGCCAGAATTGGTTTTTTAAAGGCATATAATTCCCTGCTTAGATGGAATGACTTTGATCGGGAACCCTAGGGACTGCTTGTGATTCTTCCATTGGGTCTCACCGTAGACGCTACAATGTCTTTCCCACCACTAACGATATAGGGTCTTCTGATTTCGTGTCCAAGCAGCAGGGCCACTTGGACCACAATTTGGATCTGCTATAGAGCCCTGTCCTTTTCTGGAAGCCTGGTGTATGGGGCAGAGCAGTATTATCTGGTGTGGACTAGACTGTCTTCAGAAACTAAGGAGGCCTCCAAGGATTTGTTCTTTCTTCATGGCAAGATGCAATAATTTGTTCTTCAATTTAGACGGAATGTCAGCACACAGCTGATCGCCTGGCCCTTCAAAATTCTCGTCTTGCCGCAGGTTCCTGAATCCTCATTGGGTTTATTTCACACGCCTAAAGTACATGCAACTTACATCAAATGATGTCTTTTATCGGTATATCATGCGGGATGCTGAGACAGTCCAGACGTCTCTAGACTGTAGTATGACAAAGGACAGGAGAGTAAGCATCACCCTAGAGGAAAACTGTACATTTTTTCACTCTTGTCCATTCCACGTGAATGTGACCTGTTTCTGACCCTCTTTTCTGACGAAGATAGGAAAGAATGTATTGGCAAAACGTCACATCAGGTGCCATAGTTGGTTGAGTCTGGTAGTCTGCTGTCATTCTCCAACACGAGTGGTGATACTGGTGGATCGCATGGAGGATTACCACCCCCGAATTCTAAAATCTTTAAGAAGAGCCTTATTTGCACCATTTCCCTCAGGATATAATATTTCTCCTCCTGGCCAGGGCAGAGCCTACTCTTTGGCCTTTTCCATCGCGTTAGCTTTTAGTCCCCGGTCCAGTTACCAACTACCCGGTGTGGCTATTTTGGTTCTACACTGGAGGACGGAGGGAAAGGACCCCCGGGTGAATCTGTAGGTGGAGTGGACCCACCGTGAGCTGGAACTAGTCACGTGTGTCATTTACCACCTGGTCCCCGTATGTCCCCCTTCTAGCAGTGGGGACACGATGACACTTCAGGTCTCTGAATGTCCACGTCAGCTGGCACTCTGCGTCAAACGGTCCTTGAAATACTTGGGCATTCCCCTTCGCATCGTTACCAAAGTAAATGGCCGTAGGCCTTTTGGGGAAAGGGCAAGGGCGCGAGTAAACATTACGATGTACGCTTGCTGAGATGTTGTGGGGTTCTTCCTCCCGATGACCTAGTTTCTTCGAAAGTCAATGGATTCTGGTTCTGAAAACTGGGCAAGGGAATATAACTTTTTTTTTTTTTTTTTTTTTTTTTTTGAGTGACTGCCCCAAGCCTCCGGATCGTACGTCCTTGATTTTCTTTTGAGGGTGTAGATTGAGTCTGCCACTTTCGCTGCCCATCTGTTTTGCAGCAGAGCCACCGTATTAGTTAAGACTCCCCAGAGGAATCATTCCAGAGGACCGATGGGAAACATATTGTAAAGATATTCATTATAAGGAATTAGCTCACAAGATTCTGGGGTCTGGTAAGTCCAGAATCTGCAGGGTGGGCTGACAGGTTAGAGACCCAGGAGGGCCAAAATTCCGGCTCGAGTCCGAAGGCCGTCTGCTGTAGAATCAAGAAGAGTCAATGCTGCAGACGGAATCTGCAGTTAGTCGGCTGGAGGCTTCTCTTGCTCGGGAGAGGCCGGTCTTTTTGTTCAATTCAGGCCTTCAGCTGATTGGATGAGTCCCACTCATGTCGTGGAGTACAATCTGCTTTACTCAAAGTCTACTGATTTAAATAACAATCTCATCCAGCAAAATACCCTCACAGAAACACCCAGAAAAATGTTAGACCAAATAGCTGGGCAACTGGTGGCTCAGCCAAGCGGACACATAAACCATCAAGCGCACCATGTCTTTAAACCGTCTCAATAATACTGAGGATCCAGCGCCCCTGACCTGACCTTAACATACATTACGATAATTATGTCCATATGATTTCTTTTTTTTCCAATATATGAAATTTATTGTCAAATTTGTTTCCATACAACACCCAGTGCTCATCCCAAAAGGTGCCCTCCTCAATACCCATCACCCACCCTCCCCTCCCTCCCACCCCCCTCTTTTTTTTTTTTTTAATGTTTATTTATTTTTGAGACAGAGACAGAGTGCAAGTGGGGGAGGAGCAGAGAGAGGGAGACACAGGATCCGAAGCAGGCTCCAGGCTCTGAACTGTCAGCACAGAGCCCGATGTGGGGCTTGAACTCACAAGCTGTGAGATCGTGACCTGAGCTGAAGTCGGAAGCTTAACCACCCGAGCCACCCAGGCGCCCGTCCATGTGATTTCTGATGGTTAAAGGTTGCCACCCCGTGTCTGCTGTTTTGGGGTCCTATCACCCCTGTTCCTCTCCGGAAGCCTAGTTCTGTATGACCTCTCCTACCGCCAGCCCTGGCCTACACAGGAAAGCCACTCTTGAACTTCTTAGTGAGTGACACAGGTGAGCCTCTGACCAGGACATTCCTTCTTGCCTCAGTACATGATGTGTCCTCAGGCCTTTCTGTGAGGCACTATCACCGGGAGAATTTTCCACTTTACAGAGTACATCCACTTTAGCACCCTCGCTTCTCTGAGCCTTTTACTTCTACTGTCCACCACAGCCGTTCTAGCATTCCAACTTCGTTGAGCGCGACATTACTTTCCCCATGCTTCTGGAGGACTTCCTGGGAGAAAGTCGGCACCATTTCCCCGGGCTCTTGCCAAAGCATTAAATCCAATGTCCTGTGAAAGTGCTCCCAAATCAATAAAATTTTCCTTATCCAACCCTCTATTCTGGCCTGCTGATCTCGCACCTTCAGAAGCCAATAGCATGCACATTCCCCTGGCCCCCGCAGGCACGTACAGGTCAGGCAGTCTTGCAGTTTCCTTTGTGATATAATCTCCGTTATCCCTACTTGGGCCCAGCACACTCTTGACTAGGTAATACTGTGACTTAACCCTCGTTAAGGTCTGGAGGAGAAGCACGTGTTGCCTTGGGTCAGAAAAAAAAAAAATGTCTACATCATCAAGTCAGAGGAGAATTGCTAGCATTTTGGTTTTTTTGTTTGTTTGTTTTTTAAAGAGAGAACACATAAGCAGGGGAGAGGGTCAGAGAGAGAGAGAGAGAGAATATTAGTCAGGCTTCATGCTCTGTGCAGAGCCTGATGCAGGGCTCGATCCCACGACCGTGGGATCATGACCTGAGCCGAAATCAAGAGTCAGATGTTCCACTGATTGAGCCACCCAGGTTCCCCAAGAAGTGTTAGTTTTTAATAGGGAGAGGTGAGCTCTCAGACTCAGAGGTTTCAGAGAAACCTGATGATTCAAGATCCTGTAGGTCATCAAACTAGATGTCCTCAGTCCATGTGTCAGGTTCTCCTTCCTTTTCGGTCAGGGCCCTGACCTTGGCATAGAAGACCTGCCTTGTAGGGAGTTGAACTCTCTGTGGAGCTTGGCTACTCTGACGAGTAAGTCCTGGGCCCAGTCTTTGGCTTTCTCTCTCCTCCCACTGTCAGAGATGACAGCCTCTGTGTAAGCTATCACATGAATGTCACATGTAGTTTCCAACTGGAAATTAACTCTGTCAGGTTTTCATCATCTTTTTCTTGTACTTGGCAATGGCCGCTAATACAGACACCTTATATAGTGTACCAGCTAATGCATTTCCTTCCAGCATATATCAGATCATTCACCACTGGAGAAAGTTCTAACAACCTGTGATGGTGACTTTACCATCATAGTAAGAAGTGATTCCGTTCTAAAACCCAATTTTAGCTGCTTCTCTATTGAAAGCGTCCTGGTAACAACTGTCACAGCGTGGGTTTTCCAGGAAGCTGACTCTGAGACAGGGTTGGTTTGAGATGGTCAGGCCTTTTTTTCTTTTTGTTGACAAGTTGTTGGAGAAGGGCCTCCCAGAAGAGGTGTGGCCTTGGGTGTTGTGGCTCTCTATAGTTGAGGCAATGCCTGAGGGAACTAACAACTGAATGTTGCCAGCAGACAGCAGAGCCGGGACAACACATCTTTTTTTTAAAATTTATTTATTTGGGGCGCCTGGGTGGCGCAGTCGGTTAAGCGTCCGACTTCAGCCAGGTCACGATCTCGCGGTCCGTGAGTTCGAGCCCCGCGTCAGGCTCTGGGCTGATGGCTCGGAGCCTGGAGCCTGCTTCCGATTCTGTGTCTCCCTCTCTCTCTGCCCCTCCCCCGTTCATGCTCTGTCTCTCTCTGTCCCAAAAATAAATAAAAAACGTTGAAAAAAAAAATTTTAAATTTATTTATTTATTTTGAAAGAGAGAGAGCACCAGCAGGGGAGGGGCAGAGAGATGCAGAGAGAGAGAAAATCCCAAAGCGGGCTCCGTGCTGTGGGCATAGAGCCTGACGTGGGGCTCTAACTCATAACCCTGAAATCATGACTTGAGCTGAGGTCAAGAGTTGTGGGTGCTTAACCAGCTGAGCCACCCAGGTGCCCCAATATGTCTTTCATAGAAGGAAGATCAGGGTGGGGTATTTCAGAAGCTCCCAGGTTAAAACATCAACCATGTGGGTTGTGTTGATCATGATTCTGATTCAACTGTAAAAAAGAAGTAACCATCAGGGAAAATGGAAGATTCATTAACAATATCAAGACATCCTGTTGATGTTTTGGGTGCGATGTTAGTTTATTATTGTGTTTTTAGAATAAACATACTAAAATGGAAGTGAGTTGGAATATGCATGGGGACAAGAGTGACTATGAATTGTCGGTACGGATGGAAGACAAAATCACGGGCCACCTGCCAAAGATGCCCTGTCCTCATCGCCAGAATGAAAAAGATTTTTGCAGGTGCGATTAAGGATCTTGATTAGTGAGAGGATGATCTTGGATTCTCCAGGTGAGCCCCATATAATCAGAAGAGACTTTATAAGAGGGAGACAAGACGGTCAAAGCCAAAAAAGAAGAAGACCATGTGACAGTGGAACCAGGCGAAACAGGGGAGTCAAAGAGAGAAGATGCTATGCTTCCGGATGGCTACATAGAGGAAGGAGCCACCAGTCAAAGAATGCAGGGAGCCACTAGAGGGCAGAAAAGACAAGGAACAGATTCTTTCCTGAAACCGTCAGAAGAAACGCGGCTCTGCCGACACCTCGATTTTGGACTTTCATTCTCCAGAACCGTAAGGGACTAAATTTGTTTTGTTTTAAGCCACAAATGTATGATAATTTGTTACAGCAGGAATATGACTCTAATACAGTAAGCATATGGAGTTCCATTGTGATATTTTTCTACATTTGCGAAATTTTCTATTTATTTATTTATTCATTTATAAATAGGCTCCATGCCCAGCATGAAGCCCCACACAGGACTTGAACTCATGACCCTGAGATCAAGACCCAAGCTGAGATCAAATTTGGCATCCCAGGCGCCCCCAATTTTCTATAATAAAAAAAGTGTTCTGAAATATAAAAGAGACCCAGCACTGAAAAAGAAAATGTAATATGGGTTGATATATAGTTTGGCAAGTCCTCTTTTGTTTGTTTTTTAAAAAAAATCTATATTTTGGGGGCACCTGGATGGCTCAGTCAGTGAAGCATCTGACTTCCGCTCAGGTCATGATGGCATAGTTTGTGGGTTTGAGCCCCATGTTGGGTTCTATGCAGACAGCTCAGAGCCCGGAGTCTACTTCAGATTCTGTGTCTCCCTCTCTCTCTCTCTGCTCTCCTCGCTTGCGTTCTCTCTCTCTCTCAAAAATAAATAAGCATTAAAAACATTTTTTAATATATATTTTTGCTGGTCTTTCACATGTTTCTCCCAAATACATTTTTTAAAGATTATTTATTTGATAGAGTAAGAGCATGAGCAGAGAAGGGGCAAAGAGAGAGAAAGAAAGAGAATCCCAAGGAGGGCTCCTCGCCATCAGTGCAGAGCCCCACATGGGACTCAAACCCACACACTGTGAGATCATGACCTGAGCAGAAATCAAGAGTCAGACTTTCAACCAACTGAGCCACTCGGGTGCCCCCAATACATTTTCAATTAGCTTGTCAAGTTTCTGGTAAAAAAAAAATCAGGTAAGTATTTTATCAAAATCTAATACAAATTAATTTTGGGGAAATTATGTCAAAGGTAAGTGTCACAGGATGTCCTTGCTAGTCTGAGCTGATTGTTGTGTGTGCCCAGTGGATGGGACTCCAGGTGAAGGAACGCTGTGGTTCTCCAGCCACCCCCCTGATAACTGAGTGGCTGAGTTCTATTCAGAGGGAAGAGTGAAAAAAAGACACCTGGCCTCCCTCTCAAGACGTATTCTCCAGCCTAGCTTTACTAGCGTACTGTAAATATTTTATGCCCTACTTGTCCCCTCATGTTTGCTGTCCATCGGCCCATAATTAGTTTCTAACTATATTATCTGAAATCACCACTACATTGGAAGTGATGGAGCTGAGTGGAGCTGGATACAAGCAGAATCGATCGTGAGCATTTTGAGAGATGCCTTGGAGACTAACGAAATCAAAACAGGAAGAGTAAAGAGAATAAGTGGAGGTTGGTGGATGAAGTGGCAAAGTTAGGCTTTAATATTGATGTGACTTCATCGCCTAGTCTTGTGAAGCCTGGGGGTATTTTAATTTCATAAGTCATAAGCAATTTGTTAAGCAAAAATACAGCAGACATACCCTTTGTGCTACAATGACTGGGTTGCTTTGGCACAGAAAAACACTCTGACAATTTACTTCGGGTTTAATTCAATTAGGAAATTGAGTTTCACGTAGAAAGTAAGTCTGTAAATTCTATTACTAAGATATTATTTTCATGATTCATCCTTATCTTATAAATTGTCTCAACAGAGATTTAAAAATAAATTGGCTAAGGCTTTTGAATAATAGTAGCCTGAGTAAAAATATTATTACACAATTGAAAATAAAATTCTAAATAGATAAAGTCTCCAAATGATAGCATGAATAAAAAAGTTATAATTGGCCAACAGCTGCTAATTTCCATTTCTTATACTTACCGCTAATTAGGCAAGATAAAATGGTTTGTTTTTTTTTTCTGGTACTGGAAAAGTGAATAATTGTGTAATTATAGATAATGAAACGAGTATTAGAGGTGTGTGTGTGTGTGTGTGTGTGTGTGTGTGTGTGCGCGCGCGCGCGCGCCCCCCGGTCTTTGAAATCCCCCTTAAGCCAAAAGTCAACATCAACTCATATGGCAGCTCCCACCACTGTGGTTAACTGTTATACCACTAGGGGGAACTCGTGAGACGGAGTTTTGAACACTCCCTTCGCAGCGGCTGCAAATCCAACGGCGGTCGCTGGAGGGTACCGGAAGGCAGAGTCGACAAGCTGGGAGTTCAAACCTCTGACTGGTCTTCTCTTTCCAAGGAGGAAAGTTTCAACCTGCTGGCGAACTATTTTAGTGGGAGAGGAAGGGGCAAAGGGGGAGGTTGACTGGGACACTGGAACAAACGAGTCCAGCAGAAGCGTCAGAAAACTTGGAACCATCCGTGGATTAAACCACTGCTCTCCTATGTGCAGAAGAGTTAGGGTGTATGGTGAGAGTAAGGCAGGGGAGATCCACAGATGTGGAGTACTAGTGTCCGAGTCTTTGGTGAGGCAGCCTCAGGGGAGATCAGAATCAGGTCCAGAAGTGAAGGCTCAACCTCACAGTTCAACCAAAACATCCTTGAGCACGTTTCCTTTGATGTTTTCCTGTGAAACCATCCTTCCGCCAAGAGGAGCATTAAATGACAAATCTGAATGGGCGCCTGGGTGGCTCAGCTGGCTGAGCATCCGACTTTGGCTCAGGTCATGATCTCAGTGTGTGGGTTTGAGCCTTGTGTCGGGTTCAGAGCCTGGAGCCTACTTTGGATTCTGTGTCTCCTTCTCTCTCTGCCCCTCTCCCACTCGTGCTCTGGCTGTCTCTTTACATACATAAATGTAAAAAAATTTTTTTTAAATCACAAATCTGAAGACTTGGGTCTAGTCCCAGTGCTAGTGCCAACACAGCTGATAAGATGGGAGATAATTTCACTCCAAGCAAGTTCATAGGAAACAAGTTGATCAACCCAGCAAGTTGGTTATGATATCTATCTGTTCTAGAATTCAGATGTACCTAATTGCTGGTTTTTCAAAAATTGACATTTCTGTCAATTCTGTCTCACAATGTTGTTTTGCCATATTTTAAATCTTCAGACACTTTTTCTGTTTTTCAGAATTTTGGGGTTATTTTCCATTATATAAATAGAATATCGTTAAGTCCTGAATTATTTAATTCATCCTTGTCTAGAAAATATTGAAGCATAAGCTCCAGGCATTGGTTAACAACTGTTTTTTAAAGCTTATTTATTTTGAGAGAGAGTAAGAGAGCGTTCACGCTAGAGGAGGAGGGCCAGAGAGAGAGGGAGAGACAGAATCCCAAGCAGGCTCTGTGCTGTCAGCTCAGACCCCAACCCTGGGCTTAAACTCATGAGCCGTGAGAAATTGACCTGGGCCGAGATTAACAGTCAGTCTCACTTAACCAACTGGGCCACGCTAGTGCTCGTGGTTAACAATCGTTCATGAAGAACCTGGAAAGAATATGTGGCTATTCACCAGTTGCTTTCAGAACACTAGCCTGAAACTAGTTTTTAAAATGTGTTCCCTAGAATTCTCAGTACCCCAGATTAGTCCACGTTTCTCCCTGGGTTCCCTGCTCCTTCTAATAAGGATCAAGAGAGTTCCTGAGGCCCCTGACTAGCTCAGTTGGTGAAGTGTGTGACTCTTGAGCTCAGGGTTGTGAGTTCCAAGCCCCACAATGGGTGTAGAGATTACTTAAAAATCTTTTAAAGAGAGAGAGGGTGCGAATTCGAAAGAATCCGATGGGTTTGGATGGAGTAGGACTGCCCTTCCCCAACTTCCACACTTTCAACTGTAACAGAGAACAGAGGATGCTAGAACTCTGTGTGTTTCTGGCAAGATCCCCACCCATCCCTACTGCCTGACACATCCCCACATCTTATACTATTAAAACCAATCTCTGGTGCCTGGGTGGCTCAGTCGGTTAAGCGTCTGACTCTTGATCTCAGCTCAGGTCAGGATCTCATGGTTTGTGGATGGAGCCCCGAGTCAGGCTCTCTGCTGTCAGCACAGAGCCCACTTTGGATCCTCTGTCTCCCTCGCTCTCTAACCCTCCCCCACTCTCACTTTCTCCCTCTTTATCTACCAAAAATAAATAAATATTATTTTAAAAATCTCGTTATGCCTTTAGCCATGTTATATCCATATCCACAAGAAGCCCCAATGCCTAGGTTTCCCCTCTGCACCTTACCCCTCCCAATTCCATCTCTGATTTACTCAACCTCCAAGCCTCTGGACTAGTAGTAAAACCGAAAACCTCTGTTTCCTCATACTCTTCTCTTTAGTCTCTTCTAGGTGACACTCAATTCACCCCTGAAATCACTGCGTCCCCTGCATCTTTCTCACAAGATGGCTGACGTACCACTGGGCTGTACCACTGGGTAGACGCTGGCCTGAGGTACCACTGGGCTGATGTTTGTGTGCTACTGGTCTTCCTTGCTTCCTATTGCCACTTCCAAATCCTCCTCCTCCCCTTCTCCCTAGAAGCACTCTGCTTTGCGCCTGGGGTCAATGGACTGTCCATCCAGCCATTAACCCTCCTTGTTGCAAATCATGTATTGACCCCTTAGGTCATACTCCCTCATCCCTTAATTGGTTTAGGTCCTGACTCACTATCATTCTCTCCAACATGACTCCTGTCATAATTCTTAGTGATTTCAATAATAATGTAGGAGATTATTAATACCCTGGTGTGGTAGTAAGGTGTCTCCTGAAACAAGAAAGTGAGACAACAGTGGTTTATTGGGGAGATAACCCAGGAATCAGGAACCAGGGAGCAAGGAGAGTAAGACAAGGAAGAAGGAAAAGCCTCTGTAAAGGTGTGGCATCAAGTTCACTGCCATGAACAAAGGGGATCTCGGGTCTGCCGAGGCCTCTGGGAAGCACCCTGAGAGCCCCACAACGTTGTCTCCCAGAAGGCTGGAGGCTGGTGCCCTTACTCACTGGCTTCTGCCCGTATTGGTGGAGGGTTGTTCCCTGAAGCATTATCTTCCCCATTCCTGCTGCATTTGCCTGTGAGCCTAGCGGGCTCCTGGGGGCTTGGAGAAGACTCTGAAGTGAAAGCAGAGAGGAAAGGTGCTTCCTCTCAGGTAGGAGGCTGTCAGGGGGAGTCTGAAATGTCCTCCACCACAGCTCCTGCTAAAATCACAAGTAGGTTAAGGGATGTGACTACGACACCAAAAGCATCTGGAATGCCTGGCTTCTCAGTTCCCTAACTTCCTGTTTCCCAGGGATCCTGTCCTCCACCCTGCCTCAACGCCTCTCTCCCTCCATCACAGTTTAGCCTTTGTCATTACCAGTCTCTGCAACCGCCCACAGCCTGAGCTCCCCGTCACCCTCCAAACACCTCGACCTATCTTCCCTAGCAGCTCAGTCCCCTATTGTGTCTTGACTCCAACAATCCTTAGACTCAGTACTTGGATCCTTCTATCTTTTCACTGTCCTTCACCCTCCTGACTCAGCTTTAATCCCATGGCCAATCAGCACACTCACTCTTTTACATGGATGCTCAACTTCTATCATCATCACCCTCCCTCAGCAAAACCCCAACCTTGGTTACATCTGGTTCCATACCTATTCAGTGCCTGAGTCTGCACAGCTGAATGTGGCTTTAGAACCAAGCAGGTCCAGGGGCTCCTGGGTGGCTCAGTCGGTTGAGCGTCTGACTTCAGCTCAGGTCATGATCGCACGGCTCATGAGTTTGAGCCCTGCGTTGGGCTCTATGCTGAAAGCTCGGAGCCTGGAGCCTGCTTCAGGTTCTGTGTCTCCCTCTCTCTGTGCCCCTTCCCTCGGTCTACTCTCTCTCTCTCTCTCTCTCTCTCTCTCAAAAATAAATGAACATTAAAAAAATTAAAAAAAAAAAATGGTGCGCCTGGGTGGCTCCGTCGGTTGAGCGCCCGACTTCGGCTCAGGTCACGATCTCTCGGTATGTGAGTTCGAGCCCCGCGTCGGGCTCTGTGCTGACTGCTCAGAGCCTGGAGCCTGTTTCAGATTCTGTGTCTCCCTCTCTCTCTGCCCCTCCCCTGTTCATGCTCTGTCTCTCTCTGTCTCAAAAATAAATAAACATTAAAAAAAAAAATTAAAAAAAAAAAAAAAGAACAAGCAGGTCCTGCCACTCACAGGCTGTGGGACCTTGGGCACATCACTTAACCCCACTGAGTCCTAGTTTCCTTAGCTATGCTGGGCGGTCTCAACTACATTCAGGACCAGCAGTGTCCGATGCCTCTTTGAGGCTGCCTAAGGATCAACATGCATTTCCCCAGTGCCTGCAACCCCTCCATCCCTCATAAATAAGAATTTCCTTTCTTCTTTTCTCACAACGTCCTGTCAAGCTTCCAACTTAAGCAGCAGAGAAATTAGAAGAGGACTTTCACTTCCAACAGCCTATCGACCACACCATGTCCATCCTGCTGCTATGTGCGACTGTCCAGTCTCCTGGCCAAGGCCAACCCTCTCCCTTTGTGTGCTAGGTCCATCCCCTGTCCTCATCAGGAAAATGGTTCTGGCAGTTTCCCTGCTTCTGTCTTCTTTTTTATTTTTATTTATTTATTTTGAGAGAGACAGAGAGAGAGAGAGAGAGAGAGAGAGTGCAAGTGGGAGAGGAGCAGAGAGAGAGGGGGACGGAAGATCCAAAGCAGGCTCTGTGCTGAGAGCAGGGCTCAAACTCTCAAATTGTGAGATCATGACCCGAGCCAAACACAGATGCTCAACCAACTGAGCCACCCAGGCGACCCTGCTTCTTCTTCTTTTTTTTTTTTTTTAACGTTTTATTTATTTTTGAGACAGGGAGAGACAGAGCATGAACAGGGGAGGGTCAGAGAGGGGGAGACACAGAATCTGAAACAGGCTCCAGGCTCCGAGCTGTCAGCACAGAGCCCGACGTGAGACTTGAACTCACGGACCATGAGATCATGGCCTGAGCTGAAGTTGGCCACCCAACCGACTGAGCCACCCAGGCGACCCCTTCTTTTTTTTAAGTTTACCTATTTATTTTGGGAGAGAGAGAGAGAGAGCACACATGCACGCGCACGGGCACGCACACACACACACACACACACACACACACACACACACACGAGTGGGGGTGGGGCAGAGAGAGAGGGAGAGAGAGAATTGCAAGCAGGCTCCATGCTGTCAGCACAGTCCTACGTGGGGCTTGATCCCATGAACTGTGAGATCATGACCTGAGCCAAAATCCAGAGTCAGATGCTCAACTGACTGAGCCACCCAGGTGCCCCTCCCCCATCCTGCATCATCGTTTTTTCCCTTCTACTGGATCATGCATATCAGCCAGATGTGAAGTTTAATGATACTTAAGTTCTCCACAAGGAGGGATTAATTCCAGTATTAAAAGTATTAACCTAGGGGTGCCTGGGTGGCTCATCCGGTTAAGTGTCTGACTTCGGCTCAGGTCACGTTCTTATGGTTGGTGAGTTTGAGCCCCATGTCTGGCTCTGTGCCGACAGTTCAGAGCCTGGATCCTACTTCAGATTCTGTGTTTCCCTCTCTCTGACCCTCCCCCGTTCATGCTCTGTCTCTCTCTGTCTCAAAAATAAATAAACCTTAAATTTTTTTTAAAAAAGTACTCATCTATATAAAGTGCACAGAACAGTGCCCGACACACGGTGTTATATGTATTAGCTCTTGTTGTTACAGGCACTGAGTGCTTGAATATGTAATGCATCATGCTACATTATGCTTTGCATGCATTATCATCTTTAATCTTTGCAATGACTCTGATACAGATGCTATTTTTATCCTAATTTTTCAGATAAGTAAACCAAGACTCATCCAGGTTAAATAGCACACACAGGATGTCACTGTTCATAGATGGCAGGACCCAAGCACATGCTCTCAAGCACTATCCAGCTTCTCAATGATCTGTACGTGTAAAAGTCACCTAAGATGCGAGGTGCCTGGGTGGCTCAGACGGTGGAGCGTCCGACTCTTGATTTCAGCTCAGGTCATGATCTCAGGGTTCGCGGGATCGAGCCCCACGTTGGGCTGTGCTGACGGCGTGGAGCCTGCTTGGGATCCTCCGCCTCCCTCTCTCTCTGCACCCACCCCCCTCAAAAATAAATAAGTAAACATTTAAAAAATCACACGGGATGCTTGGGGGGAAAGGCAGATTTGGGGCTCCTGTGTGGAATCAGAATCTCTACAGGGTGGAGCCTAGCGGTCTAGCTTTTTTTTTTTTTTTTAATTTTTTTTCAACGTTTTTTATTTATTTTTGGGACAGAGAAAGACAGAGCATGAACGGGGGAGGGGCAGAGAGAGAGGGAGACACAGAATCGGAAACAGGCTCCAGGCTCCGAGCCATCAGCCCACAGCCTGACGCGGGGCTCGAACTCACAGACCGCGATCGTGACCTGGCTGAAGTCGGACGCTTAACCGACTGCGCCACCCAGGCGCCCCGCGGTCTAGCTTTTTAATACGTGCTCCGAGGATACATGCACCACATTTGAGAAGCTCCTTTATACACCCTTTAACGTGTACACAGAAAACAAATGAGGAGACCAAAGCAAGCTGCTGACGGTGGATTTCTTAGGTGGTGGAAGAGGGGAGATTATAGAGAACTTTCACTTTCTAACATATGTGTTTTTTTTGTTTTTTTTTTTTAATTTTTTTTTTTTCAACATTTTTTATTTATTTTTGGGAGAGAGAGAGACAGAGCATGAACGGGGGAGGGGCAGAGAGAGAGGGAGATACAGAATCGGAAACAGGCTCCAGGCTCCGAGCCATCAGCCCAGAGCCCGACGCGGGGCTCGAACTCACGGACCGCGAGATCGTGACCTGGCTGAAGTCGGACGCTTAACCGACTGCGCCACCCAGGTGCCCCAAAATTTTCTTAAATGAGCAGGTGATTTAAAGAATATTTTAAGGGGTATGTGGGTGGCTCAGTTGGTTAAGCATGTGATTTAGGCTCGGGTCACAATCTCGTGGTCTGTGTGGTCTGTGAGTTCGAGCCCTGTGTTGCACTCAGAGCCTGGGACGAAATTTGGATGCTGTGTCTCCCTCTCTATCTGTGCCCCTCTCCCTCTTGTGCTATGTCTTTCTCTCTCAAAAATAAATAAACGTTAAAAAAATAAAGAATATGTTAAATGAATAAAAAGTAAAAATTATCCCATTTCCCATCATCCACAGGCAAGCATTGGTAACATTTTTTTTGGATATTTTTTTTCCAGGTCCCCCCCCTGGGGTCATCAATTCTCTAATTGAGAATAGGAAATAGAATTACAGGGTTTGCTAGTTTTTCCAAAGTTAGAATTATAATTCAGGGGCGCCCGGCTGGCTCAGTCCATAGAACATGGGACCCTTGATCTCGAGGTTGTAAGTTTGAGCTCCACCTTGGGTGTAGAGATTACTTGAAATGAAATCTTTAAGAAAAAAAAAAAAAGAATTATAGTACAGATTTGGAACTTGCTATCCTGTATTTTCATGTGTCATATTTTGCTCATTTTCCCGTGTAAATAGCCTTCTATGAGCTTTCATATCTAAACACTATTTCTGTCACATGTTGTCTGTAAGACTTACTTAACTCTTTCTTTATGGCTGTATTTTTAAGTTTTTGTTTTTTTTTTATACTTTCTGCTCTTTTTTTTTTTAAAGTTTATTTATTTATTTTGAGAGAGAGAGAGCACGAGCAGGGAGGGGCAGAGAGAGGAGAGAATCCCAAGCAGTTTCTGTGCTTTCAGTGCAGAGCCCAATGTGGGGCTCGAACTCACGAACCATGAGATGATGACGTGAGCCGAAATCAAGAGTTGGACACTCAGCCGACTGAGCCACCCAGGCACCCCTACTTTCTGCTCTCGTTGATAATGCTGAGGTTAAGGTGCTCGTGCCAAAATGTAAGAATTTATTTAAGTAAGTCCCTGAAGTGGTCATGAACATTTTAAAGAATCTTGAGCCCGCAGGTTAAAACGCTTAAGTATTTCTAGAGAGACACTAATATTTATTTACCCCTCATACTTATGTGGCTTTGGACCATGAGACTAGTTTTTCTTTTCCTCCTGTTTACTAGATGTTGTCACATTAGCCCATTGTTCCAGTCGGTTGAGATATTTTAAATTAGGAATCTTTTCTTCAGACATGTTTGATATCTTTACCATGTTCATGTTATCTGGAAATTGTATCTGTCAGCATATGAACAAAACCATTCAGTAGGGTGGGGTCCTGACTCCTGAATGAGACCCCGACCAGACTTACATTTATTGGGCATCCATTGTGTTAGACAGAAAATGTTAGCAGAACATCCTTTTTTCTTTAATATTCAGCATGCTATAAAACTCTTTCTATACCTAAAGTAGGGAATAATTATTTCACTTTTCCTCACCAATATCTATATTCTGGACCCTTAAAGTGTACCTACGAATAAAAAAGATTTACGTCAGTATTACAGTAGAGAAATGTTAGTCTCTCCACTCTTTAGTAAGTAGGCCACAAACATTTTCAATAAGGTCGTGGATTATCCTTTCTCTGAAATGTAAAAATAGAACTAGTTCCTTATGGATCAAAGCAATTGACCAGTACTCTAGAAGTCCCCAGTAGATATTTGTGAATTTCTTTTCTCTGCTGAGTTATAACAGACTTCAGCGATGATACAAATACCTAAATCAGCGAAATGCTAGCTGATTTGTATGGTCTGCAAAGAAGATAGTAATAACAGCATCAATGAACATTTTTCTCACAAGGAATATATAGAATGTTATTATCTCTTTAGAATGCTATTTTTAAATAATAGAGTCATTATTGGAAAGAATAATCCTTCAGCACCCCAAACTAGGTCCACTCTCTCTAATGTTTCATTTGGCAGCCTCACAATGTAGCAGATGGTGACTGATTCTTCTACCGGCCCCAGCCCATCACACCTGTATAGAGTGTGGATTGGGGAAGTGTGGTCAGGGATCTGCTGAAGTTACCCTCTCTTGTCATAAACTAACAGCAGTTGATACAGAATGGAATGAACAGATTCAGATGATGTTGGGAACCAGATCTGAGAGGATTTGCTCATGTCTTGGTTGTAGGGGGTAGAGAGGAAGGAGGAAGAAAGGATGATGCCCAGGTTTTTGACCCTAGCAAATGGGTGGGGGATGGTGCTTTAAACTGAGATGGTGAAGCGTCAGGGAGGTGAGAGAGGAACATATTTGGACTAGGTAATGTTACGGAAACGGCAGTTAAAGAACAGAGAAGGGAATCAGAAGTTCTGTTTTGCACGTTGACAAAGGTAAAAACATCAAACAAATAAGGAAATTGACCTTATTCAGGCTATTACAATGGGGAGAGCATGCCAGATCCAAAGATCAGGGCGCCCGCCTTAGCAGGATGGTTTTGCCTTGGATAAGTTGTAGGTGGGGTGATTTTGCAGTTTGGGCTGCTTCTATAAATCACGGGTAATCTCAGCCAGTTAGCTGAACAAGAAATGTTTGTCTCTATGTCTAGCTAGTTCCAGGGGGGATAAACCCTTCAGCTGGTCATTATGAGATGAAGAATGGGAATTTGGTGGATCTGTGTCTGGCCTTGTCACAGGTAAATGAGGGCATCATCTGCAAGTTTAACAGGAATCGTTAGAAAGAATGGACACTTAAAGTTAGATGGAGAAGGGTGGCTCTTTGTAGGAAGGCATTTCTGGAAAACAAAAGGTTTGGGGCGGGCGGGGGGACGGGGATTAACCATCACTGTGTTCTGGGAGCATACGGCTGAGGTAAAGTTCAATACTATCAATATGTTACACTTGAGATGTTTGTGAGATCCCAAGAAGAGAAGACAAACAGGCGGTTAGACGTAGAAGTCAGGCATCCAGGAGAGAGGTTCAAAGCTGGAAATGTATATTTGGAAGTCTTCATCATTATAGGTGATATTGAACACCAGGGGACTTGATGAGATCACTAAAGGAGGGGTATTGAGAGAAGAGGGTCCAAGATGGAGCCCCAAAGAACAAGCGTAAAGGTTAAGTAGAGGGGGAGACAGCTAGCAACGCAGAGAGACAGAACCACGGGGTAGGAAACTAACAAGAGAATATGGTGTGGAGGCCAAGGGAGGGAAAGAAAGGGTGGAGAATGGCACTGAAAGGGGCCGAGCAGTGAGATCAGGGCAGTGACCGTTAGAATTGACAAGGGAGTCAAGGGAGAGATTCTTTTCTTTTAAGATGAAAGATGCTTATGAACAGGTGTTTTTTTTTTTTTTTTTTATGCAGATGGGGATGCTATAGGAGAGAGGGGAACAACTGATGGTACAAGAGAGGTGGCAGATGGCTAAAAGAAGGGCATTCTTGAAATGGGACCCAGAATACAAACAGACACACCGGTACTGAGCTGGCGTAGGGGCCTGGCCAATACAGTGCGCCATCAGGGAAAAGAATTACCAGTGGAGGCACAGAAGTTTGGAGATGTGATGGGGGAAGAAAAGAAAGATGCCATTTATGTTTGCAGTGAGGTACGGATGGAGGTAACGCCCTGAGGCGTGGGGGGAAGGGAGTAAGATGTTATGAAATGAAGCGGACGTCCTGGGAGTGGAGTGGAAACCCACTTGAGCAAGCCCGCTGGAGAAAACACAACAGGATTGTCGGGTAGTGTGTTAAATGCTCATCCAAGGTCTAAGTTTGTGACTTTAAAGAGAAGCCGCTGAACTTGGTTTTGGGACTTTCTCTAGCGATGTGGACCTACTTAGGTGTGGGCATGGAGAAGATTGAAGGGTTTATTCAAGGTTGTGATTATATTGCTTATGTATGATGGACAGGGAAAGGGATGAGGTTGTTGAAGACACTTTGCAAGAAAGTGATTATGTGACATGTATCGAGTGGACTGTGGGGGTTTCACTCCTGACCTGGTCCCATGGATTGGAATCTTGGGATGGTTCTCTTTGATTTCACACAGTTACTAGGGGGCTTTCATTTCCTTCCCGCCCCCTGTCCCAGCCACCTATCCTGTCCGTGGCACCACTTTCTGGAGGTGGGAATGGCAGTTAGAAGTGTTTGGGGCCATGGAAGAGGGAGTCATCCATATAAAGTAGTGGTGTGGGGGGAGCACAGACTTAAGGTACCCATGACTGTCTTATAAGCAATATGGAGAAGGCAGCTGCCTGGACATAGCCTCCCCCAGAAAGATAGCTGATACCTGGCTCAGCACTGGCAACGTGGGTACCCCCTGGCACAACAAAGAAGGATCTTCTGGTTTAGGAATAAGAATGGAAATTGATATAGAGCTATGGTTAGATTCAAGTTTGGGTCAGGCTTAGGGTTGGCTCTCACGCATCTTCCTGATGTTAGGCAGTGGTAAGTTCTCTCAAGGCGGATTCTTTCTCTCCATATGATATACAGAGGTCTGGGAAGCCCAGTGGCCATCCTCCTCCACGTCCCGGGTCTGTTTCTCTCCTCTCTCTGTCACTCCAAAATCTTGTAAACCTTTGGTGCCCCTCTAGGTTTTCAACAATTTTCTAATCAATCAATATATTGGTTAAACTTGACATGCTATCTTTTTCTATTTTATTTCAGAGAGAGAAAGCGTGTGTGTGTGAACAGGGGAGAAGGGCAGAGAGAGAGGGAGAGAGAGAAAAGCCCAAGCAGTCTCCATGCTCAGCAGGAAGCCCAGTGAAGGGCTGGTCCCACCACCCTGGGATCCGGACCTGAGCTGAAATTAAGAGTCTGGACCATCAACTAACTGAGCCATCCAGGCGCCCCTACCTACTATCTTTTTATGTACAAAAACTTTTTGTTTTTTGCTTCTTACAAATCAAAAGCTTTGACTTTATAGCTATTGTGTTTAAAATGGACTGTAAGAGGGGCACTTGGCTGGCTCAGTGGGTGGAGTGTGCAACTCTTTATCTTGGGGTCGTCAGTCTTAACTCCACATTGGGTGTAGAGATTACTTGAAAACAAATCTGCTAAATAAATAAATAAATAAATAAATAAATAAATAAATAAGTAAAATGGGACTGTAAGGGCCTTTTTGTTTTTTTGTGTTTTTGGATTCTTTAAAAAAAATTTTTATGTTTATTTTTGAGAGAGAGAGAGACAGAGTGTGAGCAGGGGAGGGACAGAGATGGAGGAGACAGAGAATCCGAAGCAGGCTCCGGGCTCTGAGCTGTCAACACGGAGCCCAAAGGAGGGCTCGAACCCACGAACTGTGAGATCATGACCTGAGCTGAAGTCAGACGCCCAACGGACTGAGCCACCCAGGTGCCCCACAGAAGCTTATTTTTGAAGGAGCAATTCCAAACATCCTGTATGCAATGGATGCATTAGGGTCTGCCAATAATTATGTGAATTTCTATAAAGAAGTGTGAGAAAAAATAAGCACAGACATATTTTTCAATAATTTATATCATACAGCTGAGGGGGAAAAAAAGATTTAAAAAAGTATAATTAGTAGGCCATCATTTGTGGGAGAGACAGAAGAATACATACGTGCCTGCTTACACAGGCACAGAGTGCCCTTTTTGAGAGAGAGACAGAGCACGAGTAGGGGAGGGGCAGAGAGAGAGAGAGAGAGAGAGAGAGAGAGGGAGACACAGAATCCGAAGCAGGCTCCAGGCTCCGAACCGTCAGCACAGAGTCCGATGCGGGGCTCAAATTCACGAACTGTGAGATCATGACCTGAGCTGAAGTTGGACCCTTCATCAACTGAGCCACCCAGGCGCCCAGAGCTTTTTCTTTTTCTTTCTAAGCAGGCTCCAGCCCAGGGTGAGGCCCAATGTGGTACTTGAACTCATGACCCTGAAATCAGGACCTGAACTGAGATCAAGAGTTGAACACTTAACCAACTGAGCCACCCAGGTGCCCCAAGGGAGGTCTGTTAAAAAAAAAAAAAAAAAATTTCCCCCAACATTTAATTATGAAAAATTCCAAACATAGAGATAAGCTGAAATATTTTACATAGAGAACACCAGTATACCTCCCACCTAGATTCTGTCATTAACATTTCACTCCATTTGCTTGGTCTACCTTTCTATGCAGCCATCAACCCTTTTTATTCTTGACACATTTCTTCTTTTTTTTTTAATTAAATGTTTTTATTTATTTATTTATTTATTTATTTATTTATTTATTTTTTCAATATATGAAATTTATTGTCAAATTGGTTTCCATACAACACCCAGTGCTCATCCCAACAGGTGCCCTCCTCAATACCCATCACCCACCCTGCCCTCCCTCCCACCCCCCATCAACCCTCACTTTGTTCTCAGTTTTTAAGAGTCTCTTATGCTTTGGCTCTCTCCCACTCTAACCTCTTTTTTTTTTTCTTTTTTCCTTCCCCTCCCCCATGGGTTTCTGTTAAGTTTCTCAGGATCCACATAAGAGTGAAAACATATGGTATCTGTCTTTCTCTGTATGGCTTATTTCACTTAGCATCACACTCTCCAGTTCCATCCATGTTGCTACAAAGGGCCATATCTCATTCTTTCTCATTGCCACGTAGTACTCCATTGTGTATATAAACCACAATTTTTTTATCCATCAGTTGATGGACATTTAGGCTCTTTCCATAATTTGGCTATTGTTGAGAGTGCTGCTATAAACATTGGGGTACAAGTGCCCCTATGCATCAGTACTCCTGTATCCCTTGGGTAAATTCCTAGCAGTGCTATTGCTGGGTCATAGGGTAGGTCTATTTTTAATTTTCTGAGGAACCTCCACACTGCTTTCCAGAGCGGCTGCACCAATTTGCATTCCCACCAACAGTGCAAAAGGGTTCCCGTTTCTCCACATCCTCTCCAGCATCTATAGTCTCCTGATTTGTTCATTTTGGCCACTCTGACTGGCGTGAGGTGATATCTGAGTGTGGTCTTTTTTTTTTTTTTTTTTAATTTACATACAAGTTAGTTAGCATATAGTGCAACAATGATGTCAGGGGTAGATTCCTTAATGCCTCTTACACATTTAGCCCAACCCCCCCCCCCCACACACACACACAGTCCCTCCAGCAACCCTCTGTTTGTTCTCCATATTTAAGAGTCTCTTATGTTTTGTCCCCCTTCCCTGTTTTTATATTGTTTTTGCTTCCCTTCTCTTGTGTTCATCTGTTCTGTGTCTTAAAGTCTTCATATGAGTGAAGTCATGCAATATTTGTCTTTGACTAATTTCACTTAGCATAATACTCTCTAGTTCCATCCATGTGGTTGCAAATGACAAGATTTCATTCTTTTTTATTGTCGAGGAATACCCCATTGTATATATATATACCACATTTTCTTTTTTTTTTTTAATTTTTTTTAACGTTTATTTATTTTTGAGACACAGAGAGACAGAGAATGAACGGGGGAGGGTCAGAGAGAGAGAGAGGGAGACACAGAATCCGAAACAGGCTCCAGGCTCCGAGCTGTCAGCACAAAGCCCGACGCGGGGCTTGAACTCACGAACCGTGAAATCATGACCTGAGCCGAAGTCGGATGCCCAACCGACTGAGCCACCCAGGCGCCCCTATACCACATTTTCTTTATCTATTCATCCATCGATGGACATTTGGGCTCTTTCCATACTTTGGCTATTGTCGATAGTGCTGCTATAAACATGGGGGTGCATGTGTCCCTTTGAAACAGCACACCCGTATCCCTTGGATAAATGCCTAGTAGTGCAATTGCTGGGTCGTAGGGTAGTTCTATTTTTAGTTTTTTGAGGAACCTCCATCCTGTTTTCCAGAGTGGCTGCACCAGCTTGCATTCCCACCAACAATGCCAAAGAGATCCTCTTTCTCCGCATCCTTGCCAACATCTGTTGTTGCCTGAGTTGTTCATGTTAGCCATTCTGATAGGTGTAAGGTGGTATCTCATTGTGGTTTTGATTTGTATTTCCCTGATGATGAGTGATGTGGAGCATGTTTTCATGTGTTGGTTGGCCATCTAGATGTCTTCTTTGGAGTAGAGTCTAATCATGTCTTTTGCCCATTTCTTCACTGGATTATTTGGTTTTTGGGTGTTGAGTTGGTAAGTTCTTTATAGATTTTGGATACCAACCCTTTATCTGGCATGTCATTTGCAAATATCTTCTCCCATTCCGTCAGTTGCCTTTTAGTTTTGCTGATTGTTTTCATCGCTGTGCAGAAGACTTTTATTTTGATGAGGTCCCAATAGTTCATTTTTGCTTTTGTTTCCCTTGCCTCTGGAGACGTGTTGAGTAAAAAGTTGCTGCGGCTAAGACCAAAGAGGTTTTTGCCTGCTTTCTCCTCGAGGATTTTGATGGCTTCCTGTCTTACATTGAGGTCTTTCATCCATTTTGAGTTTATTTTTGTGTATGTTGTAAGAAAGTGGTCCAGGTTCATTCTTCTGCATGTCGCTGTCCAGTGTTCCCAGCACCACTTGCTGAAGACACTGTCTTTATTCCATTGGATATTCGTTCCTGCTTTGTCAAAGATAAATTGGCCATACGTGTGTGGGTCCATTTGTGGGTTCTCTATTCTGTTCCATTGATCTGAGTGTCTGTTCTTGTGCCAGTACCATACTGTCTTGATGATTCCAGCTTTGTAATATAGCTTGAAGTCCAGGATTATGATGCCTCCTGCTTTGGTTTTATTTTTCAAGATCGCTTTGGCTATTTGGGGTCTTTTCTGGTTCCATACAAATCTTAGGATAGTTTGTTCTAGCTCTGTGAAAAATGCTTCTGTTATTTTGACAGGTATTGCATTGAATAGGTAGAGTGCTTTGGGTAGGACCGACATTTTAACAATATTTGTTCTTCCCATCCAGGAGCATGGAATCTTTTTCCATTTTTCTGTGTCTTCTCAAATTTCTTTCATAAGCTTTCTATAGTTTTCAGTGTATAGATTTTTCACCACTTTGGTTAGATTTATTCCTAGGTATTGTATGTTTTTTTTGTGCAACTTTAAATGGGATCGATTCCTTGATTTCTCTTTCTATTGTTTCATTGTTGGTGTATAGGAATGCAACTGACTTCTGCGCATTGATTTTATATCCTGCCACTTTGCTGAATTCATGGATCAGTTCTAGCAGTTTTTTGGTGGAATCTTTTCGGTTTTCCATATAGAGTATCATGTCATCTGCGAAGAGTGAAAGTTTGTCCTCCTCCTGGCCGATCTGGATGCCTTTTATTTCTTTGTGTTGTCTGATTGCTGAGGCTGTTCCTGATACATTTCAGAGTAAATTGTAAGCATAACTTCACTTGCTTCTAAAGTCTTCAGCATGAATATCATTAACTAAATTTCAAATTTTATTTACCACTTTTTTAATTTTGAAGGAGATGCAAAAACCTTAACAGCACTTGGCTGAATTTTGACAAATGCATACATCTGAATACCCCAAATCCCAGCCACAATATAGCACATTACCCCAGAAAGGGGAGGGAGGCTTGCTTTTAACTGCATTCTGCTTAGCACATTCTGAATTTTGTACCATGTGCTTGTGCTAATTTTAAAATAAATGAAATATTTAAGCTTTTAAAATATTTAAGCATTTTTGTAATGTCAGGCCATAGACCGAAATGGGAAGAGGAAGAAGGTAAAAACAGGAGGGGATGGTGGGTGACAAGGAATCGGTGGAGTCAGTGGAATAGAGAACTCATTGTAAACTGGGGACATCTTATAGAAGTTCTGTTGCCACAACGAGTGAGTTAGGAGAAGGAAATACCCTGGCATGTTTGCAACTGGGTTTCAGAAAGTACTCTCAAGGTTTGTAGTGTGAAATGGGAATGATGGCAGTTAGGGTATTGGTCCCCCCTCCATACTATATGCACTGTAGTGCACATTGGATTTTTCCTTTGGAGTATTTATCACAACGCCAAATGAGTCATTTTTTCAAGATTTTGTGGTGGTGGTTGTTTTTAAGTAATCTCTGCACCCAATGTGGGGCTTGAACTCACAACCCTGAGATCAAGAGTCCCATGCTCCACCGACTGAGCCAGCCAGGCACCCCAGTTAAGTAATACGTTATTTGTGTCAGCTTCAAGATGGCATGGGTCTCCTCTGTCTCATTTAATCCTGTATTTCTGGTGCCAAGTACATACATAATAGGCAGTCAAACAAGTATTAAATACTTACTTGGATTATTAAAAAATTTTTTTTGTTTTATTTATTTTGAGAGAGAGAGAGAAAGAGCATGAACAGGGGAGGGGCAGAGAGAGAGTGAGCGAGAGAATTCTAAGCAGGCTCTGTGAGGTCAGTGCAGAGCCCTATGTGAGGCTTGAACTCACAACCCCTGAAATCATGACCTGGGCCTAAATCAAGAGAAGTCTTTTTTTTATTTTTTTATTTTTTTTAATGTTTATTTATTTTTGAGACAGAGAGAGACAGAGCATGAACAGGGGAAGATCAGAGAGAGAGGGAGACACAGAATCCAAAACAGGCTCCGGGCTCCGAGCCGTCAGCACAGAGCCCGATGCGGGGCTCGAACCCACGGGCCGCGAGATCATGAACTGGGCCGAAGTTGGACGCTCAACCGACTGAGCCACCCAGGCGCCCCAAGAGTAGAAGTCTTAACTGACTAAGCCACTCTAGTGCCCCCTTAGTTGGATTCTTAAGTGTCATTCATTCATTCATTCATTCATTCACTTGCTTTATCATTGTCATCTTAAGATACATAAAATTGATTATAATCAATTTACACTTTAAATTGAGCAGGAGAGTTGGCCTAGGGTTGAAGATAAAACCCAGTTTCCCTGGAAAAGGGAACCATAATTATATAAAGTTTATGCTGGACTAGGCCTTTTCTCTGACCTGAGTGACCTTGGCCAGATCACCACTCTGAGCCTCAATTTTTCCCATCTGTCGAACAAAGATAACCCCTGAAGGGTCATCCCTGTGTTGACATTCTGCCTGGACATTACAGATCTGCTGGCTGAGTCCTTGCTCTACCTCTCGATCATCGGTTAATCATGCCTAGATTACTCTAAGAAACTATTTGAAAATTGGGACACCTGACTGTCCTGTCAATTTAAGGAGATATTAAGAAGCTCTTTAAATGACCCTTGTGTTTACTATTTACACAGTAGAGTGAGCATGTGAAAACAGGGATTTAAAAAAAAATTTGTTTTAATCTTTATTTATTTTTGAAAGAGAGACAGCGTGTGAGCAGGGGAGGAGCAGAGAGAGGGGGAGACACAGAATCCGAAGCAGGCTCCGGGCCCTGAGCTGTCAGCAGAGCCCGATGTGGGGCTCAAACTCACAAACCATGAGATTATCACCGGAGCCAAAGTCGGATGCTCAACCAACTGAGCCACCCAGGCGCCCTGAAAACAGGGGTTTCATCATGCCACCCCTCTGCTCAAAAGCCCGCGTGATTGATGGCCCATGTCACTCAGGATACAAGCGAGTCTTTATTACAGCAGCCCACGAGGTCCTAAATGAGCTCATGCTCTCCTCACTCTCGCAGCTCTGAAGCCACCACCTTCTCACGGCTGTTCCCACAGTCTGGGCAACCTGCCGCAGGGTTCCCCCTATCTGCAATGTTCTTCCACACATGGCCTGGTCTTGTCCCTCACCTCCTTCAGGCCTTTGCTCCAAAGTCATCTTCTCAGCAAGACCTGCTTGGATCATTCTATGCAAAGTTGCAAACTTCATGCCCGTTCCTGGCTGCATTTTACTCCATAGATCTAATTTTCCTCCCTCCTAATATATTATGCATGTAGGAATGAATACTGTTTATAAACACGCATCATATAATTCCAGGTACACTGTCGGTTTTCTGTGAGTTATATTCTCTTATCTGGGCCAGTGGTTTGTGGTCCGAAGGGCTAAAGCTTGGGGGGACGTTATGGTTAGTACCTTCTGGAATCATGTGCCCACGGGAAATCCAAGATGAATGTTCATTATTTCAGTGCCAGGCACTCTGGACTGGAAATATTAATAGTTCACGCTTTTGCGCACTTATTGAAGCAGTCATTGCACAAACATTTACTGGACGCCTTCGAGGCGCCAGTTCTTACCGAATGAGCTGCCCGGACCTAAGCCCAGCTGTCAGAAGCATTTCCTTGAGGATCGCGCCCCTCCAGGTACACCCCATCCCCGGCTTTGGGGGACGAGAGAAAATACCTGGTCCCGCCAGCAGAGGGCGTGCTGCCGCCCTCTCCACAGCCTCCCGACCCTCCGAGGCATCCCGGCTCCCACGCTCGCTCCCGAGCGCGTCCCCGGCCGCCGCGTCACGTGACGCGGCCGCGGAACCTGAGCTGCCCGGCCTAAGCCGTGCTAAATTCGTTGCCCGTGGCCGCTGCGGGTGCAACCACAGAGGCTAATCCGAAGGAGTGGGGAGGCTCGTGGAGTCGATGCTTCCTCTTCCAATTCAGGTCGGCTCCCGCTACCTCGTCACCATTCGCCGCTGCCGTCTCCCCGAGCGTTTGCATGAGCTCTTTCGCGTGGGGGAGCTCCGGTGACCATGTAGGGGGGACGAGTGAGGAAGCTCCAGGTGCCCGGGACGAGGTCAGCGCTGTCGGCACGCCCCCGCGGTGCCGAGCACACCCCCCGGTGCGGGCCGGCGGGCCGGTCGGCCCCGGTGGGAACCCCGGCGGGAACCCCGGCCTCCGCCTGGGGCCTGGCCCGGAGCGCCACGAAATCTCGCGCCGTCTCGCGAGACGCTAAGTTGAAGGAACATGGCGACGTCTAATCTGTTAAAGGTAAGACCCTCAGCGCAGCCCGGCTTGGACCCCGCGCCCCCGTTGGGCTCGGCTCGCCGGGAGAGGCCCGGTTCGGGCTCAGCGGCGGAGGAGGGGGAGCGTTCGGGGGCCGTCCGCCGCCGCGGGCCGGAACGTGGGGGTCTGTGGCCTTGGGGTCGGGAGGCGCCGGCCGTCCGCCCCGCCGGTCGGCCGCGGTGTGCGAGGCCCGGCGCGGGGGACCAGCTCCGGCCCCGGGGCGGCGGGTGCGCGGTGCTGCCGCGCCCGGACCCGCCGGGCCGTGCGCGCTCTCGGGGGTCTCGGCTCTCTCCGAGGCGGGCGCCCGGGACGCGTGAGAGGGCGATCCGAGAAAATGCTGCCCAGTAGGTTTCAATGACTTGACTGACCCCCTCCCCCTCCCCGCTCCCACCTTCTGAATTTCTGTTCGCCGCGTCTAGTCTGCCAGCGATTCCCGGCCGCACGGCGAGCGGGGCCGGGCTCTCCTGTCGGCCCTCTGCGCCTTCCCTCCTGCTCTCCGGTTCTGGAGTTCGGGTTTTTCCTTGGGAGAGTGCCTCGCGACCCCGGTGCGGTGCAGCCGGAGGACCGAGCGAGGAAGTGCTCCCGGCGGTGTGGAGCTTGGGAAAGTTACGGGATCCGAGGAAACGGCTCGAGTTAGTTAGCGCGTGGGAAGGCCGGGAAGGGCTAGGCCCGCAGGAGCGTCTTCTCTCCCATCAGTTAAAAAGTTGGGAGGAGGAGAAGACACGGCACACGGATAATAGGAAGTACATGAAGATATGCTGGCACCTCGCTTAGGTCTCCTTTAGGCAACTGATGATAACTGTCCGACAGGTGAGACCGTCTTAGGAAATGTAGACCTAATTTTATTAGTGTAAGAGGCGGTATAGCTTCCGCTTAGCCTGCCACTCAGAAGCTGTGTGACTTTTGGCAAGTTTCTTAACTTCTCTGTGCCTAGGTTTCCTTACCCATCCCACGGCGTTATCAATAGCACCTATTTCATAGGAGCATCGTTAAGATTGAGTTAATGTATGCAAAAGGCTTAAAACATTGACTGGCGGGGAATTCGTACACAATACACACGAATAACTTGAGTTACTACGACTGCTGTTTCTCTCAGAAAACGAATTCATGGGCATCGAGTAACCCATTCTACCCTCCTTTTGTAACAGTATAGCAGAGTTCTGATCGGGTCAGAACGAAAAGTTCTGAAGGCGCCTGTTGGTGCCTCTGCCTGTTTACATAAGCGGTAGTTAATGTTATTCATTGAACTGTGCTTAAGAAGTATTTGGGTTCGCGATTCTTTGTGATTTTTTTTTTTTTGACTTGATGATTACTTGGATGTAAATCAAGGCCCTTCCTCCCCCCCCCCCCCCCAAAGAATTATCTCTCAGAAAAGAGAAAGTCGCTTTATTCTATTCCGTACAAAGCCTTGCCAAGCTAAGCGACTTCATAAATACTAGAAGAGTGCTTACCTTGTCGGGATTACGATTCTTCGTACCCAACGCCCACCTATAGAACGAAAAGACTGCTTGAAGGTATAGAAAATGGGCATTTAGGACTCAGGTTAAAAAGTTCACAGGGATTCAAGAAGTTCTGAAATACTGTATATAATATTTCATATTATATATACGTCATATTACATATAATACTTCATATTAACTCAGACAACGTTTGTAAATTAAAGGAAGGTGGTAATGCTTTGGAAAAAACAGGTGAATGAATCATTCAGTTCAGTGAACATGAAGACACATGCCGAAGTCACACTGGAAATTTTTCAGTGAAATTGTTTCATGAAGTGTTGAAAAGGGGGAGAGGGAATTTCTGAATATTGTTTAACAAAGTCTGCGATTTAAAATACGTATAACCAGGGTCGCCTGGGTGGCTCAGTCGGTTGGGCGTCCGACTTCAGCTCAGGTCACGATCTCGCGGTCCGTGAGTTTGAGCCCCGCGTCAGGCTCTGGGCTGATGGCTCAGAGCCTGGAGCCTGCTTCCGGTTCTGTGTCTCCCTCTCTCTCTGCCCCTCCCCCGTTCATGCTCTGTCTCTCTCTGTCCCAAAAATAAATAAACTTAATAAAAAAAAAAAATACATATAACCAACGTAGTGAACGTTATAAATAGACATTTGATTCTTCTGTCTGTATCACCAAAAGTTTCCATGTTCAAGTTGGCCAGAAAACTGTTGTATTGGTTTTTTGTTTGTTTTTTGCCTTTTTTCTTTCTTTTTGGGGGTGGGGAGAGAGGTGGTCTCATTTTTATACTTAACGGAAGTAACTAATTAGGAGTGCCTGGGTGGCCCAGTGGGTTGAGCATAGGAGTCTTGATTTCGGCTCAGGTCGTGCTCTCAGGGTCCTGGGATAAGAGCCCTGTGTTGGACTCCGCACTGAGTGTGGAGCTTGCTTCAGATTCTCTCTCTCTCTCTCTCTCTCTCTCTCTTCTCCTCTCCAGCGTGTGCACATGTCTCTCTTTCTCTCTCTCTTAAAAACAAAAAGTAACTAATTAAAAAGTGAACTGGGGCGCCTGGGTGGCTCAGTCGGTTAAGCGTCCGACTTCAGCTCAGGTCACAATCTCGCGGTCCGCGAGTTCGAGCCCCGCGTCAGGCTCTGGGCTGATGGCTCAGAGCCTGGAGCCTGCTTCCGATTCTGTGTCTCCCTCTCTCTCTGCCCCTCCCCCGTTCATGCTCTGTCTCTCTCTGTCCCAAAAATAAATAAACGTTAAAAAAATAAAATAAAATAAAATAAAAATAAAAAGTGAACAGTCTGTCTTCCTGGAGAAATGTAGTGAGACCCTGCCAGGGTAGACCCATAACATAATTCATAGGCTCATTTAAATTCAAGTCTGGGGGTACCCTTGAATAGAGACAGAGCTGGTTGGGTGTGGCCACGTTAGCCTTATTTGCTTTTTTGATAGGACGAATAGCGTGATTCACAAGAGAAATATGCCTTAGACGTTGTGCAGTTAGATTTCACCAGATCATATTTGCCGAAATTGTCATGTCCTGGGGTCACAATGGAGAAACATGGGCTAGATGAGAACAGTTAGAATTTGCTTCATTATCAGTTAAACAGCTGTACCTGAAGAAATGATAAGTGATAAATCATCAACCCTGAAGGGAGGCTTTCAGTGTTCTTCTGAAAAAATAAGTTCTTTTCCTGTTTGCCAGTAACTTGGGTGAAGTTAAGATTTTGGACTTTGTGGATGACCGTTTGGAGGGATAGCTAATATGTTTTGAGAGATAACAAGATCGAAACTTTGATGTGAAACTTGCAAGTCAGTAGGCAAAGCAATACAAACCACCTACTTTTTTAATATTGGAATTTGATATAATACTTTGTTTAAAGCAAGTGGACTATGGCTGGATTTTGGAAGTCTTTTGAATATACAGAGATTGGTGGTGTATGTTTTGTCATAAACAATTATCAGTTGTTTGGGGGGTTTATTTTGCCTAAAACCTTTCAATATTACTACTCTGTTTTTTTAACATATAATTCTTGTTCCTTTGCTTTTGCGGTATCTAGGCCCTAAGTGCTCTTTGCTATTTTCTTCATTTCTAGTTGAGAATCCTACCCCAAATAGCAGTTGTTTAGATCTTATTTTTCAAGTCTCCACCCCATTTAATTCTTAGCCTATTACTTTATTCAGTTATTTGGAGTGCCCTTAACCTTGATCAGTATCACCATTTTTTCCAGTTTCCCTTAGAGTCTCCTCTTTTTCAAGGCACCCACTGTATTGCTTCCTTCCATTTGTTCTTCAGCCTTCATTCCCACCCCCCACCCCCCCACCCCCCCCAGGACTTGTCAGTACATTCCCTGTGATTTTGTTTCAGTCTCCTCCTCACTTCTATAGGGATAAGAAAGTTCCCCTGTCTCCTGGTATAAACTTCACCTGTACTCTGCTTTGGCCACAAACTTTTGCCCTTTTTTCTCTTTCCGTTCATTCTCACTGTTGTTTGAAAGGTGGCCCCCACTCACTGCCTTTATAATTCTACACCTTTTTCTTTAACTGTGACCCGACTCTCCCCTGACCCCCACCTGCTTACAGTGAAGCTGTCTGTCTCAAGAGCAATAGCAACTTCGTGATTGCGAAATGTTACGTCCATCCTCTCTTCTGATATTGTTGATGACTATCTCTGCTTCCCTTTTAATTTTTATGAGGTTCTCTTTTGGTGTCCCGTCTCTCAGATCACTTGTGTTTTTCTCTGACCTCCCTCCTGTCCTCCCCAATGTAGTTATTTCTTGGGATTTAATCTTCAGCCCTTTTCTATCTTTGTCCTTCTGTTTCTGGGGCAGTCTTAACTCCCATGATTTCACTATTTTTATCTCTTAACTCTGATCTGAGCTCTGGACCAAAACACAGTTCTGACCATATCACTTTCCTGCTCACATACCTTTGATGGTTCAAATTCTTTGATATCTTTCCAGTTGGGTCTTCTCCCTAATATCTGTCTCCCTCCCATGTCCTCTTCTCCTCTCTCCCCTCTCTCTCTCTCCCTCTCACCCTCTTTCTCTCTTTCTCTCACACACCCCTACCTCTACCTGGCTGGTTCCTTGTTGGTTCAGTAGTATCCCACTATCCCTCAATATTTGCCTGTTAAATTCATTTTTAGTCATTAAGACCCAGCCAGATTCCTCCTTTCTTCTTAGAGCTCTCTTTTCAAATTGTTGCCTGCCCTGCATAACCAGAGCACTACATCAGGTTTTTTCCAGCACTTATATATTATATATTTGTATACTTATATACTTGTATACTTATATATTATATCCTTGTATACTTATATATTATATATTTGTGTACTTATATGTTATTTTCATAATAGTTACATACTTATACATATACACGTGTGTACACGTGTATATAAGTATATACATATAAGTATGCTTACAAGCATATACTTATACATAATGCATATATACTTATATATTATTTGCATGATCTATTTACATATCTAGCTCCCTTCCAAGATTGTAAGCCCCATTATTGCAGGACTTTATGTTATTAATCTTGATGCCTTAACCATCAACTGCAGTGATCGTTTATGGTAGGTGCTCCATAAACGAGTGATAATTGCTTAAAAAGAGGAGTCGAGTGAAGTATCTGCATTGTAGACGCTCTGTGAGTGAGTGTTGATTGGTTAAAAGAAGAAATTTCTGGTTCTGTTCCCTTCTAATTAGATCCACAGAGGTGGGGGGGGGGGGCCTGGGTGTCTCAGTCACTTAAGCATCCAACTTCGACTCAGGTCATAGTCTCACAGTTCATAGCCTGGAGCCTGTTTCCGATTCTGTGTCTCTCTCTCTCTGACCCTCCACCACTCGAGCTCTGTCTCTCTCTCTCACCCTCTCTCAAAAATAAATAAACATTAAAAAGTTTTTTTAAATTTAATTTATATTTTTTATGGAGAGAGAGGCAAAAGCATATAAACAAATACATTCTATAGGTCAGGTATATGCTATGAAGAAAAACAATTTAGGGAAAGGATAGAGAGGAATCTGGTGGGGTTTTTTTTCTTTTCCATATTTTTACTTAAATTCTAGATAGTTGACATATACTGTAATATTGGCTTCAGGAGTACAATTTAGTGGTTCATCACTTACATACAATACCAAGTGCTCAAGACAACAAGTGCCCTCCTTAATGCCCATCACCTACCCACCTCCCTCCATCAACCCTTTTTGTTCTCTGTAGTTAAGAATCTCTTATCTTTTGTTTGTTTGTTTGTTTGTTTGTTTTTAAGTTTGTTTTGAGAGGGAGGAAGGGAGACAGAAGGGGAAGGGCAGAGAGGCAAGGAGAGAGAGAATGACTGACAGCTCTGAGCTTGATGTGGGGCTTGAACTCACCAACGGTGAGATCATGACCTGAGCTGAAATTAAGAGTCAGATGCTTAACCGACTGAGCCACCCAGGTGCCCCCAAGAGTCTCTTATGATTTGCCTCCCCATCTCTTTCCCCCACCCTCTTCCCCTGTGTTCATTTGTTTTGTTTGTTAAATTCCACGTATCAGTGAATTAATGGTATTTGTCTTTCTCTGACCGACTCGTTTTGCTTAGCATAATACACTCTGGTTCCATCCACGTTGTTGGAAATGGCAAGATTTCATTCTTTTTGATGGCTAATATTCCATCAAAAAGAATGAAATCTTGCCATACATTTATAGCACATCTTCTTTGTCCATTGATCAGTCGATGGACATTTGGGCTCTTTCCATAATCTGGTTATTGTTGACAATGCTGCTGTAAACATCGGGGTTCATGTGTCCCTTCGAATCAGTATTTTTGAAACTTTGGGTAAACATCTAATAGTGCAATTGCTGTGCTAATGAGGGAAGGCCTCTGAGGAGAGGACATTGGACTGGAGACCTGAATGAAGCAAGGGAAGAAGCCTGTACATGTTTGAAGAGTTTCATGTAGAGGGAATGGGAACAGCCCGTGTAAAAGCACTGAGTCAGGAACATGCTTGGCAAGGAATTATGGATGTGATTATCAAGATGTGAATGTTGTCAGTGAATGGTTAAGATACCCAAGTGCATGATTCCTTTTAATTTGTATTTGAACGTAAATGAGAGCCTTATTTAAGAACCTAGCTCGTCAGTTTTCATTGAGTTGTGGGAAATTGCCCTTCTGAATGGGTATGTAAGAGGCACATGATCCTTAGGGGGCCTGCCCTCCCTCCAGTGTCCTGTCCTAGAGACATGCTTACATTTGACACAGCTTAGGGAAAAAAGGAATTCAGGGTTATGATCGTTGGCCATGGGTAGAGGTGGAAGTAGGAATAGTAGACTGAATTAGTTACTGTAAAACTGTGATGGGGCACGTGGGTGGCTCAGTCAGTCAAACATCCAACTTCAGCTCAGGTCATGGTCTCGTGGTTCATGGGTTTGAGCCTGGTGTGGGGACCTGTGCTGACAGCTCAGAGCCTAGAGCCTGCTTTGGATTCTCTGTCTCCCTTTCTCTGTACCCCTCTACCACTTATGCTCGTGCTCGCTCTCTCTCTCTCAAAAATAAATATTTAAAAAATTTTAAAAAGCAATGATAAATGTAAATGTGAGAATTGTTCATATTCTGTGAAGAGAAATGAGTGAACAAAATTACCATTATCTGGAGGTGATGTATATTAATTATTGCTACTAACAGAATGTGACAGTTTAGGATGAACTTTGAGAGATCAGTTGTTTATCAATGGATTAGAAGAGGGGAATTTTAGACTGCAGGAGGTTATCAGGAGGACGCTAGACATCCGTCTGGTGGACAGAGGAGAAGGCTGGAGAAGAGAGATAGACAAAGACAGGTGTTTCTTATTAGATGTTTTGCTAGGTGTCCTGGTGAACCCAGTCGTGTCACAGAAAGCCATCTGACTCTTGCTTTGGTATAGTAGGTAGAATAAATTGGCACCTGATGGACTGTGTAAACACCCAAACAAGTTACAGCCCAGGTTAAAACATTGGTCATAATAGATGTAGTACTTACAAGTAACTTCAGGGATATTTGATCTCTGTACAGGGTTTGTTCATTCTGCAAATATGTAGGCGTGTATTCTGTGCTGGATACTATTCTGTGATACAGTAGGGAATGTGACAGATAGGGTCCTTAGTCTTTGGAACTTCTATTCAAATGTGTCAATACCGACACCAAAGAAGTAACACATGGGGTAGTTTTGCAGTAATGAGAGCTGAGATGAAAACAGTATAATCAAGAGTGTTTAGAAGCTGGGGGCACTGTCTTACAACAAAATAAATTTGTTCCCCTAAATATTGCTTTCAACTATGTTCTGTTGAGTTTTCCTTCTCTGCCACTTGATGACATTTCAGCCCCATCTCCTAACTTTCTGGTCTTTAAAACAAGTTCTGTTACCCATGGTGCCTGGGTAGCTCAGTTGGTTAGGCATCTGACTCTTAGTTCAGGTCTTGATCTCTCAGGGTCGTGAGTTCAAGCCCTCTGTTGAACTCTCCGCTGGGTGTGGAACCTACTTTAAAAAAGGAAAATTAACAATTCTATTACTCTACATTAAAAATTTCAATCTCTGGGCGTCTGGGTGGCTCAGTGGGTTTTGAGTGTCTGGTTACAGCTTGGGTCGTGATCTCATGGTTCATGAGTTTGAGCCTCACATCAGGCTTGTTGCTGTCAGCACAGAGCCTGCTGTAGATCCTCTGTCTCCCTCTCTCTCTGCCCTCCCCCCCCCCCACTCACACTGTCTCTCTCTCAAAAGTGAATAAACATATATAAAAAAAAAAACATAAAATTTTCAGTCTCAAAGCCAAATTAAATCTCCTGTATGCTTAAGATCTAGGTTCTGGATGTGCAGAGAAGAAAGGGGGAAAGGCAGTTTTCTTAGGACCTCTGTGGGGCAATACTGATGCTAGACTTGAATGGTCTGCATTCTGCCCAGGGCAAAGGTCCTGAGGTGCACTGGTGAGCTTGGCATATTTAAGGAGCACCTTTAAAAGGTTGGTGTGGCTGAAACATAGTGAGAATTGCCAGGATTTGAATATATACTGGAGTTTTGTGGTTCTTTTGGTTAATGGGGGTTGCAAATGTAGTTTTAAAATCACATAACTGGGAGTACCAGTGGCTCACAGACCATATAGGAACCCAACATTCAAATAGCTAGCCTCATTGTTTACAGGAAAGACCCAAGATAAATACACAAATTGGATTCCTTTTGGAAAGTAATTAGGGTGCCATCATTGAATATAATTCATAATCAGTAGGATCAGAACTTCACAGAGGGAACAAATACAAATCTTAAACCAACTAAATTCCCTGTGTCGTCAAAATGTTCTGGGAGTGGAAGAGTGCCGATGAGTAAAAAATAATTCTAATTGTGTGCGTGATATTATTTCTTGTCTTGACTCAACTTCTCCTTTAACTTTTCTTGTACCTTTGTTATCATGAAGAAGATGTATAGAAATAATAAACTTTATTTTCTTCCAAATGCAACTTTTAAAAAAAATTTATTTAAATATTTTAGTAATTTCTACACCCATTATGGGGCTCTAACTCACAGCCCTGAGATCAGAGTCACAGGTTCTCTCCATGGGGTGCCTGGGTGGCTTAGTTGGTTAAAGGTCCGACTTCAGCTCAGGTCATGATCTCATGGCATGTGAGTTCAAGCCCCGGGTCCAGCTGTGTGCTGACAGCTCAGAGCCTGGAGCCTGCTTCTGATTCTGTGTCCCTCTCTCACTCTGCCCCTCCCCCACTTGTGCTCTGTCTCTGTCTCTCAAGAATAAAAAATATTAAAAAATATTTTTTTTAAAGATAGTTACAAGGGGCACTTGGGTGGCTCAGTCACTTGAGCAACCAACTCTTGATGTGGGCTCAGGTCATAATCTCACCGTTTTTGAGATCGAGCCCCGTGTTGGGCTCCTCATTGAGCATGGAGACTGCCTGAGATTCTCTTCTCTCCCTCTACCCCTCTCCCCTGCTTGAGTACTTTCTTTCTCTAAAATGAAATGAAATGAAATGAAATGATAAAATAAAATAAAATGTTACAAATTAAATACAGTACTAAAAAAAATAATTTTTAAATGAACAATACTAGCATGCCCATTTTTAAAGTAAGCTTTGTTGAAATATGACCTGTATACAGAAATGCACACAAATCATAAGTCTATGGTTGGATGCATTTTTATAAAGTAAACATACCTGTATAATCAACACCCAGATCTAGAAATAGAATATTTAACAGTATCCCTGAAAGCCCCCTCTCTGTTGTCTTGTGCTAGTCTCTAACTTGTAACCCCTTCCACAAGGTAATCACTATGCTGACTTCTAATAACTGTAGGTGTGTTTTGTCTGTTCAGGAGCCAGTGTGTACTCTTGTGTGTGACTTTTTTGCTCAACATGATTTCTTTGAGATTCCTCTTATTACATGTTAAATTTTTGTTGCTGTATAGTGTTCCACTGTTACGAATATTTCACAATTTATCCATTCTCTTGCTGATGGACTTTTAGGGGTTTATGGTTTTTTTACTATTGTGAATTGAGATACGATGTCTTTTGGTAGACATATGTGTGCAGCTCATTGGGAAGCATACCTAGACATGAAATTGGGGGTTCACATAGTATGCATATGTTTAGCTTTCATAGATACTGCTGAAGAGTTTCCTCTTTACACTCTCACCAGCACATTTGAGAGTTTTTGTTGCACTGAATTTTGTCTAATCCTTGGTATTGTCATTCTGTTCTATTCTAGCCTTTTTGGTGGTTTATAGTGATTTTTTCTCATGACTTTAATATATGTTTCCCTGATGATTAATGATGGTGGGTGCTTTTTCATATGGTTATTGGCCATGTAGATACTGTCTTTATGGAGGGTCTCTACCAGTGTTTGCCAAGTTTTACATTGGATTGTTTTTCATTTCTTACTGATTTTTAGGAATCTTCACATGTTTTGCTTTGTTTGGAATCTTTACATATATTGGATAAGAGCCTATCTTGGATATATGTATTAGAAATAATACTTCTTCCACTATGTGGGTAGCTTTTTCAGTTCCTGAATGGTGTCTTTTAAGACTAAAGTTTTTATTTTTTTATATTGTACGGTTTATCAATTCCTTTCTTTGTGGTTAGTGCTTGGTTAAAAAGTCATACAAATGATCCAGACTCTACTTGCATTAATACCTTATTTAAAAAAAAAAAGAACATAAAATTAATTTATTTGTATAGTTTTGAGCCTCAAAAGTATATCCTGGGACCCTTCTAGGAATCCATAAACCACAATTTAAGGAACACTATATTAGAGTGTGAGTTCCTGGAAGACCTTTCATTTATTTATTTAAAAAATTTTTTTTAATGTTTGTTTATTTCTTAAGAGAGACAGACAGCAGGGAATGGGGAGAGAGAGAAGGGTACAGAGGATCCAGAGCAGGCCCTGCGCTGACAGCAGAGAGCCCAGTGCCGGGCTCGAACTCATGAACTGTGAAATCATGACCTGAGCCAAAGGCAGACGCTTAACCGACTGAGCCACCCAGGTGCCCCAGAAGACCTTTCATTTATAAGTCCCAGTGACTAGCATAATTCTTCATGTGTAGTGGGCACTCAAGACATTTGTTGAATGAGTAAATGTAATACATAAATGATGAAGAAACCCCTCAAATAAGTTCAAACTCTTCTATCAGTACTGTTATTTTTTCTTTTTTTTTTTCCTTAAAATTAGTTGTTTTGGTTTCTAAAAATTCAAGGACTATCAAAATTTCTTTAAAAAGGATTTTTTCTTTATAAAGGAAACCTAAAGGTCTTTTTCTTTCAAGATTTTATTTTATTTTAAAATGTTTATTTATTTATTTTGAGAGAGAGAGGGAGAGAGAATGGAGGAGGGTCAGAGAGAAAAGGAGAGGGAATCCAAGCAGGCTCCATGACACAGGGCTTGATCTTACCACCATGAGATCATGACCTGAGCCAAAATCAAGAGTCGGATGCTTAACCAACTGAACCACCTAGGGTCCCCTTAAGACTTTATTTAATAATGTCTCCACCCAATGTGAGTCTTGAACTTCAAATCCTGAGATCAAGAGTCACATGCTCTACCACCTGCCAGCCAGGTGCCCCTGCAAACTAAAGGTTTTAAAGGGAAGCGTACTGTGAAATGTCTCATTTCAATGGAGAAAGATTTTTAGCTTTTTGGAAAATAGTATTATTTCCCTTCTGTACCACGTTTGAAGATAACTAAGTCTCTTTTTATAGTGATGGTTCTATCTTGTGGTTTTTAGATGGTCACTAAATTTTTATAATCATAGTTTTTTTGGGTTTTTTTCCTGCATTTTTTTTAAATGAAATCAAGTCAAGGGTTGGCTCCGACCCATACGTTGCAAGTCCCTCTACTGCTCATTCAAGAAAGATCCAGGAAGTAGTTAAGAATGTGGCAGAACTAACAGAACTAAACTGCTTGGATTTGAATCCCCGCTCTACCACTCATTATCTATAACCTTAGGGAAATAACCTAACCTAATTTCAGGTACAGTGTACAATTTTTTCATCTATAAAGTGAGAATAATAATATACCAAACACCTAGGATATTTATAAAGATTAAATGAATTAAAACTTGTAAATTTTATTTAAAGTTTACTTATTTATTTTGAGAGAGAGAGAGAGAGAGAGAGAATGAATGAGCAGGGGAGAGGCAGAGAGAGAGGGAGACAGAGAATCACAAGCAGGCTCCACACTGCCAGTGCAGAGCCCAACATGGGGCCCAGACTCAAAAACCATAAAATCATGCCCTGAGCTGAAATCAGAGTCAGACGCTTAGCTGTTTGAAACACCTATGCACCCCAGTGCTTGTCAGTATTTAAAATAGTACCTGACACATAATTAATAGATTTTATAAAGTAAAATGATCAAAGTGGTTGATGTACATTGAAGATTATAATGAAGTTAAATAATATGAGAAATAAATAACTCATATTTACAGTTATCGGATATTCAGACTACCCAAGGAAATGTGAAAGAAGCTTTGTGGAGATTAACAAAAGGAGATCCTCTTTTGTATCACAGATAGCACATATAAAAAATTTATTGGGGGCGCCTGGGTGGCTCATTTTGTTGAGTGTCTGACTCTTGATTTCAGCTCAGGTCATGATCTCATGGTTCATGAGTTCATGCCCCACATTGGGCTATGTGCTGACAACATGGAGTCTGCTTGGGATTCTCACTCTCTCCCTCTCTCTCTGCCCCTTCTCTGCTCACTCGCTTTCTCTCTCTCTCTCTCTCTCTCTCTCTCTCTCTCAAAATGGATAAATATTAACAAAATTTTTAAAAAAATTGTTGGCTATAACCCCAAATTAGCAAAATGCCATGTGTTTGCAATGAAAGAAAAGTGGAAAATATTATAAGGGAATGATTAAAGAAAAATGTTAAGAATATAATGAAAACATTTTTAAAAATGTCATCCTTTGAGCACCTGAGTGGCTCAGTTAAGCTTCCGACGTTGGCTCAGGTTTTGATCTCATGGTTTATGAGTTTGAGCCCCGCCTTGGGATCTCTCCTGTCAGTGCAGAGCCTGCTTTAGATCCTCTATCCCCACCTCTCTGTGCCCCTCCACCACTTGTGCTATCTTTCTCTCTCAAAAAAATAAATAAACTTTAAAATTTCACCCTTCTATAATGTCAGTGTCAAGTATCCTACTCTGTCAAGACTCCTCCTGTCTTTCTAACTCATTCAAGTATTATTCAAGTAATCTGGCTCCAAAAGGGCCTCCAGTTCATTGATTCTATCACCTTACTGTATAAGTTTATAGTTTTTAGTTTATAGTTTTTATCAAATTAGGAAACATTTTGGCTTTTAATTCTTATTTAAAATTTTTTTTTTCAACATTTTTTATTTATTTTTGGGACAGAGAGAGACAGAGCATGAACGGGGGAGGGGCAGAGAGAGAGGGAGACACAGAATCAGAAACAGGCTCCAGGCTCCGAGCCATCAGCCCAGAGCCTGACGCGGGGCTCGAACTCACGGACCGCGAGATCGTGACCTGGCTGAAGTCGGACGCTTAACCGACTGCGCCACCCAGGCGCCCCTGGCTTTTAATTCTTTAAATACCCTCCCATCCCCCAAGACTCTGGTTATATGTAAGTCAGGTCATATGATGCTGTTCCCTGATAATCATTTTTAAAAATCTTTCTGTGATGTTCATGCTTTCCTCTATTTTCTTGAACGTGCAAAGTATATTTATAATAGCTGGATAAATGTCATGCTCTGTTAAAACTATAATTCATGTCATTTCTGGGTCAGTTTCTGTTGATGGGTTTTTTCTCTTGATGGTGGGTTATATTTTCCTTCTTTGCCTGCTTGGTATTTTGGATTGGATGCTAGACATTGTTTTATATGTTGGGATCTGATGCTTTAAATATTTCAGGGTCTGGCTTTCACACAGTTAAATTACTTGGAATCAGGTTGATCTTTTTGAAGCTTGCTTTCGAGTTTTGTAATAGTGGGTTGGGAACAACAGGGTAGGGCTACTTAGGCTCCACTACAGATGCAGTGCCTTTCTAAGGACTCTACCGAATGTCTTGCATGTTGAGGAGCATTTCTATTCTGGCTAGTAGCAACACAAACTTTTCGTAGCCCTTTATGAGCCCTGCTGATTGTTGTGTCTACTTTCTCATGGGCCTTTCCCCAGTCTCTGACAGTGTTCTCACACACATGTGCAAGTCAGTATTGGGTCAAAGCCTTGATACACCTCTCTGTTTATCTCCGGAACTCCCTCTCTTGCACAGGTCCCTTTTTTTTCTAGTACTCTGTGCCACAAATTTTTGTCACCTTGTCCTGTCTAAACTCTGAACTCTGGCTCCTAAGTGAAACTTCCAGGCTGTTTGCGTTCCCCTGCTTGTGCTGAGGTCTGGAAACCAGGCATGTTTGGGCATTTGTAGGGCTGCCCTATGATAGTTTTCTCAGGAAGTACTGTCCTATACTGCCCTTTGGTTCTCTAGCCATTGCGGCAGGAGGGGAGATCTGGCTGTCATTATTCCATCATGGGTGGAAGAAGAATGCTCTGTCTCTCTTCCTGATGTCCTTTGTCTCGCTCTTATCAGCATAAATTCTCTGTTCAGTCATTGTTACCAGTGCCCTGAACACACCTCGGTTACCCTGCTCCTGTCTCCTTTCACCTGGGAAAACTATACCCCGGTTAGCTATATCTCCATCTTCCAGTGCTGGCACCTGTGAATGTGCCAGGAAAGCCTCCTTAGTGCCCCCTTTAGAACATAAACTCTGACTGCTACTTGCTACCTCCGTTGCCACTCTACTGATCCAGTGCTTTTTTCACTTGAAATCCATGACCACACTCTATAAATGAGCCCCGTCACATTACCCTGGTCATTTATTCTACTTTCCTCAGTATCTGCTTCACATCTTTTCTCTCAAACTTCTAGTATGTCCTTACCTGTCTTCCAAGGCATTTTCCTTTTTTCTACATCACTGAAAACGTGAAGTAATCAAAAATGAACTTCGGAGAGTGGTACTTACTTCATCTACCCTTCTACTAACATCTGCATGTATGTACTTTGCCTTACCTTCTTACGGTAGAGTTATTTCCTCCACCTTGCGCCCTGTGCCCCTTTCCTTCTTGCTTACCCTGGGCAAATTAAATTTCAATTCACATTCTCCGGCACTTTCCTTCCTTTTCTCTCACGTCATCAGTGTTATACCCTGGAATATACCCATCAGTATAAAAATATACTGTGTCCGTCCCATCTGAAAAGAAATTTTGTCTCCCTCTCTGCATCAGCTACCATGCCACTTCTGTGCTCTTTTACAGTAAGACTGCCAAAAGTTGTCTGTACTTTTCCAGTTTTCTTTCTTTCTCTTTTCTCTCTCAGTTCCATTCCCCGGCTTTTGTCCTTACCGCTCTATGAAAACTGCTCTTACATTATTAATACGAAGGTCTCCATGACTTCCGTATTGGTTTTTCAGTAGTCCTCTTACATAATCTTCCAGGAGCATGTGCTGCGCTCGATCACTCCCCCTTCCTTGATACGCTTTATTCCCTTGGTTTCCAGAATCCTGTGCTCTTGATTTTCTTGCCACCTCTGCGATTGTTCCATCTCCTTTCTTATTTCTTATTCTTCTCACCCCTTCATGTTGGGTGCCTAAGGCCTCGAGCCTGGCCCTCTTCTCTCATATTCACTCTCTTGGTAGTGACAGTAACAAGTTGTAAAACCCATCTGTACTCCAGTGACTTGCATATTTTAATTTCCTGCCTAGACCTTTCTATAAATTCTAGAGTTTCTTATGAAACAGCTAATTCAACATCTTCAAAGGGCTGTTTAATATATGTGTCAGGTGTAATGTGTCTGAAATCAAACTCCAGGGCTTTCCTTCTTAGCCTGTTCCATCTACAGTTTTTTCCATTTCAGTTGACGGCAGTGCCATACTTCTTGGATGTGTCAAACGACAAAACTAAAACAGTTAGGTAACAACTTTGATGCCCTTGATGCTAGGGAAGATGATCCATGGATTGAGGGAGTACAGTGCCTAACAACCCGTGGAACACTCTTCCTAAAGGGTTTGTGGCAAGCGAAAGCTTTATAGAATGTTAGAAGAGGCAGGACAAAAACAGGGCCTGATTGGTTAGGATGTTGGAGATTTTCCATATAAAGCAAGTAGGTCCTCTGCTGTAGGGTAGAATAAGCTAACTAAAGCTGTGTAGGAGGATTGTGATTGGTGTTAGGTTTCCTTGGCAGTCAGGTTTTTCCCCAACTGCAGGCTGACTTAGTTTAGATTTGGACATGGGCTGGGCCCCTGCAGTGGACCCCATTTTGTGGGTCTTAACATATCAGACAAAAGCCTTAGAGTCATGCTTTACTCTTTTCTCTCATCCCAGATGCATACTGTCAGGAAATCCTGCTTAGTGCCTCCTTTAAAATTTGTTTTTAATATTTATTTATTTTTGAGAGAGAGAGAGAGAGAGCACAAGTGGGGTAGAGGAAGAGAGAGAGACGGAGTCATAGACTCCGAAGCAGGATCCAGGCTCTGAGCTGTCACCACAGAGCCCGATGCGGGGCTCAAACTCACGAGCTTCAAGATCATGACCTGAGCCAGATTTGGCCACTTAACCGACTGAGCCGCCCAGGTGCCCCTACTCTGGTCTTTACAAGGGCTGCTTCCTCTGCCTGAAATACTCTTTCCTGAGGTATCCTTCAGGACCTGCCCCTCCCTGGCTTCCCCATAACCTTTCTGTGTGTTTGAGAAGAATACCTGTGAGGGAGGGAGTTGGGCTGAAAGAAAGAAAGGATAGAGGGCAGGGATGTGGCAGATGCTGAAATCTTCTTGGTGAAAGAGCCAGGGGGTGAGATATTCCCAGATAGTAGCAGTTGGTGAGTTCAGCCTACTTGCTGTTCTGAGTAATAGTGGAAGAAGGCAGAAGAGACTTTGCAGCAAATTAATAGAGATAAGGCAGCCTTCACTTAGCCAATGGAAGCATTCATAAATCAGGGTTCATAATTGGAAAGTCCCTTCACATATTAATAAAGCACTCTCTTTTGTAGATAGATTTGGTGTCCTGCTGCTTAGTTATGATTTAATGAAGTGCTCTTCAGTTTAACAGAGAATAGACCAAAGAATTGCTTGAGCACCATTTTTTGGATCAAAGAATAATAGAAAACATTCAGTTATTGCATTCTGTTTTTTTTTTTTTTTTTTATTTTTTATTTTTATTTTTTTTTTTTTTAACGTTTATTTATTTTTGAGACAGAGAGAGACACAGCATGAACGGGGGAGGGGCAGAGAGAGAGAGGGAGACACAGAATCGGAAGCAGGCTCCAGGCTCTGAGCCATCAGCCCAGAGCCCGACGCGGGGCTCGAACTCGCGAACTCGCGGATCGTGACCTGAGCCGAAGTCGGACGCTCAACCGACTGAGCCACCCAGGCGCCCCTATTGCATTCTGTTTTTAATTTAGTATTGGGGAAAATGTTTCAACAAACAAAGACCCAAAATGTATTTCCTGTTATTTTGCCATAGCTAATAGATTTCAGAGTCTAACGAGTATTTATCTCAAAGGCCTGTTTACTCCAGTTCTCTGTACCTTTTTGATTTTTAATTATAAGATTTATACCATGTTTAATTTTACAAATTGCCAAAATTGCTTATGGAAATGGACTTAGTTGACATTATAATGTATCCTCTAATTAAGGGCATATATAATGAGTCTGCCTGTCTCAGTCAAGAAAACTTGCAGTGGTTCTTTCAAACTTGTTTATTTGCATGCTCCTCCCTCAGAGGGAACAATAGGAAAAGTGAAGCCGGCCGTGAGGTTAGTACACAGAATTTATGCCGTAGAATTACAAATCTAACTCTGAATTTCTCCATAGTCAACACTGAGAGGAAAGTTACCTACATGATTCACTGAAGTCCATAAGGTAAAAACAAACTAGTTGTTCAGGGGAGAAGCACAACTAACCCTCGCACAAAATTTTGAGTGAATACACTCGTGGGTGCTTATAATAAGAATACTGTGATTAAAATAGATAGGTACCTGCGGCAAGACAGTTCAGTAACTTTTAGGATCATCATTGTTCATGGATACAGGATGCGAGCATGATCTGGCTGTGACCTCTGTCATCTCATCGATTACCAGGGTTGATTTGGTTGATCTGGCCGGTGAGGTGGGTGTGCCCTTCCTCCCCCACCACTCTCATGTGCGTCCCTCTTCATGTGCACGCTTGGTTGAAGGGGATGACCTTCGCCAAAAGAGGAGGACCATTCTTTGGTCAAGGGTATATGAGCCGTCCTCCTCTGCTAGAGCCTCCAAACAAGCTCTCAGGGTCCATTTGTAGCGTAGGGTGGTCAGGCTTCCAGGACTCCAGACATGTCGAATGCAGCACTGCATGTGACAGTCTACCTTTGTCAAAAAGATTAAAAGGAAAAAAGAAACATTGTCTGTGGATGCAAGAAGCATCACTTGCTTTCACAAGAGTTTAGTGTTAGTAGTTCTTAGCCTGTGTTTGGTCATAAACCCTCCAACATTTTTATGTAGTTTTATCATGGATTAGCTAAATATGCTGATTCTGAATTTAAGAGATTCTGATCCAGTAGGTCTGAGGTAAGTTTTAGAAATGTATATGTGAAACTACCAAGCAGGTGATTCTGGTGTAGGTTCTGGTTAGACCACATGCTTAGAAACCTCTCCTGGGTTATAATTTCAGGGAATTTGCGGGTCCCATGCCATCAGTCTGGAACCTTATCTGCTATAAGTGAGCGTCATCTTCAGCAACGTTATATATAGTGAAAGCAATCATGAATTTCATAGGTGTGTTTGTAAATGTTTCATAGGCATGTTCGAAAATTGGTGACTTTTGTGGAAATTTATTGGTGAAAGCAAGTCCCGTGGCCCCAATTACCTTGAAAAGGAATAGTAGTAATTGACTAAACACATACAGTCTCTCTGTCTTGTTAGTAATGTAATGAATTGATGACCGTTTTTAATATTGAGCTACTTCCACATTCGTGGGATAAACCACGCGTGATTATGAAGTGCCATTCTTTTGACATGCCACTTCCTTAACTTGCTAATGTTTAAGATTTTGGCATCTACGTTCTCATTACATCTGTATACAGTTTCTATTTCTTGTGCTCTTCTCAGCAGTTCGCGGTCAAGTATTTTGTTAGCATTAAAAAAGGAGTGGGGTATTTTTCTCTTGTCGTTTTTTTTTTCTTTCAGTTTTCACAGTTTATGTAGATTTTCATTACACTTTTTGTGGGCAGTTCAGGGCAACTATGAAATTAGAAGGCTCAGTCTCCCCACACAAGACCACCCTCACTTCTGATACCAGCTACAAGTTTGGAGGGTTCCCCAAACCATCCTGAGGTTCAGTAGTTAATTAGACTCATAGATCCTGATATGGTTTATTATGAGAAAGGATACAGATAAGATCTGCCAAAGAAGGAGACACATAGGGCAGAGTCTAGGAGAGTTCCAGACAAGGAGCTTTCCTCTTCCTCTCCACTGTAGTCAGATCACCTCTCTATCTTGGCCTTGATGTGTGACGGTGTGTGTTGGGTCCTGCTAGCTGTGGTGGCCCTCTCGAACAGATGGGGGCCCCCAAATGGGGGGTGACAATCAGGTGGAAGCCAGTGGTGTGGGCGATGAAAGGATTCACCCAAGGCAGCAGCAAGGAGATAGAAGTTCATTGAATGAATTGCAAGGGAGTGGCAGGCAGGACAGCCGAGGAGAGACTGTCTGCTACGAGGCAGTGGATGAAGGCTATTCTTAAAGAAGAAAGGTGAGGCGGTATGGGGACACAACGAATTTCCCCTTTGTTGGTAACTGTGCCTGGTTGTAAGTAGCCCATTGGTCAGTTAGGGCTTATGGATAGTTAGAGGTGGGTCACCTCGTGGGTCTGTCGGTATTCAGTCAGGGGATTGCTGTGGGCCCTTTACTTTTTAAAAGAGGCCTCCACACTAGCCAGGGAAGCTCATCCAACCTTTAGTCTCCAGAGTTTTTTGTTTTTATTTTTTAATTTTTATTTTTAAGTACTCTCTACACCAAACTTGGGGGTCAAACTCACAACCCTGAGATCAAGAATCGCATGTTGCGCCCACTGAGCCAGTCAGCACCCCTAATGTCCACAGTTTTTATTGGGGCGACATTATGTAGGCACGACTGACTGATTACTTGTGAATCATCTCGGTCTCCATTTTGGTTAACCCAAAACCACCTCCCATAGTTACGCTGGTGTTTCTGGATTGGTCAGCCCCCACCCTAAGGACTCCATAGGTGTGGCCAGCGCCCTCCCTGAATCACGTTTGTTAGATTGTCCAGTTTGTCCCAAGGTTACCAGGTGAACAAAAACTCTCTTATCAGATGTACATTCTAACAGCCCACAGATTAACTACCAGAAGTCAAGGACAAAGGTCAGAAGTTGTCCTTGGGCAAGGCGAAATTCTTTCCACGTTTGTACAATTAGTTTTCTTTTTTGTGGTGTCTTCCTGCGATTCTCTGAAACCAGATTAACTTTCTAGGGATTCCATTATAGAAAACGATTCTTTTACATGTCCAGCCTTGTGTTTCTCTAGCTAACTCTAAAAGACAAAAATAATGGACACTTCTGATTTAACTGCATTTAAATTAAACTGTTTATCTTTTTTTTTTTTTTTTTTAAAGAATAAAGGTTCACTTCAGTTTGAAGACAAATGGGATTTCATGCGTCCAATTGTTCTGAAGCTTTTACGCCAGGAATCTGTTACAAAACAGCAGTGGTTTGATCTGTTTTCGTAAGTAATCCATTCACTCTAACTTTTTGCTAAAGTAAAGGAAATTTTGGTGATGCGTTTGTATATTCAAATGGAATGCTGACTCTAGACTGGACTGTTTACTCGTTTACAATTATTACTCGTCCAAGCCCTCATCTCCATTCAGTGATTTGCCGGGAGGATTCAGTCGTACTCGCAGCTGTGGTTTATTACAGCAAAAGGATACAAAGCAAAATCGGTACAAAGAAAGGCACAGAGAGTAAAGCCTGGGGAACGACGGGCACAGGCTTCCAAGAGTACTTGTGAAATCACACAGGACACACTTCACTTCTCCAGCGACAGGATTGACACCATGTGTGATATGTTGTTTAATTGAGACGCTCTTGGAGACCCCGTCCTGAGAGTTTTCATTAGGGGCTGGTCACAAAGGTAGCCTCTGCTTGATACGTACCCAGATTCCAGATGCTCAGAGAGAGCGGGTGTTCAGTGTAAACCATGGAGTTTGTACGTATTTTGTACGTTTAAGGCACCGGGGTCCATTCCTATCATTAGGAGAGTTTTATATCAGTGTAGGAAATTGTTGACCATTTAAATTAATTCTTGGCTTTTGACCGAAAATGTCTTAACAGCAAAACTGTTACCAGTGGGATACCACAGGGCACGGCAAGACCAGACTCTAGTACTGATTTCAGTTATGTGTTTTAGAGGTCCTAGATTTAATGAGTGACAATAAATCCCATCAACCGTGAAGTTTATTTTAGGAAACTAGGTGGTTTTCTCCTTCAGTTTCAATAATGAACCTTTTTTTTTTTTTTTTTTTTTTTAATGTGGCCTGAGCCATCAATTCAGGCCCAGCACACCCCTGGCCTATACGTGGAAGCACACCTGAGAACTGTCCAGAGTCTTAGCAGCGTTATGATCATTACAGTACATCCCCAAAGAAGTGCAGTCTCAGAGGACCTGTGCGGCAACCCAGATACAAGGAGTTTGCAATTGTTAAGGGACTCCAGGCAAGACATACATTAGTCAGGTCGGATGTGATCACCAGCCCCCAGTTTCCCTCGTCCCGGAGGACCTTTGGCTGTAGAGTTCTCAATCCATTTCTGTTAATTCACTTCAGGCCTTGTCTTCAGATGAGGTGCCTAAAGGACATTAGTTCCAGATAGTTTTGTTTATTCATGACACCAACTGATTTGCCTCACTAGTGGATGATGTTTAGATGTGCTCTTTGTGGAGCGTGTAGGAGTTGGGCTGCTCCCTCCTGTCTCTGAGTGTGGTGAAGTTTGACCTCAGGGTACTCACAGCAGTGTGGAAGGCTAATGTCAGGAATTTTAGAATACTTAGGAAAATAAAAAATCAGTAATGTCTTCCTCTTCCCGTGAGCCTTCTCAGGTGCTGGGTTTGGTTTTTTCTCTCTTGTAAAATCACTGTGTCTCACTCAGTAATGAAAACTGCCCCCCCCCCCCCCAGTCAGGTGGATTTGCAAGAGGAGCAAAAGCATTTTTACAGAAAAACAATTTTTACACACCTTAACTAGAAAGATGTATCATTTTTAGGTGTTGGTCTGGATGAAATTCCAAATTTTCAGAAAGTTTTAAAGTTTATGTCACCTCCCATGCCTTTTGTCCCAATCATTTATCTAGTGAGCAGCCTAGAAAAGATCACTTCCTTTCTGGAGACAGCGGCCTTTAGCAACCAAGGTGCCTTACTGAGGTGAGGTGAGTGAAATAGAATCAGGTTATTATTCATCAGTTGTTGAAAACTGCAACAAATCCAGAAAACTGAACACCAGTCAATCACAGTGAGATGACTCTTGCAGCTCTTGGTGGTGACCACAAGTTAGGAGTGCAGTTAGTCTCTGTATCACATGTAAAGCGTCAGCCAGAAGCTTGACTTCAGACGGCTCCATCAGAGAATAAGCCCTTTTCTGTAGGCATCTGCAAGTGATTCAGGTGGTCCAGCCAGAATCCGTGATGCTTTCAGTCTATGGTTCTGCAGAGGGGGTCTGGTATCTGCAGCGGTCCTCATGGCAGACCCCTGCTCGCTGAGTATACGTTGGCTCTTTAGTTCAGTACAGCTTATGCTGAGGTTGAAACAGTCAGAAACAGACAGTATCCAGTTTCAGCTCGGAGACCAGGCAGTTAAGATCTGTGAATTCAGGACTCTAAAAAAGAGAGCAAGTTTTCTTCTGCAGCAGGAAGCCAAGATGCTGCAGGCACACAGTCATGTTCCAAGTCCAAGTGACAAGCAAGACTTTTCTGAGCCTTTTTTATCTTACCAGTCTTGGAGTCCAAATTGACCCGCTCAGAAATATGCACATCAGGCTGGAAAATCATTAGCCTCTGAGGGTCAGACATCTGATTTCGCCAGAGCTCAGTGGCCACTAAAAACTGCTTTTTAAAACTCCAAAAGTATTTCTGTCTGAAGATTTCCTTTGTTTTCATGTTGTCTTCTCAACATACTAATAGGTAAAAATAATAGTAAATATCACCTGTTACGGAGACTTTTATTCTGTTGCCAATATTCAAACACTTTAAACGCCAGTCACCTCCCCAGCAACTCAAGGCAAGAAAATTGTGTCCGCTAATTTTTAGGGCCAAACTTTCCTGATAGATACAACCCCTCCGCAGTTACAAAAGTACAAGCATATAGCATTTTGCATCTTTTTTGGCCATACATCCAGATATAATAGCTACAAAATACAAAGCCATTTTTTAAACCTCCTCCCCTGACCTCCTGTTCAAACCCCTAGCAGTAACTTTAGCATTTACAGTTGCTGGGAGTTCCTGACAGGAGTGCAAGGGGCCTGGAAGGATTTTGCTTCAGCAATAGCTGTTGGGCTGAAGAAACAGCTGGAGTAGTTTCTTCTCCCTGCAAGCACCCCACCCCCAACGTTTTCTCCCATGGTTTATATAAAGCTTTCTCCAACCCTGGCATCTCATTTAACTCTTTCCTCATGGCTGTGGGGGAAACCAAAATCAACATTTGACATTTTTGGTTCACCCAAAACTCTGGGCCTTTTCTCTTTCCAATTGGAGGCAAGAACAGAAATCACAGGTGTCACCCAGACTGTGCCGTTTCTCCTCTTACTTTATCGGCATGGCCAAAAGCAGCCAGGGGATTGAGCTAGCCAACTCTGCTGGGGTTAGACCTTTCATTTTCAAATTTCCGAGGTAACTCTTTTCTCTTCAAACAGATAGCAGCTCAGCTGCTGTTTCATACCATGGATGATTTCATAGCCCCCCAAACGACAAAACTTCATCATCCCATCACTTCTTCCTTTTACCAGACAGTGCTGTCACCGTGTTTCAGTGAGTCACAGCGGTGCTAGTGAATTCCACTTCTGACACCAGTTGTATCAGTTTCAAGACCACCTCGAGGTTCATTGATTGCTTGGAGTACTCCTAGGACTCAGCATATAGTCATCTTCATGGCTCTGATTTATTACGGTAAAGGATACAAAGCAAAATGCAACAAAGGTGGGGTGGCAAGTCCAGGGGAAACCAGGTACAAGTTTCCAAGCATCCTCTCCCATTGCAGTTACACAGGAGACACTTCTCCAACAACTAATCGTGACAGCACATGTGAAATTATGTCTACTAGGAAAGCTCATTAAAGACTCAGTGTCCAGGGTTTTTACTGGTCACAATAGCCTCTGCCTGACATGACCTAAAATTCCGGACTCCTAGTTGAAAAGCAAGTGTTCATCATAAATCAGATTGTTTACTGAAACATTAAGGCACCATGAGCCATTCTTATAGGGAAACGGTGAGAACCTTTGCAAAATTCAAGTTCCCAGATAGTAGCCAAGCACCAGCCTTGCAAGCCTATCTTCCTAAGGATAACTGTCTCAGACTTGCTATAATCTTTTTGTGTATGGTCTAGTGAAATACTCTACTAGTGAGTTGTAGGTGTGTGACTGAGTAACCCAAACACATTAAGCTGTTGTGCTCTTTTTCTCTTTATCACATAAGAAAAATTTAATTTCCCTAAATAATGTAGAACTTGTTGCATAATATTAATTAACTTACACGCATGATTCTGCCTTTTGAAAAATTAGAGTTCAGTAAGAAATAGCTAAGCCCTTTAAAAAATTCGTAGCATTCATGTATATTATATATTTTTCTTAAATTATTTGATTAAACTATTTTATGAATAATATGTTGAATGTGGTGGGGTTTTTTTGGTTTTGTTTTGTTTTTGCCAATTTGTGTTGATAATATCATTTATCATGTAGAATAATGCTTGTTTCCTGTGCACTCCTGACCAGGAGAGGGAGCGTAGTGTGATGGTGTCCCTGCTTCAAGTCTGTTTCTAAGCAGAAATCGTCAACACCTTTGTACGTGCCCTAGTTAGTGGTCTCATCACGTCATTTCTGTAAAATTCCTTGATCTCCTTGAGGTATCTAAGGCAGCTCGATATGTAGTCCTTTTAGGTTAAAGACTTCTTGTATGTATATCTTACATGCCATCACCAAAATTGCAAGACCTACATTAATTAAAACCTTTCAGATTTTAGCCTGTTTGATCACGAGTTAATAATTAGACTGCTTATATCTTTCTAAATTTGAGGCACTAAAATATTGTATTATTTTTAAAGTACATTGGCTATTCCATTTTTTCTCATATATCCTTGTTTCTCAGTAAGAGCACTGTTGGCATTTTAAGTGGTTAAACAAGATTGTGCTGCATATTGCAGGATGTTTATCACCTGTGGCCTTCACCTTCATCACCTCTAGTAGTGGACACTCCCTGTGTACTTTCCTCCCTACTTCTCATTAATGAAACCAAAGAAAAGCTCTCAGATTTTTCCCCATGAGCCTCTGTGAGGACGGTACCTCCCTTGGTTAATAACTGCTGCTGTTCTATATACATACTTGGTTTGACTCTGGTTTGTGAAGTCGATGCCAGAATTAAATAATAAATTACTTTGAGCTTGGGATGCTTCATTTTAAAGAAGATTTATCTTTATTATAAGTTATTTTAAAATGTATTTTTATTGTTCGTAAGTTGGTTTCTATTTTTGTTTTTAAAGTTTATTTTGATTTGAATCTGAGAGGGGGGCCACACACAAGCAGGGGAGGGGCAGAGAGAGAGGGAGGGAGAATCCCAAGTAGGTTCCACACTGTCAGCGTAGAGCCTGACGTGGGGCTTGAACCCATGAACCATGAGATCATGAGCTGAGACGAAACCAAGAGTCAGATGCTCACCTGGCTGAGCCACCCAGGTGCCCCCCCCCCGCCCAAGTTGGTTTTTGACGCCACTTTCTCCTCTCTTGTCTGCCTCATCTCTGTCATGTAAGCTGACTTTTTGTTGTGCACCTCTTAAATTTTGGTTTCCTCCAGAGTTTCATTTCTTTTTATTCCTTTAACTGAGTTCTCATATCTGCAAAAGCAATCTAGATTATTCTCGTGACATGAACTTCCAGACTCAAATGGTCTGTTTTTTCCTCTATGTGTCTGGTCTCTTAAGTTCTGTAAATACTCCAAATTTAGAATGATAAAAATGTGTTATTCATAGTTTCAAACCGAACATGTAGAAGCTACCATCAGCTTTCTGTTTTTTAATTCCCTCATATTCAGTTGATTACTGGGTTTCATAGATTTTTATTAAATATCTCTTGAATGAAACTTCTTTCCATCCCAGCTTCTTCCCCCTCTCCTCATCTGAATGATTACAATAGTTTTCTGCCTCTCTTTGTTGTATCTCTGTTTATCATTTGTCTCTTGCTGCATAACAAGTTCCTCTAAACTTTAGCATCTGGAAGTAAAAAACACTCTGTCACAGTTTCTGAGGGTCAGGAAGCTGATAGCAGCTTAATTGGGTGGCGAAACTCAGAGTCTCTCTCAGGGTTGCAGTGGAGCTCAGCAGAAGATGTAGGCCTAGACTCAGCTAGGGCTGAGTGAGCTTTCGGGTTTACCTACATGGTTGTTGGCAGGTGTTCAGTTCCTCACCATGTGGGCCCCTCCGTAGGGCAGTTTACAGTGTGGCAGCGTATTTTCCCCAGAGTGAAAGAGGGTCCTCCCAAGGTGGAATTCATGGTGATTATAACATAATTTGGGAAGTGACAAACCGTTACATATGTGCTGTTAATCATGCAAATGCTTGTACATTGTAGGAGGGAACTTACACGGCCATGAATACCAGGAGATGGGGAATCATCAAGGGCCATCTTAGAGGACATAGATGATGCAAGGTTCGGAAAAGAACTCTTAAAAAAAACTCCAGTTTATATCAAAGAGGAAGAAAATGAAAGAGATGCCACTGAAAATGAAAGTCAAGATAAAGAAGAGACCTCTGAAATAAAAAATAAAGAGCTAAAAAATAAAAGACCAAATCAGTGATTTGAAAAATAAAAGCAGAGCTCTCCCCGAATGTAGAGCAAAAACAAAGTATGGAAAATAAAATGGAAATTAAGAAATATGGGGGCACCTGGGTGGCTCAGTCAGTTAAGTGTCTGACTTCAGCTCAAGTCATGATATTGCAGTCTCTGAGTTAGAGCCCCACCTCAGGCTCTGTGCTGACAGTGCAGAGCCTGCTTGAGATTATTTCTCTTTCTCTCTCACTCTGTCCTTCCTGCATTTGCATTTGTGCTCTCTCTAAATAAATAAACATTAAAAAGAAAGAAAGGAAGAAGGTTGATCTAGAATTGGGTAAAGTCATGCCAGGAGAGAATAGAAATAGTAGAGGAGAGGGTATAGTCCAAAAACATAAGAAGAAAATTGAATATTCTTGTCCCTTCCCACCCATCCCCACGAGTCTTTTTTTTTTAATAAAGATGTAACTTTTTTTTTTTTTTTTTTAATGTTCATTTATTTTAGAGACAGAGCCTGAGCAGGGGAGGGGCAGAGAAAGGGAGACGCAGATTCTGAGACAGGCTCCAGGCTCTGAGCTGTCAGCACAGAGCCCAACACTGGGCTCCAGCCCATGAGCTGAGAGATCGTGACCTGAGCCGAAGTCAGACGCTCAACTGACTGAGCCACCCAGGTGCCCCCTGCCCCCCGCCACGAGTTTTAATATTGAAAGTGCTAAAAAAAACATGCCAAGACACATCCTTAAGGAATTTCAGAATTCCAAGGATGAACAAAATAGTCCTACTTTTCTTGGAGTGATGAAGTACAGTTAAGTCTCAAAGCAGGCTATCCCCAGTACTTCTCATTGGTCAAATTGGGTGTAGGAGTCTGATGAAACATTTTCTTTAAATATTTGAAGGGATATTATTCTAAACCTGGTATTCTCTATCTAGTCAAGTGTGTAATCAAGATTAAGGCAAGATAAAAATGTTTCCAGACGGGTAAGTAATTAGAGGATTTAAGGATCCAGCAGATACGAAATACGTACCCTTTCTTCTGTTCCCAGCGTCGGCCATTAAGAAATTGAGCTTTCGTAAACTAAAGAGGAGGTGCTCCTAAACTAGGAATCCTGACCAAAAGATGAATATAAATAGAAAATGACAGACACCATCCATCCAAAACCACAAGAGAGTGGAAACCAAAACATTTTAGCTGATAAAAATTGTTCCACAGAAACTGACTGTGAAGCCGAAGAACACAAACAGCATTCCGAACTGAGTTGGGTATCCGCACATGACCGTTTAGGGTCATTTAAAATATCTTGATTCAGAAACTTACAAGATAAGGAGAGAAATCAATAAAAGGAGGAAGATAAAATGACAGTTGAACTTAAAACCAAATAGAAAAAGTTAAAGTCACATGAGAAGTTGATCATCTCCATAGATGAGGGCATAAAGAAAGAAATGTTTCCAAAAAATGGGAAAAATAAATTCGTCAAGTATTCCAGCAGCAGGCATCATCCCAATAGTGATATGTTGGAAACATTCTACTTAAAATTGGGAATAAAGGGTGCCTGGATGGCTCAATCGGTTAAGCATTTGACTCGATAACTGGCTCAGGTTGCAATCTTGTGGTCGTGAGATCGAGCCGAGTCGGGCTCTGCACTGAGCGTGGGCCTGCTTGAGATTCTCTCTTTCCCTCTGTCTCTTTCTCTGCCTCTCCTCGTGCTTTGTCAAAATAAATAAACATTTTTTTTTTAATTGGGAGTAAGACAAAGAGTCTATTCTCATATTTCATTTTTGTTTCCTCTAGGTTTTGAAATTGGAAATGGCATTATTAATAGCGTATTTATATTGTATGTGTGGATATACCATGTATTTCATCCCTAATCCTATGCATTTTTCTTTAATCTGGTCTTTTTTAAAAAATATTTTATTTATTTTTGAGAGAGAGGCAGAGTGCGAGCAGGGGAGAGGCAGGGATAGAGGGAGACAGAATCTGAAGCAGGCTCCAGGCTGTCAGTCCAGAGCCCAATGTGGGGCTCGAACCCATGAACCTTGAGATCATGACCTGAGCCAAAGGGAGATGCTTAACCAACTAAGCCACCCAGGTGCCCCACTTTTATCTGGTCTTGAGGAGTTGATCCATTTTGTCTTTTCACATAACCACATTTTAAAAATTGTTTTGATAAGATGTATCATATCAAAACAACTTCTGTATTAAGGAGTTTATAGCCTTCATGCATGTGTTAGAAAAAAAGAGGTTGGGAGTCAGTAATCTAACTGCTCATTTCAAGAAATGAGGAAAAGGGGTGCTTGGGTGGCTCGGTTGAGCATCCAACACTCTGTTTTGACTCAGGTCATAATCTCACAGTTTTGTGGGTTCAAGGCCCACATTGGTCTTTGTGCTGGCAGTGCAGAGCCTGCTTGGAATTCTCTCTCTGCCCCTCCCCGGATCACACTGTCTCTGTCTCTCTCAGAATAAATAAACTAAAAAAAAAATTTTTTTTTAATGAGGAAAAAACCCTAGCATGGTAAAACTAAAGGAAGTATAAGGAAGGGAAGACAAAAGCCAAAATTAATGAAATACAAAATAATTGTGTGGTAGTAAAAAGGAAAAGGCAAAAATTAGTTCTTTGGGAAGAAGAATATTCAATTTATTCTCCTTATCACATCCATAATTTGTATCTTGATTAGTATCTTCTTTCTGGTTACTTTGAATTATTTTGGGTTTTTTTCTAGTTTCTTTTCAGATAAATTCTTAGTTCTTTTATCTTTTTATATTTAAAATGAGGGGCGCCTGGGTGGCTCAGTCGGTTGAGCGTCTGACTTCGGCTCAGGTCACGATCTTGCGGTCCGTGAGTTCGAGCCCCACGTCAGGCTCTGGGCTGATGGCCCAGAGCCTGGAGCCTGCTTCCGATTCTGTGTCTCCCTCTCTCTCTGCCCCTCCCCCGTTCATGCTCTGTCTCTCTCTGTCTCAAAAATAAATAAATGTTAAAAAAAAATTTAAAAAAAAAATAAAATGAAAGCATCCAGGGTTATACTTTTTTTAATGCTGCTTTTATTATTACCACAGGCTTTGCAGTTTGAAATGTTTGCGTTTTTATTGCTCTCTTAGTAAGTTAGTAGATTCTTTAGTTAGTAAGTTTTTTTTGTTCTTTAATCCACATATTATGTAAGGACTTACCTTCTGACAATGGAGTTGTTTTTTTTTTTTTTTATCATTTACTTACTTATATATTATGATCAGGAAAATAGCCTGTAAAAATATCTTTATAGGGGCACCTGGGTGGCTCAGTTGGTTAGCGTCCAACTTCAGCTCGGGTCTTGATCTCACGCGGTTCTTGGGTTCAAGCCCCACGTCGGGCTCTGTGCTGACAGCTCAGAGCCAGGAGCCTGCTTCAGATTCTGTGTCTCCCTCTAGCCCTGCCCCTCCCCCACTCATGCTCTGTCTGTCTCTCAAAAATAAATAGTTAAAAAAATTTTTTTAATAAGTATAAATATATTTACAAATTTTATATGCGTGTATATGCTCATAGAAAATAGTATTTTTTTAAGATCTTATTTTTAAGTAATCTGTATAGCCAGTGTGGGGCTTGAACTCACGACCGCAAATTAAGAGTCACCTGCTCCACTGACTAAGCCAACCAGGTGCCCCAAAGAAAGTATCATTTTGATAGTTGTAATAAGAATCTCTAATAAGTCATATTTATTGATTGTATTTTTACATTCCTCTATGTCCTTAATTTTCTTTTGTCTAGATTTTCAGATGTTAAGAGATTTTGTGATAGACACTGCTGATTAGCTGAGGCACCCCCATTCTGTGCCATGTACTGTCCACTTGGCTGCATATTGTAATAGTCACTTCTTCAACTTCCCTTGCTGTTTGGGTCACCATGTGACACAGTTCCAGCAAATAGGTCTACAGGAGGGCTTCTGAGAAAGTTTTTGCTTTTCAGATGAATTAAACTAACGTGCCTGGCACAGTCCTTTTCACAGAAGTAAGAGGCTGCCACGCTAATGTGTCTGAGTAGAAGGAGAAGGAGCCTCTTCTCAGTCTCTGAATGAACCCCAGTAGCTGCCCATCTCTAGACTTCTAGTTATTTAAGAAAAATAACATAATAGTCTGAGCCACTCATAATTGAATTTAATGGTTCAGCTGAATGCCTCCTAACTGGTAGAGGTAAGGATGCTTTAACGTATTGCATTGTATTTGTATCAAGTTCTTAAATTTGTAATTATTTTTGTGTTTAAAGAAAATTTTTTTTTAGTGTCTATTCTTGAGAGAGAGACCGAGCCTTAGTGGGGGAGGGGCAGAGACAGAGGGAGACACAGAATCAGAAGCAGGCTCCAGGCTCCGAGCTGTCAGCACAGAGCCCGACGTGGGGCTCAAACCCATAAATTCTGAGACGATGACCTGAGCTGAAGTCGGACACCCAACCGACTGAGCCACCCAGGTGCCCCTCTATTTTTGTTTTATATTTAGATAAATTTGTTTTGTTTTGTTTTTTGGTCCAAAGAATTGGGTATATCTTGATAAATAATGCTTTTTATCATTATTATATAATGTGTCCTCTCTGTAGTTATTTTAACCTTAAATTCCTCTGTGGATGATACTAGTGTTGCCACCCTGCTTTATTTTATTTGTGTTTCCTAGTACCTTTTTTTTTTTTTTTGGAAATTACATAAACATTACATTATATAAAACCATACCGCTTTAACCAGTTGAGTGGCATTGAGCACGTTCACTGTTGTACAAACATCAACATTATTACCCATTTTTAAAACTTCATGTTCTTTGTCTCTACGGAGCCCATTTTTCTCCTAGTTTGCCTATGCTAGGTACCCCATATAAGTGGAATCACACAATATTTGTCTTTTTGAAGGGCCTACTGTCTTCCAGTGGGATAACTTATTGAGTTCATGTGTAATGTTATAGCTGATATTCTTGTTTTATTGCTTCTCTAACTTTATCACTAATTATTATTCTTACTGCTTCATTTTTTGTTTTCCTTCTTTTTGTTAATCTGAAAATTCATTTCCATTAGTGGTTATATTTCTGTTTCCGGCTCTCAATCAGAAGCATATAGTGTTACTATTAATTAAAAGCAAAATACCTGTTTGTCACACCAGGGTCACATTCTTTCTGTTTTACTTTCTTTGTACCCAAGGAGGTTGAAGCATTTGGAATACTTCTTACCGCTTGATGCTTCTCCTGTCCCTTCTCCCTGTCCCCTTGAAAGCTTTGAAAAACCTTTACTTTGTCCCTCTCCTACTCCCCCGACTCCCTGATTTTCATAATATAATTAAGTAGTTAAGACTTCCCTTACAACATGTCTCTTTTCATTTATTTATTTATTTATTTTTATTTTAGAAAGAGCACAGGTGGGGGAGAGGGACAGAGAGAATCTCAAAAGGTTCCATGGTCAGTGGGGAGCCCAACGCAGGACCCTACCCCACGACCCTTGGATCGTGATGTGAGCCAAAAGCTAGAGGCAGATGTTCAACCAGCACCCAAACATTTTTTTTTAATTTAATTTTTTTTTAATTTACATCCAAATTAGCCATCCAGTTTGAGCCACCCAGGCACCCAAACATTTTTTTTTAATTTAATTTTTTTTTAATTTACATCCAAATTAGTTAGCATATAGTGCAACAATGATTTCAGGAGTAGATTCCTTAATGCCCCTTACCCATTTAGTGCGTACCCCCACCAGTAACCCTCTGTTTGTTCTCCATATTTATGAGTCTTATGTTTTGTCCCCCTCCCTGTTTTTATATTATTTTTGTTTCCCTTCCTTTATGTTCATCTGTTTTCTCTTAAAGTCCTCATATGAGTGAAGTCCTATGATACTTGTCTTTGTCTGACTAATTTTACTTAGCATAATACCCTCCAGTTCCATCCACATAGTTGCAAATGGCAAGATTTCCTTCTTTTTGATTGCCAAGTACTACTCCATTGTGCATATATACCACATTTTCTTTATCTATTCATCCATCGATGGACATTTGGGCTCTTTCCATACTTTGGCTATTGTCGATAGTGCATGGGGGTGCATGTGTCCCTTCGAAACAGCACACCCGTATCCCTTGGATAAATGCCTAGTAGTGCAATTGCTGGGTCGTAGGGTAGTTCTATTTTTAGTTTTTTGAGGAACCTCCATATTGTTTTCCAGAGTGGCTCTACCAGCTTGCATTCCCACCAGCAGTCCAAAAGAGATCCTCTTTCTCCGCATCCTTGCCAACATCTGTTGTTGCCTGAGTTGTTAATGTTAGCCATTCTGACAAGTGTCAGGTGGTATCTCATTGTGGTTTTGATTTGTATTTCCCTGATGATGAGTGATGTGGAGCATGTTTTCATGTGTCGGTTGGCCATCTGTATGTCTTCCTGGGAGAAGTGTCTGTTCACGTCTTTTGCCCATTTCTTCACTGGATTATTTGTTTTTTGGGTTTTGAGTCTGATAAGTTCTTTATAGATTTTGGATACTAACACTTTATCTGGTACGTTGTTTGCAAATATCTTCTCCCATTCTGTCGGTTGCCTGTTAGTTTTGCTGATTGTTTCCTTCGCTGTGCAGAAGCTTTTTATTTTGATGAGGTCCCAGTAGTTCATTTTTGCTTTTGTTTCCCTTGCCTCCGGAAATGTGTTGAGTAACAAGGTGCTGCAGCCAAGATAAGAGAGGTTTTTACTTGCTTTCTCCTTGAGGATTTTGATGACATCCTGTCTTACGTTGAGGTCTTTCATCCATTTTGAGTTTATTTTTGTGTATGTTGTAAGAAAGTGGTCCAGGTTCATTCTTCTGCATGTCGCTGTCCAGTGTTCCCAGCACCACTTGCTGAAGAGACTGTCTTTAGTCCATTGGATATTCGTTCCTGCTTTGTCAAAGATAAATTGGCCATACGTGTGTGGGTCCATTTGTGGGTTCTCTATTCTGTTCCATTGATCTTCGTGTCTGTTTTTGTGCCAGTACCATACTGTCTTGATGATTACAGCTTTGTAGTATAGCTTGAAGTCCGGGATTGTGATGCCTCCTGCTTTGGTTTTCTTTTTCAAGATTGCTTTGGCTATTCGGGGTCTTTTCTGGTTCCATACAAATTTTAAGATTGTTCTAATTCTGTGAAGAATACTGGTGTTATTTTGATAGGGATTGCATTGAATTTGTAGATTGCTTTGGGTAGTATCGACATTTTAACAATATTTGTTCTTCCTGTCCAGGAGCATGGAATCTTTTTCCATTTTTTGGTGTCTTCTTCAATTTCTTTCATAAGCTTTCTATAGTCTTCAGTGTATAAATTTTTCACCTCTTTGGTTAGATTTATTCCTAGGTATTTTGTGGTTTTTGAGCTCCCAAACATTTTTAAGAGCACTTTGGTTTTATATTCCAAGAGAATGTATTCTTAACCATTCGGATTTAATTTCATACATTTATTGCTGGCCATTACTCCTTCCCTTTTATACTGATGTGCCATTTGATACAACAGATAAACTGCACGAACTAAAACTGCATATTGTCTGTATGGGTAAATAGCAGAAGCAATGTTGAGTACAAAATGATTCCAAAAGATTATTGATACAATTTCCATGAAGGTCAGGAATACTCATAGTCTGTCATAAAACACAAAAAACAGTAAATTCAGGCTTGGTTACTTCTGGGGAGGATAGAAGAGAGTAGGATCTGGGCGAGGAACATAGAGAGCTTTAAGGGTATTATCATAATCCATTCCTCAGGTACATTACATGTTTTTCAAACTGTGTGTTAAAATTGACCTGGAGAGTTGACAGGGTCTTCTGGGTGATGAGGAGTAGTGTTGTGTTTGAATAAGAATGAGCGTATTGTTGACATACTTAGGAGCACCCGGAGGTTGAGAAAAGAGGGCTGATGTGACAAAAGTTAGGAATACCTGGAGGTTGAGAAAAGCGAGCTGGGGAAGATGTGCTAAATCAGTCACAAGTTTAGCTCTTTCTTGGGTAAGATTACTTGGGAGTGACCCAACCCTGCCTTCTTAACCACACCATTCCCTCTTGCCTTATGAGACTCATGCCACATTTTAGCCATTCTAAAATGTACCTAGCACTACTTTGAGTACAGGGATACTAGGGTAGTCCTACTTCAGGGTGGCACAGACTCCTCTGATGGGTGACTTCTGCCTCAGAACTCCCAAACTTTCTTAGAACTGCAAGACAGTCTAAGGCTCTTCCTACCCAACCTTCCTTTCCACCCTTCCCTACAGGGATCAGACTGGCATTGTGGGCTTATCACTTGCCCAGCTTCCTGTAGCACACTTCACATTTTCCCTTGCATATAGTTCCTTCCATAAATCTCTTGCATGTGTAATACCCTCTGCTTCTGGGAAGACCTAAACTAACACGAGTCAGTATGTGTACAGTGCCTGGCACATGGTAAGCAGTCCATGCATGTGAGTTTTGTTACAGTAAATAAAGTAAGAGATGATGGTGGTTTTGACTTTGGTGGTGGTAATAGATGCACATGTCCAAATTGGAGAGATGTTTAGGTGATGGATACAGTAGGACCATGATTGAATGTAGTATGTGGCTGCAAAAGGCTTCATTTGCCCAATTTCTTGCTTACCACTCCCTGCTTGACATGAGAACCACAGTGATTTGGTTAAATTCACTGCAAGCACCACAGTAATCCACAGTTCTGTACTTCTACTGGTACTTGTGTGTGCCATGTCCTTCTCGCACCCCCTTGTACCTTTGCCTGGCAAACTCCTACTTGTTCTTGGAGATTAAGCTCAGGAAACCAACTCTTCCTGGGAGCCTTCCCTTTTCCTTACTACCCCTCTGCCTGTCACTTCTACTCTCCCCCTCTCGTGGGTTCCTGAACTATCTTGGGTTTATATGCACAGTAGTTGCACACATACTGAATTAGAATCAACCTTTTTTTTTTTTTAAGCTTATTTATTTATTTAGAGAGAAAGCGCAGGTGTGCGCATGCGAGCTCGGGGAGGGGCAGGGGGCAGAGAGGTAGGGAGAGAGAGAATCCCAAGCAGGCCCCAAGCTGTCAGAGCAGAGCCCTATATGGGGGTCTATATCACGATCTGTGAGATCTTGACCTGAGCTGAAACCAAGAGTGGACGCTTGACTGACTAAGCCACCCGGGTGCCCCAGAATCAACCTATTTTTGTATCAGTTGATTTTAGCCGGTTGATTTTAGTCATGAGGTGAGATTGTAGAGGGATCAGTTAATCATTTTATAGTTTATTCAAACAGTAGTAGGAAACCATTGGAGGATTTTAAGGGTACAGCTCATATGATGTGATTTGTTTTATGGAGATCACTTTGGCTGCTGTTGGCTGAATGGTTGGTTTGGAGAGGTGCAAGAGTGAATTTGGGGAATGGTTTAGTGTGTGTTCTGGAGCCCAGCTGCCTGTTTCCACTATATACTAGCTGTGTAATTTTGGGAATGTTACGTGACCTTTCTTTGCCACAGTTTCTCCACCTGTGAAATGGTGATAAAAAGAGTATTTCTTTCAGAGTTGCTGTGAAGATTTAAATGAGTAAAAACAGCCTAGAAAAGTAACTGGCACATAGTAAGCAATCAGATTTGCCTATTTTGTTGTTATTTAACAAAGATTTGTATGTTTGCTGCATCCTGGGCAGTGAGCTAGATACCACTATTAAGGTAAAAGCTAAATTTAACAGGTGACAAAGTAAGTTCAAATGAATATGCAGACAGAACATTGTTATATTGATGTTCCTAAGATTCTGTATATAAAGCAAACTATTTGGTCATTGTTACAATATTACAATTCTGGAGATGTCTTACTTTGATTTCTCTGACATTTTTTATAAGAGGGGCTCCATTAGGTACTAAATGAATCACTGGGGAACATTTTTTGATAAAAGAATCCTCGATATAAGATTCTGTCCTTTTGTTATAAGTTTCCCTACTCTACAGCTTGGCAATTAAGAAATTAACTTATTGACAATATTGTATTAACATTAAATATATTTCTATAATATCAGCTTTATAAATTCAGAGTTTTAGTATACCAACTTATGAGAGCTTTTGTTTTGTTTTTTTAAATAACAGGGATACAGCGGTAATTAGTGTGTAAATATAGCGGCTATATGGGGGAAGCTAAGAGATTTGCTAGTATTTAAATGACTAATTTTTTTTAAAGAATAGTTTGCATATATTCTGGTAAAGAATTAGAATTTACACTTGTCGTTACATGAGAAAGAAATTAATAGTAGTGAACCTTGGGATGTGGGATTGGAAGAAGGGAGCTTGCTTTTGTAATTCAAAATATCCAGTGAGGGGATGCCTATGTGGCTCAGTCAGTTGAATGTCCTACTCTTGACCTCAGGTCAGGTCTTGTTCTCAGGGTCATGAGTTCAAGAGTTTAAGCCCTGTGCTCGGCGTGAAGCCTACTTAAAAAAAAAATCCAGTAAATAGAGATTAAGGAGGAAAACAGAGAAAGTAAAATAAAAAAAGAAACAAGTGTATGTGTGACAACAGCTTACAAAAAATTCTTGGTTCTTAGGGATGGATTCAGCCACCCTCATCTTGGTGTAGCTTGATCCATGGAAACTATTCATGCAGAACTTGACGTGAGTTTTGTCTTTGTTCTTGTTCTGGTATTCATGTTCGTTTACTTTTATTTTTACAGGGATGTGCATGCAGTCTGTCTCTGGGATGATAAAGGTCCAGCAAAAATTCATCAGGCTTTAAAAGAAGATATTCTTGAGTTTATCAAGCAAGCACAGGCAGTAAGTGCTGCATCTTTGTATTAAGTTTATTTTAAGACTTTACTCAGAGAGTTTCCTGTTTTCTGATTTTGAATGTAGGGCTTCCAGAAGTAATTTTAAAATATCGCATTGACTTTGGACATCTGTTAATTATTTTTTTTAAGTTTATTTATTTAAGCAGTCTCTACCCCCAACGTGGGGCTCGAACTCATAGCCCCAAGATCAAGAGCCGCATGTTCTACCAACTGAGCCAGCCAGGTGCCCCATTTTGATTAAAATTTTTAATGAGATGATTTGGATTTGGTTGTTTTTTCGCCCCTTAGCGCCTTTTCTGTTAAGAGAGTATATCATCCTCCATTAAAAGATGCTGTAAAGAGGCTCCTGGGTGGCTCAGTCAGTTAATTGTCCAACTCTTAGGTCGGGTTCTGTGCTGAGCATGGAGCCTGCTTAAAGTTTCTCTCTCTCTCTCTCTCTCTCTCTCTCTCTCTTTCTCTCTCTTTCTCCCTCTTTCTCCCTCTGCCCCTCTCCCGCTTGCATGTGCACATGCTCGCTCTCTGTCAAAAAAAAAGATATAAAGAGTTAAGTTTTTTATATGTTCTTTAGAAGTCCCCACCCCCACTGTTTTTTTGTCAAGTGTCAGTACACATGAATCAGTTTTTTTTCTCGCAGCCTGTATCTCTTCTCAAGCTGATAGTAATTTTCTTCAATTCTAGATATTTCTTCAACTGTAAAATCCTTGCATTGTCCTTTACATTGCTGCTGCTGAGCTGAAATTCACTCTTGTTTATAATATGTAGAAATGTTTCATAATATTGAAATGAAAAAAAGGTCATTCAAAGCTCTTTAGGTTGGGGCGCCCGGGTGGCTCAGTTGGTTAAGCATCTGACTTTGGCCCAGGTCATGGTCTTAAAGTTCATTGTCTGAGCCCTGTGTCAGGCTCTGTGCTGACAGCTTGGAGCCTGGAGCCTGCTTCAGTTTTATTAAAAAATATTCTTTTTAATATTTGTTTTTGAGAGGGAGAGAGAGAGACAGACAGACAGACAGACAGACAGTGTGAACGGGGGAGGAACAGAGAGAGGGGGAGACACAGAATCCAAAGTAGACTCCAGGTTCCTAGTTGTCAGCACAGAGCCCGACACAGGGCTTGAACTCACTAACTGTGAGATCATGACCTGAGCTGAAGTCGGATGCTTAATTGACTGAGCCACCCAGGTGCCCCATACTCTTAACACTTTGAAGAAGGAAGGGCCTGAAGACCTGAGATTGTTTTCCTTTCTCTAAAATGAAGTTTTGAAAACTACAGAGCTAGAATTTTTTTATTCTTTAGGTGAATTTTTATGTCAGTGTCTCATACAACATTAGTCAAAGTTGTCTGTTAGAAATTTTGTTAAATACTGATAGCAGCCTAACATTTTTAGCCTAACCTAAAAAATGGTCTTTTTCTATATAAGATACTGAAGTTACGTGTATGATTGTTATATATTTAATTCTGCTAATAGCCACTACCATGATGAAAAAAGAATCCTGTCACATGGGGTGTTACTTACAAAATGAAATGTTTTATTGATAACATCATTAATTCTGTCATTTTGATAAATGATTTTTTAAAAACTATAGTTTTATAGGAAATTATCTTTTAATGAACATAAGTAATATTTTTCTGCTTTGCTTAGAAAAATAAATGTTTCGGTATCAAAATTTAATGAAAAGTATACTTTTCTAGAACTCATTTAGAAATATAGTTTCTACTTGCCTTGGAAGCATATCACCTTATCTGTTTATGACTTTTGGTGAATATAAATTATATTTATTTCAAATTTATAGACCTTTATCCTTCATTTTCTGGAAATGGGCTCATAAAGAATCACCTTACGTATTAATAAATGTTAAAAAAATACACTTTACACTGGAAAACTAAGTTAAGTGTTTCACTGTAATATGATCCAGTGAAATCTGGAATGTAGACCTCAGAAAAACCCTGAGGAGGATGATTAGTGTCACTGATTCTGAGCATTTAAATTGTAGGAGTAGTAATGCTAGGCACAGATGTATGACTTCTAAACCTTTAAGAGAATTTAGCTTTTTGAGTTATTTTACTGGTCAGTAGTTAGACTGAACTTATCTTGTTAGGGAGGACCAGATCTCTTAAACAGGAGAGATTGTTTCCATCTGCATTAAAATGTTTATAGCATTATATAAAATGACAAAATGGAAAGTGAAAAATAAATGTACAAGGCTTGGAAAGTTATTCGGGTATTTAATTCTTTTGTTATTTTGTTATATTGATGTAAGTATTTTTTTGCTCTTAAGTGTATAATTTAGCAATTGGGGATAGGGTCACCTGATTTGGCCTAAGTTTAGCTCCCCTCCCCCTGCTTCTTTTTTCTCTTAAAGTGGGCTTCATGCCCCATGTGGGGCTTGAACTCACAGCCCTGAGGTCAAGAGTTGCATACTCTACCTACTGAGCCAGCCAGGGGCCCCAGGCCTTGGTGTGTTCATATGCCAGCAGGTGGCTGTTGGCTCTGCAAGGACTGGATGATCCAGGAGAGCCTCTCTCACAAACTTGGTGTTCGGTGCTAGCTTCCATCTGGGCCTTTCTCTGTCAGGTGGTTTCCCATTCTTGAGGAAACCAGCCTCAGAGGTGATACTGAAATCTGCAAGAGCTCCTCAGGTCAGTTTGGAAGTCTCAAGGTTTCGCATCTGCATTCTCTTGGTCAAAGCCTATCACAGGATCAACCCAAACCAGTGGTGGAGAAATAGACCCCACCCTTTTAAAAAAATTGTGATGTAATTTACATCCCAGAAAATTCACCCTCTTAAAGCATATTTTATATATTCATAAAGTTGTGCAACCATCATCCACAAATTCTAGAACATTCTCGTCACCCTAAAAAAAACTGTACCCCTGATCAGTTAACCCGCCCCCTCATTACCCACTCTCCACAAACTCTAGCAACCACTAATCTACTTTTTTTTTTAAGTTGACTTACTTATTTTGAGAAAGAGAGAGAGATGTGAGCATGACCGGAGCAGGAACAGAGACGGGGAAAGAGAATCCCAAGCAGGCAGCACTGAGCCTGTTGTGGGGCTCGATCTCACAACTGTGAGATCATGACCTGAGCCGAAACCAAGAATCGGATGCTTAACTGACTGAGCCACCCAGGCGCCCCTAATCTACTTTCTCCTTCTGTGCTTTTGTTTGTTTTGTATAAATGGACTCATGCAATATGAAGCCTTTTATGACTAGCTTTGATTGACGATAATGTTTTCAAGATTTAACTACATTGTAATAATTATCTTTGTTGCATTTCTTTTTATGGCTGAATAATATTCCACTGTATGACTATACACCAGTTTTTTTCATCTGTTCGTCATTGGTGGACACTTGGGTTGTTACTACTTTTTGTCTGTTTTGAATAATGCTTCTGTGAACATTACTGTGTAAGTTGGGTTTTTTAAATTTAGGTATAATTGACATTAGCTTTAGGTGTACAGTGTAATGATTTGATGTTTGTATATTTTGCGAATTGATTACAGTAAGTTAGTTAACATCCATAACCACACATAGTTACAGAATTTTTTTTTCTTGTGATGAGAACTTTTAAGAGCTCCTTTTACCAACTTTCTAGTATCGAATACAGTTGTTAACTGTTGTTGCCTTCAAGGTCTGTGTTCTTGCCAATGGCAAGACTTCGTTTTGTTTTGTTTTGTTTTTAATGGCTGGGAAACAGCCCAATGTGTATATATACCACATTTTCTTTTTCTTGGTTTAAAATGTTTATTTATTTATTTTGAGAGAGCTCAAGCAGGGAAGAGGCAGAGAGGGAATCTCAAGGGGGCTCTGCCCTGTCAGTGTGGAGCCCGATGTGAGGCTCATTCTCATGAGCCGTGAGATCATGATCTGAACTGAAATCAAGAGTTGGCTGCTTAACTGCCTGAGCCACCCAGGTGCCCCTATATAACATTTTCTTTGTCTTTGATATACTTTTGTTGTTTCCATATCTTGGCTGTTGTAAATGATGCTGTAGTATTCATCGGAGTGCATATATTTTCTCGAGTTTGTGTTTTCATTTTCTTTGGGTAAACACCCAGAAGTGGAATTGCTGGATCATATGGTAGTTCTGTTCTTAATTTTTCGAGCAACCTCCATAGCGTTTTCCATAGTGGCTGCACAGTTCACTTCCCACCCACAGTGCACACGGGCTCCCTTTTCACCACAGCCTCGCCAGCTCTTGTTATTTCTTGTCTTCTTGATACTGGCCGTTCTGACAGGTGCGAGGTGATGGCCCATTGCGGTTCCGATTTACATTTTCGTGACGATGAGCATCTTTTGAATGACCTGTTGGCCATCTTATGTCGTCATCGGACGCATGGGAAGATCTGCCCATTTTTCACTCTAATTGTTTACTATTTGCTGTTGCGTCGTAGGAGTTCTTTGTGCGTTTTGGATACTAGCTCCTCGTCAGATAGGTGATGTGCAGTGACTTTCTCCCATTGGTAGGTTGTCTTTTCATTGCGTTCAGGGTTTCCTTTGCCGTGCGGCAGCTTTTTAGTTTGGCGTAGTCCTGCGTGTTTATTTTTGCTTTTGTTGCTTTGGGTGTCCTATTCAGAACAGTCATCGCCAAGAGCCGTGTTAAGGAGCTTATCACCCATGCTTTCTTCTCAGAGCTTTCTGGTTTGTGGTCTTACGTTTGAGTCTTGAATCCATTTTGAGCTCATTTTTGTGTGTGGTGCAAGAGAGTGGTGCAGTTTCCTTCATTTGTGTGTGGCTATCCAGTTTTCTCAGCACCATTTGTTGGTACTTGGTTGTCCTTTCCTCGTGTGTATTTCTGTCCTTTCCCCATTGTAGATTCTTGACTCCTTTGTTGTAAATTAATTGACCGCATAAGTGTGGGCTTATTTCTGGGCGCTCTTTTCTGTTCCGTTGATCTGCGTGTCTGTTTTTGTGCTAATACCGCACGATTTTGATTACTGTAGAGCTTTGTCATATAGTTTGAAGTCAGGGGGTGATGCCTCCAGCTTTGTTCTTCTTTCTCAAGGTTGCTTTGACTATTCTGGGTCTTTTGTGGTTCCCTACAAATTGTAAGATTGTTTGTTCTTTTTCTGTGAAAAATACCACTGGACTTTTGATTGGGATTGCATTTATTCTGTATATTGTTTTTGGTAGTATGAACATTTTAATGCTATTATTTTTCTATTCCATGAGGACTGGGTGTCTTCCCATTTATTTGTGTCTTCAGTTTGTTTCATCAATGTCTTACAATTTGGGGTGTACAGTTCTTTCACCTCCTTGGTTAAATTTATTTTCAGGTATTCTTTTTGATGCAATTGTAAATGGTATTCTTTTTTTTTTTTTAATTTCTCTTTCTGATAGTTTATATAGAAACGCAACATATTTTTGTATATTGATTTTGTATCTTGTGTTACTAAAACTAAACTTAACTGGTTTTGACAGTTTTTTAGTGGAGTCTTCATGATTTTTTAATGTATTATATTACCTACAAATAGTGACAGTTTTACTTCTTTTTACTTGGATACCTTTTATTTCTTTTTCTTGTCGTCTGGCTTGTATGGGTGTTCTAAGACTTCCAGTATATGTTACATCAAAGTGACAACAGTTAGCATTCTTGTCCCGTTCTTGATCTTAGAGGAAAAGCTTTTAGCTTTTCACTGCTGAGTATGATTTTAGTTATGTGTTTGCCATATATTGCCTTTATTATACCGAGGTAAATTCCCTCAATACCTGCTTTAAGTTTTTATCATAAATGGATATTAGATTTTGTCGAATGCTTTTTCTGCATCTATTTGAGATGATCATATGATTTGTTAAAAATGTTTATTTATTGGGGCGGCTGGGTGGCTCAGTCAGTTAAACATCCAACTTCGGCTCAGGTCATGATCTCATGGTTTGTGGGCTCAAGCCCCACGTGGGGTCTGTGATGACAGTGTGGAGCCTGGAGCCACTTTCGGAATCTGTGGCTCCCTCTCTCTCTCTGTCCCTCCCCCGTGCGCGCTCTCTCTCTCTCTCTCTTTCTCTCTCTCTAATGTTTATTTTGAGAGAGAGAGAAAGAGAGAATGCACACTTGTGAATGTGAGCGAGGACGGGGCAGAGAGGGAGAGAGCCTGGAGCGCAGAGCCCAATGCAGGGCTTGATTCCACTAACTGAACTGTGAGATCATGATCTGAGCCAAAATCAAGAGTTGGACGCTTAACCAACCTCACAACCCAGGCACTCTAGTTATATGAGATTTATACTTCGTTTTGTTAATGTGGTGTTTCCCATTGATCGATTTGTGAGTGCTGAACTAACCAACATTGCATCCGTGGAATAAATCCCGCTTGATCATGGTGTATGGTCCTTTCAATGTATTGTTGAATTTGGTTTTCTAATATTTTGCTGAGCAGTTTTGCACCCATGTTCTTAAGGGATATTGGCCTATAATTTTCTTCTTTTGGGCCATCCTTACCGGTTTTTGGTATCAGGGTAATACCAGCCTCATTAACTGAGTTTGTAAGTGTTTATTCCTCTTCTGTTTTTGGAAGAGTTTGAAAAGGATTGATATTCTCATTCAGTGTTTAGTAGAATTCACCATTGTTGCCATTTGGTCCCAGACTTCAGTTTGTTGGAGATTTTTCATTAATGATTCAGTCTACTTGCTAGTGATTGGGTCTGTTCAGATTTTCTATTTCTTTTGTCTTCATAGATTTTAGGTCCTATGGAATTTATCCATTTCTTCTCTGTTGTTGAATATGTTGGCATATAATTGTTCACAGTGTCTCTTATGGTCCTTTGTAATTTTTTTTTAAGTAGGCTATAGTGTGGGGCTTAAACTCACAACCCTGAGATCAAGAGTCACGTGCTCTACTGACTGAGCCAGCCAGGAGCCCCACTCCTTTGTACTTCTGTGTTATCAGTTGTAATGTCTCCTGTTTCATTTCTGATGTTGTTTATTTCAGTCCTCTCTTTCTTGGTGAGTGTACACAGGTTTTTTTATGAACTTTTTTGGGGATATGGATATTTATAGCAGCATTATTCATGATAGCCAATAGGTGGAGACAACCCTGATGTCCATCAGTGGACCGATAGATAAAATGTGGTATATCTATAAAATGGGATAGAATTCAGCCATAAAAGGAATAAAGTAATGATAGGTCCTAGGACTTGGGTGAACCTCAGAACTGTTATATGAAAGAAGTCAGTCATAAATGTCTACGTATTGTAAGTTTCCGTTCATGTGGAAGTCTGGAACAGGCAAATATATAGACACCAAAAGCAAATGAATGGTTGCTAGGGCCAGGAAAGGGATGGATGGGAATGGTAGTGGGGAGGATAAAAAGGTGATAGCTTAAGGATAGAGGGTTTGGGATTTTTTTTTAAATGAAATATAGTTGACATATAACATTTGATCAGTTTCATGTATACATGATGATTTTATGTATATATCAAAATGATTGCCATAGTAAGTCTTTGTGAACGTGTTTTTTTCTTGGATATATACATGTTTTAATTTCTTGAGTATATTATAGTTTGTACAGTAAATAAAATGTTCTATAGCATAGCTATGTTCTGTTATTCTTTCAAGCACCTACCTGTATTTATTTCAAATTCATATAATTCTTTTTTTTTTCCAGCGAGTACTGAGCCATCAAGATGATACAGCTTTGCTAAAAGCATACATTGTTGAATGGCGAAAATTCTTTACACAGTGTGATATTTTACCGAAGCCTTTTTGTCAACTGGAGATTACTTTAATGGGTAAACAGGGCAGCAATAAAAAATCAACCGTAGAAGACAGTATTGTTCGAAAAGTAAGTTTATTTTTGCTTTTTGTCCCCCTTACTAGTCTTCAGAAAGAGGGTTATTTTACAACTTTAGGAAGTAATTTAGACTTTAAGTGGGCTTTCCTACTTCACATATAAATTCCTTTTAAGTTCTTGCTGGGTTTTACTGAATAATACTGTCTTTCTTCCAACCGCGTTGAGCTGCACTTCTGTTTCGTTATCCCACGTGGTGTTGAGTTGCGGATCTGTGCCTTCAGACATCACTGCCTTTTCCTAGTTTTATCTTCTGTATTCTGTTTCCTTCTTCTTTCTTTGTACTTTTACCTTCCTATAGATTACTTTACTTTTTTCCTCTTTCAAAAATCTCTCCTTAGATTACCTTCTCGTATCTTGGTGTTTCATTGTGACTAAGCTGCTATTATTGTTATGTTTTTCTTTTTACTTGATTCTAGTTATTGTGAACTCATGTACTGTTTATTTTCATATTTTGCATAGTTTCTAGTTAAAAGTTCTGTGTCCAGAACTCCTTGTGATTTAATTGAAAGAACTCAGCTCTGAAAGTGGAATCTCAGGTGTTCTTTTCAGCTCTTCAATCCTTAATGACTTAAGCTCCCTGCCCTCATTTCTCATATGTATTCTTGCTTCTGAGAATCAAATAGAAACATAGATTTGAAAAGTGGAAGAAAAGTACAAAATGCCTCTTGGACTTTAAACGACTTGCTACTTGCTGAATGCAAACTCAGGCCCTCAAATAGTTGCCTCGGCATTCCTGCCCCTTCCAAGCTCTAAAATTTGTGCTGATGTCGACAGGGATGCTGTAAATTTAGACACCCAGTGGTTCTCGGGTGGTAGAAATAACTGCAATATGAGAAATTATCTCCCTCCCCCCCAAAAAAGAAAAATACTTCTACGTGCTTTTTAATTTTCAGTTCCATAATCTTGTCCTCTCTTGTTTTTCCGTTATTCTTTTAATTTTTGCCATCCCCTACTGATTACAGGAATCAGCATCACTTAATGATTAAGACCGTAGATTCTGAGACCATAGTTGTTGGATTCAAATCCCAGTGTTGCCATTAATGAGCTGTATGCATGTGGGGAGTTAGCTTTCCTCTCAGTGCCTCTGAGTCTGCATTTCTAAAAAGGAGATAATAACACCTATATATCGGTATTGAGGATTAAATGAGTTACGTGTGGAAAGTACTTAGAGCAGTGCTAGGTACGTAGTGAATGTTACATACCTGTTATTTTTGTCGTTATTGATGCTACTGTTGTTAATATATTTTCTGTATCTGACCCAGTTACTTGGAATGATAATACATATGGATATGTGTGTAATATTTCCATCATTTAAATGGAACATCTTTCAGGTGGATTTGTGTGTGTTTTTTAAGATCTAGTATCAGGCAGGTTTTCATTCAGCGCTTTTTGCATTTATTGCATGTTCGTACAAACCTGCACATGAGCGTTCCAAACACTGACCAGTATTTCTGAAATGTAACCTCGTAACTGTAGGGGAGGTAACCTTTTCCAGGTATTACTGTATTTAATTTTTACAACAACCACTTAAGATTTGTATTCTTACTTTTACTATTTTACAGATGGGAAAGCCAGTGAATAAGTAATAGAGCTGGAATTCAAATCCATTTACGTTAGATTTTGAAATGTGTTCTTTAACATTTACCATGTGTTTTTTACCAGATTTAAATATACTAGTTCCCTGAAGCATTCAAGTGAATATAGGCCTAAGAATGTGGTTTCCTTTTTTTAGTATTTATAGCTAAAGTTTTTGTGTGTCTGTATGGTACTTAGTATATTAATAATTGCAATGATTTCATGCTTCTTTTTATCCTAGCTCATGCTTGATACATGGAATGAGTCAATCTTTTCAAATATAAAAAACAGACTCCAGGATAGTGCAATGAAGCTGGTACATGCTGAAAGATTAGGAGAAGCTTTTGATTCTCAGCTGGTCATTGGAGTAAGAGAATCCTATGGTATGTTCTGAACTTTCCTGATGATAATTTTTTCTGGAAATTCTGAGACAGTTACAGAATAGTACTGCCAGAGTTATGTGTACTAGCATAGAGACACGTCTATGTTTAGTGCCAGATGCTGTTAAGAGTACACAGAAGGCATGAAATCTCTTCAAGGCCACATAGAAAAACCCATATTTGTGTGGTTAATACTTGTTTTCTACATGTCACTCATTTCTTGGCTGGCAAATCCTTTCAGTGACCTGAATTAGAGAAATGTAGATTTTGATTCTTTAGCTCCTAAAGGTGGTAACTAGTTTTGTGCTTATATTTTCAGACAGTATGTTTATTTCATGTACATACTCCTCTCTGAACTTTTCAGCTTCTGGCAGTGCTCTTCTCATTTATTATTTAAGTCAGATACAGTGTTTTCTCTCAGAATACTCCTCCTCCTCCTCCCTCTGTCTTCTAGCTCATCTGCATCCTCTGTTTCCTCTTGGAGGCCTTCCCTAATTCCCAGGCTAGCTTAGGTCCCTCTCACATTGATTCATAGGACCCGTGCCTCCCTGTCATCATAATTTAGTTCAGTTAACTGTGTTGTTGACACTGTATCTTTACTGGATGTAGGACGTGGGCACAAAGTACTCCTCAGTAAGAATTTTTTGTATTTTTAAAAAAAAATTTTTTTTTTTTAACGTTTATTTATTTTTGAGACAGAGAGAGACACAGCATGAACAGGGGAGGGGCAGAGAGAGAGGGAGACACAGAATCCGAAACAGGCTCCAGGCTCTGAGCCGTCAGCACAGAGCCCGACGCGGGGCTCGAACTCACGGACCGTGAGATCATGACCTGAGCCGAAGTCGGACGCTTAACCGACCGAGCCACCCAGGCGCCCCAAGAATTTTTTGTATTAATGAACCTGCAGTTATCTTTGATTGGCTTTCTCTATTACCCCATATGTCTTGAGATATCATAGTGTTTAGGCTTTCATTAGCCATGTCCTTGAAATTTATTCCTCTTCTATCAGCTACCACCAGTTTATACTGTGTAAACTCTGCTTCTGGACTTTTGAAACAGTTGTCTTATAGTGACCTTATTACTATCATTTAACCCATGTACTGTTCATGAGATTAATTTTTAAGTACTTTTTATTTGATTTTACCCATTTAGTGGTTACACCATGCTGAATTCAGGTTACTTAACCTGAGGTTCGAGACTTTCCATAACCACTCGTATTTTTTTTCTTTTTGAGAGAGAGAGAGAAAGAGAGGGAGAGAGAGAATTCCAAGCAGTTTTCATGCTGTCGGTGTAGAGCCCAACATGGGGTTCAAACTCACAAACCCAGAGTTCATGACCTTAGCCAAAATCCAGAGTCTGATGCTCAACTGACTCAGCCACCCATGTACCCCTCCACAGCCACTCCTAACTTCCCATTCTACCTGGTCATTATACCTTGACTTGGCCTTGGGATTTTTGTACTTCAGATTATTTGCTTATTTTACTAGCTTCTATGTAAATTCTCGTTTTCCCTTAAGACTCATCTCAAATCTCATCTCATCTGTGGATGGTTTCTTGACCATCTAGTTAGAAGTCATGCCCTTTCCTATGCAGAAATACAATAGCCCATGTTATCTGTACTGTTTGTCACTTTAGTGCTTTATGCTGTTACCATTTTAAGTCTGTTATGGAGAAGGGTCTTGTATTATATTTATGTTCTCTTGAGCGTTGTCACAGTCCCTTGCACATAATGACCCCTCACTATTTGTTATTTCAATTATTGTACTCAAAATACTGATTTGAAACATAATTAGAGTAAAATTTTATTTTCTGTTTTTCAGTTAACCTTTGTTCTAATCCTGAGGATAAGCTTCAAATTTATAGGGATAATTTTGAGAAGGCATACTTGGACTCCACAGAGAGATTTTATAGAACACAGGCACCCTCGTATTTACAACAAAATGGTGTACAGAATTATATGAAATATGTAAGTCGGAACTTAGTATATGTGATAATTTCAGCTGTTCTCTTGATATTCTTAAAAATGATTGCTATTTTGCTTCTGGGCAGGCAGACGCTAAATTGAAAGAAGAAGAAAAACGAGCACTACGTTATTTAGAAACAAGGCGGGAATGCAACTCTGTTGAAGCAGTAAGTAATTTTGTGATTATGTATTCTTTGAGATTCTTTGAAGTACGGTAGCCAAGGGATGGCAAATGTGTGGTGCAGGTCTTCTGACTCCTTTCTCTCATCTCTGGCCAACATTGCTAATCGAGGACAGTCTCTCCCCTGGTATCCCAGTTTCAGAGGACACCTTATTCAGAACTCGTTGTTCTTTTGAACTGACGTGCAAGACAAAATCTATTTGCCATCCCTGCTCCAGGCTTCACTACATTTAATGTACTTAATTTTTAAACAGTGTCCTTGTATTGTTTTATGCGTATCCGAAGTTAACCATGTTTGTGTTGCAAGTAGAATATGTTCCCTAGAGATATAGTGGATCCTTATAATTCACGATAATTATGTCCTGTAAAGTGGCTGTGATCACTGAAATAGTGACCATGGAGGGTATTTTTTCTTGTTCTGAGAGGATGTTTTCAAACCTTATCTTGTGAGATAAAATACTACTTGATCAGAGAACATCAGTCTTTATATTGTTATTTTGGTGTTTTTATACTGTAATTTCCTCAAAAAAAAAAAAAAAAAGTGAAACTGATCAGAGATCATAGCCATGCTCTATTATCTGTACTCGCTGTTTTCTTCTACATGGAGAATGACCTTAACGTGCTGTCCTAAGGAAGTAAGAATCAAGCTTGCATAGAGTCTCGGAAATTGCTCACATATAGCAGTAGTGTTTCCTGTAGTTATTTTCAGTCTTTGGGGATGAGGAACTAGATTTAGATTTGCATTCCGGGTGGCCACATTCATGTTTCCCTGTAACCAAACATTTTCAGCTATGGATGGATTTATTTATTTATTTGCTTCTGACTTTTCTTTGGCTCTTCGGTCTTGAATGATAGTCATGTTCATTCTTTGTTCAGAAATCAGGCTGAGTTAGATTTTTTTCCTTTGGTTTTTATGTTTGTCTTTTCATAATATACAGTATGTGTCCTCTTTTAGTGGTTAAAATAACTCTCATATTGGTCAGGAAAGTGGGCTAATTTCATGGTTATTTGTAGGAATTCTGTGTAGACCTTGAAAGCCAGGCTTGGGCTTCATTCAAAGTGCAGGGAAGGCCAATGAATGTTTCTAAGCAAGGTGCCTCGCTCAGCGCTGTCCCTCAGAGAGAGGACATGACTGGATGAAAGGTTCATTGGAATGGGGAAGAGAGAAGAATAGGAGGTAGGTGGTTTTTATGATCATTCATGCTAGGGTTTGGGAGCACCAGATAGGTCTGTAGCAGTGGGGGCATAGCCCAGAAGAGTGGAGAGAAAGGCTTCCCAGAAATGGAACCTGGTGTCTGTGGGTGGGGCTAGATATTAAAAGGAACTGAGTCCAGGTGTTTCTGGGGTTTTGGCCTGGGGGAAGAGTAAGTCTGGATGGTGCAGAAGAAATAATGAGTGAGCGTGAGGAGTTTGAGTTGATCATTGTGCCTGGAGTGTCTGGGTGGGGATGTTGCAGTTTTGTAAGGTAGAATTGTTTTTCTGCTCTGGTTTATACAGCTTAATTTGTATTATATGCATATGAGACTTCAGGAAATTCAGCTATAGATGGTCTAAGAATAAGAGAAAGCAAGAAAAGGAGAATGAGAAAGGCAGAGATACTCAAATACACATGACAGTTTGTATAGAACAAGTGAGCCTCCCTTTCTACTTTGAAACACATACACACACACAGAAAAAGTTAAAATAGAAGATGTGAATTTGCTCTTCCACAGTTAACACATAGTGTGAGGATCTCATCAAGCTGAATGATTCTAGAGTTTAAAGATGAGTTTTTTTGTTACTGTTTTCAGCAGAGACCCTAAGTGCAATATAGCATGCTTCCAGAGAAATTGGACTTTATTGGAGATGTTGGAGGTCTTTTTGTGTGGTTTGTTTTTATTTTGTTTCCGTTTTCTGCTTATTTTTAAAAATTAAAATATACTTGATTCAAGTATAATGTATATACATAAAAGTGCACAGAAATCTCAAGTATGAATTATCACAAAGTGAACGTACCTGTAAGATCACCATAACAAGAATTACCAGCAATTCAGAAATCTTTCAGAAATCTGTCATGCCCTCTCCCAATTACTATTGCCATCTTTTTCTTCAAAGGGTATCACTCTGTTAACAATAGATTAGTATTCATCAGCAACCAATGTGTTGTTTGTACAACAAAATTTGGTACAGAGGACAACCACGTACAAAACCGTAGGATTGATTATAACATTGGGAATTTCAGGCTTAATGCAGATGCATTACTATTTATATACCTCACTGAGCTGAGGCCCTGGTACTGTGTATATAATATTTGTTACATTGCTAATTTACAGTTTCTGTTTTCAGAGAGAAATGATGTGTTAAATTGAAGTATATTGTGATGGAAGGAACAGTAAACAAAAACTCACCAAGTCCTGATACAAATAAAGTATGAACAGTATTACTATTATTTATTTTTTTGAAGTAGGCTTCATGCCCAGCATAGAGTCCAAGATGGGGCTTGAACTCAAAACCCTGAGATCAAGACCTAAGCTGGGATCAAGAGTCAGATGCTTAACCGACTGGGCCACCCAGGTGCCCATGAACAGTATTATTTGAATAGTTAGTAAGAAACAAGTCACTTTCCATACTACAAATAATTCAAAGCAGACTTACTGTCCTAAATTCTCTGAGAAGAAGTATTTCTAGAGGTCAGAACATGCAATGCTATGTTCTTATATATCAAACTATTCTTTTTAATGGAGGACAGTCATAATATAGGGAGAATGTATTTTACTGTTACGGTCTCTTCATATGGGGTACACAGTAGTGCACTCCAGAATTTAAGATTAAAGTAAGTATGTTTTTGGCACTTTTTTCTTTCTGTGAATTAGCAATTTATTATGGTTAATCAACTTAGTATGAATCATCCTCAGTTTTTTACACCTGGTTAGTTTTTAACATATGCAGGAAAACATGTTTTTGGACCTGTTTTGTTTTCTATAATAGAGGAAATCTCACCCAGGTAGTACCCAGTTGTGAGGCCAACCCTAATAAAGATCAAATGTACATTCAAGTAATGTTAATATAGTACTAAACAGCTTACTGGATTCTTTCATTGTTTATAAGAGTTTTATTTTGTTACCCTGCGTATTCCAAGCGGCTGATGATACCATTTTAAAATGATGATGCTTACTTCTTCCTTTCTAATGTTAATATCTCCTATTTCCTTCAATGGACTAAATCTATTAATAGTTAATTTTAGAAAAATGTTAAATATTGGGGATCTTTGTCTTCTTTCAGTCTTTGATGGGAATACGTCCACATTTTCATCACTAAGCATGGTGTTGGAGTTTGGCATGATGTTTGCATTTTGTTAGGTTAAGAAGTATTCACTTATTCATCTTTTATTATGAATATTATCAGAAATTTGTAATACATAGTCCTAAAGCCAGTATCTTATTTCATGGAGAAACACCAGTGTCCTTTCCACTAAAATCATGAACAAGGCAAGGGTGCCCACTATTTCTTTTTCTGTTTAACATTGTATTGTATGCAAAGGTGTCAGCCTTTGCACTTAGACTAGAGAAATCAATTGCAGTAATAAGAATGGGCAAGCAGAAGTAAAACTCTAAGTTTAGAGATGATTTGATAGTGTATTTGGAAAACTCCAGACCATCAGTGGTAAAATTAACTCAAAAAATAAAGCAGTTCAGTAAAGTAGTAGGATGTAAAAATAATGTACAAAACTAATAGTCTTCCTATGCATAAATAATAAATAGAATATAATATTAAGAAAAATCTCACTATGGTAATAACAAAGAAAATTAAATGCTTGGGAATAAATTTAACAAGAAATGTGTGAAACCTGTAGGAGGAAAACTTTTTACACACTCAAAAAGACACAGAAGTAGACTTGAAATATTGAAAAGACTATTCTTTTTTCTTTTTTTTAATTTTTTATGTTTATCTTTTGAGACCGAGCTCAAGTGGGGGAGGGGCAGAGAGAGAGAGGGAGAGAGAGAAATTCCAATCAGGCTTTGCGCTGAATGCGATGCGGGGCTTAAACTCACGAACCCATGAGATCATGACCTGAGCCAAAACCAAGAGTCAGTTAACCTAAGACTGAGCCACCCAGACTTCCCAAGACATCTATTGTTATTAAATTCTGTGACTCAGAATTATAAAGATATCAGTTCTTCCCTAAATGAATTTACAAATTCACCATAATTCCAACAAAAATACAACTTTAATAAAGTTAGGACAAGTTGATATGAAAGTTTGTGTGGAAAAATAAACATGTAAGAACAGCCAGGAAAATACTGGTAAAGAAAAACTGTGTAGAGCAAGCTCCATCAGACATTAAAACATCTTCTGTAAAATAATGTGATATTGGCACACGAATGCATAGTGGACCAGTGGGATGGGGTAGAAAGTCCAGAGTTTTATGTGAAAAAGGTTGGATCTCAAATCATTGGGAGTGAAGATAAACTTTTTAAAAGATGGTGATGGGAGGGGCGTCTGGGTGGCTCAATCCATTAGGCCTCTGACTCTTGGTTTTGGCTCAGGTCATGATCTCATGGTTGGTGAGTTTGAGCCCCACGTCTGCACTGGTGGTGCAGAGCCTGCTTGGGATTCTCTCTCTCATTCCCTCTCTCAAAATAAATAAACTTTAAAAAAAAAAAAAAAAGATAGTGATGGAACAACTCGGTAGCCATTTGGAAAAAGCTGACTCTGTGTATTACAGCATTCAGTCATACAGGTCCTAGAAGAGTTCCTCTTTAACCTTGGTGTCTTTTTAACATGACTCAAAATTCAGAGTCAGTAAAAGAAAAGATTGATAAATTTGACTAGATTTTAAAAATTATGAAAAGAATCATAAAGTCAAAAGGAAACTGACAATCTGGGAAAACATATTTGTGGCATATATCACAAAGAGGCCTCTTAGCCCTGCTATATAAAGAACTTTGACAAATTGAGAAACAAAAAATGAGTAAGAACCTGAAAGAAAGATATTGGAAAAAGATACAGACAAATCACAGAAATACATACCTAATAATGGCCATTAAACACAGAAAATACTCAAACTAGGGGTGCCTGGGTGGCTCAGTCGGTTGACCATCCGGCTTCGGCTCAGGTCATGATCTCACGGTTTGTGGGTTTGAACCCTGCATCGGGCTTTGTGCTGACAGCTCAGAGCCTGGAGCCTGCTTCGAATTCTGTGTCTCCTTCTCTCTCTGCTCCTCCCCCACTCATGCTCTGTCTTTCTCTCTCTCCTTCAAAAATAAATAAAAATACTAAAAAAAAAAAAAAAAATGCTCAAACTCATTTTTTTTTAATTTTTTTTTTTTAACATTTATTTGTTATTGAGAGAGAGAGACAGAGCATGAGTGTGGGAGGGGCAGAGAGAGGAGGAGACACAGAATCTGAAGCAACCTCCAGATTCTGAGCTGTCAGCACAGAAACCCTATGCGGGGCTCAAACTCACAAACCGCGAGATCATGACCTGAGCTGAAGTCGGATGTCCAACCAACTGAGCCACCCAGGCGCCGCTCAAACTCATTCTCACAGGAGATTTCCACCTTATAAATATGGAGGGAAATTGATAATCACTATTAGACAAATATCACAGTAGTAATTGTAGAAAAGTTTCACTAATAGGTATTAAAGTTAATGGCCAAAGTTTGAGGTGAAATGGACTACTTTAGTAGTTTCAAAGTATATTCCCCCAGACAGTTACTAAGGGAAAAATAGTAACTTTACAATGGAGAAACCCAGAAGACCTTGTCTTTGTCAGGTGATTAAGGTTTACATTACCAGTAATAGGACATATTGACATGATGTACCTTGAGAGGATGCACTGGGAAGAGTACCTCATTCTGTGGTATTCTCATCAAAACTTGAAAAGTGCCAAGATCAAGGGTGCCTGGGTGGCTCAGTCGGTTGAGCGTCTGACTTCAGCTTAGGTCATGATCTCACAGTCTGTGAGTTCAAGCTCTGCGTTGGGGTCTGTGCTGGCAGCTCAGAGCCTGGAGCCGCCTTTGGCTTCTGTGTCTCCCTCTCTCTCTGCCCCTCCCCTGCTCATGCTGTCTCTCAAAAAATGAAAAAATGTTAAAAAAAATGTTTTTTTTAAGTGCCAAGATAAAAAAAAAAAGAGACCGAGGAACTGCCCCAGCCCAGGGGGCACTGGTGAGTGTGTAGATAAGATGCAGGAATAGGGAAGAGACCTTAGTGGGAACACGGTGAGTTTAGAGTAAGGTCTGTGGTTAGGTGATGTAGTGTGTTGTTTTCGTGGTTGTGATGGTTGTGCTGTAGTTATGTGTGGGACGACTGTTAGGGGAAATCGGGTAAGGAATGTGTAGGCGCTCTATGCTCTTTTTGCAACTTTTTTGTAATGCTAAAATCAAAATAAAATGTAAAAAAAAAAGCAGATTATGAAGAATGCCTTTTTAATTTGGAAAGCATCAGTGGAGTTGATCACATGGCATTTTCCTTCATTGAACTAATTCAGTAAACCACATTTAACAGAGTTCCTAACGTTACACCATTCTTCCATTTTAGGAATGAACACAAAGTTCCATTTTTTTAATGGATAAACATTTGTACCCCAAAGGGATTTTGACATATCTATGTAGCCAATAAAGTTACTGCCAGGATCTTCCTCTCACAGTTTCTTCTGTGTAGAATGTTTAAATGTTAAGTTTATTGTATAACAAGAATAATATCTTTAGGATCCTTTGGTAGATTTATCCTAATTCACCTTTTATTTGAAATTGCTTGTCGATAGTAGAGCAGATTATGACAGAGACGAATCAGTGGAAAGTTAGTAATGCTGTGAGTTATTTAGTTATCACAACATACAGATGCCCATATGCAAAAGGTGGGAAAAAAGTGGAGAACAGTTGAATTCTAGATTAATATTTTTGAACTAGGATAACTCATTTTGAGCTGAAATCTCTAGGCCAGAGGTTTTCGATGGAGGTAACATCTACCTCTAAGAAGTATTATCCAAATTTGTGGAGGGTTTTTTTGGTTGTCACAGTGATTTTTAGTGAATGGGATCAGGAATGCTACATGTCCCAGTGCTCAGGTGGTTCCACATAAAGATTAGATCACATCCCAAAAGTAACGGTCAGTGTCCCACTGGCCACTCATGTAAGGGAGCATCTTGTTTATGCTTGGGTCTAAAACTGAATTTTATTTTACCTATAAACCAAAATATTTTTGCATGATATTAATAATACACTTTATTTTCCAGGGATAATATTATTGTATAAGTTGGGGAAAGATAATATTTTTATTGCTGTTTGGCATTTAAAAATTTTTTTACTGTCAGAAACTTCCGTCGCTTGTAGTGGTACTGCTCGTGGTGTCTGAGTCACCAGCGTAGCTGTGTGCGACTGCATTTCTAGTTGTCGCATTCCCAGCAATGCCACATAGAGATGAAAGTATCTGACTGCTCTGTTGTATCTTCTCATTCGGTTGTGCCCAAGAATTTACAGGTTGAAATACATACCGACTTATTATAAAGAACTTTCCTTTGATGTCTGCTGTATATTATGATTAGAGAGTTATATCAATGTTTTTGAAACAATATAGGTAAATTTCACGTCAGGATTTGCTGTCTAAAGGGCTGTTTGGTCTGAAAGCTTTGGGAGCCAGTGCTCTGGTATTGGAGAGCCATGAAAGTTGGTGACTAGGGGATCAAAGCTGCACTTGGGGAAGATTCATCTGCCATGGTGTGTATGACCTTTAAAGAGGCAACTTGCAACTTTTGCTGCAAAAAGCAACTTGCTTTTAGTTGTCGACACTGCAGTAAAAGGTTTTCAACTAGGTACGTGATGATAAATGAATGGAAAGGAAGGCATGTAAGAGACACTTTGAAGGAATAATTGAAAGAAATTTTATTTTATTCGTTTATTTTCAAGTAAGCCCTATGCCCAGTGTGGGACTTGAACTCATGACCCCGCGATCAAGAGTTGCATGTTTTACCAACTGAGCCAGACAGGCATTCCCTAAAAGACATTTTAATAACCTGTAGGATGACTAAAAGATGTTGAGCCTGAGTTATTAGAATAATCTGACAGTAGAGTCAGAGGGGAGCTAGTTGTGAGGGCCCTCTCCAGTTTTTAAAAGATTGTATACTTAGAAGACTCCAGGGTGTTTTAAGTTAGAATTTTGGGGAAGGCAGTGTGTATACATGATAGAACCCTACTTACGAAGCACTTGGTGAAAAGCAGTGAAAAATCATTGTCTTCAGTGTTTGATAGGTAATGATGAGTTACAGCTTTTGTTGCCTGGCTCCGAACCAGAGCTTTTTCCACTGGACTGCTTTTCTTCCAATGTGATGGGCCGTGGGATAAGGGTAGACATTCTACAACCTAAGGACTTGTTCCTTTGTTTGTTGGTGAATATGCCCTGGGTTTATTGAGGAATGGGATCCTGTAGCTAGAGATTACAATCCTCTAGATTTTGTTTTGTTTTTTTTCATTGGACCATTTGAATGTGTGTTTACTGAGCACTCAGTTATTCAGTAAATATGTAGTTAGTCTCTGTTACTGATGAGGGAGGAGAGGGAGTACCTCGTGGACGAAACGAAGTCCTGCTTCCTACAGAGTTAACATTCAGATAGAGAAGGATGTATAAAGACAAGCAAACCAGTAAGTAAAAATGACTTCTAAAGAAGTTTTATTCCATTTATTTTAAACTGAAAACAAAATACACTTTTCCTACCCTTAATCCACTGCCTCTTGCAACCATCAGTCTGTTCTCTGTATCTGTGAGTTTGGGGTTTTTTTCTCTTTCTCTTTTCTAAGATTCAATGTATGAGGTTAAGCATTAGTTCCTTAAGCATCTGACTCAACCTCAGCTCAGGTCTTGATCTTGGGGTTGGGAGTTCAAGCCCCACGTGTTTGTTTGTTTTTAAAGATCCTACATATGAGAGAATTCACATGGTGTTTATCGTTCTCTGCCTTATTTCACTCAGCATAATGCTCTCAATGTCCATCCAAGTTATTACAAATGACAAGACCTTATTCTTTTTATTGGCTGAATAATATTCCATTGTGTATATCTATGTGTGTGTGCGTGCATGTGTGTGCGCACGCATATACCTATATGCACGTACACACACACCAGTTTCTTTATCTTATTCATCCATTGATGGATACTCAGGCTATTTCCATATCATGGCTATTGTAACTGGTGCATTGAATAGGAGGTGCATATATCTTCTCAAGTTTGTGTTTTCATTTTCTTTGGGTAAACACCCAGAAGTGGAATTGCTGGATCATATGGTAGTTCTGTTCTTAATTTTTCGAGCAACCTCCATAGCGTTTTCCATAGTGGCTGCACAGTTCACTTCCCACCCACAGTGCACACGGGCTCCCTTTTCACCACAGCCTCGCCAGCTCTTGTTATTTCTTGTCTTCTTGATGCTGGCCGTTCTGACAGGTGCGAGGTGATGGCCCATTGCGGTTCCGATTTACATTTTCGTGACGATGAGCATCTTTTGAATGACCTGTTGGCCATCTTATGTCGTCATCGGACGCATGGGAAGATCTGCCCATTTTTCACTCTAATTGTTTACTATTTGCTGTTGCGTCGTAGGAGTTCTTTGTGCGTTTTGGATACTAGCTCCTCGTCAGATAGGTGATGTGCAGTGACTTTCTCCCATTGGTAGGTTGTCTTTTCATTGCGTTCAGGGTTTCCTTTGCCGTGCGGCAGCTTTTTAGTTTGGCGTAGTCCTGCGTGTTTATTTTTGCTTTTGTTGCTTTGGGTGTCCTATTCAGAACAGTCATCGCCAAGAGCCGTGTTAAGGAGCTTATCACCCATGCTTTCTTCTCAGAGCTTTCTGGTTTGTGGTCTTACGTTTGAGTCTTGAATCCATTTTGAGCTCATTTTTGTGTGTGGTGCAAGAGAGTGGTGCAGTTTCCTTCATTTGTGTGTGGCTATCCAGTTTTCTCAGCACCATTTGTTGGTACTTGGTTGTCCTTTCCTCGTGTGTATTTCTGTCCTTTCCCCATTGTAGATTCTTGATTCCTTTGTTGTAAATTAATTGACCGCATAAGTGTGGGCTTATTTCTGGGCTCTCTTTTCTGTTCCGTTGATCTGCGTGTCTGTTTTTGTGCTAATACCGCACGATTTTGATTACTGTAGAGCTTTGTCATATAGTTTGAAGTCAGGGGGTGATGCCTCCAGCTTTGTTCTTCTTTCTCAAGGTTGCTTTGACTATTCTGGGTCTTCTGTGGTTCCCTACAAATTGTAAGATTGTTTGTTCTTTTTCTGTGAAAAATACCACTGGACTTTTGATTGGGCTTGCATTGATTCTGTATATTACTTGTAGTCTCATGACATCTTAACACTATTCTTCCAACCTATGAGCACTGAATATCTTCCCATTTCTTTGTGTGTTTTTCATTTTGTTTCATCAGTGTCTTTCAGTTTTGAGTGTATAGTTCTTTTACCTCCTTGGTTAAATTTATTTCTGGGTATTCTTTTTGGTGCAGTTGTAAATGAGCTTGTTTTCTTGATTTCTCTTTGTGATAGTTCGTTATTAGTGTAAAGAAACATAATAGATTTTCGCATATTAACTTTATATTCTGAAACTTCACTGAATTCGTTTATTAGTTCTGACAGTTCTTTGGTGTTGTGTTCTTGGTTTTCTATATTAACGTCCTGTCATCTGTAAATAGTGGTAGTTTTACTTCTTCCTGTTGTTCAGCCCTGTCTCAGCTGTTGTTTGTCTCTCAAATCTTTGTGCTTGTCTGAGCTGCTGTTTATATATATTCCCAGTAAAGGAGGTGTCAAGACCTTGCAGTGTCCCAGGATAAGTGCGTCTTTCTAACTAGACTAATGCTGTAGAAAGTGAATTAGCGCCAGTAATGCTTCTGCTGTCGCTTTTGCTTTATGGAATGTGGTCAAGGAAGGTCTTTTTCAGGGAGTCACATTGGAACTAAGACCTAAGACTTTGTGAAGATCTGGGACAAAGCTTTCTAGGTGGAGGGAAGAGCCAGTGCGAAGGCTCCGAAGCAGGAACAGACTTAGCCTGTGTGAGGAACAGAGGAAGAAGGTTAGTGTGGCGGGTGAGAGGCGGTGAGTGATCCAGATGGAGGAGAGAGGGGCAGGAGCTTAATGCGGTGGGAGGCCATTCTGGGGGTTGAAGCAGAGAACTGATGTCCTCTAATTTTTATATTACGAAAGGGCATTTGGTTTGCAGTGGGGTATTTGGATCACAAATTATATCAGGGGGAGAGGTATCGATGGCAGTGGAGCTGGATATATAAGTGGAGGGATTCAGGATGTATTTTGGACGTAGAACTAGCAGGTAGGTGCTGTTACTCTTGTATAAGTGAAGAAAATGAAACTCAGAGACAGTAGAGGTTAGCCTCTGATAGCTAGGAAATGGTGAAGCTAGGCTTCTTATAAAGTCCATTTCTAGATCCTGAGTTCCTAAGGATAATGCTAAGCCCTTTGGAGGTGTATAAAGAAGAGACACAAAGTTTGATATATAATTTTGAATGTACGTATCGCATATAGCACACGTGTAGTCAACTCTCTTGGTTGCAAGGAGCAAGAACCCATCTCAAACAAAAAAGGCAAATGTGTCAGTTCATGTCAAATCCAGTGTGGAAAGTACAAGGAGAAAACTAAAATGAAGGATATCTGGATTTACAGACTTGGAACTTTGTGAGAACTTTCTAGATACATATTGTTCTCCTGGTCTGCTCTGTTATCTTCTACAGCTGGCAGTCTTTGTTGTTGTTGTTGTTGTGCTGTTGAAGCGGGGACCCTGAGAGCTGCCAGCCTGACCTTCCAGATTGTGACTGAAAGAAGATAAGAGGCTGGCTCCTAGGTTTTAATTCATCCAGCTTGAGTTGCGGTCACCAGCTTGCATCACATGCTTTGTGTGTGTGTCGTTGCACACGGGTGCGAGCGTGGCTCAGTGGCAGCGTGTGTGTATCATGGAGGAGACTGCCTTCGCCAGAGAACAGCCCTTAGAGCAGCTTCCGCTGCTTGCAGTTCAGGGGACACCTGGGATGTCATCCGTCCCGGGGGTGCTGGCAGCTGAGGGCCGTGCTAGTTGTGCTTAGAGGAGCGCCGCCCAGTCCCTCTCACTCCCGTGATGCGCGCAGCTCTCACCAGCTCTCTCTCCCTCCGGTGGCCCTGGGACACATGAGCCGCAGCCCGTTTGTAAAACCAGGAGAGAGCCTTCAGAGCTGCACCGCTGGAGAGATGCACTTGACAGCAAAGAGTGAAGCGTGAGGGGCACCTGGTGCCTCAGTTAAGTGTCCGACTCTTGATCTTGGCTCAGGTCACGATCTCATTGTTTGTGGGATCGAGCCCTGAGTCGGGCTCCATGCTGACAACACGGAGCCTGGAGCCTGCTTGGAATTCTCTCTCTCCCTCTCGCGCTGCCCCTCCCTTCCTTGCATGTGCGCTCGCACTCTCTCTTTCTCTCTCAAAATAAATAAACGTTTAAGAAAAAGAAATGAAACATGGTAGAAAGGAATGAGAAAAAGTTTAAACTAGGATAAATTTAACATTTTTTCTATGGCTATTAATATTTTGGGTGATTGTCTGACATACCTTGGCATTCCATGAGGGCACTCAGTTAGTACTTATTATGCACTTAAAATATGTTAGGTCTTATGCCAGTTGTGGGGAATAGCAGCCATCTGCTTCCTGTCTTCAGATGGACACTAAAATAAAGTGGATGGTTTGTACAGCAGTGTAATGGAGTAGAGAGGGGACTGGTGGTGGCAAGTCTTCGAGGCAAAGATGGTGGGGGGTGGTGTTAACAGCGGTTAGGGGTGTATGTGTGGCCACCACGTGAGGATTTCGTTTCCATTGTTGTCATTTTACCAGCTCTGTGCTCTTTGGCAAGTCATTCAACCTTTGTAATCTGTGTTTGCTTAACTGTAAAATGGGATAATACCCACTTGTGTGGTCAAAGTTTAATAAAACACTGTGCCTGGCAGGTAGTTTTTACTGCCGGGGCTCAGATTTGGAGAAAGTTGCTGATTCGAAGACAGGAACTATTTTACTGTCCATACAAAACACTGATTTAAAAAATTAGCAACCAGGCCACAAGTCATAAATGAATAACATTAAAGTAGCTGTTACCTTTCACGATTTTAGTGTATTAAGGGCGATGGCGAAAAAGTGAAGGTAAGTCTGACTCTTCGTCGCTCTGTGTAGTCACGTAAATAGTTGATAAATGAAGCAAGTACTAGTTATAATGGTAAAATAAAGAAACCTTAACCAAGCTAGAAAGGCCAAGGGAAATTAATTTTGAGAATAACCTTCCACGCATAGAATGAATGAATTCTTGAATATGTTCCCTTGTATGGTTAAAGACCTTATAATGATAAAGTAAAATCTTAAAGTGGAGAAACCTAGGATAATTTTTAGTTCATCCCCTACTTTATAGTTGGGCTGAAGCAAACTATTACTTGTGCAGATACGTAATGAACGAAAGAGCCATTCTTGTTGCTTTGTACTAAATTTCAGTGAAGTAGAATTAAAGGTGCAAATTGAATACCACTAAAGGAAGACTCTCCACGCCACTTGGCTGACCTGTCCCGCCCTCCATCCTCATTCAGCAGGTCCTGAGTGGCTGCTGTGTTGCGTGGCAGGTGCCATCTTTGCAGAGTTTTGCTGTAGAGGAAGGTAGAACATGGAGCACATTCATAGTGAAAGTGTCACACCTTGCAGACCTCTGGGGAGAGATCTGTATGGATTTAGAGCTTGTGTTCATCTCAGGCAAAATACGCAAGGTGATGGCACCTGGCAAAAAGTTGTTGTGTTCCTCACTGAAGCTGGCAAAAGGAGACGGAAAGGGGGTACAAGGTGAGAGGGATGGCTTCCCGCTCTCCTTTCCTTTCAAGGCAGATTTTTTAAATAACAAGTAATATATGTAGGGTTGACTCTGTATGTAGTATTTTGGTAAAGGATGGGAAAGAAATACAAAAGAGGAAGAACATGATCTATGCCCTCAAGGAACTGATGCTCTTGTTAAGACTCTTTTACAATAAGGGGAAAACTGTCAAGCAATCTCCCTTTCTTCTTTTTGCCTATGTAAAATAGTGTTCTGAAGGATTTTTCATCACATAGGGATTTATACCATAATTAATCTCTTTTATCTAAAAAAAAAAAAGCCTTGTTATGAAAGTTTTTAAATATTTACAAAAGTGGAGAAAAGAGTAATGAACCCCACCCCCGTACCCAGCCCCTAGCTTCAACTGTGATCATCATTTTGTTATATTTACTTGGTCATTGCCTTTTTTGTTTTCTTTCCTTTTTTCTTTTCCCTTCCCTTTCTTTCCTTCCTTTCTTTTATCATGTTAATTTATGATGTCCCATATATTTTACTCTGTATGATACAGAAGTTCATTATAACGTTCTTTTTCATGCCTGTATGTACTTAATGATACATACCTAGTCAGTATACCTAACCACTTCTCTAATGATGGGCATTTTCATTATTGTCATTACTATAGTTTATTTCTTATGAATAGTACTTCCTGGGACATCCTTATATGCCTTTGTCATTTTAACACTTTTATGCACACACATGTGGTGGTCTCTTGGAATGGAATTTACTAGAAATGAAATTGCTGAAGCAAAGGGTATGCACTTTTACAAATCGCTACATGATACCAAACTGATCTTTGGAAATGTGGTGATCCTTACTGCCATCAACAGTGTGCCTGTTGATCTTTGCTTATCTCGCTTTTGTCAGTCTGTGGATTTTGACAGTTTTCCTGGTATTATAGACTTGAAAAAAATGTTTATGTGTATTTAAAAATTATTAATGATGGGGGGCATGGGTGGCTCAGTCAGCCAGCATCTGACTTCGGCTCAGGTCATGATCTTGCGGTCCATGAGTTTGAAGCCCTGCATCGGGCTCTGTGCTGACATCTCAGAGCCTGGAGCCTGCTTCAGATTCTGTGTTTCCCCCTCTCTCTCTCTGCCCCTCCCCCACTCATGCTTTGTCTCTCTCTCTCTCTCTCTCTCTCTCTCAGTCAAAAATAAGTAAACATTAAAAAAAATTTAAAGAAACGTTTTTTTTAATGTTTATTTTTTTTTGAGAGACACAGAGACAGAATGTGAATGGGTTAGGGGCAGAGAGAGAGGGAGACACAGAAGCAGAAGCAGGCTCCAGGCTCTGAGCTGTCAGCACAGATCCTGATACGGGGCTCCCACCCACGAACTGTGAGATCATGACCTGAGCTGAAGTCGGGCATTCAACCGACTGAGCCACCCAGGCGCCCTGAAAAAAAATTAAAAATTACTAATGAGGCTAGACGTCTTTATTCTTATTACGGACCGTTTTTATTCTTTTGTGAGTTCAGGCTAATTTTTTATAAACTTTCACCACTTTTATTATTTTACTTCTTTACTCAGGAACTATAGTATCATTATTTTCTATATCTGATGTTCAAGCCTCTTCATAATTTTGCCCTAACCTATTTTTCTCACTTAATACTGCCCAACAAGAGTCATGCTACTCCAATAAAGAATATTTCTTCATTATTTTTAAAAAAATTTTTTTTAACATTTATTTATTATTGAGAGACAGAGAGAGGCAGAGCATGAGCACGGGAGGGGCAGAGAGAGGGGGAGACACCGAATCTGAGGCAAGCTCCAGGCTCTGAGCTGTCAGCACAGAGCTTCACATGGGGCTCGAACCCACAGACTTAGAGATCATGACCTGAGCCTAAGTTGGACGCTTAACCAACTGAACCACCCACGTGCCCCAAGAATGTTTCCTCATTCTTATATTTTTTTCTATTCATTTTTTTTCTTGGATTCATTTTCAAGCATTTTTTACCTGTTTTCTTAATGTTTTACTTTATACTTTTTCTCTGCCTGTTTAAATCCTCCAGAATCCTATGGTCCATCTTGTGATAAAGTCCCCACACATTCTCTAGCCTTCATCAGCTTCCTCTTACTTGAAATCCCACTGTACCTATTTTTTCCCACCACTAGAGTTAGTAGCAAATTATAGGCTACTTTGTTGTGTTACTTACCAGGCACCAGCTGTGTGTGAAGCCACCAATACATATCTGTGGACAAAACATAGTCTTTGTCCTTGTGAAGTTTATAGTGTAACAGTGATGCCTTTATTTCTACATCTTTGGTTTATTAATGAGTTGAACTTCTTTTAATGTACCTCTATTATATATATGAATTATACACAAATTTTTAGATATACACATACATGTCCCCAGATGGGTTATAAGATTATTGAAGATACAAACCATGTTCTATACTTCTCTCTTCCTTAAAGCACTTAGTTCTCAGCATGTAGCCATTATTAAGTATATACTTGCTCTGTTAATGTAACAGAAGTTCTAGATAGTGGAGTCACATACAGCCTCATATTACAAGACCTCATGAACTAACTGTACAACATTTGCAGGTTACTCAGCCTCCGTAAGCTTGTTTCCTTATGTGTTAAATATCTGTTTGATAAGGTTGTCATGTGGGTTAAATAAGGTAGTGTATGTAAAGCATTTAGCACAATGCTTGACACAGAGTAGGTGCTCTTGGAAAGATACCCCTTGCTATATATATAGTTAAACCTCTCAAACTAGAAACTGCTTCAGCAGACTTTTATTTTCATAACTATCTTTCATCTAAGCAGTTACCAGATCCTGTTCAGTTTTCTTCAATCATCTTGTCCTCTCCTTTTAATTCTCATTATAACCCACAATAAGAAATACATTATGTATTGTGGCTTAGTATATACTGTGCTTACTTGCACATAGCTGAAACCAAAGTTCTATGAAATAATACTCGCTGTTATTATGTACGACACACTCTGCTTTTTTTGTTGTTGTTCTGTGTTATTAAAAAAAAAAAAAAAAAAGCTGGTTACAGTCATCGAAACCTTTCGCAACAAGGGGCGCCTGGGCGGCTCAGTTGGTTAAGCATCCATCTCTTGATTTCGACTCAGGTCATGATCTCATGGTTTGTGAGTTCGAGCCCCGCATCAGATTCCTGGCCCAATGCGGAGCTTGCTTAGAATTCTCTCTCTCTCCCTCTCTCTCTGCCCCTCCTGCACAAATAAGTAAATAAACTTCAGAAAAAAAAGAAATTTCTTTCACAACGATTTGAAACACAGGCTGGACTTTAGGAGTTTGCAGCAGTTGGACTAACTTCACTTATATTCAAGTATAAATTTTCAGTGAAATAGAAGATGGAGAGGGGAGCCTGGGTGGCTCGGTCGTTTAAGTGTCCAATTCTTGACTTCAACTCAGGCTGTGATGTCACAGTTTGTGAGATCAAGCCCTGCATCATGTTTGTCAACGCAGAGCCTGCTTGGGATTCTCTCTCTCTCTCTCTCTCTCTCTCTCTCTGCCCCTCTTCCGCTCACATGTGCTCACTCTCTGTCTCTCAAAATAAATAAACTTTTATAAAAAGCAAAATGAAAATGGAGATGAAGTGACAGAGGCTTGGAGCTTATTTCAATGGCACTTTTTCTCTTCTCCGTTATATGTAGTTAGACTTACCTCCTCACAATCGCCTTGCTGCAGAGGGCGGCCCTGGTCAGCTGTGCGCATCACAGAGCTGGTGTCAAGTGAGACTACTCAGGAGTTGGGGCAGAGCTTCCCCGCCTGGGCAAGGCAGAAATTTCCCCACCACCTTTGTGTGTATTGTTTTCTTAGGAAATTGGCACACATGGATTTTAAAGTTGTTAGCGTAATTCTCAAAAAGGGACCTGAAAAAAACTTTCTATTCAAATTTTTTTAAGATTTAAAAAGTAGTATAGTGAATCCCTATTGCCTAAATTCAGCATCAGTAATTATGAACACTATGTCAATTCCAAGGAGAATTTTTAACAAAGAGCTTTTAAGACACGCATAATTCCCTTCCTCAGTACGGATGCATGATCTTCATTTGAGAAGATTTGTACCAGTCATCCGTAGGGTACCTTGCTTTACACGACCTATTCATTTTAATTGAGGCCTGCACGAATAAGAAGTAATTCTGTGACACGAAGGAGCAGTGGTGGGGGTGGGGTGGCTTATGTTGAAGACCGCCTGGAACACTGGCCCCTGGCCATGCTCCTTGGAATATTACAACAGCCTCCTTGACCAGTCTACTCTTGGGGGAGTAGAAGTTCATTGCATTTATCCTCTGTTTAAAACCTTTGATTCTTTGTTCCCTGCCCCGCCTATAGAATAAAATCCCAAACTGTAGATTTTCCTTCATAATCTGCCTCCAGCTACCTTTCTAGTTTTCTCTTCCACTGTTTATTCCTTACCGTATCCAGCTTCTTATTCCTAGAATACTCAATCCATTTTGGACTTGTAGTTATTTTTCAAGATTCAGTTTAGATTTCATCTTGTACACAAGACCATTTTAACTACCCCAGAAAGAAGTACATAGTTCCTCTGTCTGTTTTTGTTTGTTGGGGGTGTGTGTGTGTGTGTGTGTGTGTGTGTTGCCAGTTAACTGAATTGTTCTTAGTTTATGTTTGCTTTCTTCCTCGCCCTTAAGTAGACGGTGACCTCTTCCATAGCAGGGGTTATACCTTAATCTTTGTCTGAACCACTTCTTTGATGCCTGCACACAGTAGGCATCTCGTGGTGGTTAGTTGAATGGATGTATTCATACTTCCAGAATTTTAAAATCTAATTTTAACGCATGTTCTCTCCAGACAAGAAGAATTCATCAGTTTATTTAATTTTGTTTTCATTTTGTTTTGTATATTTTCCAGTTTTTTTCCTTCTCTCCTTGGGGGGCTTTATTCAAATTTCTAAAGAGAACATAAGTTCTATAGCCTTTTTCTTAGGTGTAAATATACTTTGGTAAACTAGTATAGAGTATCCACCTTCAGCGTTCCCGTAGTAAAGGTAAGTAAAATCTGCTTTCAGTATACTCAGTTTTTTGCTGTTGTTGTTGAACAGTATGATCTTATGGGGCTTAAAAAGCAGAGTGGAGTAGATTTGTGCTTATAATAGCCTTGACCAGTTTTTGCTATATTTCAGCTCATGGAATGCTGTGTAAATGCCCTGGTGACATCTTTTAAAGAGACTATCTTAGCCGAGTGCCAAGGCATGATCAAGCGAAATGAAACTGAAAGTAGGTAAAACATCACATAAAGTTCTCATAATCTTTTAAGAGGTATCTTTGAATCGGATCACTTTTAATAAGTTTGCTATTAGATTATTCTTTTATATAGAGGTATATTTGTTCCGGTAAACTGTGCTTAAAGAAAATGGTAAGATGTTTAACATATAGAAGGTTGCAAATTTGCATTTTAAACATTCTCCCCTTCAGTATCAATGTGCAGGGGAGGGGGTTGGATTTCAGTGTGTCCTCAAACGGTAGGACTCCTGCTTTTAAAGGCTAATTTAAATGGTAAACATAGGGATAGGAAAGAACTAGGTATTTGACTTCTGTGTGGGACTTGGTGACAAATATTTTTAGAAAGTAAAATAACACTCCATGGTAATGCTTTTCATCCCTCTCCCCTAAAATATGTTACAATTTAAGATTTCTGCCAGTACTTTTTTTTATTATTTACATGTTTTCTTAATAAAGGTATATTTGGGGAGGTTGCAAGTACATTACAACCAAAAGGAATATGGTAAAAAAAATTACCTATATTTCTACTACGTGGAGATAACAACTTTTAACACTTTGATGTATTGCTCTCCGGATTTCAGTGTGTATAAAAATCTCCAGCTGCATTTAAAGTATGTATTTCAGCTCACCTAGGTTCATACACTTGTTAATAGTTTTGTAGTAGAAAGCTCATTGGCATAAATGAAATATGTGAATCTTTGTATGCCAAGCTAAGTAGAGTTCTATCTTATCTGATCCCTGTTGGACTCCCTTCAAAAGGATTATTTAGTCGCAAACAGTTTTGTGCAGCAAGATTTTTGCGAAGTCAGTTAAACAGTATAACATGAAACCGTGCTTTCATAAACTGAAAAATTCCCTATCAATGAGTGCAGTTTCATGTTATCCCTAATACACTTTTTTCTTTTATAATCATTACTCTGATGATGTGAGTTTTTTTGCCACTTAATGATATGGTGCTATGAATTTAATATTGTGTCTACTTTATGAAATAGGCTATTACATAAATTTTTGTGCTTCTTAGAATAAAAACTGTTCTGTGGAATTGAAGGTCAAATGATTCACCTTTTAAGAGGAGTTAGGTTTTGTGCTGTGTGGTCACTTTTAATTTGAGTTTCCTTTAAAAACAATTTTTGTCAGAATGTAGATCAAGAAGTTATAGTACTTATTATAACAACTCCTAAACTAATTGTACCTACAGAGTACTATTAAGGTTCTCAATTTCCAGCTACTATTTCTCCATACTTTTCCTATCATAGGCATTCTAGACCAATGAGAAACTTTATTTTGATGGATGAGGTGATTTCATGAGTGTGTTCTGTCCTTTCAGAACTACATTTAATGTTTTCATTGATGGACAAGGTTCCCAATGGGATAGAGCCAATGCTGAAAGACTTGGAGGAACATATCATTAGCGCTGGCCTGGCAGATATGGTAGCAGCTGCTGAAACCATTACTACTGTAAGTTTCCTCAGTGGCGAGGATGAATGTGTGTCAAGGTTGTTTGGTAAACGGAAGATCGGGTATTTAAAATAGTGATTGATGGCAAAACAGTAATATTGGAACATCTTTTAATATCGAGAAAAAATTTTTTTCAGAGAAGTCCCAAATTTTATCTCTGTAATGATTTATTAAAATTACATTTATATTATTTTTTTGTATTGTTTTCTTTTTAAAATCTCATTTGAGTATGAAACATTTTATTTTTAGGACTCTGAGAAATACGTTGAGCAGTTACTTACATTATTTAATAGATTTAGTAAACTCGTCAAAGAAGCTTTTCAAGATGATCCACGATTTCTTACTGCAAGAGATAAGGTATGTGTTCCTGTGTATCAATACTACTGTCATAATATTTTTATTTTTATTTTTTTTATTTTTTATTTTCTTTTAAATACAATTTATTGTCAAATTGGTTTCCATACCACACCCAGTGTTCATCCCAACAAGTGCCCTCCTCCCTGCCCGTCACCCACTTTCCCCTCTCCCCCACCTCCCCCAACTACCCTTAGTTTGTTCTCAGTCCTTAAGATGTCATATTTTTAAATTAAAAACAATTTTTTGAAAGAGACAGACCACACGCGCAGGGGAGGGGCAGAGGGAGAGGGAGAGATAGAACCTTAAGCAGTCTCCATGCCCAGCGTGGAGCCCAACGCGGGGCTCAATCTCACAACCGTGAGATCATGACCTGAGCTGAAATACAGAGCCAGACACTTAACCAATGAACGACCCATAATTTATTTTTAAAAAGAAACTTGCACCATTATGCTACTAAGTTACAAACTGAAAACCTAGCGACTCTTTTTTTTTTTTTTTTTTTTTTTTAATCAGTGGAGGGCAACCATTTTTATTATATTTGGCTTGGTACATGTTTTTGTAAGCGTTGGGTATGCTTATGGACTAGAATTCAGTGGAAAGTTGCTCCTTCATTTTTCCAAGAATATTTTCCCGTTTTTTACTCTTACTGATTATTGAATTCCTATTCTTCCCTTCTTCACCCTTCAAGACCCACCTCAAAGTACATTCCTCCTGGAACTTCCTTGATAGCCTGCCTCCCCCGACATCCTGTCCCAAGCAGAGTTGATTCCTCCACCCTCTGCCCTTCTCACAGGACTCCTGGGTATTATGTCACTTACCCTGCTTCCCTTACCCTTTCTTCTGTCCTTGCTAGCATGGGATAATAACAAAACAGAATTATCCTTAGAGTTGTATCTTTTAAAGTGTTGTAAACCTATCACTATAGAAATTACCATCAGTGTTTTTGCTTTGAACTACCTTTCATTATTTCTCAAGTTAGATTTTTTTGCTGTTGTTCTTGTGTCTCTAAAAAGACAATCAACTTTCTCCAGTAGGGTTGAGGGTTTTTTGTTTTGTTTTCTTCCCCTCTTTCTGTTTGTAAGTGGATAGGAAGAGAGAGAGAGAGGAGGAAAGATGTTAAGGGAGGATGGAAGTAGTGAGTTGGTTTGAAATGTTAAATTGAGCGGCTGGCAAAGTCTTCATTGAGGGGACATTAGAATCAAGATTGAAGGTAACTAAGACATGAAGTCATGTGGTATATGAGGGAAGTGTGTTCAGCCAAAGGGGACAGCGGATACAAATGCTGTAGGCAGGAATATCCCTGTCCTATTCCAGGAACAGGGGAGAAAAAGGTCATTGTGGCCTGAGTGGATCAAGTGAGGGGAGAAGAGTAGGAAATGAAGTGAAAGAGATAATAGAGGCCAGATCACGTCAGGCTATGAGCCATGGTAAGGAGTTTGGTTTTTACCCTGAATTGGACAGAAAGTCCCTGAAAGGTTCTGAACAGAATGAATATGACTTACTTTTAATTTTTTAATTCTATATTTGAGAGCGAGAGAGAGAGAGAGCAGGAGAGGGGCAGAGAGATGGGGGAAGAATCTGAGGCAGGCTCCAGGCTCTGAGCTGTCGGCACAGCGCCCAGTGCGGGGCTCGAACTCACAAGCAGTGAGGTCACGACCTGAGCCGAAGTCGGATGCTCAACCAACTGGGCCACCCAGGCGGCCCATATGACTTACATTTTAAAGGATCCCTTGGTTGGGGCACCAGGTTGGCTCAGTTGGTTAAGTGTCTGACTCTTGGTCATGACCTGTGGGCTCAGGTCATTATCTCACCGTTTGCGGGTTTGAGCGCCACATTGGGCTCTGCGCCGATGGCATAGAGCCTGCTTGGGATTCTCTCTCCCTCTGTCTCTGCCCCCCCGCCTCTGTCTCTCAAAAATAAATAAATAAACATTTAAAAAAAATTTTATAAAAAAGGATCCCTTGGTTGCTGCAAAAAGAATAGACTAAGAGGAGCAAGGGAAGAAACAAGAGCAGTTAGGAACCTACTTGGGCAATTCTGTGAAGTAAGGATGGAGGCTCGGCTCGGAACGGTAGCGGGTAGAGGTAGTCATGGTTGGTTGGATACTGATGACGACAGCAAACTACCCAAGATTTGCTAATGAATCAGATGTAGAGTGTACTAGAGACCAAAGATGACAGTCAGATTTTTGTTCCGATCGATTAGCAGCATATGCTTGCTGAGATGGGGAAGGTGATGGGAGAGGCAGTTTGTGGGGGACGGTTGTAGGGAGATTAGGAGATCAGTTTTGGACAAGTTAACTTTGAAAGATTTGTTCACTGTCCATGTGGCAGCGTCACGGCGGCCATGTAAGGGAGAGAATAGACCTGGAATCGTAAATGGGGAGCTTTAGCGTCTGGATGGTATTTAAAGCACGGACGCTAGCTGTGATCACCAGTGTGATGAGTGATGATAGCAAAGAGATTCAGGGACCAGCCTGGGATAGTCAGTTTGGTTATGAGAAGGATGAAGAAGCAACTTTCCTGAGGTGAGAGGGGGATGAGTGGAATGACCAGGAGAGTGCACTGTGGGAGGAGACAAGTGGGAGGAGCACTTCGAGGAGGAGGCTGTGATCTGCTGTTTTAAAATGCTGCTGAGAGGTCAGATGGGATGGGCATCGGGCATTGTCTTCAGCAACATGGAGGTGGTCAGTGACTTAGTGAGAACAGTTAGCGGAGCTGTGGCGCGAAAACCTGGTCCTGGAAGGTTTTCCCAGGAGGAACGGCCGTAGAGAAATTGGAGACCATGGGCTGCGCACTTCATCCATTAGTCGAGCTTAAAGAGAGAGAGGTAAATGAGGCTGTGGCTGAAGGTGAACAAAGGCAAGAGAGAATTTTCAAGATTTAAATAACGATACGTTTGTATGGCGAGGCTGCAGAAATGGTGGGTGGGGGGAAAAAGTGAAGATAGAGAAGAAATGGGAGGGAATTCTGATCACTTCAGTTTTATTAGGAAAATAGGAAGCCACATCATCAGCGGGAAGTCTCCCTGGGAGAGGAAATATTGGAGGCTGAAGAGAAAGTTGATGGTACGAGATGTGTTCTGGGAGAGTGTGTTGACAAGAGAAGGTGGTGTGGCGGTCAGGCAGCACTAAGACCCCGCTTGAGAATAACGACAATCATAGCATCAGGAGGGGCATGAAGTCAATGACCTGAAAAATTCTGTCAGGCCAGGTACACCATTAAAATATCTAGCTGTACATTAAAAAACACAAGGGTAGGGGGCGCCTGGGTGGCTCAGTCCATTAAGCATCCAACTTCGGCTCAGGTCATGATCTCACCATTCATGAGTTCGAGCCCCACATCGGGCTCTGTGCTGACAGCTCGGAGCCTGGAGCCTGCTTCGGATTCTGTGTCTCCCCCTCTCTCTGCCCCTCCCCTGCTCACACTCTGTCTCTCTCTCTCTGTCTCTCTCAAACATTTAAAATAAATAAATAGAATATCTAGCTGTATTTTCAAAACAAAAAATAATGCTCATTACATTTTAAATTCTTTACAGGCATATAAAGCAGTTGTTAATGATGCTACCATATTTAAACTTGAATTACCTTTGAAGCAGAAAGGGTAAGTCTTTAAAAATCATGTTTAAAATTCTTTCATTTTTTGGAGTGTCTTATACATTATTGAATATGCAGACTGTTAGGTTTGATTTTTGTTGTTTTGTTTTTACTTTAATGATTTTTGTTGCCGTTGAGTATTAACAATTGTCTCACATTTTTGAGGGAAAAAACTGTCTTGAATTTTAATTTCATATTAAATTATCTCTTTTTGTGACCAAAAAACGTTGATCTTATTTTTTTTTTTAAGTGGAAAAATGTTCTGCTGACTTGACAAAATTTAAGAGGGCATCTGTCCTGTTTTCTTTATACATTGTGAAATATATAAAACACATAAACACTACATTTTCAGAATCTCTTCATATGGATATATAAAGGTCTTCCTCATTCATCCCTGCCCCCCGCGTTTTTTAACAAAAATTTTCAAATTTCTGTCACCTGTTGCTTTGTCAAATATATATCTCTGTATACATCATCAGTCAGCTTTTTAAATGGATTTCAAAAGAAATTTCAGGCACAAGTAACTTTCGCTCCCTGAACACTTCAGCAGACGGTCACCAATTGAATATGGTGTCGGTATATGTGTTCAGGTAAAATTTACATGCGGACAGATACATAAATCCCAAGTGTCCGGTTCTGTGAGACCTGACAAATGCCTGCACCCCTGGTACGATGGACCGGATGTTCATCATCCTCAAGAATCCCCTCACACCCGTTTCCCTGTCAGTCCTACCCCGTCCTCTTCCAGAGACAGCCATTCTGATGATTTCGGCCGAGATTAGTTTTGCCTCATCTGGGACTTGATATAAATGGAATCATACAATAGGCACTTCTTTTTGTAAAGCTTCTTTTTTTTTTTTTAAATTTTTTTTTTTTCAACGTTTTTTATTTATTTTTGGGACAGAGAGAGACAGAGCATGAACGGGGGAGGGGCAGAGAGAGAGGGAGACACAGAATCGGAAACAGGCTCCAGGCTCCGAGCCATCAGCCCAGAGCCTGACGCGGGGCTCGAACTCACGGACCGCGAGATCGTGACCTGGCTGAAGTCGGACGCTTAACCGACTGCGCCACCCAGGCGCCCCTGTAAAGCTTCTTTGAGTGCAGCGTAGTGGTGTTGAGATTCAGGTGTGTACCGGCATATCACAGTGGCTCGTTTCCCACACTCCCACCAGTGAAGTCAGGGCGTGCTAGCCGATCCACGTTCTTACCAGCCAGTTAGAGTTGTCATTTTAATTTCAGTCGTTGTAGAGTTTGTAGTGACTGTCTCATTATGGTTTCAGCTCCATTTCCTTGTGACTATTGTTGTGGAGCACATTTTCGTGTATCCTTTCACCTTCTTATATTAAAATTTTTTTTAATGTTTATTTTTGAGAAAGTGAGAGAGCATGAGCACAGGGGAGGGGCAGAGAGAGAGGGAGACAGAGGATCCACGCAGGCTCCAGGCTCTGAGCTGTCAGCACAGAGCTGTCAGCCTGGTGTGGGGCTTGATCTCATGAACTGTGAGATCATGACTTGAGTTGTTCAGATGCTTAACTGACTGAACCACCCAGGCGCCCCTAGCCTTCTTATATTTTCCTTTATAAAGTATCTTTTTTGTCTGTTTGGGTTTTTTTTTTTGTTTTTGTTTTTGTTTTTCCCCACTGCATTGTTCCTTTTTCTTAGTGAGCTATAACAGTTCTTACGTATTCTTTGAAATATAGATCATTTGAGAGATATGTGCTTTTCTTTTATGGTTTTTTGCTTTTTATGTTTCATCTAGAAAACTTCATTTACCTCTACCCCTGAGACATGAAGATAATCTCTTTTGTTTCTTCTAGAAGCTTTATCATTTTAGCTTTCATAAATGTGAAAGTTCTAGGTTCTTAGTTCTAGGATCCATCTTAAATTAATGATTATGTATAGTGTAAGTCAGCGGTTAAATCTGACTTTTTTTCTTTTCCACATGGGTAACAAGTGGTTCTTTCACCATTTATTGGAATTACTTTCCCTCCCCACTGCATTGCTTTGGGACCTTTTGTCAAAATCAAATCACTCAAAAATATGTACGTTGGGGCGCTCAGGTGGCCCAGTCGGTTAAGTATCTCACTCTTGGTTTCGACTCAGGTCATGATCCTATAGTTCGTGACATGGAGTCCCACATCAGGCTCTGTGCTGACAATGCAGAGCCTGCTTGGGATTCTCTCTCTCCCTCTCTCCCTGACCCTTCCCACTCTCACTCTATTTCTCTTCTGTCTCTCTCTCAAAATAAATAAACTTTGTAACTTTTTTTTTTGAGAGAGAGAGAGAGAGAAGAGAGCGAGCATGAGCGGGGGAAGGGCAAAGAGAGAGGGAGATACAGAATCTGAAGCAGGTTCCAGGCTCTGAGCTGTCAGCACAGAGCCTGACGCGGGGCTCAAACCCGTGAACCACGAGTTCATGACCTGAGCCGAAGTCGGATGCCCAACTGACTGAGCCACCCAGGCCCCCTCAAAATAAATAAACTTTAAAACGAAATATGTTTGTATTTCTGGGCTCTCTATTCTATTCCATTGATTTGTTTAGGTATTCTTAGGCCATTATTATATAGTCATAATTAATATAGTTCTGTAGTAAGTTTTAAAGTCAGGTAGTATAATTTATCTGTAGGTAAACAGTTGATTTTAGTATATTGATCTTATATCCTGTTACCTTGTGGAAGTTATTAGTTCTTATAGTTGTTTTGCAGATTTCTTAAGGTTTTCATGTGTAAATAATCATGTAATCTGTAAATATACAAGTTTTATATCTTCCTTTCTGATTTTTATACCACTTACTTTTCTTGCCTTGATAAACTGGTTAGGATTATAAGTACATTTTTAGATAAATGTAGTTAAAGTGGGCATCCCTGTCATTTTGGCAAGCTGGAGCAGAAAGCCTTTAATATTTCATCACTAATTACAAAGTTAGCTGAGGGTTTTTCATAGATGCCCTTAATTAGATTGCTTTTTATTCCTGGCTTGCTAAAAGTTTTGATAATAAATCAATGGGTATTGACTTTTATTAAATAATTTTTTTCTGTGTTGAAATGCTTAAGGTTTTTTTTTTTTTCTTTCCTGTATTCTTCTGATGTGGTGAATACATTGGTTACTTAAAAAAAAAACAAAAACAAAAACATTTATGGGGCGCCTGGGTGGCTGAGTTGGTTAAGCGGCCGACTTTGGCTCAGGTCGTGATCTCACCATTCACGAGTTCGAGCCCCGCGTCAGGCTCTGTGCTGATAGCTCGGAGCCTGGAGCCTGCTTCTGTTTCTGTGTCTCCCTCTCTCTCTGCCCCTCTTCTGCACTCTCTCTTTCAAAAATAAACATTTAAAAAAATTTGTTTTTATTTGTACACAAATGTTTGTAGCAGCATTATTCTTAATAGCCTTCCACAAAAGGACAACCCAAATGCCCATTGTCTGGTGAAGGGGTAAGCAGAATATGGTACAGCCATGCAGTGGGCTGTCCTTGAGCCATAAAATGGAATGAGAATCTGATACATGCTACAACATGAATGAAGCCCTGAGAAGTGCTAAGTGGAATAGGCCGCACACAAAAGGACAAATATTGTGTGATTCCACTTACATAAGGTATCTGGAATAGGCAGGTCCATTAATAAAGTAGAGTAGATATCTGCTGGGACTTGGTGTGGGTGGGGAGAGGGAACTGGGAAGTTACCGTTTAATGGATGTAGGGTTTCTGTGTAGGGCAGTGAACAAGTTTTGGGTACGGATAGTGGCGATATTTGCAGAACATTTTGAATGTACTTACTGCCACTGGATTGTAAACTTAGAAATGATTAAAACAGTAAATGTTTTTTACCACAATAAAAAGGTAAATATTTTTTAAAAGGAATGAACCAGCAATATGTGCTATGATATGGACGAATCTTAAAAACATTATCCTAATTTTAAAAAGTCAGTCACCAGAGAGCACACATTGTATGATTCCCTTTATATGAGGTGTTCAGAAAAAGGAGATCCATAAAGATAAAAGGTAGAATACTTGTAACCAGCGCTGGGAGGGAGGGGTGGCTGGAGAATGGCATTTGGCTAATGAGTGTGGGGTTTCTTTTGTAGGTAATGAAAATGTTTTAAAATTTTATTATGGTGGTTGCACAAGTTTATAGATATACTTAAAAACTTCGACTTGCATACTTTAAATGGATGAACTGCATGGTATGTGAATTATATCTTAGTAATAACAAGCTTAAATAGATAAGTGATAGGGAACAAATAATACACATTAATGAACAAATAGGTGGAAATTGTTACCGAGAAAAGGTAACATGTCTGTAGCAATATGTAATTGGAATTAGAGCAGAAAAGGGGACATAAGCAGTGTTTGAAGAGTTATTGGCCATAAATTTCCAGAATTGATGAAAGCTGCCAACTCTTAGATTCTCTTTGAGTCCCAAGGAAGATAAATACAAATTAAATCAGTACGTCATAGTGAAACAGCTGGAAAACTGAAAAGAAACAAAAAAGCCCTAAAACAGCCCCAGGAGAGGAAATGACACGCTGCCTTCCCAGAGTCAAGGATGAAGGACTGACCTCTGTCTTCCCAGCAGGGTGAATTGGAGGAAGGGAGATGATGGATCGCTGCAGACTTGGCAGGAGTTCATGCGGGAGCTAGGCATTGGCAGTGCGGGTAGATGAAGGTAGAGGGATGGGAAGTAAGTTAGTGGTCTTCCCACTGGCCCATGTCTACATCAAAACCTTTCTAGCGAGTGCCAGTTAGCCTTAAAGGAAATGCGTTCTTCAGCCCTCCGCTTCCGCATCTGCTCTTTTCTAAACTGGCGCCCTCTGGTGGAAGTATCGTTACAATTTGCCCTTTCCACTTCTCCCCACAATTAGTCTTCCCTGCTGTGCAAAGAGAGGTGCACCTCTGCTTATTCTTAGTATGGTGTGTTGCCTTGAAACATAAAAAGCCGCCTTGGTCGGTTAGATGATCGGCTCTTGATTTCAGCTCAGGTCATGATCTCACAGTTCGTGGGATTGAGCCCCACATCAGACTCCGTGCTCAGTGCAGAGACTGCCTGGAATTCTCGCGCTCTCTCTCAAAATAAATAAATAAACATTTAAAAAAGCCTCCGAGTTGCGTAAGAAAGGAATATTTTGAAATATTGGTATTGATGTACAGAAAATGAATTCTTTTTTTTTTTTTTAAGTTTAGTTATTTGTTTTGAGCGAGAGAAAGAGCACAAGTGGGGTAGGAGCAGAGAGAGATGGAGAGAGAATTCCAAGCAGGCTCTGTGCTGTCAGAGCCCTGTGTAGGGGCTCAAACTCACAAATCGTGAGATCATGACCTGAGCTGAGGTCAAGAGTCCGATGCTTAACCAGCTGAACCATCCAGGCACCCCCGAGAAATGAATTTCTTACAACTAAGTATCAGATCCTTTTGCAAGTCATAGGGTGTCCAGTTCTTTGCTTTCCACACAATTGATGGCTAGTTTGATGCATTATTAAAAATAACCTTTGGTGTTAGATCTGTATGTATTTTTTAAGCCAGTAACCCGGAAGGTTCTCAACAAGTTGAGTGACATCAGAAAAACTTCCTGTCTCATGTACTTACTTATGAGAATAAGATCGTTCAGGACAGATATATATTTATAAAGATAAAAAAGTAGAAATAAAAGTAATTTCTGGGTTCATAAGTTGGAGGGAAAAGTTTCATCTCCCTCAATAAGAGTTGACACAAACAGTAACGTACTGCCTATGTTTTATACGTACAGGCATTACAAGTTTGTTATTTTGGAAAGTTGTGTACTTAAAATAATTTGGTTAATTCAATTCTGGGAAAATAACATGTAAGTTTTATATACACGAATTTTGAAATGTTGAATTTAAATTTATTTCCTACATAGTTTAGAGAAGTAAGATAAAGAACTTTAAAGCATAAAAATATAGTACACTGGCTTTTAAGTTTTGTTGGCAAAGTAAAATAGAGTTAAAAGTTCTTCATTGTTTAAGAGAAGTTTGTTTACAGTTTTTGAAAATGGATGATGGTAGATATCACATAACGAATTTAAGTTACATTGGATACATTTCAGAGAATGAAGTAACTTTTTTCTTGACATATTAATAATGAAAAGTTTTTAATGTTAACTTAAAAATATGCAAGGACTTACATACTTTTTCAGAAGTATTTAGCAAGTAAGTACCTGAAGAAAAGTTTTTAAAGATTATTGACAAGGCTACCGGTAGACAGGCCCTCACCCAGGCTACAGACTACTTCGAGGTTTCCCTCTCAGGGCCCTGCAGGCCCTGGGAACCTGAGATGAGGGCCTCCTTAAGTTATGCCCCCTCATTGTCTTGCTCATGAAAAATTGGCTCTAGAAAAAATATTTGCAGGGAGCACCTGGGTGTCCCAGTCGGTTGGACTTCGGACTCTTGATCTAGGATCAGGACATGATCTCATGGTTCATGGGTTTGAGCCCCATGTCAGTCTCTGCACTGACAGTGTGGAGCCTGCTTGGGATTCTCTTTCTCCTTCTTTGTCTCTCTGCCCCTCCCCTGCTCTTGTTCGTTCTCTCTCTCTCTCTCAAAAATACACGGTGAAAAAAAAATATTTGTAGATACCAGTCACTTTTCATCAACTGCTTTTATTTTGTTTTTTAGGGTGGGATTAAAAACTCAGCCTGAATCAAAATGCCCTGAGCTGCTTGCCAATTACTGTGACATGTTGTTAAGAAAAACACCATTAAGCAAAAAACTAACCTCTGAAGAGATTGAAGCAAAGCTTAAAGAAGTGGTACATATCTTTTTTTTATTACAGAAATTTTAATTATCTTACTTTGAATTTGTGTTTTGCTTGTAAGACTTTCTGTGATAGCATCACATTTTTTAAAATGTTTATCTATGAGCAGCTAATACGAAATTTTACAATGTAAGATCTCTATAGGGCAGTTGTTTTTCTTCCTGGAAGTTTTTACTTTGTAGCTTCTAGAAAGGAAAATAGATTTAATTCTTCCCCCTTCTTGATTGTTTTCAAGGAATTCAGTGCCAGCTTCTATTAAAGGACAAAGAAGGGGGAAATGGGGCTGATGGTGTTTGGAATGGCAGTGGAGAGACTAGGAGTTTTTCACCTCTTTCTTTTTGTGAGAGCCCAGGATAGGTGTTTCAACACCAGTGAGTGAAGGGAAGAGTTAGTTGCTTTCATTTTTGTATCCTGGCTGTTAGTGTAATATGCTGTAAGTCCAGGAATACAGAGAGGAAGAAAAACAAGAAGTAAAGGTAGAGAATATAGACAATAGAAGATGAGTGTCAGAAAAAAAGTGAAAAGATTTTACAGAAGAGAAAATTGGGGGAGAACCCTTAATTTTCATGTAAAGTTTTATTACGTTGCATATGAAATTTGGAAATTTGCTGTTTATAGAAACTAAAAGGTTATTTGATTACAGTCTCAAATTTGCTAATTGTTTAGTAAAATAGTGTGTCAGGACTGGTTATTTTTCAGACACGGGCAGTTCAGTAGACCTCTCTCTGTATATACTCATGTAAATTTCTGGACTTTGACATTGGGGGATATGGAAAGGGCTCAGTGAGAGAGGTGGCGAAGAGTGCACATGAATTGAAAGTAACTCTGTTTTCTGTACAGCTGTTGGTACTTAAATACGTACAAAATAAAGACGTTTTTATGAGATATCACAAAGCTCATTTGACGCGACGTCTTATATTAGACATCTCTGCTGATAGTGAAATTGAAGAGAATATGGTAGAGTGGCTAAGAGTAAGTAAATTTTTTAATATTTGTTTTCCTTACTATAGCACATGGTTCTTATGTGTGCTCAAGTGATGTTGTTAGTGTTGAAGAAGTAGGGGACATTTTATAACATGGCATCAATTATGTAAAATAGGTATCTAATAAAGTATATTTTCTTAATAAAGACTTTTAGTGAAACACCTTTGCTCTTGTTGTGCTTTTGATATTTTGCTCTTTTCTATTTCCACTTCCATTTGAACTGACCTTATTAAATGGGTTATAGGACAGATCATTACATTGTTAAGGTATTTTTAGTAGTAAATGCGTAACTGTAAGTAAGGGCTTTTGTATAGGCAAAATAACCAATACGTAAAAGACGATGGTTTATTTAGGATAATCACTGCTAATTTAATCATAACTAAATTCTCATATCAAAATATTTTAAGTCTGTTCCTGTCAGTTCACTGTAATGAATATCTTTTACTTATATATATGGTGTTAATGATTTATAATATGATTTTATTAATACATAGCAAGATTGTATATAGTGTGTGTAGTTATATATATATTTTATATATATGTCTTTCATTTATATATGTATTTCAAAATACACATTTACACATTGCCCTGCTTTGCATGATACTTACAGGATAGTAAAAATTACCCTGCAAACCGACAGTGTGCAAAATGATCTTAATATTAACAGTCAGTGGGGAAAATTATTTTGTGACTGAGAAATTTCTGTCAAAACATTAGAAACTCTTTGTTATAAATATATAGGAAGAAGGGGCACCTGGATGGGTCAGTCACTTAAGCATCTGACTTCAGCTCAGGGCATGATCTCTCGGTCGTGAGTTCAACCCTTGCATCAGGCCCTATGCTGACAGCTCAAAGCCTGAGTCTGCTTTAGATTCTGTGTCTCCACCTCTCTCTGCCCCTCCCCCATTCACACTCTGTCTCTCTTTCAGAAAAATACATTTAAAAAATTAAAAATAAATATATAGGAACAAATTTGTAAATGAATATGTATTTAGTATACTGTAATTTATAACAAACTTTCATAAACATAAAGTACTACTATTTCTTTGTAGAAACTTAATACTGCTTAGGAAATTATTTGCAATTCATATGTCCAGTTTCATATCTAGAATATATAAAGAACTCTTACAACTCACCAGTGAAAAGTTAAAAATGGGCAAAGGATTAAAATAGACATTTCTTCACAGAAGATATTCAGATGGCCAATAAGTGTATTAAAGATGTTCGACATCATTAGTCATTAGGGAAATGCAAATCAAAGCCACAGTGAGATACTTTCCTCCTCCTTTCCTCCCTAGGGAAGCTAAAATTAAAAAGACAGTAACAAGTGTTGGCGAGGAAGAGGAGAAATTGGAATCTCATGCTTTGCTGATGAGAATATAAATTGGTGCAGTCACTTTGGAAAACTCTGGCAGTTGCTCAAAAAGTTAAACAGAGTTGACCCAGCAGTTCTGTTCCTAAGTAACTCCGCTCAAGCGTATGACCACACAAAGCCTTGTCTATGAATGTTCGTAGCGGCATTATTAATAAGAGCCACAAAGTGGAAACGGCTCAAAGTGCTGTTCAGCTGATGAAAGGATAAGCGAAATGTGGATTAATCATACAATGGAATATTTCTTAGTAGTTAGGAGAAAGGTAGTACTGCCACATGCTACAACGTGAATGATTGTTGACATTGTCATGCTCAGTGAACGAATTCCATTACAAAGACCACCTAGTGTACGATTCCCCTAATTGCCAATGTCCACCATAGCCAAATCCATAGAGACTCTGTAAATACACTAAATACACTAAATCTATAGAGACTCTGTAAATACATTAGAACCTACTTAATTGTACACTGGAAAAGAGTGAGTTTTGTGACAGATGCATTATATCTCAGGAGAGCCGTCGTGTAAATGAAGGATCGTTTGACTAGCACGTGCCTTCTTGTCATGTGGCTTAGAACACAGAATGAGCATCATCCATGCGCCTGGGAGAGTTGTCATTGTCTCTGTAGGTTTGGGTCAGCTTCCAGCCTGTTGTTTTTGGGCGCTCAAGGTCGTGAAAGTTTTTGCTGGTGCCACTTCTGCAGCATCTTATCATTATTATTGTTATTATTGTCCCTGCTCCTTTTGTTTGTGCTGATAATTTGCCTTCACTAAGTTCCCCTGCCTTGTGTATTTAGTCTTCATCATTGGCAAGTATCAACATTACAACTTCAGATCGCTCTTCTAGAATTTCATTTAGGTTCTGTTTATTTTCATTTCCAGCTTTATTTTTATTTCTTTGGTGTGCTTTTATCATCTTCATTGGCCATTGAGCTCACTTGATTATCCATTTTTATAAAATGTCAAGTGGATCTGTCACTGTGCTTTGCTTTCTGTGGGTGAACTGAATAAACAGATGACTAACAGATTTCGAAAGGCGGATGGTGATTGGTCACTGATGAGAAGTAAATTTGTGCATTACTCATATTTAATGTACGGTGATAACCGAAAGTTGAGCTGTGTTGTTGGGGGACTGGTGTGATTTAACTCTACTGTGGTGACTGATTCATGCACATTGAACTCATGCAGAGAAAGCCTGGGTTACCTGTATTCTCTTGTTTAGTTTTTAAGAATCAAATTTAAGAGATATTAGACTATGAATATTCTAATAAATAAATTTAATTTTATATTAAAGCTTCTATATATTATTGTTCATTACCTCTTTTGTCTTTGCTTTTCGTAGGAAGTTGGTATGCCCGCAGATTATGTAAATAAGCTTGCTAGAATGTTTCAGGACATAAAAGTGTCTGAAGATTTGAACCAAGCTTTTAAGGAAATGCACAAAAATAACAAATTGGCTTTACCAGGTATTATTTTAAAATTACATATATTATGTATATAGGCTTTCTTAAAGAGAATATCTTTGTTTTCCAGTAAATTAGAATTGAACCTTAGTAGTAATAGGTACAAAGATGTTACAAAGTCCACATTCCTTGAAGACATCTGGCAAAACAGAATTTAACAGAATTTAGATTCGTAATCTTTATTTTTATGTATGTGTCTATATGTATGTATGTATGTATTATTTTTAATAGCCACTACTCACTTGCCTGAGTTTTACAGGTTTCAGATCCAGTCATATGAAGAGAATAACTTCTTTTTTTTTTTAAGTTTTATTTTTATTTAAATAATCTCCGCACTCAACATGGGGCTCATACTCACGACCCTGAGGTCGAGTCCCATGCTCCCCTGACTGACTGAATCAGGCAGGCGCCCCTCTAATCCTTTTTTTTTTTTTTTTTTAAGGCACCTTTAAATCTTTAGGGTTTTATTTTTCACCAAAGCTTATCCAGTATGTACATATTTAATTTCTTTTGAATTTTATCCATTTTCAAGATTATTTACTTCATATTTCCCGATATTCCTACTTATAGCTGATTCGGTTAATATAAAAATTCTGAATGCTGGAGCATGGTCAAGAAGCTCTGAGAAAGTCTTTGTCTCCCTTCCTACTGAACTGGAGGATTTGATACCTGAAGTAGAAGAATTCTACAAAAAAAATCATAGTGGTAGAAAATTACATTGGCATCATCTCATGTCAAATGGAATTGTAAGTAGATGGTGTGTTAGTTCAGATATTGGTTTGACTGAAAGTACCAGGACTCCAAGTAAGAGTTGATTAAACAAGATAGATCTTTGTTTCTCTCCCGTGTAAAAGTTTGAACACGTGCAGTGGATCTAGTCCAGGAAGTCGTTAGGGACTTAGCTTCTGGTTGTATCACCATGGATTCTGCAGAATCCAGTGTGATGCCCACTGTGGCTGTCTTCCAGCCCAACAGGAAGGGAAAGATGAAAGTATTCCTTACTTTAGAAGCAACTTCTAGAAGTTTCCCCCATCATTTCCACTCACCTCTCATTGGGCAGAACTAGTTCCAAGACCACATTTCGCTCCTTGAAAGCTGGAAGATGAGCCTTTAATTCTGGGCGGTCATTAAGGTCTGTTAAAATTGTTACTACTGTGTAGGAAAGGAAAAATGTATATTGGAAGACAACTGCCAGTCTTTTCCGTGGATAATCTCATGTAAGGAGAGTATTCTAGCAGGGAGGTGGTAATCATCCTGAAGAGATTCTTACCTTTATATTACTTTCTCTCTTGCAGATAACATTTAAGAATGAAGTAGGGCAATATGATTTGGAGGTAACAACATTTCAGCTGGCTGTGTTGTTTGCATGGAACCAAAGACCCAGAGAGAAAATCAGCTTTGAAAATCTAAAACTTGCAACTGAACTGCCTGACGCTGAGCTTAGAAGGACTTTATGGGTTTGTTTCATGTTTTTTTGTTTTTAAAGTGTATCCAGTTACATAGCAGGAAATATTTGATAGCTTGCTTATCATAAATTTATGAATTCATAACACTCTGCAAATGACCTTTAACCAAGAAAAAAAAAAACGCTAATGAGGTGTTAATACATTGATGAGGTATTCATGGTAAAAAAAGAAATTGAAAATAAGCAAGTTACCAAGATAATGAAAGAGGGGGAAAAAATGGAGAGTTGAGGTGCATGGGTGGTTCAGTCTGTTGAGCACCTGACTCTTGATCTCGGCTCAGGTCATGATTTCATGGTTCATGAGTTTGAGCCCCACGTCGGGCTGCGCTGGCACCATGGAGCCCGCTTGGGATTCCTTCTCTGCCCCTCCCTTACTCATGCTTGCTCACTCTCTCTCAAAAATAAATAAATAAACTTAAAAAGCGGGGGGGCGGGGTGGAGAGAAAGATTGAGTTGGTATTTCAATCTTACCTGTGAGGAATGTGACCAGAAATTTCATACTAAGAATGTGTTCAAAGATTTTATGACCAAAAATGCAAGAATTAGAAAACTTTGGTCTTTTCAGGGGCTTGTAAAATGTACTCATTAGTCTCCTGCTCATAGCTGCATGTTACCCCTACTCCATAGACCTCTTAGAAGTTCCAGAATAAATAATTGTCTAGAGAGAAATAGCTGGTGTGTCAGTGGCAAGTTGGTTTTGTTGAGCTCGTGTATGACCGATCCCTGCAGTCTCTGTCTTCCTGTGAAGGGATCATTTAGTGCTTCCCTCCTCGTGAGCTGCCCCCCGGCCTTGTCCTTTCCTCGCCATACGTTCACAGTGTTGGACTGGTCGAGGCACCAGGCAGAAGTTGGTTGTGATTTTGTTAGCCATGTTGGAGAACTGATCTTGGTCTTTCATACCATTTATAGATGGTAATTGTGTTCTCTTTCTTCTTCATAGTCTTTAGTAGCTTTCCCAAAGCTCAAGCGGCAGGTTTTATTGTATGAACCTCAAGTCAACTCACCCAAAGACTTCACAGAAGGCACCCTCTTCTCGGTGAACCAGGAGTTCAGTTTAATGTAAGGCTGATGTTGGTTGATGTAAAATAAAAATGCCTTGTTTGACTTTGGTGTTTTATTGTTAGCAAAATGGTTGTTTTCCTTACTTTTAAGACCTATGTGTACCCTGACACCGCTCCAGGTTTCTGCCATTTAGTTGTTCATTAAACATACTGAGGACTGGAGATGTTCACTCGTTTATGTGTTTTTCATGGGTACATTTTGGTATCTGATGATACTGCTTTTCATCTTTAAGCATCCTTTTGCACTCTAAAGAAGCTCTATTCACAGAAATCACTTTTTCTCCTTAAGATCCATTTAGATAATAATGCTGAATAACAGCCCATATATTTCCAACTATCTCAGCTCTCTCGTGGCAATGTAAATTACATTAGCTTTGTTATTACAGGGCATGTTGTCACCCATATTTTATTAACTGAACCTTTGTTGTGTTTGGGGGAAATCCTACGGTTCATTTTAAAGCTATCTGTCGATTATTGGTAACTTTTCCTTTGAACAGTTCTAGTATAGTAGTCTTCAGAAAATTTCTATATCTTTTTTCTCAGACGTTGTTGCTATAGTATGTTTAAAAGGCCTTCCACTGTAAAATATTTCATTCAATGTTTTTTATAGAAAAAATGCAAAAGTTCAGAAAAGAGGTAAAATCAACTTGATTGGACGCTTGCAGCTCACTACAGAAAGGATGCGAGAAGAGGAGAATGAAGGGATAGTTCAGCTACGAATACTAAGAACCCAGGTTTGTGACGTTAAGACAGAATGTCTACGTCTTGAAAAAAATTGCATTTTTTTGGTATTTATTTGTTATTTAAATTTTAATGACTACACAGTGCAGTATTGGTTTCAGAAATTTTTCTCTTTTTTTATCTTCAGATGTTAAAAAAAATTTTAAAGCATGTAGTAGGTATTCCACCTGTAACGAAGAACTAATTTTCACTTTACTGGAACTTAAAAATTGTATTGCTGACCTTATCTTAGCTGCTGCAAGAGATGTCTGTATGTCTTGGTGGCCTCTGGTAGATTTTTTTTTTTTTTTTTAATGTTTATTATTTTGAAAGAGAGAGAGTTCAAGTACGGGAGGAGCAGAGAGAGAATCCCAAGCAGGCTCCATGCTTACAGTGCAGAGCCCTACGCAGGGCTCGATCCCACGACTGCAAGGTCACGATCTGAGCCAAAATGACGATCCGGACCCTTAACCAACTGAGCCACCCAGGTGCCACCTCCCCTCCCCCCCTCCCCACCGGTAGATTCTATTTGTTGGGCAAAACCTTGGTTTTAGGTTGTGTCTGCCTTTGACCATGACTGATTAACTGTGTGTCAGCAATAAGTTACAATTCTAGGATTGAAGTATTCAAATTCTTATGTAAGTTTTATAATTTCATTGTAGTGTGAAATGAGGGAATACTTTAAAAAAGTTATCTTTTAAGTTTTATTTATTTATTTTTAGAACTCTCCACACCAACGTGGGGCTTCAGCTCATATCCCCAGGATCTAGAATAGCCCGCAGACTGAGCCAGCAAACATTTTAAAGCTAAGATTGTGATCCTTCTGAACATAAGAAGAGTGCCTGTTGCAGACTGATATGTGTCCATTCTAACTTTAGGAGTATTCTTATTATAACCAAGTGATCCCAGTTTCACTATTTTTATTGAATATTATTTGAAACTGCTGGCCGATTCAGTAAAAAATGAAAAGAGGAAAGATGAACATTTTTCATTACTTACACAGCATACAATATGATAAAGTAGCGGGGAGAGAAAGGAATAAAAGTCAGTTGCTTTTCTTTTTAGCAATAAACATGTAAATTTTAAAAGCTTAAGAGAAAGATGAAACCATAGACCCCATAGGCACGTTTTTAATGAGTCACGTTGACAGCCTGTGTGAAGACGGTGGCCATCCCTAGGGGGTTCAGAAGGAGATTTGAATAAATAGAAGATGTTACTCTTTTTTTTTTTTTTTTTTTACTAAAACTTTATATTGAGGTGTAATTTACATATGCTACAATGTACATTTCATAGTTTAGCTGTCGTTGAGTTTGGATAAGTGTACGTACCTGGGGACCATCACCTAAGATACACAGCGTTTGTGTCACTGCAGCCAGCCCCCCCTCCAACCAGACTCCTGTCCCATTGCCTGGTTTTGCCTTTTTTGGCTCACCATGGAATACCACATTTTTCAGTGACAAGGCTCAGTTACTTAAGGAGTCAATTTTGTCCATGATAAAAGTTCAGCTAGGGGGTTGTCTGGGTGGCTCAATTGGTTAAGTATCTGACTTTAGCTCAGGTCATGATCTCGTGGTTCGTGAGTGTGAGCCCCACTTTGGGCTCTCTGTTGTCAGTATGGAGCCTGGAGCCTGCTTTGGATCCTCTTTCCCCCTCTCTGTCCCTCCATGGCTCACACTCTTCTCTCTCAAAAATGAATGGACGTGAGGGGCGCTTTGGTGGCTCAGTTGGTTAAGCGTCTGACTTTGGCTCAGGTTCATGGGTTTGAACCCCACGTCAGTTTCTGCTGACAGCTCAGAACGTGGAGCCTGCTTCAGATTCTGTGTCTCTCTCTCTCTCTCTCTCTCTCTCTGCCCCTCCCCTGCTTGTACTCTGTCTCTCTCTCCCACAAAAATAAATAAACGTTAAAAAAAATGGACAAATTGATTCTCAGTTTTATGACAAAGAATATAAATGAGTGTTTGTGATCCTTAAAAAAAGGTAAGAATAAGGTGTTAGTGGAACTTGCCAAGTGTTACAACTTAGTAAAATATCTGCAAAAATAAAACAGTATGACAGGCAGATTAGTTGAGGAAACTAACTCAGAAGTGAACCTACTATGTAAGTATAGATGAACTTTACCATAAAGGAAATAATTTCCATGGGCTGTGAAAGGGAACGGATTATTCAGTAAGAGATTTTAGAGAGTTTTATGTTTGGGGTGAAAAATCTGGATATAGTCCTGGTGTATGGCTAGACCAGGATAAATTCCAGATGGATTTCAGTTGAGCTGTGTGACGGGTTGGCAAGTATAGTCCTTCCATAAGATGTGCAGAGGGGCGCCTGAGTGGCTCGGTCGGTTGAGCGTCCAACCTCAGCTCAGGTCATGATCTCACAGTTCGTGGGTTCGGGTCCCACATCGGGCTCTGTGCTGACAGCTCAGAGCCTGGAGCCTGCTTCCGATTCTGTGTCTCCCACTCTCTCTCTGCCACTCCCCTGTTCACTCACGCTCTGTCTCTGTCTCAAAAATAAACAAACATTTAAAAAAAAAATTTTTTTAATTCAGTTTTTCTGTTTTGCCCGAAACGGATGGGTGATTATGTGCAGTCCCGTAATCCAGGCTGTCCCTGACGTAACGCTCAGCCTTTCTCATTTCTCACTGACCCTGCTCTACCCATCCTCGCTCTTTGTTGTTTCCCACATGGCATCGGGATGGACGGAGGGTGAAAGGAGTCCACGTGACCTTGTAGTGACAGTGAAGGGATCGTCACATCATTGTGACAGTGTCCTGGGTTCTTGCTCTTGACATCTGTGGGGTACTTTACCTGTCACCTGTGGGAGTTTGACTTTCTGTGGCTCTCTGCTGCCGCTGGTTGTAGCACAGGAGCTGGGGCTTCTTTTCCCGGTTGGTAAGGGCCTCCTGGCCCCTTCCCTGCTCTGACTGCCTGCCCTCCGTTCTTAACTGAGCTCTTAAACTCTCTGAGACTCTGCCGCATTTTCGGTGTGGCCCCTTGGCCTGCCTGGCACACTGTCCTGATCAGCTGCTGCTGCGAGATTCCTCTCCCCTGGCCCTGACGGCCCTGTGGGTCTGTTGGCTCTAGACCCTGTCCGCATCGTGTGGGGCCTGAGAGGAGTTCCGCAGTGAGCTCTTCGTACCACATCATGCCGTCTTCGGCAGCTAATAAGTGCAGACCCGGGGCTGGAGCCCCTGTGCTGTTCTCCTTTCCACTTCTCTCACACAGCCTACCTTCCTCTCCTCCACCAGAGCTGGGAGGAGGGCGGACTGGAGACATTTACACTTGTTCCTCCTCCCTGGCTCCTGTGATCTTCACGTGCCTGAAGACTTCCCCTTTTCCCCCTTTCCCTCGGGACCCTTGATGCAAGCCCTGCAGTCCAGAGTCTGGCATCCTGTCGCACTGATAATGGGAGGAGTTCACTCCCTCTCCTAATGACAGGGGAGGGATCCTTAAGTCTCCCTCCATAGGGGACAGCTCCTGGCCACCAAGCCTATTACTGCTTTGCAGCAAAACACCTCTTTGAATGTTAAAAGCAGATATTACCGGGGCTCCTCGGGGGCTCTGTTGGTTACACATCTGGCTCTTAGTTCAGGTCATGATCTCGCGGTTTGTGGGTTCAAACCCTGCATTGGGCTCCACGCTGACAGCACGGAGCCTGCTTGGGATTCTGTGTCTCCCTTTCTCTCTGCCCCTCCCATGCACATCCTCTCTCTCAAGATAAATAAGCAAACTTAAAATATATATATGTGTATATATATGCGTGTATATATATATGTGTGTATATATATGTGTGTATACACACACACACACACACCTAATTTTCTGTTTTCACATTTCCTTTTTTAGCAAACTCTAATCTCCACCAAGGTAGATAGATGCCTTTGGTTTGCTAAGGACAGAGATTATCCTGGAAAAGCAAAAGAGAAAAGAACACTTAATCATTTTCTGATTATCTCTGTTATAAGCTTAATAGTAATTAAATCGTCAAGGAAATACTTACAAAATTGACTTAGATGAACAGTGCTTACTCCTGTAAGAAGTCAAAGTAATTGAATCAATAAACTATCTATAGCAAATATAATTTATTAATCTGATAAATATATAAAGAGTAGTAATGTTTGATTTTTAAAAATAGACACCAGCTGGCATTTGCTACTATACAAAGAATTAACTCTGAATATGATGGAAAAGGAGTAAGGGATTTGCTCTTTCTTAGGTGATGGGTAACACAATGCCAGATTACGTACATACTGTGTTCACAAGCAAGATAAATTGTTAACATGTGCATGATGTGGAAAAAAGTATTGGGAGTACTCCAGAACATTCGGTGTGGTTTTCCACAGAGAGGCTCTAGGTTATTTTGCTTTTCCTCATTTGTCAAAATCTTTATCATCAGATTTACTTTTACAGGGAGTGAAAAGTATTTTTGTTCAGTAAAAGCCGCTGGTCTCAAGACTTATCTGCTAGTGATTGATCATTGGGGTGGATGTTGGAAAGAGGATGAAATACATAAAAAGGTCATTTTTTTTTTGTTTTAAGATGTAATATGTTAATGATTTTTCATTTTTCTTTTTCTTTTAGGAAGCCATCATACAAATAATGAAGATGAGAAAGAAAATTAGCAATGCTCAGCTGCAGACTGAACTAGTAGAAATTTTGAAAAACATGTTTTTGCCACAAAAGAAAATGATAAAAGAGCAAATAGAATGGCTAATAGAGCACAAATACATCAGAAGAGATGAATCCGATATCAACACTTTCATATATATGGCATAAGTTTGAATATCATGGACAACATTAGAACCCAAATTTCAGAGTGCGTGGGCAGAAAGTTGTAACAGTTTGTGCTGGAGGAAGGTTTATTTGGACTTTGATTACATAACTATTAAAATCTCTGCCTTACCTGACAAAACAACTATATTTTGCCAGTCACGTTAGTTAGCATGACGGCATCCCTTCATGTTGCACACTCGGTAACAGCATGCTGTTTTGTGGAGAAACTTGCATTCATGAAGAGCCCATTATGAACTTTTCACAGTAAATTTGATTTATACCCATCGGAAGAAATAGTTGGGCAGGGTGAGGGCGGGGTTCTTAATTGCTTTTTTCCTCTTTTTTTTTTTCCTCTCTGACAAAAATGTACTTGCACCAGGAAGGATCTTCAGATATTCGTGCACTGAATAATGCTGTTATGTTTTGTTTTTTTAAATGCAATTAAAACTAGAAATAGCACTCTTGGTTTCTTTCGATCAAAAGAGGGAGCTGGTGTACACGACACTGTGGGGTGGGGGGGGACAGATGTAGGTGAGGAGAGAAGTATTTAATAGCATCACATTATTTGTTCACGCCCTGCTTCAGTATAATAACCGGATTTAACGGTGACCTGAAAATGATACGAGATTTTTCCAACTTACAAATGTTGGCTTTCTTTTTAAGCAGGAGACTGCTAGTTTAGTTGTTTGTTAAATAAGGAGTTTTAAAATCTGCTATGGCTGGAGAGCTTGTTTTGAAAAAGTAAAGCTTATATTACTTTGTTGTTTCAACCGTTTAAGAAAATGTATGGAGACAGATCCATTTAAATTGCAGAGAAAAAAAAATCGCAGAACAAACATATTAAGTGTGTTCAATAACACACTTAATATTTATCTAATATTTATTATGCCAAATTGATTATATCCAAATTTACTAAAAACAAGGCAGAAATCTCCTCCTGTCCCTATTAGTACGGTTACGTAACTGATCACTTGATCTGCAGCATAGAAATGTTTTGGAATTTTAAACTCATGATAAGGGATTTATAGCCTCAGGTTTCTGGGAAGGAAGACGTTCTGTTTTAAAGAGTAGTGAGTGTCCGTTACCTAGGAGGAATAGCAAAACCACAGCCTAAGGCCTGAAAAGCATAAGCAGATTGTTGCGGTCTTAATATGAGCAGTAAACTTGCCAAATATATGTATATATATATTTATATATTTTAAAAATAAATGTTTTTAAAATGTTCCGAAAGCAACACTTACCTTGTTCCTTTCAGTCAATCCAAAGTAGCAACTGACTGGTTTGCTGGGAACTGAATATCCAGAGTAATGCGGAGCTCGGGATGTGAGGACGCGGGCAACCGAGATGGGACGGACGATTCCCCGTTGGGAAAGAGTGGCTCCCACATGGATTTTTATTCGTTATGCTGCACGTTCCAAGTTTTCTCGCAAATTCGTTTGTATCTTGTTGATATTAAGTATTATTTTAAACCCATGACTTTGGAAGTAGTAGGAAGCAGAGAGCTGAGCTCCGAGAGGTAGACAGTGGACAGTACTACGCAGAGTGCTCTCAGGAGCGTCACAATGAGTCTGTCCCCCCCCCCCCCCCCCCCAGAAAGCATCGTGAGCTGTCTGCTGCCGGGACGTAGAGCAAATTTACAACATCCTAAGGTGTCGCTGGTGATGTTCAGATGCCTGTTCCGAAACTCCTAGAAAATTAGGATTTTGTCTCTAATTTAAAATCTTATGCCCAGCTCTAGGGCAGCACATGTCAGGTATTACACGAAGTGTGTTGGGGAGAATAAACTGAATGAGAGGACGGTGAACAATGGGTACATTTGAAATTTAGAAAATAATAATTTTGTAATAATTGTGGCCCTTACATTTAATAAACACTGAGCATATGTGCTTATCCAGTAGGAGAACGCCCACGGGGGAGAACAGTTAAAGGGGAAATTACAGGCCATTTTTTAAAGTTTAAGATTTGTTGCTTCAAACCATAATTGTTCTTAGAACATTTTTGGAATTTCTCATCTTTTGGTCATTTGAGAGTCATGATGTTTTGATTTATAATGGAAAATTTAGTGCAAAAGTGGGTAACTAAATCCATAGCAAAGTTTTCTATTCAATTTTATAAATTTTTTAATAGCGAATTATGTCCTAATTGTATTTTGGGAAATTGAACAGCAGCAAATACTGTAGACTTACAGTTACCATTTTTTTCTGTTATGTATACAAAATTTAACTACTTTTTGGTGTTTATGAAAACAATTTAGTTGACGAGGTGCCTATACCATTGTTAAGTTTTCTTTATGTCTGGACGGTAGGTTTGCTAATTAACAAAAAAGAGTCTGACAAAAAGATTGTGAGGCACTTGCTAGAGGTACAGAATCACAGTTAGCATTCTTTATCCAGCCCCTGTTCTCCGATTGCACTTAAAAGTCGTGCTGCCTGAGCAGGGGCGAAACCTGACAGAGTCCAGGGAGAGGAGTCCAGGCTGCCACTGGGGCCTGGGGTGGGGCAGTGGAGGCGAGCCAGAGGTTAACTAAGGCAGAACACTCCGTTTCTCGTGGGAAGATGGAGCCTTCTGGCCAGCGTGAACCTTTGTCGTCTCTCGTTGCCGGGGTCCGGGACACGAAGCAAAAGTTACAAAGTAAAAGATAATGCTCATTTTAATGCTTTATCTTTTAATGCTAATATCTCATTTTAATGCTTACAATGAGATAAATATTAGAACATTAGTGTTCCAATGATTTAATGAGGATCTTGAAATAAATTATGAAGTCTTCCAATTTTTACACTTATTGGAGGGGTCCCTGCATTGTCAACCTGTTCATTTAAGTCTCTTACTCTTATTTTGTGCATAAATGTTGAAATTTCCAAAAATGAAATGTTAGCTTCCTTGTTTTTACTTTTTATTGAATTTAATACAAAATATGATCAGAGTAATTTAAAAGTATTTTGCATTCTTTGCAGTAGGATGTCATTAGCCCTGCTCACAGGGCAAATTTTCGAAATTCAATTTGGGTGAAAGATTTGCTAGTTTTCCAGAAAGATTTGCTATCTTAAACTCAAGCTGGTTTTTCTATTTTCATGTAAATGACTGGGATGCTATCTTATAAACTCTTCCAAGGTCATGTTTGTGAAATAAACATTACACGAGAGCTTTCCTGTCATCTACACGATATATGTCGTCTGGAGTGTTGAACAAATTTGCGTTCCTAAGTTGTAATCTATCTTCGTATGGTATATACGATTTTGAATGTGTGCCACTACATACTGAGATGATAATGCTGTACAATTTTAAATGGTAGCAGTTTCTGTATGCAGTAGGCTGAAATATTTTGATGAACTGCTTAATTTTTGGATTTTATTTTTTAAGTTGTATAATTTATTTTCTTGCAAAATAAAAATGTAATATAAAAGCTTTCACCTATCCAGAAAATGTTGATGTTCTACTATTACATAGTTTTTAAGAGTTAAATTTAAATTTGTGTAATAGGTATATTTATGCATTTCGTGGTGAAATAGTAAATCTTAGCCTTACAAATCAGAAACACGAAGAGTAACCCACTTCTTGTAGATTTTAAATTTTAGTCCAAAATGAAAGCTCTCATGAATGTACCTGTTTCCATTGATGATAGCATAAGGTTATCAGGCCTGGAAAAGGGGAAAAAAATTCAGACCTGAAAGTGATTGACGCATTCCTTCATCAGGTTAGAGAAGTCATATCAGAACCACAAATTGAATTTTTAAATTTTTTTTTTTTCAACGTTTTTTATTTATTTTTGGGACAGAGAGAGACAGAGCATGAACGGGGGAGGGGCAGAGAGAGAGGGAGACACAGAATCCGAAACAGGCTCCAGGCTCCGAGCCATCAGCCCAGAGCCCGACGCGGGGCTCGAACTCACGGACTGCGAGATCGTGACCTGGCTGAAGTCGGACGCTCAACCGACTGCGCCACCCAGGCGCCCCGTCAAATTGAATTTTTATATCAGATAAAAATGAAAACATATAAAGTGAATTATCTCATGTTTTGCGTTTATTTGAAAATCTATGAGGTATTTAAATTCCAAAGCTAGAGATTAGTGATAAGGTTATGAGGATGGACAGTGTGTTCACAAAGTACCGCGGACTGGCTTATAAACCACAGACGTGTTTCTCACACTTCCGGAGGCTTGGAGTCAGTCGGAGATCAAGGTGCCTGCACGGTTGGTTCCAGTGAGGGACCTGTTCCAGGTTGCAGGCTGCAGACTTGTGGTTGTGGCCTCACCTGGAGGACAGAGGGTTGACAGAGCTCCCGGGGTCTCTTTTCTAAGGGTCCTACTCCCCTTCATGAAGGCCCTGCCTCATGAGCTAATCACCTCTCCAAGCAAAGGCCCCACCTCCTAGTATACCACGCCACTGGGGATTAGGTTTCAAAGTATGAATTTTGGAGAGACACAGACATTAAGTCTATTGTACTTCGTAATGACCCTAAACTCAACTTTGGACTTGAACAGGGATTGGGGCAGGGCAGGGAGTTGACTTGGAAATGAAAGCAATGAAAAATATGGTGTCGGTAGAAGATTCACCTAAACCTAGAGGCGGGCCCAGAAGCTCGAGTTTCATGGTAACTCTAACTTGGTCAGGCCCCCGCTCAGGTCCTGGGAAAGGCTCTAGGAATTTTGCACCAGCCTACCTCGCTGCACCTGACGTTACTATACTCTACAGGTAAGTTTTCTACAAATAGAAGGCTTGTGGCAACCCAGCTTCATTTTCCAATTAGCATTTGCTCACTTTGTGTGTGTGTCCTATTTTGATAATTTTTGTGTATTTGAAAGGTTTTTGTTGGTTACGTTTGTTCTGGTGATCAGTGATCTTTGATGCTACTCTTATGATGGTTTCAGGTGCCCCAAACCGCACCCATGTAAGGGTGTGGCAAACTTAATCCGTAAATGTTCTGTGTGTTCTGAGGACTCCACCATCTGGCTGTTTCCCGATCTCTCTCTCCTCCAGCCTCCCTGCTCCTGAGACAACAGTACTGAAATTAAGCCAAGTAACTCTCGTTCAAGTGCCAGGAAGAATCACATATCTCTCACTTTGACTCAGAAGCTAGAGATGATTAAGCTCAGTGAGGAGGGCATATTGCAAGCCAAGATGGGCCAAAAGCAGGCTGCTTGCACAGTCAGCAGGTTGTGAATGGAAGGAAAAGTTCTTGAAGAAAATTAAAAGTTCTTCTACTCCAGTGAACACACGAATGATAAAAACCAACCAACCAACCGAAGCACCTCATTGCTGACATGGGGAAAGTTTTAGTGATCTGGACAGGAGATAAAATCAGCCACATTTCCTTAAGCCAAAGCCTCATATTTAGAGCAGGGCCCTAACTCTCTTCCATTCTGTGATGGCCGAGAGAGGTGGGGAAGCTGCATAAGAAAAGTTGGAAGCTGGCAGAGGTTGTTCATGAGGTTTAAAGAAAGAAACCATCTCCGTAACATAAAAGTGCAAGGTCAGGCAGTAAGTGCTGATGTAGAAGCTGCAGCAAGTAATCCAGAATGTCTAGCTAAGAGAAACTAATGAGTGTGGCTACACTTAACGGATCTTCACTGTGGATGATATAAGCTGCCTACTGGAAGAAGGTGCCATCAGGAACTTCAGAGCTGAAGAGGAGAAGTCCATGCCCGAAAGCTTCAACGGACAGGCTGACCCTCGTTAGGGGCCTATGCAGCTGGTGACTTTAGGTTGGAGCCAGTGCTCATTTACCATTCTGAAAATCTTAGCACCCTTCAGAATTATGCCAAATCTCTTCTTCCTATTCCCTATAGATGGAACAACAAAGCCTGGATATGAAAACAGTATGTTACTGGCACAAAAATATACACGTAAATCAATGGAGTGGGATAAAGAGCCCAGAAACAAACCTATGCCTGTACCATCAGTCTACGACAGGGGAGACAAAAATATTCAATGAGGAAAGGACAGTCTTCAGTAAGTGATGTTGGGAAAATTGGACCACTTCCTTACACCATACACAAAACTAAATGGATTAAAGACGTGAGACCTTGGGGCGCCTGGGTGGCTCAGTTGGTTGGGCGGCCGACTTCGGCTCAGGTCATGATCTCGCGGTCCGTGAGTTCGAGCCCCGCGTCAGGCTCTGTGCTGACAGCTCAGAGCCTGGAGCCTGTTTCAGATTCCGTGTCTCCCTCTCTCTGACCCTCCCCCGTTCATGCTCTGTCTCTCTCTGTCTCAAAAATAAATAAACGTTAAAAAAAAAAATTTGTTTAAAGACGTGAGACCTGAAACTATAAAATGAGATCATATCAAAGTGAAGCAGGGGAAGCCATCAACAAAACAAAAAGGCAGCTGCTGAATGGGAGAGAATATTTGCAGATGATATTTCTGATAAGCGGTTAATAACCAAAATACATTAAGAACTCATACAACTCAACACACACAAAAATCCATTTTAAATGGCAAATTTGTAATTTCATATAACTTGTTTTCACAAAAAGAGTTCTCAAAATGTCAAAAGTTGGATCCAGTCCTCCTGCTAAAAATGAGTGCTAAAAGAAACCTGTCTGGCACATACGTTGTATGAGCCGGGTTTGAAAATTAACACTCCGTTAGGACACCACAAGGGTCATGCCTCTGAGAAAGAGTAGAGTTTGGGAATATCTTTACAAGTTCCTTCTCCTGTGGCTGCTGAATGTTTACTTTACCTCCTCCATTCTCAGGGGATGACCTTGCTTTGAGCGGATCAGAGGAAATGAAGCCTTCAGCCATGAACTTTGATAACTTGCCTTCCTTCCACCTCTAGCTTTATCTCTCATAGTTGCACTTCTTCACCTGCCTGCCTGTCTCAGAGGAGAGATACCTCACTTCTTAGTCAAGGACAAACTATTTTACTTTCTCGCTAAAACCCATCTTCTGCCTCCCGTGTAGTGCTCCAAAAATTCCTATGTTTCCTCTACCTTCCAAACATCCATCTGGTTATTTCGTCCTTAGCCTACAACAGCGGTTGTTAAAGATCTGGTCCACAGACCAGCAGTGCCATACTTGAAAACTTGGAAGAGTACATCCTTGAGCTCTACTCGAGATCTGCAGAAATCGTCAGGTAGGGCCTAGCATTCTGAATTTCCACACGCCCCCCAGGTAATGCTGATGTAATGCTTATGTTGAGACCCACCGGCGTGCAGACATGTGCAAGTGCCCACCATGCTTAAAAATATTCCTCCCCTGCTTTGCTCACGCTGCGACCCTGTTTTCCTCCTTCCATTGTCTTCTGTCTTAAGAGAGTAATCCGCTGTCTCTCTCTCTTCCACTTAGTACCATTGCCTTGTTGTCCCCACCGGTCCCCTTAACAAGGTCAACATTGACTTCCCTGTTGCTTCATCAAAGTTTCAAAGGTTCATCTTCAATCTTCCTCTTACTCGATCTTATAGTATTTCCATCTTTTAAAAAAAATGTTTCTATATTTTTGAGAGAGAGAGAGAGAGGGAAAGAGAATCTCAAGCAGGCTCCACACTATCCGTGCAGAGCCCGGCACAGGGCTTGAACTCACAAACTGAGATCATGACTTAGACCAGAATTAAGAGTCAAGAGCTTAAGTGACTGAGCCACCCAGGCACCTTTCCATCTTTTTTTTTTCCTTTAAGTTTTTGTTTAAGTTCCAGTTAGGCAACACACAGTGTAATGTTAGTTTCAGGTGTACGATATGCTGATTCAACACTTCCATACATCACCCATTACTCACCACAAGTGCCCTCCTTCATCCCCATCATCTATTTCCCCCACCCCACTCCCACTTCCCCTCTGGTGACCATCAGTGTGTTGTTCTCTGTAGTTGAGTCCATTTCTTGGTTGGCCTCTGTCTTTGCTTTTTCCCCTTTGCTCGTTTGTTTTGTTTCTTAAATTCCACATTCAGCATTGCATCTTTCACAGTCCTAGTTAGTGAATTTATTTCAACCCTTGGTGTCAAAGATACCATTCTCCCTTCAGCTTACACTCACCTCTCTCGTTCTTTGGCTCTTTCTCTGCCTGCACACCCCAGAGCTTCCTCTCAATTCCCTCCTCTTGCTGAGCCACATGATCTCCCGGAGTGATTTCATCCACTACCCTCACTTCCACTGCTAACTGCATGTTAATGCTCCAGACCGCCTCCAGCCCAGGCTCTCCCTGCCAGGACCAACATGTCTTTCCAGCTCATTCTGGAACATTTTATCATGTATCACAAACTTGCTCTGTTTAAGAACTAACTCAGTCTCCCAGGTTAGTAACCTTGATCTAAGTCTCTCTTGCTCCCCTCCCCACCCCACTTTATTAATTCTACTTCTGTTTTATGCCTAGAATCTGACCTTCATTTACCTTTACTTCTACTGTGTTTGCTGAATGAGTAAACATTTCGTGCCACGCTTGGAGCATCTGAGGTGGCTGCTGGGTTGTGTCTTGCCCTACATTTTGAAGTAGACTGTGCAGAGTGGTAAGTAGGGATCAGTAAAATTAGATTTGCTCTAAATCTGTGACATTTTTGGATGACTGGCATACCTCCAATTTTTTACCTAATTCATCTTATACCTCATTGTTTGAGGCCTCAGACACCAGAAGATGTGAATCGGGTCATTCTCTGTAGCTTATGGCTGAGGGATCACCCCAAATCTAAAGCATAAAAGCAGGGAAAGGATTTTTACCTCTTAAAAATTTCCCACACTAGGGCGCCTGCGTGGCTCTGTCCGTTAAGCATCTGACTTCGGCTCAGGTCACAATCTCGCAGTTCATGAGTCGGAGCCCCACGTCTGTATTTGGCTTAATTTGGCTCTGTTGATTGGCTGGGTGTGCATAGTTGACTTTATTTAGAACAAGGAAACCATTACAGATTCTTGGTAGTTGGCTATTGACCAGCTGGATATATTGCATGTCTGGTCAAGGGGAGCACTTACGGGGACTTGAAAGTTCACCTAAGTTTTGATTTCCTGACGTGGGACCCCGGACAGGAGGTGTCCACCTTGGGCTTAGAAACTTATTTCCGTGATGGGGTATAAACATTTCCATATGTCTCCCAGAGAAGCTGTCTTGACACTCTGTATTTTGTATTTCCTAGAATTTCAAACAAGGAGATGTCTTATGGAACATACGAATGGAAAATATAAGGAAATTGCATATATTAATTTGACCCAGGATGAGTATATCAGTTTTGTACAGCTGCTATAACAAAACACTACAGTTTGAGTGGCCTAAAACGACAGGAATGTGTTCTTTTGCAATTCTGAAGGCTAGAAGTCTGAGATACAGGTGTTGGGAGGTTCCTTCTGTAGGTTCTTATTTTCTTGAATTTTTAAATATTTTTTTTTTTTTAAATTTTTTTTTTCAACGTTTTTTTATTTATTTTTGGGACAGAGAGAGACAGAGCATGAACGGGGGAGGGGCAGAGAGAGAGGGAGACACAGAATCGGAAACAGGCTCCAGGCTCCGAGCCATCGGCCCAGAGCCTGACGCGGGGCTCGAACTCACGGACCGCGAGATCGTGACCTGGCTGAAGTCGGAGGCTTAACCGACTGCGCCACCCAGGCGCCCCTTGAATTTTTAAATATTTATTTATTTTTTAGTGAGCAACACAGAACATGAGCAGGGGAGGGTCAGAGAGAGGGAGACACCGAATCCAAAGCAGGCTCCAGGCTCCGAGCTGTCAGCATAGAGCCCGATGCGCGGCTTGAACCAAAGAACTGCGAGATCATGACCTGAGCTGAAGTCAGACACTTAACCCACTGGGCCACCCCGACGCCCCTCTTCTGTAGGTTCTAAGGGAGACCGTTCCATGCCTGTCTCCCAGCTTCTGGTGGTGGCCAGAACCTGTGGTGTCTGTTGTTTTCCGGATGTACCACAGCAGCGTCTTCCTCCCTCTCCACATGCCTCTTGCCCCTGTGTGTGTGTTTCTGTGTGTCTTCTCTTGTTACACGGACACCAGCACCGAATTTAGGGCCCAACCTAATCCATCCGAACCTCATCTTCACTTGATTACATCTGCAAAATACTTTGTTTCTAAATAAAATCACCTTCATGCGTATGGGGATTAGAACTTTGGGCTACACTCTTCAACCTAGTACAATGAGTTATTCCAATGGACTATTACAGAAGTTACCTTTATGGAAAGACTTAACTTGATGTGAACAGTAACCCCTTTCTTGTTTTATGAATCTAATATCCACATTTCCCCCTACATTTCTCTTAAATATTTTTATTTTCCACTGTGTTCCTTGATGTGAAAATATTGTTCTAACCTTCCTAAAACTAACTCCTACTTTTAGAAAACCATGCTAGGGCTTATGACTGTAGTTCTGGGCATTACGGAGAGGAAGAGGCCACAAAATGTATTTTATCAAGACTAGTGCTCTTACTTTCCAAGACGTAAGTATCCACATAACACTTCTGCCAGTAGATGGGGTTACTGGCTAGGTCTATTTAACGAATGTAGTTCACTTACAGTCTAAGATGAGCTACCTTTTGAACTTATGTAGCTGTTTTTTTGTTTTGTTTTGTTTTGTTTTTGTTAAAAAAAAAAAAAAAAAAGACCAACTCTGTACCCAAAGTGGGACTCGAAGTCACCACCAGAGATCAAGAGTCTCATGTTCTGCCCACTGAACCAGATAGGTGCCCTGAAAGATGTAGCCCTTTATTAATACAACTACGTTCAGATACTGTGTTACCTACCATAGCGGAAAAGATAACTCCCAGCTACACATTGGGGGGGTGGGGGGGGCACCTGAGTGGCTCAGTCGGGTAAGCGTCCGACTCAGCTCAGGTCATGGATCTCAAGGTTGAGGAGTTTGATCTCCACAGCAGGCTCTGGGCTGACAGCTCAGAGCCTGGAGCCTGCTTCGGATTCTGTGTCTCCTTCTCTCTCTCTGCTCCTCCCCTCTTCCGGCTCTGTCTCTCTCTTTCGCAAAATAAATTTTAAAAAAATTTAAAAAATAAAAGCTACACATCCGGTTATACAAAAGAAAATTTTTTTTAATTCTCTCTTAAACTGGACTTCATCTTTTTTTTTTTTTTTTTTTTTTTTTAAATCTTAACACTCCATTTCTATCTCTGGAAGAAGTTTCAATCCAGTCATTTTCACCTAAATTCAGTCAAATTTCGTTATCTTTTCATAAATTGAGGTCTGTCACTTTGAGGATTATTCCCTCCACTCCTTCTGTCCTCGGCATTCCTGTCTTCCCCGTCTGCCTCACACCCACCTTGACTTGTCCAGTGACGTCCAGGGTTCCCAGAAAAACAAAACAAGAGGAACAGCAGTTCGAGCTCTGTTAACTGGTCTTCTCTCTACAGCTATAAGAGGAAAGTCGCCTTGTTGGCTATTTTAGGGTTTTGTGGATCACCAGGCCTTTCTGTGAGGAGGCGACCACGTCAATCTTCTGTTTAACAGCTAGTGCTCCTATGGGCTACGTTTTTAGACAGGCTGGCTTAAATCGGGGAACTCACGTCTACTCTCACAACACAGAATTTACTGTGTACATGTGGTGGCTCTCCTGTCACACTCCCCTGTGGCTGGGCAGCAGGGGAGACGGGGATTGGAGGACACTCACCATTATGTGACAGATGCAGATAAAGACCAGAATGAGTTTTGACTTATGTAGGAGTCTACACTGCACCAAATTTAGACCACTCAAGTGCTACAATTATTCTGGCAGGCCGTTTCTCTATTTCCTATAAAAAAAATCTTGAATGTTCAAATGCTTAGGTTTTTTCTTTTTAATAAGCCGTGCCTTATGCCTGGAAAGTTCTCATTCCTAGTCTATGTAAGCCTTCGGGTCTTAGCTAATTTTGTTACTTATTGATTATTTATGTAGTAAGCCCTACCCCCCCTGTATGGGGCTCGAACTCGTGACCTTGAGATAAGAGCCACATGCTCCAGCCAAGCACTCCTCAATCCCTAGAATCCTAAGTGAAATGATTAACTACGTTCTTGCATGCTGCTCACATTAGTGATGAAGCTGCCTTCCCTCCCCACCTCCCTGTTATTTAAAACAAACAAAAAAAATCTCTACATCCAACGTGGGGCTGGAATTCAGATCCACAGGTCATGAGTCACATGCTCCACTGACTGAGCCAGCCAGGTGCCCCAAACTTATTTATTTTGGACTTTAGTTTTGAAAAGCAGCTGTTTACTGAAGCTCAGGAGTACATTTGCTGTCTTCCCCCAATTAACCCTAAGTCTCTTTGACTTTCTCTAGAAGCTGTCCTGCCCAACACAGTGGTGCGACCGTCCAATCAAAACTGCCCCCTGCGCTTGCAGGGCGAGCCTTGCGCAAGGCAAAACTGGTACAGAGGTTAAAAGCTTAGACCCACAGCTAGACGGCCCAGGTTCAAATTGCAGCCGCGTCGCTAACTGCTTGCTCTGACACCTTGGTCGAACTATGCCACTTTTGTATCTGAATTTCCTTGGCTGTGAAATGTGGATAGTAACATCCCCTAGTTCAGTGGTTTTTTTTTTTTTTTTGTTTTTTTTTTTTTTTTTTTTTTTTTTTTTTGTGAGCAGTAAATGGGTTATACTGTGAAAGAACAGTCCCGTACCAAGAGCTGCATAAGTGACTCTTCTTCTATCCTCTTTACCCTTTACCACTTGATCCCCTCCTGTACTCATCAGCTTTCTCTTGTCACAACTGGTCGTCCCTGTGTACTAGGCCAGACCAGCTGCTTAATTTTCTGAGTTATTTCTTTAAAAATTTAATGTTAGGGTGCCTGGGGTGGCTCAGTCGGTTAAGTGCCTAACTCTTGATCTTGGCTCAGGTCATGATCTCACGGTTCCTGAGTTCGAGCCCCGTGTCGGGCTCTGTGCTGACAGCTTAGAACCTGGAGCCTGCTTCAGATTCTCTGTCTCCCTCTCTCTCTGCCCTTCCCTGGCTTGTGTTCTGTCTCCCTCTCTAAAAAATAAATAAATATCCAATTAAAATTCAATGTAAAAAATTTAGCTTTATGTCTTGGGCCTTTCACACACACACACACACACACACACACACACACACACACACACACAAATGTAGCTTACACGTGGATACGCAGTGTAATGATTTTCTTTCAGTAGCTGTTGAAGCACTAAGTATGAATAGGTTTGTTCCTGTCCTAGAGGGTCAGCAAAAGAGAAGGCATTGAGTGTGACATTGAAAGGAAGGGGTTAGGACTTGGTGACCTGTTGAATATAGAAGTTCTGATAAGTGGAGGAATCAAACACCACTTTAAGGGACAACCTAGTGTGTCTGGGAAGTTAAAGATAGGGGTGCTGAACAGCCATTTCATTTCTTTGATGGTTTCCATGGATCATGAATTCAGAAAGGGCACAGAGGGAAGGCTTATCTGCACTATAATGTCTGGGGTTTCACCTGGAAGGGTTGAAGGCTGGGGACTGGAATCACCCGAAGGCTTTTTATTCATGTTTCTGCCTGGCCCTCACCTGGGAAGTCACACAACGTCGCTCCTGCCAGACTGCACTCACTGTCCAGATTCCAGGCTAGGGACACGGCCCCCACCGCTGATGGGGGGAGGGAGCGTTCGTCACAAAGAAGAGCTTGTCGGGTGAGCTGAGTACGGGTGTGGCCATCTTCTAAAAATTCAATCTCCCTCAGCTGCCAACGAAACCTAATGAAGGGTGGGAATTTTCTTGTAGGAAAAACTTGAGTTGGACTTGGGGTTAGTTGAATTAAAGGTTCACTTTGTTGTCACTCCTTGTATCCTCTACATGACAATCAATACAAAAGACAGTAATGTTAGCGACACAAAGATTGACTGTCTACAGGTGAAAATTCAAGCTTAAGTAATGGGTTCCCCAAAATGTGAGGATAATAATCGTAACATTTACATGGTGCTCTGGGAAAAGGAACAGGAAAGCAATGCCACGTGAAGATACCAGTTCCGACCCCAGTGCTACCACTTTCTGTGCAACCTGACAAAAAAGTTAATTTCTTTGTTCATTTAGCGCATTAGTTAAGGGGGAGATAAAAATAGCATCTAACTCATGGAGTTTTTGTGAGGATTAATAGAATTCTTTTTAAAATATATATATTTTTTAGAGAGCAAGAGCGTGTGGGTGTGCAAGAGGAGCAGGAGAGGGAGAGAATCTTTTTTGAAAAAAAATTTGAAATGTTTATTTTTGAGAGAGACAGAGACAGAGTGCGTGTGGGGAGGGGCAGAGAGAGAGAGGGAGACATAGAATTTGAAGTAGGCTCCAGGGTCTGGGCTGTCAGCACAGAACCCAAGGGCAGGGCTCGAAATCATGAACTATGAGATCATGACCTGAGCCGAACTTGGACATTTAACCCAGTGAGCTACCCAGGTGCCCTGACGACTAATAGAATTCTTTTTTGAATTGTGGGAGTGCCTGGCTGGCTCAGTCGCTGGAACATGTGACTCATGATGTCAGGGTTGTGAGTTCCAGTCCCATATTGGGTGTAGTCATTAGAAAAGGGGCACCTGGTTGGTTGGGTCGGTGAAGCATGGGATTACATCTCAGGTGGGTCCCACCTTGGGTGTAGAGCCTACATAAAAATGAAATGAAAAAAAGTTACTTAAAAGATAAAATTAAATTTAAAAAATTCTTAATTGTTCAGTAAAGTTAGCTGTTAATATGCATTCTATTCCCCTCCTACTGAAATAGCTGCAAAAGTATCTCATCATAAATTAAAACCCAATCAGATGTCTGAATAATACTTTAATGAGCTGTGTAGACCTAAGCGGCAGAAAACACTCAGGTGACATCACACCCCGGCACTACAAGGTCGGAAGTGCGGAGACTGGAGCAGCCGCGCCTCCCGACCCTTCCGGGCTCAGGCCCGCTCCTCCGGCCAGTAGCCCCGCCCCTCCTGGATGTCGGCCAATAGCTGCGTGCATCTTCGCCGTCCGAGGCTCCTATTGGAGGAGCGGGCGGGGCGCGGCCGCCCGGGGTGGGCGGGGCAGCGGCGCGGGGACCCCTGGCGTGCGCCGGCAGTCTCCACGTAGAAGGTGTCCCTGGGTGCTTGGTGGTCATGGCTGTGCTGGCGGCTCTCCTGCGTGGCGGCGCCCGTGGGCGCGGCCCCCTGCTCCGGAGGCTGATACGGGTGAGAGGGGTTGGGACCCGGGCTGCAGAATGCCGGCCCGCGCAGGGGAGGACCCCGGCCCGCGAAGCTCCAGGCGCAGGCCTCGGGAACTCTCGCCGGGAAGCCCACCTGTACCGCGCATGCTCAATGCGCGCCGCTGCCTGGCGCCTGCGGGGACCCGCGCGTGGGTTGCGCGGGGCTCGGACCGTTGCAGGCCGAAGGGTCTCTCCCTGGCGGGCGCCCCGAGCGAAACGTCTTCCCCGGGGTTTTCCTTCTTTCCTTTTAAATTTTTCCCGGGATTAAAAGAAAACAAAACATGTTTGTGAGCTCGTTGTCAGGATGTTTTATGTTCGTGCAGTAGGTCATCATTGGGCTTGCGAGACGTGAGGCCCTAAGGGGGAATAAAAAGAGGCCCTTGGTGCAGCTCAAATTTGCCAGGGAAAATAAATGGCTGCTCACCATACAAGGAATAGATTATACTTGGTGTTTCGTATTTTGGAAGGGGTGGCCTCCGTGGGCGTGCCTCGCCTCTGGTTGTTGTGCCGGCGGTGCACAGGAGCCACGGCCTTGAACGCCAAGACTGTGTTTCCCATACCTCAAAGCAAAGGAGCCTGCACCTTGGATTCAGGATCGGGCAAAATTTAGGGATTAGTAAGACTTCAGGGTGTGGCTGGTGAGGCCTGAGCTTTCCAGGCTGATTGGGGTAATATGCTTTGAAGTTCACCCACGTCATTTTTTATGAGTTGGGATTTGACCCAAGTCAGTGGAGACCGTTGATGTGGTTTTTTTTTTTTTTTTTTGGGGGGGGGGGGGAGTTGTCATAGCCAGAGATCTGGAGGATTGAAGTGGGGGAGAAAACCATTGTCTGTTTTGGTTTGAGGTAACTTGAGCTGCATGCTGGCAACAGAAGCTGAAAAAGGGAGCAGCATTATGCAAGAGATTTATGAAAGAATAAATGTGGAACTTGACAGACAGGGAGGGTGCGGGGCCAAGGGTAAAGGAGTCTAAAAATAACCCCCGGTGACTGAGCAAATAGAAAAGGCAGGAAGAGTGGGTTTCCAGGAACCAGGAGTTCTTTTCTTCTTTCTTTCTCCCGGTCCTCCCCCCACCTAGCTGCAGAGGGGAGTTGGGAAATGTACCAGGATCAGTTCTTAATGAGCTTGTTTGGTATTTCATGGAATGATTTGGGAGGTCGGGGTTTCAGCCAGTGTTGGCCAGGTGAACTAGGTCCTGTTAAGAAACACAGGTGCAGAGCCTTCTTAATTTATAGTTAAGATATTACCGTCAAACACACAGTTGCTGATGAAAGAGTGGAGCTGTAAGTTCACAGCGTTGGTAATTTGAATTAAGTGGTCATTTACTGAACTACAGAAATCTGTTGTTAACGGGATTTTCAGTGTTCGGTGCCAGTTTGTTGAATGGAATGTGACTGTTACCCTTGGCACACAAGTGTCTCATGATGATCAGCAAACCTGAACGGACTTCGTTGGAGCCTGTTGCCCTGCCAGCTGTAATCACTAAGCGGCTGGAGGTAGATTTCCCTGCCACTCATTCAAAGAATACCAGCGCTTTTCTTTTTTTGTATTATTTTTCTTCCTGTTTACCTTCTTGATACTACTGAGCATCGCCTCCTTGAAGCTCCTATTTTGACCCAAAATTACTGCCTTTTAAAAAAATGTTTGTTTATTTTTGAGAGAGACAGAGGGTGAGTGCGGGGGGAGGGACAGAGAAAGAGGGAGACACCGAATCCGAAGCAAGCTCCAGGTGCTGAGCTGTCCGCACAGAGCCCCATGCGGGGCTCAAACTCACTAACTGTGAGATCATGACTGGAACCAAAGTTGGATGCTTAACTGACTGAGCCACCCAGGAGCCCTTTGTTTTGTTTTGTTTTGTTTTGTTTTTGTTTTTGTTTTTGTCTTAAATACTCGAACTGATAAATTACTGCATTGTGCCTGTCCGGGGTCTGTTTGTTGTCAGATTCCTTTCTGCCCTCTGTATTGCTGCAGGGCTTCCTTTTGGGTGTGCAAACATCTAGTGTCTACTAGCTGACTTCTGGCTGTGTTCAGAGGCTGGTAAGATTGGGAGATAGGAATGGAGAAGCCAGGATTATTTTCTCTCCGTCTGCCCTTAGATGGTGTTGCGGACAAAGTCAGGGGCTCTTTTGGTTCTCGTTTTTGCAAGGTGACCCTGACCCCTTGGCTTTGGTAACCTTGGTTCTTCCCTTTGTCCTAACATCCTAAATGTGCTAATGCCTTCCTGTTGTTAATCTGTACTGCCTGTCTCCTGTTGTTCTTAGCTTTCCTGTCACCTTTGTATTTAATCTCTGCATTCAGTTATGTTTCAAATACAGTGGTTTTCATTTTCCTGGTTGAACCCTGATGGATACACTTCCCATTTCCTTTCACCCCATGGTTTTTGCACCTCAGTCCCTCGGCCTGCTTTCTTAACGCAGGCCAAAAGAAAAGTCAGGATATTGCCGTAAGCTGGCAAGTCGTATAGCAGTTGGATGTGCTAATAAACATAGGCGGAGAAGGAGAGATTCTAGAGGTAGCCTGGAAGTAGAATCTGTTGCCCTTCATGAGTAATTGGCTAAGAAGAACTGAGCGAGAAGGAGTTAGGTGTAATTTGGGGGCCTTGGCCTGCCATTTAGTGGATGGTAGAGGTTTTCAGAGGAACAGATGTGGGGCAGTAGAAAGAAAGTGATGAGTTGTATTTTGGACTTGAGTTTGGAGTTGCCAGTTAGAGGAAACGGTGTGGCCTGTAAGAGAACTGCGTGAAATACACATTTGGAAATGACCAGCCTCGGACGGCGGTAGCCTTCGCAGGCATTGATGAGCTCCGTGAGCAAGTGCATGGAGGGAGAAGAGAGCAGGACTTCGCATGGGGCCTTAGGAAGACAGGGCATTTCAGGACAGGCTGGACAAGCAGGATCCTGTGAAGGGGAGGGCAGAGAGCATGGCATCATGGGAGGAAACCCTGGGCAAGAGACTGTGTCTGAAAGCCCAGGGAGGGGAGGTTTTCAGCAAGGGGGATGTGTTAGCTTTCTTGGGCTACTGTAACAAAATTGTGCAATTTGGGCAGCTTAAAACAAGAGAAACGTTTCAGAGTTCTGGAGGCTGGAAATTCCAAAGTCATGGTGTTGCCACGCCGCACCCTCCCCCCCCACCCCCTCCCCCGATCCTGTAGGGAAATCCTGCCTTGCCTCTTCATCCCTTCTGGTGGTTTGCTGGCGATCTTTGGAGTTCCTTGGTTTGTTGATACATGGTCCCAGTTCTCTGTCTGCACCGGGCAGTCTCCCCCAGTCTTTTTTCTTCTGTGCATGTCTGTCTCTGTGTTAAAATTCTCTTTCTGTAAGAACATCAGTCCTACCGTATTAGGGCTACTTGTCTTGCTTGTTTCCATAAGGACCACTATCAATAAAGTTACAGCCTAAGGTACAAGGGTTAGGGCTTCTTTGTTTTGGCAGGGTTGGGAAGTGGAGCACAGTTCAACCCGTAACAGGGCACTCAGACTGTAAAGATTTAATATAACAAGGTAGTTAGGTAAGATTTTTTAACAGTGGATTAGAGAAATGAAATACCTACATTGAAAACTGTCGCTTGCAATTAGCATAACTTTTTTAAGTTTGTGTATTTGTTTTGAGGGACGGGGAGAGACAGAGAGAGCACGCGCCAGTGGGGAAGGGGCAGAAAGAGAGAGAATCCCGAGCAGGCTCTGAGCTGTCAGCACAGAACCCGACGCAGTGCTCGATCCCACCGACCAGGAGATCATGACCTGAGCCAAAGTCCGATGCTTAACAGGCTGAGACTGAGAGACACAGGCACCCCCTGATTGACATTTTTAAAGCTGGGTGCATGGAACTGGGCAGGAGGCTGTCATATTGGTGGGAGAGCGGGACAGGACCTGGTGGCAGTAGTGGAGGTGGAGAGGGGGAAGAATTTAGGTGTATTTTGGACACGGGAGTGCCCGCATCTGGGGTAGGGTATCTGGGTTTTGGGGAAGGTGAAGGGTGAGTGTAGGGTCTGGGCTCGAGCACTTGGGTACTGCGATGTTTGGAGGTGGGACGTGCCGGGAGGCAGCCAGTTTCCTGGGGTGCAAATTGAGGGCAGTGGTTTGGACACGGAACTGAGGCCAACGAGGTGGTGCTTGGATCCTGAGTCTGCAGGTCGGTGGGGAGGTCAGGCTGGAGACAGTTTGCAGGTCATCTGGGCGACCGTGAGGCCGAGGGAGAAGGGAGGCCCTGGCCCTGGGCGGGCTGGGAGGGGTGACACAGCCCAGGACCGTGTGACCGTGGACGCCGAGGAGAGGGAGGCCTCAGTTGGTGGTCCTGGCGCCCTGCGGTGGAGGGGACCCGGCTGGAGGAGGCCCAGGCAGGGAGCCCGGGGCCGGACCCGCTTCCCGAGACCGAGCGGCTTGCCTGCCACGCCGACCCTGCTGAGCTGGTGCCAGGCCGGGGGTGGAAGGGGCGTTGGTAAGCGGGTGGTAACCGTAGGCCACCTGTTGGAGAACTTGGGGACCGGGAAGCCGAGCAGTGAGGTGAACGCTCAGGGTCGGCGGTTTGGGAAGTTTGCGGGTGTTTGTGTGGGAGGCCGCGGAGCCTGACTGTGCGCCTGGATCTGGGCGCGGGTGGGGAGGAGGGGAAGGTGCACCTGAACGTGCGGAGCCTGACTGTGCGCCTGGGTCCAGGCCGGGCGGGGGCTGGGGGGAGGGGGACGAGGAGGGGAGGCGCGCCTGAACTTGTGGACTCTGTGAAAGCGCAGCTGCAGGCAGCATCGGGCCGGCGGAGAGGCCTGGGAGCCCTGGGTTAGAACCAGGAACCCTGAAGAGGAGGAGTGGCCCGAGTGAAGGCCGCGTGATTCCGAGGCTCCGCCTCCCTTCCAGACTCGCTATGGAGTGGGGGTTGGGGGTTGGGAATATTCACCGCGGGCAGCTCCCGGCATCCAAGGCATCATAGGCCGCGTTCCTGGACCCTGATGGAAGGTCAGTCTCCGAGGAACTGCCTTTGCCTCTTGCGGCCCGTCAAGCTCTTTCCTCCTGTTGGAACGGTTAGGTTGCCTTCCTTTACTTCTCTGCCTGCGGAGGGCTCCCTTCTCCCCTGCCACCTCTGCTGTGACGCCGCGTTGGCCGTGGTGCCGACGGCTCCAGCGCCCGGGACCCCTCCGTTGAAGGGCCCGTCATCACCCAGTTGAGCCCGTCTCTCGGGGTGCCGCTTGGGTCACAGTCCACCCCGTCCGTGGTGCTGTCAGCTCTGGCCAGCGGGAGGAGGGTGCAGTCAGAGGTACTTAGGGCTGTCCCTTCCACCCCATTTGAGAAAGGACTGTAGCTGGAGAGGCCGTGACTGGCATGTTCAATGCAAATGGGAACTTAAAAAATTTCTTTTCACTGCTTTAGTTACAGCCCACAAGATCGAGTATGTTGGGTTTCCATTAAAAGTGTGTTAGTTTCCAAATATTTGGGAATACCAGCGGGAACTTGTAATTCAAAGTTGGATCACAGAGGATAAGCTGGAATTCTTCACAAGAAGTCAGTTCTGTCCGCAGCAGCCCTGATTATATGATGTGTTAAGGGCGCACTTGTTTTCGCACAGCTGAGAGGGAGGAGTATGGGCATTCGGCAGGTGCACTTGGGTCTCGCCGGCCGAGGCCCTCGTGTGCTGCCCTGGGCCAGTGCGTACATGGGAAGCTCAGGAGAGTGAAGTCACAAACCTGGCTCGTCTAATGACTCAGCTTCCAGAGGGACAGGTAGAGATGGCGGGGGAATGTCATTTCAGGGTCTGCGCAGATGGGTTAGTCTGGAAGTGACAACATGTCGGTGACCTCTGTTGTGTGTACTTGTGACGTATTTATTGGAAAGAAGAACTTAGAATGTAGAGTTGCTTCCCGCAGCGTTTTGTTGGAACTCTGTTGTCTGGAGAGCATTGCCTCACGCCAAGTAAGCCTTCTCACTGATCCCTGGGGATGGTTGATGAGGCTCCCTGTGTTTTTTTTTACATGTTGTCTTTGGAGTGTGGAATGTGTACATGTAATTTCGACATTTCTCATTTTGTAAGACTATGATGCTGCTGTAATAGAGGGATTATATTTTATGGATACCGGATTCCTGATGTCGCCTTTGGGAAAGTGAATGATTCCAGGGGTTACTGAGCGAGTGAAGGATCAGGTCATTAGCAGGTGTATTTGACATCCCTTCCTCACAAAGACTGTAAAGACATGGCTTCAGAATATGAGCTGCTTTGAATATTGTAACAATTATATGTATATATATGTTTTAATATATTTCTTATGTTTATTTTTGAGACAGAAACAGAGCATGAGTGGGGGAGGCGCAGAGAGAGAGGGAGACAGAGAATCCGAAGCAGGCTCCAGGCTCCAAGCTGTCAGCACAGAGCCCGATGTGGGGCTCGAACCCACGAGCTGTGAGATCGTGACCTGAGCTGAAGTTGGACGCCTAACCGACTGAGCCACCCAGGCGCCCCTAAATTAGGTTATTTCTTGTAGCAAAGTCGTTTATGTGAACTTTCTACCTAAGAGTGACTTACTCCGTCGTATTAACCTGGGGAAAGAAGATGATCTTAAATGCTGTTCTTCCACTGCCGGAACAGCATTCTCTCTTACGTTGCTGTTTGCATCTGTTGTTATCTAAACACTTGATAAACCAGTTTCTTGCGGTTACTGTGCTTCTCTCTGCTCATAACCACTCGTCGAATCTACTTTCTTTTCGTGCCGAGTTATAAATCGAGAGCTGCCGTGGGTTATTTGCGCAAAGTCAGGCCAGCCTTTATGTGTTGTGGGTTTGTTACACTGAGGTGTGATTGCCCATTGATAACTATCAACAAGAGTAGGTTCTAAATAGAAGTTGTTAGTTTTGAGTATTTACTTTGCTTTCTGACTTCAGAGGCTAAAAAAATTTATTCTTTGTTCTTTGTCATGTAAGTTGTTCATTTCCAGGAAAGTCAGGTCTCTGAACTGTGACTTGTATATCCTCAACTTGGTCTTGATGGGTTTTGTTCCTAAGAGCAGTGCAGAAAGAAGTGGGGTGTACGGCAAGGTATTTACCCTTTTCTTTCTTGAAAAATAATTTGTCTGGGATTATAGGCCATGTTTATAGGAGGTATGTTTGCCTCAGATAAATCAGTACATTCGTTAGAAGTGGATGAAGAAAATAACAAGTTTTATTTATATATTTTTTAAACAACGAGGATATTTTCTTGTGGAGCTCTAAAATTACTTAATTTAGAATTTAGATTTAACTTAAAACTACATTTTATAAAACTTACTTAAAAAGGCCTAGAAATTTTAAGTTTATAAACTTATCTGAAGTTAAAGCAACATTTCAATGAATAGCTAAAAAGTGTATTAACAAAGTAGTATTTTTTCAGATTGTAACAGTGATATGCGTGGTGTAGAATGTGGAAATAAAAAACACACGGAAACAGAAAGAAGTCCCCATAACCTCGCTGCCGAGAAGTACAAAATGATGTAGGTTAATATTTTTTACACGATAACTTTATAATTGTTTATATTACAGGAAATAAAATACATGGAGCGAAGTTATGTATCAAAACCCACTTTGAATGTAAGTATAAATTTAATTCATACTTAAAAATTTTTAAAATTTAAAGGAAAATGTGGTCAATAAAAAAAATGTCTATCTTTATGTTTGCATATTTGTGGGGCCACCTTGGGGGCTGCTGTGGTTGGGAATAGCTAATTCTTGAAATTCTAGGTTAAACTCCCAAATGCCCCTAAAGAGACATCAGTCTACTGCCCTTGCCCTGCGTAATAATCTGCTCCGTCCCGACTGTCTCCTGCCGAACAGCCTTCTCTCTCAACTGTGCCGTGTTCGTCCTTACTCTCAGGGACCCTCTTTATACCGTGAGGGACATGTAGAGGCCACATGGAAGATACTAGCAGAAAGAAACTGAACCAGGCTGGGTATTAGACAGGAAGGACCATCATCTGATCACCTGGTGCTTTCTGAGGGGTTCTCTTTGTTTTCCGAGTCCCTCAAATGACTTCCTAATGGCCATAAATCTTTTTTTTTTTTTAACTTAAAAAAAAAAGTTTATTTATTTTGAGGGAGGGAGGGAGACAGAGAGAGGGTGCACAATTGGGCGAGGGACAGAGACAGAGAGGGAGAGAGAGAGAATCCCAAGCAGGCTCCACACTGTCAGTGCAGAGCCCCATGTGGGGCTTGAACCCACAAACCGTGAGATCATAACTTGAGCCTAAGTCAAGAGTTGGACGCTTAGCTGACTGAGCCGCCCAAGTGTCCCTGATGGCCAGAAATCTAAGGAACACTTCCCTTATTTATCTCCGGCCTTAGGAGAATGCCCAAGGCAAGTGTGAGGAGAAAACTGTTAAAATAGTTTGACAGTGTCTAAGAGGGCTTTATCTATTTTTTCTTATGGTTCATATTAATATTCTCTTACTAATCACTTAAGAAATTATGATTGTGCCGTGTCCTCCTTACAAGGCCCAGCCCCGTCCACCCAGCACGCAGGTCTGGACCGCCCCCCACCCAGAGCCGCCGTCAGTGAAGAAGCCTTTTGGTTAGCGCCCTTGATGGTGCAGGTGACAAGGAAACTGATCGTTTCCTAAATTGTGAGGGTGTAGTAGAATCAAAACTCAACCTTCTGGTTTCAGACCTCTTGTGGACAATGGGGAAGCATCTGTGCCTGCTTTAGACTTGGTTTGTCTGAGGTTTTCAGTTAGATCTTAAATCCTAAAGCACCATTATTGGATTGATTAGTCTTACTGCTATTCAGATACTGAGATGGTTTTAAGGAGTAGTCATTCATAAAAAGTCTGTTTTTTTAGATAATAAAGCGGTCCCCTTATCTGCGACCCCGCTTTCCATGGTGTCTGTTCCCAGTGGTCAGCCTGGGCCTGGAAGGAGACGATCCTCCTTGTGATGTCCCCAGAAAGCCAGTAGTAACCTAACGCTCCGTCCCAGTGCCTGGCCGGCTCACCTCACGTCACCTGCGTCCATGGGCGTTTTATCATCACCCACCACGGTGGTCCTCAGGGGGCATCCAGGACAGTAAGATCCTGGGAGAGGGACCATGTGCACGTGACTTTGATGCCCGTGTATTCTTCTAGTGGTTCTGTTTGACTAGTCATTGTTGTCAGCCTCTTACTGTGCCTGACTTATGAATTGAACTCCGTCACGGCTGTGCACACATAGGAAAACCAGTATAGTGTTCATTTCTCTCCGGTTTCAGGCGTATCCACTGGGCATCTGAGAAGGTATCCCTGGTGAGTAAGGCTGGGGGGCCACTGTGGATCTGTGAGTGATGTTGATTTAATGAGAGATGGTTTGGGTGAAATTTTGAAATCGTTCTTCCCATCTTGTGTCTTGCCAGGAAGTGGTCATAGTAAGTGCCGCGAGAACGCCCATTGGATCCTTTCTAGGCAGCCTTTCCTCCCTGCCAGCCACTAGGCTCGGTTCCCTTGCAATTCAGGGGGCCATTGAAAAGGCAGGTCAGTAGTTGCTTTTGGCTTTTTTTTTTTTAAATAAGTAAACTCTGTGCTCAACATGGGGCTTGAACTCATGACCCGAGATCAAGAGTCGTGTGTCCCTAAGTGTTGAATTGCTCAATTGTACACGTGAAATGAATTCTACACTGTGTGTTAACTGACTGGAATTTGAATAAAAACTGACAAAAAAAGAAAGCAACAGAGTCATGTGCTCTGCCCACTGAGCCAGCCAGGCACCCCAGCTCCCGTGCTTTTTTGTGTTGAGGGGGGCAGTGATTAAATGGAACAAGTATTAGTTTTGCACTAACTGCGTACATAACATTTAGAAATGACTTAATGCCTTCCATTTCTTTCATTTTTAATGTTTATTATTTATTTTGAGAGGGAGGGAGGGAGAGAGAGTGCGCTAGCGGGGGAGGGAGAGAGAGAGGACAGAAAGAATCCCACGCAGGCTCTGCATTATCAGTGCAGAACCCGATGCGGGGCTTGAACTCCCAAACCGTGAGATCATGCATGACCTGAGCTGAGATCAAGCGTCCGTCGCTTAACTGAGCCACCCGGGTGTCCCTCAATGCCTCTATTTCTAATTTTCTTGTGAAGGAATCTTTGTGCTCCAGGGCCGCCTGGCTGGCTGAGCCCGTTAAGTGTTCGACGCTTGATCTTGGCTCGGGTCATGATCTCACGGTACATGAACTGGAGCCCTGTGTCCGGCTCTGTGCTGATAGCTCAGAGCCTGCTTTGGATTCTGTCTCCTCTCTCTCTCTCTCTCTCTCTCTCTCTCTCTCTCTGCCCCTCCCCCACTCACATTCCTTCTCTCTCTCTGGCTCTTAAACATTAAAAAGAAAATCCTACAGTGAGTCTGAATCTCACAGCTGACAAAAAGAAACCATTCCCGCTATATAATGTCGTGTACCTTATTAGTAATCACTGATTATTCAGTTGAATAAAATACGGACATGCCTGTTTTATTTGTGTCACAAAAGGGATTCCGAAAGAAGAAGTGAAGGAAGCATACATGGGGAACGTTCTACAAGGAGGCGAAGGTCAGGCCCCTGCGAGGCAAGCGGTCCTGGGCGCAGGTACCGGGAATTGTTCTTCTTCTACACTTAAGGTGTTTGGCGCAGCACTGGTGGCCATGTCCGCTTAAACGAGATGTCAGATGCGTCATAGAACGTGGATTTATATGGGCAAGAGCGATGCCGTTGGGGGTTAGAAGTTAACGTGCTCTGTTGTGTTCATTTTAACTCTGCGGCTGTCGAAGAGTGTCTTTTTTCACAAGTGTGACCTGACTTGTGTCGGTTTTAGGCTTACCTCTGTCTACTCCGTGCACGACTGTGAACAAAGTCTGTGCCTCGGGGATGAAGGCCATCATGCTGGCCTCTCAGAGCCTCATGTGTGGACATCAGGTAAGAAGCACCTCCTTTTCCAATTTGTGGTGTCGGAAGTCCCCAAAGATGTCGCCCGTGAGTGCTTTAGAAGTGCGATCCTTTGTCCCGAGTACAGCCGCTGTGGTGTTTGACGCGCGCCGTCTGGATTTGCTTATCGCGCTTGGAGGAGACGTCAGATGATAGCTTCTGGGTCTTGTGTTAAAAAACAGTTTTCAGCCAAGATGTTTTAGTCTTTGCGTGACCTTTTACTTGGTCTTTTTCTGAGATTCTGGGTGATTTATAACATCGTGACTTTTTTATTTGCCAGAATAAGAGGGTTTTCATCAGAGATGAGAATAAGGTGCTGACCCTGGGAATCAAATCCTCGACTGAGCCCAGAATTGATGACGCATTTATGGTTCCCACATACCCAGGTTCATTTGTTAAATTGTGCAGGTTTTCTCCTGGCTTTGCTGAATTTTTTAATTCTTTATTTTATTTTAGAGTGTGTGAGAGCGCACACGAGTGCAGGAAGGGCAGAGACAGACAGAATTTTTTAATGTTTATTTTGAGAGAGGGAGCGTGAGCAGAGGAGGGACAGAGAGAGAGAGAAAGACAGGATCCCAAGCAGGCCCGCACCGTCAGCTCGGAGCCTGGTGTGGGACTCAGAGCTGCGGATCGCGAGGTCATGACCTGAGCCGAAGTTGGATGCTTCACCGGCTGAGCCACCCGGGCGCCCCATCCCATCATTACACACTTGAGACCGCTTTTTTCATCGGGGGCAAGAGGGTATTTGTATGTTCGCCGTGTAACAGATGTTGAATGAGGCCCCCAGAACGCTTGTGTGCTGGAGCTGTGAAGCGGGCGTACCGGGTCTGCAGCTCAGCTCCTGTTGGAACTGACATTGTGCGTGTTCGCTGCCGGGCAGGATGTGATGGTGGCAGGTGGGATGGAGAGCATGTCCAACGCTCCCTACGTGATGAACAGAGGCGCTACACCGTACGGTGGTGTCAAGCTTGAAGACTTGATTGTGAAGGATGGGCTGACTGACGTCTACAATAAAATCCATATGGTAATTACTGCTTTTGAAGGAGAAATACCGGCTAGTATACAATACTGCTTGACTTTAAGTTCATTTTGAGAGAGTGCATGGGTAAGCTGGCGAGGGGGCAGAGGGGGAGAGAGGATCCCAGTCAGGCTCCGTACTCTGCGCAGAGCCTTCACGGGGCTCGAGCCCATGACCCTGGGATCGTGACCTGAGCCGAAATCGAGAGTTGGGTACGCAACCGATGGAGCCACCCAACTGTCCCTGCTTGACTTTTTATTTTTTTTATTTTTTTCTTAAAGTTTTTTTTTTTTTTTTAATGTTTATTTATTTTTGGGACAGAGAGAGAGCATGAACGGGGGAGGGGCAGAGAGAGAGGGAGACACAGAATCGGAAGCAGGCTCCAGGCTCTGAGCCATCAGCCCAGAGCCCGACGCGGGGCTCGAACTCACGGAACTTGAGATCGTGACCTGAGCTGAAGTCGGACGCTTTACCGACTGAGCCACCCAGGCGCCCCCCTGCTTGACTTTTTAAAATAAGTGTGTTTTGGAGAGGAAGGATGGGCTCTGTAAATGCTCATTTTCACCATTCGTTTTGGGAAAATACTGTCCTTTGCCCACTGCATCAGTTTGACTCTGTTGTTGAATAAACCGCCCCACCCGGGGGGATAGGGTGTGTCCTGACTTCTAATGAGGGATTCTACAGCTGTTGAATTTGCCTTTGAACTAGCAACTTCTGAGCTCACTCAAGGACCTGACGAGGAGACATGAGTGAAAAATTACCCGGTATCGAAAGAAGTGTATTTTTAGAAACTGAGTTTACCGGCTAACCACGGTTTTAGGTTATACAAAGTTGGTATTTTATAAGTTACGCCAAGTGAATTAGTTTGATAAAGATCCCAACTTGAATCAGGGGAACTGTGCCGAGAACACGGCTAAGAAGCTGCACATCACGCGCGAGGAGCAGGACGCGTACGCCGTGGGCTCCTACGGCAGGAGTCAGGCGGCCTGGGACGCCGGGAGGTTTGCCGAGGAGGTCGTTCCTGTCACGATTTCGGCGAAAGGTAGACGCGTGACGTTCCAAAATCGGTTTGATTTTTAGTGGACTTACATGTTGTGGAAGTCTGGTTTTAAATTAGTATGTTTTTATCCTTGTTCAACTGAGGACACAGATGGTTATGGTCACTAAAGTGAAACGTTGCCAGTTGAGAGAGAATAGAATTAAACCCAATTTAGTATCAGGTTCCACCTCCCCAGATTCCACTGAGAATAATACTTTCAATTCGAGAAACGGATTAAAAACCTTTGCAGTGTAAGTGACAGACCATATATTAGCCTTTTAAGTGAAACCGGGGATTTATTAGAAGGGCGGGGCTAGGCGGCTCTGGGCTCCACACCCCTTTGTCCCACCCGCATCCCCAGAGCCCCCTCTGTAGGGCTTGTGGTCACAGAGATCACAGGGCAGGTGCCCCCCCGCCCACCCCACCCCCCAACTCCAGCAGACTAAATCCACAGTGAAGTCTTGTTCCTTTGGTTTAGGTTACATTTCCATTCAGAAATGATGACTAGGCTCCGAATGACGGAATCGCCGGAGCCTCTCCCGACCCCAGGGTCAGGAGAGTGGGTCGTATCTGTGGTGGCAGAATAGGGAGGGAAGAGAACGAGGTGTGGCCACATCCAAGATCCGAATCATCCAACTATTTAATAAGCTCCTCTTTCAGTCACTCTCAGGGCCCAGGTGATGGAAGGTAGAGTGGAGTCCCCGGGGCGGTGCGAGGTGCACAGGCTCAGAGGAGGCCCAGGCTGCCCGGGTCCTTGCCCACGCATCGCACCGACTCACTGTGGTCTTGGCCGGTGATTACTTAAAAGACTTGTGTTTCAGGTAAACCAGATGTAGTGGTGAAAGAAGATGAAGAATATAGACGTGTTGACTTTAGCAAAGTTCCAAAGCTGAAGACCGTTTTCCAGAAAGAAAATGGTTAGTACTGTGAAATGAAGCGTGACAAAAAGAGGAGTTAATGTACCATAGCTAGTCTGGGAACCACCTAAGGATTTTTTAAAAAGTAATTCTAGAAAACATATAGCTGTTACTTAACATTTTCAGTTATGTCGGGCTCATGTGAAACGAACAAATTAGGTTTATTAAAAAAAAATCTTTAAAATCGCTTACTGGTTAATACCTTCAAAATAGAAATCCTAGGGAGGAGATTGTAGAATGGGTATAGAATGCAGTTTTTCATTCGCAGTTCATCTTGAAAGTGCATTGTGACATGAAAGTCGTTGAGATGTTAAATCCCTGTAAGATTCTTGACTAGGAAGCCGACAGCAGAGTTGTTCCCTGTTTTATCGCCAGTGCCAGGTAGGCCCTCAGTAACTGTCAAATGCTACCGTAAGTGGATGCCAGTGTTTAAGTTAATGCTTTTGGAATCCTTGAGAAGGTCAGTTCTGCTTTTAAAATTGGCTGTATATACAGTTGTCGTAACCCAAAGTTACTTTTCTGCCTTTCCTGATTGAGTTTCTCAATACCAACTATAGGAATGGATCAGTCGTCTTTATTTTTCAAAAAGCGTTTTATTTATTTTGAGAGAATGCATGCATGAGCAGGGGGAAGGGCAGAGAGAAAGGGGGGAACAGAATCCCAAGCAGGCTCTGTGCTGTCAGTGCAGAGCCTGAATCAGGGCTTGAACTCACGCACCGTGAGATCACCACCTGAGCCGAAATCCACTCGAACGCTTAACTGACTGAGCCACTCAGGCGTCCCTGGATCAGTCTTTTTTAAAGTATCATATAAAATTCATATTACAGAAACATATTTTTATATTTTTAGCTGCGGTCTACTGTAGGGTCTTTGTTGCAATTAAAAAAAAGAACCTGTTTAGTTGACATAGTTTACATACTGTAACATTCCGATGTTTAAAATGTTTGGTCGAGGGGCGCCTGGGTGGCTCCGTCGGTTGAATGTCTGACTCCTGATTGCTGCTCAGGTCATGATCTCACGGTTCCTGAGCGTGAGCCCCACTTCGGGCTCTGCACTGATGGTGCGGAGCCTGCTTGGGATGCTCTCTCTGCCCCTCCCGTGCTCACAAACGGACCCTCTCTCAAATAAACTTAAAAAGTTGAATGATCTTTAGAGTTCTTGACGTCTAACTTGAAGTGATTATAGAGAACAAGTACCTGGTTTTGATACTGAGTTTTTGCTTCTTTCTCTGGGGAGAAAAAATAGCGGGCTGGTCCGTATGTCTGAAGTGCAAGCCAGCACGTACCTAGTGCCATCACACACGTGTTTCTGAGCTAGCTTTGACCAGACGGGTCCAGAACTAACCCAAGGCACTCTTACACGAGTGTTAGAGTTAGCTCTGCGTGTGCTTCCCGGAAGCTGGAATTCTCGCCATGCATCGTGGTCATTTTTCACGCGGCAAACCACCCAGGCATTACCCTGCAGGAATTTATTAAATCGATCCTGGTGAATTCCGTGTGAAACTGTGTTCTCACCTCCTGCTCACTGGTGCTTGCAGGCACAGTAACGGCGGCCAATGCCAGCACGCTGAACGACGGCGCGGCCGCCGTGGTTCTGATGACTGCGGATGCCGCCAAGAGGCTCAGCGTTAAGCCGCTGGCAAGGATAGCGGGTAGGTCGTGTTCTCAGCTCGTTTATCCCTTCACGTCTGCATACTTCCCGAAGTGGGGTTTCCATGCTGGTAATACACGGTGTCTACACGTGTACCGTGTGATGGGATGTAACTCCTAGTGGGAGCGAGCAGCTCCTTTAACCTTTGTTACAACTTGCTTTACGGGAAGAGTAAGCTTTAAAAATTTTTGTCCTGTCCGATATGAGGAGTGGGAGAGTACAACGTACATGTTTTACCGTGGAACCAAGGGGAAAGGTAGTTATTAAAAGTGTACGAAATTAGGGACTAAGAAATAGCTCATAATAAATGCCCGAGAAGCTAGATTTCCTGTGTGACCTCGTCATACCCTCAATCTCGTTACACGTATTTCTAGTTGTAAAATCTGCTTTGCCTTCTCAATGTGTTAGACCAATACCATTTCGTTACTTACTAAAAGCCTTACAACTTCAGTTTTAGTCCAGGTCTTGGTTTCTTAACCTCAGCACTGTTGACATTTCGTAACCAGTGATTCTGTTGTTGAGGCTGTCGGGTACTTTGGATGCTTGGAGGCATCCTCACTGGATACGGCAGGACGTGGGATTCTGCCTGTTGCAGCACCCACGGTTATGTGTAGATCATGCCAGTGTCCCTGGAGGCCAGTTCCCTCCAACCTCCTACCTGTGAAAATCCATGGCTTTGATGACTAATGTGGTTTTATAAAGCATAGAATCCTAGAAAAGGAACAAATACGTTTACATCTATTAGGATTGGGAAGCTTGCATCTTTGCGTATTATATGTAACAACTGTTAGCGATCACTTGTACAAAAGATTTTAACGACCTATTAAATTTTTTAAACTCCAGCGTTTGCTGATGCTGCTGTGGACCCTATTGATTTTCCAGTTGCACCCGCATATGCTGTACCTAAGGTGAGAACAGATGAGGGCCGGTCCTCCGTTATGCCGGCCTCTGGTTTGTTTCTACCAACGCTGCAGGGTTTAGGTTTTCAGTGTCACTCGTCTGCTGAAGGACAGAGATAGCTTGGTTTTGAATCTTCCAACTTCTCCTGAAAATAATTTGAGCAATCCACAGACATCTTCAGTGGAACAGACAAAAACTGTGAATTATTTTTAAGTATGATGCTGAACCTCACACCTGGTGTGATGACCAGAGTAGGAGGTTGGCGTGGCAAGGGAAAAGGGGATACTGAGGGGCCTGGTTCTAGAATTCAAAGCACATATTCACTACTAGGAGGTCTCCATTCTGCAAGGGAACTGTCGGGAGCCGGTCTTAGAGTAAACCTAAAAACGGAAAACCTACATACTCCAAGCTATGGCTCTGATAAGGTCTCTCAGGGAAGTTGCTTTGTGTGCGTGGGGGGGAGGTCACAGGAAGAGACGGTGCTGAACGCGTTGAGGGGCTGAAGGATCGCGGAAGACTGCGCAAATAAATCCTTTCAGAAGGAGAGGGCGTCACCCTGAGGGAGAACTTGAGACCAGCAGTCACAGAGCGGAAATCAGTGAGGAAGAAGGGTAGAGAGGATCAGAAAGGATGGGAAGTGATGGTGTGGCAGCAGGGGGCAGATCTGAGAAAGGAACGGAAGGGCATGGTACGGCCTCTGAAAGTGAGTGCCGCCCTGGAGAGCAAGGGGGGTCAACAGGGATTCTGAAGGCAGAAGTGTGCTCCTGACCCTGGCCCGACTGAGAGCTCGACAGGTGGCCACGCTCAGGTGCCCTGTTGTTGCCTTAGGCTGTTGGAGCAGTAGAGCTTAAAATACTAAGCCTTCTGGAGGAAGAGAGGAAGGGGGAGGAATAGTTTCAAGTTCACAATAAAAGGGGAAATAGCCTGATTTTAGAGAGAGAATCATCATCCAGCCATTAATACCCCAAAGCCTTCCTGCATAGCTGAGGAACCACCAGAACAATAGCTGATAGAATAAAAGACCTGAAATAATTTACAGTGAAGGTACAACAGCTAAGAGTGTCTGTGCCCCTGCACCCCATGGCAACTTTTATAAAGGAGAAACTACAGGAGATGTAGAGAAAAACCCATGCTCTTTGATTTGGCAGACGAAGATCTGCAACCAAGCATCAAGGCAAATAGATCTCAAGGCTGTCAAGTCAGAATCCCCAAATAGAGAATACGTGTTCGTTTCAGGTACCCATGGAACATTCAAGAAAATTAAGTTGTTTCGCTGCAAAACAAATGCAAAGAAGATCCTTTGCTTGTAGTGCAGTAAGATGAGAAATTAAAAGCAGAAAATAAAAAGGCCCTTCCTCCTGGAAACTAAGAAACTCCAAATTTAAATATCTGTTGCATGAGGGGGAAATAGAAACCCAAATTGCGGAATTCCAAGAAAACAGTGAAAATAAATGTTAACTGTAAAATAAAATTTTTAGGTTCTTAAAGATGCAGGATTGAGAAAAGAGGATATTACAATGTGGGAAGTAAATGAAGCCTTTAGTCTGGTGGTGCTAGCCAACATGAAAATGCTGGAGCTTGACCCCCAAAAAGTGAACATCAACGGAGGTGCCGTCTCTCTGGGACATCCGATTGGGTAGGTGGTTCTGGAAACACCTGCGTCTGGGCTAGTGGCCACTTAACGATCTTTGTATCTCTGTCTAAACCAGACTGCTTCCTGCTCATTCCTATTACTCTTAACCGTTTCCTTCCCAGCGTCCTTGAAAGAGCAAACCCCACTTGTGATAGGACTTGACACCGAACACAGCCATGTCACTGTTGCCTAAGAACGGTTAGTTTTACGATGAAGAAGATTATTTAAAAGTAAAGTCTACGCTTGGGCTTTTAAAAAAAGCCCTAACTGGGGCGCCTGGGTGGCGCAGTCGGTTAAGCGTCTGACTTCAGCCAGGTCACGATCTCGCGGTCCGTGAGTTCGAGCCCCGCGTCAGGCTCTGGGCTGATGGCTCGGAGCCTGGAGCCTGTTTCCGATTCTGTGTCTCCCTCTCTCTCTGCCCCTCCCCCGTTCATGCTCTGTCTCTCTCTGTCCCAAAAATAAATAAAAAACGTTGGAAAAAAAAAAAAAATTTAAAAAAAAAAAAAAAAGGCCCTAACTGTTCTGGAAACCTCTCTCTCCGGTTTAAGAAAAGGGGTCAAATTCTGCTGTCTGTAATGAAAGCCTTTTTTTCTTTTTAATGTTTATTTCTGAGACAGACACGCAGGGGAGGGGCAGAGAGAGAGGGAGACGCAGAATCTGAAGCAGGCCCCAGGCTCTGAGCTGTCAGCACAAGAGCCCGATGCGGGGGCTCCAACTTGCGGACCGTGAACCCCGAGATCATGACCTGAGCCGAAGTGGGACACTTAACCGACTGAGCCACCCAGGGGCCCCTAGACTTTTCAAGTTAATTTGGAATTGAAACAGGTTTTGGTTATATATTCTATAATTTATTAAAGACCAAAATGATCTCTCCGTCCCAGGATGTCTGGAGCCCGGATTGTCATTCATATGGTTCACACCTTGAAGCCAGGGCAATATGGTCTTGCCAGTATCTGCAACGGAGGAGGAGGGGCTTCTGCCATGCTGGTCCAGAGGCTGTAGAACATCCGCGTGTCCAGAGCAACAACCTGAGGTGGCTCGAAGGGCCCGGCGCCACCAGTATGACGAAGTACCCGAGGTCAGGCTGTAACAAGATCATCTGTTTGGGGTTTTATTTTCTTAACTTTTTTTAATAACAAGGTCAACTCTCAAATCTTTTGAAATTCTAAATAAATTTTTTCTTCTCTAAATCTTTGGTAATCTTGAAAAGTTTAAAATACTTTTGTTATAAAGTTATACTAGTTGAAACACCAGTGTTCAGTATTAGTGACTTTTAAGTAGAAGCTTCCCTTTGAGACAATCGTAATTTAAGAATCCCACGCAGATTCCACACTGTCAACACAGAGCCCACCGTGGGGCTCAATCTCACGGAACCGTGAGATCAAGTCAGATGCTTAACCGACTGAGCCACCTCGGTGTCCCTCCTTGCAGCCTCTTCAAAGTGAGGGCAGCTGTTCTGTCACACCGGCAGGGCCTCCTACCATTAATGAAGAAGCCACAGGTAGTGTGGTCAATGTTGCTGGAAACAGGAAGATAACCATGTGCTCAGGTCTCGGATGGGTACAACTTCTCCTATCAGCAGGCAGGATTTAGGAGGACAGGGGTCTGAGAAGATCCTGGGCATTGCACTCTGGATTACGAAGGAAGGGAACAGACTGCCTATTCCGGTATGCCACAGTGCCTGTCCTTAAGCACTTGAATTTCTTGAATTTCTTGAATTTCAAGAATTCTTGAATTTGAAATTCTTGAAATGTCTTGAATTTCATTTCCTCTGGGAAAAAAAAAACTACACTCTAGGCAGAGGCTGGGCTACGGATGCCAGCCTCAGCTGCAGAGCTCCCTCTGCAGGGAAAGCTCCTGTTCAAGCTGAGGTGGGCAGTGGGGAGTGGGCGCGGCGGGGGGAGGGGCAGAAACGGTCACTGTGCATAGTCTCCTGGCAAATACTTCATTATGCATCCTTACCTTAGAAGGAAAAGGCAACATAAGGAAAAAAAGTTTTCTTTTTAAAAAATGTTTGTTTTTGAGAGGAGAAGGACGCAAAATCCAAAGCAGGCTCCAGGCTCTGAGCTGTCAGCACAGAGCCTGACGCACGGCTTGAACTCATGAACTGTGAGATCATGACCTGAGCTGAAGCTGGACACTTAAGTGAGCCAGCCAGGCGCCCTGAAAAAAATGTTATTAAGATTCAAATAATACTTAAAAAAAGTATCTGTAGAGCAGTCACAGCTAACGTTTGTGGCTCAACCTGGACTAACTCCTTTAATTCTCACAAAGACTCTCAAGAGGGTAGGTACTATTATTCTCTCTACTATACAGACGAGGAAACTGAAGCACGGAGTAGCTGAGGTGGATACAAATCCAAGCAGAACTCCAGAGCCCAAGTTCTTTACTCGCTGCGCTCGGTAAGTATCTGCCGTGACTGTAACGTGAGGTGGGTAACATACACAAGAAAAGAAAACCCAAAATATGTTAGGATACTTCACTGAAGACTAACAGAATTAACACTGCATCTAAAAGTCCGTGATCTGGAAAAGCTCTCTGCTAATTCTGGGGAAAAACTGAGAGGAAAAGAAAAAAAGAACCAACCAGTAAATGGTATTCTTTAAAAAACAAAAACCTGCGGCACTCCCATCTTTAAGTACTAAGTGGGCAGGTTGGGAAGGCCTTTCGTTAGCAAAATTAATGAACAGAATCATACGAAGATATTCTGGAGAAAACATCTAGGTAGAAAAATGAGTAGCCTTAGTCCTTATTTGTTAAACACTAGAATACATGTGACCTACAGATTTTTATTGAAATAAAGTGTTAAAGATATGAGAAATCTTTAGGTATGCAAGAGCTTTGATATCTCCTCCAAAAATGACTAAATTTATTACCAGCACATAGGAAGAAGAATCAAAATGGTATTTTTGAGGGAGACAGAGGATCTGAACCATGCTGGTTCTTGCTGCCAGCAGAGCCCAATGTGGGGCCTGGAACTCATAAACCGTGAGATTATGACCTGAGCTGAAGTTGGGACGCTTAACCCACTGAGCCACCCAGGCGTCCCTAAAGTAGCTTGCTTGCTAGCTTGCTTTATTTTTAAAGATTTTTTTTTTTTTAACGTTTATTTATTTTTGAGACAGAGAGCATGAATGGGGGAGGGTCAGAGAGAGAGGGAGACACAGAATCCGAAACAGGCTCCAGGCTCTGAGCAGTCAGCACAGAGCCTGATGCGGGGCTTGAACTCACGGACCGCAAGATCACGACCTGAGCCGAAGTCGGATGCTTAACCGACTGAGCCACCCAGGCGCCCCTGTTTTTTAAAATAAGCTCTGTACCTGATGGGGCTTGAACTCATGATCCCAAGATTAAGAGTCATGTACTCTACTTGCTGAGGCAGCCAGGTGCCCCCAAATTAAAAATTTTTAAAGTTTAAAAGGACTGGCTGGGGAGAAAGGGAATGTAGGGGTAAAATAGGAGTTTTTATATATATATATATATGTATGTATACATATATATATATATATACATACATATATATATATATACTATATATGTATGTATACATGTATATATGTATATACATATATATATATATGTATGTATATATACATACATATATATATATATATACATACATATATATATACACACACATATATATACGTGTATATATATATATACACACATATATGTATGTATATATATACATGTATATATGTATATATATATATATATGCTAAATAAAGGCAAATGCCGTTAGAGTATAAACATGAGTTCTATAAAATGAATCACCATAGAATATAAAAGCTGAAAAAATTAGAGGGTTGGCATGTATCACAAATTATGAGAAGGCAGAAAGTGTTAAAATAGGACTTTCTGTATAAAGAAAGGACTATTCAAAACAAAGTTCTAGAGAACCTGAAGACAGACCAGAGAGGCCAGCAGACTCTATCTCTGATTTCTCGCTTGAACCCACTGCACATTGCCGGCATCTTCCTAGAAGTAGTGTGTACATTTGGTGTCCCACATTTTGCAGCTGCCACTCAAAGGTTGGGTACTTGCATCACTTGGCTTTGGGGGGGCAACAGGGCCTGCACTCCTGGGTACTAGAGAATGGCAGCAAATAACCCATTATTAATGGGTGCAGGAGCATCCCCACAGGCTCCAGTGCACAGGGAGGGGGGCAGAGAAGGCTATTCTTTGGTTTCTCTCTGAAAGGGCCCTAACCACCTGCCTTCCCAGCTGCTGCCGGACAGTGCAGCCTTCACTCATGCCTCTGATCCTCCCTTCAGGTCATTCAGGTATGGGTGTGCCCTCAGGTACTGCGAGCCACTGAGAACGGCAGCAGGACAGTCACAGAGTAAGAGAACAAAGAACTCTGGCCAGGCTAACTGATCTGGTTCATCTCCTACACAAGGTCACCATCAAGACTTGGAGGGGTTGTTGTATGTAATGTGTGGAAACCAAAGAAAAGAGTCCAGGAAAATGGAAAGAACAAGATAAAACTGAACTAGCCTTCATGAAACAGAGACCAGTGATTTACCTGATAGAGTTCAAAATAATAGTCATAAAGATCCTAACTGCGGTTAGGAGAACAATATATAAACAAGGGCAGTATTGCAAAAAAGAGAAAGTATAAGAAAGTATCAAAGAGAAATCAGAGCTGAATACAGTAACTGAACTGAAAACTTCAGTTCAGCAGCAGACTTGACCCTGTGGAAGAAAGGATCACCAAAGTCAGGACGATAAAACTCCTCTAATCAGGAGAGTAAACAGAATGAAGGTGACTTAAAGGACTTATGTGAAAATATCCAGGGGACAAATACATGCATTACCAGAGTCCCAGAAGATAGGGGCCAGGAGCTTATTCGAGGAAATAATGGTTGAAGTCCCTCATCTGGGGAAGTGACCAGAAATCCACATCCAGGGAGCCCCCAGAGTTCCAAATAAGATGAATCCACAGAGCTCCACATCAAGACGTACCATAATTGTGAAAAGTTATAGCCAAGGAGAAAATCTTCGATGCAGCAGAGAAAAAATGATTTGTTACCTACAAGGGAAACTCCGTAAGACTATCAGTGCAGTTTTCAGCAAATTGCAGCCAGAAGAGACTGGCAGGATCTGTCCAAAGTGCTGAAAGAAAAACAATGCCAACCAGTACTTTACCCAGCAGAGTTGTCTTTGACATTTGAATGAGAGTTTTTTAGACAAGAGCTGAGAGTTCAACACCACTAGGCCACTGTTACAAGAAATGCTAAAGGGACATCTTCAACCTGAAACAAAAGTAAGCTAATTAGTAACAAGGAGACATTTGAAGGTTTAAGTGTCCCTGGTAAAGACAAATAGAGTGAAATTCAGAATACTCTAATGTTGTAATGGTGGTGGGTACGTCACTTGTAACTGTAGTAAGAAGGTTAAAAGGCAAAAGTATTAAAATAAGTATAACTACAAATATTTTAATGGTTGCATAAGGTAAAAATAGCGACATCAAAACCAGTGTGGTAGGGGAATGTACAAGTGTGGTTTTTGTATGCATTTGAAGTTAGTTGTTATAGCTTAAAATGAACTATTACAAATGTCCTGGTGGCACCTGGGTGACTTAGTGGGTTGAACACCAACACTTGATTTTGGCTCAAGTCATGAACCCAGGGTTGAGGGATCAAGTCCTGATTTGGGTGGAGCCTTCTCTCTCTCTGGGGAACCTGATGGCTCAGTTGGTTAAGCATCCGACTTCAGCTCAGGTCATAATCTTGAGGTTTATGAGTTCGAGTCCCATATAGGGCTGTGTTGTCAGGGCAGAGCCTGCTTTGGATCCTGTGTCCCACCCTCCTCCTCTGCCCCTCCCCCACCTGTGCACACACGTGCTCTCTCTCTCAAAAATAAACAAAAAATTCTCTTTTCCCCCTCTGCCTCTCTCCCCTGATGGGGATTTCTAAAAATTAAAAAAAGGATACTTAACTGCCTTATGTAAGCCTCATGGTAACTGCAAAACAAACACCTATAGCAGATACACAAAAAGATAGAGTCAAAAATTTACCAAATCACAAAGGGAGAGAGAGGTGAAAAAGGAAACAAAGGGATTACACAACAGCCAGAGAACAGTTAACAAAATGGCCATAGTAAATCCATACCTGTAAATAATACCTTTAAATACAAAGGAACTGAATTCTCCAATCAAAAGATACAGAGTAGCTGAATGGAGAAACAAAGACTGGACTATATGCTGCCTGCAAATAACATACTTCAGCTTCAAGGGCACAGACTGCAAGTGAAGTGTTGAAGATGATATTCCATGTACGGAGGCCAAAGAAAGCACGGAAGCTATACTCACATTGGACAAATTAGACTAAGACATAGAGGAGGCAGGGGTCAAGCCAACAGGAGGCTAAACAGTTTCAAGTATTGATGCACCTGACACAGGGGCATGATATAATTAGGAAGGGACTTCAGGAACCTCTTTCAATAATGGAAAGATTGTCCAGACATAAAATCAAAAAGGAAATACTGCACTTAACATGTTAGACCAGATGGACTTAGATATTTACAAAACATTCCATCTAACAGCAGAATCCACATTCTTCTCAAGTGCACATGGAACACTGTCTGGGATAGATCATGGGTCAGGCCAGAAAAGAAATCGTGGTAAGTTTAAGGTGATCGAAATACTATCCAGCATTTTTTCTAACATTGGTATAAAACTAGAAATCAATTACAAGAAGAAAAAGTGAAAAATTCACAATTATGTGGAGATTAAAAACCATTAAACGGAATCCATGGATCAAAGAAATCAAAAGAGAAATAAAAAAAAATATTGACACAGGGGCACCGGGCTGGGTCAGTTGCCAGAGCATGTAACTCTTGATGGTGGGGTTAGAAATCTGAGTTTCATGTTTGGTGCAGATTACTCAAATGTAAAATTAGAAGAAAATGTTGACTGACACAAGTGAAAATGGAAATACAACATACCAGAACTTACGGGATGTAGCAAAAACAGCTCTAATAGGGAGGTTCACAGTGACAAATGCTCACATTAGGAATCAAGAAAGATCTCAAACACACTACACCTCAAGGAGAAGAAAACAAAGCAACCTTTAAGTTAGTAGAAGGAAGGAAATAACAAATACCAGAGTGGAAATATATGAAATAGATACAAAAATGACAACAGAAAAGACCAATAGAGCTAAGAGCTGTTTTTTGTTGTTTTTAAAGCAGAAACAAAAACTATTAGCTAGACTTAATAAGAGAACTTGCTTTGGCAGCAAATATACTAAAAATGGAATGAAAATAAGAGAATTAAATATATAAAAGTCTAAATGAAGGAGACATCACACAAATACCACACAAATACAAAGGATAATAAGAGGCTACAATGAATAATTCCCAACACATTGGAAGACTCAGAAGCAGATAAATTGCTAGAAACACACAACCTACTAAGAATGAATCATGAAGAAACAGTATCTGAACAGATCAATTAACAGGACATTGATTCAGTAATCAAAAACCTCACATGGAAGTCCAGGACCAGACAGTTCCACTGCTTAATTCTATCAAGCATTTAAATAGAAGAAATCATTTTATGAGGACAGCACTACCCTGATAACCAAAACCACACAAGGACACTACAAGAAAGAAAATTACAGACTAATCCTTCATGAACACAGGTGCCAAGAGCCTGAACAGCATATTAGCCAATCAAATTCTACAGCATATTAAGCAGATCACATATCACAGTCAAATGAGATTTATTCCAGGGATGCAAGTGGATGATGGTTTAGTATCTGCAAATTCATGATACATCATTAACGAAATAAAGTGTAAAAATGATGTGATCATCTTTACAGATGAAGAAAAAGCATTTGACAAAACAAAAAAATCTGATAACTCCCAACATACTGGATATAAGAAGAATATGCCTCAACTTAATAAAGATCATCTATGATAAGCCCACAGCTAATATACTTTCAATAATGGTTGAAAAGCTCAAGGTCTCATCTCCAAAACATGAACAAGGATACCCACTTTCATCAATTTTATTCAGTAGATTGGAAGTCCTAGCCAGAGAATTATGCAAAGAAAAGAAATAAAAAGCATGAAAGTCAGAAGGGAACTAAAACTGTCTCTATTTGTAGATAATATGACATACAGAACACACTAAAGACTATCAAAGTAACTGTTAAAACTAATAGACGGATTTGGTACAGTTGTAGGACATAAGACCAATATACAAAAGTCCACTACATTTTTATACACTAAGTCTACTAACAGGGACATTAAACAAACAATCCCATTTACAATTTTATCAAAAAGAATAAAGTATCTAGTAATACCTTTAACCAGGGAGGGGAAAGATCTGTACACTGATACTATTAAGACATTTACGAAAGAAACTAAAGAAGAAACAAATGGAAAGATATTCCATGTTGATGGACTTCAACAAAGAATCTGAAAATTTGTTGTATGGAACTACAAGAGAGCCTGAATAGCCAAAGCAATCTTGAGAGAGAATATAGACAGAGGTACCACACTTCTTGAGTTCAAACAAAATTACAGTAATCAAAACAGTATGGTACTGGCATAAAGCAGACACAAAGATGAATGGAATAGAGGAGTTAGAAGTAAAACATGCAACATGTGATCAATTAACTTATGACAAAGAGACAAGAATATAAAATGGGGAAAGGACGGTCTCTTCAATTAATGGTGTTGGAAAAACTGGGTAGCCACATGCAAGAGTGAAACTAGACCCTTTCCAACATACACAAAAATTACCCCAAAATGTAAATTAAAAGCTGAAATCTAAGATCCGAAACTGTAAAACTTCTAGAAGAATACACAGAAAGTGACCATCTTTCCTCCCAAGATTTTACTTAAATTCAAGTTTAGTTAACATACAGTGTAGTATTGGTTTCAGGAGAAGTTAGTGATTCATCACTTACATAGAACACCCAGTGCTCATCACAAGTGCCCTCCTTAATACCCATCACCCATTTAGCCCATCCCCCACCAACCTCATTGAAAGTGACCTTGGCAATGGTATTTTGAATTTGAAACCAAAAGCAGAGGCAGCAAAAGCAAAAAAAAAAAAAGGAAACAAATGGGCCTACATCAGACTAAAAAGCTTAGGCACAGCCAAGGAAACCAGCAAAAAGAAAAGACAACATATGGAATGGGACAGAATATTTAGAAACCATGTACCTGATAAGGAGTTAATGTTCAAAAGGAACTCCCATAAGTGAATAGCAAAAAACCAAGCCAACTAAAAAATGGGCAGAGGATCTGAAGAGAGCTTTTTCCAAGGAAGACGTATAAATGAGCAGGGGGTACATGAAAAGGTGCTATCAGTAGTCACCTGGGAAAGGAAAATCAAAACTACAATAACGTATCATGTCACACCTAGTAGAATGGCTACCACTGAAAAGACAGAAGCACTGGTAAGGATGTGGAGAACAGAACCCCTGTGCACTGTTAATGAGAATGTAAACTGGTGCAGTCATTATGGAAACAGTGTGGAGTTTTCTCAAAAATTAAAGACAAAAAATCAGAAAAAATAGGAAAAAAAAATATTCCAAGGAAATGAAAACAGGACGTTGAAAAGGCATGATCCACAGTAGCTAAGATACGGAAACATCTAAGTGATAGTCAACAAATGAACATATAAAAACAGAGGTGGTAAATATATGCAATGGAATATTCAGCCACGACAAAGAGAAATTCTGCATATGCAACAACATGGATGGATCTTGAGGGCATTATACTTAGTGAAATAAGCCAGAGAAAGACAAATATTGCATGCTATCACTTATATGTGGAATTAAAAAAGTCGAACTCCTAGAAACAGAGAAGGAGAGGTGTTGCTAGGGGTTGGGGTAGGGGGGAGTGGTGGGTGGAACCAGGATTTTGTAAATGGGTATGTACAACATTTCAGTCTAATGTGAATATGCTTTCGGGATCTAATATATGACAACAGTGGGTAATACTGTATAGTTGAAATTTTCTAAGAGCTCAAAGGTCACACACACCCAAAAAGATAAACATGGGAGGTGATGGATGTGTTTGATGGGAGGAATCCTTCCAAAATGTACTGCAGATCCACTCATGATGTACACTTTAAATATTTTAACAATTTTAATCATCAATTTTAACTCAATAAAGCTGAAAAAAAAAAATGACAGTGATAGTTATGACAGTGACAGACTGCCCTAAGCAATATAGGAAAACAAATGAAGCGAAAACTGTGGCCAAGGGGCGTCTGGGTGGCTCAGGTGGTTGAGAGTCCGACTTGATTTTGGCTTAGGGCATGATCTCATGGTTCATGAGTTCAAACTTCACGTTGGGCATCTCTACACTGACAGCATGGAGTCTGCTTGGGATTCTCTGTCTTCCTCTCTCTCTGTCTGGCCCCCTCAGAAACAAACATTAAAAAAAAAAAAAAAAAGAGTTAAATAAAAAGAAAACCATGGCCAAGATCATTCTATGGGAAAGTAAAGGTTTAGGACAAAAGAGTAAAAAACAAAGGTAGATAGAATTTGATAGCACAAAATTAAAGATCAAACCTAAGCATATTTATAACGAGAATATTTGTTTTTTGGCATCCATGCAAGATTTACAGAAATATCAACTTATCTTCTTACCAGAATAAAAACAAATTTTTAGGCAAATAAAGCATGCTTATTCTAAGTAATTAAGTTAACATATAAAAAATAACAAGAATAGGAAAGTACTTACCCTATCTTCCAAATCTTGATGTATTAAGTTGAAATCAGAACTAAATTCATAGCCTTAAATGCTTGCATAGTTTTAAAAGGAAAAAAAAAGCGAGATAACTCTTGATTCAATTTAAGAAGTAAAACATGCAGAAGAACTCTGAAGAAAATAGCAAACATTTAAGAATAAACTACAAATTAGCCAATCAGAACAGTATACAATTTTTAAATTTAAGAGGTGATTTTGTCAAAAAATTAATCTCTAAAAAGAATGGGGTAAGATTTAGAGGAAAAACATGGTATTTAATTCAGAAGAAAGCTCCAAGCCTGGTTATACCCATCAGCCTAGAAGAAGTCTTGGGGAAATAAAATGAATTATGAATTGCTTCTGCAAAAGCCTGCAGGCTTAGGTGATTCAGTTTCAAAGAATAATTATTTCCCGTTCTCAATAATCTGTTGCAGAGTACAGAAATAAAAAACAGCATTGGTAGCTAGTTGTGAAGGTGCTTATTATGTTCCATTGACCTAAATGCTCTACATAAATTGTCTTAAACATCACATTAATCCTAAAACAAGTACTATTTATTATTCCAATATTCAGATAAAGTGGAAAGACACAGAAAGTTTCAAATTCATTGAAAAACTGGCATAAGCTTGAAACCAATCTCATTATAAACATTAAAATGCTGACAAATCAAGTTATATTTAAAGAATCACTAAGATTGCAAAGTATACAATATTAGAATATAAAAACAAATTCATGAATTTAACAATATTTTAATTGATGTTAGAACAGCACCTAATTAAGCTGAACAAATACTCCTGATGTAAATTCTTAAAACACTGCAAACAAAATCCAACACTGTATTGAACATTCTCTTTAAAATGAGGAATAAGACATGGAAGTCTACTTTGATCATTACTAGTTGTACTTGAAGGGCTAATCAGTGTGGTAAGAAGAAATGAAATTAGTTAATAATTATTTAGGGATGATACATCCTTGTTAAGTAAAAAGTAAGCATCAGGAAAGCCATGGCTCTCATAGAGCTCACTTTGTTAAGGGGCTCAAATATAAAATCTAAAACACAAAGATTTCCTACAGTAATCAAGCTGGTGTGTTACTGGCACATCTTTAAAATGTAGACCAATGGTACAAACTTCCAGTTATAAATTAAGTCATGGAGATGAAAAGTACAGCATTGGGAATACAGTCAATGACGTTGTGATAATGTTCGACAGATGGTGACTACACTTATTGTAGTGAAGACCAAGTCATGTGTAAAGTTGTTTGCATCAATGTTATATACCTGAAAGATAACACTGTAGGTTAATGATATTTCAGTTAAGAAAAAAGATGTCCAGAGGCAAACTCACACATACACAGTTTATCAGCTCCTGACAATGGGAACAGTATGACATATTTGGGAAAGGACAGTCTTTCTCAGTACTGGTGTTGGGTTAACTGGATATCCATATGGAAAATCATTTCCAGATGGATGCTTAATGAAAACACAAAAGGCTGACCAATAAAACTGCTAGAAGAAAAACATGGTAAAATATTCAGACATTGGACATCCATGGACTTGTATCTAGAACACAGAAATGTACGCATCAGTAAGAAAAAGGCAGACAACTCAATACAAAAGTGGTCAAAAGACACAAACAGAGGGGCGCCTGGGTGGCTTGGCCAGTTAGTGCAGTGCAGGGGCTCTGCACTGACAGCACGGAACCTGCCTGGGATTCTCTCTCCCTCTCTGCCCCTCCCCTGCTCACTCTTTGTCTCAAAAAAAAAAAAAAAAAAAAAAAAAAAAAAAAAAAAAAAAAAAGACATGAACAGATACTTCACGAGAGGAAATAAACTATCCAAATGGCCAATAAGCGTTTGAAATGGTGTTCAATTGTCAGGAAGAACCAAAATAAAACTGCATTATGATGTCAATATACACCATCAAAATGGCTAAAATGAAAATACCGATTACTGACAATGATGTAAAACAAATGGAACTCTTTTTACAATGTTGATAGTGGCACAATTTAGCAAAACCACTCTGGGAAACTGAAAAATGTGAATAAGGCTGTATATGTGTAACCCGCTAAGCCAGCAACCCTACTCCTGAGTATATAACCAACTGAGAAGTGTAATACATTCACCCCAAAAACGTACAAATATATTCAATTCTATTCATAATAGCTCCAAACTGAAATGTTCAACTCTAAAATGGATTAACTTAAAATACATAGCATTGAAGATGACATCCGAACTACATACGAGTGGATCTTGCAATATTGAGCAAAAGAACTTTTTATAAAAGACTGTAATATTGCACGAATACATTCACACAGAGTTAAAAAAAAAAAAAAGCTCAAATTACGGTGTATATATAAACCAAGACAATTATTACCCTTGGGGTGAGCAGTCACTAGAGGAAGTATGAAGGGCCTCTAGGGTATTGGTAATGTTCTGGTCTTCATCTGGATGATTAAGTGGATGTGTGTACTTTAAGGAAACCCACTTTAGTATGTGAACTTAACAGCTGGCACACTCTGTTATTTTATGCTTCCATACAGATTTTACACTAGCTAAAAAACAATAACCAGTTAGAACGAGAGTTCTCTAAAAATAGCAACAACAACAAAATACTCTGTTTAGCAAGAAATTTATGAGGCTAGCGGCAACTACAAAGCTATAGATATATACCGTATTGCCCTTACCATTTGCCTCTTTCATTATCAGGGTTAATGTACTTCAAATCGATATTCCAAAAGAATTAAAACATTTAAAAAAATGTTTTTAGTTTTGAGAGAGAGAGAACACTAACAGGGGAGGGGCAGAGATAGAGGGAAAGAGAGAATCCCAAGCAGGCTCCACACTGTCAGCCCAGAGCCTGATAAGGGGCCTGAACCCACAAACCATGATATCATGACCTGAGCTGAAACTGAGTTGGGATACTTAACTGACTGAGCCACCCAGGCGCCCCCCACAAAAGAATTTTAATTCTAAAGAAAACTAGTGATTCTAAACAGTTAACCAGGACACATGGCAGGAGTGAGTACTTGAAAAGAATAGTAGTTATAATGGACACAAAGCTATAATCATTTAATCAATGGCACAAAATCTATACACCACAGTATATAGTATACATACGTATAAATTTTTTTTCATGTTTATTTTTCAGAGAGAGAGAGACAGAGTGTGAGCGGGGGAGGGTCACAGAGAGAGGGAGACACAGAATCTGAAGCAGGCTCCAGGCTCTGAGCTGTCAGCACAGAGCCTGAGGCGGGGCTCGAACTCACGGACTGTGAGATCGTGACCTGAGTTCAAGTTGGCCGCTGAACCAACTGAGCCACTCAGGTGCCCCTATGCATAATTTTTATTAATGTTTATTATTTTTGAGACCGAGACAGAGACACGAGTGGTGGGGACAGGCAGAGAGAGAGGGAGACACAGAATCTGAAGAAGGCTGCGAACTGCCAGCACAGAGCCCACAGCAGGACTTGAACCCACAAACCGTGAGATCGTGACCAGAGCCGAAGTCGGATGCTCAACTGACTGATCCACCAGGTGCCCCTGTATGTATAAATTTAATGTAGGTGCAGCGTCTTTGGTCTTATACCTTTAAGGTTAGCTGGGTTTCATGATTCATAATATTCAGGATTTTTAAAAAGTAACATGATGTGTGTATCATACCCAGTTGAATCTCAAACAGCACACTAAGCACATTACTACTTTTCTAGTAAAACGTGAATATCCATACCAAATGAGATAAAGATTCATGTAGCCTCATGTCAAATCAGGTCAGGTTTTGCCATAAAATGATTTTGATGCTAAACAGGGGAAAAAATTGGTGTCAGAACCTTTTGGATTTTAAAACTGTGAGTCAGAGATTGTGGATCAGGACAGAGTAAGGGAGACATCGTAAGCAGATGCATGTGAAGAGAGAAACCTTATTTTAATTATAGAATCAAATGGTTAAATATTTAGGGAAAAATTAGACTTTGATCCTTACCTCAGACCAGATACTAAAAAAATTTTTATATGGGTTAGGAGCTAATACCTAATTTTAATAAATCAAGAAATAAAAGCCTAGAAACCAGTGATGACATTCTTCACTGTATCTCTGGTAAGGGAGAAACCGATGCTGTGGAAGAAATGACAAACTGAAAAAATTTTCTGCAAGAATTTGGGAAAATATTTTGAGATCCTTAAAAAAAATGTGCACTCAGTTTTTAATTTGGTAATTCTGCTCTCCTAAAATGTCTCCTAGGGGCGCCTGGGTGGCTCATTCAGTTGAGCGTCTGACTTCGGCTCAGGTCATGATCTCACAGCTTGTGAGTTCAAGCCCCATGTGGGGCTCTGGGCTGGCAGCTCAGAGCCTGGAGTCTGCTTCGGATTCTGCTTTGGATCCCTCTCTCTCTGCTTCTAATACACTCGCATTCTGTCTCCGTCTCTCTCAAAAATAAATAAACATTAAAAAAAATTAAAAAAAAATAAATAAAATGTCTCCTAAGGAAGCAACTGATAACACAAACAAATAATAACTGGTTACAAATCTGTCCGTGCTATTTTTTTTTTAAACTTTCTAAGCTTTTAAATCATTCATAAATTAAAATCATGACTCTTAATGGCTGTCATATAAATGTTTTTCTTTTTTCTGTTGGTAAAAACTGGAAAATGCTTGGTATTATGTGAAGTGAAAAACAGCATTAGGATGTTATATTTACAGTTCAGCTATACAGAGAAAATAATTTAGGAAAAAAGCATGCCAAATGTTAACTAGTGTTTATAAAAAGAAACAAGGTCTATGAGGAGAAAAAGCCTTGGGGGCGCCTCGCTGGCCCAGTCGGCAGAGCATGTGACTCTGAATCAGGGGGTTGTGAGTTTAAGCCCCACGTTGGGCACGGAGCCTACCTAAAAAAAAGGAAAGAAAACAAAAAGGCTAATAATAAAGTGAAAACTTCATGCGGAATTTCAAGAAGCTGAGGCTATGGCTGAAAGATGGTGGCTTGAGAAATAATGAATGTAAAATATATAATAATATTGCATTTTAATTTACTCCTTATAAAAAATAAAATCTTATCCTCCCCTAAGAGTCATGACATCTAGCGTTTGGCCGAATGCTGATGGATGCTCTTCCCATGTACAACTTCAACATACTAAAAGGTTCTAATAATATCCGGGCTAAAATAGTCAAACACTTTAATTACAAGAATTCCCAGATTTAATACATGACTACATTAATCAGTAAGTAATGTCCACAATGAAGAGTAGATCCTTACGTGTACTTAACAAAAGTAGGCATAAGTTGTTTATAGTATATATACTCTGATCCAAAAACGTAGTCCCCGGGCACCTGACTGTTAAAATAGATTACCGAGTATACGCTACAACTAAGTTCAGGACTTTGGACTTTTAAGGTAAAATGGAGGTTATGGTTTTACTCTTGAACGTGAATGCAAGTTCCAAGTACAGGTTGTTTTTGGACTATATCTAATGGCTCCTGGCTGGTGACCTAACAATCTTGAATAAAGCAAACTTTATTTGTATGTGAATTCTTAGTACTTAGCAAATACTAATACATATTAATTGAATGAGAAGAAAATCTGTATTTTCCAACATCATGTGAACTTGTGAAAAAGTGGCTTGCAAAGGAATTTAATCAAAGTATCTAAATGAGAATGACTGCCAATATAAAGTAGTTCAAACTTTTGAAGTTACTGAAAATATTTATTCAAACCTAACTGTAGTACAGTATCACACTGAGTTAAATAAACATTACGTGTATGATATGTAGTTCCTTATGAATAGACCACTGCCATATCATAACTCACAAGACAAATTTCTGCAGTAAGATTCAGCAATTATGACATGATTTCCACACTGAGAGAGAGAAGTAGGATGCATTTAGTTTCTTGAAGGCCCAGTATAAAAAAATAAGGCCGAGGAAAAGGACTCTTTAACAACATACACACCTGTAGAAAAAAATCCTGATATACTGATATTTAACCAAACAGAAAGCACTTAAGAGAATATACTTTAATCTAGGCACAATTGGTCACATATTAAAGATAATTTCTGTTCTCATAAAGATTTAAACGAATTTTTCAACTTAACTGATGCATGTGAGTCTGAAACAGAGAAGGCACCTCTTTCATTCTCCTTAAGGACTCTGTGACAGTAACTCTTCGTAACACCTTAGGGGGCACTATATCTAAGTATAGACACAGTTATGTAACAGCCCATTTTAGGAGAAACTACATTAAAATATAAAACTATGATTTTTCTTTTTTACATCTTATGATGGACACAGCTTCCCAGACGATGGCCCTCCACACAAGCTTTAACCCAGAACACAAGACTTAAATCAAATGTGCACTGGTCACTACTACGTAAGAAGTGCTATGGATTAGTGCAATTCTTCAAATCCCCAGTATGTGGGGGAAAAGGATATACATACCAAGAAGTCTCAACTACCACATGAATAGACTTTGTATGGCTCAACAGTCTAAACATTTAAAGTTCTGTAAAAGATCTCAAAAGTTATAAACAAAAGATCAGAACACTCAAAAATGGTTTACAAAATTCTCTTTAAACAAAGAGACCAGAACCATCAGAAGAAACAGTGAAAGTGTAAAACTTCAGGAATACAACCTTTGCTGTAACAAGAAGGGGTAATAAAGTATTCACTCTAGAAAAAATCCTAAATTGTTAATTTCTGGTCTCTCTACCACCAGATGAGGTTGTCATCACTTCTGTACTACTTTGTGGCTGTCTTCAAACATCTTGTAGGACAGTCACCAAAGGCAACTGTAAGGAAAAGCATCATTTTCCCCCCAAAATTGAGAAACTAGTCCAGATGCATCAACCTCAGAGTTAGGCATCACAAGAAGTCAAAAAACACAATGTAAGATCGCTAGGCTGATTTAACCTCTATTTCAACCAGATTCATACAATATTTACAGTACGTAATTGTCACAGCTATACAGTTTTGCAGATTGGATTTACTTACATTTCTGCAAATGTTTTTTCCAAAATAAAAAATATACCAGGTAAATCTATGTACAAAGTAGGAAGCTGCTTCAGAAACAGCATGATTCAGGTATAAAGTGAAATTTCAGTACAAGGAAAGTGCAGGTCAGGTTCTGTCAGTATCTCATTCCCTACACTCAGAGTTTAAGGGATACGAGTTTTAAACAGCTACTGTTCTTTTAGGTTCAGAGTGTTTACTCATCATAATGCAATGATAACAAAAATTTGTCCACATCCATTCCAGCTGGAAATGAACTGGGTAGCTTCTTTTTCTGTTAAAAAAAAAAAAAAAAAAAAAAAGAAAAGAAAAGAAAAAAAGAAAAAAGAAAGAAAGAAAAGAAAAAAAAGAAAAAATAAACCTAAGTTAACATATTGAACTCAAACAAGGGCAAAAAACTTTCATTTGCAACCTTATATCAGGTTCTTCCTATACTATAATTCTGCCAAAACTTTTAGTTCACTGGAACTTTAGTTACACAGAGAAGCAGAAACACATTTTCTAAATCCAAAGTTATTAAATTATACCTCAGTGGTACTTTAACATTAGTTTAGGGCAAAAGACATTATACAAATCCAGAGCTGATGAATGTTGAGTAAGCTAGAACACGCTTTCTATAAAGGCGGTCATTATTACCAAAACATAAACCTTAGAAAGCTTTACTGACTGTCAGTCACAGGTACCGTTCAAGTTCCCAACACTTAATGCACCCCCGTATCTTATCAACACTACACTCGGGGAAGACGTGTGGTAACCTCGTATCAAGTGATGCAGCCGAGACTTGAGACTCGGGCGCCACGGGCTTCACCACAGCCACAGGCCCAGCGAACAGAAGATGTGAGATTCCGACCCAGGCTGGCACGGCATCGAGGCCAACACGGTCTTCCCCCGGCACCATACTTCCCCTAAGACATCCTGAACACCTTTCTTTCTATTCAGTTCACTCACTAAATGGCTAAAGAGGTTTAGGAAAAATGGGTTTCAGTTATCAATGCTCTCCCTGCGTTACCTTCCCACAGAGAACTATGGTCAAAGAAAAAACAGGTAAATGTAATTTTTCCTCTGCTCCAACACATTAGCATCTGTTAGAGCCAATGGAAGAGATGGCAGGACGTGCGGAAAAAAAACAAGAAGGAAGAGCCGCAGAGTTGCTTTCTACTTGGTAATTCCACACGTGACAGTGGCTTCCCAATCTTTCATGCCTTACGGCATTCTCCCAAACACCTGGGTCCTACCGTGACAGAAACAAAAACCTCCTTTCCCCAAGGAAGACGTTTAGAGATAAACGCCTTAGCAACGGTTCTGCAAACGCTCCATTCCACCTAGACACACACTGAGCACCACACTGGCTGAGACACACCGCCATAAACACATTCTGTCAACCAAAACCCAGAGCTGTCTCGACCAGAACGTGCGGTTAGGGAGCTCTGGCAAAAACGCGGAGATCTCTACTGTGAGCACTGAACGAAGGGCAAAGGTGTGGTTTTGAAATTAAGACTTTCAAACTTGCCTTAATTTTCTTCTTTTTCATCGGTAGTGACGAATTTGCAAGACTTTTATTGGAAGTACGGGAGGTTCGTTCGCGTTCATCTAATTCCTCAATCTTCCGCTTTTTGGTGGCGCTCCTCGAAGATGCTCTGAATTGTTGTTGTGTGTTGTCTTTCAGGGGAGTTGTCGAGGTGGTCCTGGAGATGGCAGCCCGGGACAGAATCATCAGCGTGTGGGCAGCCATGTTCACACTGTTCTCACTCCCCGTCTCGCTGGCAGGGCTGCAGGCAGGCAGGTCTGGGGTGACAGGAGGGACCATGACTTTGGCTGTGCTACTGTCTTCACCAAAACGCCTACTGGAGGGGACCTTGATCCCATCTCTAGGTTCTTCTTTATGTTTGTCCCCTGCCCCCAAGCCCGCTGTCCGGGGTACAGGGGAGTCAGAGCTATCGGGGAGCCTACTTACTGGGCTGTGCCACTGACCATCCTGTAGCATTTCTGAGCCAGGTTTGGTTAGCGGGTTAACCAAAGAAGCGGCACATTTAGTTTGTTCTTGCTTTGGATCCTTCCCAGCTGCACCTACCGAAATGACATTTTTACTACTTGAGGACGTGCCTTGTTTTTTGGTCAGTTCGTGCAGTGAAGTTACGGTTTTCTCATTCCGCATACCCCCATTTTGCTGCCCATTTGACAGTTTTGAAGTTTCGGGATTTTTCTGCCTTTCGACATCGCTGCATAATTCATTCTCCTTATTAGCTGTCGTTTTATGGAAAGATTCAAGTACAATTTCTGTCGGTGGGACTTTCTTTTCTGACTGAGTTTCTTTTGTGGTGCTATGTCGGCTATTGGGAGTTTCTGATTTAGATAAAATCTTAGGCAAAGGAGGTTTCTCTCGGTCTCTTTTGAGAGCATTATTAGAAGGGGCCTTGGAGGTGGAGGACACAGTGGGTGACTCGAGATTAGGAAATGAAATGTCACTCCTTTCCTTGTTTTGGGACACCGCCTTATGGTTTGTGCCCTGTGTATTCGCCACAGAAGCAGTGCTATCAAAACAGAGCACACGTCTGTGGCTTTCAAATGGTTTGCTAGCTGGAACTACACTCTCTGATGAGAAGGGAACCGTGATTTCTTCCAATTTTTTCCCGAGATCGGTGGCCATATTCTTGTCAGACACTTCAGTTCTGTAAAATAAATAAATAAAATTTAGCAACATAAAGAAATCCTTGTCAGACACTTCAGTTCCGCAAATCAATAATTAACTGTTTTTAGCAACACAAAGACATCTTTTATGTTTTTTATCTGAGCATTCAAAAAATCTAGAATGGAAACTACATGGATGCTCACCTTTGTGCATGACATCCAACTAAATGACTAGATGAATCCACCAAATTATTTACCTGCTTTCCTGGAATTATAAATGAAATAATTAGAAAAGAGAAACATTCCTGAGAGAAAGAGTACATTACTCTGAAAGGAAACGGAACAGACCACAGTATCACACATCATGAGAAAAATTTAAATGACCGCTAATGTACAAATGAAGTACTCTCACATACTGGGTGTAAAAAGCAGCTTCTAATTTTATATAAAAGACAGTCACTCATCCATTTTACCGAGGAAATACACACATGGAGCAAATGACTTGTTTCCAACTTCAGGCAAATATTATGAATCCAGTCTCTGGATTTATCGATTACAATGTTCAACATAGCGCTTAAGGGTACTCCTTAGATTTAGAAAACTAAAGAAAGCAATATATTAATGCCTATTTTGAAATTCTGCCCATTTAACTCTCATATTTGCAAGCCTATGTCAGGCAGAGCACCAGCTATGGAGTTTTAATAGCCATATTTTAATTTCCAAGGACTTAGGAACTGATGTGGGGAGTAGCAAGATACGAAGCTAGAGAGAAAAGCAGAGATGAACTCATAAAGGACCTTGTGCATTATGCAAAAGGTTTCTTTTTATATATATATATATATATATATATTTATTTTGAGAGACAAGGAGGGAGGGAGGGAATCTTTTTTTTTTTGAGAGAGAGAGAATCTTAAGCAGGCTGTGCGCTGTCAGCACACAGCCTGACACAGGACTCAAACTCACACACCATGAGATCATGACCTGAGCTGAAACCCGGAGTCGGACGCTCAACTCACTGAGCCACCCAGACGCCCCCGTGCAGAAGGTTTCATGGAGAATCCTTACGAGTTTAAAATAGGGAAGATGCATAAATCGATTTATGTTTCAGGAAGTCATTCTGGCAGTAGTGTAGAAGATGGACTAGAGAAGCAAGAAAACTGCAAAGAGAAATTCTACATACATGGCTACAAATACTCCAGGTAAGAGATGAGAGAGGCGTCAGGAGACCGGGATGGGCATTCATAGAGACATGAAGGGTGAAGGAAGACTCAATGGTGACATCAACCAAGGAGAAAAAAGCAGGGAGAGGAGGAGGTCTTTGACAGGGAAGAGGTGAGAGGCCAAGACATGTCGAAGTTGAAGGTCTTGAGTTAGGCACGAGAGCAGGAGTGCACTAATTGAGTGGTGGGTCCAAAAGCCACCAACAGTATCAAGTGCTAGAGGGAATAAGGTTAGAATGGAAACGATGCAAAGCATATGACATTATCAGGAGGCCACTGATGATCTCCATTTAAACAGCTGTAGTGGAAACAGGAGAAAAGACAAAAACATGGATGAATAAAGAATGGGAGACGGAAGTGTTGGGGATAAACAAAGGGCTGGCAGGTGAGACAAACCCAAGGAACTTTACAGCCAGAGAGGGAAGGATCCAAACAAGAAAAATTTAAGACATACATAGGACACAAGATGCAGGCAGACTGCATTAACCTTAGGAAGAGCGAGATCATTATTCCTGTAAGAAAGAAAGGAAAGGGAGGAATGATTCTGGAAGAACAGGTACACACCAAATGGGATGTGAGAAAATGCAGCTTCCTACTGATGAGGTGGGAGAGAAGAGTGCTGGCTTGACAGGAGGAGGGTGGGGACTGAAGAGACGTGAGAAGAGCTGTGAAGTCAGAAAGAGCCTGAAGGGGGATGGGAAAGAGCGCCAGGAGGACATGTGGAGTGACCGCTAAGAGACCGTGAACAGCCCCACTTTGAATGCAATGCCGGAGAGCCCAGGTATAAAGGCAGGGATGGGTGCCGGGACAGACCCAGGGCGGACAGCAGCAAGAGGGACGGTAGAAGAATGTGTTGGCTGAGGCCATACACGTGGGTCTAGCCTGGAAGGGGAAGGGAGCCTCCAGGAAGGAAATGGGAGGTTCATGTGAAGTGTGAAAGTTCAAGTAATGGGAACTCACACTGGCGGCCGAGGTTCTCCGGTATGTGGGGAAGAGGTACGGGAGAGGCTGACTGGCACACACATACAGACTTGGAGATGGAGGGGTCTAAGGATCATGCAGGTTAGGCTGCGGGCCAGGCTGACACCACAGGCATTCATCATCCACGAGGATGGGAAGTCTGAGAACTAGATGCAACCCCGAAATGAAGATCGGGTATTATTCTGTACACAGTGTCTTCTGTGGAACACAAATCTTTAATTTTGGAGTAGTCAGTGCTATCAACTTTTTCCACTTATAATGATGGGGTTTTTTTTTCATTTTTTAAAGCAATCCTTTTATCCTTGTGCCATTAAGCCATTCTCTTACATTTCTTTTACTGTTTAATTGTTTTGCTTTACATTTTTAGGTCTTTAATCACCTTGGAGTTCACCTTTCACCTTTGTATATGGCATGAGGAAGGGATGTAAAGTTTTTCCTATAATGTATGTAATGGCCAATGAAATTAATTTATTAAACAATCTTTCCCCTTCTCTCTGACTTCTGATGTTACCTCCACCACATACAAATTTCCTTAAGTACATGGTCTCTTTCCGAACTCTATTTTGTTCCATTTGCCTTTTTTGTTTTTATTGCTAAAAAAAAAACTTCAAGCAAAGGTTGGACAATCACCTGTTGGGAACGAGACAAGTATTCAAAAAGAAAATACTGTGGCGTTGCTGCAAACAAATGCACATAGAGAACATAAAACTGACATTAATGAACTTAAAAACGTACCTGTACAAGGCTTGTTTCTCAGTCCCTGAGTCTTCTGAGACTTTGGAGGGATGGGGAATTGAGGGATACTTCTACTGCATACAGGTGCCGCCAAAGGCATATGAAGGACCTAGAAGAGAAGCAGCCGTTAACTATACTACGTTCGAGAAGCATCACTGTGCCATTTTCAATTAAAAAATCTTACCTGCTGAGGAGGAGCAGGAAAGGTATTTCCATTCTGTCCAACCACAGATACAGGGATCATCCCCACCATTCCTTGGAGTACAGGTTGGACAGGAGAGGCAATTATGATGGCAGATCCTTAAAAAAAAGAAAAAAAAATCTCAGTAAGCTTCTCATAAACAAGAGACTCCAAAGTAATTATTAATTTAAAATAAATTCTATAAAATTGTATCTCTTTCCCTTAGAATCTACTCTCCTTAAAAAAATTTAGGAACAGCAAGGCTACAAATTAAGAAAAAGGCAACCCGAATTATTAATCTTATGGCCCTTTCGGCCAGAACTGCCATCTTCCAGTAATTCACGCAAAGGACCAACACAAAGGGAAAGAGGGGGAGTACCCCCTATATATTCTCTAGGCCTTTCAGAAAATACGGAGTTGTTCTTTGGACACATTCGTGCAAATCTACAAGAAAGGTGATGTTGCGGACATCAAGCGAATCGGCACTGTTCAAAAGGGAATGCCCCACAACTGTTAACAGGGCAAAACTCAACAGTCTACAATGGTACCTGGCATGCTGTTGGCACTGTGATGAGTAAGTTAAGGTCAAGATTCTCACCCAGAAATAATGTACATATTGAGCACATTAAGCGCTCAAAGAACCGAGATAGCTTCTTGAAGTGTGTGAAGGAAAACGAACAGATAAAGCAGGAAGCCAAACAGAAAGGTACTTGGGTTCAACTGCAGCACCAGCCTGCCCCACCCAGAGAAACACACTTTGTGAGAACCAAGGGAAAGGAGCCTGAGCTGCCAGAGTCCATTGCCTATGAGTTCATGGTGTGATAACTGTAAAAAAATAAAAGACCTCAGGCCCGTAATACATACGTACACACACAAACATACAAAGCAATCTTACAGCATTTGGTCAAGGTAAGTATCACGAGTAATTCATTAGACTTCACAGCCAGGAGATCACATTATAGTTATATGTTGACTGTCTAGCTAGAATAGTGAAACTGATCAGAAAATTGATGGTGAAGGCTTCAAGTTTCAATCTTATACCAGAAAATTAGGGTCTCAACTGAATGTTTATGGCTCAAGACTCGCTCAGAACTCCAACCTATAACCTCTAATGGTACTTGTCAAAAAGAGTCCAGGGAAGTGTACAAACCGTCAAAACTATGGGGGGAAATTACAATGGCTATATGCTCCCTAGAAATCAACAATATAGTCTGTGGCTATCCTCATATATCCCTGTCGCACAAGTGAAACTTCCTTAGAGTCACTAACAGTTCCTGTCAGGTGGATCTCACTTTCACAAACACTCACTTCAGTCTCTCAAATACCTACTTACACTTAAGAATTCCCTTCCTTGGGATGCCTGGGGCTTAGTCTGTTAAACATCCGACTCTTGATTTTGGCTCAGGTCATGATGTCGCAGCTTGTGGGATGGAGCTCCGTTGTCAGACTCCGTGCTGACATCATGGAACCCACTTGGGATTCTGTCTCTCTGCCCCTCCCCTGCTCTCACTCTCAAAATAAATGCATGAACCTTCCAAAAAAAAAGAAAAAACAATTCCCCTCCTTTACTCCAATTACTACTTCATTTCTCTGAGCTTCAGCTCAAGTCCCACATTCTCTACTAATTCTGACCCCTCTTTTATGTTATTTTAAACAGCACTTCAAGCAGGACCATCATGCTTGCTAGTTGATTGTTCACATTTAGTCACATTTTATTACATGCCTACGATATAAAAAAAAAAAGGGAAAGGAGTTTGGGAACCAATATATAAGGAAAGGTACATGAATGATGTATCATCAGCTCCATCTCCAAGAATCACTGAAACCAGTGAATTCTGTAACTTAAAAAAAAAACAACTTTATTTATCTGGGGGGGGGGGGGTGCAGATAGAGAGAGGGAGAGACAGAATCCCAAGCAGGCTCCGCAGTGGCAGTGCAGAATCTGACGTGGGGCTCGAAACCCACAAATCATGAGATCATGGCCTAAGCCAAAGTCGAGAGTCGGACGCTCAACTGACTGAACCACCCAGGCTCTCCATGAATTCCATAACTTACCACTAGATTTAAAAAAAGGTCTGAATGAATGAATTAGGGAGAGAAAACAAGAGCATCAACACAAATTTCAGTCTTTTCTCACACTATATATCCATGATTTATCACCTGCTAGTCAGTAACTGCACACGCAAGAGAAATGAGATACCATTCCAGAGACGTGAACTTCAACGTGTTCTTGAAGTTACCTTGTGAAAAGCTGGGTGACACGGTTTGATTGACAGCAAATACGCTGTTTGACCTTGGCGGTGTCTGTAACTGAGGCGGCGGGGGCTGAGCAGTCCCAGGTACGGAATTTCCAGGCAACACCACCACATTAGACTGACTGACAGTGGTTCCTAAGGCTGTTGGATCAGTCACGCACGTAGCTATCAGAATGTTATTTGAATTTCCAAAAGTTGTGCTTGTAGCTGGCATCAACTGTATGTATCCGCCATCCTTGGAGACGCACGGTGGGGCACTGGCTGAAAAAGCAACGCTGCCTTCACTCTGCGCATTCACTGCGGAGTCTTCGGGTTTGAGGGCCAAGAGGCTCCGTTCCACCGATGCTGAATCCCCCGTTCTTTCCGCAGATGTGAGAGCGCCTGGGGCTTCTTCTGAAGACAGGCACTTAACCAATTCTCCATTTTTGGCAGGGGACTTAGTGGGAGAGGACAGTATTATAGTCGGCAGGTTCTCCCCACTGATACTAGAAACAGCACTGTTCAGTTCAGTATCTGAGGAAACAAATGGATCATCACTAATGATAATTTTGAGAGAGACAATATTTGCTGCATCAACGTCTGCTGAGCTGTCAACACCAGGTCTGTCGCTGGTGTTCTGGGACTCAGGATGAGAACCTCCCACTGAAGAACACACAGATTCTGACAGAACAGCACGTTTATCTTCTACAGGGTCACCTTCTGGAGCAATCAATGCAACTTCCCCACAGTTACCATTCTCACTTAAAGTGAGAAAAATACTATCTCCATCTTCTTTTAAAGATGAAGGCTCTTGCGAACCGCCAGCAACTTTCTCAGACCTTGAAGGCTGAGTTTCATGTTCTTCCGCGTGATTTAACTCAAGAGATGATGAACCATCAGGCGGCTGTTTAACCGAAGATGTTGTATCTTCCAGACAAATGTCTACTTGTTCGGATATATTTAAACCTGAACTTTCAACCGATACAGGTAATATCTTGCTTTGAAGTGGAGAATTATCATGGCAATCCACATGTTGTTGTGATGTGACCGGCAATCCGTTGTGAATCTCAGTCTCACTCTGCAGAATCTCTTTAGGGTCTGGTGACTTAGAACCAGGGAGGTTAGTTTTAAGTCTTCCTGTGTTGTTAGAGCTTTCACAAAACTGACTTGTTTTAGATGTCTTTCCAGTTAATGGAATATTTTGGGATAAAAGCTGAGAACTCTTCCCAGAGAGAACGAAGTTTTCACTGTTAGTTTCCCCCCCGAGGGAAACAAATGACGTTACTGGTATACCAGACTGATCAGGCTGTAATGGAGAATCACATGGCGCATCCGGCAACAGAGAACTCTTTCCGACCTCCATTGCCATGGCGGTTTCAGTGGACATCTGATGGGCGTATAATTCGGCACAACGCTGATTACATTCGGCATCAGAATTTACTCTTTGGTTAAAGTCATTCAAATGAGGCACAGATTCAAAGGAAATATCAAGGTTACACTTCTGTTCATTAGGTACACCCGTTTTAAATGCCTTTTTCTGGACATTAGAGCCTATCTGAGAAAAGTGTTCCTGTGCTTCTGGTCTAAGCTCATCGTGGTTGCTGCCATTCTTCAAGGCATTGGATGTGTCTTCATTTTGGTAGGATGTACAAAATGGGGGCTGCCCAGACTGATCACCTGCAAAATAGGAAGGAAGAGACAGATAGGGAGTATGCGTTGCTTTCTGAGGGAGTCACGTTTACTGTAAGACCTATTTTGCCAAGGAAGTAACGCATCTCAGACATAACGGAAAGGGCAGGTCTGAAAAACCGTATCTCACATTTTCTGAGTCTCAAAAAATTCACAGGCACTTTTTTTCTTTCTTTTTTTTTTTTTTTTTAATTACTGATGCCTTTCTGAGTAACTGCCAGACTGTTTTTCAAACCTCTTGGAAAACAAATGACACAATGAAGGAAAAAGTATATGGGTTTCAGAACATCCAATGTTTATCAGTATGTAAAACTGGCCCCACACATGCAGCTGTTTTCACAATAGCTGGCTTTTCAACTTTTACCATTTCTATCAACCTTACTTTATCTGATATATTTTTCACGGTGAAATGGGCCAAGTACACTGTGCATCATCAGCATTTGATGTTACTGTCTACTGTGTGCAACATTCAACATTCAGTAGAAACATAGGAATATGACCTAAAATGTTTTAATATCCAGAATTCAAGACTATCACTACAGTATATAATCTCCTCTAAGCAAGTAAGATATAGATCTTGAGCACTCAGTTGCACTTGCTTACCAGGCTAAATGATTAATACCACACACCAACGTTACATAGCAGAGATTTGGACTTGTAACACACAAAAAACTGTTAAATGTTATATAGACTTTTGTCAAACTGGTCAATTCTATTAATGCTAAATTGCGCAGGTCAACAATTATGAAAGAATGAGTACTAAAAATTCTCCTTTTAATTAAATTACTAAAAGACTTGGGATTTTTTTCTTTAATGAAAAGAAAAAAACTTATTCTTACCAGATTGTTCTGATTCAAAAGAACCTTTAACTGCTAGATTAGTTTCATCTGCTAACACTACACTGGGATTGGTGTCCAGATGTGGACTGCAAATGCCTTGGGATACCTGTTTATTATTCTTGGATTTACCTGTTAGAAAGGCAACAGGGAAATAACTGGTTAAATGATCAAAATAAAAAAAGCATCAGTTAATACAACTTAATGGTGATCCATCAAATGTTTAACTTTATGTCTTTTGGATATAGCCTTGTATATCATGGACAAAACCAAAGATTTTTGTAACAGACTGGTAGTTCTTAAGCTTTAGCCTACATCAGAATCATCTGGAGAGTCCAAGAATTTGCATTTTTAACGTGTTCTCAGATAATGCTGATAATGCTGGTCTGGAGACTAACTCTGAGAATACTGCATGAGACCATAAAATTGAGGGCAATAGCCAATTTCTTGCATTCCTTTTGTACTACCCAATTGTGTTTAATATAATGTATGTGTTAACCTCAACATATTTGTGCTGACTGGCAAAAATGCCCACACAAAAAACAAAATACAAAATGTTTTCCATTTTTATAGCTTAAATTTAAGGAAAAAACCCACCCTCCCCCGCTCCCAGACCCTTCACAGCCATAGACTTGCTTTGAAGAAAATAGGATATTTTTCCAGATGCTCTGGGAATTTTGCTTCAGTCTGGTTAAGGTGCCCAAGAAATGGAAACTTTTTTCTTCTAACTGCCTTGAAAGAAATGGTCTACTTACCATAGTCAAAGAGATCAAAAAGTGCCTGAAATGCCGGATCTGATTCTGTCTGCTCCAGTATGTCCTGGATAGCCTCCTCAGACATATGGATTTCACTCTGCAAAAAAAAGAGTGATCCTAACTCAATTAGTATAGTTTAATACCAGCAAAATAATCATAGGATATCTGATAGCTCTCAACTTCTGTGTATAATTACTTCCCTCCAGGAAAATTTCTTCTGATTATGACACTAGGCTCATGTGAAATAAATTAAAACAAGACTAGAAAGCAGAAAATGAATGTTCCCTCATTCAACTTCCTAAAGTTAACTGTCTTGGTGCATATATTCCCAAATATTAAACATAAGTAAAATCACACTATAAATGTTCTTTTTTAAAAACTTGACATCCAGCAACGAGTAAGTGCACAGCATAATGTCTTCACCTACATATGGTGTGAGATAATGACCACAGTAAGTTTGGTTAATATCTATCATCTTATACAGATATAGCAACAGGGAAAGTGTTCTGAGAACTCTTAGGACTTACTCTCTTAACAATTTTCAAATATGCCACACAGCGGTGTTAACAACTCATCATGCTGTACATTACCCCGCAGTGCTGACCGCCTTCATCCAACTGCCCTACTCTCAATGCCCTGCCTCTGGTAACCACAAGTCTCGTCTATTTTCCTATTAATTTGGCCTCCTCCTGTATAAAATCTCACACTTTTTATCTACCTGTTTTGGCCTTTTAATATTAAATGCTTTCCTTAAGTGTCAGACAATCCTTGCACGTCCATTCACATTTTAGTAGCATGCCAAAAGCTACCCGCAAACTCTGTGCTAAGGGAGGGAGCTTGTCAATTACCAGGTATGCAACAGAATAATCTCACAGAACTATCCGTATTTTTAGTTTTTTTTTTTTTTTTTTACATTTTTGTGAGAGAAAGGAAGAGGGAGAGTGTGCAGAGGGTGGAGGCAGAGAGAGAGTGAGACACAATCCCAAGCAGGCTCTGCTCTGTCAGTGAAGAGCCTGATGTGGGGCCTGAACTCACAAACCACGAGATCATGACCTGGGCTGAAATCAAGTGTCGGAAGCTTAACTGACTGAGCCACCTAGGCACCACTAAGTTTTTTGTTTGTTTGTTTGTTTTGAGGGAGTTAGACTTCTTGGTGGATGAGTTTAGGGCTGACAAATGTGTTTCTGGTAAACAGTGTGAATGGGGGCAATGTTGAGACTTTAACTACGACCTCCTAAATGTTGCACGCTGTCTTCCTGCTTTAGCTATCTTTACATCTGCTTTCGGAGCTACTGGTGCTAAGCTTTTTGGGATTTCTATGTGGTAAAGTTGGTTTTTCCTGAGCTTCGCCTTTACTGGCTTACAACTCGGAATCTCGTAAGTACTACATGTCCATTTTGACTTCTGTAAGTTTCTTTTTTCCCTTTTCTATCCTCTTTCCTTTGTTCTTGTGAGTTTTTAAAATTTCCTTATGCTGTCTAGTAGTAGGGTACAAAACTAAATGTTTAATCCACTATCTATGTAAGAAAAATGAATCCCTTTGTAACAGGCTTTTTGTTTGCTAACTATGCCACGATTTAGCCAATTACCACTGATGGATATTAGAATTTTTTCAAATTTTCAGTTACAGTAGTGAATACCACAATGAAAATCTATCTAGGAATCTGTTCATTTCTTTCTAAATTTTTTTTTTTAACGTTTATTTATTTTTGAGACAGAGAGAGACAGAGCATGAACAGGGGAGGGGCAGACAGAGAGGGAGACACAGAATCTGAAATGGGCTCCAGGCTCTGAGCAGTCAGCACAGAGCCCGACGCGGGGCTCGAACTCACGGACCGTGAGATCATGACCTGAGCTGAAGTCGGACGCTTAACCGACTGAGCCACCCAGGCGCCCCGGAATCTGTTCATTTCTTACAATAAATTCTTACCAACAGAATTACTGATTCCACTGATGAGAAGCAGCCGGAGGATATACACATTTAAAATTTTGAGAACTGGGGGAAAAAAAAAATGGGGCACCTGGGTGGCTCAGTTGGTTGAACGTCCAACTTCAGCTCAGGTCATGATCTAGCAGTTTGTGAGTTCGAGCCCCGCCAAGGGCTCTGTGCTGACAGCTCAGAGCCTGGAGCCTGCTTCGGATTCTGTGTCTCCCCCTCCCTCTGCCTGTTCCCTGCTCATGGTCTCTCTCTGTCTCTCAAAAATGAATAAACGTTAAAAAAAAAAAATTTTTAAATTTTGAGAACTGGGGAGCCTGAGCAGCTCAGTTGGTTAAGCATCCGACTCTTGATTTTGGCTCAGGTTGTGATCTCACAGTTTACAGGATCAAGCCCCGTGCTGGGCTCTATGCTATGCTGACAGCAGGGAGCCTACTTGGGATTCTCTCCCCACCACTCTCAAAATAAATAAACATTTAAAAAATAAAATAAAATTCTGAAGACTACTACCAAGTAGCTTTCTACAGAAGTTGTGTTAAGAGTTCCTGTTCTGTGTAACAATGTACAAACTTTTTTTTTTTTTTTTTAATTTAACGTTTATTTATTTGTGAGACAGAGAGAGACAGAGCATGAACAGGGGAGGGTCAGAGAGAGGGAGACACAGAATCTGAAACAGGCTCCAGGCTCTGAGCTGTCAGCACAGAGCCCGATGCGGGGCTCGAACTCACGGACCGCAAGATCATGACCTGAGCCGAAGTCGGCCGCTTAACCGACTGAGCCACCCAGGCGCCCCAACAAACTCTTAACAATAATGGGCAATATCAATTTTTAAGCATCGTTAGTCTATTGAATAAAAGTAATCTGTTCTCTTAATTTGTGATTATTGAATTGAATATTATCTCCATGTTTACTAAACATTTCAACATCTTTTTGAGACCAATATGATTTAAACAGAATGACACTGAACACATTTTAAAACAATGCATTCAAAGCTGGTGAGGAACCAAGAGGGTGAAGGGTACATCCTACTCTTAAGCAGTCAACAAAAACGTGCTGAGGTTTTTCAAGTTCACAAGTCACTGGGGTAAAACACCACCATCACCACCACCTTTGTTTCCTTTAAAAGTTGGAGCAAACAGATTAGATTGTTACTTCACACAGGGATAGGACAGATACTCAGTGAAAGGCTGGAGTAGTATGCCAGAGGGTATGCAATCTAGCTAGATAAAATGATGTATTTTCCACTTGCATCAATTTTACATGAAAATAGAATTTTTTTTTTAAAGAAAAAAATAAAAGAAATATAGACTAAAAAGCAAAACTGGTAAGTCTTGTCAACTAAAATATTATTATTTCAAAGAAGTTTCAGTACATTCTGGCTAGGGTCTTCATTTACTCTTCTCATAGTTGAAGATTTAAAATTCTCAATTTTAGTTATTTATAAGTCATGGTGCAATGTTGCATTTTTCAAGATTGATAAGGCGTACATTTGAATACTGTGGAACAGGAAATTCACATGCAGCAAGAGTTAAAGGGGAACTTTCATGAAGTGGTAAAAACTTGGTTGTTTTTTTTTTTTTTTTTAATAAAAATGGCCATAAAATGAAAAGAAGAACCTGTCTGAAGTTAAAGAGCCAGTCAACTTTGATTATGAAGATGTACAGAGAACATCAACAATTCTTGATGAAATGTGATTTGGGAGGAAGCCTGGAGCTTGAACAAATATTTCTATATGCATGAACTTGAAAATTTACAGTCATGTAAATAATGTCAAGGATTCAATGTAATCAAATTATGAAATGGTGGATGCACTCTTATAAAAGTTAATGTTGATGAAATATACTCTTCTGGTCAATCGTTTTACTCTAAACTTCAAAAGTTACAACCAGAAGAATCCTGAAATACATGTTCCAATCAGTCTTCTAACTATTTTTAAAAATCAAAGTAGAATTTACACACAATAAAAGGCACAGATTTTAAGTGCTCAATGAGCACAGCTCAATGAGCTTTGAGAATTTTAAGGACTATGTAACCACTACTCCAATAAAAAACGTTAAAATGGGGCTCCTGGCTGTCTCAGTCGGGGGAGACTGTGACTCTTATTTTTTTTCTAGTTTAAGAAACAAAGATTGTCAATTTGGATTTTATTACTATTATCACTATTATTTCTTATTCTCAAGTTTGTTAATATACAGTGTAGTCTTGGCTTCAAGAGGAGAACCCAGTGATTGATTCATGTCTTATGACACCCAGGGCTCATCTCAGAGCTGTGAGTTCGGGCCCCACATTGAGAGTAGAGATTACTTAAAAATAAAATCTTTAAGGAAAACAAAACAAAACAAAACAAAAGTAAAACATTTCCACCACTCAAGAAACTCACATACCTATACACACCATTCCCTCTTCTAGAGAATTCTTCTTCTCGGCAAATCACTCGCCTCACCCTCACTGGGGCAACAACTTCTGATTTCTATCACCATAAATTAGTGCTGCATGTTTCACAACTTTATATAAATGGAAGCACACCCTTTGCATTGTTAGTCTATCTTCTTGATCAACATGTTTTAAGATTCATCCATGTTGCTATATATACTAATAGCTCATTCCTTCTTACTGTTCACCAGTATTCTATTTCATGGCTGTCAAAATTTGTTTATTCCTTTTTTTGTTGATGGACATTTGGTGAACATTCTTATAGAAATCCTTTTGTAAACATATACTTCTTTTGGGTAAGCAGCCTCGTAATTGCTAGGTCAAAAGGAAGGTGTACAGGTGGATACATAACTTTGTAAACTATCAGTTTTCCAAGCAGGCTGTACCATTCATAACCTCCATCAGCAATCTTTCAGAGTTCCAGGTGCTTCATATCCTTGTCTCCATTTGATATTGTCAGATTTTTAACTTTTTAGCCACTGTAGTGAGTGAAAGGGTATCTCATTTTATTGTTAAAGTTTACTTATTTTTTTTGAGAGAGCGAGAGTAAGCACATGAGCAGGACAGGGGCAGAGAGAGAATCCCAAGCAGGTTTTGAGCTGTCAGCACAGAGCCGGACACGGGGCTCGAACTCACACAAACCATGAGATCATGAATTGTGCCAAAAAGAATGAGACACTTAACTGACTGAGCCACCCAGGCACCCTTCATTGTATTCTTAACTTTCATTTCCCAAATGACAAATAAAGTTATCTTTTTATAGACTTATTAGCCATTCCTCTATCTTCTTTTGTCTGTCCCAGCCTTTTGCCCATTTCTTAAAATGGGTGGTTTATCTTTTTACTATTGGTTTGTGGGGGCTCTTTTTATACAGTGGATACAAACTTGTCAGATAAATGTATTATGAATATTTTCTCCAAGTTGGTGGTTTGATATTTTCTTTAACGATGCTTTTAACAAGCAGGTATTTTAAATTTTAAGGAAGCTTTTTTCTTTTTTTAAATTTTTTATGTGTAAAAATATCTTGCTACTCCAAGGTCACAAAGATTTTTAACTACTTAAAAATTTCTACTTCACCTATTCATACAACTAATCACTTCTTAGTGTATCTGATGTTTTTACTACTCAGTTGGGCAATATGTCTTGCTATTCTTTTAAAAAGTTATTTAGGGGCGCCTGGGTGGCTTAGTCAGTTGAGCATCAGACTCTTGATGTCAGCCTATGTCACGATCTGACGGTTCACGGGATCCAGCCTCACAATGGATGGCGCACTGAGCATGGAGCCTACTTAAGAATCTCTCTCTCTTTCTCTCTCTCTCTCTCTTTCTCTCTCTGGGTGCCTGGGTGGCTTGGGTGGTTGAGTGGCTGACTCGTGATTTCAGCTCAGGTCATGCTCTCATGGCCATGGAATCAAGCCCTGTGTTGGGCTCCATGCTGAGTGTGGAACCTGCTCGGGATTCTCTGTCTCTCTCTCCCCTCCCCACCTCCGCCCCACTACCCTACTTACGCTCTCTCACATTAAAAAGATTCTCTCTGCCCCCTCCCGTACTTATGCTCTCTCTCCACCAAAAAAAAAAAAAACAAAACACAAACAAACAAAAAACTTATAGTTCGTTAAATTTACAGAATTTCACTATGGGAAAATATCACAATTAAAAATTATTTATTTATTTAGTTATTTATTTAGAGAGGGAGAGAGCAAAGTTGGAGCAGGGTAGGGATACAGAGGGAGAGAAAATCCCATGCAGGCTCCATGCTAACAGCGCAGAGCCCCAGGCAGGGCTTGATCCCATGAACCGTGAGATCATGGCGTGAGCCAAAACCAAGAACCAGATGCTCAACTGAGTGACTCACCCAGGTGCCTAGAAAATTTTCTTAAAGTATTCTGAAAGAATGGACAAAAAATAAATAAATAAAATAAAATTAATCAGTGGTCTGACCCAGAATTCATCTGAAGCAAACCTGCTACAATGAATTCAATTGGTGGGCATGGCAACAAGCACGGATTACACTGCGTGAGAGCCCAAGTGAAAGGATGTGCTACAGTCACAAATCTCTGCCGCTCTTGAGAAAGTATTTGCACAGGAACAGATCTCAAAGATACAATATTGTATTCTCTCTCCACTAGCTTACAGTCCTCCATCTTCACTATCACTGAGCAGCCCAAGTGACTACACCCCACCTTCCTTCTGTTAGCGGTAAGCGGTCACACTAGTTAGTAACCTGTCTTTTTCAAGTGTCTTGTTCATTTTATTTGGAATCATTAAATCTCTTTAACGTAGAACTTCATTGTTCCCTCACGTTTTAACATAGTCTGTAGCAGATAAAAGGAATCTCATTTAAATATACGCTGTATCGTATTGTTGCTTCCTGTGCACCCATGTACCCACTCAGGTACCTGAAAGTATTAAATACTTGGATATCCAGGACAAGGGCTGTATAGCTACAGCAGACAGCTTTAGTGATACATGGAGAAACTGGAGATATTAGATGGCTTAGGATGTCTTACTCCTTTTACCATTTAAACAATGCAATTTACACTGATTATTTGAAAATTCACTAGCACATTTTCAGGAACACATTATATTACATTTAGATAAAGAAGGAGATCTCTAAAATTATTATTTTAAATAACTTTATACATCTAATCTGTTGGCAATGGATGTGAAATGAAACCAAAATGTTCACTACGAGCATATGTACTATATGCACACACCGTAACCTGTACCTGAAGTCCCAGGAGCTCATCAATTGAAGTCTCTGGTTCGGTAGGGTTGCTCTCTGTTTGCTTAGGTACTTGAGCAATATTGTTGTCACTGTAATACAGAAAGAAAAATTTTACCATAGCTCTCAGTTAGGTGAAAACAATGAAGCATTTTAAACACACATAGCTTACCTAGTCAGAAATTTATTAATGTTTTCTGCAAGCTTTTCTTGAAGAGATTTGTTACTTAATATTTTTTCTCGTGCATTTTCAATAACCATTTGCTGGAAAAGAAAGTCAATATTAGAAAAAAGAATAGGGTAGAGCTTCCAGTAAATGACAGCGAGGATAGTTTTAATAAATCTAGGTGGAAACTCCGAAATTGTGGCTCCCTCCGTATTAATACTCAAATACAACACTTTACAATTGTTTTCACAGATCCTTTACCAACCCTTTCTTAACTGATTACAAAACACAATTCCAAGCTCTTTAACTTTTTATACAAGGTTTCAAATAATTTGCCTCTAGTAAAATGCCCTTTGTATAGCATAAGCCAGCACCCACAAGATATTTACAGTTTCCGGAACATTACACTGTTTCTTACTTGGTGCACTTGCTCATGTGACCTAATCTAAATGGACTGTCTCCTACTCATAAATTTTACTACTCTCTGATGGCAATTCCTCTGCACAGTGTTGTAGAAATATTATAACACACAAATGCATATACACACTAAATATATATACCCGTTTCTCTATCAGTATTTTAAAACTCAGGAATGTCTCAAGTTGCAAACCTTGGTAAGGTCACTTACTTTTTCTACTGCAAATGCATTTGGATCCTGGAAATTCCGTATTGTTGAATGAGGTCCAGACAGAGTGTTACTCTTCCTTTGAGATTCACTGAAACACATTTTAAAGCTTGTCTTTTAACTAGTATGTAAAACAGATTCAATGATAATTACATATGCAGACACAAATCTTAAGATCATGGAACACCAGGCATTTTTCCTCTTTGTGGTGGGAACAAAGGGCAGTAGAACAGAAAAGCATTACTAAATTTGGATTAATAAAAAATGAATCTGAGGTCCAGCTTTACCACTTACTATGTGGTCTGAAGCAAGGTAGGTTCTGACTGTTTGACCTACTTTTTAATGGGATAAGACCAACTGTATTATTAATTTTATGAAATAATTGAATAAAGTGAAGTATGTGAAAAGACTTCATAAAAAGGCCAAGGTTTCACTCTCGCCATTGTTATTCAACAAAGTATTGGAAGTCTTAGCCTCAGCAATCAGACAATGCAAAGGAATAAAAGGCATCCAAACTGGCCAGATGGAAGTCAGACTTTCACTCTTCGCAGATGACATGATGTTCTAGATGGAAAACCAAAAGGTTCCACCAAAAAACTGCTAGAACTGATCCATGAATTCAGCAAAATCAGATTATAAAATCAAGAGATTCCACCAAAAAACTGCTAGAACTAATCCATGAATTCAGCAAAATCGCAGATTATAAAATCAACGCACAGAAATTGTTTGCTATCCTATACACCAATGAAGCAGCAGAAAGAGAAATCAAGGAATTGATCCCACTTACAATTGCACCAAAAACCATCAAGTACTTAGGAATAAACATAACCAAAGAAGTGAAAAATCTATACACTGAAAACTAGAGAAAGCTTATGAAAGAAATTGAAGAAGACACAAAAACATGGAAAAATATTCCATGCTCCTGGATCGGAAGAACAAACATTGTTAAAATGCTGATACTACCCAAAGCCACCTACATATTCAATGCAATACCTATCAAAATAACACCAGCATTCTTCACAGAGCTAGAACAAACAATCTTAAAATTTGTATGGAACCAGAAAAGACCCTGGATAGCCAGAACAATCTTGAAAAAGAAAACCGAAGCTGGAGGCATCACAATCCCGGACTTCAAGCTATGCTACAAAACTGTAATCATCAAGATAGTATGATACTGGCACAAAAACAGACACTCAGATCAATGGAAAAGAAAAGAGAATCCAGAAACGGACCCACAACTGTATGTCCAACTAATCTTTGACAAAGCAGGAAAGAATATCCAATGGAATAAAGACAGTCTCCTCAGCAAGTGGTGCTAGGAAAATGGACAGCAACATGCAGAAGAATGAACCTGGACCACTTTCTTACACCATACACAAAAATAAACTCAAAATGGATGAAAGACCTCAATGTAAGACAGGAAGCCATCAAAATCCTCGAGGAGAAAGGCAAAAACCTCTTTGACTTCAGTCACAGCAACTTCTTACTCAACACGTCTCCGGAGGCAAGGGAAACAAAAGTAAAAGTGAACTATTGGGACCTCATCAAAATAAAAAAGCTTCTGCACAGTGAAGGAAACAATCAGCAAAACTAAAAGGCAAATGACGGAATGGGAGAAGATATTTGCAAACAACCTATCAGGTAAAGGGTTAGTATCCAAAATCTATCAAGAGCTTCTCAAACTCAACACCCAAAAAAACAAATAATCCAGTGAAAAAATGGGCAAAAGACAGCTAGACACTTCTCCAAAGAAGACATCCAGATGGCCAAATGACGCAGGAAAAAATGCTCCACATCACTCATCATCAGGGAAATACAAATCAAAACCACAACGAGACACCACCTCACACCTGCCAGAATGGCTAACATTAACAACTCAAGCAACAACAGATGGTGACGAGGATGCGAGAAAGAGGATCTCTTTGGCACTGCTGGCAGGAATGCAAACTGGTGCAGCCACTCTAGAAAACAGTAAGGAGGTTCCTCAAAAAAATTAAAAATAGAACTACCCTATAACTCAGCAATTGCACTACTAGGTATTTATCCACGGGATACAGGTATGTGGTTTCGAAGGCGCACATGCACCCCGATGTTTATAGCAGCACTATCGACAATAGCCAAAGTATGGAAAGAACCCAATGTCCATCGACAGATGAATGGATAAAGATGTGGTGTATATATACAATGGAGTATTACTCGGCAATCAAAGAATGCAATCTTGCCGTTTGCAACTATGTGGATGGAACTGGAGGGTATTATGCTAAGCGAAATTAGTCAGAGAAAGATAAATATCATATGACTTTACTCATATGAGGAATTTACAACACAAAACAGATGAACACAAGGGAAGGGAAGCAAAAATAATATAAAAACGGGAGGGGGACAAAACATAACAGACTTTTAAAGAACAGAGGGTTGGAAGGGTTGTAGGAGGGGGATGGGCTAAATGGGTAAGGGGCATTAAGGCATCTACTCCTGAAATCATTATTGCACCATATGCTAACCTGGATGTAAATTAAACAATAAATAAATTAAGAAAAAGGGCCAAGGTTTCTATAAATGTTAGATACTGTTATCGTTATTTTACTATTAAAACAATAAAGGGGGGGGAGGTCAGCCTTGAATGGGAGACAACCAAGTAAAAAGTGTAACAAAAATACCCATGGCGTGGCAGTTAAGAAATCAGAAAAAGCATTTAAAAACTATTCTCTCTTTTCTGAAATATCCTTCAAACAAAGACACAGGGCTAAGTACAGAAAGAACTTTGATCTCAAAGACTTCCTGAAAAGATTTCTGACTTTGAGACTCTAAATATTTATTTGTGAAAATGCCAGTATTATTTATATTTACTCAAAAACAGCCTACTTAAAAAAATCTGATAGTACCAATTTTAAGACATATTTTTATGCACTATTTTAGAAAGAACAGATTTCCAACAAAACAGTGATAAGCCATTGATTATAAGATACAACTAGATACCAAGGAGGTTAAAATGTGGGAAAAAAATGCATTTTGCAATGAATATAATAGTAAATAATCCCAAGAAGTGAGTCCATTCTTGTTATTTTATTCATAATGTAAATATCCTGGTGTAATTCTTATTTAATTTTAATGGTTATTAGAAACTCTTCCTTTTAAAAGGCATTTACCTTTTGCGTCTAGCAGGAGACATCACACTGGCTTGAGTTTTCCTTTCCTGAGGACCAGGAATGATACTTAAAGACTCTCCAGCTGTATTTCAAGAAAAAAAGTATTAAGTCAAGGACATGGAATAGTTTTCTAAACTTGAATTAATGGAATAAGCAGCATCACATAATGATTATTTTATATTAAATTCAGTTAGCATACACTGAATGCTTCACTATGTGCAAGGCACTGTAGAATATATTAGAATGAGTAATATCTATTGTTTGACTTCAGGTTTTTAAACTTTTTTTAATGTTATTATTATTTATTCTTAAGCGAGATAAAGAAACAGAGCATAAGTGGGGGAGGGGCACAGAGAGAGAGGGAGACACAGAATTCAAAGCAGGATGCAGGCTCTGAGCTGTCAACACAGAGCCCGACACAGGGCTCGAGCTCACAAACCGAGAGATCATGACCTGAGCTGAAGTCGGACGTTTGACTGACTGAGCCACCCAGGCGCCCCAAGATTATGCATTTTTGACAAGCTCCCAGGTGATACTGATACTTCTGGTCCACTGACCACCATTTGAGCAGACAAGATTCAGATTATTTTCAGTATTTTGTCATTATAAACAGGCTCCCCTAGATTAAAAAAAAAATTTTTTTTAACATTTATTCATTTTTGAGAGACAGAGTGCAGGTGGGGGGTGGGGCAGAGAGAGAGGGAGACAGAATCTGAAGCAGGCTCCAGGCTCTGAGCTGCCAGCACAGAGCCTGACGCGGGGCTCAAACCCACGAACCATGAGATGTGACCTGAGCCAAAGTTGGACGCTCAACTGACTGAGTCACTCAGATGCCCCATTGTCTGACTTCAGGTTTTACAATTAAGTACAGCACAGTCTCAACAAAACATGGCAGATTGGAGGAAGTGTAAGAATTGTAAACTAAGTGTACGCTATAGTGTATATATACTACATGTTTTTACCCCGGGGTGTAAAAAAGGTTGGAGAAGAGATGGAAATGAGGGAGGATATAATGGATGGCAGTAAGTTTCAGCTGCACAGAAGAGAAAGAAAACTTGTCTAAGTGAAACTGGCATCTGAATTTTAATCCCAACTCTGTTATTAAATAGCTTTTCGCCCCTTAGTATCAGGTGTTTTCAACCATTTCAAGTACACAACAAGCAAGCTATACTAGACGATCTCAACGTGATTAAAATGTTTTCTAAGTATAACAACATGCTCACTTTAAGACAAACTTACCCAAAGTCTGTTCCAGTTTATAGTACTTTACAATTTATAAAGACAGTAATATATCATCTATTTACACAATGTGATTAAAAACAAAACTCAGAGAACAAAATTTAAACTCACTGGCCACAGTGTCTTGTGACTGTGAATGGTTAACCACTACAAAATTTGACCTCACAGGAGCTGTAATCTGGCCAGCTGACCGGACAAGCTGTGTGGCTGTTGAAGGAGTAGCAGCAGGACATTGTCCTGAAAGATACGCTAAAGTCAGCAACTCTGAATTGACGGGAGCCACTTGAGACGCCAGCTTTCTCTGTCTTTTGATTTCTGCAATTCCACTTCTTGTTCGGACTGCAACACAGGAGAATTTAAAAAATTAACTCAGTGTCAGAGTGCTCTGGCAATTTTAACAAGTCTATGTGATACACATACTACTATTTAATAACATATTAGAGCTATAGATTGAAAAAGAGCCCTTGAAAGTAACAACTAACTTTAGGTGTTAATTTCGTATGAAACAAACTAAAATGAATACAGTTGACCCTTGAACAACACACGGGTTAAGAGCACCGACTCTTTGCAGTCAAAAATCCAAATACAACTTCTGACTCCCCCCAGACTTTAACTACTGATAGCTTACTGGTGACCAGAAGCCTTACCGATAACCAACAATTGAACACACATTCTGTATGTTATATTATACTGTAGTCTTACAACAAAGTAGCCTTAGAAAAGAAAACGTGATTAAGAAAGTCACTGGAAGCCAAGATACATTCATATTCCTGTACTGTATTTATTAACAGAAAAAAATTATGAATAAGTGAACCCACCCAGTTCAAAGCAGTGTGATTCAAGGGTCAACTGTATACACAAAGTTTATAAATCTATATTTCTTTAGTAATTCATACTAATAACACCTCTACAAATTAAGAAACAAACCAATGAAATGAGAATTAAAGACATGAATACATTAGAGTCAATGAAAAAAAACAGGGAGTACTTCAAATGCTCTTTTCTACAATATAATTTCCTATTATGGTAATAACTGTACTTCAAAGAGCAGTAGTTAAAAAAATGTTTTTTTTTTTTTAACGTTTATTTATTTTTGAGACAGGGAGAGAAAGAGCATGAACAGGGGAGGGGCAGAGAGAGAGGGAGACACAGAATCTGAAACAGGCTCCAGGCTCTGAGCTGTCAGCACAGAGCCCGACGCGGGGCTCGAACTCACGGACTGCGAGATCATGACCTGAGCCGAAGTCGGATGCTTAACCGACTGAGCCACCCAGGCGCTCCAAAGAGCGGTAGTTTAAACAAAATATATACTTAGCATAAATTTGACAGTTTAAGTCTGAATTAATGCTAAACATTATTTATAAAGCTGAATACCTACCTCTCTGACTGGCAACAAACCCTGGGGAACTTTGCATGCTCCTAACAAATAAAAAAGACGTTAAAAGATACGGTCTAGTTTATTAACAGTCAGACCTGAAGTAAACTGAATTAAAAGATAATAGACCTCTCTCAGATAAAAAACGATATGCACATTTTTTTGAGGGGTGACCAATCTTACTTGCTTTAGAATGGTGGCATGTTAACACACTCACACACACCGAATTTTAATAATCAAGTTTTTATCCAATGCGGTAAGCATTAGAGAACTCTGACATCCCTTTAAGAATTCGACTTGACTTTAAGAAGTCTATATATTTAAGGAAGTCACGGATAAAATTCTGTAGTTATTAATTACCTTTTATCACTACAGTGATACCTTCACAAAGAAATTCTTCATTTCACATAGGACTCCATACATAAATATGTCAGAATCCCGAAGTTAATTTCAAAGGATATCCTGCTTTTAACAAATTTACTACTTATAAAACTATTTTATCCAGTGTCTAACAAAGGAGGAAAGCAAACAGGAAAGCAAACATATAAGAAAATTCACAGTATAAGGTGATTCTCCTTTTATTATGAACTGGTTACCCAATCACAGACACTGCTCTCTTCCTGGGAAATCTGTTAAATTAGTCTCTATGAAAAAGAGCAATAAAACTTACTAAATTGAAAAAGCATTTTTAATAACACACACACACCAATCTTGGAGAATATTTGACTAAAAGCCTTTTATTTTTATGTAGCATCTCAACAAAACATCTCAGTAACTTATAAATATTTATAGGTGCTAATTGTGAATGTCTTTCAAGATTATTTGAAAGGGGGGAAAAAAGTCAAGAAAGGGGGAATAAAGGTAAGAGTACCAAATAAGATGTGATAGAGTTAGACAGAAAGCATTTGAAGCCATTTCAGCAGTTTAAACTGGGAAGGAAATGAAGCCCCTGCTGCATTTATGCTGAGTGTTCCACTTTCTCTGGGAGAAAGGGTAAGAAACTGTTTTTATACTATACTCTCAAGTTAGGTAAGAGCTGTTTACCAGTAGGGCATTACATGGCCATGACCTCGGTAAAAGGTGCATATTAGTACCATGAGAACATTCCAAAATTAGAAGATTCCACAAGTAGCATTTTATTTAGGCTTGTTTCTTTACAGGGGAAGAACCAATGAGGCACGAATTCAACACATCAATTCTTGGCATGAGTAATGAAGATTCAACTGTGTAAGGAAATTCACACAAGGCTGGATTAGATTTATATTGTACCCAGAGAGCTGCCTCTAAATTGCTAAGGGACTTTGGGAATATCATTAAACATGTGTAAGTCTCAATTTCCTTATTTCTAAACATTTTATTAAATATGTATTTTATTTCAAATTATTCCAATAAAAAACAGGAATATCCATAACCTCTGGAGTAAATTTAAAATTAGATCAGTATTACAGAAGTGCACTGTGTGGGTCATAAGAAGATTTAATCTGAAGAGCTTTCTGCATGTGTTTGCATTCCCAAATCATCATGCATGTTCTGATAACTTTACTATACAGGCTTTTTATTTATTACCTGATCTGGGAAAGCGTATGGTCTAACTTCTTCCACAGAGATGACATAATTGCTGGAACATCATTTGATGTTTCTAGGGAAGAAGAAAAGTTAATGAATATGGCTGAAGAAAATTCATCACTTAATTTGGTCACAAAATCAACAAGGAAAAAACCTTTTCTCTCAACTGTTGACCTTATGTTGGAAACTAGGAAATAAGCCTACTTTGTAAAATGACCTGCAAAGCTGTACTTCTTTCTTTTCTCAAGCCACCGACTATCCGACGCAATGAGTGGAAATGGACATCTGTAAAGTCTCTGAAGCTTTTTAATAACGATTTTATATCTTCTTTGTATTAAATAAAAAACAAACTATTTTATTTCCTTTTTTTTTTTTTTTTTAAAGATTTTTAAAAAATTTTAAATAATCTCTACACCCAACATAGTGAGCTCACAACCCTGAGATCGAGAGTCACATGCTCCACTGACTGAGCCAGCCAGGTGCCCCCAAAAGGACAAACTATCTTAAATCTGTTCTAGTTGACAACATGTGACATTTAAAAGTGAATTAAAATAATGTGATTTATAATAAATTTCATAAAGGTTATGCAAACTCCTGTGAGTGTGGAAATTATTTTTCCACAACCAATTTTTTCATGTCCAAATTACTGTGATTGGTCAGCAACCCCTCAATAAAAGCACCACCGCTTGGGGCGCCTGGGTGGCTCAGTCGGTTAAGCGTCCGACTTCGGCTCAGGTCATGATCTCGTGGTCCGTGAGTTCGAGCCCCGCGTTGGGCTCTGTGCTCAGAGCCTGGAGCCTGTTTCAGATTCTGTGTCTCCCTCTCTCTGACCCTCCCCTGTTCATGCTCTGTCTCTCTCGGTCTCAAAAATAAATAAACGTTAAAAAAAAAAAATTAAAAAAAAAAAAAGGCACCACCGCTTACTATACTTAAGAGTTACAGGTAAAATTCCTGAGAACTGATTTTTTTTTTTTTTTTTTTTTAGGATATGCTCTTAAAGTCCAGAGTGTTGGGGAACTTACAGGATATTTAAAATCTTTACCATATACTTACAAAAAACTCAAACCAGAGAAAGCTACCCAACATAAAAATGGGATTAAACGTTCATATTGCAATAGCATATAGTTTTTGATGTTATTTACACTGTAAAAATTCCTGTAGAGGGGCACCTGGGTGGCTCAGTTGGTTAGGTATCGGGCTCTTTATTTTGGCTCAGGTCATGATCTCACGATTTGTGGGATCAAGTCCTGCTTCAGGCTCTGTGCTGGCAGCACGGAGCCTGCTTGGGATTCTCCCTCTCCCCCCAACTCTCTGCCCCTCCGGAGCTCACACTCATTCTGTCTCAAAATAAACAAACATAACATTTAAAAAAAATTTAATATTACTCTCTGTAGTTTCTAGGGCTGCAATCTGGGAAAAGTTGTTTGGCTTAATTCTCAGTTTCCTGGGATCTTAACAATAAAAATGGATTTAAAAAAAAATTTTTTTTTTTAACATTTATTTTTGAGACAGAGAGAGAGCATGAATAGGGGAGGGTCAGAGAAAGAGGGAGACACAGAATCCGGAACAGGCTCCAGGCTCTGAGCTGTCAGCCCAGAGCCCGACGCGGGGCTCGAACCCACGGACCGTGAGATCATGACCTGAGCGAAGTTGGGAAGCTTAACCGACTGAGCCACCCAGGCGCCCCTAAAAATGGATTTTAACAATAAATACCTCTTACTGGGTTAGTTTAAGGACTGTTTACAAAACATATGAAAGCATCTAGCACAAAGCTGCCTACAGACAAATACTCAATAAACATGAAGCATCTTTCCTTTTTTTCAATACTATTGTTTTATGGTAATTCTTGTTAATGTTCTGAGCTACAAAAATAATATTAGAGAATAAAACAATTTTAACTTTCCCCTTAAAATATTAACTTAGGCAACTATTAATTTATATTCTGGTTAATATAAATCAGAATTTTATGACTGGGTCCTGTGTCCAGATTTAGACTACAAAGGACTTAAAATGTTATCTTGAAATTCTCTAACACGTAGCAATGCTGTTCATCAAGGCAGAGATCTACATTTAGGAGTTTTATTTTTTACAAGATTTATTTTGTTACATTCATCAGCATTCAGATTTTTACAATTTCTCAATATAAATGCAAACTTTTTAATTAGGTATTTCCCAGTAAAACTTCTCTCATCGTAATGGAGGTAAGTTTTTTGCTTTGTTTTGTTTTTTGAAGTTTTCTTTTGATTTGCAAGAGGCATTATCCTTTAAAAATTATTTCTACTTAAAAATTAGATAAAAAGAATCCCTGAACTTGAATTCTTACCTTTTGCTTTCATAGCTACATATTCATTCAGAATTGTTGTCAAGTTTTTTCCAAACAAGGACTGAAAAGAAAAAAATCAAGCATTACAAAAATTGTGCAACACTGCCAATAATCTTCCACCATAGAACGTCTATATAACGTTATAAAAGCCCTGGATTTTTTGATGGGGGTGAAGAACAAGGTATCAAAAATAAAGAGTCACTTAAGTTAGGAGTTGCATCAAATCTTCCACGAGTCAAGAAAATTGCCTGTTTGAAATTTTAAAAAAATTTTATTTGAGAGAGACAGTGAAGAGTGAGCAGGGGAGAGGCAGAGAGAGAGAGAGGGAGAGAGAGAATCCGAAGCAAGCTCCGCACCATCAGTGCAGAGCCTGACATGTGGTTCAAACTCATGAACCATGAGACCATGACCTGAGCCCAAGCCGGAAGCTTAACTGACTGAGCCACCGAGGCACCCCAAGGACCTTGTCTGTTTGAATAAGACACTAAGACTATGTTTTTTTAAGTAAGATAGTCCAAAGGCAGAAAAGCAGTTTTCAGCTGCAAGGGAGGGATCCAGTCACCTAAGTTTTAAAACTGTAAGGACCCACTCCTAATCTGCCCTTTCTTTTAAAAAAAATTCTTTTTAAAATATTAATTTTTGAGAGAGAGAGAGAAATGTGAGTGCACAAGAGTTAGTGGGGAAGGTGCAGAGACAGGGAGACACAGAATCCGAAGCAGGCTAGAGGCTGTGAGCTGTCAGCACAGAGCCTGAAGTGGGGCTTGAACCCACAAACTGTGAGACCATGACCTGCGTCAAAGTTGGTCACCTAACCCACTGAGTCACCCAGGTGCCCCACCCCCGCGACCATTCTTAATCTTATTTGTATGTTCTTTCTCACAGAGAAACCTGGCTCCCATTATCTACATTACATTTTCATTATTTGTTGAGAATGGCTAATTTAGTAGAACTCAGAGGGATTTATTTAAGATTCATTCACGCTTTTTGAGTCAACAGCATGTTTGCTTTTTGTTGTTTAGTAGTATTCCATTCTATGGCTGTACCACAGTTTATCTGTTTATTGGCTAAAGGACAGCTTGGTTGTTTTCCGTTTTTGACCATCACAGATAAACATTAGTGTGCAGGCTTTTGTGTGAACATGTTTTTCAATTTACTTGGATTAAGTATCTGGGTGTATGAGTGCTGGGTCACATGGGGAACACATGTTTACCTTTATAAACAACTGCCAATTTGTTTTTCAAAGTGGTTGTATGATTTTACATTCTCAGCAGCAATAAATGTGAGTTCCTGCTGTTTTGCACCATTACTGCTAATGATCTGACAGTTTTTAAACTGTTCTTTACAGTAGCCATTCTAATATATATATGTTGGTATCTCTTTTTTTTAAAAAAAAAAATTTTTTTTTTAACGTTTATTTATTTTTGAGACAGAGAGAGACAGAGCATGAACGGGGGAGGGTCAGAAAGAGGGAGGCACAGAATCTGAAACAGGCTCCAGGCTCTGAGCTGTCAGCACAGAGCCCGACGCGGGGCTCAAACTCACAGACTGCGAGATCATGACCTGAGCCGAAGTTGGACGCTTAACCAACTGAGCCACCCAGGCGTCCCTCTCTCTCTTTTTTTTAATGTTTCACTTATTCTTGAGAGAGAGAGAGAGAGAGACAGACGATGAGCGGGGAAGGGGCAGAGTGAGTGAGGGACACAGAATTGGAAGCAGACTCCAGGCTCTGAGCTGTCAGCATCGAGCCCCCGTGAGGCCCAAACTCACAAGTGGTGAGATCATGACCTGAGGTGAAGTCAGAGGCTTTACCGACTGAGCCACGGACGCACCCCTGTTGGTATCTCTTTAGAGTATTAATTTGCATTTCCCAATGACAAATGATTTGGAGTTTTTAAATTAGCTTATTGCCATCTTCAGATCCCTTGCCCTTTAAAAAGATTTTCTTTTTTGGGGCACCTGGGTGGCTCGGTTGAGTGCCTGACTTCGGCTCAGGTCATGATCTCACGGCTCATGAGTTCGAGACCAGCGTGGGGCTCTGTGCTGACAGCTCAGAGCCTGGAGCCTGCTTCAGATTCTGTGTGTGTGTGTCTCGCTCTCTGCCCCTCCCCCACTCACTCACACTCTCTCTCTCTCTCTCTCTCTCTGTCTTCCTCAAAAATAAACATTAAAAAAATTAAAAAAAAAATAAAGAGATTTTCTTTTTAAAGAGTTTTTTTTTTTTTTTTAATGTTTATTTTTGAGAGGGACAGAGAAAGAGACAGAGTAAGAGCAAGGGAGGGGCAGAGAGACACAGAGAGAGAGACACAGAATCTGAAGCAGGCTCCAGACTCTGAGCTGTCAGCACAGAGCCTGATGTGGGGCTCGAACTCACGAACCATGAGATCATGACCTGAGCCGAGATCAAGAGTAGGATGCTTAACTGACTGAGCCCCCCAGTCACCCCCAAAATAATTTCATTAAAAAAAATTTTAATAGTTTTTAAAAGGGTGTTCTGGGTACAAATCCTTTATCACATAACTGATAATGTAATTTTTTTTTTTTCCAGCCTATGGTTGGTCATTCTTTGAACAGTCTATTGTAAAGCAAAATTTTTAAATTTTTAGGAAGTTTAATTTACCAATTTTTCCTTTTTGTCAGTGTCATACTTAAAACTCATCATCAAATCTAAGTTAACATAAATTTTCTCCTGAAAAGTCTTATAGTTCTATGCTGTACATTTGGTCTATTATCCATTTTGGTAGTCTTTGTATGATGTATGTGTAGAGAATCTTTTTTTGAATCTGCATGACTAATTGCTCTATCTCCATTTGTTGATAAATTACCATCTCCAGTGAATTCCCTTTGTACTTCAACCACAAATCAGTTCTGCATGGGTCTACACTGGGCTCTATTCTGTTCCACTGATGTAAGTGCCAAACCTCCCCCTAACATCACCGGATCATGATGACCAGAACTCATTAATAAGTCTTACAATTAAGTAACAGGACTCTTCCAACTTATCCTTTTTAAGAACAGTTTGGAGTATTCTAGTCCCTTTGCTTTTCCACATGAAATTTAGAAATCAGCTTGTTGCTATCTATAAAAATGCTTATGGGCATTTTAATTGTAATGAATCTATAGATCAAAATGGGGAGAATGGACATCTTAAATGAATGCACTATCTTTGATATTCCCTAGCAGTTTTACTTTTCAGGTTTCCTCCACAGAAAAGAATGTTGTTTGTGACAGCTGAAATGAATCTAAGGAGCCATGTTTAAAATAAATTAACAAAATACTATGTCAAATAACATGGTTACAAAATACACCCACTGTATTCCCAATGATGCTCTGTTGGTCTAGTAATCTTTTTTTTTTTTAATGTTTATTAATTTTTGAGAGAGAGAGACAGAGACAGACTGTGAGCAGGGGAGGGGCAGAGACAGAAGGAGACACAGAATATGAAGTAGGCTCCAGGCTCTGAGCTGTCAGCGCAGCTGAAGTGACAACAAAGATAACAAAATACCTGTTTTTTATTTATCTAAAGTAAGCAACCAGATGCAGGAAAAAATTGGTTAAGTGTAAGACACTATATAGCAGGTGGCTTAAATAATAGGCATTTCTTATTCTGGAGGCCAGCGAGTCCAAGGTCAAGGTGCCAGCCAATTCAGTTCCTGGTGAGGGCCACCTTCCTGGCTTCTAGACATCGCCTCTGTGCTTATTCAAGGAGAGAGATCTCTCTCTTCCACTTCTTACAAAGGCAATAATCACAACACATGAGGCCCAACCTCATGACCCAATCTAAACCTAATTAATTCTCAAAGATCCCACTACCAAATAGCATCACACTGGTGATGGGGTTTCAACATATGCATCTTGAGGGACACAAATATTTTAGTCCATAGCAAGCAGAAAACAAGTGAGCCTCAAGATAAATAGTAGTGGAATTAATTAGAAATGAGAGAGTCATTTTGAAACTGATTCTTAGAGGCAAAAGTTGTAATTGTGTGAAATAAATGTGTGAAAAGAAGAGTTGGCCTTCTCTGGGTCTTTCCACTCATGCATGAATACTATCAAATCTTTACGAATTCTGATACTGCTAATGAGCTGATTTTAAGACTGTGTTTACAGTCTCTCATGTTGGCCAGTGAGGAAATATTTCCTGTAAGGAACACATCACTCACCAGTAAGCAGGCTGGGATAAAACCTTCATCTGTACAATGTTCGGCATATTCTTTTAAATTTGAACTTTCCAAAATAAAAGTCTGGCAGGTAGAAGTGAGGTTTTCCTGTTGCAAGTAACCTAAATGAAAAACAGAAGTTTAGGTGATGCCAGTAAGCTTCTCTATTTTTATCAAAATGCTGTTGAAATACTACAGAAGTTTCATATCACAAATGAACCCTTAGGTAGAATGTGCTGGGATTCTGCAGCCTTGCCCAGAACCACCAGTATGGGCTTCAGTACAAAGTAAGTAGTCTTAATAGATGGCTGTTTGATGGAAAAAACTCCAGGTAAACGAGAAATATAAGGTGTCTGATAAACAGCAACCAACACCCAGTAATGCTTAGAAGAGAATAAAATAATGATAAATAACAGGAGAACTAATAAGGAAATGATAAATGTTCTTCTACTCCATGAACTCCATACTCACAAGGATGGCATAGAGTATAAATTAACTTACTGGCTTATTAAAAAATACTACATTCTCCTAAAATTGCTACTTACTTGTACATTTCACTTATTTGCCTACTGGTTTAAGAGAAAAATGAACAAAAGACCTACTTCTCAAGAAAGGCAAGAACGGCACTCCTTTGATTTTTAATTTATGCCCTTTGGGAGTCAAAACACTATTTCAACAAGAACTTAATTAGCATTTACATCTAACCAACATTTATGGAACAATCTTACGTATCAGTGCTTGGTACTTGCACACATATGACCTGACTAGCAGTCAGTCTATCCTTGCTGTTTTGTTTCTTAGCATTACCAACCACTAAAAAAAGGTAGTATAGTACAGAAAGAACATTGGATAGGATCCTGGGAGACCAGGTTCTTCTTCCATTCTGTTAAAATAAGCATTGTGAATATAGGGCAAAAAAAATCACTTATATTCTGCAGAACTAAGGTGCTTCATGTATAAAACATCACACTTGCCTTGACTTGTGGATCAAAGCTGGTGAAATTAAACCCTTGTGTAAAGCCCTTTGATCATGTGTAAAGCCCTTCCATCACTTCCTGTATCTCTCAGTTTAAATTTCTAAAATCTTAGCAGTTTCAGTAGGAATGGCAACATAAGGACCTCCAAAAATCCTCTCGTCCATAAAAGAAATGAGAACGCTAGCACAAATTATTAAAAAACGGTCACAAAACTCTGAATATAATCAAAGTTTTGAGAGCATTTAAGAAAAATAGATGAACATCACGTATAATGAACATCTTGGCACTTAAACTAGCTCTATTCCCATGATCATCTCCCTAGCTGAGCAATATATACTTGAAAGTCAATAGCCTGCAATCACAATTAAAACAAACAGCCTAGCAGCCAATGGAGGGACTGGATATGCTGGAATTTTTCCAAAGACTCATTTCCAGAAATTGTCATAATGTGATCTGTGTGAAAATTCCCTGTAAAACTCTGGTTGCATGGCTTGTCTCTGAGATGAATCCGAATTTACCCAGTGCAAAGAAACTTCTTTAAGATGTTTGCTTAAAACTACCGGCACGAATTGCTAAACACTACAGCTGCCTGTGACAGAAGAGTAGGACAAACAAGCTAACTCAAAGTTAAAAGGAAAAAAAAAGCTGGGGCATGAAGAGTACATGGCAGGCTATGAAAAGCTAGGATATATTCCTGAGATAGCAGGAGGCCACGTGCAACTGTAGGGCAACGTGCATACTCAGAATATACGTGACAAGGCCCCAAGCCCTCGCCTCTGGCTTACTAGGTAAGGCTCTGCGGAAGCAGGAAGTGAAAGCTCAGGCAGAGTCTTCAATGGTTTAGCTGAATGTTGAAGTGTGCCCAATATACACACAGCCCCTTGGTAAACAAAGGGAGACTAACTGACAGCAAGCATTTAAAAAATGAAAAATGAAAAAATGAAAAAAAAGGCAGGGGGATGGGGGCGCTTTGGGGGCTTAGCCGGTTAAGCGTCCAACTTCAGCTCAGGTCATGATCTCGCAGTCCGTGAGTTCGAGCCCCGCGTTGGGCTCTGGGCTGACAGCTCAGAGCCTGGAGCCTGCTTCGATTTCTGTGTCTCTCGCTGTCTCTGGACCTCCCCTGCTCAAGCTCTGGCTCTCCCTCTCTCTCTCAAAAATAAATACACATTAAAAAAAATAAATTTAAAAAATGAAAAAAATCATTCTCCAATCATAGGATATAAATTTAAAGACTATAGACCTTACAGAATTAGTTCAGGCAGCAGTTCACAGCCACTACTGAAGCAATAAAGTGCAGTAACAAAGAGAGTCTGATTATAAGAGTTGTCACATTATATTATTTAAAACGTCAAATTTTCAACAAAAAATTATGAGACATGCACAGAAACAAGAAAGTATGCCTCATATGCAAGGGGAAATAAAAGTAGTCAACAGACATCATTCCTAAGGAAACCAAGACACTATAGTTAAAACTTTTAAAAAGTCAGCTATTTTAAATAAGTTCGGAGAATTAAAGAAAAATATTCATAAATACCTAAAAAGATTATGAGAGCAATGTTTCACCAAACAGAAATAAGACAGAAATTCTACAAAAAGCATAAACAAAATAAAAACCAAATAGAAATTCTAGAGTTGAAAAGAACTAAAATGAGAAATTCTCTAGAGGGGGGCTCAACAGATTTAAGGCAGATGAAAGAATTAGTGAACCTGAACACAGATCAAATGATCTGTATCCAGCATAAGGAACAAAAACAAATAGGATCACGAAAAGTGAACAGAGTCCCTGGGAGCTGTGGGGTACCATCAGCTGTACCAAGGCACGCATTATCAAAGTCCCAAGAGAGCAGAGACAAAAAAAGCAAAAAGACTATTTGAAGAAATAATGTACAAATAACGAACCTCCAAAATTTTTGGAAACACGTTAATCTATTTATGCAGGAAGGTCAATAAACTCTAAGTGGGATAAAGTGAAAGAAATCCACACCTAGACATAGCATATTCAAACTGTCAAAACAACAAGAGAGAATCTTGAAATCAGAAACAGCTCATCACATACAAGCAATCCGCAGTAGGATTAACGGCTTTTTTCTCATTAGAAACCACAGAGACCACAGGCAGGGAGATGACACATACAAAATGCTAACAAAAAAGTCAACCAAGACCAGCAAAACTCCTTCAAAATGGACAAATTAAGATATTTCCACATTAACAAAACAAAACAAAACCAGACGCACTGTTGCTAGCAGACTCACTCTATAAGAAATATTAAAGGGAATCCTAGGGGAGCCCCTAGGGTGGCTCATTTGGTTGGGCATCTCATTCTTGATTTTGGCTCAGGTCATGATCCCCGGATTGTGGGACTGAGCCCCATGTCGGGCTCCATGCTGACTGTGGAGCCTGTTTCATATTCCTTCTCTCAGGGCGCCTAGATGGCTCAGTCGGTTAAGTGTTTGACCTCAGCTCAGGAGGTCATGATCTCGCAGTTTGTGAGTTCCAGCTCCACATGGGGCTCTGGGCGGTCAGCACAGAGCCTGCTTCAGATCCCCTGTCTCCCTCTCTCTCTCTGCCCCTCACCCACTCACTCTCCCTCTTCTAGAAATAAACACTTAAATAATGGATTACAATAAAAGGATGGAAAAAGATACACCATTCATACAGGAACTAAGAGCTGAAGAGGCTACACTGAATCAGACAAAGTGAGACAAACATTGTTAGTAGGGGCAAAGATGGCGAAAAAATATCCAATCATTCAAAAGATACACAAAACACAAAGGAGACACTCACAAAAGTGCAACAAGAACTAGACAATTCAATAAAAGTTATACACTTCAAAAAAGTCTCACTTTCAATAATGAATAGACAACTAGAGAGTTCAATAAGGAAACAGAAGACCTTGAACACTATAAACCAACTAGACCTAACTTCTATAGGGTACTACACCCAACGATAGCCGAATATACATTCTTCTCAGGTGTATGTGAACATCTTCCAGGATAAACTGTATTAGGACATATAATAAATTTAAAAATTGATGGAAATTATATAGAGGATACTCTCTGACCCTAACGGAATGAAATTAGAAATCAATAATAAGAAATTCATAAATATGCAGAAATTTTTTAAGAAGTTTTTTAATGTTTATTTATTTCTGAGAAAGAGTGCAAAAGGGGGAGGTGCGAGGGAGACACAGAATCCAAAGCAGGCTCCAGGCTCTGAAGTGTCAGTACAGAGCAAACGTGGGGCTTGAACCCATGAACCTGCGATCACCTGAGGCGAAGTCGGATGCTCAAACGACTGAGTCAACCAGGCGCCCCACAAATATTCAGAAATTAAACAACACTCTCTTAAATAATCAAAGCATCAAAGAAGAAAACAAAAAGAGACAATATTTTGAGATAAACAAAAACAAAAATGCAACATGCTAAAACAGGATACAACTACAGTAGTGCTTAGTGGCATATTTATAGCTTTAAATACCTGTTTTTTGTTTTTTTTCCAAGTAGGCTTCACGTCCAGCTCAGGGCCCAATGCAGGGATTGAACTCATGACTCTGAGATCAAGACTTGAGCTTATATCAAGAGTCAGACGCTGGGTTAACTGAACAACACAGGCGTCCCAGTAAATACCTGTATTTAAAAGATAAATATTTTGGGGGTGCATGGGTGGCTCAATCAGTTGAGCAACTGACTCCTGATTTTGGCTTGGGTCATGGTCCCATGTTTCATGGGTTTGAGCCCTGTGTCAGGCTCTGTGTTGACAGTCTGGAGCCTGCTTGGGATTTTCTCTCTCCCTCCTTCCCTCTGCCTCTCCTGCATGTACTCTTTTCAAAATAAATAAAAACTTAAAAAAAAGATAAAATATCTCAAACCAATACCCTATCCTTCCATTTTATAAACTAGAAGAAGAGCAAACTAAACCCAAAAGAAAGCAGAAGAAAGAAAATAGAGTAGAAAAAAAAATGAAACAGAATAACAAAAGAGACAAATCTATGAAACTAAAAGTTGATTCTCTGAAAAGACTAACAAAAATCAACAAATCTGTAATGAGACTGATAAAGAAGACTTAAATTCCTATATTCAGAAATGAAAAGGGGGGACATTACTATTAAATTACAGAAATAAACTGGATTATAAAGGGATACTATGAATAGTTGTATGTACTATGAACAATTTAGAGAGGCCAGGTAAAACAGATACTTCTTACAGAGACATTAAACGGACTCAAGAAAGAAGAGAAAATCTGAACAGACTTAAAACAAGTAAAGAGATTTAACTGTAATAAAGAATCTTTTCACAAAGAAAAGCCTAGGATCAAATGGCCTCACTGGTGAATTCTATCAAACACTGAAAAAATTTCACCAACTCTTTTAAAAAAAGTAATAAATAAATAAAAGAGAGATTTCGCAATTCAGATGCTAGTGGTAGTAATAATCTGATAATAAAACCAGACAATAACATCACAAGAAAACTACACACCAATATCCCCCATGAGAAAGCAGATGTAATAATTCTCAACATAATACTAACAAAATAAATTCAGTAACATTTAAAAATGATTATACGCCATGACAAAGTACAATTGTGCCAGAAATGCAAGACCAGTTCAATAAAACAAAAATAAATCCATGTAACACACGATATTAAATATCTAGTAGCCATTACCCTATATATTAATAAAGAACAAAACCCTGTTATCTCATAAGATGCAGAAAAACCATGACAAATTCCAGTATCTTTTCATGATGCAAATATTAGGAATATAAGGGAATTTCTTCAACCTGATAAAGGCATCTATGAAAATCCCACAGGTAACATATCACATCTCAAGGGTGAAAGAGTCAAAGCTTCCCCCATAAGATCACAGACAAGATGATGCCTGCTCTTGCCATTTCAATGCAACACTGTACTAGAGGTTCTAGCTTGGGCAATTAAGAAAGAAAAGAAAATAAAAAGCATCCAGATTGGAAAGGAAAAAAATCAAATATCCCCATTCGCAGATGATATGATGTCTTAAATAGGAAAATTTAAGGAATCCATGTACACAGAAAAACTATTAAAGTCAATAAATGACTTCAGTAAGGCTGCAGAATACATGATGAATATACAAAATTTAACTGCATTTCTATATATTTGCAATGAACAATGAATTTCAAAAATGAAATTAAAAAAAGTTTCATTTACAACAGCATCAAAAAGAATACAACAGGAATAAGTTTAGCAAAAGAAGGAAATGATTATACTAAAAACTAAAATACCACTCAAAGATATTAAAGACTAAACAAATGGATATATCTTGTTAATGGATTAGAAGCGTTAATATTATTGAGATGTCAATACTCTCAGACTCAACATAATCTCTATCAAAATTTTAGTTGTCTTTTGTGCAGAAATTCACAAACTGATCTTAACATCCATAATACAAGGGACACAGAGTAGTTAAAACAATCTTCAAGATGAAATAGCTGGTGGAGAAACATCCATTTCAAAATATACTACTACGTAATAGTAATCAAGCTAATATGTTACAGGCATAAGGATAGACACAGATCAATGGGACAGAATTCACAGTCCAGACATTTATGGTCAACTGATTTTCAGAAACAGCGCCAAGTCAACTCAATGGGGGAAATGGTCTTTTCAACAACTGGTGCTGGGAGAACTGGATACCCACATGCAAAAGAATGAAGTTGGACCCTCATGCCTCATACCAAATATAAAAATTAACTAAAAATAGATCAAAGATGTAAGTTTAAGAGCAAAACCCATAAAAGTCTTAGAACAAAACAGAGGTGTAAATATTTCTGACATCAGATCAGGTAATGGTTTCTTAGTTATGACATTTAAAGAACAAGCAACCAAAGAAAAAATTAGATGAAATGAATTTCACCAAAATTAAAAACAATTTGTGCTTTCAATGAAAAGACAATGGATGAAACGGAAGAAAATATGTGCAACTCATCTACCTGATAAGGGACTACAATCCAGAATTTATAAAGAACAAACCATTAAGCACATAAGAGGCTCAACTTCATTAGTAATTAGGAAGATTTAAAACCAAAACTACAATGAGATATACCAATTCATACCACTAGGATAGCCAGAATTCAGACAGTCGTGAATATTGGCAAAGATGTGATGAAACTGGAAATCTCATACATTGCTGGTAGGAATTTAAAGTAGTATAAAATCGTTAGAAAATTCCTTGTGAAGTTCTCAGAAATATTAAACATAGAATTACCAAATGACCAAGTGATTCTACTAAGGTATATATGTAAGAGAGCTGAAACAGTATGTCCAAACAAAACTTGTACATGAGTGCTCACAGCATTTTTCTTAATATCCAAAAAGTGGAAACAACTTAAATGTCCATCAGTGAAGGGACAAAATGTGGAATATCCATACAATGGAACAGTATTCAGCCATGCAAAGTACTATTTCCACTTGCTGCAACATGGATGAATCCTGAAAACATTACGTTCTAGAAGTCAGGTACAAAAGATCACGTATTGTATACGGTAAAACCTTGGATTGCAGCAGTAGCTCACACATTGTATGCAGTAAAACCTTGGATAACTTGTTCTGCAAGTGTTCTGTAAGAGCAGTGAACATTTCTAATACAAAACTTTAACTTGATAAACCAGTGACGTCTCACAATGCTAGTAGTACATGACAATGAATGTCACGTGATCACAACTGAGTCAATGGTTCTCGAAATTCACTTTGAAATACAAGTGCTTTGGATTACAAGCATGTTTCCGAAATGAATTCTGCTCAACAAACCAAGGTTTTACTATAATTCCATTTATATAAAATGTCCAGAATAGGCAAATCCACAGAGACAAAAGGAAATTAGTGGTTGCTAGAGGATGGGGGGATGGGGCAAGTGGGAGTGACTGTTACCAGGTTTGGGGTTTCTTTCTGGGATGACGAAACATTCTGGACTTAACATAGTGATGATGGTTGCACAACATTGTGAATATACTGAAAACCACTGAATTCTACATGTTGTGGTACATGAAACTCAAAGTAAAAATGTAATCCTTAATTCTTAACATGTTATATGAAGTTCTACTTGTTTTCCATCCCAATTTCTTCTTGAGACTTGTGTCATTCCATCTCTCTCAGACTAACTGGTCTCTCAATTGTGCAAATTCATGAATGTTCTGATATCAAGGCCATTGTAAATGTCATTCCTGTTGCTTGGGCAGCTTATCCTTTCTTAGTCTAGCTAATTCCAACTCATTTTTCAGGTCTAGGGTAACTACCACTTACTCAGAGACTCTTTTTTGGCATGTATTATACTCCTCTTATCAGATCCTTTTGTACTAGACTCATCTCAGTGCTGGTACAGTACTCAAGTATTTAACTACCAATGCAATTATTTAGGTCTCTTCCAACTTTAAAATTATAAGGTTCTACTCTTCTCACCTGGAACTGTGTCTTTAACCAGGCCCTCCAAGTCAAAAAAGTAGCAAGAGTGTCTATGAAGTCATTATATATGAAGGTTATAAAAGGAAAGAGCCAGAAAACTGTCATCCCATTTTAGGAAATGGCCTAATTGGGGTCTGGGAACCAACTCACCACTTTCTACTTACAGGTGATGAATCAGTTTTCCAACCTTTTGTTAACTAATGCTACAGGAAGAAACAAATAAATATACCAATAAAAACCCCAAAGATATGTCCTTTGGAGTAAGGGAGGACATTTAGAAACAGAAGAAACCTTTTATCTCATATATTACTACTTCAATATCTCTATCACTGAAGATGTGAAATCACCTCAAATAGGAAAGCAGATCAAGGATAAATGGCTATGTTTTACTTTTTTATTTTTTACAAATAAAGAGCTCAAATATAAACCCTTATAATTCTACAGCCAGCTGAGAAGTTATCATTTTTATGAAGGTTTGCTTTTTGAATTACATTATTTGTAGTAAGTCAGCTGCTACTAGGATTTCATGAATACAGAAGTTTAAAATATGTTAAGAACCACTGGAGTCACTCTGGAATCAGGGCAGGTGGAGCTTTTTATATGCTTCAAAATTTAAACTGAAGATAAACAATTTCTTTCCATGGGAGAGTTTCAAAAGTTCTAATCACCCAGATGTATTCATAACCACTTGAGACTTCTAACAGGTGGTGGTGTGAAATCTAATTCCTTAAAGTGGATTTGCTTTTCTGCAGACCAAACATTCTCAAAAGAACAACATAGCCTTAAGGGGATGAAAATTGGTACAGAGGCAGCAAGGGAACAAAGAAAATACCACTGTTTTTATGCATAAGTCACAGATATACATACAATATGTAAATAGTGTACTTGTGACATAAAATATTTGGAAATGGGGGGGGGGGTGGGAAGTCTAAAAATACTCCTTAAGGGTATGATAATGAAGTAAGGTTGAGAAATACCTCCCTAAACACAATGTAGTAACAGAAGTAACCTTTCTCAGAATAATATGGTCACTTGTGGTAGCATATGCTGGCCAAGGAATGGTCACAGATCAGACAGTTATGGCTTATCATAAGACATTACACTTCAGTATACACTTCAGAAAAGGCTTTGTTAAAAGACTAAGTTACTTCTATAAAAAATGTTCAAAAATTACAATGCATCTTAAAATATCTAAGATATTTATCTTTGGCAATCTAGAGTTCCCACTTTAGATTAGATTTAATGTGTTCTGCTTTACTTTTTAAAAATGAAAACAGCCAGGGGCGCCTGGGTGGCGCAGTCGGTTAAGCGTCCGACTTCAGCCAGGTCACGATCTCGCGGTCCGTGAGTTCGAGCCCCGCGTCAGGCTCTGGGCTGATGGCTCGGAGCCTGGAGCCTGTTTCCGATTCTGTGTCTCCCTCTCTCTCTGCCCCTCCCCTGTTCATGCTCGGTCTCTCTCTGTCCCAAAAATAAATAAAAAACGTTGAAAAAAAAAATTAAAAAAAAAAAAAAAAAAAAAAAATGAAAACAGCCAAAGTTAATAAGCTAGTAGTGTAGAGAAAATGGAATACTAAAAATAACCCATAAGAATGTAGGAAAAAATGGCACATTTTTTGTTTGGAAACAAATGAGACAAACAGAAAACAAATAGTGAGATAGTAAACTCAATTTAGCAACTACTTTTTGGTATTTACTCAAATGAAATGAAACTTACGTCCACACACAAACTTGTAAGCAAGGTTATAAACATTTTTAAAGTTTGTATAAGCTTTATAAAACTCAAATATGCATCAACTGGTGAACACAGCATATACATTAATAATACATATGTTGTTTACACATACACAATATTGTATATGTAGCATACACATATACAATAAAATACAGCAAAAAAGAGGGATAGGCTGGATTTTCAGGAAGCTTTCTTTGGAGAAGGGTTTGTTAAAAATTGAACGAGTTCCTGAATAAATGGATAGCTAAATGAACAAATGAATAAAAATCTATGATCAAGGACGGTCTTTCAGTGTTTTCTGGCATTTAAAAGAAAAGCAGTTTATAGCACACATATATCCTCTAGGGACCTCGCTTTCCACCAATGTATCATAGAGCAAGCAGTTGCTACTTTTCTGGGGCCTTGAGAAGATCAAATAAGATAATAAAATATGGGGTGTCTGGGTGGCTCAGTCACTTAAGTGTGCAACTCTTGATACTGGCTCAGGTTTTAAGATTGAGCCTTGTACTGGGCTTGGTACTGACAGTGCTGAGCCTGCTTGGGATTCTCACTCTCCCTCTCTCTCTCTCTCTGCCACTCCCCCGCTCGCTCACTCACTCACTCACTCACACACACACCTACTCCCTCTCAAAACAAATTTTAAAAGAGTCCATTAAAAAAAGATGTTAAAATGGGGCGCCTGGGTGGCGCAGTCGGTTAAGCGTCCGACTTCAGCCAGGTCACGATCTCGCGGTCTTTGAGTTCGAGCCCCACGTCAGGCTCTGGGCTGATGGCTCGGAGCCTGGAGCCTGTTTCAGATTCTGTGTCTCCCTCTCTCTCTGCCCCTCCCCCGTTCATGCTCTGTCTCTCTCTGTCCCAAAAATAAAAAATAAAAATAAAAATAAAAAACGTTGAAAAAAAGATGTTAAAAAAATATTTAATATGTCTGGCCCATAATCAGAGAAAACTAGTGATGTTTAAAGCTATGATGCATGTGTGCAGGAGTATGGGTACCTAATCCTGAAAATTCAGGCAGAATGGCTTACTTTATTTTATAGCCTGGTTTCCATCTCGTAGCATTATCATCAGTTTACCAGAGAGGGACAAGAGACTTTTCAGCATCCTCCACATGACCCATTTTCTCATGTGTGGGGCTGATTTTGTGCTTGTACAGACAATTTATGCCTTTCCTCAACTCTTATAATTTGAGTTATTAGTCATGACCATAGGATTAACAGTTTATATTGAAAGTGTTCCCAGGGATTCTGTTAGTTCCTTTGGCTTCTACTCAAATTTAACAGAGATTATTAGAATTAGTATTTGTGATTTCACCCAGCTTCAAATATTTTACAGACGCTTAACTCTTAGATCCTTTTATCATTCCAACAGATTTAAACTCCGAGATAAATAATCGTTTGGGAGCTTTTATTTTGTTTTGATACAAAAACTACCAGAGCAATGTGATTTGAAACTGACTTCTAAATGAGATACTCTCTAGCAATCCAAGTATCTGACATGGTCATTATTCCACTGCAAAGCACAGTTTACCCCAGGGAATGTGCTCTCAGAGAAAATTAAAACGTAGCTGCCCACATCAAAGCCCATTAAGTCATGAGGTGGCCCTTCAGTAAGTGAGCTTCATTTTGCTGCTGGGCTGCAGGGCACTAGGAACCCTACCAGAGACACTGATGAGAGCCTCCTGCCTGCAGATTTCTTTATCCAGGAATCAAACAATTTAGACCTGAGATGGACCTTGGGCTTCCTCAATCTGAAGAAGAAACTGGGCACAGACGACATTAAATGGTTTTTCCAAGATCTGTATCAGGTTACATAAAGAGTTAGGAAAAAAACCCAAATACCCACAGCATCCTAAAATCCCAGATTCTGAGTGGTCCTGAAGGTGGGGTCAATTATTCTAGACTGATGTGATTTGGACAGTGGAATCAGAATACCATCTGGGTTGATGACTGCTTCAGATGAAGTAAAAGGATTCTTCAGGGGCGCCTGGCTGGCTCCGCCAGCGATTCCTTGATCTCGTGTTGTTGAGTGACATGTTGGGTGTAGAGATTACTTAAAAATAAAATCTTAAGGGGCGCCTGGGTGGCTCAGTTGGTTAAGCGTCCGACTTCAGCTCAGGTCACGATCTCGCGGTCCGTGAGTTCGAGCCCCGCGTCGGGCTCTGGGCTGATGGCTCAGAGCCTGGAGCCTGCTTCCGATTCTGTGTCTCCCTCTCTCTCTGCCCCTCCCCCGTTCATGCTCTGTCTCTCTCTGTCTCAAAAATAAATAAAACGTTAAAAAAAATTAAAAAAAAAAATAAAATCTTAAGAAAAAAACACACCAATTCTTTAAAAACAAAACAAAAAACATGCCCAACTTTGGGCGATCCAGATTGGACACTTTAGATTAGACTTGATGTATTTTGCTTTACTTTTGTCTTAAGACTTCCAAAACAATGTGGTAATTGTATTAAGTGCCTACTTCACCGTTTTGACTACTTCAAAGCTTACACATACATATATATACATACACCACACGCAGATGTATATGTATACACACGCACATACATACATATATATATATATATATATATATATATATATATAAAACCAGTTATTTGCTTACTAAAAGCTTACTTATCATCAAGTACTAGATCGTGACCAATTCTATTAGAATAATAGAAGTTGGGAATGCAAGCTGGTGCAGCCACTCTGGAAAACAGTATGGAGGTTCCTCAAAAAACTAAAAACAGAACTACCCTATGACCCAGCAGTTGCACTACTAGGCATTTATCCAAGGGATACAGGTGTGCTCTTTTGAAGGGACACGTGCACCCCCACGTTTAAAGCAGCACTATTAACAATAGCCAAAGTATGGAAAGAGCCCAAATGTCCACCGAAGGATGAATGGATAAAGATGTATATATATGTATATATATATATATACATATACACACACACAATGTAGTACTTGGCAATCAGAATGAAATCTTGACATTTGCAACTACGTGGATGGAACTGGAGGGTATTATGCTAAGTGAAATTAAGTCAGAGAAAGACAAAAATCATACGACTTCACTCATATGAGGACTTAAAGAGACAAAACAGATGAGCATAAGGGAAGGAAAACAAAAATATAAAAACAGGGAGGGGGACAAAGCATGAGAGACTCATAAAAATGGAGAACAATCAGAGGGTTACTGGAGGGGTTATGGGAGGGGGGATGGGCTAAATGGGTAAAGGGCACTGAGGAACCTACTCCTGAAATCATTGTTGCACCAGACGCTAATTTGGATGTAAATTAAAAAAATTAAATAAAACAAAAACTCACAGAACTGAGAATGAGTGATTTCCACTGTATGTAAAATTTTCATTTAATAAAAAATTGTAAAAAAAAAAATAATAATAGTGGAAGTTTTAGGTATAAATTATTCCAAATGTCAAAATTTACAATGAAAATACAAAATAGGGGTCAAAGATCTTACTATAATACATATAATTACTCTTTAATTAACATTAGTGATTATTTTTTACTTCTAAAAACAGCTTTTATGTAAACTTATTTTCAAAGATGTACAAAAGGTAAGAAAGCATGCCTGAGTTTCCTTTTTTCTTAATATAATACTGTCTTCAGCCTGCTTTTCAGTGGAGGGAGTAATGAGTAACAAAATAGACCAAAGGGGAAATATAACTAGAAAAGAGAAGGAAAGATAAAATCCTAATTATACCTAGAGTATTAAAATTTTAGACTCATGGCAAGAGTCAATCTTCTTTCATTCTATTTATGGAGAAAGAAAGAGAGGTGCCTCATGAAGAAAGCAAGAGATCACAAAACCCCGACTTGAAAATAACTCCTTCACATTTTTTTTAAAAACTGTTTTATTTCTGACAGGAGAGACAGAATGCAAGCAGGGGAGGGGCAGAGAGGGAAACACAGAATCTAAAGCAGGCTCCTGGCTCTGAGCTGTCAGACAGAGCCCGTCACCGGGCTCGAACTCACCAACCATGAGATCGTGACCTGAGCCCAACCTGAGCTTAACTGACTGAACCACCCAGGTGCCCCAATCTCCGACATATAATACTTTCCCAGAAATTATCCAATTATTTAATGATTAATGATATTTTAAATATGTAAGTAATTCTGGGGCACCTGGGTGGCTCAGTCGGTTGAGCATCCGACTTCAGCTCAGGTCATGATCTTATGGTCCGTGGATTCAGGTCCCACATTGGGCTCTGTGCTGACAGCTCAGAGCCTAGAGCCTGCTTCGGATTCTGTGCCTCCCTCTCTCTCTGCCCCTCCCGACTCACGCGCTGTCTCTCTCTCCCTCTCAAAAATAAAGAAAACTAATAAAAAAAAATTAAAAAAAAAGTGATTCTTGGGAAGACTTAACTTACTGATGTAAATAGATTCACAAATAACAAAAGTTTCTGTCTATAAAGAAGTTATCTAAAAGGACCCAAAAGATATATATGCAAGTAACTGTAATACAAAGAAAAGGTAGTAACACAATAGGAGTTACTTCCTGAGGGGATGGGGCTAGAGAAAGTATTACTAGACTTGGGGAAAATTATGACTATCACAAAGAAGATGTTGAGTCTCAAAGGATGGTTGGGGAATCCCCAACAAAGCTTATGAAAAGCATGTATGGAGAACATGCCCAGTTTGGAGGAAGCACAACGTATATGGAAGAGAACAGCTGGAGATACAACTGAAAAGACAGAATGAGTAAGGATCATAAAAAGCTGTAAATGTCAGCAATGACATATTATGAATAAATAATATGAATAAACACAATCTGAATAAAAACAGAAAACATGGGTAAATGACGTCAGTAGGCAAAAAGGACTGTTATGATCACAGTTGCACGTCTGTAAATATTTATCAAGTATTTATAATGTTTTAGCTACATACAGGTGAATAGGATCAGTGGCTCTTGACCTTCCAGGAGTGTGTCAATTCTGGTTCTGTTTGCTTTCAATCTCTTCTTCCTCTTTCTCTGCTGCGAAAGATAGGAAACCTGACCCCACGCAGACAATGTTTCCTAGGCTCCAGGTCAGCTGGCTTCTAGCTGCATCCAAACAATGCGAAGCACTGGTGGGGGACTGGAGGGCAACTGGAAGAAGCCATATTGTTTTCTCTCACTTCTTTACCTTGGCAGAATATCCTCTGTGACAACTGCTCCCTCACCAGACAAGTCTACCTTCCATCTTCCCCAGAGAGAACCCAGCCTCTGGATTGCTTCATCTCTCCTTGTCCTCCTGATTATCATAGTGGCTTCCTGCTGAGGCTACTCTGAGTCTGTTCACATAAGCTGCTTGTCTTAGTTCTTCTATCACCAGTGTAACCAATTCTCTCATTAAATCCCTTCCCTTTAAATACTCACATTGGTTTTAAGTTTTCCTGAACGGACTCTGAATCATATAGAAAGGAACAAACCTATTGAGAAATCCGAAAACAGTTCTGGATCCTATACCCATAAAAATGCCCAACTGTACATAAATCTTTACAGACAGTTTTGGGGGGGCTTCCAAGAACCCTCGAAGCTGGTCTTATTAATCTCTGATCAAAAATACCAAGGACAAAAAGGCAACTTTCAGTTTGGGAATATGAAAAACTACAGGTCGATGATGGTGATGGTTACAGAACAATGTAAATGTACTCAATGCCACACTTAAAAATGGCTCAAGTGTTGTATATATTTATATTATGTACATTTCACAAACATAAGTAAATACGGCATTAGATGGAACATCAGGTGGGGTCTAGGAAAAGTATTTGGGGGGCAGGAGGGGTACACGCGTAAGGGTAAAAGAAAAAAAACACAACCCTAATTATGTGAACTCTAAAGGAAGAACTTGTCTATTCTTAGCATTTAGCACAGTGTCCGATACTAAGCAAAGATTTGCTTAAAGAACATTATGAATAAAAGGAACCAACAAAAAGGGAGCTGCTGAAAAAGGTGCTTTGTACTGAAAGAAGAATCATAAGGAAATAATGAAACTATTACTATTTTAGGCTTCTATGCTTTGTAATTATGGATCACCAGGTGCTAACATAACTTCAAGATACATAATACTAAGTGAGAAGACTACGAATGGTGTGGGTGGGGAGACTTTCTTTTCTTTTGTATTACACTATACTCTTTTGCACAACTTTAAATTTTGGTAAGTGCATACGTTTTTCAACTTTTAGAATAGGAGGTGTAATGTGAATGCTTTAGGCAGACTTGTTCAATAGTAAATAACAATAGCAAGACTATTTGAGAAGCCATGAAAGAAGTCCAAAAGAAGGCATGGGGGGCGGGCATATTAAGTAGGATTGGTGGCAATTAAAATGGAATGTGAATGACAAAGAATTTTAGGAAAAGAAACAATTAATTTGGAGTTTTTATCCATTAAAAAAACTAGGAAGTCAAGCAGAGCAGATGGCTTGTGGAGAACACAAGTAGGTGTGAATTATTCCAGTTAGAAAATCATATTGCTTTAAGACCGGTTGTTTTTAGCTGGGGGTGATTTTGCCCTCCAGGGAACATACTGGCAATATTTAGAGACATGTGTTAAAATGTCATAAGTGGGTGGGGGGTGGGACTGAGGTCTTACTGGCATCTATCCATACATGCCAGGTATCTAAACATCTCACAATGCACAGGACAGCTCCCCATAATAAATAATTATCTGGTGCCAAAAGTCAATAGCGAACAAGGTGAGAAACCCTGTTAAGGACTTCTATAGTTACATAAAATCCGGTGGATTAACCAAATTGCCAAAACTCAAAAATTCATAACCAAATGATACACCTTCAAGAAAAAACAAAGTATGTCAATATTATCTTCAACACTGTGAAAGTCTACTTTAGGTTATGAGGTTTACCATAAACCTCATAAATGTAACTAACAATTACAAGATAGCCAGCTTTTTTCACAGATAGAGATGGAGGCTAACTACTGATAAGTTCTCATAAAGAGGACAAAACAGTAACCAAACATTAGCAAAAATACTAGTTTAAGCTTATGTCACTAGTTTCTCCAAAAACGGGCTGTGGAACCGTTAGTCTCTCCTGTTTCCTGCAAAATGTGCTCATCAAAAGCCTCGTGCACGAAGGCCTGTTTTTCTGGGCAGGGCTGAGTATTTAAAAAAGTAAGACTAATGGGATTTTCTAACAATAAGGTAACAGTAGCAACTACTGTGGACACGACGGGAAATTTCATCACAGATGTTTACCATTTACTTTCAGGGGTGTCGCGTATGAGGTCTGCAAACCACTGGCTCGGGATCTGAGGGTTTGAGCTTCCTACAGATCTGGTGCTCAGCAGCACGACCCTCTCCATTCTTTTGGGAACAAACAACAACAAAACCCGTTTCCCACAGAAACAATACGCCCTGACAACAGGCCCGCTGAACCGACCGTCCTCAAATGGAGGAAAACACTAACCATCAGAGCTAGAAAACGTTCAACTGGAAGGCATTTCCTCTGCGAAATTGCTCGCCCGTCCTGTTTTAGAACATGCAGCTGGCATTTCAGACCTCGGTGCCGGACGACTAACTGCGGGGAGGGAGGGTGAGGGATGGGGAGGCAAGATCACCCCCGTTCGCCCCACATTCGTAGTTCTAAGGGCGAGGGACGAATAGGGCGTCGGGAAGGTCTTTCTGCACGACCGGGTGGCTCAGGGACGTCCTCATTTTTCCTAATTAGAACGTGGGTCCGTCCGTCTCGTCCACAAGGCTCCTTGCAGGGGTCCCAACGAAGCTTGCAGGCCCGGCTCCCCCTCCGAATCCGGGCCTCAGGTGTTCCGCCCGGGCTTCTCCTGGGCCCTCCCCTCGCCACGCAGCCTCCGGGGAGCGCAGCATCCACACAAAGAGGCTTAAGCGGTCCGAGAGCCCGGCTGGGGGAGAACGGCCGCCGGTCAGAACTTGCAAACGCGGAGGCAAAGCCCCAGAGCCTCCCCGCCCCGGGAGAACCTCTGGCCCCAAAGGTCGTTCCGTCCTGCTCTGCCTGGCCCAATAACTGTCCCTCCCGCGCCTGCACTCACCCAGAACCAGCCGCGCAATGTCCGAAGGTAACAGCATGACCGAAGCCGCAGCAGGAACCGCAATAGGAGACGAGACTCAGGTGAAAGCCCACACACCGACAGCTCCTGCGCCGCATCTCCCGGTTCCAGTGGCGGCACCGAACCCGCGGCAATTTGGCCCGCCTCTTTCGCCCCACGTCCGCCAATCGCTTCCGCCGGAGAAAGAAAGGCGCCGAAATGAAACCCGCCTCCGTTCCCGTCGGAACTGTCGTCACTTCCGTCCTCGCGTTAGGAGGGGTGGGGCTGAAGGCGGCGAGGAGGTGGGATGCAGGCGCCGGAGCCCAAGTCGGAGGGCGAGCGGAGAGCTCAAGTTCGCATGCCATTGGCGGGCGACGCGCAGGCGCGTTCGCTCAGACGAGCCGAATGTTTTGAGGGGAGCGAGGGCAGGAGGCGGAGAGTGTGCGGGGGTCGTCGCGCATGGGCAGACCGTGCCCGCTTCTGGGTCACTCTGACTTCTTCCTCCGGACACCCAGGCTGTGCGGGCACGCCGCGTTTGAACCGGAAGCGGGAATAGTGTGTGTCTACTCGGCTGGAGCCGCTGTGGACGCGGGGAAAGGCGAGTGGAGCGGGATTTAGGCTGCAGCCGCTGCCTCCGCTTTGGGAAATTGCACTCTGGCCGTTCGAGTGCAGCGGTAGGTTTGCGGCGAGCAGGCAGCGGCTTCTGCGTGGGGGTACTTGAGGGGCGTCCAAGCCATTTTGGGCCAGCCCCCTGATGGCCGGTGTACCCTGCTGCTCTCTAGAGGCGTATTATTCCGCGCTGCACTTTCTCCCGCTCTCTCTGCGATCCCGTAGCGGACTTAGCGGAGTTAATAGCCGGGACTCTTCTGCCAAATGCCGCGTTGAGTCCTGCGCGTCCCCTTTCTCTGTCCCCGTATGGACCAGCTGTAACTAAATGACTTGACTAATCATGCCCCCCCTCTTCTTTATTAGATGTGATCTACGAGCATCTGTTGAGGTTTAAACTAGATTGGCGTGCGTTGGAGCGCGGAGTGTGGAATTACTTTTGCTGGAGCTGGAATTCTGGCTGACATCTGCAACCGCGCTGTACAGTCTCCCTTGTGATTATTCTGGCCTGTGGTGAGCACTCAAGAGCGTTCGCTGTTGTTCTTGCAGGGTACCGAGAAGTTTTAGGCTTTTTTTTTTGTTTTGTTTTGTTTTAAAGAGTGGCAGAGGGAGGGACAGTGAGGATCCCAGGCTGGCTCCAAGCTCAGCGCTGGGCTGGATCGAACGACCCTGGGATCATGACCTAAAAAGAAATCGAGAGCCCCATGCTCAAAGGACCGAGCCACCCGTGTGCCCCGCTGGGCACAGGAAGTAAAAGGACCCTTAGAGCTCAGGGGGATAATCTGAGCAAATGAGGTTGTGTGGTAAGACCTCCAATTGTTCAGTGGCCACTGAACCCGGAGGGGTATGGTAGGGGCCTTGCAGACAAGGGGAAATGCATGTAAAGGCATAAAGTGTGGAAGGTTTCTGAAGCTCAAGAGTGAGGTCTGGCGTGGATTGAAAGATGTGGGCATTTTCAGCATGGTGGGGTCTTAGGGATGGATAAGACAACCCTGGGAGAGCATAGGTTGAGAAGTAAGGACACAAAGATCCTCTTGCAGGTGTGGGTGGAAGAAGAACCAGCAAAAAAGATTAAGGAAACAAAGGGAATAATGATAATTGCTAGCAATGGTTGGGCATTTGCTGTGTTCCAGGCGCTGTGTTAAACACGCTCGTGCACCCTTACAAAACCTTTGAAGTAGGCACCCTTACAATACCTTTGGTATTGTTTTTTATTTTATCGTTGACAGAACTGACGTTAGAGGAAATAGCTATCTTGCTCAGGCTTATACAGTTTGTAAATGGCAGGACGAGGATTTGAACCAGTATAATCTAAGTACAGAGCCCACACTATTACACCGGGAAAGAATGGCATGCCAAGGGCAGAATTGTATGCGGGAAGATGGGGTGTAGGTATCATTGTCAAATTCTGTAAAGGGACCAACTTGGTGGAGATCTAAAAAGGGACATTGGATTTGCCATTTCAGAGGCTGTTGCTTAGGAAATGTGTATTGTTTAACTGCATGTTGGTAGTGGAATGTAGATAGTTCTGGATGAATGTATTAATCAAATTCTACCTGATCTGTTGACTCTTTTGCTGTAGCTGACTGCTTTGTAGTTCTTTGGTTTTCTTTCACTTCCTCCAACATACCATGCACTTTTCCATTTTAAGACCTTTTGGTGATACTAGTCTCTGCTGCAATGTTGGCCCTCTAGCTGTTTCATTGATTGGCACCCGTTCAGATCTTGGCTTTGTTGTAACCTCTGCTGGGATGTGTTCCCTGGCTCCTTTTCAAAAGTGATCTTCTCCATTGTTCTTGTATATTGTGTTTCCTTTGAGTCATATATCAGTTTGGAATTATACATTTATTTTTCAGTGTACTCGTTTGTCGTCACTCTCCCTCACCACTTCTGACTCCACAAGGGTAGGATTTGTGTCTCTTACCCGTAACATAGTACCTCGAACACAGTTGTTGCTCAGTAAATGTTGCATGTATCAGTGATTGAGCATTTCCTGATTGGACTGTTGTGTTTTCTTGAAAGTAATCCATTTTTGGGAAACGGAAGAGAGAAAAATAGAAGGAAGCCAGCAGAAAAATCACAGCTTTAAAAAAGAAAATTTGAGGGCTACATCTTCCTGGAAGTGTCACGTGGTCAGTAAACATGTGATTTTTTTTTTTTTTACATTACAAACAACACGTTTAGTATATCTAGAAATAAATGTGCCTACGTTTATGGTTCTTTGGATATTGCTAAGGTGTTTTCATTGGTTACAATCCCAGTTTTGTTTTCCATATTGACTCACTCCAAGAGGGTTTTAAGCTAAGAGTGAGTAAGAAGGGGGAAGAGTCCTAGATAAAATTGTGAGGAATGGAAATGAAAATAGCATGAACATGAAAATAATAGTTGTTTTCCCCGAGAAGTTTACGACCAAACAAATAAGACTGTCAAGTAAATAACAACCTGTAATCCACAGCAGTGTAGAGGAGGTTGTACTAGGGATAAGAGTCAGAACAACCAATGAATAAAAATGAAGAAGTGACTTAGACTTTTCTACCAGTGCAATAGGTAGGCTCATTAGGTAGTGTGCCTTCACTGGATGTTAAAAGAGTGTTGAAATAATTTTGTAGGAGAGATTTCTTTGTACGAAGATTGGACGTGTTCTCTCAGTTCCGGTTTTAAGATCCTGTGAGTGAAATAGCAGCAGGGAAACATACTTGATCTTTAAAGAATGAGTAGAATTTATGTGAATGCATGGGTAAAGGACACCCCCCCCCCTTGCCTCTTGAGATAGGTAATACACAAAAAAAGGTACATATTTTCTTTGTAAATATTTATAGTCTAACAAAGATGAAGCTTCTTTGTAAAGTGACTCAAAATTAATGACACGAAATGCTTTTCTTATATGAGTTCTTTTAAAGGTCATCAGAGGTAGGCTTGATTATGTTCAAAAACCTAAGAGGAGAGCTACAGCAATGGCATTCAAGCCCAGTAAGATGTAGTTGATTTTTGACTTTTGCAAGGGATATCTCTGTAGTATTTTTTTTTTTAATTTTTTTAACATTTATTTATTTTTGAGAGACAGAGACAGAGCATGAGCAGGGGAGGGGCAGAGAGAGAGGGAGACACAGAATCCAAATCAAGCTCCAGACTCTGAGCTGTCAGCACAGCTAAGCATATGACTTCAGCTCAGGTCACGATCTCACTGTCTGTGAGTTCAAGCCCCACATCAGGCTTTGTGCTGACAGCTCAGAGCCTGGAGCCTACTTGAGATTATGTGTCTCCCTCTATCTCTGCCCCAACCCCACTCATGCTCTGTCTCTCTCTCAAAAATAAATAAACGTTAAAAACAATTTTTTTTTTTAAGTGAGAACCATCAAGCCAGTTGAGACTTAAGTGCTAGGCAAGGTTTGCCAGCTCTGATAACCTCCTAGCTATCAATTCCAGAGCACAGCAAATTAAACTTTTGGCTCAACAAATGACACATCGCTACATATAAGAAAGGGTGCTGCTGTTAAAGTGTTAAATCCTTGGGTGCCCTTTTCCTTGTTCTTGACCTGTCTGTCTTCTGTTTATCTTTTACGTTTTAATAGAAATATCATATACATGGAAAATCCGATAGACTCCACCAAAAGTCTGCTAGAACTGATACATGAATTTAGCAAAGTTGCAGGATACAAAGTCAATGTACAGAAATCAGTTGCATTCTTATACTCTAATAATGAAGCAACAGAAAGACAAATAAAGAAACTGATCCCATTCACAATTGCACCAAGAAGCATAAAATACCTAGGGATAAATCTAACCAAAGATGTAAAAAATCTGTATGCTGAAAACTATAGAACGCTTATGAAGGAAATTGAAGAAGATATAAAGAAATGGAAAAACATTCCGTGCTCATGGATTGGAAGAATAAATATTGTCAAAATGTCAATACTACCCAAAGCTATCTACACATTCAATGCAATCCCAATCAAAATTGCACCAGCATTCTTCTCGAAACTAGAACAAGGAATCCTAAAATTCATATAGAACCGCAAAAGGCCCCGAAGAGCCAAAGTAATTTTGAAGAAGAAGACCAAAGCAGGAGGCATCACAATCCCAGACTTTAGCCTCTACTACAAAGCTGTCATCATCAAGACAGCATGGTATTGGCGCAAAAACAGATACACAGACCAATGGAATAGAATAGAAACCCCAGAACTAGACCCACAAACGTATGGCCAACTCATCTTTGACAAAGCAGGAAGGAACATCCAATGGAAAAAAGTCTCTTTAACAAATGGTGCTGGGAGAACTGGACAGCAACATGCAGAAGGTTGAAACTAGACCACTTTCTGACACCATTCACAAAAATAAACTCAAAATGGATAAAGGACCTGAATGTGAGACAGGAAACCATCAAAACCCTAGAGGAGAAAGCAGGAAAAGACCTCTCTGACCTCAGCCGTAGCAATCTCTTACTTGACACATCCCCAAAGGCAAGGGAATTAAAAGCAAAAATGAACTACTGGGACCTTATGAAGATAAAAAGCTTCTGCACAGCAAAGGAAACAACCAACAAAACTAAAAGGCAACCAACAGAATGGGAAAAAATATTTGCAAATGACATATCGGACAAAGGGCTAGTATCCAAAATCTATAAAGAGCTCACCAAACTCCACACCCAAAAAACAAATAACCCAGTGAAGAAATGGGCAGAAAACATGAATAGACACTTCTCTAAAGAAGACATCTGGATGGCCAACAGGCACATGAAAAGATGCTCAACATCGCTCCTCATCAGGGAAATACAAATCAAAACCACACTCAGATATCACCTCACGCCAGTCAGAGTGGCCAAAATTAACAAATCAGGAGACTATAGATGCTGGCGAGGATGTGGAGAAACGGGAATCCTCTTGCACTGTTGGTGGGAATGCAAATTGGTGCAGCCACTCTGGAAAACAGTGTGGAGGTTCCTCAGAAAATTAAAAATAGACCTACCCTATGACCCAGCAATAGCACTGCTAGGAATTTACCCAAGGGATGCAGGAGTACTGATGCATAGAGGCACTTGTACCCCAGTGTTCATAGCAGCACTCTCAACAATAGCCAAATGATGGAAAGAGCCTAAATGTCCATCAACTGGTGAATGGATAAAGAAATTGTGGTTTATATACACAATGGAGTACTACGTGGCAACAAGAAAGAACAAAATATGGCCTTTTGTAGCAACGTGGATGGAACTGGAGAGTGTGATGTTAAGTGAAATAAGCCATACAGAGAAAGACAGATATCATATGTTTTCACTCTTATGTGGATCCTGAGAAACTTAACAGAAACCCATGGGGGAGGGGAAGGAAAAAAAAAAAAAGAGGTTAGAGTGGGAGAGAGCTAAAGCATAAGAGACTCTTAAAACAACAAACTGAGGGTTGATGGGGGGTGGGAGGGAGGGGAGGGTGGGTGATGGGTATTGTTGAGGGCACCTTTTGGGATGAGCACTGGGTGTTGTATGGAAACCAATCTGACAATAAATTTCATATATTGAAAAAAAAAAATAGAAGTATGTCTCCTAGAAAAGGTCTCAGGGACGCCTGGGTGGCTCAGTTGGCTAAGTGTCTGACTTCAGCTCAGGTCATGATCTCGCAGTTCCTGAGTTCGAGCCCCATGTTGGCTTCTGTGCTGACAGCTCAGATCCTGAATCCTGCTTCGGATTCTATGTCTCCCTCTCTCTGCCCCTCCCCTGCTCACGCTCTGTCTCTGTCTCTCAAACATAAATAAAACCATTAACAAAAAAATTAAAAAAAAAAAAAAAGTTCTCAGAACAATAAATTACATGTTTTCTATTTTTATCCCACTGCTGCACACAAATTTACATGTTTGAAGCTTTGTTTTGATATATTTTAAGAAAATCTCAGTTGAACATGGAAACGTTAAGAAAAACCACTGTATGTTTGAGCACGGTATATCTCTAGTTGTGTAGTTTGACCTGCCTATGTATTAATACCACAATCCGAAGGTCTAAAGTAATTTTGCATGTATGTATTTTTTACAGTGACGTTTTCTGAAATTCTGAACCATGAGTCTAGCACTTAACGATCTGCTTATTTGCTGTCGTCAATTGGAACACGATAGAGCTACAGAACGAAGGGTAGTAAATTCCTGAAATTTTATATTTCCTTGTAGCAGGTGTGTGATTGGCAACCCATTACCATGTTCTTCTTCATTTTCAGAAAGAAGTTGAGAAATTTAAGCGCCTTATCCGGGATCCTGAAACTGTTCAACACTTAGATCGGCATTCAGATTCCAAACAAGGGAAATACTTGAATTGGGATGCTGTTTTTAGGTATTCCATTCTAATTTCATTTTAGCGTCTTTAGTTTTTGCTTTCATTTTTATTTGTTGTGGTATTTTTGTGTATGTAGGTGTTACTTTGCTCCCTATATACAATTGTGCTTCGTATATAAAATTGGTGCTTAACATTCATCTGAAACATAAGTTTTAAAGGATGTTCATGTAGAAAAAGTTACATTTTTTAAGTCATTTGATCAATAAAAGGTCTTAGACATATCTCACTCAAGATTAGAGAAAATTCTGGGGTGCCTGGGTGGCTCAGCATGTCGAGCGTCTGTTTCTCGGTTTCAGCTCAGGTCATGATCTCACACTTCATGAATTCGAGCCCCATGTCAGGCTCTGCGCTATGCAGATTTAGTTGATTTTTGACTTTGGCAAAATCCTCTTTCTTTGCTATTTCCTACTTGGTGCTTTCTCTCTCTAGAAAATAAATAAATAAATAAATAAATAAATAAATAAATGAAAGAAAAGATTAGAGAAAATTCCTTTCATACTAGTTAGTTCAAAAGTCTTAATTTCTAATTCGAGAAAAAAATTAAGTTATAAAAAGTACTTTATTATTTTTGCATCTTTTAAAGCTTGTTTATTTATTTTGAGAGAAAGAGAGAGAGCATGCAGGAGGGTGAGGGACAGAGAGAAAGGGAGAGGGAGAGAATTCCAAGCAGGCTTCGCACTGTCAGTGCTTGTGGAGTTTGACACCCAGGCTTGAACCCACAAACTGTGAGATCATGACCTGAGCTGAAACCAAGGGCCAGATGTTCAGCTGACTGAGTCCCACCCGCACCCCTGTTATTTTTACATCTATATTGCTGTAAGTAACTGCCATATGTTAAATTTTAACAATAACAAACAAAATTCAGGATTCAGGCATTGGAAAGACAGAATTGATTAGTGGACTGGAGTGGCAGACAGAATTGATGCTTTTTTACATTAAAATATAATTTTTAACTGTGAAGTCTGTAACTAGAAATAGATCGTAAGACTTAGGGCACATGAGTGAAATATTTTAAATTAATAGAGAATACTGGGAAACGTGAAACAACATTTTCAGTCAAGGAAGTTGTTAGTATTTAGAAAGAACACTTTTATTTTTACTGCGTATTTGGTACTGGAATGACTTACAGATTTCAATGCAGATAACATGAAAAATGCATGCTTCTCTTCCTCTGGTTAGTTTATTTCAAACACCACAACTATAGTTATTATCTAAAGATGACTTTTGCGTAAACTGTTCAGATCGGTCAGAGATGCACTTGGCACTTTCAGCTAATCATGAATATTTTCTAGGCAGCCTTTATTCCAAAGGTAGAAGTGTTACCAACTGCTTAGGGAAGGTGTGGGTTGTACAGAATAACAGGCAATAAAGAATCAAGAGCCCTAAAACAATTGTAAGCTTTTAATAATAAGGTGAAAAAGCAAGCAGGAAAGCAACAGAAAATCACGGAGGCTCCAGATCCAGACCAGACTTTAAGCGGGTGTGGTGGGGCTTAGGCCTTGAAAGAGAAAATTGTTTTATTTAGCTGGTACATTGATGGCACATTGTGGCTTGTTCTCTGTATAATGGCATAAGGACTTTTTAGAATTGTTGCAATAATTTTTTTTTTTAATGTTTATTTTTGAGAGAGACTGTGTGAGTGGCGGGGGGGGGGGGGGGCGGCATGCGCAGAGAGAGTTGGAGACATAGAATCCGAAGCGGGCTCCAGGCTCTGAGCTGTCAGCACAGAGCCCGATGTGGGGCTCGAATTCACGAGCTATGAGATCATGACCCAAGCCGCAGTCAGCCGTCCAACCAACTTAGCTACCCAGGCGCCCTGAACTGTTGTAATAATTTAAGCATTTAATGAGTTTTCTGAAATTCTACTTTGTTTTCTTGAAGATTTTTACAGAAATATGTTCAAAAAGAAACAGAATGTCTGAGAACAGCAAAAGCAGGTGTATCAGCCTCAACACAAGCCACCAGGCAGAAAAAGATGCAAGAAATTAGTAGTCTGGTCAAATACTTCATCAAATGTGCAAATAAAAGTAAGTGCTGTTGTTAGTTGTAACGAGCTGGTTTATTAAGAGTTACTGTTGCCTGAGTCTGGTTGTAATGTGTTGAGGTAATAGTTGATGCTAACTCTAATCTCTAGTACATATCATGGTTTTTAATACTATAGATTTAACTATTTGGATGAATTTATGCAAGCATGGAATGGTAGTGCCTGGATTGAAAGATTAAAAATTACTATTCCAGCTGCCCGTTCTTCTTCTTGGACCCCCTCTATTTGTTCTTAGCACTTAGGTGGCCTTAATGATGAACATAACCTTTTGAGGCTTTTTTTTTTTTTTTTTTTTTTTTTGCTATCTTTGAATAGCTTTAATAGTAGTAAAAACTTGTCTCCCTTTGTTATTTATTGCTTCTGCCTTCTCAGGTAATAAAGACACATCCCAATAAATTTTTTCAAAATGGTATCCTTTGAGGTATTTGAAGTCAGCCATGACATTTTCTCTGAGGCTTTTTCTCTAAGCTAAACAGATAAACTTCCTTCAGCTCGTATGACCTAGTATTTGTGTCAGTCTCTTCTGAATTTTCTTCAATTTAATTCTCTCTCAAAGTGTGGGACTCAATTATAGGTATGTTCTGATTGGTACAGAGCAGTGCATGACTCGTATATCTTTTATTCTATACTTGTAACTCATTTTGAGATCACAGTGGCTTTCTTGGCAGTCAAAACCCACTCTTGTAACTATAACTGTGCCTTCTATTGATTAAAAAAGAAAATAACTGTGATTTTTTTGCTTCTGTTGAGCCACATATTTCCATTTTGAACTGATGCGGTGAATGCTTTAAAGAGTTCATATTTTTGAATCAAAACACAGGATCCTTGTAGGCTCATGTAAAGAAACGGGCTTCATACAATCCTGAAAGCTAGAAGCAGAAATGTTTGTGTACAGACTCTTCGGCTTAAACTCTGTTCACTCTTCAAAGATGTGGCTTTGTTGGGAATGCAAGCTGGTGCAGCCACTCTGGAAAACAGAATGGAGGTTCCTTAAAAAACTAAAAATAGAACTACCCTACGACCCAGCAGTTGCACTACTAGGCATTTATCCAAGGGATACAGGTGGGCTGTTTTGAAGGGACACGTGCACCCCAGTGTTTACAGCAGCACTATCAACAATAGCCAAAGTATGAAAAGAGCCCAAATGTCCACCGAAGGATGAATGGATAAAGAAGATGTGGTGTGTGTATATATATATATATATATATATGTATATACGCAATGGAGTAGTACTCGGCAATCAAAAAGAATGAAATCTTGCCATTTGCAACAATGTGGATGGAACTAGAGGGTATTATGCTAAGTGAAATTAGAAAAAGACAAAAATCATACGACTTCACTCATATGAGGACTTGAAGAGACAAAACAGATGAGCATAAGGGAAGGGAAACAAAAATAATATAAAAACAGGGAGGGGGACAAAACAGAAGAGACTCATAAATATAGAGAACAAACTGAGGGTTACTGGAGGGGTTGTGGGAAGGGGGATGGGCTAAATGGGTTAAAGGGCACTAAGGAATCTACTCCTAAATCGTTGCACTATGTGCTAACTAATTTGGATGTAAACTGAAAACAATTAAAAATAAATTTTAAAAAATGTGGCTTTGCGATACCAAGTTTAGTTTAAGAATCAGAAACGCCATTGAGTCACTGTATATTGGACACCTGAAAGAAATATAACACTGTAGGCTATCTTGGAGTTAAAATAAGGAACTTAGTAAAATAAAAAGAATCAGAAAAGGCCAGTGTTGCTAAATGTTATTGAGTAGAAGGATACAGATGGTTAGCAAATGATATTTTAGAATGGTGGTATGAGACTTGAGTCTAAAAAGTGGTGGTTTAGGAGAAATTTATTTTTCCAGCTCTGAGATGCCAGTTGTGTGGATAGGGGCAAGCCCATGTCAGGGACTCCAGCATGGACAGAGGAAAGCTACACTGAAATACTCTGCACCTGCTTTTGCCCTGTAGGATAGCCCTGCATTTATTAAAATTTGATTTCTTGGCTACTGACATTGGGTTCTTATTAGATTTTAATCTGTACTTAGAGAGTAAGGAGAGAATGATACCCAAGCCCATTTGTAACCCCTCAGAAAACTTTGCAGCATGTAATTTTGCATTAGAGTGAAAAGACCTCAGTCACAAAATTAACAGTGGACATCACATTTGAAAATGTGTGAAAGTATCAATATTTTGTTTATAGGAAAGAGTAGATAAAATTATCAATATAAGATCATTTAAATGGTTGAAAAGTGGTTGTTTTCATTTGAAGCTTCCTTTTCTTTCAGGTTTAACTTTGAATTTTTTTTAAATGTTTGTTTATTTTTGAAGGGGAGAGATGGGGGGTTTGAGTGAGGGACGGGTAGAGAGAGAGGAAGTCACAGAATCTGAAACAGGCCCCAGGTTCCGAGCTGTCACCACAGAGCCTGATGCGGAGCTCGAACTCGTGACCTCATGTGCCCTGAGATCAAGACCTGATCTGAAGTCTGATGCTTAACTGATTGAGCCACCCAGGTGCTCCAGTTTCAGGTTTAACTTTGTAACTTAAATGTCTTTAACCTCAGAACAAAGGTAGGGTGTTACTATTATGTCATCTCACTTCTTTGTGTTTTTCAAAGAGGTGAGAGAATTGATGGGAATTGAAACACATGTGCAGACTTTGCCAGACTTAGTTAGCACTGGTATTCAAAGTGTGACGAAAGAAACAGATTGAAAAAAGACAGTTGGGAAGGAACCAATAAGCATTTGGTCATTCTTTTATGTAGGCATTTATCTGCTTCTGCACAAAGCACATTTGTAAAATGTTAAGTTCTGTGAGGTTCCTTAAATCCTTTTCAGCCAACTTAGTTGTCCTCTGGAGGCAGATTTTTGTAGAAAAGAATGTCAGCATAATTCTTGAGGCCTTTCTCAAATTTGGCAGAGGAAGGAAATATGTTGGGACTAAGACCATAGGGAAATGTGACTTCATCCTGACATTAATTTATGCAGTTAATAAATGTTTACTAAGCAAACACTATTTAGGACAGTTACTGGGTTGTGTTGCAATATAGAGATTAATTCCTTAGGAATGTTATAATATAACAGACGTTATGGATAAGAAAATGTTACAAGGACCATAAGAGAAAGATACACAGGGTGTTAAAGCAGAGGATCGTGGGATTGTGCATTTCATGATTGGCCAGAGATGCCTAAAATTGTAATAGAGGCCACAAATGAAAATAGTACTCCGATTATGTCAGTGTGTATTTATTTACTGTAGTTTGATGGTTGTCACCATATGAAAATGCTGAACTAGAATATGATCAGATACATATGATTTGCGACCTGCTGATAGCTTATAACAAAAAAAATGTTAATGTGTGGTTTTAAGATTGTTAATGTTGAAATAGGATAAAATTTTAGCCGCAACATCAGTGTGATTTGCTGAAAATAAGAAACAGTTTTTAAATATCCTTTTGTTAAGAGTATATCCTTTAGTACTGAATTTTTGGGACCTCTAGTAAATAAAAGAGGAAATATTACTGCCTTACATACTTATATGCCATACATGCTGTTGTAGGATTTGAAAGTAATTTGATTTTTAGTGTAAATATCTTCTAATGAATTCGTTATTCTCAAGTTATTCTAATGAATTCGTTCTTTTTAAAAAGTACCAAGAAACGTTGGATCATTTTAGGTCTAATTCCAGAAGTTGTGAATTATTAAGGATAGGATGAATGATAGTTTTTGCTATATATTCCCATAGAGATCAGCAAACTTCTTTTGTCAAGGGACCAGACTGTAAACGTTTTTGACTTTTCAGGCTCTCTAGTCTGTCTCAGTTATTGAGCTCTGCTGTTGTGGCATAAAAGTAGCTGTAGACAATACATAAATGAATGGATGTGGCTGTGGCCCCGTAAAGCTTTATTTCCCAAAACAGGCAGCTGGCTGCATTTTGCCCACGGGCCATAGTTTGCTGCTCCCTGCTCTGTGAGAAAGAGGTTAATAGTAATTTCCCACATGGAATTATTTATATAGTTGTACTTCCAGGTGTTCTTATTTGTCTTAAGATTTATACGTTTTTATTTACTTGCTTGTTTATTTTTAAATAGGAGCACCCAGACTAAAATGTCAAGAACTCTTGAATTACGTCATGGATACGGTGAAAGATTCGTTTAATGGTACTGTTTATGGAGCCGACTGCAGCAACATACTGCTCAAGGATATTCTTTCAGTGAGAAAATACTGGTGTGAAATAACTCAGCAACAGTGGCTAGGTATGTTTTGAAGTTTGTTATTTTTGAATTTTTTCTGTGAAATGAAATGTCAGTAAAAGGCTGGTCAGAATCTGTATCCCCCAAATGACCTGGCCGTTTCACAGTATCCTGGTAAAATGAAATGGTTACAGAATCCAACACCTAGTTTCATTTTTTAAGGACTTCCGAAGTTATTGTCTCTATCATAGGTAAGGAGTTACAGAATTGAAAGAAGCCATACCTGTCCTCAAGAACTTGACAGGCCAGTGGCAGGAAAAAACCAAGTAAACCAAAAATTCTAACACACTATGACATAGATATGTTTGGAAGCCGTGACTTCACAGATCAATGACACCCAAACCCCACCATGATTAAAGTACAAAGAAGAAAACCAGTAGGGAGAGGTGTTGTAGAAGTGAAAGCAACAGAGTTTCAGGTTGGAAGGGGGATGACGTTTTAAGTGTGGTGGAAATGATAAAACACAGAAGAATCCATTGGATTAGGCTTGTAGCAGGTCACTTGTAAGGTAGCGCACATCACGAATAGCACAGGATGTACAGGCCCCAGTGACTACAAGATGAGGAGAGTGGGTGCCAGGGAGGAATCGAGTGTTTTTGACAGCCTGTAGGTGAAAGTTAGTAGAGACCACAAAGGAAGGAAGTTAGGGTCAGAGGCTGAAACATTTGAGTTTATTGATTTCAGAGGTGGAGCATTTCCGTTGCTGAGTGGGTTCAATGGGTGAGAATGGGATTTGGCTTTAGTGAAGCCACTCTTAAGCCAAGTCAGAGTCGTCTAATACAACCACCTCTGAAAATCTAAAAGCTCAGTATTTTTCATTGTAAGTATTCAAGATAAATTTTGCTGACTACCTGAAAAGATGTTTGTCTGTATTATTTGTCGTCAGTTTCTCGTTTCAAAATGAGATATATGTGGATGGTAAAACCATGACCTGATCAGTGCTCTGCATTATACTCTACTGTTCCCACATGAAGGAAAGCCTTCTGAGCTGCTGTATTAATTTCTTAGATGTCATCTGGGGCCTCTGTTGTTGTTCTGGACGTAAGGGAGGCTGTGTCCCAAATCCGACCCTCAACAAGTCTTGTAGAGAATAGGCTAGTGATATCCAGGATACTGTGACACCTGTCTATGACCAAAGTGGTCCATCCTAAGTATTCAGAGGGTTTGTGTATCTTAGATTATTACATGTAACCACAGGTCTCACTGAAACAAAGGTGGTCCTTCCTGTAGCATCCTAAGTATGGTTCCATCATCTGGCATGTTCTCTGAAACGCTCTTTTTATTTTTAAGCATACTACTTTCACTTCTCACCATCCGCCCCTTGGTTGAATTGTTTTTCTAGTTAGCTCCCTCCTCTGATGAGAACTTGCTTCTCTAATGAGGACTTTGCTCAAGAAGTGAAGTTTATGTTCAGAACCCGTCTTTAGTAGTGATGTTGATGGAGCCCATGGTTAAGGATGAGACTTTTTAGAGGGAGAGTTGTTTTTTTTTTTTTTTTTTTTAATTTTTTTTAACGTTTATTTATTTTTGAGACAGAGAGAGACAGAGCATGAACGGGGGAGGGTCAGAGAGAGGGAGACACAGAATCTGAAACAGGCTCCAGGCTCCGAGCTGTCAGCACAGAGCCCGACGCGGGGCTCGAACTCACGGACCGCGAGATGGTGACCTGAGCCGAAGTCGGCCGCTTAACCGACTGAGCCACCCAGGCGCCCCTAGAGGGAGAGTTTTGAGGAGATGAGAAGATGGCCTGAAGCCAGCCAGCATTTTCATACAAAGTTTGGAATCCGTTTGTTGATTTCTACAAAAAACCCTGCTGGGATTTTGGTAGGGATTGCACGGACTCTACTGAACAATTAAGGAAGAATAGACTTCTTAACCATGTAGAGTCTTCCAATCCATGAACATGATGTATTTCTTTGTTTAGGTCTTTGTTTTTGTTGTTGTAGTTGTTGTTGTTCTCTTCCAAATTTTTATTTAAAATCAAGTTAGTTAATATATAGTGTTAGTATTTATTTCAAAAGTAGAATTTAGTGGTTTATCACTTATATACAACACCCAGTGCTCATTGTAATAGGTCTTTTTTGACGTAAAGAAATCAATGTTTTATGATTATCAGCATACAGGGTTTGTATATTTTTACTAGATTTATATAGCAATAGTTTATAAATTGTATAATGTTAAAATTTTCAATTTCTGTATTGTTCATTACTATCATACAGAAGTACAGCTGATTTTAGTGTATTAATCTTGTGTCCTGGGACCTTGCTAAATTACACTTATTAGATTTAGGAGTTCTTTTTTAGCTTCTGTGGGGTTTTGTCTTTAGGCAGTCCTGTATCTGTGTTTTTTCCATTCATTTCTGAGCTGTGTGACTTTTATTTATTTTTTTCTGCTGTATCCTATTGACAAAGAGCTTTAGTATGATTTTTTTAAATGGTGAAACGTACATGACATAAAATTTACCGTCTTAACCATTGTTAAGTGTGCAGTTCAGTGGCGTTACGTATTATATCCACATTGTTGTGCAACCATCACCTTCCATTTCCAACACTTTTCTCATCTTCCCAAACTGAAACTGACTCCTGCAGCCCTTGGCAACCATTCTGCTTTCTGTATCTGTAAGTTTGACCACCCTGGCCGCCTCGTGTAAGTGAAATCATACAGTGTTTGTCCTCTTGTCAGTGGCCCATTTCACTCGTGTCTTCAAGGTTCATCCATGTCGTAGTGTGTCTCGCAACTTACTTCCTTTTTAAGGCTGAGTAATATTCTACTGTGTGTATATACTACATTTTGTTTATCCATTCATCTGTCATTGAGCATTTGAGTGGTTTCTACCTTTTGGCTGTTGTGAATAATGCTGTTATGAACATGAGCGTACAAATAGCTCTTTGAGTCCTTTCTTTTGGGGGGGAGGGTGGCACAAAGGTGATTTTATTAAAGCACAGGGACAGGACAGGACCCTTGGGTAGGAAGAGCTGCCTGAGTCCTTTGTTTCAGTTCTTTTGTGTATTTATCCAGAAGTAGAATTACTGCATTATATGGTAACTCCGTGTTTAATTTATTGAGGAACCACAAAACTTTTCCTCAAGGGCTGCATTGTTTTACAGATCCACAATCACAAACGTTCCCAGTGTCTCCACACTCTTACTACCAACACTTGTTCTTTTTCTTGTTTTGATAGTAGTCCTCCTAATGTGAATGCGTATGAAGTGGTGTCTCGTTGTGATTTTGATTTGCATTTCTCTAATGACTTTAACACGTACTTATTGGCCATTTGCACATCACCTTTGGAAAAGTATCTATTCCTGTCTTCTGTCCAGTTTTTATTCTATGTATCTGTGTGTCTATTTATTTATATATTTTTGAGTGAGTGAAAGAGAGAGAGAGAGAGAAAGGGCGTGAGTGAGCAAGGGGCAGAGACCGAGAATCCCACAAGGGGCAGAGAGTGGGACGGAGGGAGGGAGAGAGTGAGGGGCAGAGAGAGAATTCCACACGGGCTCCGCACTGTCAGTGCTGGGCTTAAGCTCACCTGACGGTGGGGCTTGATCTCAGGAATGGTGAGATCTTGACCTGAGCCAAAGTCGGATGCTTAACCCACTGAGCCACTCAGGTGCCTCCTTTGTCCAGTTTTTAATCAGCTTGTTATCTTGTTGTTGAAATGTAGGAATTCTTTACATATTCTGGATGTTAACCCCCGATTGTCAGATATATGGTTTGCAACTATTTTCTCCCATTCCATGGGTTGCTTTAACGCTGACAATAGTGTTCTTTGGTATACAAAAGTTAAGTCAACCTTGCATTCTTGGGACATACCCTCCTAGGGCATGATGTATTATTCTTTTTACGTATTACTAGATTGAATTTGAAGGTTATTTTTGGAAGGTGATTTTTAACTATGAATTCAATTTCTTTAACAGATATGGGAATGTTTAGTTTATTTCTTTTTTAGTTAGCTTTAATAACTTGTGTAAGAATTTGTACACTTTATCTAAATTGTTTAATGCAGGAGCGTAAAGTTGTTCTTAAACATTATTACCTTGTTGTCCTTTTAACGTATGTAGGCTTGATTTGGTATTGCCTCTTTCATTATGGATTTCTGGTATTATTCTTCCCTTATGTTTATTTTGGGTTTAATTTGTTCTCTAGTTTCTTAACGTAGAAGCTTACATCATTGGTTTGAGAGCTTCTTTCCTAATATGTGTATTTAATAGAATAAACTTTTCTCTGAACACTGCTTTGTCACATCTCACGCATTTTGGCATTGTTACATTTTCATTTTTCTTCAAGACTTGTTTTTCTTGAAAGTTCTTCTTTGACCTGTGGATTATTTAGAAGTGTGTTATTTAATTTCCAATTGTTTGGGGGTACTTTCCTATTTTTTATTTCATTTTCCCTTTTATGGTTTTTAGTCTAATTACATTATTGCCAGAGAACATACTTCTTATAACGTATTTATAATTATTATGACTTCTTTTATGGCCCAGGATAAAGTCTAATTTGATGAATGCTCCGTATGCATTTGAAAAGAAAGTCTATCTGCTGTTATGGGTGATTCGTTCTGTAAATGGCAACTAGAGTCAGTTGGTTGGTTGATGGTGTTCAATCCTGTAACAGACTGGTGTGAGAGCTTGAGTGACAAGCGAGGAGATGGAAGAGCAAAACGACACTTTCCAAAGCTTTGGTCGTAAGGTGAAGGGAAAGAGGGGTCCTGCTAGAGAGGAGAGTAACTAGAGTATGCCGGAATGTAATCAGAAGGATTTCATGCAGAGACAGTGTGTGAATACACAGGAAAACGGACTGTGTTTTCTGAGAATGAGTGTTTCCGAAGGAAGAGCTCTGGGATTGTCCCAAGGAAGAGGGCAGGTTTTCTAATGAGGTAGGAAGGAAGAAACGTGAAAACCTCTCGTGGCTTTCCTGTAAAACTGGCAAGAAATGTCGACTTCCCCTTTGCTCGGCCTTGGAAGCGCGGGGTAGCTCTGCCTACCTCTCTGACCTTAACCAAAAGCCTGCCCCCGTCCTTCTGATCTCTGTGTTCTGGCTACAGTGGCCCTCATTCAGATCCTCTAACCCAGTGGTCTCCGGACACTTTTTAACAAACAGACTGCATTTTTTTAGAGCCATTTCAGACTCATCGCAAAATTGAGCAGGAAGTTCAGAGTCCGCGCGAGCCCTCACACGCTGGCGTGGCTTCTGCTCTTGTCAACTTCCTGCATCGGAGTGGCACATTTGTTTCAGTCCACGCACCCATACTGACCCCTCCTGTCACCTGGCATTCACAGTTGACATTGGGATCACTCCTGGTGCCGTCCGTTCTATAGATTGTGACAAATGTGTCATGAGGGGTATTTACCATTATAGTGTCACATAGAATGGTTTCACTGCCGTGGAAGTCCTCCGTGCTCTATCAGTTCATCCTTCCCTTCCCACTGATCCCCAGCAACCAGTGATCTTTTTACAGTCTCTCTAGGTTTGCCTTTCCAGACTGTGATGTAGTTGGTATCATGTGGTCATAGTACATAGTCTTGTCACACTGGCTTATTTCACTTAGTAGTATGCATTTCAGGCTCCTCCGTGCCCCCTCGTGGCTTGATAGCTTACTTCTTTTTAGCGCTGAATAATATTCCATTGGCTGCATGTGCCACACTGTAATTTTCCATTCATTCACTGAAGGACACCTTGATTGCTTCCAGGCTTTGACAGTTATGAATAAAGCTGCCATAAACATCTGTGTGCAGATAGGTTTCCAGCTCATTTCAGTAAATACCAAGAAGTATGATTGCTGGATCATATGGTAAAACTTTGTTTAGTTTTATAAGAAGCTGCCAAAGCTCTCTTCCCCAATGGCCGTTATTGATTTCTACGTCAGTAGAGCTTAATTTTTTATTTGTAATTACTTCTAATTTAAAAAATAAGAGTTCTAGTATTTCCTTCTCACACGGCTACGGATCATCTCGCACTGTTTCGAGAGTGCAAGCCCTTTCTTGCCTCATGACGTATCCTCCTCTTGTTAGAGGCTACCCTTTGTTTGGCTGGTTTCTTCTCATCCTGCAGGTCTCAACTTAATGCCACTGCTGTGTTCTGGTCTCCCCTTCTAAATTTGTTCCTGTCTTTTCATATTCTACCATAGTACCCTGTTTCCTCAGGATTCTCGCAGAGTCGTGACACCGAGGCTTTTTTCTTTAATTTTTTCTAACGTTTATTTATTTTTGAGAGAGAGAGAGAGAGAGAGCGCGAGAGAAAGTGCGCGTGCGCGGGGGAGGGGGAGACAGGGAGACACAGAATCAGAAGCGGCTCCAGGCTCTGAGCTGCCAGCAAAGAGCCCGATGCAGGGCCTGAACCCATGAACCATGAGATCGTGACCTGAGCTGAAGTCAGATGCTCAACCCAGGTGCCCCAAACACGGAAGCTTTTTATCCAGGAAGGAACTTTATTTGTGCCAGCACCACTCAGTTGGGTTCCTACCCAAAGAACTGAGCACTCAACGTCACATGGCATAGGTTTGTTTTGTTTTGTTTTAATTTTTTTTTTTTAACGTTTTATTTTTGAGACAGAGAGAGAGAGAGCATGAACAGGGGAGGGTCAGAGAGAGGGAGACACAGAATCCAAAGCAGTCCAGGCTCTGAGCTCTCAGCACAGAGCCTGATGTGGGGCTCAAACTCACGGACCGCGAGATCATGACCTGAGCCAAAGTCGGACGCTTAACTGGCTGAGCCACCCAGGCGCCCCTCATGGCATAGTTTTTTAAAATACATTTTCTATTTCTTTGTCTCCCCATATATGGTAACACACATAAACATGCAGTCTAAGTAGTCTCAGTTTCCAAGGTCATGAGGGATATTGTCACGCAGGCGGATAGCCAGGTTACCTTGAAGTTTTCTCTCCCTTTTTTTCTCCCCTTAGGGAGAGGACCCTACCACAATAGTACTTTTGTGAAAATAAATAACACACTTCTGAATTCATGGGTCAAAAGAAAAGTCTTCAAGGAAATCAAAGTATACTTAGAACTGGATGAAAATGAAAAAAAAAAAATACAAGATGTCAAAATTTGTAGAATGCAGCTAAAGTTATATGGAAAGGGCAATTTTTATAGCATCGACTGCCCATACTAGGAAGGAGGAAAAGTCTCACATCAGTAACCTTAGCTTCCACATCAAGAAACGAGAAAGGCAAAACCAAACTCTTTGAAGCAAGTGGAAGTAAAGAAATCACTGGAATTGAAAACAGAAAAACAAGAGAGAACAATTAATTAAATAAAAAGCTGATTCTTTGACAACGTCAAGAAAATCTAGAACCGCTAGCAGGAGTGACTTACATACAAAAGAAGACACAAATTGCTGATATGAGGAAGGAAATAGATACAGTTGCATGTTTTGCAGCTATTAAAAGAGTATTGACATACTATGGACAACTATGCATTTAAATGCAGCAGTTCCTTTATGGATTCCTTCTTTTTTTTTTTTAATGTTTATTTTTGAGAGAGACCGAGCGTGAGTGGGGGAAGGGCAGAGAGAGACGGGGAGACACAGAATCTGAAGCAGGCTCCAGGCTCCCAGCTGTCAGTGCAGAGCCTGATGCAGGGCTCGAACTCAGGAACTTTGAGATCATGACCTGAGCCGAAGTCAGGTCTTAACCGACTGAGCCACCCAGATGCCTCTGGACCAGTTCCTTTAAACCACACCCTATCAGAACTCACCCACTGTGAAATAGATACTCTGAATAGTTATGAATCGATAATTTAAAACCACTCATAAAAGACACTGGGAACAAGGCAAGGATGTGTGCCCTCCCCACTCCTGTTGAGCCTTGCAGTAGAGGTTCTAGACAGGGCAGTTAGGCCAGGAAAGGAAATAAAAGGCGTACAGATTAGAAAGGACTAAAGAAAACTGTTCCAGTTTGCAGATAGCATGAGTGTCTATGTATAAAGTCCTAAGGAATCTACATTTAATTTAAAATTTTTAACTCCAGAAGTCCTTTTAAATATCATGTTCCTTTACTATTCATTCTTTGAGCTTTTCTGTCTGTTGAATTCATGGAGGAAGTGAATCCACCTGGAGGCATGTCCTACAGCCTTTTTTTGAAGAAGTTGGACTCTTTGCTTCTGAGACTTCTGTTGACGGCTTATACTGGTTTTTTTTTAACCGCTTGCTAGGATAGTATGTGGGATTCTATGAGAATTGGGATCAACTTCCCTGATCTAACATAAATGCCCTAAAACTTGAGCTTTAATCCAAGACCGTTGGCTTTCTCATTTCACCTCTCTGCACCTACCAACTAATACGAGTAAGGTAACCACTCCTGTGTTCTCTTCTCCACGTTTGTGTGTATTAACTCACAGTTTTACCGTTTAGGTGTTGTATGTCGTGATGAAACTTTGGGAAGCACTGATGTAGAGTTGCATAAATTGATGTCAGATACGATAGGAATCATTTGAACGATCATTTTCTTTACTATCATGTTTGAGGTATTTATATTGTCCTTATTCTTTTGTATTTGACAACTGATTGTAAACTATTTTTGCAGAATTATGTGATATTATACAGTTGAAAAGGCAGATAACCCATGGTGTTAGTCTTACTTTACCAGCCAAGGACTTTGTGTTTTTCTCTTTATGGGAAGAAAATCCTGCATTAGCAACTTTGGTTTTCATTGTTTTGGGAGATGATTCTCAATGCATTTCAATGTTTCTGCGTGTCTTATGAGCAGATACTGGCTGCTTTATTCCTGGCTTTTTTTTTTTTTTTTTTTTAATGTTTATTTACTTTTTGAGACAGAGAGACAGAGCATGCGTGCGAGACAGGCAGAGAGAAAGAGGGAGACCCAGAATCCAAAGCAGGTTCCAGGCTCTGAGCTGTCAGTACAGAGCCCCACACAGGGCTCGAACTCCTGAGCCGTGAGATCATGACCTGAGCTGAAGTTGGACGCTCAACCGACTGAGCCCCCCAGGCGCCCCGTCCTGACTTTTTTTTAAGTACGTGTGTATAGCAGACCTTGGAAGCCAGAGATGATGGCTTCCTCAGAGCAAGGCTCTGAGGCTCCGAGGCTCAGAGCAAGGACAGGCTTGCTTGCTGCCCGTTTGTTACAGGTGGCTTGAGATTTCTCTTCTATAATGTAGCTCACTTTTGTATCATGTCCCTTGCCCCTCTTCAGGTTGCCTTTGGGGCTGAGGAATTTATGTAAGAAGGAAGGTCCTGTGGCTATTGTCATTGCTGTGAAAAATAAACTGTCATTTTTCTCGGATCAAGAATATCTTGTCTTCTGCCAACACCCAGGAAACTGGCATTCTGATTCCTTAGGTTTCAAGTAGAATAAAATGTTATCCCCTTGATATGGTTCTTGATGCGCTTGATATATTTTACACGTGTTATTAATCAACCGGCTTTAAAACAAAATAGTAGATTGTGTGTGCCCTGTGTCACATGCTCTGTTAGACCTGCATGGAAGGACGTAGATATTGAAGAGGTGCCACAGCTTGTCTGAGGGCCGGCTGCACATGGTCTGCGGCCTTAAGTTGTTCCTCTCGAAGGCAGTTGACCTAACATAACATTGAATACTGATTGAACACTTTTACTGTTTTGAGTGTAAATTAGTGTAATTTTTAATCTTTTTGTCTGTATGGGATTATTGAAATTTAAATTGTAGCAGGACCTTTAAGTTAAATGCTTTGATAATTTTCTTTTTGATAACATAACTAAAATGTTTTTTTTTTTTGTTTTTTAAGAGTTGTTCTCTGTGTACTTCAATCTGTACCTTAAACCTGCACAAGACATTAATAGAGTTTTAGTGGCTAGAATAATTCATGCTGTGGCCAGAGGGTGCTGTTCGCAAACTGATGGATTGAATTCCAAATTGTTGGATTTCTTTTCCAAAGCGATTCATCATGCAAGGTAATCTAGTCTCGTTTTGTTCTGTATTGGAAATCTGTTTGATCTTTTTGCAAGTATATCTTTTATTTTCAGTGCGTGTGTGTGTGTGTGTGTGTGTGTGTGTGTGTGTGTGTTTAATGTGTATTTATTTTGAGAGAGGGGGCAAGAGGGGAGGGACAGAGACAGAAAACCTTAAGCAGGTGCCATGCTGTCAACCCAGAGCCCGACGTGGGGCTCAGACTCATGAACTGTGAGATCATGACCTGAGCTGAAATCGAGAGTCAAACGTTTAACTGGCTGAGCCACCCAGGTGCTCTGCAAGTCTGTCTTTTAGATCTAGCATCTGAAAATGTTACCAATTAAAAAAACAAAAACAAAAACATCGGCCCATTGTAGTAGAATTAGTAGATTCCTAAAGAAAGTATCACTGCAGCTATTCTTGAATATCCAAAGACAGAACATGAAAATGATGTTTTTAGATGGGAGATCAGTGCTGCTTTATTAAAAAAGATAAATATCCTCTTAAGTAGTTTGATTTTCCCCATTTTTGAGAATAGATGTAATAAGAAAAAATGAACTCGTGTATTTTGGAAGTATCAATATCTTACGTTTGTGCTGCATTAGTCTATAATATGAAACATTGTATACATGGTGTTTGAGCAGCAGAGAGAGCTGGTGTCCTAGCACCAGATAATGTTGTTGCTGCCTGTAGTCCCACTAGGATTTGTTTCCTGAATAGTTTTGAAACTAAGGCTATTGTTATTTGAAGATTAGATACTTTTTTCTTTCCAGCGTGCAACTTCATAACTGTCTTCAGTGTTCATTGTCTTCCCTGTTAAGCGGAGTGTGTTTATTTTCTGTGACAGACAAGAGAAGAGCTCTGCAGGTCTAAACCATATCTTAGCAGCATTTGTTATCTTCCTCAAGACGTTGGCTGTTAACTTTCGAATTTGCGTGTGTCAGTTAGGAGATGAAGTTCTTCCTACCTTGCTTTATATTTGGACTCAACACAGACTTAATGATTGTTTAAAAGAAGTGATTATTGAATTATTTCAGCTGCAAATTTATATCCGTCATCCAAAGGGAGCTAAAACCCAAGAGAAAGGTAATAAAAGGCAGTTTTTGCTGTTTTGAATTTACTTCCTCATCGAAATGTAGGGGCTTAAGTATGAAAATTGTATTTTGTAGGAGGTTATGACCTTCTTATGGATTACTGTGCTTGATAATGGTATTAGTCACAGGGATATTTCTCACACTTTTTTTAGAATTTGAAGTTGTGGTAGCAAGTCATATTGTGCCGTTTGTTTAGTACATTGCTAGGCATCACGAGGAAACACAAATATGACGCGATGTCCCCTCTGGGAGCTGATGATGCAGCAGTTAGGTGCTAAAAGGTATTTCTCATACTATAGCGTAAAAGAGTTCAGAGAAGGCAGGGTCTTGTTTATTTACATGTGGCTTTTATTAGGAGGTAGAAAAGATAAATATGGACCCAAAGCAGTCAGATTAGTCAGTTCCTCAGGGAGATGTGTACATGCTGCTTTAAACCTCATACTTGATCCAGGCCCCTGTTTGCTGGGAATACCAGAAATGAATGATTTCTCCTCTTTGATACCTTTACCTTCGTTTTTCATCAAGAGAGTATTGCTGGTTAATACATATCGCATATTTGAAAGCAGCTAGGATAGTAGATCTTAAAAGTTCTCATCACAAGGAAGAAGCTTTTTTTTTTTTTTTTTTTTTTGTTATGTAAGGTGTGTTAACTAGACTTAACCGTGGTCATTTCACAAGGTTATACAAATACTGAATAATTACATTGTACACATGAAACTAACGTTGCATGTCAATTATACCTTCATAGAAAGAGTACTGCTGGGATGGTTTCGCTTCATTCAGTAGAAGGGAACTTTATTGGGTGGAACAGGAACTGAACGAGTTCCCCCATGCTCAGGCTGTGTTTACCTTTGGCCTTGTACTGGCCTTTGGTTGAATTCATCATGGCGAGCGTAATGACTGTGTTAGGAAATCATGCTACACTGAGTAATAGCAGCTAAAATGGAGGAAAACAGTTATAGCCAATTTTTTTCAAAAGTAGCAATGTTTAATGGGCTCTTCTAGTATGTGTAGTTAGAGTATTTGTGGCCCGAGAAACTACTGAAGTCAAAGAATGGCGGATTCTCTTAGTTTGTCATCTTTCACACAGCTTTCACCAGGATGAAGATCAGGCTTAATTTATGGGATGCCATGATATGTTTAGGGTTTTAGTTAATGGTATATTTAGGATGAAAATTGACAGGATGGTGAGTTTGCCAGAAACACTAACGTAGTGTTAGACTGCGTCAGTAGATTTTATGGTTCTTTGTGGGGAGTAACAGCTCCTTTGTTACCCATCGGGTCAGATGACAGTGGGAGTATTCTGTCTACCAGATTTTGGACAGTCACCATTTGAAGAGAGATCTAGTAGACTGGAGTGTGTTTAGGGAAAGGTGACCAGAGTAATGAGAAGTCTGGGTAACATGTCATTTGTACACCAGTTAAAGGAACTGGTAACATTTTTCTCTAAATGATGTAGTGAGAACTTGGTCCTCATGTAAATGACAGAGCCTGTTAATTACATTTGCCTCAGGGTAGAGACACAGTTAAAGTTCGATTGAGATTTTCATTGAGTTGATCAGAGAAAAATCAGACTATTGAAGAATTTTATAGGAAACACAGGTAAGCTGAGCATGAAGCGGACACTTACAAAGTAGAGTTTGGCAAGGATATTGTCACAAGAGGCATTAGTACTGAGTGGGCAGTTGGCCCAGTTTCCGCCTCAGTAGCTGAATGGTTTTGTGGGAGGTGGTGGGGCAAATGGAGTGTGTATGTAGATTATGTTCTCTTTTTTTGAATTACAGGTGCTTATGAATCAAATAAATGGAAAAGTATCTTATACAACTTATATGATCTGCTGATTAATGAGATAAGTCATATAGGAAGCAGAGGGAAATACTCTTCAGGATCCCGTAATGTTGCTGTCAAGGAAAATTTGATTGACCTGATGGCAGATATTTGTCACCAGGTACAGTTGGTTGAAATTTTCCATTAATTTCCTTTTATTTGGTGGGTTTTTGTTTTTTTTTTGTTTTTTTTTTTAGAGATAGAGGATCTTAAGCAGGCTCCAGCGTGGAGCCTGATGCGGGTCTCCATCTCACGACTTGTGAGGTGTTGACCTGAGCCAAAATCTAGTTGGATGCTTAACCAACTGAGCCACCCAGGTGCCCTTTACTGGACTTTTCAAATGTGCGTTCTGATAGGAAACCTTGTCAAATTATTTTGTATATGTAGCTTTTCTGTTCAAAATACTGTAAATATTTGGAAATAATCTTCTGACTTAAAAAATAACTATTTTGCACATATGAACTTAGTGAAAACTAGTGATGAACTCTTCATTCTTAAAAGGTTGTCTGTAGAAAATCAGATTATGTTTCTTGTTTAAAATTTTTTTTTTCTACTGAGTTAGAAATCACATAGCATACAAGTACACAATTGAGTGGTTTTCAGTATTTTCACTATATTGTGCAAGCATCACCACTGTGTGATTCCAGAATATTTCCACTACTCCCCAAACAGACTCTGTACCTGTTAGCAGTCAGTCCCAGTGCCCAGCTTTTTTCAGTTTTTAGCAGCTAACCACTAAGCTCCTTTCTGTCTCTAAAGATTTGCTATTTTGGACATTTCATGTAAATGAAATAGAAACACAACTGTAAACTACGTGGAAACAACTTGTAGTCTTTCGTCCATGTTGTGCTAGGAACTAGTGGTTCATTCCTTTTTATTGCCTGATAATGTTTAGTAGTGTGGGTATTTTACATTTTGTTTGCCCGTTCATCAGTTGATGGCAGTTTTTTTTTTTTTAATGTTTTTATTTTATGTTTGAGAGAGAGAGAGAGGGACTGAGTGTGAGTGGGGGAGGGGCAGAGAGAGAAAGACACAGAATCTGAAGCAGGCTCTAGGCCCTGAGCTGTCAGCACAGAGCCCAACGTGGGGCTCGAACCCACAAACTGCGAGATCATGACCTGAGCCAAAGTCGGATGCTTCACCGACTGAACCACCCAAGTGCCCCTATGGCTTAATGTTTCTTAAGTAAAACTTTTTCCCAGAAATTTGATTAACATCCTGGGTAATTTCATTTGTCAGATATTTTCTTAATGCTAAACTTAAAATACTTTTTTTTAATTAAAAAAGCTTTTTTAAATTTAATCCCATTGAAAATACAGATTTTTGCTTGGTAATATGTGCTTCCTGGAGAGCTGTTACAGTCCTGTAAAATGTTTGTTCATTACTATGTTATCATACTTATATATTTCCATAATTTATTAGTTTTGCTCTATGACTTTGCTGTGTCTAATTTGAGGAGGAACATTTTTTCCCTCATGAACTATTAGAAAACAGGAACAGTGTAAAAAAACAAAAAAAGTAAGTTGTCTTTTTGTTATTTTACAGGTTTTTAATGAAGATACCAGATCTTTGGAGATTTCTCAATCTTACGCTATCACACAAAGAGAACTTAATGATTACGGTGCAACTTGCAAAAAGAGGAAAATAGAATTAGGCTGGGACGTAATAAAAGATCATCTTCAGAAGTCACAGAATGATTTTGATCTTGTGCCTTGGTAAAATGTTACCTTTTTCAGTGTCATCCTGGTCTCATTTAGTTTTTCTTACGAGACCTCTACTACGACAGCCTGGCCATAACTAGGTCATCTGTCCACTCCTAAACCAGTCATTGGCAGAGGGGAAGGTGGTTGCTGGGACGTGTTGAGGTCCACCACCGTGGCTCATGTGCTGGAGCCGGGGCCACGGCCTTAGCAAAGGAGATGGGGGGACAGCAGCCTGGGAGACAGTCATGTGTGGCTCGTGGAATTTCCTGAGTTGTGCATCTCAACATAGACATTTTAGCAGGTACAGCACCTGCTAGTAAAAGTAGCTTGGGAAGAAATTAAAGATGGCATTCAGAAATCACAGAATAATTTGGACCTCTTGCCACAATAAAAGGTTGTCTTTTTAAAATTTTGCTGGGTACAGCATACACAGTTACTTAAATGATTAAATTGTTGACTTCTGTGATAACATAAAATATTAGGTTTGGTAGGAGTCTTTAGAATTCATCCAGTCCAGCCTGTTCGTTTTATCAAACTGAGGAAGGTTCCGCAGCTTGAACAAGGACACTTAGAAATTTGTAGGTGACAGTCAAGCTTCTGTGATCCCTGCCTCCGTTTTCCCCATGTTGATGTAATAGTTAAATATAATTGCGTTGTGGGGGAAAGCGTCTTGATTTAGATACCTAGTGTTTGAGCTCATGTTTATTTTATATAGTGGAGAATCCCTATTTCAGATTCTTCAATTTGTTCATTTCCTGCAGGGTTATTTATTGAATACTTGCTTTGTGCCAAGCATTATAGATGCAAGGATGAATAAGATAAAGTTCTTCTTCTTGAGCAGGATGCATTCTAAGAATTCACAGCAAATATTTTTTGACTTAACCAACATCTAGGAAGAATAGTTGTTTGGCTTTTTTGTTCTTGTTTTAGAGGAATAGTCTTCGTGGCTAAAGAGCAAGGATGGGTGTGATAATTCAGAAGTAGAAAATTGGGTCATTTAGGGGCGTCTAGGTGGCTCAGTCAGTTAAACATCTGACTCTTGATTTCGGCTCAGGTCATGATCTTACAATTCGTGAGACTGAGCCCCACATCAGGCTCTGCACCGACAGTATGGAGCCTGCTTGGGATTCTCTCTCTCTCTTTCTCTCTGCCCCTCCCTTGCTTGCTCTCTTGCTCAAAATAAATAAATTTTATTAAAAAAAAAATTGGAGCATCTGGGTGGCTCCATCAGTTGGGCTTTCAACTTTGGCTCAGGTCATGATCTCATTGTCCGTGGGGTTCGAGCCTCACTTCGGGCTTTGCTCTGACAGCATGGAGCCTACTTTGGGTTCTCTGACTCTCTCTCTCTCTGCCCCTCTGCCACTTGTGTGCTCTCTCTCTCTCTTTCAAAAATAAACATTAAAAAATTAGCAAAAAAAATATGGGGCGCCTGGGTGGCTTGGTCGGTTGGTTAAGCGTCCGACTTCGGCTCAGGTCATGATCTCACGGCCCGTGAGTTCGAGCCCTGCGTCGGGCTCTGTGCTGACCACTCAGAGCCTGCAGCCTGTTTCAGATTCTGTGTCTCCCTCTCTCTCTGCCCCTCCCCTGTTCATGCTCTTTCTCTGGCTCAAAAACAAATGTTGAAAAAAAAAAATTAACAAAAAAATAAATAAAAGAAAGTTGATAATTTACTTTTTATTTATTTTTAAGTAGGCTTCAGTGTGGGGCTCACACTCCCAGCCCTGAGATCAAAAGTTGCATGCTCTACCTACGGAGCCAGTCAGGTGCACTTACCTTTAGTTACTCCTCAGAATTTTTGTGTAAGGGAAATATGACAGCTCCCCTACCTGGCCAAAAAGTTGTCATTCTTCCTGCCACTTTAGGAAGTAGGGCTTAATAAATACTAAGAGCCTTTTATTTGGAGAGTAGTATGGAAAGTAATGATGGTGATTCTTTAGGATATTGTAAAGGTGCTATGTCTGTAGATTTATTTTCTGTTAGCTTGTTAATAGACTTGAATCATTTTCAAATTAATTACACTTTTTTCTTTTAGGTTACAGATTGCAACCCAATTAATATCAAAATATCCTTCCAGTTTACCTAACTATGAGTTGTCACCATTACTGATGATACTGTACCAGCTTCTGCCTCAGCAGCGACATGGGGAGCGCACGCCATACGTGTTACGGTGCCTTGTGGAGCTTGCATCGTGTCAAGGCAAGAAATCAGACCTGGAAAGCTCACAGAAATCAGATTTATTGAAACTCTGGACTAAAATTTGGTCTATTACTTTTCGCGGTATAAGTTCTGAACGAATACAAGCTGAAAACTTTGGCTTACTTGGAGCTATAATTCAAGGTGGTTTAATTGAGGTTGATAGAGAATTCTGGAAGTTATTTACTGGGTCAGCCTGCAGACCTTCATGGTAGGTTGATTTATGTATTGTATTAGATTTTTATATATACATATACTTTTTTTTTTCCCCTCTGGTTTTTGTAGTTTTTCACTTCAGTTAAAAATATGTTAAATTCTGGGGGTGCCTGGGTGGCTCAGTCGGTTGGGCATCTGACTTCGGCTCAGGTCATGATCTCCCTGTTCCCGAGTTCGAGCCTGGCTTCAGGCTCTGTGCTGACAGTTCGGAGCCTGGAGCCTGCTTCAGACTCTGTGTCTCCCCGCTCTCTACTCCTCTCCCACTCATGCTGTGTCTGTGTCTCTCAAAAATAAACATTTAAAAAAAAAAAACCAAAGAGATTCAAATTGTTCTTGAGGGAAAGAATGTGGACAGGAGATGGTAACTTAAAATTGGTGCATTGCTGCTTTTCCTGCAAGAATATATAGGTAGCATTTATAGTCTCCTCTTGCAATGCTTTTCTCCCATTGTTGACTCTCCTATTCTGTCACTCAAGGGTGGGGAACGCTTTGTCATTCTTTCATCACATTTAATCTAATTTTGGTTATTCTCGTGATGGCACTTACTGCAGAAAGAAAACATATAACTATTAGGACTGGGCCCGGGGTGGTGGTGGGGGGAAAGCTTATTTTTAACAACAGCGCCCTCTGTTTTGTTGTAGTTCTGCAGTGTGCTGCTTGACTTTGGCCCTGACCGTCTGCGTTGTTCCAGAAACAATAAAGACAGGAGTGGAGCAGAATACATGTGAAGTAAATAGAAGTTTTTCGTTAAAGGAATTGATAATGAAATGGCTCTTATTCTATCAGTTAGAGGATGACTTTGAAGACAGTACCGAGCCGCCCCCAGTTCTTCACAGGTGATTTGAATTCATTAGCATCCAGCTCCTTTTTGTATGGGGAGGTACCGGAGGCTTGTGCTTGTTTGATACTCGATGGCTTGTCGCACAGTGGTAATGTGGGGTTTCTGAGACCTTACCCCAGATATTAAACAGTCCCTTTGTTTTTCCAGTGTTCTGTGTCTTTGTGCTTGGATGTCTTCATGTCCTTTTACTTTGTTTTTATCTCTGCTGAGACAGTGAGAACACAGGGGGATGTGCCTGAATAATACGAATTATAATTCTTTGAGCACTTCCGTGTTCCTTTGTGATTTTCTGTGAGTAGGTTCATCCGCATGTATGTCTGATGCAGCCGTATCCCGGAATCAGAACGGGAGTATCTTGTGCGTGACGGGTGTTAAATTAATGGGGGGAGGAAACTGGAGACAGTCAAAATGGGGCTTAAGCCCCAGAACGGGGAGCAGCTTGACCCTGTAACCTTTCCACAGCTGGTGGTCAGGACTGAAGGAGTAGAGGATGGGATTTTCTGGGTCCTAGTGCTTTTGTTTTAATTTCACAATCTGTTTCAGATACAATTTTTAAAAATTAGATGAGTCTGCTGCCAGGAAGTATTGAAAATTATAGTAACATAAAATAAACGTATGCTTCTTAATTCTTGTTTTAGATGTTAAAAAATTCAGTAACGATGAAAGAAAGTGATGTCAAGATTTACAACCAAACATGGATATTTAAGTATAAACAATGCATTCAATGGGTGTTGGTCTTCTAAGTGAAGATTTTTTTTTAATTTTCCTTTGTAGTAATTTTCCTCATCTTGCACTGGAGAAAATTCTTGTGAGTCTCACTATGAAAAACTCTAAAGCTGCAATGAATTTTTTCCAAAGAGTGCCAGAATGGTATGTTATCTAATAGAGTTCTGTATTCGTTTAAGCTATGGCTGTTAATTACAAAGATGATAATTTTAGCAGGGTAGTAGCTACATCTTAAAAATTATGAACTAAGTTGATCAATTAAAGAAAATTCCATCTCTGAGCCAGGGAAAAAGCTGCTTTTAATTCAGTGATAGTCATCTGCGTTCTATAATTTTAGATCCTGTCGACTGGTTTTTAACGCCGTGTAGTATAGCGTGGCAACTCATGCCAATGGAAGAAATAGAATAGTTGTCATGGGTGGTTAAGACATGAGTTTTTTAAAGATGTGACCCATTTTTGTGTGCCATGTAAAATCTGTTCGTTTTAAAATTAATGGTAATGGAGGATAGGTCAAAGTAAAAATAAGTCTAAAAACCTCATTTTAGTTGATTGACTCAAGAGGCCCCTGTTTATCACTGTGGCCGAAAATGACTCACTAGTATTAAGATTCCTGATCTCCCTTGAGAGGGCATAGCATGAAAAACTCCTCCATTTTGGAGAAATCAAAGCGGAAAAAAGGAAAGTGTTTTCAGATAATGTTTATCTTAGTGTTTGTACCTGGTGCTATTAATGTTTTCTTTTTAATGTTTTTGACTTTGCCTTTGAAATTATAACCTATGTGTCTTTCATCCATGTGTTAGTGGAATTTGCTATTGCAAAATGAAAGCTGGTACACGAGCGTAGCCATTCCAAAGCCGAGAAGCCTTTAAAAAGACTAATCCGTTAATTGTGTAAGCAGTCTGTAAAGTAGATGCTAAGTTAAAGTTTTCATTTGTGATATATTGCTGCTGCGTGGAGGTGAAGCAGTTAGTCACTTGATTGTACATTTAAGGTCTTACTCTCTTGAAGTGAACAACACCACAAAGATGCAGAGGAGTCTTCGTTCTCAGAAATTGAAGAACTGTTTCTTCAGACAACTTTCGACAAGATGGATTTCTTAACCATTGTGAAGGAATGTCCCATAGAAAAGCTCCAGTCCAGTGGAGGCATTTCTGTCCACCAGAACCTCAAGGAATCACTGGATCGCTGTCTTCTGGGGTTATCAGAACAGCTTCTAAATAACTACTCCTTTGAGGTGAGATTTTCAGAAGAACTAAAGCCTACATCTGACTCAACTTTGGTGGACTGTTAGGAAGGAGAAACAGGCAGAAGGGGCCCTGAGGATGGTGACAGGCTTAATTAAAAAAAGCATAGTGACAGTACATGTGTACAAATAGGGAAGACTTACTACAAGAGCAGAAAGACCCAAGAAGAATAATTTGTGTTTCTTTTGTACCAGGAGTTCCAGTAGATGTTAAAGAAGTAGAATTCTTTGTGTGGGTGCGTGGGGAACAATAATGGTTTGGAGCATAGGGATTATATGATGAGAAAGAACCTCTCAACTGAGAGGAGGGAGAGGTTACAATAACAGACAAGAACATCATTTAAACTGATCTAAAAGATCTTGGTGACACTTGAAGAGGGAGAAGTGTTAATAAAATGTAATAAATGATCTAGCAATCACCCATAGTTTAGAGGTCACTCGTAATTTCTCATAAATCATTTTCTTCACTGTCTTAAGATCACACATTCTCTTGGGGCGCCTGGGTGGCTCAGTTGGTTAAGTGTTCGTCTCTTGATTTTGGCTCAGGTCATGATCTCGTGGTGAGATTGAGCCCCGCGTTGGGTGTTGGGCTCCACGCTAGCAATGGAGCCTGCTTGAGATTCTCTCTCTCTCTCTCTCTCTCTCTCTCTCTCTCTCTCTTTTTCTTTCTCTCTTTCTCAAAGAAAAAAAAAGATCACAAATTTTCTTTGTGTGTACCATTCTCTTGCTGAAACTCCCGTTATTTTTGACGTGAAATAAATATCTTTCTACCCATTTTTGTGTGTTCAAAATCATCCACATGTCAAAATCCTGCTAAAGCCTTTTTTAGATAATCTCAGCCATAATAATTCATCTTTTGATTTTCACAGTACTTAGTATTTCTCAAAAAAAATTTTTTTAATGTTTTATTTTTGAGAGAGAGCGTGAGTGGGGGAAGAGAGAGGGAGACAGAATCTGAAGCAGGCTGCAGGCTCTGAGCTGTCAGCATAGAGCTTGATGTGGGGGCTTGAACTCGAGGACCAAGATATCATGACCTGAGCCAAAGTTGGATGCTCAACCGACTGAGCCACCCGGGCGCCCCTACTATTTCTTTTTAAAGTAACTCTTAGTATATTCCTTGTCCCATGGATATTTGTGTGTATGTTTTATACGCAGATGTTTCAGGCCATGCTGTAAATCTCCTTAAAGGACATCTGTATTTTTGTTAATCTTTGGATCTTCCACAATGCCTTGTTATATTGTAAATGGTGAAATATTTGTTGAATAAAATAAAATCTGCAAGTTAGAGGAGTGAATTCGGTAGCCAGGGATGATGACCCACAGAACCAGAGAAGAGATAGTGTGTCTGTTTCATATGTCTTATCCTTAGTTACTGACATTCTGCTAGATCACGCTTGTAACCATTTTCGTGACAAAGTAATACAGTCTTCTGTGTTTTCCCCTAAAATGACATTTCCTACAATATAGGAACAGAGCAATCTGGAAATGTTATTTTTCTGTGTAGCCATTGCAGATTTGTAAATAATTGTGTAAATTTGGCTGAGTGATAGCTACTTGCAAAATTTGTGCTAGTTTCTAGAGTCTAAAAAGCTGAGTAAGTCGGGGTTCTTATCTTTCTGAAGCTCAAAATGTCATTTTAATATCTCTTTATATGAATCTGATTTCTACTCCTATTCAAAGAGTTATAGACTTTTATTTGTGTATTATTTTTTTTCTTTCCACTGTACCTCAAATATTAAGGGCCTTTGTGTACAGTACATTGTGCTACTGTAAGAGGAGATAGATGCCTAACTTGGCCATTAGGAGATAGTTTTGTTTTTCCCAAGATTTCTACTTATCACAACTCCGCAGGGATCTCTTAGATGTTTTTAGAGATAATCACAATTATGCCACTATTAAATCAGTTAACTAGTTTCTTAATGTGTACCTAAGATTTGTTCCTACAAAAGATAACTGTGGTACTCAAAATTATTTGTGAAACGTGTATATTTTTTCTTTCTTGTTTCACTTGAAGTCTACAGATGCAGAAACGCTTATCCGATGTTCAAGTCTTGTGGTGGGTGTTCTTGGCTGCTATTGTTACATGGGTGTAATAGCTGAAGAGGAAGCATATAAATCAGAGTTGTTCCAGAAAGCCAAGGTATGAGAATTCATTCTGTTCACATTCTGGATAAATATGAGTGCAATGTATTCCTGGGGAAATTGGTATATTTGCTTGAGAAAACATAAAAACTTCTACATAGGGTAACCTTTTCTCTTTGGTTTATGCTGTCTGAGAGAAATGGAACTATCCATCCTTCCTTAAAACTTGATTTTAACCCAACTATACGTAGAGTAATTGAAATAGTATCACATTAACACTTAATCTTGTTAAAGAAAAATACTGACTTGTATGGGCACTTTTAAACGTTTTTTTCTGTGATCAGTTATCCTAAAGAATCCTTGACTGAGTGTTAAGCAGTTTTGCTGGACACATGAAACTTACTTTCATCTCTGAGTCCTGTTCTGTCAGCGTGTGGTTTGTAAGGAGAACAGAGTATACGTTAAGTCATTAAAAACACTGTTAATTGTTACTATGACTTTTAATTGCTCTGGATAGCCAAGTATAACTTAAGAACACTAATTTTATTTCTTAAGTAGACTTTGAAGAGCAATCCCTAAACTGTCATTTTAACTAGAGTTTGGATTTTTTCTTCTTTTATCAATAGTCTCTCATGCAGTGTGCCGGAGAAAGTATCACTGTGTTTAAAAATAAGCCCCATGAAGAATCTAGGATTGTCTCGCTGAGAAATTTGATGCATCTCTGTACACGTTGCTTGTCTAACTGTACCAGGGTAAGGTGTTCTTACTCCACTATGTGGTCACTCAGCGTGGTAGATAACTGGGTGCTGGTGGTACTGTTTTTTGGTCCATTTGTAATTTACAATTAAATGGAATGTAAATAAAGGTAGCATCCACGGGAATAAAGCAACAGGTGATCTGAGTTTCTCAGGAACGAATTTCATCATTTCAGGAAGGTTTCTGGGATTACCACTTTTATAGACAACTCCAGAGGCAACTCTTTTATGGCCAGCGTATTTTCTTTCATTTAGTAAAAACTTGTTGACTGTGGCCATGTGAGGTGCATACCACTGTACCGGGGCTAGTGAGCACCATGAAGATAGAGAACTCCAGCACATGCCTTGTTCTCTTTTGCCCAGATAGTCTTGTAGAACCCTGGGCACAAAGAGTGTTGCTCTGTGTCATCTTTGTTTCGATTTGGAATAGGCCTAAGTTGTACCTGAGCCAGGCCAGAGTGTCAGTCACAGTTGCAAAGCAAGTTTTTCGAAAGCCAATGATAACTACATGGCTACATAACAATATTACCAGCACATATTTTTAATTTTATAATGTGTTTTTCTTTTTGTTTTAACTAAAAAAACATAATGTGTTTTTCTGTGTTTTTCTGTAAATGGGGAAGGAGAGAAATGGAAGTATGAATTCAAACTTACAGTTATCACTTGTGTTTAGGGTCAGTAGTCAGTATTTTACTTTAATGTTTATACACAATATACTTAAATGTGCTGTAGTTATTACTCTAAGAAAAGAGGTTAGTGTTGTTGATGCAGTTTATATCTTGGCCCTGATGGTAAACTGATCATCCATGCTTCTCATGATGGAGAATTTCCAGTGTCAAAGAAAATTGGTATTTCATTTAAGATAGAGAAGATATTGTCTGCCAAGAATAAGTTTTTATTTTTTTGCTTGCTTGTGTTTTTGTCTTCATTACAGCCCAGTCCAAGTAAGATTGCATCTGGATTTTTCCTGAGATTGTTGACATCAAAGCTAATGAATGATATTGCAGATATTTGTAGAAGTTTAGTAAGTATGCGTGTTTTACCACCCTGTTTCATTGATTCTTTGATTCTTTTTTCGTTGATACCTCTCTTCGGTAGGTATTCATCTCACGATATATGGCACCTTATGTATTTTTAAATGTGGAAATTGAAGTTATTTGGTTTTGGAGGGGAATATATTCTTTGCTTCTTAATATCAGTACATACTGGTTGGCTTTTAGTTTTTCAGTAATTAGTAATAGACTGAATGATTGTAAAGTAATCATCCAGGCTTACACTTATTTCTATGTAACACTATACCAGAATTCAAAATAATTGTTTATCTTTAAAAATAAAAACAAAAACTGTGTCAGACGAACAACACCTTCTCATCATGGCATTGACTTTTCTTCCATCCATACAAATGGGCTTTTGCTACATGTATTCTTTAGTCTAGAACAGTGCCTGGCACGTACATTACATACTCAAATGTATGTTGAATGAAAAATATTCTGTAATTTGGTCATTTTTCTATGTTGCTACATGCTGCTGTTTTTTATTTATTTATTTATTTTTTAATGTATATTTATTTTTGAGAGACAGAGACAGAGCATGAGCAGGGGAGGGGCAGAGAGAGAGAGGGGGAGACACAGAATCTGGAACAGGCTCCAGGCTCCAAGCTGTCAACACAGAGCCGGACGCAGGGCTTGAACTCACGAACTGCGAGATCATGACCTGAGCCGAAATCAGATACCCAATTGACTGAGCCACCCAGGCGCTCCTACTTGTTTTTTTAAAGTAGCATTGTATCTCATTATATGGGAATGGTATATATGTATTTTTAGTCCATCTGACCTTAGCATTAGATGTCGTTTCTATTTTGTTGTTGTTACAGAGAGTTTTGTGGTAAAGATTCTTGTATTTTTGTCTACTAGTATGTGTGTATATCATGAATGTAGAATAAATTCTAGCAGCGGAATTGCTTGTTTAAAAGGAATGCGAATTTTACTTTTTGATGGATATTGTCAATTTCCTCAAAAAGTCATACCAATTTATACTTTTCCCCATATGTTCATGACATTTCGGTGTTATAAAGCTCATTGTAAGAAATTATTTTTAAGGTTTGCGTATCATTGTTGTATATACATACTACAGTTTATCCATTTTTTATTGTTAGACATTTAATAGAAATAATACTGCAGCATTCATACATGTGAATGTTGAATTGTTTGATTAGGTGAATTTTAACTAAAACATGCTTCTGGAAGAAGCCAATTTAAACATCTTTGTTTTTCTTCTCTGAAGGCATCCTTCAGCAGAAAGCCGTTTGACTATGGAGAAGTGGAATCAGTGGAAGATGATCCTGACGAAAGTCTGATGGAGGCGGAGGATCAGTCATCCATGAGTCTATTCAGTGATTACCCTGCCGGCAGTGTTAGTGATGCTAACGTATCTGGAGAGGGTCAAAATACTATTGGTAAATACGCATTTACTGCTTGGGATTTCTTTTTCCCTTTGTATTGATTTGGCATTACGAAAGGCCTCAGAGATACCAATTTTTTGCCCATTTTATTTTCCCTTCTATAGTCTGCTGGGATTGGTTCCCTTCTGTGTACCTTAGATTTCTCTGATTTTGAATTGAATTTATTAGTTACCTGTGTTATTCTTCATCTAAGGAATTTAAAATAGATTATTTGGAAAACAAAGCAGGAGAGTGAAAACACCCCTGGGGCCATCGCTTTTAACCTTTTTTGTCTTTTTGGAATCAGCATCAACCGTTCACGTGTTTTTTTATGCCTTCATTTCCTTTTAACAACTGTGAGCATTTTTTTTCATTAAGCTTTATTGGTAGTTATACTTAAAAAAAATTTTTTTTAATGTTTATTTTTGAGAGAGAGCAAGAGAGAGAGAGAGATTTAGAGCAGGGGAGGGACAGAGAGAGAGGGAGACACAGAATCTGAAGCACGATCCGGGCTCTGAACTGTTAGCAGAGAGCCCAATGCGGGGCTCAAACCCACGAACTGTGAGATATGACCTGAGCAGAAATCGGATGCTTAACTGACTGAGCCACCCAAGTGTCCCGATCATTGTACTTTTTAATGGCTTCATTGTATCCAAATTAACATATGTACCATAACTCACGTGACCATTTTTTTTTTGTCACAAGTGTGGGTTCCTCTCTGTTTCGCTGTACTTGGCAGTGCTTCTGTGAATGTTTGTATAGATTATTTATTGATGACAGAATCCTAGAGTAACTTTTCATGAAGAATTTTGAAGCTTTTAGTGTTTAATCACTTTCACCATAATTTTGCTTTCCGTAGACTTTCATCCCTCTCTTTTTTTTTTGTAGACTGGAAAATGTTTGAGTTAATGTTCAATATATGTGTGTTGTGTCCCTCTCTTAGTTTTAATAAGTGCTTTTTATTCAGGTGCCATGAATCCTTTAGCTGAAGAACATCTTTCAAAGCAAGATCTACTTTTCCTCGACATGCTCAAGTTCTTGTGTATGTGTGTAACTACCGCTCAGACTAGTACCGTGTCGTTCAGAGCAGCTGACATTCGGAGGAGACTGTTAATGTTAATTGATTCCAGCATGCTGGACCCTGCTAAATCCCTCCACCTGCACATGGTGAGTTCAGGGAAAGTGACACACCTTCAGTTCCGTCTGATGTTGCTGGATAGAGTATATGGTACTTGTGATGGTTTGAACCTGCTTCCTTGAGGAACAAATCTGACGCCAGTTATAAAAATGCTAGTTATAAAAAAATGCTGGTTATAAAAATATAACAATCTGATGCTAGTTATAAAATAGACTTTTTCTTTTCATGTACTGTGAAAAAATTTTAAGTGGATAGTGAAACATTAAAACTCGGTTGGACTTTGGATACATTTATTATTTTTAGTTATAATTAATTATTGTAAATTACTTTAAAGTAGGCCAAGACTCCCGAGTAAAAATAATACATACCTTGTAGTTGAATTCTGAGTCTTGCCTTGACCTTATTTACATGTTGTAGATATTTTTAGATGTAATTTCAAGATGACAGTAAAGTAATGATACTACAAGAATTCCCATATTTCCTTCACACGCTTCCACAGGTAACATTTTACCACATCTGCCTTTTTAGTAATTCTCTATCCTTGCCTCAAATTGTCATGCATTTTCAGTCTCTTTCAATCTGGAACAGTTCTTTAGTCTTTCCTTAGGACGTTCGTATTTTTGAATAGTATAGGCATTTGTCCTTCTCTTTTTTTCACTTGCACACACCACACAGTGCTCATCACAACAGTTGCCCTCCCAATACCCATCAGCCGTCTAGCCCATCCCCCTGCCCACCTCCCTTCCAGGAACCCTCAGTTTGGTTTTGGTTAAGAGTCTGTTTTATGGTTTGCCCCTCTCCCCACCCCCCCATGTGTCTCTTCAAATCAGTATGTTTTTTTAATGTTTCTTTATTTTGAGAGAGAGAGAGGGAGGGAGAGAATATGAATGGGGCAGGGGCAGAGAGAGAGAGAGAGAGAGAGAGAGAGAGAGAGAGAGAGAGAGATTCCCAAGCAGGCTCCACGCTCTTAGTGTGGAGCCCAGTGTAGGGTTCCACTCCATGAACCGTGAGATATGACCTGAGCCGAAATCAAGAGTCAGACGCTCAACCGAGTCACCCAGGCGCCCCTTGAATCAGTATTTTTACATCCTTCAGGTAAATACCTAATAATGCAACCGTTAGGTCATAGGGTAGTTAGTTGTATTCTTAACTTTTTGAGGAACCTCCATGCTGTTTTCCAGAGTGACTACACCAGTTTGCATTCCCACCAACAGTGTAAGAGGGTTCTGCTTTCTCCTTATGCTAGCCAATACCTGTTGTTTCCTCTGTTGTTAATTTTAGCCATTCTGACAGGTATCAGGTGGTATCTCATTGTGGTTTAGGTTTGTGTTTCCCTGATGATGAGTGATGTTGAGCATCTTTTCATGTGTCTGTTAGCCATCTGGATGTCTTCTTTGGAAAAGTGTCTATTCATATCTTCTGCCCATTTCTTAACTGGATTATTTTTTGGGGGGGTGTGTTGAATTTGCTAAGTTTGCTGTAGATTTTGGATACTAACCCTTTATCCGATATGTCATTTACAAATACCTTCTTCCATTCCATAGGCTGCCCTTTAGTTTTGTTGATGGTTTCCTTCACTGTGCAGAAGGTCTTTATTTTGATGAAGTCCCAGTGGTTCATTTTTGTTTTTGTTTCCCTTGCTTCCGGAGATGTGTCTAATAAGTTGCTATGGCTGGGGTGAAAGAGGTTGCTGCCTGTGTTCTCCTGTAGGATTTTGATGTTCGTGTCTTACATTTAGGTCCTTCAACCATTTTGAATTTTTTTGTGTATGGTATAAGGAAGTGGTCCAGTTTTATTCTTCATGTTGCTGTCCAGTTTTCCCTACACATTTGCTGAAGAGACTGTCTTTTTTCCATTGAATATTATTTCCTGCTTTTTTGAAAATTAGTTGACCATATAATTGTGGGTCCATTTCTGGGTTTTCTATTCTGTTCCATTGACTTACGTGTCTGATTTTGTGCCAGTACCACACTTCCTGGATGACTACAGCTTTGTAGTATAGCTTGAAATCCAGAATCGTGATGACTCCCGTTTTGGTTTTCTTTTTCAAGATTGCTTTGGCCATTTGGGGTTGTTGGTAGTTCCATACCAATTTTAGGATTGTTTGTTCTAGCTCTGTGAAAAATGCTGGTTGTATGTTGATAGGGATTGCATTAAATGTATGGATTGCATTAAATAGTATAGACTTTTTAAGGATGTTTGTTCTTCCAATCCATAAGCTTGGAATGTTTTTCTGTTTCTTTGTGCCTTCTTCAATTTCTTTCATCAGTGTTTTATAGTTTTCAGACTATAGATCTTTTACCTCTTTGGTAGGTTTATTCCTAAGTATCTTAGGGTTTTTGGTACAATTATACATGGGTCGATTCCTTGATTTCTCTTTCTGCCGCTCCGTTATTGGTGTACAGAACTGCAACAGATATCTGCATTAATTTTGTATCCTGTGACTTCACTGAATTTGTGTATCAATTCTAGCATTTTTTGGTGGAGTCTTTCAGGTTTTCTACATGGAATATCATGTTGTCTACAAATCATGAGCGTTTGACTTCTTTGCCTATTTGGATGCTTTGGTTTTTTTTGTTTTTTTTTTTAATATTTTTTTTTGACGTTTATTTATTTTTGAGACAGAGAGAGACAGAGCGTGAAAGGGGGAGGGGCAGAGAGAGAAGGAGACACAGAATCGGAAGCAGGCTCCAGGCTCTGAGCCATCAGCCCAGAGCCCGACACGGGGCTCGAACTCACGGACCGCGAGATCGTGACCTGAGCTGAAGTCGGACGCTTAACTGACTGCGCCACCCAGGCGCCCCTGGATGCTTTGTTTTTCTTGTTGTCTGATTGCTGAGACTCATATTTCCAGTCTTATGTTAGATAACAGTGGTGAGAGTGGACATCCCTGTCTTGGTCTTGACCATAGAGGAAGAGCTCTGTTTTTCCCCATTGAGAATGTTAGCTGTGGGTCTTTCACATATGGCCTTTATGAATGTTGACATATGTTCCCTCTATCCCTACTTTGTTGAAGTTTTGTATCAAGAATGGATGTTGTACTTTGTCAAATACTTTTTTTTTGCATCTATCGAGAGGATCGTATGGTTTTTATCCTTTCTTTTATTAATGTGATGTATTACATTGATTGATTTGCAAATACTGACCCTCCTTGCAGCCCAGGACCATGATCATGGTGAATGATTCTTTTAATGTACTATTTATTGGATTGGATTTGCTAGTAGTTTGTTGAGAATTTTTGCATCCATGTTTATCAGGGATATTAGTTTATAATTCTTTTTTTTATTGGAGTCTTTGGTTTTGGAATCAAGGTAATACTGGCCTTATAGAAGAGTTTGTAAGTTTCCTCCCATTTCTACTTTTTGGAACACTTTGAGAAGAAAACATATTAACTGTTCTTTAAATGTTTGGTAGAATTTACCTGGGAAGCCATGTGGCCCTGGACTTTTGTTTGTTGGGAGATTTTTGATTACTGATTCGATTTCTTTGCTGGTTATGAGCCTGTTCAAATTTTCTATTTCTGTTTCAGTTTTGGTAGTTTGTATGTTTCTAGGAGTTTATCTGTTTCTTCCAGATTGCCTAAATTGTTACGTATCATTTTTCATATTACTCTCTTACAATCGTTTGTATTTCTGTGGTGTTCGTTGTAATCTCTTTCATTTGTGATTTTATTTATTTGGGTCCTTTCTTTTTTCTTTTTGGTAAGTCTAGCTAGGGGTTTATCAGTTTTATTAATTCTTTCAAAGAACTAGCACCTAGTTTCATTGATCTGTTCTGGGTTTTTTGTTTGTTTGTTTGTTTCTATATTGTTTATTTCTTCTCTGATCTTTATTATTCCCTTCTTCTGTTGGCCTTAGGCTAAAAGCATCAGAAGAAGGGAAATATAGCCACTTGTTCTTTAGAAGCCCTCACTTTGGGTTTGTCTCATGTTTCCTAATAAGTAGATACAGATTTGTTTTTTTTTTTTTTTTTTTTTTTTTTTTTGAGACTATTAAGAAAGGAATCCCTCTCCTGCCCTAATCCCATTAATCTGTCTACCTACCGATAGATTTCTTCAGTTCCAGTCCAACATCATAGGATTTGTTGTTTTCTCTGTCCATATTTCTAGCTACCTTTCCCAACAGTAAGGGACCTGGCTTCCCATTTAACTTCCATACATTTACTTGGTTACTCAGTATTCTTATATGTTACTTAGCTCCTGACCATGTAAGTCATCTCCTTCGCTCCAGCACTACTGAACATTTAGGGAGAGCCTCTGGCCCAGCAAGTATGCTGGGTGAGTCCGTGGGCATGTCCCTAGTCCCAGAAAATTGGCAAACATGCCTGTGTTTCCTCAGACCCAGGAAACATGCCAGGGGATTCCGTTATTAGAACCTTATAGTCATGAAGTTCGAATCCTTGTGGAATCCTTGTCATGTTCCAGCTGTCGTGAACAAGCTTGTTGATCCTCTGCCCCCAGCAAATGTGCTCAGTTGAGCCTTGTGTGATCCCCTGGTTTTGACCCTGGCCAACACTCTAGTCAGGTCTCCAGCCCCCACCAGTGAGGAAGGCTCTGAGCTTTTCTTGAGGCTTTGGTGTTTAAAGTCAGTTCAAGATACTCTATGACATTGTGCATGTGACTCTCAAAGCAAATATTTAAAATGGTCCAATTTAATCTTCTTTTATAATATCTGAGAAGGAGGAAGAAACATTTTTCTACATATGGATGATAGGAAGAAGTATCTTTGAATTTCTTACTATAGCTAGAAAATTGTTTGGCGGCTCTCGGAAACCAGCTGCCTAGTTACAACTGCCATTATTATACCTGGTAGTTGCTGAGTGGCCTTTGGTATCCCCAGTACCATAGAGAACCCTACAAGGTTGCCTTTAGGAAGAGAAGCCAGTGTATTTGCCTTTTCCCTGCCCACCACTATGTCTGCTGTCCAAAATTCCATAGAACAGTTTTGAACCATTGAAGTCTTATCCCGAAGCATTATTTTTGGAGGGTAGGAACATAATAATCATTTCAGATTCTTGCGCAGGCTTTTAACCCCAACAGTGATTACAACTATCTGTTTACTGAATTCCTACAATACATGCTAGACATTTACATTCATTTCCTTTAATCCTCAGTAACCTGGCCATGTAAGTGCCCTGTCCGCATTTTACAGGTGAGAGTACAAGGCTCCGATGACAAGGCACGTTTTTTAACCATGCAAGTAATAGGTTGTAGTGCTGGGATTTGAGTCCAGCTCTGTTTGACTTCAGACCCTTTTTGTTACTATACTGCCTCTTTTACAAATTCACTGGTCTTGTGTGTGTATGTGTGTGTGCACATGTGTGCATGCATTAATGTGTGAATTTATGGTTACGTGTGTATACTTATTTAAGCAAATGACCTATAGGAAAAAAATGATTTAACCCCCTCAACTGTCTTAGTATCTAGTGCTTTTAAAGGAGCTTCCTGGAGAAGAACATCCTTTGCCGATGGAAGAGGTTGTTGAACTCCTAAAGCCACTATCGTAAGAAATTAAAACCATGTGTTATGTTCACTTTAAATTTATAAACTAACTGGTGTGTTGTGCTGTACTTATAAAGTTAAATTTTTTCCACTACAGCAACGTGTGTTCTTTGTATCGCCGTGACCAGGATGTTTGCAAGACAGTTTTAAACCATGTCGTTCATATAGTGATGAACCTGTGTCAAGGCAGTATGGATGCTGAAAACACAAGGGATGCCCAAGGGCAGTTTCTAACAGTGATTGGAGCGTTCTGGTAGGTGCAGAGTATTTTGTGGCGTTCTTAACTTTCTTTTACTACTCTGGATGCAATTGTTAACTTTGTCTTTCTGCATTAGTGATTTGTTCGAATCCTTGAATGTGAGTATATACATCTTTTAACAATAGCAGAATGTAGTTTCTGTTTCCTTCCTTGATTGCTTGAAGAACAGTGAACACATTGGCCTTGTCCCCAGTGTATGCATGTAGTCACAGCGTGACGTGACACGAGGCAAGTTTTACCATATTTACAGAGGAGCACATCTTTAGAGCCCTCCTCCCACTTGATTTGTAAGGATTTCTGAATCAGTGTAGAATGTGGTTTTGAAATCTTTGATATAAAAACAAGTTTTACAAATGTTTTCCTTTTAAAGCAAGTTTATAAATAACATGGTTCGCTGAAGTATGATAGCCCCCAGATGAGGCATGATCATAGAAAACAAAAAAGGTACATTAAAATGAACTCCTTTTCAAACTAACTTTTTTTATTTGGAGTTTTTTGGAAGCTGAGAATATTGGCCTATGAGGATTACAGAATGAGAATTAAATTTAGTATGAAAAGAAATTTTGGAAGAAACCTAGAATAAGTATGATACTCAATGATATATTTTGACTGAGCTTTTAGTGGAATAATTATTTGACTTTGAAACACTTACTTTATTTCAGGCACTTAGCAAAGGAGGGGAAATGCACATTCTCTGTAAGAATGGCACTAGTAAAATGCCTTAAAACTTTGCTCGAGGTGAGTTATTCCACATCAATTATTAATAAGGTCTCTATTGAAATTTTTAAAGTAGCCTTTGTTTCTGTTTGTTGATGGATAATTTTTGTCTTAGTATTTCATATTTAACCTTAGTTCTTTTCCCATAGGCTGATCCTTATTCAAAATGGGCTATTCTTAATGTGATGGGCAAAGAGTTTCCTGTGAACGAAGTCTTTCCACATTTTCTTGCTGATAATCATCATCAAGTTAGCATGTTGGCCGCAGAGTCCATCAATAGGTAATAGGTCCTATATTCATGACGTGTCTCGAATGCTGCAGATAGCGTGTCTCGTCTGGCACAGGTGTGGGTCACTAGTTGTGATGTTGAAAGTAGGTAGCACTTACTGGGCATATACTGTAGGCCTGGCATTTATGTTTTCTCTTAATTCTGACACTTTTATCACTTAGATACTATTATTTTCTCCATTTTGTGAGTAAAAAGTGTGGCTCAGTGAGAGAAAGTAACTTGCTCCGTGCCATACAGCTAGTAAGTGGTTGAGTTGAATAAGATGTGTGTCTTAACCACTTCCAGAAGGTATTGAATGTTTGGATGTCACTGTGACTTTTATATGAGTTTATAAAATGAAGATTGGGACATTTCATTTTGTGCTAATTACGATTATATTTATTCTGGTGAACATGCAGTCACAGAGTCACTGGAGTGATTCTATCGTGTAGACCTGTTTTATGTTTGAGTACTTAAAGGAGCAACTGTAATTTTTTAGGACTGCATGTTTTTGTCAGGTTGTTCAGCATTCTTGAACGCTTGAAATGTTACGTTCTAACACATCTACCTAAAATATAAGCTGCTTAAATGGGCTCAGATTTCATTAGTTTTTTGAAACAAGACCCAGTATATTAGGGTGTGTCACATAGTGATTTATTTGTGTCTGATAATATACTTTGGAAAGTTGTATTTAGGGTAAATTATTTCACTTTTTACTTTTTTTTTTTTTTTTTTTTTAAGATTATTCCAGGATATGAAGCACGGAGGTTCTTCCACATTATTGAAAGCACTTCCTTTGAAGCTTCAGCAAACAGCCTTTGAAAATGCATACTCGAAAGCTCAGGAAGGAATGAGAGAAGTAGTAATTTTAATACTTGCTAGTATCATACACTTCTTATAAATATGGTATATACTACTTTACCAAGCGTGGTCTAAGACGACATCCGCTGGTTTACTAAAACAACTGTATGAGTTAATTGAAATTATCTTGTTATAGGTTAGACTTGGTCCAATAATGGCAATTTCTTTTGATTCAACTTAGATGTACTATTTTTGTGGGAAGAACAAAATTTATTGAGTGTAAATGGCTTCCTTTTTCATTAAAATTTTAATTGAGGGGTGCCTGGTTGGCTCAGTTAAGTGTCTGACTCTTGGTTTCGGCTCAGGTCGTGATCTCACGGTTTGTGAATTTGAGTCCCGCGTCAGGCTCTGCGCAGTGTGGAGCCTGCTTAGGATACCCTCTCTCTTTCTCTCTGTCTCTGTCTCTCTCTCTTTCTGCACCTCCCCCACTCACGCTGTGTCTGTCTCTCTCAAAATAAATAAAAATAAACTTTAAAAAAAAAATTTTTTTAAGTTGAAGTATCGTTAAGGTACAATGTTATATTAGTTTCACGTGTGTAACGTGATAATTTCACAATTCTGTACATTACCCAGTGCTTACGATAGACGTAGTCACCATACTATAAACGTAGTCACCATGCAGCATTGTTACATTATTATTGAGTATATTCCCTATGCTGTATTTTTCATCCCTGTGACTTATTTTATAGATGGAAGTTTGTACCTCTTAATCTCCATTCTCTCTTTCACCCATTCCTCCACCCACCTCCCCTCTGATAATCACCACTTCTCTGTATTTAAAAGTCTGATTTTTTTTTGTTCACTTAAAGTGAAATCCTATGGTGTTTGTGTTTCTTTGATTTATTTCATTTAGCATAATACCGTCTGCGTCCATCCACATTGTTGCAGAAGTCAAGATCTCATTCTTTTTTGTGGCTGAGTCATATTCTGTTGCACCCACCTGCCCAATATATGCATCCTCCATATATTCTTGATCCATTCATTTGTCAGTGGACACTTGGGTTACTTCCCTCACTTGGATATTGTGAATAATGCATAGGGGTGCATATATCTTTTAAATTAGTGTTTTTGTTTCTTTGAGTGAGTACCTAGTAGTGAAATTATTGGATCATAAGGGATTCCTATTTTTAATTTTTTAAAGAACCTTATACTGTTTTCCACATTGGCTTCACCATTTTATATTCCCACCAACAGTGCACAGGGTTCCTTTTCTCCACATCCTCACTAACACTTGTTATTTCTGATTTTCTTGATAGCAACCATTCTGACAGGTGTGAGGTAATAGCTCATTGTGGTTTTGGTTTGTGTTTCCATGATCATGAATGATGTCGAGCATCTTTTCATGTGTCTGTTGGCCATCTCGATGTCTTCTTTGGAAAAATGTCTGTTTAGGTACTCTGCTCATCTTTTAATCAAATTTTTCTTTAGGTGTTAAATTGTAGAAGTTCTTTATATATTTTGGATGTTAATTCCTTATCAGATATATCACTTACAAATATCTCTTTCCTTTCCGTTTTGTTGATGGTTTCCCTTTGGTGGGCAAAACATTTATTTTGGTGTTCTCTCAATAGTTTATTTTTGCTTTAGTTTTCTTTGCCTGAATTGATATACAGAAAACTGTTGCTAAGGTCAGTGTCCAAGAGAATACTGCCTATGTTTTCTTTTAGGAATTTTGTGGTTTCAGGTCTCACATTTAGACTTTTCATCCATTTTGAGTTTATTTTTGTGTATGGAGTTAGTGGCCCAGTTTTATTCTTGGCCATGTAGCTGTCCAGTTTTCCCAGCACCATTTTATTGAAGATACTGTTTATTTCGCATTGTATATTCTTGCCTCCTATGTCATAGACTCACCATGTAAGTGTAGGTTTATTTCTAGCCTCTCTCTTCTGTTACATTGATTGTGTATCTTTTTTTGTGCCGGTACCATACTGCTTTGATTACTGTGATTGTGATACCTCTGGTTTTGTTCTTTTTCAAGACTGTTTTGGGTATTCAGAGTCTTTTCTGGTCCCATACAAGCTTTATAAGATTATTTGTTCCAGTTCTGTGAAAAATACTGTTGGTATTTTGATAGGGATTGCATTGAATCTGTAGATTGTTTTGAGTAGTATGGACATTTTGATAATATTAATTCTTCCAATATGAGACCATGACATATATTTCCATTTTTCTGTGTCATTTTCAGTTTCTTTCATTAACATCTTATTTTTTCAGAGTATAGGTCTTTTACCTCCTTGGTTAAATATACTCCTAGGTATTTTATTCTTTTTGGTATAATTGTAAATGGCATTGTTTTCTTAGTTTCTCTTTCTGCTACTTCGTTACTAGTGTATAAAAAACTGCGACAGATTTCTGTGTATTAATTTTGTATCCTGCAACAGCATACTGAATTCATTTATGAGTTCTAATGGTTTTTTGATGGAGTCTTTAGGGTTTTCTTTTTTTTTTTTTTTTAGTTTATTTATTTTGAAAGAACACAAGCAGGGGAGGGGCAGAGGGAAGGAGAGACAGAACCCCAAGCAGGATCTGCACTGTCAGCGCAGAGCCCGATGTGGGGCTTGAACCCACAAACCACAAGATCATGACCCGAGCTGAGATCAAGAGTCAGACGCTTAACTGACTGAGCCACCCAGGCACTCCGTAGGTTTTTCTATGTGTAGTATCATTTCATCTGCAAATAGTGGCAGTTTCACTTCTTCCTTACCAATTTAGATGCCTTTTATTTCATGTTTGGTTGCTGTAGTTAGGGCTTCCAGTATTGTGTTGAATAAAAATGGTGAGAGTGGACACCTTTTATTTGTGCCTGCTCTTAGAGTAAATGCTTTTAGTTTTTCACCATTGAGTATAATGTTAGCTGCGGGTTTTTCACATATGGCTTTTATCATGTTGAGCTTTGTTTCCCCTAAACCCTCTTTGTTCGGAGAGTGTTTATCATGAAAGATGTTGTATTTTCTTAAATTTTTTTTTATCTGTTGAGGGGATCATATGGTTTTTATTTTTCCTCTTGTTAATATGATGTATCACATTGATTGACTTGTGAATATCGAACCATCCTTGCATCCCTGAAATAAATACCCTTGACTGCAGCAAATGGTCTTTTTGATGTATTGTTGAATTTAGTTTGGTATTATTTTGTTGGGGATTTTTGCATCTGCATTCATCAGGGATATTGGCCCCTAGTTCTCTTTTTTGTCTTTCTGCCTGGTTTTGGTATCAGGGCCTTCTGGAACAAATTTGGAAGTTTTCCTTTTTCTTCTCATTTTTGGAGTAGTTTGAGAAGAATAAATAATATCTCTTCTTTAAATGTCTGGTAGAATTCACCTGTGAAGCCATCTGGTTTTGGATGTGTTTGTTGGGAGATTTTTGATTACCAATTCAATTTCTTTACTAGTAATCTATTCAAGTTTTCTGTTTCTTCCTGATTTAGTTTTGGAACTTTATGTGTCTAGAAATTTACCCATCTGTTCTTGATTGTCCAGTTTGTTGGCATATAATGTTTCATAGTATTCTCTTATTCTTTGTATTTTTGTGGTATCAGTTGCTATTTCTCCTCTTTCATTCCAATTTTATTTGAGTCCTCTTTTTTTTCTTGATGACTCTGGTCAAAGGTTTATCAATTTTGTTGATCTTTTCAAAGAACCAGCCCTTGGCTTCCTTGATCTTTTCTGTTTTTGTTGTTGTTGTCTCTTTTCTTTATTTCCTTTCTAATCTTTATTTCCTTCCTTCCACCAGCTTTGGCCTTTGCTTTTTCTTTTTCTAGTTCTGTTAGGTGTAAAGTTAGGTTGTTTTCTTGAGAGTTTTGTTGTTTCTTGAGGTATTGCTATAAACTTCCCTCTTAGAACTGCTTTTGCTACATCCCAAAGATTTTGGATCATTGTGTTTTCATTTTCATTTGTTTCCATGTATATTTTTATTTCCTCTTTGATTTCTTCATTTACCCATTGGGTGTTCAGTAGCATGTTGTTTAGACTGCGTGCATTTGTGGTTTTGTCAGGATTTTTAAATTGATTTATACCATTGTGTTTGGAAAAGTTGCTTGATGTGATTTCTGTCTTCTTAAAATATTTCTTGTAAGATCTGGTTAAAAACCAATTTGGAGAAAGGTGATGGTAGGAAGAAATGGATTGAAAACCCTGTTCTGATAGGGGAGATCAACTTATATTGGTGTTCTTTAGGGAGCCTTATGATTCTTATATTTCTTTGTAGAATAATATTTTTCTTAAATGGCAAAATTATCTGAGTGTTAGAATTTATTCACTTATTTATGCCTTGATATGTTTGTGAAAAGTATATGAGGTGGTTAATCAAATACTGTCTAGTCGGTGATAACACAAAAGGACAGTTTTTGGACAGTTGGGTGAAAGAATGTGAATTTCAAAAAAAGTTTCAATAGATTGGAAAAATGAATGTGAATAATATAAGATTTAATAGAGATGTATATGGTACATTTAAAAAAAAATTTTTTTTTTGACGTTTATTTATTTTTGAGACAGAGAGAGACAGAGCATGAATGGGGGAGGGTCAGAGAGAGAGAGAGACACAGAATCCGAAACAGGCTCCAGGCTCTGAGCAGTCAGCACAGAGGCTGACGCGGGGCTTGAACTCACGGACCGCGAGATCACGACCTGAGCCGAAGTCGGACGCTTAACCGACTGAGCCACCCAGGCGCCCCATATGGTACATTTTAAAATTAGCCTGTCTTAAGCAAAAAGGGAAAATACTGACTTGATAGAAATTCATTTGTAACAAGTCCTAACAGGTTTTACTCTTGAGAGCACTGTATGAATCCCATTGCAATAGTTATCAAAAGAAACAAATTCTGCCTTAGATGTCATTAATAGAAGCTTACTGTCACACACAAGCTGATAAAAAGAATCTGGACTCATCTATACATTATAGAAGGCAGCTTGTATTTTGGGTTTGGTTCTGAGTAGAAGTAGATTTTTAACTAGGATGTTAGAGTCTGTAGATCCCGTCTCTCCTAAGGAGTTGGTGAAGGAGCTGACTTAGTGGGAACCTCATAGCTATTTTCAAACATGTCAATGATGGCCATTTAGTAAAGGCTCTTCCTTTTCCTTGTTCCAAAAAACCAGAAGTAGGATCAATGGGTAGGAGAGTTTTCTAAATGTGAAGAGAAACTTTTTTTTTAAGATTTTATTTTTTAATTTTTTTAAATGTTTATTTATTTTTGACAGAGAGAAAGGAATAGAGTGTGAGTGGGGGAGGGACAGACAGAGAGGGAGACACAGAATCTGAAGCAGGCTCTAGGCTCTGAGCTGTCAGCACAGAGCTGACCCAGGGCTTGAAGTCGCAAACCACGAGATCATGACCTGAGCCAAAGTCAGACACTTAACCAGCTGAGCCACCCAGGCGCCCCATTCATGATTTTATTTTTAAGTAATCTCTTCACCGATTGTGGGGCTCAAACTCACAAGTCTGAGATCAAGAATCTCATGCTCCACCTACTGAACCAGCCAGGTGCCCGAGAAGCTTTTATCAATTACAGCTAGTCAAAAAATGTTCACATCTGTTGGGATATTATAATGATGGGTCATTAAACTAGAAGCATGTGTCATTCTGTCTAGTTGCATGATTTTATTTTTACCTTTTTTTTTTTTTTTGAGAGAAAGAGCACACATGCCCATGCACGCATGCAAGTGGGACAGGGGCAGAGGGAGAGAGAGAGTATCTCAAGCAGGCTCCCTGCCCAGTACAGAGCCTGTCGTGGGGCTTGAGGTCACGACTGCGAGATCATGACCTGAGCTAAAATCAAGAGTTGGACGCTTAACCAACTGAGCTACTCGGGTGCCCCCATTTTTACTTTTGACAGTACACGTGACTATATGTTTTGCAGTATAAAGTGCTGTCTATGAAATTATGATAATAAAAACATCCCAGGATGTATACTTTGTAATTGAAAAGGAGCTTTTAGTTATTCTCCCCTACTTGGATTTTTTTTTTTTTAATTTAAGTTTTTGTTTTAATTCTCGTCAGTTAGCCTACAGTGTTATACTACCTTCAGGTGTACAATGTGGTGCTTCAGCATTTCCTTACATCACCTGTGCTCATCACAAGAGCACCCTTCATCCCCATCACCTGATTACCCCCCCCCCCCCCACCTGCCTCTCTGGTGACCATCAGGTTGCCCTTGTTGCAATTTCTTTCTTGTTTTTCTTTAAATTGCTTTATACCTCACTGAAATGTTTGTGAATTCTTTCCCTAAGATATTATCAGAAACAGTTTTTGCACTGTAGAAACTTTGATATTTTCTCATATCTCTGCTCTTGGCTCCATCACTCTAGGGTTTAAAATTGCTCACTGGTGGGGGCCTGGGTGGCTCAGTCAGTTAAGCGGCCGACTTCGGCTCAGGTCATGATTTCGCGGTCCATGAGTTTGAGCCCCACGTCGGGCTCTGTGCTGACAGCTCAGAGTCTGGAGCCTGTTTCAGATTCTGTGTCTCCCTCTCTCTGACCCTCCCCTGTTCGTGCTCTGTCCTCTGTCTCAAAAATAAATAAATGTTAAAAAAAAAAAAATTAAAAAAAATAAAAATAAAAAAATAAAATTGCTCACTGGCTGCTTAGACGTTATAATGGTGAACATTGATTTTAGCCTGATTGGTTTATTTGTAATGTTTGTGTACTCATATGACATCATTGTTTTTAAAATTCCATCGCAGGCCCACAGAGCTGAGAACACTGAACTCGTAGATGAGGTTTATAACAGAAAATCTGTCCTGCTGATGACGATGGCTGTGATTTTATGCTGCAGCCCCGTCTGTGAGAAACAGGCTTTGTTTGCCCTGTGCAAGGCTGTGAAAGAGAGTGGATTAGAACCTCACCTCATTAAAAAGGTACATGTGGATGAATACTTTTTATTATCTTCCTTGGGTAACTTGTAAATAATTTAAAGAGTGTAAACTTATTTTAAAGTGGCTCTTGGAGACCGTTTTATTTTTTAGATCTGGAATATTGGAAAGTAGTAACTCTTTAGCGTATGTTTATTTGTATGTGGTATCATTTATTTTTTACCTCCAGCGTGTCACGGGGTGTTCATTGAACTGATAGGGATCAGTGACCTTTCATCAGGCAGACCAGGCCCTCTGGAATTGCTTTTATTGAGGGAGACCCATAGAGAAAAGAGCAGTAGCAAGTGTTTTGCCTGGGAGTTCTGGGTCACGACCTTGGGATCTAGCAGGGCTAGAAGTCAAATCATAGAGCTGTGACACTTTTAAAGTTGCAGGACTGGGAAAGGAACACTAGAGTCCATTTGTGCAATCACATCAGCACATTGTTGTTGAATGTTTGCCTCTGCCCCGTTCCACCACCTCACCTCCATGGTTTGGAAAGTTCCACGCCTTTCCATCATAGATGTTCATATGATGAACCAGTGATAGACCAGTGGCCTGACAGACCATTCAGGATTCTACCAGCATGGTCTCCATGGACCCTTAAAGTAGGCCAGCCTGTGGGTAATCAATCTTAGACCAGTTAACCTTTTAACATTTACTGAGTGGTCGCTATGTGCCAGGCTCTGTGCTAATTATATTAAATACATTTTTCTTGTTTAGCGTCTCTGAAGTATAAGTACTTTTATTATCTCCATCTCATAGATGAGGAAGCCAAGGTATAGAATAGTTGAATGAACGTGTCAAAGTTATGCTGTAAATAATGAAGGATTTAGATCTAGATATATTGTTTCATTGGTTTCTTAAAGCATTGACTTCTTTCTGATTTGTGCAGGTTTTAGAGAAAGTTTCTGAAACCTTTGGGTACAGACATTTAGAAGACTTCATGGCTTCTCATTTGGATTATCTGGTTTTGGAATGGCTGAATCTTCAAGATACTGAACACAGCTTATGTACTTTTCCTTTTATTTTATTAAACTACACAAATGTTGAGGATTTCTATAGGTAGGTGTACACACACAAGAAATATGTTCATTTTAAAATTAGAGGGTAATGTTTGGGAGCCCCCCACCCCCACCTGACACACGCACATACACACATGCACATACACATGTACGTGTGCACACACACACGCACACACACACACACACACACATCCGGAGCTTGGGGGCTGTATAGTAGGAGAGACAGGGCTGCTTGTTTTAATTAGAGTGTACTGAAGGGAATCACTGGGTTTAGGGTCCGGTCCTAGCTGTGCCAGTAACTAGCTGTGTAACTTCAGGCAAGCCATGAAAATACCTGCTCGGCTTTGGTTTTTCAATCTGTACAGTAAGAAAGTAACATCGGTCTCTAAGGACTCTTTCAGCTTTAAATTTTTTTTTGAATTTTTTTTATTTTTACATTTATTTATATTTGAGAGACAGAGAGAGACAGAGCACGAGTGAGGGAGGGGCAGAGAGAGAAGGAGACACAATCCAAAGCAGGCTCCAGGCTCTGAGCTGTCAGCACAGAGCCCGACATGGGGTTCGAACTCACGGACCGTGAGATCATGACTTGCGCTGAAGTTGGACGCTTAACCAACTAAGCCATCCAGGCGCCCCTCTTTTAGCTTTAATGTTTGGTATTCTTCCCTATGACAAACCAAAGAGAAATTACCAGTGGCTGTTATTTCTGCATTGTTCTTCCTTTCTGTTCCTTGGCTATGGACCATTTTGTCATTATTTTTATTAGATTTAAAGTGTAACGTAAAAATACTTATTTTGCTAAATCCTAACTCTTGAGAAGAAAATTTTGAAAATAGATTTGGAACAACTGAAGAATCATCTAGAGAATAATGTTTTGGTCTCAGGATGATGGGAAAGCAGTGCGTTATTCAGTGATCCTTGTTGTTTCATTTTGGCTATAACAGTATTTACATTCATAGTTTGAATTCACCGGGCACCTGGGTGGCTCAGTTGGTTAAGCGTCCAGCTCTTGATTTCAGCTCAGGTCATGATCTCACCATAGGTGAAATCTAGTCCCACATCAGGCTTTGTGCTGACAGTGTGAAGCCTGCTTCAGATTCTCTCTCTTCTCTCTCTCTGACCCCTCCCCTGCTTGTGCATGTGCTCTCTCTCTCTCAAAATAAACAAGTAAACTTTAGAAAAATAGTTTGAATTCATACATTTCTTTCACATTTCATTCTACATAAATGAAATAATTTTGCATAAATTGATTATGTAGAAGAGAGAAATTCATTTCCCACTTTTTTTGATCATAGAATTAGGTTGGTGTATTCTAAGATCTCTGTTTTCTTATGTGATTATTTAAAATTTATTTAACTTCATCTCTGCATTTATAAAATTAGAGTAAGAATGTTTAGTGATCTAGACAAAGTGATGTTCTAATGCTCGTTTCATTATTTTAAGGGCTGTGTTGTAAAATTTGACTTTGAGAAGTTATATATAACATGTACTTGAAATTTTTACATTTTTAGATCTTGTTACAAGGTTTTGATCCCACATCTGGTGATTAGAAGTCGTTTTGATGAGGTGAAGTCCATTGCTAATCAGATTCAAGAGGATTGGAAAACTCTTCTAACACACTGTTTTCCGAAGATTCTTGTAAATATTCTTCCTTACTTTGCCTATGAGGGTACAGGAGAAAGTGAGACAGCACAGCAGAGAGAGACTGCTACCAAAGTCTACGACACACTCAAAGATGAAAACTTTCTAGGAAAACAGGTATGACTTCACTTTTACCTACTAGCTCTAGGCCAAATGTGGGGCTCGAACTCACAATCCTGAGATCAGGGGTCTCATGCTCTACCAGCTGAGCCAGACAGACACCCCTCTTGAGCCCCTAATTGGTCTGAGATGTAACTTAAAGATTTTCTTTTTAATGTTTATGCATTTTTGAGAGACAGAGACAGAACGCTCTGCGAGTGGGGGAGGGGCAGAGAGAGGGAGGGAGACACAGAATCCGAAGCAGGCTCCAGGCTCCGAGCTGTCGGCACAGAGCCTGACTTGGGGCTTGAACCCACAAACTGTGAGGTTGTGACCTGAGCCGAAGTCGGACACCTAACTGAGCTACCCAGGTGCCCCCTGACATGTGACTTTAAAGTTTTAAGACCAGTCATCATTTATGTAGTAAAATTTAATATGTAGTCATCACTGTCTGGTGTAGGCAATCCGTGAATTTTTTTATTGTTGTTGTTATTACAGTGGTCTCTTCTTTTGAGTAGCTTTTATAAATGAAATGTTTTTAACCAGAAAAATTTTTAAAAACTTTGAAATTTATTGCTTTTTCATTTTTAAAATTTATTTTTATTGGCAGTAATACGTGAATGCAAGCTGGGTGTTCAATCCATGCACTACTGGACAGTGTATACAAAGTGTTCCTCACTGTCTCTTCAGTCCCATTGAGCTCTTTACTGTTCGGGGAGAAGTATGATCCCAGACTCCCATGCTCTGCTCTTTCTTTTTTCCATGACACTTACCACCTTTTAACGTGTAATATAAGTTACTTAAGAATATGGTTTATCTTCTCTGCTGTGAGTACTCGGACAGATTTTCTGCTGTTTTTTTTTTCTGCTTTGTACCCCTGCTACTTTGTATGTAGTGAATACTCATAATTTGAGAAAAGATGGAGTCAGGTAAAAAAGGATCTAACAGCTTCTGTTTTTAATATAACTTACATACATCCAAAATAATTTGAGGGAGATTACATTAAAAACACATATATAAACTTTGTTTAAGGTCAGAGAGGATTGGTAACTCTCAACTTTTTTGTTTTGTTTTGTAAGTAAGGGATGACTAAGCAAAGTTGGCTAATGTTAAAATTACAGTTAGATAAACTTCAAAAGACTTGTTTTGTTTGCCCCTGACCTATATGGAGCCAGCAAACGGAACGAATTTCCCAGCTGCTTAGAGGGACCACTGCCAGTCAGAGCTGCTTCTCAGTCAGTCTGGAGGCAAACGAGGAGCTCCCTTCTCAAAAGTTACTTGGAACTGGATGTTACAGCTCCAGAGGTTATGGGATTTATGAAAGACGCTGCTTTTATCCCCTCCCAGCCCGTCTTCCTGCTTAGACTTCTAAGCAGACCTAATCTTACTACTTCTTAAAATTATTCAAACCAAAAGACAGCAATTTTCAGAGTCAGAGTAAGTCTAGGAGGAGAACACAATTACACTGAGGCCTGATTGAAACATCAGTCTTGAGAATGAAGAGAGGCAAACTTAAATGATAATTTCTTATCTTCTTGGTTAAAGACATAAATTTTTATTAGTTGCAATTCCAGTTAGCATTAAGTTGTCACAAGTTAAGTTTTTCTTTGATTCTCTAATACACACTTTCTCTGAATCCATCTTGTTGATTCTTTTTTCAGTGAGTAAGGGTTGGTGCAGCTATTATTATTAGTCTCTAAGCCTCTTAAAACTGTCACTTGTGGAAAGCCAAAAATATTAACAGTTGCAACATTGTTTAGCTGTACCTAGACATCTGAACAGTATGTCCCTCAGCTAAACAGTACAGATCGGGCTTATTACAGAATAATAGGAAACTAGTGAAGCCGCTGGTCATTTTTTGTGTAAGGGAATTCATGAGTTTTTCCTTTGTTATTAATCAGATGGGGCCAATTTGTCCTTCCTTGTCCCAGATATACTTTGAAATGAGCTGGTGTTTTAAGAGGGTTGAAACCTTGGAAGTGGTGACCTGAATGACGGATGTGTAAGCCTGAGGGAAAGGCTAGCACCCTTACGTTTGGCTTCCTTTTTGTCACATTTTAAAATGCTTCTGTTATGAGGAAGTGTGTTTTCAAACCTCCTTGCACACCAAGTAAATCAGCCATTTATTTGCCTTTAAGTTTGGTGCCCTTGTAATTCCTAACTTGGAGAGCTAATGAGTCCTCCTTCACAACTTCATGACCGTCCTTCACTTGGCTGGGGTATATGTAACGCAGCAGGCCCATTCTGTATAATTAGAGAATGTGTGCCTCTCTCTGGGAGGCCGCCGTTAACAGGAGGTGGATCGATGGAGAACCTGCTCCTGTCTGGGAGGATTTTGGTTGACTGATGATGACAGGGGATGTGGGGGCCAGCTAGGCTCAGAATTTGGCACATCAGCCAAGTAGAAATCTGGGGGAAAGTTCTGCAGGGAACAGAGAAATGCTTATTGCCAGTCACTGGGAATTCTTACAAGTATTGTTAAGTGAGAGAGATCTCCCAAGTGAGTCAAGAGTAAAATGCAGACTGAGAAGCCGTGTAGATCAGTGGGGAATTTGGTTGGCAGGAAAATTACTAGGTTGAGGAATTCAGTGCTACAGCTGAAGCCTTAGTTAAAATGATTCTTTAAAATGAAACTAGAGGGGCGCCTGGGTGGCGCAGTCGGTTAAGCGTCCGACTTCAGCCAGGTCACGATCTCGCGGTCCGTGAGTTCGAGCCCCGCGTCAGGCTCTGGGCTGATGGCTCGGAGCCTGGAGCCTGTTTCCGATTCTGTGTCTCCCTCTCTCTCTGCCCCTCCCCCGTTCATGCTCTGTCTCTCTCTGTCCCAAAAATAAAAAAAAAAAAAAAAAAAAGAGAAAAAAAAAAAAAATAAAATGAAACTAGAGTCAGATTAAGGGAGTCTTGTTTGGTTAGATTTCCTTACTCTCCCCCAGGCTACAGGTCGGTTGCATAGCAGAAAAAAGTGGAGTTAGCCATATGTCTTGGCAGATCTTAGGTCTTTCATCATCTATTTCCTTTTACGGTCACTGACTCATTTTGGAAATGATGCCGTAACATTAGCCCCTTGAGCCGTGTTAAAGCTCACAGACATAAGAACTTAAACATTATTTTAATTTTGTATCCTTACAGATTGATCACTTATTCCTCAGTAATTTACCAGAGATTGTTGTGGAGTTACTGATGACGTTACACGAACCAGCAACTTCTGGTGGCAGCCAAAGCACTGACCTCGGTGACTTTTCAGGGTACGGGTATTTTAAATTTAGCGGATTAACTGCAATCTCAGAATTTCCTTGGGAAGCTTATTGCTTGACACCTTCAAATGTCTATTTCAGTTTTTAGGCACAGCTATGCTTTTAAATTGTTTCTTTAAAAGTAACTGCCTTTGACTTGAAGTACCACCTCCTTGCCTCTACTGGAGTCTCCCCACCATGATTGCTCGCTCCTTCAGGTGGATCACCTGGTTTGCAAATCCGTTGACCTTTTCCTTCTCAATCTTTCATTCTGTTTTTTGAAATTTCATGGACACATCCATGGGTTTCTTACCTGTGGCTTGCATTTCTAGATCACCTTTTCTTGATGCTCCTTAGCTCTCAGAATCTTACCTATGACAGCTTAACTTGGATGTGAGACGCACTTGGCTGTATATGTTACTTTCCCAGCTTGATTGTAAGCTTCTTGAAAGCACCCTTTACGTATTTTTGAGTTCCCTACCATGCCAGCTGTGCAAAAAAGTAATAATATCCACCCGAATACTTTTACTGTATAATTTCATTTGATGTAAATAGTGTTTGATTTCCCAGTCTTAAGGTATTAGTGCTTTTACAGTACTAGTTTAGAACTTTAATTCAAATGTGAAGTGATACCAAGGCTCATTTGTGGGATTGCCATTAACTTCATAAAAGATTTCGTCAGCAAATCATTTAAAATTGATTCAGTCATGGAGGGCACAGGTATTTAGATATGCTGACTGCTAACATGTAGACCGTCATAAGTCATTTGTGATTTTATTTAAAAGCCAAGTTTTTCAATGGAAGAGTAGTTGTAGAATGTGGGATTATTATTGTCTTAATTTTGTTCTGAAAATGATGACTGCGTGTTTTCTTCTGACTCTTAGGGATTTGGACCCTGCTCCTAACCCACCTCATTTCCCATCACACGTGATCAAAGCAACGTTTGCCTATATCAGTAATTGCCATAAAACCAAGCTTAAAAGCATCTTAGAAATTCTTTCCAAAAGCCCTGTGAGTACACATTTCTATTAAAATAACTGAAGAGAGAATTCCTTCTTTTTCAGCTCAAAAATCTGTGTAAGTGCATCTTAAAGAGAAAAAAAGATGAACAAATGGAAAATTCATCTGAATTAATTAAAAAGTAAAACACTCCTCAACAAGTTTATATCTTGGTATCTTACCTGTCAGTATTCATTGATGAAGCCTGAATTTCATGATAGTTTAGTCATATGTTAGCTCAGAGTGTAGATGTTTTTTAAATTATTTTTTGCTGTCTGAAAGCTAGATAAATTGACAATAGTTTTTTAAGTTCATGATATTAATTTTCTTAATGTAATATTTGCCTTTGATATCAAACCAACACAAAATTCTGTAATTTGTTATTTTGAATATAAAATACATTTGTTATAGCTGAGTATAAATGATTACATAAGTTTTTATGAAATGTCTCTTTATTTTCTAGGATTCCTATCAGAAAATTCTTCTAGCCATATGTGAACAAGCCGCTGAGACAAATAATGTTTATAAAAAGCACAGAATTCTGAAAATATATCACCTATTTGTTAGTTTATTACTGAAAGACATAAAAAGTACCTTAGGAGGAGCGTGGGCCTTTGTTCTTCGAGACGTTATTTACACTTTGATTCATTATATCAACAAAAGGTAAGAAATATATTTAGAGCAATATGTAAGTTTTTTCTACCCTGTTAGTTGAAAATTTACATAGTTTTAAGATGTAGAAGCCACAGTATTGTTTTCTTTATTTTGCTTTCTAATATATATCTACTTAATATTTTTTAAAAATTGAATTACTATTTCTTCATCTCAAAAAATATTAGTATTAAGGGTCTTCAACATTTAAAAAAAATTTTTTTTTTTTTTTTTTTTTTTTGAGAGAGAGAAACAGAGTGTGAGCCAGGGAGGGGCGGAGAGAGGGAGTCACAGAATCTGAAGCAGGCTCCAGGCTCTGAGCTGTTAGCACAGAGCCCAACGCAGGGCTCGAACCCACAAACTGTAAGATTGTGATCAGAGCTGAAATCTGATGCTTAACTGACTGAGCCACCCAGATGCCCCAATTCATCATTTTAAAATAAACTAATTTTAGATGGCCTGAAATATCTATGTCACTATAGTGGTTCTGGTCACCAGTTCCTGTGTGTGTGTGTGTGTGTGTGTGTGTGTGTGTGTATGTGTGTGTGTGTGTGTGTGTGTGTGTGTGTGTGTGTGTATAACACCCACTCTCTAGACACACACACACACACACACACACACACACACTCACACAATTCTCCAGACACCTGCTGGGTGTCCTACAGTTCAACTCAGATGTAGCTGGTTAGTGTCAGATTCCACAGATTGAGGTCTCAGTCCTGCAAGACTGCCTGCCCCTCCTTCCTTTCCAATGGCAGTCACTAGCCAGGATTAGCACCTGTGCTGACCAGCCAGCTCTACACTGCAGGTTCCAATGACCCTCTTCCTACAGTTCTGAGTCATTTTTAGAGTGGCTCTCAGAACTCAGGATAGCTGTTTACTGACTAAAATACCGCTTTATTATAGAAGGGCATAGCTCAGGAAAAGCCAGATGGAAGAAATCACGTAGGACCATGTATAGGGAAAGTGGGCACCACTTTGGATGGACTTGGCATCCTTATCAGAAATCATTTGGCCCTTGATGTGTGGATTTATTTCTCGATTCTCAATTCTATGTCCTTGGTTTGCCCTTGTGTCAGTACTACCTGGGTTTTTTGCTGTTGTTTTTGTTTGTTTTGTTTTTTTGAGAGAGCACAAGTGGGAGGGAGAGGGAGAGAGAATCTGAAGCAGGCTCCATGCTCAGCATGTGGGGCTCAGCCCCACAACCCTGGGATCAAGACCTGAGTTGAAATCAAGAGTCAGATGCTCAGCCCCCCAACCCACCCAGGCACCTTAATCTGATTATTTTTTTAATTTTTGTGTGAATTCTTTATGTATTTTGGATATTAACCTTCATCAGATATAGCATTTGGAGATATCTTATATCTTACCTTGTTGTTTTGTTGATAATTTCCTTTGCTGTGCAAAAGCTTTTTATTTTGATGAGATTTTTTCTTTTGTTTACCTTGCCTGAGGAGACGTACCTAGAAAAATGTTTCTCTGGCTGATATCAAAGAAGTTACTGTCTGTGATTTCTTCTAGGAGTTCTGTGGTTTCAGGTTTCCCATTTAGGTGTAATGAATTTTGAGTTTATTTTTGTGTGCAATTATAAGAAAGTGGTTTAGTTTCACTCTTTGGCACATAGCCGTTCAGTTTTCCCAGCACCGTTTGCTGAAATGACTGTCTTTTCCCTGTTGTAGATTCTTGCCTCCTTTGCTGTGGATTAAGTGACTATATAAGTGTGGATTTCTGGGCTCTCTGTTTTGTTCTGAAAACTGGCTATTTTACTATTAAATTGTGGTAAATGGGGAAATCACACTCTCCCCTTCCCTAGGGTTTGACTTTTTTTTCCCCTAATTGTCGAAGGTTGTAGTGGTCCATATGTTTCATGAGTGTGCAAACTCTTTTTGCCAAGGGTGTGTTCCTCACCGTATGTGGCTACTGAAGAGTGTTCCTTGTGTTCAGGTAGTATTTTTACACAGATTTCCTTGAATGCCGAGAGCAAGTGATTGAATATGAGAGAGAGAGAGAGAGAGAGAGAGAGAGAGAGAGAGAGAGAGAGAGAGAGAGAATGAATGAGAATCTTTCCCAACTTCTGCAGGTTGGCTCTTTGTGAGGACTTGCCTTCACGGGCAGGTTCTCACCCAGCCTAGGGACTAGCCCAGCATGAACACGTATGGTCTTCCTAGGTGTTTTTTGAATAAGCTTCTTACCTTGGGCATATGTATGGCTTTCTCAGTGTCCCAGATATATGAGAGATTTTGAACTCTCTAATTTCAGGAAGAAACTTTCTTCCCAGCTTTTCATCCTAGGCTTTAGGCAGTCTGTTGCATGTCTGAACAATAATCTGTTGCCCCTCACAGCTGTGGGTAGTTGGCCAGTGTTATTTATGGTGCTTTTGAGCACTGCTCATGGCTCTTACAGCCTGGGGAGATTCAAGTAAGACAAACCAGAGTGAAGCACCCGCCCTTCAGGTAGCTCCCAGACAGGCTTAGGACAGATACACACAGTCATTAACAAATACGCTCTGCTCTGCTCCATCCAGAGCAAAGGGCCAGGATCCCATGCTGGGAATGGGGACTGTAGTTTTTTCATCACACCCGCCAAGGTGGGGAGGGAGTAGCGAGGCAGAGGCTGGTAGAACGCCATGAAGCTTTAAGTCTTTTTTTTTTTTTTTTTAAACACTTGTTTATTTAGAGAGAGAGAGCGCGCCAACGGGGGGAGGCAGAGAGAGAGGGAGAGAGAATCCCAAGCAGGCTCCGTGCTGTCTGTACAGATCCCAGTGCGGGGCTCGAACCCATGAACTGTGAGATCATGACCTGAACCGAAGTCAGATGCTTAACCGACTGAGCCACCAGGCACCCCTCCATGGTGCCGTTTAAGTTGCCGTTTTTGTTTGTTTTTTGTTTGTTTGTTTTTTAGCATTTGCTCGACTTCTGTACACCTTTGCCTATTTGACAGAGTTCTGACAAAGTTCTGCCCGCTCGGCCTGTCAGGAGGGGGGATTGGAGCTGTCTACTCTCTCATTTTGCTGTTGTCACTTCTCTTTTTGGTTTTTAAACCATTAAGGAATTAGATACAAAAGTGACTTGTGTCAGGGTCACTTCAGAATTAGAGCTGCTGAATAAAAATGACTTTTTAATGAGCTCATATGGAAGCAGTTTCCCAGAACTTACTGTTTTTTGCCTGTGTCACAGGCCTTCTCGTTTCATGGACGTGTCGTTACGAAGCTTCTCCCTGTGTTGTGACCTGTTAAGCCGGGTTTGCCACACAGCAGTCACTTACTGCAAGGATGCTTTAGAAAATCACCTTCATGTCATTGTCGGTACACTCATACCCCTTGTGGATGATCAGATGGAGGTTCAGGAACAGGTGATGCCCAAATCATCTTCACAAAGATATTTGACATACATTGATAGAGCGTTATTGGAAGGAGCTGAACGTTTTACGTTTACTTGGTGCAGTGGGTCATTTCAGTGAAAATATTCTTTGAAAAATGGTTGGAAAAACATTTTCAGTTAATTAAGCCTTGTAATCATTTAATTACAGAGCACCTAATAATTTTTTTTAATTTTTAAAATTTTTTGTATTTGAAAGAAACAGAGACAGTGCGAGTGGGGGAGGGGCAGGGAGAGGGAGGAGAGAGAGAGAATCCCAAGCAGGCTCCGCACTCCCAGCATAGAGACCAGTGTGGAGCTTGAACCCACAAAACCTCAAGATCATGACCTGAGCTGAAACCAAGAGTTGGGTGCTTAGCGGATCGAGCCACCCAGGCGCCCCCAGTAACTTGGATCTAACAGATTACCTAACAGTGTCTGTCTCTTCCTTGCTTTGAAGTATAGAGGTAATGAAAACGAGGGACAGCAGTTCATACTACTGTCATGGTGTGTGAGATACTGCTTAAATAAAATGTTCCGGTAATATTGGCATTTCTCTACCCCAGTACCCATGCTATAGCAGCAACTTACGTATTTGTTGACTCATTTGAAAACAGTAATAGCTGGTACTATAGAAGTAATTAGAACCTTTTATCTGAACTAGGCCAGTAGAGTTTTTATCACTTATTATAGTAGGTTTGGTTGTTTTACTTTAAAATGTAATTAAACCATTTTTTCCTTTTGATTTTTTCTTTTTAAAATTATGTTTAGGTATTGGACTTGTTGAAATACTTAGTGATAGATAACAAGGATAATGAAAACCTCTATATGACAATTAAACTTTTAGATCCTTTTCCTGACCATGATGTCTTTAAGGATTTGCGTCTTACTCAGCAGAAAATTAAATACAGTAAAGGACCCTTTTCACTTTTGGAGGTAATAATTATTCCATCATCTTACTATTTTGTATTAGGATAAAGAGCAATACTTTTTGAACACTTCTAATTCTCTGAAAGAAAACAACTGAGTCTTTTAAAAAAAACTGTGATAAAAAATAACCTGAGATTTAGCTTCTCAACAAAAAAGTGAGTCTTAATATATCCTCTTGTATTGCAGTAAAATTGTAAATATTAAGTTTTTTTTTTGTTACGGTCTGAAATTAAGTATTGAAGAAATGTGATATAAAATATGCTTGATTTTCGTATGCATCAGATTCATTAATTCCTCAAAATTACTGTGTGATCTTTTGAAGGACAATTTGATGTTTGAAGTAGAGATGATATTTGAATTTTTAAAGAGTTTTTCAAGTTTTAATCTTACTTTAATCTTTATAAACTTGAAAATTATTTTCAAGTGTGTTTTTTAGCATAAATTTTATTCCAATTTTAAAACCATACTCTATATTTGACTGCATATCAATGTGATAATATAGCTAAATGTACTAACATATAAAATGGGAGTTACAGTACTAAATAAGTAGAAATTTAAACTTTTCCCTTGGAATATGCTAATTATAATCTTAAAATCTTAAAGATGTTCTTGTGAGAGAGTCAAGATTAAAACATTGGCCAACAAAACAAAACAAAACAAAAAAACCAAACCACATTGTAGGACTGAACTGGAAGAAGTCATTTATTTCTACCTTGTTTGGTAATAATAAAGCTGTGAGTCAGTGTCTGCGAAAGGCTCTTAGTAATTTTTTTCTTTTGAGTTTTATTTCGCAGACTTCATACAAATCAAAAAACCAGTTATGTTTTTAACTAATGCTCTCTTTCAGGAAATAAATCATTTTCTCTCCGTGAGTGTTTATGATGCACTTCCTTTGACAAGGCTCGAAGGGTTGAAGGATCTTCGCAGACAGCTGGCACAACATAAAGATCAGATGATGGATCTCATGAGAGCATCTCAGGGTACTGATGTCAATGACCCGAGTTATTTGTACCTATTTCTTTTGGAAAGAGCTTTGTAAACTTTTTTTTTTTTTTTTTTTTTTGAGTTTTGTAAACTCTTACTCTTTGATTAATTGCCACGGACTTAGTTTAGATTCTGATCCTTTAGTTCAAACCTCTATCATTTCTCTTCTAACTGGGAAAGAGGTCATTACATGGCCTCCTCACCTTGAATTACCCTCATTTCATCCATCCCCTGCACCTCAGCCAGGGTGATTTCTCTGAACCCAAACATGATTGCATTATTCTCTTGCTTGAAAAGTTTTAATCCCTTCCTGCTGCCTGAGACAGAAATTTGAGTTCCTTAGAGCCAGGCATACAGGCAATGTGTCTCTCTGCCTCCTGCTCCAACTCGTATTCATAGAAGAAACGTGTCCCACTTACAGCCTCTTAGCCATGTGTGTGCATGTAATTGTGTGCATATGTGTGTGTTTTCTGTATACACACATATTTGTATATGTGTTTCTACCTTTTTCTCATTTAAGAAAACATTCATTTTTATGTTATTTTGATTTCAGTTTAGGTTACTGTAATATTGTACTTGGAAATTTTCTCTACTTACATTTTGATTTTCATCTTGTACCCATTAATTTCACATTTCCATTGTGATTTTTTTCCAGTAACTTTAAAAACTAATATTGGGGGCGCCTGGGTGGCTCAGTCGGTTAAGTGTCCGACTTCAACTCAGGTCACGCTCTCACGGTCCGTGAGTTCGAGCACCGCATCGGGCTCTGGGCTGATGGCTCGGAGCCTGGAGCCTGCTTCCGATTCTGTGTCTCCCTCTCTCTCTGCCCCTCCCCCGTTCATGCTCTGTCTCTGTCTCAAAAACAAATAAACGTTAAAAAAAAAATTAAAAAATAATAAAAACTAATTTTGATTTTGACCACCTGAGCTCAGAGCTCGTAGCACATTTGTTCTGAGATGAGTGTTTGTGTAAAGATGAGAAACTGTATCTTTTGTTCTCGTGTGTTTGGGTCATTCATTGGTCTAGACTTCTCTTGTCCAGTAGCTGTTCATAGCTACTTAAATTTCAGTGAATTAAAGTTTAATAAAATTTAAAATTTAGTTTCTTATATCATACTAGCTCATGTCACGTTCTCAGGAGTAAGTGAGCTAGTGGCTGTTGTTGGACAGTACAGATTATGGAACATTTCTGTCATTGCAGAAAGTTCTATTGGATATTGCTGTTCTAGACTAAATGCTAGATGTTGAAGAACATGACATGCTCCCAAGGTCTCTTTCAGGTTGATGTTGAATGACTTTTGTATTTCTTACTGTGATTTTCCTAAGGTATTGACTTATCTGTGCAACATATGAAGACATTTCTCTTTCTCTCTCTGCCAAATATTGCCAGTCATTTTTACATGGTTCTGTTTTATAAGTCGAGATCTATTCACTATATATTTTTTGACCTTCTTATGGTTTTAAAACCTTGTTTTAAAAAAAAAAACTTGATAAAAGTGTTTTAGATAATTTGATATATAAGCCTGTTGTAAAGAAATGTGTATTCTCCGGTGTAGTTGAAACTAATTTTTTTAAAACTGCTCCTAGAAAACCCACAAGATGGCATAATGGTGAAACTAATCGTCAGCTTGTTGCAGTTATGCAAGATGGCAGTGAGCCACACTGGTGAAAGAGAAGTTTTAGGTAATCTCTGGCTAAATGAATGTGAGTTTTTCTGTTTGAGTGGCCATTCCTGTTTTCACAATCAGTAGAAGTTTGTCATTTGGGTTATTAAGGAAACGTGCGGTGCTAGCTGAGGTATAGTTCTGTCTAGTTTAGATGGCCTTAAGCAGCCCTCCTTTCGTACTTCCCTTAAACATTTATAAAAGTGAAAAGTTAGCGATATACACGTGTGCAAAACCGTTCTTTTGAAAAGGCCTTGGTTATCTTTAGGAAAGTTTGAAATACCTGTTTGTAGCATTAAGTTGCAAATCATCTTTGATACATTTTGTAAATATAACTGATTAGTACTTAGTCTTTTTGTAGGACAGAAATAAGATGAGGTTTTGGAGGGCTAGATGAATTAAACTCAGATATTAAAACCACATTTGGGGCATCTGGGTGGCTCAGCTAGTTGAATGTCCTACTTCAGCTCAGGTCATGATGTCGCCATTCATGAGTTTGAGCCCTGCATCAGGCTCTGTGCTGACAGCTCAGAACCTGAAGCCTACTTCAAATTCTGTGTCTCCCTCTTTCTCTGCCCCTCCTCCTCCCCGACTTACACTGTCTCTCTCCCTCTCAAACATTAAAAAAAAAAAATTAAAACCACATTCAAGTCCTATACTATTTGTAGGGTATCGTATTGTAAGATAAATGGCCACCATACATCCTGCCTAGAAGAGGTGTTTAGACTTAGTGATCCCAGGCTGGAAACACTGAATGATTGAAGTCAGCTTGAAGTTGTCATGACAGCATTGATTCAAATAAGAAAAATGGAGGAATAAGAGGTCCTTCAGATACTATTTCCTTTCAGTGAAGCCTTCCTTCACATCTCAGGGGGAGCCTATTATCTGGGGCACTTCTTTTTTTTTTCTTTTGTAAATTTTTTATTGAAATATACCTTACATACAGAAAAGTATAGAAATGATAAGTATGTAACTCGAAAACTTTTCACAAATGGAACACACCTGTGCTTTTAGCATCCAGACCAGGAAACAATCTTATTAACGCCCTAGAAGTTTCCTTTGACCAAGGAATTTATACCTTATCCATGGTGGCACTGTTTCTAGAGACAAACCTGATTTGCTACAGGAGCCCTAAGTGGCTTTCCTGTGTAGCATAAAATCTTAACATGGTTTTATTAAGTAGCCACAGCTCACATCATACTTAGTGGTGAGAGACTGAAAGCTTTCAGCCCCACATCAGGAAAGAGACAAGGTTGCCCTCTTTCACCAGTGCTGTTCCAAGTTGTACTGGAAATTCTAGCCGGAGCAGTGGGACAAGAAGAGAAAAAGCATCCAAATTGGAAAGGGAGAGGTAGAATTGTCTCTATCCACAGATGACATCATTCTGTATCTAGAAAATGCTAGAGAATCTACAAGAAAGCTACTGTAACAGGGCCAGCAAATGAATCACAATCGCAGGATGTAAGATCCATACACAAGATTGAGTTGTGATTATGTACACCAGCAGTGAGCAATCTGAAAAGAAAATTTCGTTCCATTTACCATTCTGTTCATAATAGCCTCTAAGAGAATCCGGTACCTGGGGATAAATTTAAAGAAGGAAGTGAAATACTTGTACACGATCTGTTTGTTACAAGTGAATCACCAAGGACACCCCACATTGAAGGGGAGAGGAATCAGGCTCCACCTTTGGAAAAGAGAGCTATCAAAAAAGTTGTGAACATACTTTAATAAATTCCATCACTCCTGGAAAAGAGCGTGAGGGAGTTCTCTGGCATGCAGAAACTGCTCCCTATCTTCATCTGGGTAGTGATAACACAGGTGGAAAAAAACATGTATGAATTTTCACTAAAGTAAGTGTTTCAGATTGGTGTGCTTCGTGTGCGTAATACTTAAAATTTTAACAGGCTTAAGTCTGTTGATAACGTTCATACAGTAGCTCTGTTTACACTTTCATTCTTAATACCTATATTCTGTTAATGACTTCTCTGTCCTGGATATGATTTTATATGGGAAAATACCTTTGCCCACATGGATGTATAAAGGCAGTGATACAATGTATTGCAGCTTCTTTATTCAGTCTTTGGTTAACCACTCAACTCTTGAAGAATGACAAAACATTTTATTTTTGAAGTTAGAAAAGTTGTTTTATGGAAGAACTCTAAGCTACAAGTGTACTGACAAGGAGTTTCTCTATACAGAGGCTGTTGGAAGCTGCCTGGGAGAAGTGGGTCCTATAGACTTCTCGACAATAGCTATCCAGCATAGCAGAGATACATCTTCTACCAAGGCCCTGGAGTTCTTTGAAGATAAAGAACTTCAGTGGACCTTCCTAACGCTGACCTACCTGAATAATACGCTAGTAGAAGATTGGTGAGTATTTAATGATACTTTATATCTGATAGCACCTACCTCGTCCTATGTTCAAGGAGAATGATACTTTATATAAACAAACATCTCTCCTAACTAAACTTTTCCCCTGTAAGCTGCATACTTTTTTTTTTTTTTTAAGTTGATTTATTTATTTTGAGAGAGAGCATGTACACGTGCCGGGGAGGAGCAGAGAGAGAGGGAGAGGGAGAATCCCTGACATGGGGCTCGAACCCACACACCATGAGATCATGACCTGAGCCGAAGTCAAGAGCTGGATGCTCAACCTACTGAGCCACCCAGGCACCCCATAAACTGCCATACTTGTAATCTCAGGTATTCTAATGAAAATTGGTGTATTTTTATTAATTCACATAATCGCTGAAACCCTGCTAGGTGCCAGGCCCTGGATTCACTGGTGAGCACACCAGACTAGGTCCATGTTAAATTCTAGTGAGAGTAGACTAGAGAAACAGTAAGAAAAGTACCAGGTGGTTCTGTACAGAACATTAAAATAGAATTGCCAAAGAGGATGCTTGGGGCCCTTGTCAAGATCACAGGTGCTGCTCTCCTCTCATTTAGAGAATTATGATCCTTTTCCAGTAAGTCCTGGAGCAGAAGCTTCCTAACTCCAACAGTCTTCAGCTTAGACAGAGTTTTCTTTTGCCCTTTTATTCATTATGCGAAACAAAAGTGCCACACATATTATCCTGACTACTGCTTTGGTGGCTATGAATTCACTTGGGCTTTCTTTCTGCACACCCCTGCCCCATTTATGTATCTGTTTATTTTTGGTGTATGTGAGCACCTCCGTTTTGGGGAGGGTGGGTTCAGAGGAGTTTTGCCCACCACCAGACACCCTTCTAAGGTAATAAGGTGTCTTACCTGTGTTTGCCTGCAACTGGCCCACCTCTGAGAGAATAAATAGCTGGCAGTAATGTCTACGTGACATGTTTTCATTGTTCATTTAATGGGCATGTATCTTTCTCTTTTCTTGTTACAATAAAAATGCTGACAGCATTTCTTTCTCAACATTTTATTTAAAAAATTTTCAAGCCTACAGAAAAGTTGAAAGAATTTTACAGCAAATACCCGTATACTCACCACCTAGATTCTACCCTTACTGTTTCACTGCTGTCTCTGCTTCATCACCTCAAGCCATCCTTCTATCCACTTAGTAATCCATCTCATCAGTCAAACTGTATTTCAAAGTGTATATGGCATAGTCGTTGAAGATGTTTCCACAGAAAATTGGCAGGCAGCATTCACTACATGGTAATTTGGAGTTGGCTCTTCTGAAAAGGGTGGGCAAAGATATTTAATGTGACTTAAACTGTAAAGCATAAGGAACCTCTTTGTGTAAGAGGAAACAAATCATGACGTTTGAAGGCCTCCGGTCTACCAAGGGAATGTTGACCAGAGGATTCTCCCAAGAGCTGGTCCTGGAAGGCTTGTGTGAGCAAGTGTCATCCCGCTGATCACTGATGGGTGTGAGCGGGAATGAAGTGTAGGTGATAAGGGATGAAACATCCCAGACTGGGAGATAACTCCAGAGCAGGGATTAGCGTGGTGTGTCTGAGGAGCAGAAAGAAGATGATGATATGTTTGAAATTAAAAAGGTAGGACTAATTCTGATTACGAAATTTGGATTATATTTGAAACATACATGAAAGCCATAGAGTTTTGAGCAGAGTAGTGTCAGGATGCAGCCTACTGTTTCACTCTGGCTTGTATGTGGCAGATGGCTTGTGGAGGGGAAACGGGAAGCCCAGTTATGGAGCAGCTGGGGTGGTCCAGAGGGGAAATGATGGTGATTCGGGTTAGGGTGGTGGGGACAGAGGGCAGGTGGAACATTACTGGAGCCAAGGTGTGTTTTTAACGGAGACCCGGCAGGACTTGCCTGTGAGTCGGGTGTGGAGCAGTGAGGGAGAGGGGATGAAAGGTGAGTCCAGGTTTAGGGTTTATGCTTCCACATCTTAAATTGAGAAACCCAGGAGGAACAAGCCTTTATTTCATAGCTCATCGCCAGTTTACAGGGTCAGGCTTTTGATGTTCTTGTCCACTTATATTTTCAGCTTTCTTGTATCACAGCCCTCCTTTTCCTAATATTTTGCAAAGCAAAAGGACTTTCAGGGTATTATTACAGGTTTCAGATGCCTTACCTCATGATTCTCAACTAGGTTCTGGTCAGAATACGTGTGTACTTACTGTTTGTTTAAAGTTGTTGCAGACTTGGGGCCCCTGGGTGCCTTTGTCAGCTAAATGTTCAGCTTTGGCTCAGGTCACGATCTCATGGTTCGTGAGTTCGGGCCCCGCATCGGGCTCTGTGCTGACAGCTCAGAGCCTGGAGCCTGCTTCAGATTCTGTGTCTCCCTCTCTCTCTGCCCCTCCTCTGCTCACACACACACTCACTCCCTCTCAAAAATAAATAAACATTACAATAAAACAAATAAAATTGTTCCAGACAATAATTTTATCATTTGAGGGAAAAGCTATTCTTTTTTGCCCAAATTATTTACATCTTTTAGATAAAGCACTATCAAAGTATTGTTTTCTCAGGTGAATTTGTATTCTGTGGTTCTCATTGCCCATATTTATTAGCCATTGTTATTTCCAAGTATTTCTTTTCCTGAGTACTTTTAATTTATAGCAGTCATAATGTAAACTTTATTGTAGTCATTGAAGGGAATTGCTGCAGTGATTAATAAGTCAGGCTTACTGAAGGAATATTAAAAATTCACTGATAATTTTGGCTTTGATGCTGTAGAATTTTATAGGTGTAAACTTTCCTTGTGTTAAAACTGCCTAACACAGTTGGCTTTTACAGTTTACAGTTGAACAACACAGAATTGAACTCTGCGGATCTACTTCTATGTGGATTTCTTTTGATAAACACAGCCCAGTACTCTAAATATATTTTCTCTTCCTTATGATTTTCTTAAAAACAGCTTTTTCCTAGCTTGCTTCTTTGTAGAAATACAGTATATAACACAGAACATATAAAATATATGTTAATTGACTGTTTATGTTATCAGTAAGGCTTCTGGTCAATAGCAGGTTGTTAGTGGTTAAGTGTTGGGGGAGTCAAGATTTTTATGCAAATTTTCGACTGTGGAGGGATCAGCACTCTTAACTCCTGTATTATTCAAGGGCCAACTGTAATGTAAATTTACTTAAATTTTTTATTCGAGGTTGATTCATGACCATAGTTGATATACTTTATAGGCATTTGAATTATGTATGTTTTTCAGTGTCAAAGTGCGATCAGCTGCTGTTACCTGTTTGAAAAGCATCTTAGCCACAAAGACTGGACATACTTTCTGGGAGATTTATAAGACGACAACTGATCCCATGCTGATCTATCTACAGCCTTTTAGAACATCGAGAAAAAAGGTCTGTCAAATAGTGAATGTTTATTGAATACACACTGTCTAGAACAGTTGTATGTGCTGTGAGATATGACTGTCAAGTTTCTTAAGTAGCATTATACTAACGTTTAACCTTTCTCATAAGTAATTCCAACTGTACTTCTTGAATCCAGGGGATTTGTTTTTAATTTTAGCAGTGTGGAATAGTTGAGAGATAGAAAGCTCAACTTCAGATTGACGCAGGGGATAGGAGGAGTTCTTAGTGATAGGCCTTTTTTCTTAGGAGTAGAAAACCCTTACGTTGATCCCTCGAAAGCCCTTGGTGTTGGGTGTGGTGTGTAGTGTAGGTATTGTGCCACAAGCAACAGTTTATTCCCGAAGGAAGTTAAAATAGCACCGTCCTTCGGGATAGAAGGAACATACTTAAACATCATAAAAGCCATATATGAAAGGCCCACAGCTAATATCATCCTCACTAGGGAAAAACTTCCCCCTCTCTCCCTGGGAGAGCTTTTCCCCTGAGATCAGGAACACGACAGGGATGTCCACTCTCACCACTCTTGTTTAACGTAGTGTTGGAAGCCCTAGCATCCTCAGTCAGACAACAAAATGAAATAAAAGGCATCCAAACTGGTAAAGAAGAAGTCCAACTTTCACTTTTCACAAATGACATGATTCTCTACATGGAAAACCCAACAGACTCCACCAAAAGTCTGCTACAACTGATACATTAATTCAGCAAAGTTACAGGGTACAAAATCAATGTACAGAAATTGGTTGCATTTTTATACACCAATAATGAAGCAACGGAAAGAGAAATAAAGAAACGGATCCCATTTACAATTGCACCAAGAACCATAAAATATCTAGGAATAAATCTAACCAAAGATGTAAAAGACCTGTATGCTGAAAACCATAGAAAGGTTATGAAGGAAATTGAAGAAGACACAAATGGAAAAATATTCCACGCTTCTGGATTGGAAGAATAAATATTGTTAAAATGTCAATACTATTCAAAGCAATCTACACATTCAGTGTAATCCCAATCAAAATTGCATCAGCATTCTTCTCAAAGCTAGAAGACACAATCCTAAAATTTGTATGGAGCCCACAAAAGTCCCCAAATAGCCAAAGTAATACTGAAGAAGAAAACCAAAGCAGGAGGCATCACAATCCCAGACTTCAGCCTTTACTACAAAGCTGTAATCATCAAGACAGTATGGTATTGGCACAAAAACAGACACATAGACCAGTGGAATAGAATAGAGAACCCAGAACTGGACCCATAAATGTATGCCCAACAAACCTTTGGCAAAGCAAGAAAGAATATCCAATGACAAAAAGACAGTCTTTTTAACAAATGGTGCTGGGAGAACTGGACAGCAACATGCAGAAGAATGAAACTAGACCACTTTCTTACACCATTCACAAAAATAAACTCAAAATGGATGAAGGACCTGAATGGGAGACAGAAAACCATCAAAACCCTAGAGGAGAAAACAGACAACAACCTCTTTGACCTCAGCTGCAGCAATTTCTTACTCAACACATCTCTCCACTTGCAAGGGAATTAAAAGTGAAAATGAACTATTGGGACCTCATGAAGATAAAAAGCTGCACTGCAAAGGAAACAATCAACAAAACTAAAAGGCAACCATGGAATGGGAAAAGATATTTGCAAACAACTTATTGGATAAAGGGCTGGTATCCGAAATCTATAAAGAACTCACCAAACTCACACCTGAAAAAAAATAATCCAGTGAAGAAATGGGCAGATGACATGAATAGACGCTTTTCTAAAGAAGACATCCAAATGACCAACCGACACATGAAAAGATGCTCAACGTCATTCATCTTCAGGGAAATATAAAAGCCACACTGAGATACCACCTCACACCAGTCAGAGTGGCTAAAATGAACAAATGAGGAGACTATAGATGCTGGTGAGGATGTGGAGAAACGGGAACCCTCTTGCACTGTTGGTGGGAATGCAAACTGGTGCAGCCGCTCTGGAAAACAGTATGGAGGTTCCTCAAAAAATTGAAAATAGAACTACCCTACGACCCAGGAATAGCACTGCTAGGAATTTACCCAAGGGATACAGGAGTGCTGACGCATAGGGGCACTTGTACCCCAATGTTTATAGCAGCACTTTCAACAATAGCCAAATTATGGGAAGAGCCCAAATGTCCATCACCTGATGAGTGGATAAAGAAGAAGTGGTTTATATGTACAATGGAATACTACTTGGCAATGAGAAAGAGTGAAATCTGGCCATTTGCAGCAACGTGGATGGAACTGGAGGGTATTATGCTAAGGGAGATAAGTCAGTCAGAGAAAAGACAGAAACCATGTTTTCACTCTTAAGTGGATCCTGAGAAACTTAACAGAAGACCATGGGGGAGGGGAAGGGGAAAAAAATTACAGAGAGGGAGGAAGGCAAACCATGAAAGACTCTTAAATACTGAGAACAAAGTAAGGGCAGATGTGGGGTGGGGGAGAGGGGAAAGTGGGTGATGGTCATTGAGGAGGGCACCTGTTGGGGTGAGCACTGAGTGTTGTATGGAAACCAATTTGACAATAAATTACATAGTAAAAAAAAAAAAAAAAAACACCATCTGTAGTGAAATCTAAGATGACCTATAGATTTCTCCTTTGTCCACGGTAATAACCATTGCAAGGTTCTGAAAGTAAATACATAAGAACTCTTCCTTCTCTTTAGTCTAAACTTTCCTCTTTAGTATTTTCTTTTCATAAAGCACCTGGGAAATACACAGTAGAATTTTCACGAAATTAACTTGAGGACATATACCCATTATTGTAATAGTCTTTTTAATAGATCATCAATACAGTTTCGGTCTCAGTGAAATTACTGGTAATATAAAGTATTAATAAAACCAGTCATCTAAGCTATAAAACACTGTAGTTTTAACATTTTGAGAACTGATTTAATCTTGAAATCAGTTCTGTGTGGTGGACCCTGACTGGTTCTGTCCACAAGACAGGTGCTGCAGAGAGTTTGTGATTCATATAACACACTAGTGAGCTGAGGTTCGAACTCATGCATCCTGCTGTGTAGACCAGTAACTTTTTGGCATACCACTCTGCCATTCATGTAAACATAAATGTATTTTAATTTTAAAATGTACCCATTGCTTCCAGATTTTGTTTTAACTGTAGTTTGGTTTGGAAACAGATTCGTTTATGTCTGGATATTTGTTCTGCATAAGAAAGATAGAATGTATTTCTAATTGCCTTACTTACATGTGTTGACTGTTTTCTTTCTAGTTTTTAGAAGTACCCAGACTGGACAAAGAAAGTCCTTTAGAAGGCCTGGATGATACGAGCCTGTGGACTCCTCAAAGTGGAAATCATGACAGTTGGATAAAGAGGCTGACTTGTGCATTTTTGGATAGTGGAGGCACAAAGAGTGAAATTCTTCAATTATTAAAGCCAATGTGCGAAGTAAGATTAGTTAGTCTGACTTAATTACTCCCTTCCTACCTTTGCTGTTTTTATTTGAGCCTTCTCTTAATAGCTTTCTTGGCTGGTCACGTCCCGTTCGGCTTCTGTGTACACGATTCTGGTCTGCAGATCTGTGGTACTCGCATCATCTCCGTGGAGCGTCACCTCCATGGAGCAGTGCCCGCGCTCGGCCTTTGGGAACCCATTGCACGGGCGTGTTTAAATATTTAGCTATAACTTTGTGCGATCGGTTTCTGCTGTGGGCTAGCTACCTCCTAGATGAGCTCTAAAGGGTGCCACTAATGATAGTTAAGATACGGATGGTTGTAAATTATTTATATGAACCAAAAGTCTCCTGCTTTGTTGTTAGTTTACTTTTTTTTTTTAAGGTGTTTGTGATTCTCTTTCCCTGGTATATACTTTCTTGAGTGAGAAAAAGAACTAGGGTAGCAGTTAGCATTGCTCTTTTATTTTTGAAGGTACAGTACAGTTTATTTCAATAGAGGGTAAAGGTACATACCCAATTAAACACCAACTTTGTGTGCTTTTATCAAGTGTGCCAAACAGTACAATATCATGATGCTCTAAGGCTTCAAAAGCTGCATGATTCAATAGCAGTGTGAAAACAGAGTATCTGACTAGTTCAGACATCTGCCAGTTCAAAGTACTGATAGAGAAATGAGTATTTGGGTAAAGTGCCCTGATTGAAAGCAATTTAAAAAACGGTCCTTACTTCTACAGAAAAATTGTTGGCAGTGAATAAATTCTCACACTCTCTGCATTACTACGTAGCATTTGTGCTAAGTCAGCATGGTGATAACCCTGGACACACACACACATCGCATTTCCCATTAGTGAACATATCTGAGATTTTTTATAAAGTCCTGACTTTGGGTCACAAGATAAAATATCCCAAATATACATAGAGACAACACCCCAGCTCCAAATTCCTTAAATTCTTTATTTCTAAAACTGCCATTTTGATTTGTCTTTAGTCTAAAAGGAAAAGATAAAGTGTGCATTTGGTACACATTTGTTTTGTGTGTGTAGTATGTGATGAGTAATGAAGAGAGTGCCTTGACAAACATAAGGTTGTATGCTGTTTCAGTGTACCACGGGTATTAAAGTACTTATCTATACCTTGGAGTAGATCACAAACAAGTACCCACATCATATACCCATAAATTGGAGTTTATTAAAATAATAAACATTTTAACATGACTGTTGTAGCTTTTCACTGAGTGTAGCAAATGTACAAACATCAGCTTTCCAGCTTTTTTCTTTAACTTCAATCCCCATTTTCCTTTATAACAAATTAGAAAGCTGCTTTATTTTTTCTAATTTTTTTAATGTTGATTTATTTATTTATTTTAATTTTTTTTTTTAACGTTTATTTATTTTTGAGACAGAGAGAGACAGAGCGTGAACAGGGGAGGGGCAGAGAGAGAGGGAGACACAGAATCTGAAACAGGCTCCAGGCTCTGAGCTGTCAGCAAAGAACCCAATGTGGGGCTCGAACTCACGAACCATGAAATCATGGCCTGAGCCAAAGTCGGACACTTAACCGACTGAGCTATCCAGGTGCCCTGAAAGCTGCTTGTTATTAGTAACACTTGTCAACAGTGAAATTTTATTTGCTGTAGTGACCTAATAATTTCACTTGTAAGCAGTATCCTGTTTCATTGCATGCAGGTGGCCCAGGTCGGAAATGAACAGTTGTCATGTAATTGACAACATATGTTTGACATAGATACTCTAGATTAGTTTGATTTGTTTAAGCACTGCCTGAAAATGTATTGTGATTGTGTTGTAGAGGTACGTTGAGTTGATGGCAGATTGATTTTTTTTTTTTAAGTCTAATATGCCAGTAATGGATGAAAATTTTAAGTACATTATTTTCACTCAAACTCTTGATTTGATATGCTTGTATATTTTAGGTGAAAACTGACTTTTGTCAGACTGTGCTTCCATACTTGATTCATGATATTTTACTCCAAGATACAAATGAATCATGGAGAACTCTGCTGTCTACACACATTCAGGGATTTTTCACTAACTGTTTCAGACACTCCTCACAAACGAGCCGATCCACAACCCCTGCAAATTTGGATTCAGGTATTCTGTTCAATTTCTAGCATTTATACTTTAAGTTCTCAGTTCTAGAGAAAGGTGGATTTGTTTGAATCCCTTCAGGATGCTTTATTGGCTTAATTCCATAGCATCTAAATACTATTTCCTCATCTGTAGAATGGAGATGAAGGTTGTAGCCAGTTTTCAATGAGATGACATATAAAGCACCTGGGATAACACTTGATGCACAGTACTCCCTCAGGAAGTTGTGGCTCTTAATAAGGGAGCAACTAACTGAGCATTCGGTGTGTGTCAGGCACTAGGCTTGGCACGGACCTTAGCCACACAGAGAAGACGCCCTACAGTCTAGCAGTGGAAAAAGCAGGCTAATAAATGCAAGCAAATGTTAGGAGTACCATGTTGGAAAGATGATGAAATGTTCATGCTAAAGCTCTGGCCCCGACTCATTTGTTTGAAAACAACCCTTTTTATTACCAAATATTTATTGTGGAAAATAGAAATGAGCAGAAATTAAAAAATTAAGTTGCCCATAATTCCATGATCAAGGATAACAACCATTCACATGTGGTACATATCCTTGGGGTTTTTGCAAATAAAAATTAGATTATACTTCATTTGCTCACATAACCTCCTTTCTTTTCATGCTTTATAATAAGTATTTCCCATGGTAGAGCTTATAGCGGGAGAAATTCCACCGGGAACAGGAGCACTGTATTATGGGGGGTATATAATACCTATATATATATATATATATATATATATATATATATATATATATACACACATACACACACACATAATATATATATATATGCGCATAGTTGAGGGCTTCTTCTGGGTCAGGTTTTCAAACCTAAGATTAAATAAAGGCAAAACGAATCACAAATCTGTAATGGTAACTTACTGTCTTTAACATGTGTCATTAATGTATTTTATGTGCAAACACAAAACCAGGTGCAAATTCACTTGGTGTACTGGAGACCAGTGCAGTTCTAAGAGAAGGACCGATTTACGTTCTGTTTTGCTGCAACTGACTTGCTCTTCCCAGTCTTGATACAGTTCTAGTCACTTTGGCAGAAGCTGTGACTTGTCCCACTCGTTTCCCTCTTTACTGCTAAAACCTTCGACACGACTGAGGTGTCACTTAGGCTTATGTTTCACGTAGTTCTTCGTTGATAGCAATTACACCCTTACCATGTGAAATAATCTAACTATAAACGTAGACCTGGAAGCTCACTCTGTGGTCTGAGTAGATTATACATTGTCATGTAAATGACCCAAAACATGCTTACATGAATTTTCTTCAGATTATTGGAATGAAATTCATGAAATAATTCTCGTAGAGACTTTGCAAACTAAACTGTGTCTCCTGTCCTTAACTTGGGAAATATGGTGTAAGTGATTCAATTACCAGTAAGCGTTTAAACTTTAAATATTAAAATAATTTAAAGTTCTGTTGAAGACGATTTAATCACTGCTTGTGATGACCTGGCAGTTCCTTATCATGAACATAATTGTTTTCATATTTATCCTATATACATACATGTGTATATATGTATATGTGTCCTATCACCATTCGTTGGTAGAAATCTGCCCATTTTATTTTATCTCTGTGTAAAGTGCCAGTATCTGTGACCATAAATGACAATTTAAATTTCACCTGTAGAATTCTGTTGTTTACAAGGAAAGCAAATACACATTTCCATCAGATCTGATGTCTGTAAGTCTCCCTGACCTCACTTGATTGTGTCCCGTGCACCTTGGACTCACTTCTCCAGAGTAAACTTGCCATCTTCCTCCTATCCCCTCCCCTCGGCCTCTCCGACCATGCACCTCATCAGTGAAGGGCACCCACTTAGACCTCTCTCATGTTCACCCGACTGCCAGGTCCTGCCACTTCTGTGTTATAAATCCTGCTAGTCCCTCTGTTTGTGTCTGCCCCCAGCATCCTTGCTGCTGTCAGCACAACTGAAATTCTTACAGTGAGTTCCTGTTGCAGCCACCGTAGGTGGTTGTTTCTCTTGCCTGGGACACTGTCTGCCACTCTTCCATCGGATACCCCTTTCTCTGTGAACCTTTCCTTGTTTAGATTAGGTTCCATCCTTTGTGCCTGTCCACTCTCCACTTCCCTGTCACATCCTCATCACACAGAGACGAGACTCTCAGGCAAGCCAGTGACTTCTGTGTGCACAGAAACAGTCTCTCTTATTCAGAGTTGTATCCCAACTGCCCAGTATATAAAAGATCCTCGGTAAATATTTACTGAGCCAGTGAATTAGCCCCCTTCAGAAATAAAATATAAATTGTAATTAAATTCTCAGTTTCATTAATAAGCACAGTTTCTTGTAAAAGAGTAAGAAATGCCATTAAGTTCTTATCGATTCATACTTATTAAGAACCAGTTTTATGCCAGGTGACTGCCCACCAGAAGCTTAGAGTGTAGAGGGAGACAGACGCACGCCCAGAAGGAAGGATGCCCTTAAGCAAGTCTGCCCAGACTAAGGGGAGCTGTCTTTCTTTGTCAGACTCAGAGCACTTTTTCCGATGCTGTGTGGATAAAAAGTCGCAGAGGACCATGCTTGCTGTTGTGGACTACATGAGGAGACAAAGGAGGTAATGGAGTGAACATGGCTTTTGGGGTTTGGGGACTTAGAAGGGTCACTTGTTACTGCCGGCTGCATTGTCACGTTCTCTGAGGTGGTGCTCTTTCCAAGGTGCTGTATGTACTTTGTGTGATGCTTCTATCTTCTTGAAATAACCCATATTCAGGTGGCACTTTGGTTAAATCAGGCCTGCAGCTTGGATAGGTAGGAAGTGGCGTCTTCTGTGCGTGTATGCTGGTGGCGGCAGTGGTTGACGAAGGGTGGGAAGGAGAGTAGGGGAGGAGTGCAAAATCCCTAAATGCCTTTACGTTTTCAAATGAATTCCTCTTTGTCCCCCGCATACCATCCCGCACCGCTCTTAGAAATGTTAGGGTTTCAGTATGTTTCCAATTAGAAAGTTACCGATACGCTATATTGTCGCGTAGAGATCCTTTCCTGAGAAAGCCCATAAAAAGCTGTAGCTGTAGCCAGAAGCATGTTATTTCTTGGGGCCGGGAGTCCGTTTCACCTCTGAATCGTTCAATGCAGATTCATCATCAAGGTAGAGTGGTGTTGACATTCCAGTCCTTGGAAGAGATAAACATTCTTCACATTTAGTTTTCATTCTAAATAGGCTGTACGGAAGATTCCTTGAGAGAATATGAACAGAACAAAGGAGTGTAAAGGACCTCAATTTATGTCCGATTCTGGTGCTTAGAAGCTTTGTGATCTCTGAACTTCAGGTTCCTCAGCCACAGGGTTTGTTTTTTGGTGGTTTTGTTTTTTATTTTAGAGAGAGAGCACGTGCAAGTGGGGGAGGGGCACAGGTGGGGAGAGAGAGGGCAAATGGGAGCAGGGGAGGAGCAGAGAGAGAGGGAGAGAGAAAATCCCAAGCAGGCTCCCCGTTCAACCGACTGAGCCACCCAGGTGCCCCTCCGTAGCTACAGTTAAGCGTCAGCTCTGTGACAGGCGCTGTATTCATCAGCCTGATACGTGTTATTTAATCATTGCAAATTCCGTGGAAGATGGCTCTTGTTCCCCGGTTTTACAAATGAGAAAATTAAACCTTCAGAATCGAAGTTGTTGAAGGTGATATATCTTGTAGTGGGTGGTCCAACCGGACTTGAACCAGGCCATATGCTGGCCTAAAACCAGTGTTGTTACCCACTACCTTGTCGCATTTCATTTATAATGCTGGTTTTAAAAGAGATAGATGATTGCTTCCGATTGTGACCCACTGTTACTCCCAGAAGGTTTTTATTAAGTAACTTAGGCGAAAAAACAAAGAGAAAACGGACTGCATTAGGAAAAACATGTACTTGTGTTTTGAAGAAACAGTATTTCCATTAAATTGGCCACTTTTTAAAAAAGATTTTTGTAGGTGTTATTGGGTATTCTGTGCAGCCTACCCTTAGCCTGGAGTCCATAGACCCCTTGATGGAAGGTAGGTGTGAACCCCAAATTTGTATGAGCTCTGATGATCCGTAGCTTTCCTCAGATTCCGTACGGGGTTTGTGATCCGAAAGGGGTCAGATAGGGCTCTTCAGCCGTAGTATGTTAACATGTTTACAGCTGTATGTTGGGGACATGCGGTTTTTGGCTATTTGAATCTAATTTTCTTTTTAACGCTTGCTACCATTGTGTTCTATATCAGCATACTCTTCTTTTGATATTGAAGTTAAAGAAATGGACATGATTTGATGTTAAGTTTTTCCTTAGACCTTCCTTAGGAACCGTTTTTGATGATGCTTTCTGGCTGGAGTTGAATTACCTGGAGGTTGCTAAGGTGGCTCAGTCTTGCGCTGCTCACTTTACAGCATTGCTCTACGCAGAAATTTATGCAGATAAGAAAAGCACAGATGACCAGGAGAAAAGGTAATGGAATTTAGACACTTGGCTTTTAAAATCAGTGTTGACATTGTTTCAGTAAAGGTATGTATTTTATTTTGCTCCCATTCCCCCATTTAAAAGACATTTTAGATAGAAGTTTTCTATTAAAGTGAAATAATATTTTAAAAGATATAAATAATTCTGCTCTGAAATAAAACAGATGTTTATTCCTTAAGAATTGTATAAATTCTAGATAGCAAACTCCTTATTCATCTCTCTGTTCCCCATAGCGGTAGCATTGGGAATTTAATAGAAGTGATCAATAAATAGTTTTCAGATGATTGAGTGATTGCTTGATTTTAGTGAAATTACTTTTACCACTAATCCCCCAGCTTGTTCAAGGTCCATTTTCCTTGTTTATTATAAAGTAATGTACTGATTTCTTTCTGTGACTCAATTACTTTCATTACTTTGCTATCTACCTGTATTTCTACCAACTTAATTAACTTTTCCTCTGAGTTAGAATTCTAATAGGAGTTGAATAGGTGTTGTCCTAGATCTTAGTGAAAAACAAGAAAGCAAGGAGGTTAAAGAGTAGAGAATGCACACTGTATTATCCCAGCTGCACTCGTGAGATCTTACTCATTTGAAGTAGCCTAGTGTTGGGGCGCCTGGGTGGCGCAGTCGGTTAAGCGTCCGACTTCAGCCAGGTCACGATCTCGCGGTCCGTGAGTTCGAGCCCCGCGTCGGGCTCTGGGCTGATGGCTCGGAGCCTGGAGCCTGTTTCCGATTCTGTGTCTCCCTCTCTCTCTGCCCCTCCCCCGTTCATGCTCTGTCTCTCTCTCTCCCAAAAATAAATAAAAAACGTTGAAAAAAAAAAAAAATTGAAGTAGCCTAGTGTTTATTTTTCTTCTTAGCCTCATTCTCCCACCACAGAATCACTGCTATTACAGAATTGCAATGGCAAAGATATAATATGTTGCTATATTTCTCATGCTTGCTACTTAATGATTTCTACCTTGGACTGTCCTTAAGCTGGAAACAGTGTGATTTTTAGACTGTGGAAAACCAGGAGCCAGAATTCAGATCCTCGTCCAAACATAAATAAATGAGTTACTTGGACTGATTTCTTAAGTCTTTGGTTTGGTATTTAGTTTCTCCTTTTCAAATGAAAACAAAAATCTATGATATGTAGATACTATGTATAATATGTAATTGGTTCATCATCACTATAGACTGTATGAAGACAGTTATGTTCGTTAAATATCAGTAAGAAATGGATCATTGCCCATTCTTAGAGACTTAACATTTGAGTCAGGGTCTACATACTTGGCAGTAGTAATTATGATCTGAATGTGTTTCAGTATATTGGTTTCATTGTGTATTTCCTTCTAATTAGTATTTCTTCTAATTGGGAGTGAATACACTTGTCTAGTAGTATAATGTTCATTTATTTTTGAGAGACCGAGCATGAGTGGGGGAGGGGCTGAGAGGGAGAGGGAGGCACAGAATCCGAAGCAGGCTCCGGGCTCTGAGCCGTCAGCACACAGCCTGACATGGGGCTCCAACTCAACAACTGCGAGATCATGACCTGAGCCGAAGTCGGACGCTTAACAGACTGAGCCACCCAGGCACCACTCGTCTATGAGTGTAAATAAAATCACCTTAATTTGTAGATAGGTGATGGGATAGATTTTGGCAAACTTTTGCAGAATTGTTTAACGAGCAGGAGGCCCGGATTTTGATTTGGTTAACTTTAGGAACAAGTCCTTGACAGAGAAGGCTTGCAATTTGCTTTAACAGTTTGGTTTTGATTTTTGATTTTTTCCCCAAGTGCCTGATGGGACAGGAAGGGCAGACGGAGGGATGAGCTTGACGGAGGGTAGGGAACGCTGGTTTTCTTCAGTGACTCAGTCAGGTACCATAAAGTTTTGTTTGTTAACTTGCTCCTGAGAACATACGAGATTTCAAAGCTAGTGTCCATAATTTTTCAGAAAGAAGTGTAAAACTCCCTCAAACAGATTTAGACCAAAGATGTTCATTCGCGACCTCGGTTATGTGAGTGTCACTGGTACTTGAGGCAGCGTCTGCCAGGTCCTGGCGGCTTTGTTTTTCCTGGATTAATTACAGCCTTAGACGGACAAAGTTACAACCTCTAGTACTGTCTCCCCTGCTCTCCAAATTTCTCCTCTGAAAACTGTCTTCTGCATGACCTGCCAATAAGGAAAATAGATGTAATAGCTACACATAAATTGGATGTTGTCGCTACTCTTCTGTCAGGCAGCAGTCTCCTCTGTCCCATCCCTCTGTCTTCCCTCCGGGAGGTGAACGTGAGCTCGTGTTTTGTGTTCATTCTTATAGGTGCTGTTTTTATCCTAGGAGTATGAATACATAAATATAGTTTAGTTTTCCTCATTTTTGAGCTTCATGACAAATTATGTGTGTGCTTTTCTAGAACTTGTTTTTCCATTCGGTATCTTTGTAAGATTTATCTATGTCGTGTGTTGCTGTGGTCAGTACTTTGTCACTGCCACTGCGTGTCCCAGCGGGGGGCGGTGCTCCACGATTCGTTTCCTCCTTCCCCGGTTCAGGATCTGTGTCTAAGGGGAAAACTACTGGGCTGCAGGGGATGCAGAAGTTCAGCCTTGTCAAGATAGTGCCAGATTGTTTCTGAAAGTGGTCACAGCCATTTGCATACTTGTCAGAAATGGAGTTGTGAGAGTGGATCCGTAGAAAGCCTTACATTTGAAGGAGGGAGCCAAACAGGAATCAATTGATAAGTAATAACAGAGGCACTCCCACTTAGGTTACTATTGATTTTATACATGGGATAATTATTGTCGCCAACTTTATAGCTGACATGACTTGGGAGTTGAAATTAACTGATGGGACTGAATATCGTGTATGTACGTGCAGGGCTGAAAGCTGAGGCCTTGGGGTACCCAGATCTCTGTCTTCTTCCTGTCACTTAGTGGTTTTATAACCTTGGGTGGGTGGATCCCACCCATGCCCCTCTTTGTGAACACTTAGTATTATCACACTTCCTAATTTTTACCGATTTATCGCTTGTTATGTGGTGTCTCGGTGTGGTCTTGTGTGCCCGTGATTATTAATGAGGTTGAACTTCGGGTAAAACCCCTGACAGAACATTATAAATTGGAGAGCATTTATTTTTAAACAGGCCTGGCCCTATAAATAAGCGCAGTTTGACTTATGGCCTTCCTGTCTATGAGATTGTCATTAATATTTGATAATCATGAGAAGAATTAATATTCACAAATTTTTTCCATTCTAGGTGTGAGTCATATTACATTTTAAAGTATGAATGGTTCATTATGTTTTATCTGTGATCTTGGTTAGTTTTTCTCATTCAAGGCTATAGTGTGTGTTAGTAAGCTTCACAATAGTATATTTTCATTAAAAGATGTGCTCTTGTGACCAACAGAAGCCTTATGTTTGAAGAAGCAAGCCAAAATACAACGATTTCTAGTTTGAGTGAAAAAAGTAAAGAAGAAACTGGAATAAGTTTACAGGTAAATATTACAGAGATCTTACTATTTGTGATACTATTTATTTTGTATTATTATTTTATTATAGAGATGCTAGAGACGTCATTTGATTTTCAGACTGACGTTACTGTTTGGGCTGAGTGTCCTGTACGTAAGCTCACGGTTTGAACGTTAGGCCTCGGGGTGGACAGAGTTGAGTTCTGATCCTGACCCTGCTGCTTGTAAAATCTTGTGCAGATCACTCCCCCTTTCCAACCTTGAGTTCCTTCATCTGACACTTGGAAGTAAAACCACCTGTCTCATACAGATTTTTCTGCCACAGAAGCCTGTTTTTTTTCTTTATAGAATTTAACATTTGTAATCATATATTCATTTGTTTACTTGTTTACTGTATGTCACATCGCAGGGCCGATTCCTTCTATAAATTTTTTTTAATGTTTATGTATTTAGAGAAAGAGAGAGAATCCCAAACAGGCTCCATACCGTCAGTGCAGAGCCCAACATAGGGCTCGATCCCATGAACTATGAGGTCGTGACCTGAGCTGAAACAAAGAGTTGGACACTTAACCGACTGAGCCCCCCAGGAACCCCTTCTATAAATCTCTTCATGCCTACTCCTAAGTTGGCCATCCTCGCTGAATTTCTTTGGTCGGCTCAGTCCTCTGAAATGACCGTTTCTACCTCTCCACTTGGTCTCTTCCCTTTTGCTTGTAGCTTGCCTCCTGCTTCTCGAAGAAAACCGGGGAGGTAGAGACGAAGTCCCAGCACATCACCCCATCAAACACGAAATCCCCCTGCATCGCTCAGTGTAACCTTTCCTGTTGTTAAAGTGGAGAAACACTTTCTCCTTCTAGTCAACACAGTCCTTCCTGTGCTTCGTTGTTTATGAGTTCTTTCTCAGAGCAGTTACTCTTCACTGTGCTCTGCTCCCTCTGGACGTGTCCAGACGTTGTCACGCTTCTGTTCAAGTCATTCCCCTGCAGGGGCGCGTGGCTGGCTCAGTTGGTAGAGCTCGTGACTGTTGATCTCAGGGTCATGGGATCAGGCCCCACTTTGGGCATGGAGCCTACTTAAAAATAAAGTCATTTCCGGGGTGCCTGGTTGGCTCAATTGGTTAAGCATCCGACTTCGGCAGGTCATGATCTCGCAATCTGTGGGTTCAAGCCCTGCGTCGGGTTCTCTGCTGACAGCTCAGAGCCTGGAGCCTGCTTTGGATTCTGTGTCTCCCTGTCTGCCCCTGTCCGGCTCACTCTCTGTCTCTCTCTGTCTCTGTCTGTCTCTCTCTCTCTCTCTCTCTCTCTCTCTCAAAAATAAATAAATATTAAAAAAAAAAATAAGTCATTTCTCTCTTCTGTCACCCTTTCTGGCCTCTTTTTCCTTAACAGCTGGACTTGTGAAAGACTAACCTCCTCCCAGAAGCAGCACTTGCTCGTGGGCCCTGTGAACTTTGTGTTACTAGCGTGGGGGTCGCCTTCCTTTCAGCATCTTCTCTGATGTTTCACTAACCCTTAGCACCATCAGCCTCTCCTGGCGTCTTGTATGTTCTCTACTGTTGATCCCATTCTCCTTTCTCTTTTCCATTTGTGCTTTTTGATAGTTTTACCCTCTTTTGCTGAGTTTTTGCAGTATTTTCTGTGCTAGGCTGGCTACTGCGCTAAGCTGGGTACTGAACATTCCAGCACCAAGGGCTCAATTTCACGTTCATGAATAGAAACAGTTTAATTAGAATTCAAACTGCAGGGGCGCCTGGGAGGCTCAGTCGGTTGAGTGTCCGACTTCAGCTCAGGTCATGTTCTTACAGTTCGTGGGTTTGAGCCCTGCGTTGGGCTCTGTGTTGTTGGCTCAGAGCCTGGAGCCTGCTTTGGATTCTGTCTCCCCCTCTCTCTCTGCCCCTCCCCAACTCACACTTGTGCTATCAAGAATAAATAAACAGTAACAAAAAAAAAAAAGAATTAGAATTACAGACTTATGCCAGTATCCATGAAGTTGTATTTAGTAAATATTTCCCAGAGCAAGCACCATTAAGCAGTAAAATTGCTTGATTGGTTTTCTGTGCAGAGGTTTCTAGTTTTTCCAATCTTCTGTTGTCTTTCTGTTTTCATTTTTATTTTACTGAGATGGTTTTAAACAGAATCCATTCTGTGTACATTTTACAACAAAGATTGGAGTCATCAAGCTGCTTCTTTATCCTTACTGTGTTTTACCAATTGTAACATAATTCAGTTTTGAGTTTTCTTTGAAAGAAAAGTTCATGACCTTTATTTTTACTACATTCAGTTTCCAAGAGTCAGACTTTGCAGATGTCATTTTCCTGTGTCCATTTTTAGCTGTTGATAGGATTCTTTGTTTTTATTTAAATGATTACTTATGCATGTGTTTGAAAGCCTGATAAATTGGGGTTGATTTCTTATTTAATGCATGAAATTGTGATCAGTTCTTTTCAGGGAGCCATTCTGTTGTCTGGGATCTGTTCGTTGTGTTGCCGATTCACATCTTTGGTATACATTTCCATATCACTATCTCTTACGTTTATGACAATAATGTGTAGTTGGGAGACATGTTGGTAATGATACAATTTCCATTTTGTTGAATTCATAAAGCGGTATTTTTCCCATCTCCAATTTTTGTTGCTGCCCCGTTTTTAGGATCTGCTCTTAGAAATCTATAGAAGTATCGGAGAGCCAGATAGCCTGTACGGCTGTGGTGGGGGGAAGATGCTCCAGCCCCTTACCAGGTAAAACCCGTGCTTCTGGATGGCGGGATGGTAATTCTGTCTGTGAAGGAGCCACACGCAGGTAGAACTCAGAGGTACCTTGGAAATCTGTAATTACAGGCTGCGAACGTACGAGCATGAAGCCATGTGGGGGAAAGCCCTGGTGACATATGACCTTGAGTCGGCAATCTCCTCATCCACCCGCCAGGCAGGAATCATCCAGGTGAGTTCTCTTCTGCTCTGGTGAAGTCCCGTGTCGCGTGAGGGGATTTCAGTACATGGGTGGCGTCTTCAGCCGGCCACGTAAACTCTGGACACGGGCATTGGGGTCAAAACCCAGAGGGTCGCTGACCTGAAAGATGGTGTGGGTTTGTTGATCACAGTCTTGTTAGCCAGCAGAAGACATTTCTCACTAGCACGCAGCGTGGCAGGTCGTGGATTACATCCTTTCCGTGGAAAGCCTCATGTAAACTCTTGCTCGTAGTCTGTATGTCAGGTGGTCCGGAGGCTGTCATCTGTGCTGCTGGCTGGCGCCCCTCAGCCGGGCTTCAGTCTCTGTCTTTGTGTTTCGGGGAGAGCAAACTAAATGGTACTTGGGGATTTTCAGTGATGGTGTTGTGAAAGTTACTTCTCATGTTTTGTTGTTTTTTAATGTTTATTTTTGAGAGAGAGAGAGAGAGAGAGCAAGCATGGGAGGGGGCAGAGAGAGAGAGAGACAGAGGATCTGAAGCAGGCTCCTGAGGGTGGAGAGTTCAGTGAGGGGCTTGAACTCACAAGCCATGAGATCATGACCTGAGCTGAAGCTGGTTGCTGAACCGACTGAGCCCCCCAGGCGCCCCTACTTTTCATGTTTGGCCATTATTTTTTCGCTAGTTTTGTTATCTTTGACTACTTTTTTTTTTTTTTTTTTTTAAACTCCTGCTTAGGCCCTGCAGAATTTGGGACTCTGCCATATCCTTTCTGTCTATTTAAAAGGATTAGACCTTGAAAATAAAGAGTGGAGTGCAGAGCTGCAGGAGCTCTGTTACCAAGCAGCGTGGAGGAATATGCAGTGGGACCACTGTGTTTCTGCCAAGTAAGAGCTTGGACATTTTCTTCTGGTTGTAACTGATGAGCTGTTTTTATTCTTTTTTAAGTTTATATATTTATTTTGAGTGAGAGAAAGGGAAAGAGAGAGCGTGCATAAGCAGGGGAGGGGCAGAGAGACAAGGAAAAGGAGAGAGAATCTTAAGCAGGCTTCGTGCTGATGGTACAGAGCCTGACGCAGGGCTCGAACTCATGAACCGTGAGACTGTGACCTGACTCAAAATCAGGAGTCAGATGCTTAACGGACTGAGCCGCCCAGGCACCCCTATAACGAACTGTTTTTAAACTTACTCTGTGAGCATAACAAGAGTTGGGGGGTTTCTCGTGTTTTGTACATGCTGCAGGCTATAGAGATGCCCGAGTGGCTTAAACATGACAGCAGTAAGCAGTTCACGTATCTGGGTTGAGTTACACCCTCTAATTCCATCAGGGCATCCCTCCCCGCCCCCCCCCCCCCCCCCCGGCCTGCTGCCAGACATACTTGAAAATAGAAATGTAAAATGTATTTTCTCCTGAGAATCTTCTCATTGATTGTTTATGAACCCAAAGAGAAGTATAGCCTTTCCGCTTCCCAGTCCCTGCGGTATTCAGGTAGCACCATCATGGCTGGACAGCACTCCTAAGACTGCTTATCTTTAGCGATGGGATATTTTCTTTCATGAAAAAATACTGCTAATCCCGGAACATGGGAAGATACCGTTTGTAGCCCTGTATGTAACATCACCATTTGCTCCGAATGGAAAGCCAAACACCTGATCTTAGAAAAGATTTCTCATTTATGTAAAAAGTCTTTTGATGACATAGGCACCAAAAAACGAAACCATATTAATTGTATGTTTAATTGCCTTCACAGAAAAAAATTTCATCAATTGGAGTGTCTTTCAGATTTCAGACTGTTAGATTGCCGTATGATTAGAGAGATACGCTTTCATATTTTTATAGCATTTACTCTTGCTTCCTCTCTAAGTCACCGTATACTGTTCCCGCTGCCTGCTGTATTTCAGGCACGTGGGCTTTCTCTGTGTTCTTCCTGCACACCAGGCTGTTGGTACGTAAAGGCCTTGAATGTATCTGCTGCCTGTTGCCCCTGTTGCCCCGGGTGTGGCTTCTCGTCATGCAGATTCTAGTAGGACAGTGTCATGTCTCAGACATTCCCTGACCATCCATCTCAAGTTGCCACCCGGTCCTTCTCTTTTGTTACCGTTTTAATTCTCTGCACGTTCCTTGTCAGCGTCTGGCTTATTTATTGTCCATCTTCTCTGAACCACAACATGAACTCCATGGGAATGGCGACCTTATCTGACCTGTCCAGTCATGGACCCCCTTCCCCCCGCTCTGCCCCGGCTTTGGAGCCTGGTGCCCCCTGGCACATAGTCGGTGTTTGCTGAATAAGTGAGAATTAGAACCAGGCACAAGAGCTGAGAAATACACTTTTTTCTGCTTGAATAATTTAAATGATCCACAAGATTCTTTGTATTTCTTGCCAGAATTTCTAGAAATGCATTCTTTGAAATGGAGACGCCTTAATTTTAGTTGTCAAATTTTGTTTTTTTGGTGCAATTATATTGTATATACCTGTACATTTTAAGACTTTTTGTTTTTAAATATATTTTTTCTCTATGTTTTAATTATCTCAGTAAAGGAATGGAGGGAACCAGTTACCATGAATCCGTGTACAATGCTCTACAGTCTCTGAGAGATAGAGAATTCTCCACATTTTATGAAAGTCTCAAATATGCCAGGTATTGTAAAAAGAGTTACTGTATTTTAACATTTAGTGTCATGGCTGCTTTTCTGAAAACTTGATGAGTAATTTCAGCATGCGGATTTGCACTGCTGAAGGGTAAGGACTTGGTGGCTTTGGTCAGGTTGTGTCTTCGTCATTCCCACCCTCTTGTCAGGCAACACCTTCGCTGTGGAATAAATCATGCCAGTCACTGTTGGGATTCAAACAGTGCAGAAGGGGGAGGCGAAATCCTGTAACAATTTTGTAGCTTATGTACATCTGAGAAGTAAGTGCTCAGATGAGTTGTATCTTCTGCAGGAATGTTTTTAATAGGAACTGTGGGTGTTTTCCGTATCTTGGAAGGGCATTCTCTGTGTTTCAGCAGTTTTATATGAGAGAATTCTCTATTCGTATTTGTCACACAAATACGTGTGTGTCACGCACACACACTCTATAATAGTACCTTTTTATTTTTTGTTTTAGATGGAGGAGCTTGCTCATGTTAGGTGCTTACATAAATTGTTACATTCTTTTTTTCTGATAAGATCTTTTTACTTGTTCATGTGGTTCAAATCTGTTCTTTCCTTAAAAAAAAAAAAAAAATTCCCTTTGGGACCAGATCAGCTCTTTATGTACAGCCCTCGAGAACGAGATTCCCACCCCTCTGTCCCGTTCCTGGGCCTCTGTGTCTCAAGAGTTGTAACCTCGCCTCCGTTGGTAGTTGTATGGCATTTACCTCTTAGCACTGGTGTTCTTTTTGTTAAGTGCTGACTGTGGTTAGTACTTACCAGTACTTAGGCTTGTTATGAGGCGCAATGAGGTAATACACCAGAAGGTACTTAACTATAACAGGTTAAACACAGGTAACATACTATTTATTTAACAGTAGTTAGTGACCTGTTAAATCCTGTATTTGGTTACAAAAACATTTGCTGCTATTTTGGTGCTTATTATGTGCTGGCCATTTTGTTAGGCTCTTTCTATGTGTATTCTCTAATGTTCAGAAGAATTCTGAAAGCGAAGAAACCTAGGTGCAGGGGAGTGCAGGTTAGACAGCCTGCGGCTTCGGGCCGGGTTGCAGTACAGGTCCGTGCGAGGATGGTGTTTCTGCCGCAGGATGCTGGGGCCTCCACAGCATGAGGTCGACAGCACAGCCAGCAAAGCAACTCTGTATCCACAGATTCGAACTTTGATCTTTCTGCAAGCCTCTTCGTGTCCCAAGCGTCTTGTCTTTTGCCCCCAGGCTGAGAGAAGTGGAGGAGCTGTGTAGGGGCAGCCTCGAGTCCGTGTACTCGCTCTACCCCACCCTCGGCAGGCTGCAGGCCATTGGAGAGCTCGAAAACATCGGGGAGCTTTTCTCCAGGTATGTGGTTCCCGAGATGCTGTGCCTCTCCCCTGAGGGCAGGTCTGCTGTGTGCAGTGAGCCCTGACCAGAGAACTAAGACAGAGGGTGAGCCTTGACCGGAGGACTGAGACAGGAGGTGAGCGCTGACCAGGGAACTGAGACGGGAGGTGAGCGCTGACCGCTGAAACATTTTCAGAAATATTTACTGTAAAAATTCCGGTTTTTAAAATTTAGCATCATTGTGCTGATTCACAGCTTTCCCCCTTCCTACCCCAGGTAAAATTGCTTTTCCATGGTTTTTTTCGCCATAGCACGTGATCGGCCATTCTGTCTTCAGCACTGTGTTGGCATTGGTGTTGTTTTAGGTCTATGCTGCCATGCTGTACTAGAAGCATACTTTTTTTTTTTTTAATGAATATAATTTATTGTCAGATTGGCTTACATACAACACCCAGTGCTCATCCCAATAAGTGCCCTCCTCAGTGCCCATCACCCATTTTCCCTCTCTCCTACCCCCCCATCCACCCTTAGTTTCTTCTCTGTATTTAGTAGTCTCTTGTGGTTTGCCTCCCTCCCTCTCTGTTTGTACCTATTTTATATTTTCCCCTTCCCTTCCCCCACGGTCTGTTCAGTTTCTCAAGATCCCCATATGAGTGAAAACATGATAATCTATCCTTCTCTGACTGATGTATTTCACTCAGCATAATACCTTCCAGTTCCATCCACGTTGCTGCAAATGGCATGATTTCATTCTTTCTTATTGCCAAGGAGTATTCCTTGTATATATAAACCGCATCCTCTTTATCCATTCCTCAGTTGATGGACATTTAGGCTCTTTCTGTAGTTTGGCTATTGTTGAAAGTGCTGCTATAAACATTGGGGTACAAGTGCCCCTATGCATCAGCACTCCTGTATCCCTGGGGTAAATTCCTAGCAGTGCTACTGCTGGGTCATAGGGTAGATCTATTTTTAATTTTTTCCGGAACCTCCACACAGTTTTCCAGAGCGGCTGCACCAGTTTGCATTCCCATCAACAGTGCAAGAGGGTTCCCATTTCTCCACATCCTTGCCAGAATCTATAGTTTCCTGACTTGTTCATTTTAGCCACTCTGACCAGTGTGAGGTGGTATCCCAGTGTGGCTTTGATTTATATTTCCCTGAAGATGAATGACGTTGAGCATTGTTTCATGTGTCCGTTGGCCATGTGGATGTCTTCATTGGAAAAGTGTCTATTCTGGTCTTCTGCCCATTTCTTCACTGGATTATTTGTTTTTTGGGTGTGGAGTTTGGTGAGTTCTTTATAGATTTTGGATACTAGCCATTTATCCAATATGTCATTTGCAGATATCTTTTCCCATTCCATGGTTGCCTTTTAGTTTTCTTGATTGTTTCCTTTCCAGTACAGAAGCTTTTTATCTTGGTGAGGTCCCGGTAGTTCATTTTTGCTTTTAATCTCCTTGCCTTTGGAAGTGTCAAGTAAGTAAGAAATTGCTCCTGCTTAGGTCAAAGAGGTTGTTGCCTGCTTTCTCCTCTAGGGTTTTGATGGTTTCCTGTCTCACCTTTAGGTCTTTCATCCATTTTATTTTCGTGTATGGTATAAGAAAGTGGTCTAGTTTCATTCTTCTGCATGTTGCTGTCCAGTTCTCCCAGCACCATTTGCTGAAGAGACTATCTTTTTTCCATTGGATACTCTTTCCTGCTTTGCCAAATATTTGTTGGGCATACGTTTATGGGTCCAGTTCTGGGTTCTCTATTCTATTCCCCTGGTCTATGTGTCTGTTTTCGTGCCAGTAGCATACTGTCTTGATGATGGCAGCTTTGTAGTAGAGGCTAAAGTCTGGGATTGTGATGCCTCCTGCTTTGGTTTTCTTCTTCAGTATTACTTTGGCTATTTGGGGTCTTTTGTGGCTCCATACAAATGTTAGGATTGTTTGTTCTAGCTTTGAGAAGAATGCTGGTGCAATTTTGATTGGGATTGCATTGAATGTGTAGATTGCTTTGGGTAGTATTGACATTTTAACAAGATTTATTCTTCCAATCCAGGAGCATGGAATATTTTTCCATTTCTTTGTGTCTTCTTCAGTTTCCTTCATAAGCTTTCTGTGGTTTTCAGCATACAGGTCTTTTACATCTTTGGTTAGATTTATTCCTAGATATTTTATGCTTCTTGGTGCAATTTTAAATGGGATCCATTTCTTTATTTCTCTTTCCGTTGCTTCATTATTGGTGTATAAAAATGCAACCAATTTCTGTACATTGATTTTGTACCCTGTAACTTTGCTGAATTCATGTATTAGTTCTAGGAGTCTTTTGGTGGACTCTTTCGGGTTTTCCCTGTAGAGTATCATGTCATCTGCAAAAAAAAGTTTTCCTTCTTTGGCAATTTTGATGCCTTTTATTTCATTTTGTTGTCTGCTGATACTAGGACTTCCAGTGCTATGTGAAACAACAGTGGTGAGAGTGGACATCCCTGTCGTGTTCCTGATCTCAGGGGGAAAGCTCTCCGTTTTTCCCCGTTGAGGATGATATTAGCTGTGGGCCTTTCATATATGGCTTTTATGATGTTTAAGTATGTTCCTTCTATCCCAACTTTCTTGAGGGTTTTTATTAAGAAAGGATGTTGTATTTTGTCAAATGCTTTTTCTCCATCTATTGACAGGATCATATTGTTCTTATCCTTTCTTTTATTAATGTGATGAATCACACTGATTGATTTGTGAGTATTGAACCAGCCCTGCAGCCCAGGAATGAATCCCACTTGATCCTGGTGAATAATTCTTTGTATATGCTCTTGAATTTGATTTGCTAGTATCTTGAGAATTTTTGCATCCATGTTCATCAGGGATATTGGCCTATAGTTCTCCTTTTTTATGAGGTCTCTGCCTGGTTTAGGAATCAAGATAATGCTGGCTTCATAAAATGAATCTGGAAGTTTTCCTTCCATTTCTGTTTTTTGGAACAGCTTGAGAAGGATAAGTATTAACTCTGCTTTAAATGTCTGGTAGAATTCCCTGGGACTAGCCATCTGGTCCAGGACTCTTATTTGTTGGGAGATTTTTGATAACTTTCAATTTCTTCACTAGTTATGGGTCTGTTCAGATTTTCTATTTCTTCCCATTTGAGTTTTGGTAGTGTGTGGGTATCTAGGAATTTGTCCATTTCTTCCAGGTTGTCCAGTTTGTTGGCATATAATTTTTCATAGTATTCCCTGATAATTGCTTGTATTTCTGAAGGATTGGTTGTGATATATCCATTTTCATTTGTTATTTTATCTATTTGGGTCCTCTCTCTTTTTTTGAGAAACCTGGCTAGAGGTTTATCAATTTTGTTTATTTTTTTCAAAAAACCAGTTCTTAGTTTCATTGATCTGTTCTGTTTTTTTGAATTCTACATTATTTATTTCTGCTCTGATCTTTATTATTCCTTTTTTTCTGCTGGGTATGGGGTTTCTTTGCTGTTCTGCTTCTAGTTCCTTTAGGTGTGCTGTTAGATTTCATATTTGGGATTTTTCTTGTTTCTTGAGATAGGCCTGGATTGCAATGTATTTCCCTCTTAGAACTGCCTTTGCTGCATCCCAAAGGGTTTGGATTGTTGTGTTTTCATTTTCATTTGTTTCCATACATTTTTTAATTTCTTCTTTAATTGCCTGGTTGACCCATTTGTTTTTTAGTAGGATGTTCTTTAACCCCCATGCATTTGGAGGTTTTCCAAACTTTTTCCTGTGGTTGATTTCAAGTTTCATAGCATTGTGATCTGAAAGTGTGCATGGTATGATCTCAATTCTTTTGTATTTATTGAGGGTTTTTTGTGGCTCAGTATGTGATCTATGTTGGAGAATGTTACATGTGCACTCGAGAAGAAGGTATATTCTGCTGTTTTTGGATGAAAAGGTCTAAATACATCTGTCAAGTCCATCTAGTCCAGTGTATCATTCAGGGCCATTGTTTCTTTATTGATTTTCTGTCTAGATGATCTTTCCATTGTTGTAAGTGGAGTATTAAAGTCCCCTGCAATTCTTACCAATAAGATCGCTTATGTTTGTAAATAATTGTTTTATGTATTTGGGGGCTCCCATATTCGGCACATAGACATTTATAATTGTTAGCTCTTCCTGATGGATAGACCTCGTAATTATTATATAATGCCCCTCTTCATCTCTTGTTACTGTCTTTAGTTTAAAATCTAGTTTGTCTGATACAAGTATGGCTCCAGGCCCTGAGCTGTCAGCACAGAGCCCGATGCGGGGCTCGAACTCGCGAACTGTGAGATTACAACCTGAGCTGAAGTCGGACACTCAACCGACTGAGCCACTCAGGCGCCCTTCAGTGATTAGTATTATGACTATTATTCTAAATTCTAAATCTCCCTACCGTAGTGGTGTTTTGAACCCTCCACTAAGTGTGCTTTGTTCATTCAAGTAGCCCTGGAAAGGAAAACAAACAAAACTCAGAAAACAAAAACACGCGAACAAACGAAAAGCCAGAAACAGAAACACCAGCTGCAAGTAAACCATAGGGTGGAGGCAGTGCTGTTGGAAGAGGCCTTATCCCATTCGGAGAGAGAAATGACAGGGGCCGGGGAGAAAGAAAAAATAAAAATTGAGCAGGCAGAGAAACTCTATGGCTTAATCCAGAGAGAAGGGAAAATAAAGAAGGAAGTGGGGAAAAAGAAAAGAAAATAAAGTTATCCAGACAGAGAAACTATACAGCTTAATCCAGAGAGAGAGAATGGAGAATTAAGAAGGAGGTGTGGAACATGTATCAAGAAAATGGATTAAATATGTCTGCTTAAACAAAGCAGCAACCAGAGTAACCAGACTAGAGGAGGGAAGAGAGAAAAAGAAGAAAAGGAAGGAAGAATATATGTCTATAATTAGAATTATCCGAGAATTAATCCAGGCAATGCAGCAGCTCAGGTCTGGAGGAGGGGGCGTCCGGTTCCTCAGCGCCAATCCTGTTCCCGTAGATACACAGCACGCGGCGCGGAGGGGCGTGGTTTGGTGTAGGCGGGTCCCGCCTCCGCTGTGGGCCCTGCCGTCTGTTAGCTGAAGTCCCCCCTTGGTGGTGATGGCAACCCCCAGTCTCTTCTTCACAGACCTGGTGTTCCAAACCACTCTGTTCGAGCCGTCCTCACTGTGCCACGGACACAAATGAGAACGCAGACGAGGCGGTTTGTCCTGCTCCACCGACTCCCATGCCTGGGGCTTGGCTGGGACTCAAACTCCCGCTCCTTGCGCCCGGGTACTGGGGAAGCACCCTTCCCTGCTGCCGGATATGTGGTCCCCGACCGGCAGGCGCAGCAGGCTTTGCCCTTTCCCGCAGCACTCCAGGGAGGGGATCGCTGTCTCCTACTGCGGACTGCACCCGCGACCTAGTCCCCGAGCCTGGGGCTGGCTCCCCTCCTGCCCAGTCGCGTGATCCGGACAGCTGGCCCAGTCCTGGCCCAGTCCGGAGCAAGCCCTGCAGTTAGAGATGGGCTTTTTCTCCGTCCTGGTTTGAGGTTTTTCTCTTGTCCAGATACAGTGCTATGCTTCCCCAGCTGCACTTTCTCTTCCCTTTGTGTCTCTGCAGAAGGGGATCCCTCTCCTCCGTTCGTTTCATCTCTCCCAGTTCAGAATCATGCATTTACGGCAGTCAGGTTGTCCCTGTGGGTCCCTGGAAGCGACTGTCTCTTTTCCTCCCGGACTCTCAGAATTCAAAGTCCTTTAGTTTCAACACTGCTTTGTTTCACAGAGGAGGGAACTTTGGATCCCCCTACTTCTTTGCCATGTTGGCCCCTCCCATCTGGAAGCTTCCTGAAGGAGCTTTCATTTCCTAGTCACCATCTTGTCATCTTCTTACTGTCCCTTCTTCATCTTGATTCCTGTCAGTACAGTGGCCCTCAAGGATTGGACGGTATTGCTTAGTGTGACCGTGTGGGAAGCATCCTTTTCATGTAAACTAATTACACAATATGCATTTTCTCTTCCTTTAATCAATAATGTTGGGGAGTGAGACCTTTGCCGGCTACCAGCATTTCTCCCCCTGAATTGTGATTTCTTTAGCAGCTGTAATTATGCATAGAGTCCTCCCCTGCACCCACTTGGGCACAGCACAAATTAATACATCTGTTCCCTTTCCTTGCTCACATGCCGCCTTTTGCCACAGGGAACGTTGAAGCGGGACTAGAGGTGTCGGCGTTCTGACACCAAGCTTCATGAAGGTGTTCTCGTTTCAGAAGAATATATACTTAGAAATGCTGCTTTTTGTGAGCTTTAAGAGTATTTTTAAGAAAATCTTTAAAAACATTCGTCGTCTGTAGCCCCTGTGCTGACCCTCACAAGTCTGCTGGTTTTGTAGTTTTCTAAACTTTGGTGCTTACTTTGTATCCTTTTTAAGCTCTCGTGTCATTACTGTCAAAACTCCTTTGTGTTTTATCTTAAATGCAGAAGCTGTGTGGTAGCATTTTTGTCCTTCAATTTCTCTTGCTTACGTGGCTTCTGTGATGTTGCTTTCAGATCGGTCCCCGGTAGGCAGCCCTCCGAAGTCTACGCTAAGTGGCGGAAACACTCCCAGCTTCTCAAAGACAGTGACTTTAGTTTTCAGGAGCCCATCATGGCTCTCCGCACAGTCATTTTGGAGATCTTGATGGAAAAGGAAATGGAAAACTCCCAGAGAGAATGTTTCAAGGATATTCTCACCACGCACCTTGTAGAACTCTCTATACTGGCCCGAACTTTTAAGAACACTCAGGTAATAAGATTTAAAATGATGTCGTCTCACCCTATGACTTTTTCTTTTATGACCCAGAAAATGGAAAGCACGAGTAAAACAGAAGCGTCACCGAGAAACAGATTGCTGTAAAAATATTGCTTAGGATAATTGTTCAAGATTTCCCGTTTTGGCATCAGACCTGAGTTCAAGCCTTGGACAGGGTACTTCTCTAAGCCTCAGTCTCATGGTTCTGAAATGAGAAGATACCTATCTGACTATATTGATAACAATTCAGTGGTCTTATATACTGCACGCATGCACACACGTGTGTTCGTACATGTGCTTATGTATACATCTATATGTATGTATTTGTGAGAGAACCAGATGGATGCGGGGCTGAGGGAGGCAGGCACAGATGTACTTGAGACCGTCCTGACAAACAGTCGTCAGTGATGGGAGTTACTGCTTCCATGATTCGTGCTAGCAGTAGTAACAGTAATGGTATTTATTCCCATATGTCGTTTTCATTTCAGCTCCCCGAACGGGCAATATTTCACATTAAACAGTACAACCCACCTGGTCGTGGAGTCTCCGAGTGGCAGCTGGAGGAGGCCCAAGTATTTTGGGCAAGAAACGAGCAGAGTCTCGCCCTGAGTGTCCTCAAGCAGATGATCAAGAAGCTAGACTCCAGTGGTGCAGAGGTTTACTGGTTTTTTTTAATTGGCTGAATTAGTATTTTACTGTTGTAAAGCAACCACTGAGCTTTAAAATAGATATATTTTTAATTTTTTTAATGTTTGTTTATTTTTGAGATAGAGATAGAGCATCAGCGGAGGAGGGGCAGGGAGAGAGGGAGACACAGAATCCAAAGCAGGCTCCAGGCTCTGGGTTGTCAGCACAGAGCCCAATGCGGGGCACAAACTCACGAACCGTGAGATCATGACCTGAGCCAAAGTCGGACGCTTAACTGACTGAGCCACCCAGGCGCCCTGAGAGAGAGAATCTTAAGCAGGCTCCATGCTCAGTGTGGAGCGCAACAGGAGGTTTGATCCCACGACTTTGGGATTATGACCTGAGCCGAAATCAAGTCAGATGCTCAACCGACTGAGCCACTGAGGTGCCCCCTAAAATATTTTTAATAAGTCCACAGTTTTATTAAAGCCTTGAAATTTGCTTATCTATGAACAAGAAAGTATAAAAAGGAGCCTGGAAAATTACTATTTGTAAAGAAGTTTAGAAATACTAATTTTAGTTTCTCTTTACAATAATTCTGTTAGTCCATCTTGTGGTAGATTTATTTGATTTAACCCAGTGTTAAGCATTTTTTTTTAAACTTTATATGGAATTAGAGAAGAGTATGATGGAAACAAACATGAAATAGCCAGTACAGGAGGTGGAGGGGGAAGAAATAGCTACTATAAATTCAAAATAAAGAAATGGAAGAGGAAATGTGTGAGAGAACCAAAGTTTAAAAAGGAAGCAAGTTGGAACAATTAAGTTGTCAGTCTTCGTACTTAGGAAAAAGAATGTCTCATATTTTATTTAACATGACCCACTGGTTACTGGAAATCTGTGTGCCTCTGTAGCTGTCTCTCCAGCGTATTATGGGCACAGTAGAGGTGTTTGCGGGAGTCGTGTGGTGTTTGCAGGTGTGGCCACAGTGCTCTCCTTCTGACACGCACCTGCCTTTCCGGTATTGGGCACTTTAGGACATCCTCATCCTAAAGAGTTTTACCATTATACCAGAGCTCTGGGAGCTGATACAGTATGATGTTTACACGTTGCTTAACAAGTGGGGCCCGGGATCAGCCTGGCTTGAGTTACCTGCCCCCTCTGTATGTCTGTACTGCCACTGCACTCTGCAGATGAAGGGTAATAGAGTCCTCGCCTCACAGGGTTCTTGTGGGGATGAGATGAGGTAACATACAGAAATCAAGCCTTGCTAAAGTGCCTGGCATATACGAGGAAAAATATTCTTAACCTGCTTTTTTCCCCTACACGGAAGATACTTTCGCATAGTCATGATAGTGAATTACATTTTAAGATTTTGCTTTTCATATACAGAATGATCCCAGCCTAAGACTTCTGTACACAGAATGTCTGAGGGTTTGCGGCACCTGGTTGGCGGAAACTTGCTTAGAAAACCCTGCGGTCATCATGCAGACCTACCTGGAAAAGGTAAGGTTTTCTCACAACCCTTAGGAGAGCTGTTCAGCATGAGTACGCTTGATCTTTCATCAAGGCCATGTGCATTTCAAAAGCAAATAAAAGGAAGATTTCAGTTTTGGAGTATTTATTACTATAGCAGCTCCATGTAATATTTAGGGCAGGATGAAACAGTGGTAAAAAAGAAGGACCCTGTTTTGAAAGGAAGCCCAGATGTGTCTTCCCTCAGTCCCCCCCCCCCCCCCCCCCCAACACACACACCACCTACTCTCTGAAGTTGTTTCTGGTCATTTCTCCATTTACTTATCTACAAGAAGAGCTGATTAAGGAACATGCAAGTTAGTCTTGACTGTGCACTTGTAACCCAACCGCCTTACAAACAGGATCAGGACTTTGTGCTCCGGCCCCTCTCTCCCTCTTGTTTCTCCCCTTATTCCTGTAGTTTAATTAATTTTGGAAGTAGCTATCTCACTATAAATAAGTATAGCATGAAAAGTATAATATGACCGTCTTTAAATTTTATGAAGCCCTTTGTTTTCTACAGTTTGTTAAAATATTAGCTGTTTTGGTTATTTCTACACTGTCAAAGTTGTTTGAAAATTCAAAATACTGTGCTTCATATAATTTAGCTTATCCATAAAAATATGTATAAATTGAACTTTACTGTGACTGTCTTTTTAAGTGGTTCTTTAGATACATTTAGGATCTGTGTAAATAACATAAGTTATTGTGTTTTCTTGAAGGCAGTGGAAGTTGCTGGAAATTATGACGGAGAAAGCAGTGATGAGCTTAGAAATGGAAAAATGAAGGCATTTCTCTCATTAGCACGGTTCTCGGATACGCAGTACCAGAGAATTGAAAACTACATGAAATCATCAGAATTTGAAAACAAGCAGGCTCTCCTGAAAAGGGCCAAAGAGGAAGTGGGCCTTCTTAGGGAGCATAAAGTTCAGACCACCAGGTAACTACATGTCCACCAGTGATAAGTGACAAGATGCACAGAAATGCAGTGACTGTATGTATAGACAAGATGTACAGAACCGGGGCGTGATTGCGCACTGTGGTTCTAAGCTCATTGTAGACTGTATGGATGTTAGCTTTTTGTTTTGCTTTTTGGGTTTGTTGGTATCATAGTGAAAAGGAGATAGGTGGTGAAATTAAATATGGAAGAGTTATCTATTCTGATGTGTGTGTGTTTTTTAAACCCTTTCTTCATGCGTCCCTTTTGTCTGAACAGGATAGTGAAAGGAGAGAATAAAGTTAAGTAGGTATCTTGAGTAGAGTCCACTTGGCCCCTGGTTGCCTAGGATGGCTTTTGATGTTTACTTTTATTTTTGAGAGAGAGCGTGTGTGCTCACAAGTGGGGAGGGGCAGAGAGAGAGAGAGAGAGAGAGAGAGAAAGAGGGAAAGAGAGAATCCTAAGCAGGCTCCACGCAGATCACGACATGGGGCTGATCTCACAAACTGTGAGATCATGACCTGAGCCGAAATCAAGAGTTGGACGTTTAACCAACTGAGCTACCCAGGCGCCCCTACAATGACTTTTGAATTGCCCAGACTTACTTTGAGATACTAAGTTTGTTCCCTTATAATTTTTAGAATTTTGCTTTTTCTCCTAGGCTGGACAGTTGACTTTTCATTTATGTTGTATATCATGTATGATGTAGTTCTATACGTTTTGATGGATTTTGCATCTTCCTTTAATTATCCAACACAAGATACACGATAAAGGTGCAGCGAGAGCTGGAGCTGGATGAGTGTGCGCTCCGTGCCCTGAAAGAGGATCGTAAGCGGTTCTTATGTAAAGCAGTTGAAAATTACATCAGTTGCTTATTGAGTGGAGAAGCGCATGATATGTGGATATTCCGTCTTTGTTCTCTCTGGCTTGAAAATTCTGGAGTTTCTGAAGTCAATGGCATGATGAAGGCAAGTCGTCTTTGTAAACCCCAGATTCTAGCCTGCGCTTGAAAAGCTTAGACAAGAGCCTGCCAGTGTTACTGATTTTGTGTATTCTTTGTATCCCTGCCATCTGGTTCGGTGCTCTACTCCTACGTACTTGATCAGCTCTCATGATGCAGGTTTATGCGGAGACGAGAGCCTTTAGGTCATTCTTTCACCGTACCTTTGCAGTTACTGCTGGAAAGTACCAGAATGCCAGATTGGGAGATTTCAGGCAGGTTCTTCCTCTGGCTTTATCTTTTCTGGGATTTTTACAGTGAATTACTTTTGCAAATGACAAACACATTTTTAAGAAACATGAAGGCAGTAGTATTTCCTGAGTTTTTACTTAAAAATTTTAGATTTCAGTGAGGATACCTAATATTAAAGTTATGCTTACAGGATCTCCATCGGCAATCCATTTGAAGCTTAAAAATAAAGTGGTTCTTCTGGATGAGAAGAATGATAAGACACATAGTAGTTACAAGCAAGCAGTCTCTGCTGCAAGTGCACATTCAATCCTGTTGCTTTTGGCGTCAGGGAACCCGGTTACCCCATTTTATTACACACGGACTTCCCAGGGGTCACCATCACAGCAGCCCTCCCGTCTCATGGAATGTAATCAGTGCAGGTGTTCCAGGTCTGAACAGTTTACTTTCGGATCAAGCACTGTGACTCACCAGTGAATCAAATCCAGAATACCACTGAAACTAAGAGAAGATGAGTCTTAAGGGGAAAAATGTAGCTAGTGCAGTTTTAGTAACAACCAGCAGGTGACTGTGGTGGCAGCGTTACCTTAGAGTAATTTATTTGCTTAGATGTGAGGCTTCTTGAAACGCATTGCTTCTTAAGGTTTGTTTGTTCTTTTTAACGGTAGAGCAAAGGAATGAACATTCCGTCATACAAATTCCTGCCTCTTATGTACCAGCTGGCTGCTAGAATGGGGACCAAAATGATGGGGGGCCTAGGATTCCACGAAGTCCTCAATAACGTAAGTACGCCTGCAGACCAAGGCACAATTGGTTGTCTTTCATGGGTTGTACGCTAATGTCCCACTCTAGGAGACGAAGATAAAAAATATCCCAGTCAGTTGCATTTATTATGCTGTAAAAGGGCGGGAATAAAAATCTCCTTTTGTCTCGTCTCTCCATGTAAGTTACTCCATTTCTGTATCATGCTCACATTCCTCTGTCCCACACATATACAGCGCTCTACCCACTATGGCATCTGGTACCCTATGTGTCTTAACGTCAAACAAAATGAAAAACGTAATGGATTTTCCACTTTCGTTTTTTGGTTGATTGATTGCATAAAACTAATAGTTCTTTATTTTCTGACAGCTTATCTCTACAATTGCTATGGATCACCCCCATCATACCTTGTTTATTATATTGGCTTTAGCAAATGCAAACAAAGATGAATTTTTGACCAAACCAGAGGCGGCAAGAAGGAGTAGAATAAGTAAAAATGCACCTAAACAAAGCTCTCAGCTTGATGAGGTATTTGGATTAAACATACATACCTTTTTGAATTATAGTATTCATTTTTTCCCAGAATGTTCTCTTCTTAATTCTCAGGGATTCTAAGAAGGTGTGTTGTTCATACTCAGTTTGTAAATCCTTTGTTATCATGCCACCTAAAAATGGTTCAAAATTCCTGAATATTCTCAAAGCATAGGACATACCAATACTTTTTTTCCCTCACATCATTGAGCAAAGAAAAAACATTTCAAGGCACACCTAAGTCATTTACTGTTGATAGTATTATACCTTTGATGTATTGCATTCACAAGGTGACTGTTTTGTTCATTTCTGGGGGATGCGAGTCCTTCCAGTGCTTAGATCAGTCCATTAACTTTGGTGGTTCTTTTTGTTATAACTCTGAAAAGTGCCAGTGTCGGGTATTCCTTTGTGTAATGTTTTTTTGCTTGTTTTTTTACTAACAGGATCGAACCGAGGCTGCAAACAGAATAATATGTACTATCAGAAGTAGGAGACCTCATATGGTCAGAAGTGTAGAGGCACTTTGTGATGCTTACATCATATTAGCAAACTTAGATGCCACTCAGTGGAGGACGCAGAGAAGTATGTGTTGGGAAGAAAGAGTGTTGTTTTCTTGCTGTTTTTCTCTGTAGGGATATATTAATTATAGAGCTTAATATGTAATCTCTTTTAACTTATACACATAACAGTAATTATAGACATGAAGGTCTTTATGATTACGATTCACATGTGATCCACAGCTTAAGTTTTACCCAGTGACTTCAACATCCCCTTGTCACTTCTCATTTAATATCTTATATCTATCTGATGATAGATGACTGCGCTGAGTTAATTGGTTTCTCTGGGTAATATTCTGGTGCAAATACTTGTCTCAGAGAATTCATTGTGTAGAGACGAGTGCGTTAAAATAACTGACAATTTTCAGGGTCAAAAGTTCTTAAAATGATGTCAGTTACTCACTGTGCTCTGGTACTTAAGAGTGAGAAGGCCTCACCATTTCCTCCACAGGTGTTAGAATATCTGGCACATATATAATCCCTCGTTCTTCTTGCCGTGTCTCTTCCAGTAATCAGAAGCTGCTATAACATTTGGTTATGTGCATACACTCGAAAGTCTCTCTCCGCATTCTTGGACAATTATATTCCCTTTTCCGTTCAGGACTGTCTCTTCATATTTACATTTTTGCTACTTTAAAATAAGAATGAGACTTTTCTGGTATTTGTGTAAGCAAACAAAGAGTATTGATTGTCACAGCCTTTGGTTACATTTGATAGTGATGTGGCAGGAGTACATTAATCTGTGTGCTGTGCAAACTTGTGAAATTATCTTAAGGTGCTCAGCCTGGACCCTCAGCTGGGATGGGACCTAATCACTAGCGCCAGGTTACCTGCAAATCCGTGTGTCAGCCATGCTCTTCTCTGAGCTACGTTGTGTCGCAAGCCCTGGCTCTTGATTCCTCAGTCAGGGCCTGAGCCGCAGGTTGGGGTCTGTGGCGTCTGCTGACCTCTCCTGCTTTCCCTTCCGAGCTGTTGGTCAGGGTACAGGTGTTCACCAGAACCTCTTTATTTTAAATACAGAAGGCATAAATATCCCAGCAGACCAGCCAATTACTAAACTGAAGAATTTAGAAGATGTTGTTGTCCCAACTATGGAAATTAAGGTAATTTACTATTAGCTGTTTTGATTTTTTTTATTGAACTAAATTCACATTTCTCTTGATTAGGCTAAACCATTTGAAACAGACTTTCTTTTTTTTTTTTTTTTTTTGCCAAAATTAGCACTTTTCATTTGTTTCACCATACAGTTTCTTTATACATTCCGTTGACCCAGCTCTTAAAATACTTAAAGGACTCTCCTGCTTTCTTTTCTTTTGCCTTCAGTTTTGTACCTCCCATCTTCCCTGTAGGGAAGGTCTGTAGACGGTTACCTTCATAGGCCAAAATAAGGAAAGGTTCCCGTGCTTATGCCAAGACTAATTTTTAACTTGGCAATAAAGTCCCTAAATACTTTGTTTTAAAAATTCTGGATGTGTTAGAATGTAGTGACCGTGAAGTGTTACGGTATTAAGTAACACGGTACAGGTTATGGTAGTAACTGTAATATATGTGATACTCCTAGCTATGTTGTAGTGATCTTTATTGCTAGAAAGACCACGTTGGCAGGGATACATGTAGTAATAATAAAGGTTATAGTTTAGTGATAGACTCCTAACTCTAGAGAACAGACTGGTGGTCACCAGAGGGGAGGCCGGTGGGGGGTATGGATGAAATAGGTCATGGGGATAAAGGCCGCACTTGCTGTGATGAGCACCAGGCGACGTGTGCAAGGGCAGGATCACTGTATTGTACACCTGAAACTAACACCAGAATTTAAATAAAAACTTCAAAAAAAATTTTTTTAATGAAAGAAAAATCATTTTGAGTACATTCTTGGTATACGTAGTTACTTGATTTGAAATGTAGCTCCGTCATCTGGACTAATAGTACCTTTCCAACTACAATAGCAAAGGTAGTTAGCTGAGTATTTCCAGAAAATGCCAGATTTAGCAGTTACCACCCTGGAAACCACTCTCCACACTTTTCTAAAATTTACCTTCCTATCTTGTTGTGATAAATTTCACTATTTCTCAGATGACTGAACATAGACACAGTCACTGGTCAGACCTGAAAGCAGCTTTTTGGCTACCCTTTCCAACACTGTGTGCCCCTCTTTTAGTGAGAGGTACTTAGGGGAGGTAACTTGTGGGAGTTTATAAACCTTTTCCATGTTGAATTTTGGTTCTTTCATTTATTATTTTTTGTAATTAAAAAACATTTTAAGTTTATTTTGACAGAGTACAAGTGGGGGAGGGGCAGAGAGAGAGGGAGAGAGAGAATCCCAAGCAGGCTCCGTACTGTCCGCACAGAGCCCCACGCCGGGCTTGAGCTCACGAACCAGGAGATCATGACCTGAGCTGAAATCAGTAGTCAGTTGCCCGAACTGAGCCACCCAGGCACCCCATGTTTCTTTCATTTAAACAGGAAGTAAATTATCACTCTAGCTCTTAACCCACAGCATGTTGTCATTCATTCCTGTGTTTCATGTTAAAATTGTTGTTTATAGGGGCACTGGGTGGCTCAGTCAGTTAAGGATCCAACTCTTAATTTTGGCTCAGGTCATGATCTCACAGTTCGTGGGTTATCGAGCCCCATGTCTGGGCTCCACGCTGAGCATGGAGTCTGCTGGGATTCTCTCTCTCTCTCTCTCTCTCTCTCTCTCTGTCTCTCTCTCTCTGTCTCTCTCTCTCTCTGCCCCTCTTGCACTCATGCACTCTCACTAAATAAACAAACTTTAACAAAAGAGTAAAAAATAAAAAAGAGTAAAATTGTCATTTATAATTCGTCTTTAAACGCCCATAATATACCTGACCTGTTTATCACATTTATACTTTTATCAGGTGGATCCAACTGGAGAATATGGAAATCTGGTGACTATACAGTCATTTAAAGCAGAATTTCATTTAGCAGGAGGTTTAAATTTACCTAAAATAATCGACTGTTTGGGCTCTGATGGAAAGGAAAGGAGACAGCTTGTCAAGGTGAGACTCCCCTCGAGTGGTGTGGTCCTTACAGGCTTAGTGAGAAAAGTCACAGCACAACTTCCTGCTTGGGTCTTTATTTTTCTTCTCAAAAATTACAAGTGAGGAAAACTTACAAAATATAAATTACATCATTGTCTAGAAGCAGATTGCTTTTCCTAATTTTTTTGTGTCTCTGGAAGGCCATCATTATAAAAGTTGATTGAAATAAAAGAATGCCTTTAACATGCACAGTATGATGAGGTTAACAGCTTGCTTATTCTGGAAAATCTGTTTGGTGATTGTTGCTTATTTTCTTGAATAGTTCAAGTTGAGGGCTCTTGCTTCCCTATCCTGAGACTGGCACTGTGCCAGCTGCTATTAACTGTATGAGGAAGGGGACAGCCTTCCTCCCTGACTCTGCTCCCAAGTCCTGGGGGCCTTGCTGGGAAGGAGTAGAGAGAAGAGTGCTGTGCCTCCAGTGGAGGAACAGAGGGGTTCCAGTTAGCCTGGCTACAGACGCAGCTGAGGGAAGCTTTTTCCTGAATCGGTCTGCCTACCCAGTGTTAGAGCTAATTCTAAATGAAAGAGTAGCGATAGGTCTTAATTATTTTAAGAGACTGTGAGGAGTACAGATGCCCAGATTGATTTGGGGTTTTTTAAAAATTTTTTCAGGGTTTACTTAGTTTTGAGAGACAGAGTGCAAGCAGGGGAGGGGTGGAGAGGGAGACACAGAATCCAAAACACGCTCCAGGCTCCGAGCTGTCAGCACAGAGCCCGATGCAGGGCTCGGACCCACAATCTGTGAGGTCATGACCTGAGCTGAAGTTGGACGCTTAACCGGCTGAGCTACCCAGGCGCTCTGCCCGGATTGATTTCTGAGAGCCCTGTCACTGTCCTGATGTGACCCTCTGTATGGTCCTGTAATAAAGAAAATGGACTGAGCCTCATTATTTGCGTTTGATGTCCTGAAGGGCCGTGATGACCTGAGACAAGACGCCGTCATGCAGCAGGTGTTCCAGATGTGTAACACGTTGCTGCAGAGAAACACCGAGACCAGGAAGAGGAAATTGACTATCTGTACATACAAGGTAAGTACCTCAGGCCTCTGCTCCTTCATCAAGAGCATAGGAAAGAAGCCATTATTCAGACTCGGGGCCGGCCAGTGTTTTCTGGGAAAGTAAACATGTTAGAGTCTGTGTGCCACATAAGGTCTCTGCAGCCTGGTCCCGGGCAGCGTCCACACTGGACGGCGGCTCTGCAGTCCCAGGCCTTCCCCCTTTGGCCGTCTCCCCTGCTTCTCCTCCCCTGCTTGGTCTGTGATGAGGGTCTGTGTCAGGTCACATACAGCACTTGGAAGGCCTGGCTCCTGACCAGATCAGGGAGTCATGTCGAGGTCTAAGAGATACTGGATTAATATCTCCACCCCCAACGCCCAAGCCAAACACAACTGCTTTTCCCCAGCTCAGCGGGACCTTCACCCCGGTCCTCCGTCCATATCCCGGAGGTGCAGTTTCCTTTTTACTTTTAATACTGCTAAAAATTTCAAACATATAGAAAAGTAGATAGGATACTGTAACGAATTCCCTTGTACCATCACCCAGTGATCAGTAGTGGTCAACTCCCGGATAATTTTGTTTCATTTCTTCTTCCACCCATTCCCTCCTCTCTGATGATTATATTTTGAAGCAAAATGTCATATCATTTCATCTGTAAACGTTTATTTCAATGTGTAGTTAGATGTCTCTTTAAAAAGGAAAAGAGAACCACAGTAGTGTCATCCTAGGAGAGTGAGCAGTAATTTCCAAATATCACCAAATATTCAGCCTATTAACCCCGCCCATGTCTCATATCTAACATCTGTTCCATCAGCACTTCCTTACCCGTCCGCTTTCATTCGACCCACTTTTTCCACGTCTGGCAGTCCGCCCTGCACTCACATCTCTTCAGTGGCGTCTGGCTAAGCCCCTACTTCTGGCCTCGGCCCCGCAAAGCTAGTTTTCTCACAACCGCCAGAACGATCTGTTTAAAGAGTCCAAGGCTGAATCAGTATGTCCGTTTCCTGCTCGGAACTCCAGATGACTTCACATTGTCCCTGAAGGAAAGGGATTTGCCTCTCCTGCTCCCTTTCCACCTTTATCTGCCCCTCTCCCACCCTCATCCTCTTCTTCCTCGTGATGGCGGCACCTCCCCTGGGCCCACCTGGTCTTCCTGCTCTCTCTTGTTCACATGTACCGGTTTTGTTTGAGCTCAGGGCTTCCCTGTTCCCCTCTGCCTGGAATTCTCTTCCCTCGGCTCATGCCTCCCTCCCTCATGTCATTCAGGTTCTCTCCGGTCACCTTCTCGTGGAGCCCTTCTCTGACCAGATGTCTCTTACTCACTATTTTCAGTGCCTGTTTCATTCTTTCGTCCTTGTTCTCTGGCATCATTACGTGTCTGTGAGCGCGTATGTTCCATCGCCAGCGTGAAGCTGTTGGACAGCATGGTCCTCGTCTACCTCGCGCGCCACTCTCCTGCATGTGGGCACCAGTGAGCACAGAACAGACCCTCAACACACGTAGTAAATTAAAGACACAAACCGTAAAACAGTACAGTGCAGCCTATTTGAGCACATTCAAGTAAGAACTTTATAGAATCAAATATTCTATGAAGACAAGTGGCCAACTGAGAAAAATGACTTTAAGGATATTATAATAACAAAGAATTGTTGTAATATTAATAACAAGGGATTTATATACAGAACATATAAACAGCTCTTACAAACCAGTTATAAAAAGACTAACATGTCCGTAGGAAAACCGGTAAAGAATACAGACAAGTCACAAGAGGAAAATACTTGAGTGACCAATAAGCCTGCCAAATTTTACTCAGCCTTAACTGGGAATCTGAAAATACAAATTGAAACCACAGTGAGCTACCATTTTACCTGTCTCAGATCGGCACAGTTTATTTATTTATTTATTTTTTAAGTTTGTTTTTGACAGCAAGCGTGGGTTGGGGAGGGGCAGAGAGAGAGGGAGACACAGAATCAGAAGCAGGCAGCAGACTCTGAGCTGTCAGCACAGAGCCCGACGTGGGGCTTGAACTCACAAACCGTGAGATCGTGACCCGGGCCCAGGCTGGATATTTAACCAACTGAGCCACCCGGGTGCCCCAGATTAGCACAATTAAAATAAAAGTCTTAACAGTACTTTGTGTCGGGAAGGTCGTGGAATGAACTCTACTTCTGGGTATATAAATTGGCATAAGCACTCTGGGTAGTTATTTGGCAGTATCTGGTTAACTAAATTAAGATGCACATCCCCTGTGACCCACGTATTAGATTCCCAGGTATGCGCGTACCCGGGAGACACTGAGATACTGTCACCAACCAGTACACTAGGGCATTGTAGCAACACTTCAGGGGAATCTGGACAGAATGTAATCTTAATTAACATGCAGATTGCAGCAAGTGGATAATTATGGTGTACTTCTGCAGTGTATGTTTGTTAAACGATTTAGTTACGTGTACTCACACAACTAATGGTAAAATAGTGTTGAGTGAGAAAAAAACAAATTGCAGGCCCATTCACCGAGTATAATACTCCTTTACTTAAAGCTTACAACTATTTACGCATATATTGCTTTGAAACAAAAATATAGCAGAAAATACCTGAACACGATAAAGTTACTGGTGGCAGACGGCATGGGACCAGTGAGGGGTTCAAAGGGAGCTTCCTCTCTTGCAGCACATAGGAGAAAATCTTTAGATTTGAGAAACCTGATTAGTGGGTAAAAGGATGTTTATATCATTTTCTGTACTTTACGTATCTCTATACGTGTCATAATTTCTAATCTTTGCGGTAAAATTGCTCATTTCATGTTCAGGAATAGATTTCCTCTTGATGTAGCTAACAAGACTACAAAGCAAAAATATATGTACTTCTAATGATCAGAGTATTAAGATTTATATTCAGTATTTTTCAAAGTGACATTCTTTAAATATGTTTGCTATTAAGTAGAAGGAAAGCAGGCAGCTCCCTGCTAAATGGAGCAAACCGTTGGGTCACAGACGATGCAGGAAAGTATAGTTAGCAGGACCGGCCTCAGCGAATCCTGGAGCTTGAGAGAGGAGCAGGCCCTCAGGAGTCCACACGGCGGGCTGGAAAATCGTGTTCTTGGAGTCTAAGTTTATTTTCCTCCAAGGAGTTTTGTCTCCTTTGGACAGGGAAATAGCGGTCCCACCTGAAGAGCTGCTTCGTGCGGACTCTGAGAGTTGAGTGACCGCTGCGTGCCCGGGGATACCTTTGCATAATCAAAATGTATCTAATCTGGGACTCAGGTGGTTCCGCTTTCTCAGCGAAGTGGAGTTCTCGAATGGTGCACGGGAACCGTCCCTATCGGTGAATTTCTTGTTAACAACGAGAATGGCGCTCATAAGCGATACAGGCCGAAGGATTTCAGCGCCCTTCAGTGCCAAAAGAAAATGATGGTGAGTGACACTCAGAAGTACGAATTATTGCAAGATTATTTAATAGCTTATTAAAGCTGGCAGTTACTGAATGTTACTGAGTACAGAATATTTTAATTTCATCGGGTAATGATACTAAGGTTAATGACACGAAGTAAGAGAAAGTGGGCTCACCGGAATGGAAGTTTGTGTGAGTGAAAAATGAAAGTGGTTCAACTATATAAAGTGTCAGCCTTGGTCTGATGAGAGATTTCACATTCAGTGGAATGCTAATTTGCTTCCAGTTTGGGGTGAGCTGATTCAAGCGCTGACTAAAGCCAAAAACAGGTTATGAAGTAATTTTTATATGAAACCGATAGACCTTTAAAGACACGTGCCACAAGACGCCATCTGGCCTGACGGTCATTCAGCCAGTCAGCAACATTTACTGAATGCCCCCTGTCTCCCAGCAACTGTGCTGACACGTCACAGACGTTAGGACTAATCATCATCATATTTCTCCCATTTTAAAACGAGAGGAAGTTCAGAAATGTAACCTGCCCGCGGTCAGTGAGCAGTAAATGGTGGAGCAAGGATGTGACTCTTGTCTGTCCAGCTCTAAAGTCCTTTGCTTTTCCTTTCATTGTGCTGTTCTATAGAGATGGGAGGTGTGTGATAGAGCTCTACGGGCGCTGTCACGGAAGGCTGTCCAGGGCGCCGCGCGGGGCGGGAGGTGGGCTGCTCTGAGACAGACAGGGGTGGGGTCAAATTCTGGAGGGCTTCATGGCGGAGTGGCCTTTGAGCTGAGATTACTGCCCGAGCTGGTGTTCTAAGCAGAAGGAGCACGCGGTCAAAGGGCAAGAGGGGGCACGGAGAGGCAGTTAGAGACTGCTTAGGCCTCGTCTTTGAGGAGGAGGTGTACGTGAGACTTGCAGCAGTAGTTGTCAGAAAATGGAAGGTTCCTTCATGAAATGCCGGGAAATTTGCACATTATCCTGTGGGCAGTAGAGAACCCTCGAGAAGGTGCTGGTACCACATTTGCATTTTAGAGAAACGACTCTGGCAGCACCGTGGGCTACATTTTTGAGAAGCTGACGAGAAGCATGACACAGGGGTCCTGAATTAAGACTAATGGAGGAACGGAGAATGGGGGAACATACCAGAAACAGTAAGGAGGCAGAACTGATGGGATTTGGTTGCTGACTAGAAGTGGGTTTGGGGAAGAGAGTCATTAGAGGCACCCGGTTTTCTGGTGAGGGGGTGGAAGGAGAGAGGAAGTGGCTGAGGTTTGCCGAGGCGGAGACGGGGAAGAGGTTTGGGTTTGGAAGTGCTCCCCGCGCACGTGTTGAGTGAGCCGCTTGGAGAAGCACATTGAGCTGGAGCTTAATAAAGACACGGGGCCAGAGACGCAGGTTCGGTTCGTCAGCATGGAGCGGCGAGTTGGGCCCAATGAACCAGATAAGCTTTGCTTCAGGGAAGGGCGAAGCGCCGTCAGAAGGTCTCGGAGGACACATCCGAAACACGTGAGCTGCTTGGCCGTCCATCAATGACGCTTCCGTTCTTCTTCCTGTTTCCTCTTGACCCTGGTGCCGTGAGGCTAGAGCTGCCTCTGGCTTTTTTGTGTATATGTCCACATAGATTTTAGCACTGAATTAAGAGAAGAACAGCCACTGTTGGTGTCCCCCGAGATTGACACGCGAACCCTAAAGGGATTCTGACGTGGAATTGTTTCCCTGAGCAGACTGGCAGCTGCCGGTGGCGGAGGTGATGCCTCGTTCACCTCTTGGTCGCCTCTGCGTCTGTCGTACTAGGTTCTATCGAGAAACTCCGAGTAGGTGTTGAAAGTAGTTGAACACAGCGTTGAGAAAGTTTTATGTTGGGTCTTTCAAAAGGATGTACAAAAGAAGTCTTTCGAAGAGAAATATAAAACCTTCACGGATATCTGCCAAAATTTTCAACCGGTTTTCCGTTACTTCTGCATGGAAAAATTCTTGGACCCGGCTGTTTGGTTCGAGAAGCGACTGGCTTACACGCGCAGCGTGGCTACTTCTTCTATCGGTAAGCTTCTCACACACTTGGGCAGATGCAGCACTTGTGCTTTCTGAGCTCCAGGGGGGTGGCCGTGGTGGTGGCTGTCAGCTGGGCGATCCTCAACGTGAGATCTCATTTCTTGTTCATCCTGACTCTCAGCTTCTAAGTGCAGCTCCTGCGAGCTTTTGCCCAGAAGGCTTCCTCTCCTCTAAGGAAGAGAGACCAGGCTGGTCATTCCTCTTTGTTGCATAGTGCATATGGTGTATTTTCCCTTCCCTCGATACACTGTTTTCTCACATTTTCTTTGGAAAATCATAAAACCCATAATAACTATATTTAACTTGTCTCCTTTAATTATTGTTGTTCTGTACAGAATCTCTAATATCACACAGTAATTGAATCTGCTTAATAGAATTTTATTTTTGCATTAGAAATCATGGTATATATTTAAATATGCAACAATGCATATTTTGGCTTTGTTTTTTGTTTTGTTTTTTTTTTAATTGGTAAGAGATTGGAATAGCTAGATAGGGCAATTAACAAAATCCTAAACTATGAAAACTCATGTTGAACACCAGAGATTTCTTAATCTATTGATTTTAAAGTAATAAAGACCATTCCTCCATCACTTAGGTACCACACTCCAGGAGGGCAGGGCATGTACGTTTTGAAAAAGTTCTAGGTAATACAAAACCCTCTTCTTTTCCACACTGAGAATCTCTAATCTGATTGAGCTAATTTAGTTTATAAACAAGAAAGTAGAGCCAGTTAATGTGGCTACACATACAAGCCTCCTGACTCCCTCTTCACTGCTTCTGCAGTACCGCACGGTGTTTTTCATTGGATTAAAAGCATTCGTGCATGCCATCATCTACGTTAAAAACAGAAATGCAGTTTTCCCTGGATAGATATCTGATGAAATGAATTAATGATTAATTTGTGTGAAATGTAATTCATCACAGGGGAGAAAGTTTCACTGAGGAATGAAGAATTTACCCATAGGCTTCTCACTTTAAAAGTATACTGAGTAAAATATTCGAATGCCTATAATACTGCTTTGACCTTGCCCCATAATGGGTCTCGACTTTAACCACACTAATTTTGGAAGTATGTACTAATATTTTTAGATGTATGCTTATTTGTAAAGGGAAAGCTTTTTTTTTTTTTTTTTTAAGCACATCATCTAGGATTTGTAAAATGCAGTATAAATGAAAATAGCTGGCAAGACTTGACTTAAAGCACAAAGTGGCAAGTTATATACATATCTGCCTTTAGGCTAAATGTTCTACACTAAAAAGTCATGTGGTGGTGGTATTAGTTGACATTGTGGCTAAATGTGTTCTAGAAATAGATACCAGTGATCTCAGGTTGTTGTTTTTTCTCCCAGTCGGTTACATACTTGGACTTGGTGATAGACACGTACAGAACATCTTGATAAATGAGCAGTCCGCAGAGCTCGTACACATAGATTTAGGTAAGTGGCGAAAGATGAGAAATGCATCTTTATTCTGTTTAACAAATACGGTGTCTTAAGAAATGATGTTTGCCCCCAGCTTATTACAGGGGAGAAGGAGATAGATACACCACAGCAGGAGATGTTTCAGATAGCAGCAGCATGTGCAGGAGGGACTGGCTGACTGCTGGCGTAACGGGTGGTTCTTCTAGAACAGGACGTTTAAGGCAGGTCTTAGAGTGAGCGAGCAAGGATCATCCGGACAGGAGAGAGAGAGAGGGGTGAAGAATGAAGACGAGTTTGCAGGAATGGTGAGACACGAAATATGGCCAAGTGAAGGCCGCATGTCGCTAAGCAGCTGCAGAGGTAGACAAGGGAAAAGAAAAGATTTCACTTAGTGTGGAATTTAAGATTTGTAAAAGGGTGTAGTCTTAGGAAATTACAAATTCTGTAGTAGCCACGTAAGTGGTTTGCCAAGAGAGAGTAAGGCTGATTTCCATTAGAATAGAGGAGATCAAGGGTATTATATGGTTTTCCCCAGAATGCATTTATTACGAAAGAGTAGTGATTGCTGGAAGCACAGGGTGGGCGGGTGGGCGGTGATAGGCCGTGGGAGGATGTGGGTGGCTATAAAAGGGCCAGTACGAGGGATCCTTGTGGTGATGGAAATACTCTGTGTCTTGATTTGATCAATGTCAGTATCCTGGTTGTGATACTGTACTATATAGTTTTGTGAGCTGTTCCATTGGGGGAAAGTGGATAAAAGGTATATGAGAAATTTTGTATTTTGTGTATTGTATCTTACAACTGAATATGAATCTATAGCTGTCTCAGAATAAAAACTTTAGGGGTGCCTGGGTGGCTCAGTCGGTTAAGCATCTGACTTCAGCTCAGGTCAGGATCTCACAGTCTGTGAGTTCGAGCCCTGTGTCAGGCTCTGTGCTGACAGCTCAGAGCCTGGAGCCTGCTTCAGGTTCTGTGTTTCCCTCTCTCTCTGCCCCTCCCCAGCTCGCACGCTCTCTCTCTCTCTCAAAAATAAATAAAACATTAAAAAATTAAAAAAAAAAAAAAAAGTTGTACACTTAACCGATTGAGCCACCCAGGTCCCCCTGTGTATATTTAAATAAAGAAATATAAATTAAGATTACATACATAGTATGTTTTGCATTTTAAATCTTATCCATCATTATTTCATTTAAAAAAAAAATCACTGTTTAATCTGGAACTTCTCTAATGTCTAGAGTAGTTACACTTTTTCAACCTGAGGTGCACCTCCTAGGCAAGCAGAGCAGAAAAAGAATAAACCACTGTGGGTTCTGGTGCTCCGGATTGTCGGTGACAGATTATTTGGGGAATATGCACAGCTCACGTGCCACACGGGAGGAGGGAAGCTCCTAACGCTGCTGTACTGTTGACTTTAGGAGTCGCTTTTGAACAGGGTAAAATCCTGCCTACTCCTGAGACGGTTCCTTTCAGACTCACCAGAGATATTGTGGATGGGATGGGCATTACTGGTGTTGAAGGGGTCTTCAGAAGGTGTGTATTTATTTCTTTTTCTCCCCAGTTGTATTAAACAATAACTGACATCCATCACTGTAGAAGTCTAAGGCACACGGCATGATGGTTTGATTTATATATATATATATATATAGAATGATCACAGCAGCTTCGGCTAACATCCATCATCCCATACCAATACTATAAAAAGCGAAGAAGAACAGAAAAAGACAAAAAAAGTTTGTGATGACTCTTAAGATTCCCTCTCCTAACAACTTCCTTACGTATCACATAGCTGTGTTCGAGGGAGAACCAGAGTGTTAACTGGTGTCCTCCTGTCGTACTTGCCGTGTCCAGTACTTGTCTCCTACCTGGGAGTTTGTACCTTTCGCCACCTTCCTCCCCGTCCCCTCCCCCACCTACCACCTCTGGTGACCACCGGCCTGTTTTTTGGGTTTTTTTTGAGAGAAACAGAATTTTACTTATAATCCCTTAACATTAAACATAATCGGGTTTTTTTTTTTTAAGTTTTTATTTAATTCTAGTTTTGGTGTCAAAATTATTTGGATGATTGATTTCTGTAGATTATAGAATTCACTGCTAAATTATGTTCCAGTGCTTTATTGGTAGAAAGGAGAAACCCGAGATAGAAAGAGTCATAGTTTTCCCTTCCTTCTGACCATCCGGGACCTAACCTCACAGGACATATTAACCTCCTTCCTAGCCCCCTCTGGAAGCAGTTGCCTCCACCTTTAATGCCCCTGTCCCAGCGAACTCTCTTGTTATTGCCCAGAACTCCGTTGGGCGCTCATTGTCGGGCCTATAACCTGTGCTGAAGGAGTGTCTGATGTACCAGTTCCTGCTGAGAGCACGTCGCAGTTCCCCATAGTTTTCCCAGCATTGGGCCGTGTACTCCGCTTTTAAAAGAGTAGATTTAGTTAAAATGAGCTAAAAATTACCACAATAATCAAGGACAGAGAAATGTTTCATAGTAGTACTGTGTTATCCTTATAATGCTTAGCTTACGTTCACCTACATACTTCTGTTCCTTTCAAAAACATTTACTGAAAACAGTCTGCCCAGTACTCTGCTCTTTGAGATACTAATTTGGGAATTATTAACAAGAATAGTCTCAGCACGGTATATGTGAATGTACATAGATGAAGGTATGTTGGAAACAGTGTTGTGTAACAAAATCCCTATTTATGACGTGTTTGTAGATGCTGTGAGAAAACCATGGAGGTTATGAGAAGCTCTCAGGAAACCCTGTTGACCATCGTGGAGGTAAGGCGTATTATAAGGGAATCTCTGTTGAGAGACTGTGGGTCTTGTTAGAAGGTGACTGGTTTGAGGGTCGGTGCTTCATTTTCATGTGGTGGGAAGCTGCCGGGCAGCAGGAGGGGGGTGGGCGCATAAATCAGTAAGTCATGGTTTAGAAACGCCTCCAGTCCTCTCAAATTTCTGGGCATTTTACAGCAGTATAAGTAATCTGTAGTCTTCGATTCATAAATCAGCACTTTGATGTCGTAGGTCTCTCCTGTGGCATTACTTGCTTTCAGAATGGTTTCCGTTGGAGTTTTAAGAGAAACCAGGAAGTCGTATCTCCTTTTCCCTGCCCAGGTTCAGAACCATTGAGTCACTGACTCATGTTGATCAGGCAGAAAAGGAAGGAAGGAAAGCAGATTTGCAGGGCCTGTGACACCAGCTCTACCCAGGACGAAATTGGGTACCTGGAGCAGGCACTCACCACGCTGGCGAGAAGGCTGTGTGGAGCAGGAGGTAGTAGGGTCTCCTCCTCAAGGCACCGTGGGGGCCGGAGCACAGGCGAGCCTCCCTCCCGTAGAGTCTTCGGCTTTTATTCCGTTACCCGGTGGTGCCGGACCGGCTGTGCTCTAGGATCACCTGCACGCCTTTTAAAAAAATGTTGAGGCTGACCATACGCAAACCATACTTCTGGGGACAGGGCAGGAACATTTGTGGTTTTTCAGAGCTATCAGCCTGTACTGGGTCGAGGCCGGGGATGCCGCTGAGCTTCCTTCAGTGCACAGGACACCCCCACAACAAAGCGTTCAGCCCGATCGTGTCAGGAATGCCGAGATTGAGAAACCCTGTTCTAGCTTAATCAGGCTGTGTCCCTTTATTGTGTTCCATTCGGATAGTAAGACTAAAGTCAGTTTTTGAAATACTCTGGTTCCTCCTTGATTTCAGAGTTGGCAACTGTGACTCCAGCAGAAGCCCTAGAGTTTGAAATAATTTATGTTTCTTCAACCCAAGAAGAACATACGGGCTTTTTATGATAGTAGAAGCCTCCATTTCTTTTGGTCGATTAATAAAATGTACCTCCCTATGGGTTCAAACTTAAGCAACCATCCACTTCAGATAGACTGCTATATGAAAATGTTATATATAAGCCTAATGGTCACCACAAATCAAAAAATACTAATAGATATGCAAAGAATAGAGAGAAAAGAATCCAATTATAATTACTAAAGAAAGTCAGCAAACCATGAAAGAGCAGGAGAAGGATCAGAGAAAAACCACAAAAACAACAGAAAACAAATAACAAAATAGCAATAATTACATATCTGTCAGTAATTACTTTGAACATAAATGGACTAAATGCTCCAATCAAAAGACACAGGGTGACAGAGTAGATTTAAAAAAAAACAAAAAAAAGACCCATCTATATGTTACCTACAAGAAACTCATTTCAGACCTAAAGACAGACACAAGCAGACTGAAAGTGAGGGGGTGCAGAAACATTTATCACGCAAATGGATGTCAGGACAAAGCAGAAGTAGCAATGCTTCTATCGGACAAAATGGCCTCTGAAACAAAGACTGTAAGAACAGACCAAGAAGGACACCATATAATACTAAAGGGGACAGTCCAACAAGAAGATACAATGATTGTAAGCATGCACATAACAGGGGAGCACCAAAATACGTAAAACGGTTAATGACAAACATAAAGGAACTAATCAACAGTAATACAATAACAGAAGGAGACTTTCAACATCCCATTCACACTGATTATCCAAACAGAAAATCAACAAGGAAGTAGTGGCTTTGAATGACCGACTGGACCAGATGGATTTAACCGATATATTCAAAAATTCCATCTGTTTTAGGATGGAATTACACATCCTCTTCAAGTGCACATGGGACATTCTCCAGAACAGATCATATATTAGGCCACAAAACAAGTCTCAAGAAATTAAAAAAGACTGAAGTCATACCATCCATCTTTTCTGGCCTAGGATACTAGAAGTCAATCCACCCACCCACCCCCAAATCTGGAAGGACCACAAATACATGGACATTAAGTAACTTAGGAATGAACGGGTCAACCAAGAGATCAAAGAAACAAAAGAAAACACAATGGTCCAAAATCTTTGGGATGCAGCAAAGGCAGTTCTAAGAGGGAAGTATAAAGCAATACTCAAATACCTCAAAATCTCAAACAACCTAAATTTGCATCTGAAGGAGCTAGAAAAAAACACCAAACAAAACCTAAAACCAGCAGAGGAAAGGAAATAAAGATTAGAGCAGAAATAAATGATAATAGCAACTAAAAAAAACAAGAGAACAGATCAATGAAACCAGGATCTTTAAAAAGATCAATAAAATGGATAAACCTCTAGCCAGACTCATTAAAAAAAAAAAAAAAAGGGCTCAAACAAGATCACAAATGAAAGAGGAGAAATAACCAACACTACAGAAATACAAACAATTGGGGGCACCTGGGTGGCTGAGCTGGTTGAGCATCCGACTCTATTTCAGCTCAGGTCTTGATCTCAGGGTTTTGAGTTGAAGCCCCACGATGGGCTCATGCTGCACATGAAGCCTACTTTAAAAAAAAAAAAAAAGACAAAGAATTATAAGAGAATTATTATGAAAAACTATTAGACAAATTAGACAACCTGGAAGAAATGGATAAATTCCTAGGAACATAACCTACCAAAACTGAAGCAGGAAGAAATTTAAAAATTGGACAGACTGATTACCGGCAATGAAATTGTTGGGATTTTTTGATCATCGACTCAAACAGAAGTCTAGTACCAGACAGCTTCACCGACAATTTCAACCAAACATTTAAAAAGAATGTTAATTTAAAGAAGAATTAATACCTGTTCTGTTCAAACTATTCCAAAAAATAGAAGAGGAAGGAAAACTTCCGGATTCATTCAATGAGGCCAGTATCACCCTGATGAAGACACCATAAAAAGAACTACAGGCCAGTATCTCTGACAAACAGATGTAGATGTAGGTTCGGTATTCGCAAATCAATCAACATGATGCCTCACATCGATAAAAGACAAAAACCACATGATAATTTTAGTTGGCACAGAAAAAAGCATTTGACACGGTACAACATCCATTCATTATAAAAGCCCTCAATAAAGCAGGTGTAGAGGGAACATACCTCAACATAATAAAGGCCTTATGTGAAAAACCCACAGGAAACAACATATTCAATAGTGAGAAACTGAGAGCTTTCCCCCTAATAAGATCAGGAACAAGATGAGGATGGCCCCTCTCACCACTTTTATTCGACACAGCAGTAGAAGTCCTAGCCATGGCAGTCAGACAACAACAAGAAAGAAAAGACATTCACATTGGTAAGGAAGAAGTAAAACTCAGTATTTGCTGGTGACATGGTACCAAAAAAGATAATAACCCTAAAATATTCCTCCAGAAATGACTAGAACTGATCAATGAATTCATTAAAGACACAGTATATAGAATCAATGTGCAGAAATCTGTTGCATTTCTATACACTAATAAGGAAGCAGCAGAAAGTGAAATTAAGAAAACAATCCCATTTGTAATTGTATCAAAAATAAGACACCTAGGAATTAGCCTAACCAAAGAGGTGAAAGAGCTGTACTCTGGAAGCTATAAAACACTGATGAAAGAAATGAAGATGACACAAGGAAAGAAGAAGACATTCCATGCTTATGTATGAGAACAGATACTGTTAAAATGTCTATATTGCCCAAGGCAATCTACACATTTAATAAATCACCAGCATTTTTCACAGAGCTAGAAGAAACAGTCCTAAAATTCGTATGGAACCACAAAAGACCCCAAATAGCCAAAGCAGTCTTAGAAAGGCAGAGCTGGAGGCATCACAATTCCAGGCTTGGAAGTTCCATTACAGAGCAGTAGTAATCAAAACAGTATGGTACTGGCACAACAGTAGACACATAGGTCAATGGAACAGAATAGAAAACCCAGACATAAATCCACAATTATATGGTAATTAATCTTTGACAAAGTCGGAAAGGATATAAAACGGGTAAAAGAATGTCTCTCCAACAAATGGTGTTGGGAAAACGGGACAGCAATATGCGAAAGAAAGAAACGGGACCCCTTTTCTTACACCATACACAAAACAAATTCAAAATGGGTTAAAAACCTGTGAGACCTGAAACCATAAAAAAAAATCCTAGAAGAGAACACAGGCAGTAACTCCTTTGACAATTGCCATAGCAACTTTTTTTCTAGATACGTCTCCTGAGGCAAGGAAAACAAATGTAAAAATAATAAACTGTTGGGACTTTGTCAAAGTAAAAGCTCCTGCAAAGTGAAGGAAACAATCAACAAAACTAAAAGGCAACCTACTAAATGGGAGAAGATGTTTGTAAATGACATATCTGATAAAGGGTTAGTATCTAAAATATATAAAGAGCTGATAAAACTCAATACCCAAAAACCAAATAATCCAATTAAAAAATGGACAGAAGACACGAATAGACATTTTCCCAAAGAAGACATCCAGATGGCTAACAGACACACGAGAAGATGCTCAACATCACTCATGATTAGGGAAATGCAAATCAGAACCCCAATAAAATATCACCTCTCCCCTGTCAGAATGGTAAAATCACCAGTAGATGTTGGCAAGGATGCAGAGAAAGGGGGAACCCTCTTGCACCTTTGGTGGGAATGCAAACTGGTACAGCCACTCTGGAAAACAGTATGGAGTTTCCTCAAAAAGTTAAAACTAGAGCCACCCTATGATCCAGTAGTTGCACTACTGGGTATTTACCTTAAAAAACGCACTAATTCACAGGGATACATGCGCCCCTATGTTTACAGCAGCATTATTTACAATAGCCAGATTATGGAAACAGCCCACACATCCATCAGTAGATGAATGAATAAAGAAGTGATGTATATATACAGTGGAATAATACGTGGCTATAAAAAAATAAAATTTTGCCATTTGCAATAACATGGATGGAGCTAGAGTGTATATTCTAAGGAAAATTATTCAGAGAAAGACAAATACCATATGGAATTTAGGAAACAAATGAGCAAAGGGGGAAAAAAAAGAAACAGGCAAACCAAGAAATAGACTCTTAAGTATAGAGTCACCAGAGGGGAGGTGGTGGTCCCTCTGATGGTCACCAGAGGGGAGGTGAGTGGGTGGGGGAATGGGGAAGTACGTGATGGGGATTAATGAGAACCCTTGTGATGAGCAAAGGGTGATGTATACAAGTATTGAATTACTGTATCCTACACCTGAAACTAATATTACACTGTGTTTTAACTATACTGGAATTGTAAAAAATGTACCTCCCTTGTGTGGGTGAATCTGGTTTGGATGCCTCAGCTTAGAGCATGTCAATGCCCAACTTAATGTCACACAGGAATCCTCGAACTTGCAGACAAACCACATATGTTCAGGGTCGGTGCCCCTATGGTTTTTAATGGCTCTGGGGGTTGCTTAAAAGCATGAAATGGATGAGCCAATTTTGGTACTGCTGAATCAGTACCTGTCTTGGAATTGAACATGTAACACTAAAGGCAATTTATAGTTGCAGCCCACAGAACTGAAGCAGCAAAAAAATGGTACAGTTCTGTAGTCATCATCCCTGGAAATGAGTTTGCACATATTAAGACCTATGCGGTAAGCATTTTTGCTAAGGAGTATTAAAAAAAAAAAAAAAAAAAAAAAAGCCTGCTTATAAACAGCGGGGCAGTTAGCTGTTCTACATCGCCCAGGTCAAAAATCTCTCATGACCTCATTTACTAAAATTTAAGACCTAAAGTCCCTTGCTCTGGCCATGCCAGTTCTGGTTTTCAAATTCTACTACATGCATCTGTCTCCACACTGCACTAGACCTTTGGTTTTGAGGAGTTTTCAATAAAGTATACCCTTTCTTTTCTCCAAATTTGAAACTTATGGAGAGAAAAGGAAAAAGCCTTAAGAATAAGGTAGAAATCAAAATGTTCGGGTTAGTACAGATAAAATCATTGGAGACGTGGCTAGAGGTGAAGCCCAGACAGGCTGGCCGGTCCTGTCCAACTCCCACACCTGACCTCTGCCTGGGTCCAGCCCGAGGGGAGCTGGGGTGGGCAGAGCAGGTGCCCTTGCTCAGGACCATAGCAGTGAGGAGGAGAGAGGAGGAGGAGAGTGACTAGTCCTTATCTCTTGACTAGAGCAGTTTCCGGGTGGGGGGAGGTCGGCACCCCCACACAAGAAGAATGGTTTGGGGGGGTGAGAAGCCCGGAGCGTCGTGCTCGCGTGGTCTCCTCCACAAGGAGGTGGGGGCTGCCTGCCACAGGCTGGCCCATTCCACCCCCCTCCATCCTCCCGCCTAGCATTTGACCTCCGTTACCTTTATCACGCGGGTTCTTCTGTGTCTAAGTACACGTCCAGGCGCACATTGTTCTTCTCCCTGCCTAGGTCCTCCTGTACGATCCCCTCTTTGACTGGACCATGAATCCTTTGAAAGCTCTGTATTTACAGCAGAGGCCGGAGGACGACGCGGAGCTCCAGTCCACTCCCAGTGCGGACGACCAGGAGTGCAGACGCGGTCTCGGGTGAGCCCTGCTGTCGCCTGCTCAGACCCTCCTCTTCCCAAGGCCCTTTAACCCGCTCCGCCTCATGCAGCCTTTGTGTTTGTCCTTAGTGACATCGACCAGAGTTTGAACAAAGTGGCCGAACGCGTCCTGATGCGGCTCCAAGAGAAACTGAAAGGGGTGGAGGAGGGAACCGTGCTCAGCGTCGGGGGGCAGGTGAATCTGCTCATACAGCAGGCCATGGACCCCAAGAACCTCAGCCGGCTCTTCCCGGGATGGAAAGCGTGGGTGTGAGGCGGCATGTGCCTCGCCCTGCGGTTCAGCCCTTCGAAATGACATCGCGGCCTTCATTTTTAACGCAGCCGGCATACTTGGAATAGGCGTTAACGTACAACCGAATGAACTGTGTACTGTGCCTTTAAAAAGTGTTTAGTACTTGCCTTGGTCACCAGAAGATGCCTCGACCGTCTCCACGAAAATCTCTTCTCTCACATTTTAGAAGTGTCGTTCATGCTGTACTTCTGGGCTGAGCGTGTATTTCTTCTTCCCGAGTACATACTTGTGTTGTTCGCAGTATAACCACTGACTTCTGCTTCAGCTTAAGGGCAGGAACATAACTGACAGTGAATTAAAGGAAATAAACTGCTAGGTTTGAGGTAGCTTTTAATTAAAACTTGTTTCTCAGGTATTATGTATGAATAAGTTATCTGATGTTTATAAAAGGAAAAAAACTTTTACAATTGTAACCGTTTATATATCATAGTAAAGCTACAATAAAATTAAGCAATGTTGAGGGGCACCTGGGTGGCTCAGTTGGTTAAGCGTTGACTTCCGCTCAGGCTGTGATCTCACAGTTTGTGGGTTTGAGCTCAGTGTTGGGCTTTGTGCTGACAGCTCAGAGCATAGAGTTGGCTTCAGATTCTCTGTCTCCCTCTCTGCCCTTCGCCCATTTGCGTGCACGCTCTCTCTCTCAAAAATAAGTAAATTGAAAAAAAATATAATCAACGTTAAAAGCAAATTAGTACTTAAGAAACATATTTGGGTTTTCAGTGGGAAGATCACTCAGCGTTACTAGATTGTGAAGTTGTTACATTATGGAGAACAGATTTCAAAGACACGGTATCGTTTCTATTTTTTAAAATGTATACTGGCCCTTCTCATTCTATTCTCTTCATCTTTGAAACCCTTCTGTGCTCTTTTCTCTTTCTCTGATGACTTGAATCCCTTTTCTAGTTTATGAATTCTCTTGTTAGCTATGCATAATCTTTTTAGACCATTCATCAGGTTTCTTTTTTCAAGAATAATTTTTCATTCTTAGCTCTGAATCATTCGTTAGATCTGTTACTTGTTTTGTAACGTCCACTTGTTTTTAACTTTTCTGTTCTTTTTCTGTCACTAAGCATTTCACACATCCCCATTTTATAGTCTCTCTAATAGCTCTACATTAATCACATTCCTGCGCTTGTGTCTGTTGAATCTCGTATGTGGCGGACTGTTGATTCGTGTGTCTTGTGATTTTGTAAGGTGAGCTTCAGCTGGGTTTTCTCTGTGGGAATCTTGAGTGACCAGGGTTAAGAACAGTTCCTTCCAGATTAGGTTTCTGGAGAACTCATCTTGAAATGATCATTTTGCATTTCAAATTACCAACTTAATCTTGACATATCTTTGTCTTATACACTGCCTACATGAATAATTTGGTATATATAGGAAGTTTTATTACTGTAGTGAATCAAGGGAATGTAGTAAACTTACATCTTTATGAAAGCCTTGGAATCTTCTTAGATGGAATAAGAGATTATGAGCTAGATGACAGTATAGGTAAATGAACTGTGGCTAATTCTTGCTAGTTGATGCATACAAAGAGCTTTGAATGACATTAATCTACGCTTCGGCCTCGAGGTGCCTTGAGGTATGCTGTAAGTTTTCTGTCCTGTTGCACATATTCTTACTATAATGGCTTTGTCCAGTCTGCCAAATTTGCAGATAACAAATGTAGGAGGAAGAGTTAATTCACAGGTGGTAGAATTAAGCTTCTCAAAGATTCCGACAGGAACACTGTCTGGAAATGAATTTTTTGTTCATTTGTTGCATGCTGAGTACCGGAAATATATGCAGCATCTCTTGGAAGATTAGTGATTTTATCCCAGTTTACATCTGGAGAAAGTGAAGTTGAGAGAAAGTAAAAGTAACCTGTCCACGACCGGAATATAGTACAGTGAAGGTACAAGTGTAAATGGACAGTCTCTAACTTTAGAAGCTTTCAAGTAAGAAGAATCTAGGCGTCACCAATTGCTCAATGAAAGCCAATAGAAAGGCTAATAGATTGTAGACTGAACACTCGTGTCTAGATTAAAGGAGAGAAAGCGCTGCCTCATTCTGTGGTCAGTCCCGCTCTCCTTACAGTATATACTTAAAATATATGCACTTAGAAATTCGGTATGAAGGAAATAGGAAAAGCTGTGGATTTCTTAATTACAGTAGGCAATTCTTTAAAAAAGTAGAAAGCTAGTATACTCACTTGAAATCTAGAAATATATGCCACTTCAAGTATTTTAATTGCACTTTAATGAAATTATATATTTTCCGTAGATCGATTTTAGTACCATTGAATGTATTTCTTAAAGCCTGTTGCACTGTTCCCTGTTTTTGAATAAAATTTTCTAAAAGGAAATACATGCTAGGACTCATTTATTTTATTCAGATGTTTGTCTTGTGTGCCAGGCATGGTGCTAGTTCCCGGGAGACAACGGTGAGCAAGAGGCGGGCACAGTGGACCCTTAAAGAGCCTGGGGTCTGGCGCAGACAGGCTGCTTGTACGCAGGTCAGCTGGGGAGCCAGCTACCCAGATCCGGTCCGGTGCCCTGCACTCAGTCCTTGCGGGGACCTCTAGCCCTACCCCTGGCCCCAGCAGCGGTCTACGGTTTTATTCCTGGGAGGGGTCTCTGAGCTGTAAAATCTCAGGCCCGTACATACCCTAATACCTGAATCTAACACTTAACACCTAGCTCAGATCCTAAAAGTAACCTAACTGTAGATGTGAAAAGAGTGGCTTCCTGAATATGCTATGAGAAAAGCGGCCTAGTTATCCTGGAGAAGACCCCAAACATTTAGGTATTGGTAGTATTTCGGAAAATGGTTGTGACAGTAGACATAAAAAGAGAAGGACCGACTGAATACGTATTTAGAGTATTTTGAGCCGCCGATCCCTCCTTGCCTCAGCTCAGTGGATGGCTGCTATGTCTATTCTCACCCGGGCAGAAATCTGGGGTTTTAGTCTCTTGAGTGGTCTGTGAACCACAGGATAACCAGGTACACACCTAATCCCTAACCCTAACCCATAACCATAACTATAACCCTAACCCTCTGTAGTCTCTAAACTGCAAAATACCACACACATAAACTAACCCTAACCCTCTAACCCTAGAGCTGAGAAGAAAAAGAAAAAAAATAAGTTCTAGAAGCACAATATCTCCTAAGCCTCTAACCCTAGAGCTGAGAAAAAAAGAAAAGAAAAAGAGAAGTTCTAGAAGCAAAATATCTCCTCCAACTGACAATTTTGAAACCAGATTCTGAGTAGGGTTGTTAACTTTGCTAGTAGATTTTAATGTTAGGTTATTTGAAAACCACCCCAAAATGTTTCCTGGTGGTATCTGTAGTGTTTGAATATTCACTGTAGACTTACAAATCTTTGTAAATATTGCTGAACTTAATATTACAAAAATTTTTTTAGTGTTTATTTTTGAGAGCACAAGCAGGGGAGGGGCAGAGAGGGAGACAGAGAATCAATCTGAAGCAGGCTCTACATTATCAGCACAAAGCCCAGTGCGGGTTTTGAACCAACAAATTGCAAGATCATGACCTGAGCTGAAGTCGGACACTCAACCGACTGAGCCACCCACACACTCTAAACTTAGTATTTTTAAAGATCTTTCTTTTAGATATTCATGATTATAAAAGTTGGAAATACTCTGAAAGTCATTGCAGTGTAAACCAACTTGGAAAATGGATCTCCTACCTCTCAAACATATTCATGGCATGGAAAGGATAAAATAACAATGAAAATAATCCTGATGAATCAATGCCTTCAACTTCTAAGGAAGTAATGACACCAGTGCTACAGAAACGCTCCTGATATTAGTAAGAGCCCTTTTATGAGTCCTGTATCGCCCTTATATCAACAATTACAAGAGTTACAAGAAAATTGAAGACCAATATCATGAACATGATACAAATATTAGTGAATCAACTCCATCAATTAAAAAAGTATATCATGACCAAATGACATTATTCCAGAAATACCAGGTTGGCTTAATATTTGCTGTCAGTTTAATAAACTAACAAAGAAAAACCATATCATGTCAGATGCAGAAAAGGCATGTGACAAAATTCAACATTCATGATAAAAACTCATCAAACTAGGGATAAAAGGAACATTTTCAACTTGATAAAGGAGAACTATTAAAAACTCACAGCTCGGGGCGCCTGGGTGGCTCAGTCGGTTAAGCGTCCGACTTCGGCTCAGGTCATGATCTCACGGTCCGTGGGTTCGAGCCCCGCGTCGGGCTCTGTGCTGACAGCTCAGAGCCTGGAGCCTGTTTCAGATTCTGTGTCTCCTCTCTGTGACCCTCCCCCGTTCATGCTCTGTCTCTCTCTGTCTCAAAAATAAATAAAACGTAAAAAAAAAAAAAATTAAAAAAAAAACAAAACAAAACCTCACAGCTCATTGGGGCGCCTGGGTGGCTCAGTCGGTTAAGCATCCGACTTCGGCTCAGGTCACGATCTCACGGTTTGTGGGTTCGAGCCCTGCATCAGGCTCTGTGCTGACAGCTCAGAGCCTGGAGCCTGCTTCACATTCTGTGTCTCCCTCGCTCTCTGCCCCTCCCCCACTCATGCTCTGTCTCCCTCTGTCTCAAAAATAAACATTAAAAAAATAAAAACAAAAACAAACCCCTCACAGCTCACTTCATACTTAATGGTCAAAGACTAAATGTTTTCCCCCTAAGATGAGGAACAAAGCAAGGATGCCACTCTTACCAGTTCTATTCAACACTGTACTGGAGTTTCTACCCATGCAATAGAGCAAAGAAACAGAAAGAAAAGACATACAATTTGAAAAGGAAGTACAATTATCTTCCATTTGCATATGACGTGATCGTCTATGTAGAAAATCCTCAGGATTCTGTATATTAAAAAGCGCCCCTATGTTCTAGAACTAGTGAGTTTAACAAGATCAAATAATAAAGGCCAATACACAAAACGTCAACAATATTTCTGTGTATCAGTGTCAAAGTGTCCAGACTAGGCCCAAGATGGAGTCACTTTTTCTAAGTCCCATATCAGCAAACCAAAACTTAACTGAGTTTCTATGCTCAGCTCTCCCAGAAAAAGAAGGCCCAAGCCAACCAACTGGCACTTCCCTGCTCAGCAGAAGTTTCTTAACCAAGCTCCAAGACTTCCCTTTACTCCATTTAAAGTAATCTTACTTTGGGGCGCCTGGGTGGCTCAGTCGATAAATCGTCCGACTTCAGCTCAGGTCATGATCTCACAGTCTGTGAGTTTGAGCCCCACGTCAGGCTCTGTGCTGACAACTCAGAGCCTGGAGCCTGCTTTGGATTCTGTGTCTCCCTGTCTTTCTGCCCCTCCCCTGCTCATGCTCTATCTCTCTCTGTCTCAAAAATAAATAAAAACATTAAAAAATCAAAAAATAAATAAAGTAATCTTACTTTAACCAGTTAAATGCCCAACTTCCTGTTCATTTTAGTCTGTGAAACCCTCTTGCTTTAAGAAGCTCCTTTTGGTTTTCTAGACTGGATTCTTCCCAAATCATGAATTGCTAAATGATAGTCAATTACATCCAGAAATTATGTATCTGTGAAATTTTCCTTTATCACCAGTAATGAACAGTTTAAAATTGAAATTAAAAAATACCATCAAAAAGATGAAATAGTTGGGCATAAGTTCAATAAAATATGTTAGGTGCCTGGACACTGAAATTTATAAAACATTAATGAGGAAAGCAAAGGCCTAAATATACAGAGGGATGTACTATGTTCATGGATTGGGAGACTCCATATTGTTAAGATAGCAATTCTCCCCAAATTGATACACAGAATCAATGCAATCCAATCTAAATGCAGGCTTTTTTCTTTTTTTTCCTTTTGTAACTTGACAATTGGATTATAAAATCCAAATGGAAATGCAAAGGAATTTGAATAAGCCAAAACAATTTGGAAAGCAAATACAAGTTTGAAAGACATACACTAAAGCCACAGAAACAAATACAAGGTGGTACTGTCATAAAGATAAGACATACAGATCAATGGAGCAGGATAAGGAATCTAGAAATAGACCCTTATATATGGTAACTGATTTTCAGCAAAGGCTCCAAGGTAGCTTAATAGGGAAAAGACAGTGTTTGCGAAAACAACAATAACAACAACAACAAAACATATCTATATGCAAAAACCCCCACAAATCTCAAATCTTCTCTCCTACTATATATAATAACTAACTTGAACTAGATGATATACCTCAATGTGAGAGCTAAAGTTATAAAATTTATATAAGAATTCCTTTGTGACTTGGTTTAAGCAAAGATTTTGTACATAACACATTAAAACACTGGCCAGAAAAGAAAAAAAAAAAAATGATAACCTGGACTTTATTAAAATGACAACATTTTTCTCCTTAAAAGACATTAATAAAAACTGCCAAGCCTTGCAAAATAGTATCAGGTAAAGAATTTGTTTTTAGAGCACACCTTAAAAAAATATTTTAACACAATAAGGAAATGAACGATCTAATTTAAAAATGGCAAAAGATTTTACAAGACACCTCAACAAGAAGATATCCAAATGGCAAATAGGCACATTAAAGAACCTCCCATCCTAAGTCATAGAGAAATGCAAACTAAAATCACAATGAGATGCCATTCACTATACATCCACTAGACCAGTTAAAACATGTTACAACACTAAGAGACAAAGCACAAGTGGCCAAGTCAAATGTGTTCACTGCTGGTGGGAATACAAAACGGTACAGCCACTTTAAAAAACAGATTCTTGAGTTCAACTGAGGGAAAATGTCAGAGTAGGAGGGTCTGGACTCACCTTGTCCCATAGACACACCAAGGTAACAACTCCACGTGTTGTAACAAACTCTGAAAACGGACTGCAGCCTGGCAGAACAGGTCTATCACAGCTCGTCCTCCACAGAAGCCCACACCAGAAAAGGAAGGTGGGGTGGAGACAGTGTTGGGAACCCCTTTACCACTCCACACCCCCACCCCAAGCAACTGACCAAAACCAGGAGGGGCATCACCAGCAGGAAGAAGCGGGAGGATCAGACCCCACACTGGGAGACACCACCCCCCCCCAGACCCCCACAACGGGAACAGGCAATAAGGAAGAGGAGTTCCCATGAAAACTAGCTTTGAGAGCAAGTGGGGCTTAACTCCAGGAAGTTTAAAAATCAGGGCATCTTAACTTCATAAGTTTTAATTATCAGCAGGTTTTACTCCAGGAGAGTGTGAAGGCAATAGGCAATGGAGTCCTCAGCCTTGAAGAGCCGGCATGCTAAATAGCTCTGCCCAAGGCACAGCACAGGAGAAGCAGTGTGAAAAGTGCCTGCGGTATACGTGCCAGGGGGCAGGGATCTGTAGGGGATTTCTCCAGGAGTGAAAGTGCTCGAGGCATCAGTTTTCTTCCCCTGCCCCAGCCTGGAGAGCCAGAAGCTTGAAGGAGCCAATGCTAACACATTCCATCCACCTGGCTGGCAGAGCAGGCCCTCCCCCTCTGGTCCCCTACAGACCCACCCACCCTACCTCTGCCCCACCACGCGCAGGCAGCCCGGGCCAGGACCAGCACCACTCCCAAGTGACTCCCACCCTGGGGAGTGAGGGAGATAACCACCCACATCGCGCGCCCCCCATTACCGCAGTCGGGCCCTTTAGCTGGCTGTGCGGGGAGCGAGCCCCGACGTCCGGTGCACCTGCAGCCGTGGCAGCGAGGCTGACTGCAGACGGCCAGGCTCACTGCCCGACCTGCCCACCAGGAAGCCTGCGGCAGTCACGGCTGGGCTCCCAACAGTGTGGGGAACAAACACTGCTCGGTCTACCCACTGCAGGCAGAGCGGGTCACTGCCTCAGGCTGGGCTGGAGGCGACGGCGCCCCAGCCACAACAGGAAGATGCCTGCAGCCCACACAGGGGAGCCCCCGGAGCACCTCATTCTGGTGGCTACGGGGGTCTGTGCCCAAGGGCACCACAGGACCTCTTCTACATAAAGCTACTACCTCCAAGCCCAGGGGACAGAGCTGACCTACCTAACACATGGAAACAAACACAGACACAAAACGAGGAGGCAGAGGAATAGGCCCCAGATTAAAAAGCGACAAACAATCACAGTAAAACAGCTAAATGAAACAGAGATAAGCAATATACTTGATAAGGAATTAAAAGTAATGGTCATAAAGATACTCCACGCACTTGAGTACAGTCGATGAACTCCGTGAGAACGTCAACCAAGAACTAGAAAATCTAAAAAGGAACCAGTCAGGGCTGAAGAATTAGTTAACTGAAAGGAAAAGTATACACTAGAGGGAATCAATACCAGATCAGAGGAGGCAAAACGGATCAGTGACCTGGAAGACAGGGTGATGGACAGCAACCAAGCTGAACAGCAAAAGAAAACAGAATAAAAAATCAGACTAGGTTAGTGGAATTCTGTGACTCATCAAGAATAACATTCACATTAAAGGGATCCCAGAAGGAGAAACGAGAGAGAGAGAGAGAGAGAGAGAGAGAGAGAGAGAGACACACAGAAGGCGGCAAAAACTTATTTGAAGAAATAATAGCTGACAATTTCCCTAATCTGGGGAGGCAAACAGACATCCAGGTCCAGGAGGCCCAGATGAACCCCAGGAGGTCCACACCAAGACACATGATAATTAAAATAGCAAAAAGTACTGATAAAAAGAGAGTCTTAAAAACAGCAAAAGACAACAGCTACATTCAAGAGAAACCCCAGAAGGCTATCAGCTGATTTTTCACCCGAAATTTTGCAGGCCAGAAGGGAGTGGCAGGATGTATTTGAAGTGCTGAAAGGAAAAAACCTACAACCAAGAATACCTTACCCAGCAAGGTTATCATGTGGGAGTGAAGGAAAGGTCACTCCCAGAAAAACAGAAGGTAAAGAAGTTCATCACACTAAACCACTTTTTAAAGAAATGTTAATGGGAATTGTTTAAGTTGAAAGAAGAGGCTGTAGCTAGAAGTAAGAAAAATATGAAAGGAAAAATGTTACAGGTAAAAGCAAACATACAATAATGATAATGATAGATTAATCACTAATAAAGCCAGTATGGAGGATAAAACACAAAAACAATAAAATCAATTATGTCTATAAAAATTAGTCAAGGGATACAAAAAATAAAAAGATGTAAAATATGCCACTATAGACATAAAATATGGAGGAAGGAGTAAAAATTGACTGCTTTAATGGTGTGTTTGAACTTAAGTGAACATCAACTTAATATAGACAGTTATACACATAGGATGTTATATATGAAACCCATGGTAACCACAAATCAAAAAAACTCTGATACGCAAAAAAAATAAGGAGAAAGTTATCAAAACATACACTAAAGAAAGCCATCAAACCACAAGGAAACAGAGCAAGACAGCAAAAAAGAACAGAGAACTAAAAACCATAAAACAATCAACAAAATGGCAATAAGTATATACTTGTCAGTAATTACTTAAAATGTAAATGGATGAAATGTTCCAATCAAAAGACACATGGTGACAAAATGGATAAAAAACCAGACCACCCCCCCTAAAAAAAAAACAAGACCCATGTATATGTTGCCTGCATGAGATCACTTCAAACCTAAAGACACGCACAGACCGAAAGTGAAGGAATGGAAAGATATTCTATGCAAACAGAAGTGGAACAAAAGGTGGAGCAGCAATACTTATACCAGACAAGATAAATTTTAAAACAAAGACTTTCGCAAGACAAAGAAAGGCATCACATAAAGATAGAAGGGATCGTTCCAAAAAGACTATATAACAACCGTAAATATCTATGCACTCAACACAGAAGCACCTAAATACATAAAGCAAATATTAATAGACATAAAGGAAAAACAGGCAAGAGTTAAACACCCTATTGAATCAATGAATAGATCACCCAGACAGAAAACCAACAAGGAAACGGTGGCTTTACATAACACATTAGACCAGATAGACCTAACAGATGTATACAGAACATTCCATCCAAACACAGAAGAATACACATTATTTTCAAGTGCACACGGAGTATTCTCTAATATAGATCACATGTTAGGCCACAAAATAAGTCTCAATGAATTTAAGAAGACTGAAATCATATCAAGCATCTTGTTTGCTCACGACAGTATGAAACTAGAAATCAATCACAAGAAAAAAAAAACAGCTAAAAGAACCCACAAAAACATGGAGGCTAAACAATATGCTACTAAACAACCAATGGGTCAACAAATAAATGAAGAGGAAATTCAAAAAAATACATGGACACAAATAACAATGAAAATATAGTGGTCAAAAAACCTTTGAGACACAGTGAAAATAGTTCTAAGAGGGAAGTTTATAATGATACAGGCCTAAATCAAGATCAAGAAAAATCAAACAACCTAACGTTACACCTAAAGGAACTAAAAAATATAAGAACAAACGAAGCCCAAAGCTAGTGGAAGGAAAACAAAAAAGAGTGGAAATACATAAAATAGAGATTAAAAGAACAATAGAAAGGATCAGTGAAACTAAACACTGGTTCTTTGAAAAAATAAAGTTAATAAACCTTAGTAAGACTCATCAATAAAAAAAGAGAACTCAAGTAAAATCAGAAATGAAGGAGGAGAAATAATAACTGACATCCCATGAAGTACAAAGGATTATAAGAGAATATAATGGAAAATATATGCCAACAAGTTAGACAACCTAGAAAAAAATGAATAAATTCCTAGACACACATAACCTTCTGATCTGAGTCAGGAAGAAGTAGAGGGGTGCCTGGGTGGCTCAAGTGGTTAAGCGTCTGACTTTGGCTCAGGTCATGATTTCAGAGTTCGTGGGTTCGAGCCCCACATTGGGCTCTGTGCTGACAGCTCGGAGCCTGGAGCCTGTTTCAGATTCTGTGTCTCCCTCTCTCTCTCTGACCCTCCCTGGCTCAAGCTCTGTCCCTCTTGCTCTCAAAAATAAATAAACATTAACAACAACAACAAAAAGAAATTTTAAAAAAGGAAGTAGAAAATCTGAACAAACCAATTACCAACCAGTAATGAAATTGAATCAGTAATAACAAAAACACCTAACAAACAAAAGTCCAGGGTCAGATAGCTTCATAGGTGAATTCTACCAAACATTTAAAGAACAATGAATACCTATTCTTCTGAAACTACTCCAAAAAAAAGGGAGAGAGAGGAAAACTTCCAAATTCATTCTATGAGGCCAGCATTACCCTGATACCAAAACCAGACAAAGACACCACACGAAAAACTATAGGCCAGTATCTCTGATGAACACAGATGCAAAAATAACCAACAAAATATTAGCAAACCGAATCCAACAAGACATTAAAAGGATCATTCACCATGATCAAGTAGGATTTATTCCAAGATGCAAGGGTGGTTCATATTCATAACTCAATTAAAGTGATACATAACTTTAACAAGAGGAAGGATAGAAACTGTATGATCCTCTCAAAAGATGCAGTTAAAGCATCTGGCAAAATACAACATCTTTCACCGTAAAAACTCTCAACAACACAGGCATAGTAGGAACATACCTTATAAAGTTCATAAATGAACACTCCCCAGCTAACATCATCCTCAATGGTGAAAAACTGACAGCTTTTCTTCTAGGATCAGGAACAAGATAAGGGCGTTCACTCTCACCACTTTTATTCAGCATAGTGTTGGGAAGTCCAAGCTGTAGCAACCAGACAAGAAAAAAAAAAAAAAAAAAATAAGAGGCATCCAAATTCTAAGAAAAGAGTAAAACTATCACTATTTACAGATGACATGACACTGTGTATAGAAAACCAGAAAGACTGCCAAAAAAAAGATTAGAACTCATAAATGAATTCACTAATCTTCCAGGACACAAAATTAACATACAGATATTTGTTGTGTTTCTATACGCTAATAATGAAGCAGAAAGATAAATTAAGGAATCAATCTCGTTCACAATTGCACTAAATATAGGAATAAACTTAACCAAGGAGGTGAAAGACCTTTACTCTGAAAACTGTAAGGCACTGATGAAAGAAACTGAGGACAACACAAACAAATGGAAAGGTATACCATGCTTGCACATTGGAAGAATATTATAAAATGTCCATACCACCCAGAGCAATCTACAGATTTATTGCAACCCCTACCAAAACACCTATAGCATTTTCCACAGAACTAGAACATACAATCCTAAAATTTGTATGGGACCACAAAGGACCCTGAATAGCCAAAGCAATCTTGAGAGAGAACTAAGCTGGCGGTTTCACAATCCCAGATTCCAAAATATACTACAAAGCTATAGTAACCAAAATAGTACGGCAATGGCACAAAAATAAACATACAGATCAATGGAACAGGATACACAGCTCAGAAATAAACCCATGCTTATATGGTCAATTAATTTATGACAAAGGAGCTGAGAATATAAAACAGGGAAAAGACAGTTGGGGAAACTGGACAGCCACATTCAAAATAACGAAATGACCACGTTCTTAAACCACACATAAAAATAAGCTCCAAGTGAATTACAGACTTATTTGTGAGATGTGAAACCATGATACTCCTAGAAGAAAACATAGGTAGTAAGCTCTTAGACATAAGCGTTAGCAATGTATTTATGGATATGTCTCCTCAGGCAAAGGAAACAAAAGCAAGAATAAACTACTGAGACTACAGCAAAATGAAAAGCACGGCAAAGGAAGCTATCAACAAAACAAAAAGGCAACCTACTGAATGGGAGAAGATATTTGCAAATGATAGATACTAATAACAGGTTAACATCCAGAATATATAAAGAACTTACACAACTCAACACCAAAAAACTAAATAATCTGATTTTAAAATGGACAGAAGACCTAACAGACATTTTTCCAAAGAAGACATACAGATGGCCAACAGTCATATAAAAAGATGGTCAGCATCACTCATCATCAGGGAAATGGAAATCAAAACTACAACGAGATACCACCTTACACATGTCAGAATAGCTAGAATCAAAGACAAAAAATAATATGCTGATGGGGCGCCTGGGTGGCTCAGTCAGTTAAGCGGCCGACTTCGGCTCAGGTCATGATCTCGTGGTCTGTGAGTTCGAGCCCCGCGTCAGGCTCTGTGCTGACAGCTCAGAGCCTGGAGCCTGTTTCAGATTCTGTGTCTCCCTCTCTCTGCCCCTCCCCCATTCATGCTCTGTCTCTCTCTGTCTCAAAAATAAATAAATGTAAAAAAAAAAAAAATAATATGCTGACAAGGATGTGGAGAAAAGGGAACCCTCAGGCATTCTCAGTGGGAATGTTAATTTGTGGAAACACTGTGGAGTACAGCGTAGAGGGTCCTCAAAAAAAATAAAAATAGAATTATCATATGATCCCATAATTCCACTATTTATTCAAAGAAAATAAAAACATTAATTTGAAGGTGTATGCACTATTTTTATTGCAGCATTATTTATAATAGCAAGATGTGATACACACACACACACACACACACACACACACACACACACACACACACACACTGGAATGTTTTAAGTTTACTTATTTGGAGAAAGAGAGACAGAGAGCTTGCATGTGCACCTGAGTGGGGGAAGGGCAGAGAGAGAGGGAGAGAATCCTAAGCAGCACAGAGCCCAATGTGGGGCTCGATCACAAACTGTGGGATCACGACCTGAGCCGAAATCAAGAGTCAGGTGCTTAAGTGACTGAGCCACCCAGGTGCCACACACACTAGAATATTATTTGGACATAAAAAAAAGTGAAATCTTGCCATTTGTGACAACATGGATGGACCTTGAGATATTATTATATGCTAAGTGAAATAAGTCAAAGACAAACACTACATAATTCCACTTATATGTGGAATCTAAAAACAAAACAAAAAAATAAACAGTTTAAATACAGAGAACAAACTGGTGGTTGCTGAAAGGAGGTGGTGGGGGGTGTTGATCAAAATAGATGGAGATTAAGAGGCACAAACTTCCAGATAGAAAATAAATAAGGATATGAAACAGTAGTTGTGGGCAATGGTGACTGTTGTATACATTGATAGAATTGTCAAATCAGTATCTTCTGTACCTGAAACTAATATAACACTGTATGTCAATTATACTCCAATGATAAATTAAAAAAAAGAATAAAAAACAGGTTCTTACAAAATAGAGTTTGCCTTAGCAGTTCCCTCTCACAGGTATTTCCCAAGACAAAAGAAAACATATGTCCCCACAAAGACTCTACATGAGTGTTCACAGCATCTTCATTCATAACGATCCCAAACTGGAAACAACCGAACGTCCATCAACTGGTGAATGGATAAACAAACTGTGGTAAAGCCATACAATGGAACACTAGTCATTAAAAGAGGAATGAGCTACTGATAAGAGCGACAAGATGAATCTCAAAAGCATTATGCTAAATGAAAGAAGCTAAACCAAGGAAGGCTACATATAGAATCATTCCATTTACATGACATTCTAGCAAAGGCAGAACTGTAGTGATTGAAAGATCAATGGTTTCCAGGGGCTCAAGGTGAAATGAGTGGATTGACTACAGATGCATAATCTGGGGATGATAGAAATACTATCTAGCTTGAATGTGAAATCGACATGAATGTATACATTTGTCGAAACTCAAACTGAATACTCAAAATGGGTAGATGTAAATTATAGCTCAAGAAATCTGATTTTTTTTTCTTAAATATATAGTAGATCCTCTGAATGATGTGTTTTTTTTTAATACTTGAGGGTACAAGCCCCTAGTCTATTAGGCTTATAGATATTTTTTTTAATGTTTATTTATTTTGAGTGAGAAAGAGCATGTGCACAAGTGTGTGAGGGGGCAGAGAGAGAGTCCCAAGCAGGCTCTGTACTCTCAGCACAGAGCCCCACATTGGGCTCGCTCTCATGAACCTCAAGATCATGACCTGAGCTGAAATCAAGAGTCGGACGCTTAACCGACTGAGCCACCCAGGCTTTTAAAGGTATAGTGTGATGGGGCGCCTGGGTGTCTCAGTCGGTCGAGCGTCCGACTCTTGATTTCAGCTCAGGTCATGATCCCAGGGTACTGGGATCAAGCCCCGTGTCCAGCTTCGTGCTGAGCATGGAACCTATTTGGAATTCTCTCTCTCCCTCTCTCTCTCTGTCCCTCTACCCCACTTGCACACATGCTCTCTCTAAAATAAAAAATAATAAAGACCCCAATGACCAGTGTGATGAGGGCTCGTAGCAAAGGATGCTTCTGGGAACACGCAGTAATTCAGACCTGAAGGATATGGGAGGCCCAGCAGTTACCTCCACTCCTCTACTCCTCTCCCTGTGGAAGATGAAAGACACATTTTTGCTCTTCTAGCTCCTTGAGCTAAGGGTGCCCCGTGACCTAGTTTCATTTCAAGGATCTGAGGTGACTAACGCTGGGGCTTCTGGTTGGGCTTTTGCTTTTCAGATAAAAGGAAAACTTGTTACACTGCCCTTATTCTTTTTAGATTATTTATTAATTTTTTTTAACATTTATTCATTTTTGAGAGACAGAGACAGAGCATGAGTGGGGGAGGGGCAGAGAGAGAGGGCAACACAGAATCTGAAGCAGGCTCCAGACTCCGAGCTGTCAGCACAGAGCCCGACGAGGGGCTCGAACTCACTGACCCACTCCCTGACCCCAAGATCATTACCTGAGTCGAAGCTGGACGCTTAACAGACTGAGCCACCCAGGTGCCCCTTTCCTTTTTTAAATGGAAAAAGAGCTCTGACATGAACACCCGAAGAATGCTTCAAGAAGAAAATCCAAAGATTTTTTTTTTTTTGCACCTAAATGTATTTATTTATGTGTGACTGTGAGATTACTGCAGTTTCTTCGAATACAAGGAATAATTTCTACATTTTCATGACCATTGTTTTGAGTCTGATGTCTTATTTCTCTTTAGGCTTCCTTATTTACTTGAGGTAGACAGATTCTGTGCCAAGAACACACAAGTCATTCCAGTCAGAGTAAACGATCTCTTGACAGTAACTGATGGAGTCGGGGTGTGAAGGGCTACCGCTCAGGAAAGCGGAGAACTTTATACTCCGTAAGTGAGATCAGGTGATAGTCTCGGAAAATTTGGTTTTTCATAAAAACCTCCATCTAAAGTATCTTCTGGGATTCCCAATTTCTCCTCTGATATATCCGCATAGTCGTATCCTCGTTTCCGTGCTTGCTCAAATGGGAAACCTAGAGAGAAATGACAAATGTTTAGAAAGGCGTCACATGTAAGGTGTCGACTCATTCAATATGCTACTCACTATATGCCACGTAAGGTCCTTTTCCCATTCCTTCCTACCCTGCTTCAAGCAGGCACTTTCCTATCCTACTACTTAACTGAAACCATACGTGTCTCAAGTTTCTCGGTTCATCCTACTTTTCACTACCATAGTGGTCCATGGTCTACAAAAGCTTCTGCAGGACCTGGATTTGAGGTTTGATCCACTTCTAAGTAGCTGTGTAATTTGGGGCAAGTTACTTAGCCTCTCAATGTCCTCATCTGTAAAACGGGGATAACAATAGCACATACGTACCTCATAATCATGAGAGTTAAGTGCGATGGTGCATGTAAAAAAACTAGCATTTAGTTAGTTTGACATTTAGCTAGTGCTCCATGATTATCAGCTCACGGTTCCAGAGAAAAGGTTCCAAACCTTCTCGTGATTTGATTTCCTCGTGCTTCTTGGAGTAATGACACACATTCTCTCTTCTCCCACGCCACCAACCACAACGCGTCATCTTCCACTGACTGCTCACAGTGCAAATCTCCACCACTCGATTCTATGCCCCTTCCAATGACCATGCTATCACTTTCCTTCTCTTCACAGTAATCTCTTTTAACTCAGTATTTATATTCTCTGCTTCGGTTTTTATACTTGTCATTCCTTCATATTCTTTCCTCTGCCATTGAGGACCTACTACTTGCTACGTATTGGGGATTTAGTATCAAAGAGACAAATCCCTGCGGTCAAGTCAGGGTAGTTACCTACAGCTGTTTTCTAGAAGGCCATCAACTCCATGAAAGCCCTCGAGCGGAAACCTCAGAGCATTTCTGAGGAACAGGCGAGAGGCTGGTGATGCAGGTTTGGGAGTGAGGGGGGGCCAGCAGGGCGTAAGAGTGGAAGGGTGGCCAGAGGCGGAGCCAGAAGGCCATGATGACGGCAGGGTTTAATTTCAAATGCAGTGGAAAATTAGGAGAAGCTGCAGAAGGTCCTCATCGTTAAAGAGCGTGGTTTCTGAAGCTAGCCTGCCTCAGTTCAAATCCCAGCCATCCCAGGAACTGACTGGGTGACCTTGAGCAAGTAACTCGGTATCTCTTTGCTCATCTGTAACAGGAACCTCGTCTCACTGAGTTGTTCTGAAAATTAATCGAGTTAATCTTATAAAGCGCTTTCAGACAGCACTTCACACAGTAATTGAAAGAGAAGATTTTGTTACACAAATGCTTTAACTGGACTGATTTAAATCTGTAAAAGATCATTACCTATTGTGAGGGGAGCACCCTGGCTGCTTACCAGTTTGGAGGCTGTTGGGAGAAGCCTGAAGTGGATGAAGGACGCTTGGACCGTGGGGGCGGCTCTGGCTCGGAAATAAGTGGGTAGGTTAAGGCGAATGACAGCTGACGCTTAGGGAGTACGTGTTACATGCGAGGCGCTATTCCAAGCTCTTCACATGTATTATCTCTTATTACCTCACAACGACCTAAGAGCTGCCACTGTTATTCTCATTTTAGAGATGGGGAAACCGAGCTGGTAACTTCCCCAGGATCACGCAGCCAGTACACTGTAGGGCCAGAAATCAAAGCCAGGCAGCCTGAATCAACACCCCACCAGTGTAACCTCTCCGCTGTACTGCCTCTCACTGGCGCTCGCAGGACAGAACCCGGACCCCCAGAATGTACAACAACCGCAGTTAGGCATTAGCTATGTTAGGACTAGTGATATTTCTAGGACATGAGACTATGCCTCCTCAACATGCTATCCGCGGCAGCACAGTGGCGGCATAGAGCCTCAAGAACACTCCTAACATTTTGAGGCGTTTATTTCGCCAAATGAAGCTTGCTCATTAAAAATAATTATGGAAACCATGAGAGAAGCAACTTTTTAAGGGGAGGATTCATTTCTTTAAACCATTTTTCCAACCTAAATAAAACAAAATTTTCTTCTATTCCCAAATAACAATCTTACACATAAAGGTACAAATGACTTGGCAAATTCATTGGTGTCTCTGCACAGTGTAGGGTGCTGAAATGCTAGGTGCTTCGAAGCATGTCCGTGTGTGGAATGTATCATTTTCTTCATAAGAATTTCCCATAAAGTATTACTAAAAATCACCTACTTTTTAAAAAATTTATATTCAAGTTAGTTAACAGCCAGTGTAGTCTTGGCTTCAGGAGCAGAAACTGGTGATTCACCTCTTGCATATGACACCCGATGCTCATCCCCAAAAGTGCCCTCCTCGACGTCCATCACCCATCTGGCCCATCCCCCAGCCACCTCCCCTCCAGCAACCCTCAAAATCACCTACTTTTGAAGTTAGCTGAAGAGTTGCTTGTAGCAATTTCCTTCCAGTTGGCAATATACCTAAGCACATTATATGGGCATTCATTAAACTGAATCAACGTATTAGTAATCAACTGATCCATTAGTACGTGTTAGACTACTTCTAAAATTCCACTTTCTCTATGAAATCTTGAACTGATGCCGACTAATTCACAGGTGCAAATGTCTAATTCTCATGACTTTTCCATGTCCAACTAACTCTCATGTATCTAAAGTAACCCCTAGAACAAGGAATTGGAGGAGGAATAAAAATGGTGCCTACCATCTACCATATTCGTGCCCTCTGAGCTCCGTCCAGCACACCTCTTCTTATTTTATCCTGTTTCCTTCTTGCAAGACCATGTCCTCAGTTGAGGGCATACTAAGATCTTAACTTCTAAATTAAAAGTACAAACAGAAAATTCTCTGGGAGGGAAAAAGCCAGGGGAAAACAACAACAACAACAACCCAACAAACCTTCTCCTTGGCTCTGGATTGCCAGACTTAACGGTTTCCAGCATGTCAACGGAAATGAAAAGTGTGTGCTTTATGATCTTACTGGGACAACAATGCTACCTTTGTCGTGTCCAGTAAATATGAGCAATGACACTTAAATCAAGCACAACTTCAGGGCTGCCACGTCTGCTCCCTAAACAGGTAGACAAGGCAGCCCAGGAAGAGGTAGAACAGGAAGGGATAAGGCTACCTGATGAGCTACAAAGAGGAGGTGAAGATGCCTTTCAGGAGGCAGGTTTCCTGAGACTTACCCTATTTCATCCTTTCCCAAGCCTCCTTGAAATCACGTAAGGAGGTGGTTGCACCCAAGAAATCAAGTAAGGAGTTGGTACCAAAAGGTGCTGAAAAGGGACCTCGTAGAGCAAAAATCAGAATTCTGAGTCATATAATTCAGAAAACTCTGTGATTTTTCAAGTATTTATATATTCCATGTGAATTTTTAGTTCTGCTGTTTCTGAAGTTTTGTTGTTGTTGTTATAGGAAGGTATATATTATCCAAGAGTATTTAATTAAAATAAAGTATCGTGTCTAACTTGTCTCCTTCCTGTTACTGGTACCTTTGCTCCAAGAACTTTATAGCCTTAAATGGGTGCTCCTGGGTTACTGTCACATGAAAAAGGTGCAACAAAACAGAAGGCAGTGGAAACTCCCTCCAGGATGTCTTGGTAGACAATTCAATCTGGCTTGACCTTAAATTCAGGCAAATTCAGGGTGCTTGGGAGGCTCTGTCAGCTGACCGTGCGTTTCTTGGTTTTGGCTCAGGTCATGATCTCAGTTTCGTGACGTCAAGCCCTGTGTCTGGCTCTTTGCTGGTGGTGCAGAGCCCGCTTGGGATTCATTCATTCATTCTCTCTCTCTCTCTCTCTCTCTCTCTCTTCCCCCTCTCCCCCGCTCTTGCTGTCTCTGTTTCTTTCAAAATAAATAAATAAACTTAAAAAAAACTTTAGGCCAATTCCGTCCTCAGTGGTTGCTCGGATAGGAGCGCTATCAGGTGTTGGTCAATCATCCTCCTTCCTTGGGTTCATATACTGAAAGTTCTCATTCCACTTTCAAGGAACCAAGATAAAGGACCTTCAATCAATTTATTCTATGACCTAACAGTCTGAGGCACAAACATATCTCATCTTTAAGCTGATCGATAACCCTGTTCTACCTGCGATTAGGACATGAATTTATTTAATTGATAAAAATTGATAAAAATTTTTTTCTCATCATGAACATCATGAACATACCAGCTGTAACTGATAAGAAATCTAAGTTTTACAAACAGAAGCAATCTAATGAGAGCATTACCATGCTGTGTATATCATAGAGCTCATCTGTCTTTCCCACGAAGGTATTTTTGGAACTTTTTTTTACAGAATAAAGTGTAAGTCTACACTTAACATCGTAATGGCCCAGGAAAAGTCCCTGGCTAGAAAGGCCATATAACTACATGTCTTAGATATCAAAGGAGCAGCTCCAGACATGGAGACTACCCATAACACACATGGGCAAAGAGCTCTCACCAACAGGATTCACAGAATATCAGGAGACAAAGCTAGTCCAGCAGCTGACCACGTAACAGGTTATGTCAAAATTCACTTGCAGTTTTGAAAAATAGGAAGACCCTGGAAGAGGAACATCCATCGTGATAGAGAAGATGACCCTGAAGTCCAGCGGGATAAACGCTGGCAACAGTCACCGTGGCCATCCTGTGGGTGAGTCGGTGACACTAACACAAGGACTGTTTTACATTCTAAGTGCCTGCAGCAACATATCTGTGGATACCGCAGAAGGACAACAGTACTCATCAGTGTACTTGAGTTCAAGAGTTAAGTTGACTCTGCCTATTCTTTAAAGTACATAATAACAGGGGTGTCTGGGTGGCTCAGTCGGTTGGGCGGCCGACTTCGGCTCAGGTCATGATCTCACGGTCCGTGAGTTCAAGCCCCGCGTGGGGCTCTGGGCTGACGGCTCAGAGCCTGGAGCCTGCTTCGGATTCTGTGTCTCCCTCTCTCTCTGACCCTCCCCCCGTGCATGCTCTGTCTCTGTCTCAAAAATAAATAAAAACGTTAAAAAAAAATACTTTAAAAAAAAATAAATAAAGTACATAATAACAATATTGTACTGAGTTGGTACTGTTATAATGTGCATCATAAGACGCACATGACGGTTCCCAGTGGAGGGTCCATCTGTCATACCAGGGGCTGGCACACAAGCCTTTTGGGAAGAGATTGGCTTGTACCATTCAACATCAATGTTCAACACATTGATGTCATTCTAATGATCTGACTATTGAAAACTGTCCACAGATTTCAGTGGCTACAAATTTTCCTGAAGGGAAATGTCAGACTCTGAAATTCTCAACAAACAAGGTGTCATTAAGAAGCTACGAACATCTAACTGACTACAAAGATCTAACAAAGAGAAGACTGTGAAGACCATGAATATGCTGTGGAAAAGGTACTTACACCTGACATCTGCCATTAGTAGCGGAAGGTCTTTGCAAGTTTGGTCTTGCCTGAGATAATCAGTAGCTTGAGCTCAGTAATGTTAATGAAATATTCCCAAATTATCATGCTGGATTCCTGGGAAACTTTTGTTGTCCAGGGCTCAATAGGAAAAGTTAGAATACTGTAGCACAGCACTAAAGAAAGCCATCAAACCATACAAAAGAAAGCAAGAGAACAAGAAAGGAACAGAAAAGAACTACAAAAACGAGCAGAAAAAAATTAACAAAACGCAATAAGCGTTTACCTATGAACAAGTACTTTAAATGAAAACTGACTAAACATTCCAATCAAAAGACAAAGGGCGAGGAAATGGATTAAAACACAAGACCTATATGCTGCCTGTAAGAAATCACTTCAAACTAAACACACATATAGACTGAAAGTGAAGGTATGGAATAATGCAAATGGAAGCAGAAAAAAAGCCGGGGTAGCAATATTTATATCAGACAAGATAGACTTTAAAACAAAGAAGCAAGGGACAAAGAATGGCATTACACAATGATGAAGGGATCAATCCAACAAGATGATATAACCATTGTAAATATCTCTGCACCCAACACAGAGGCACCTAGCAAATGTTAACAGATATGAAGGGAGAAACAGACAATTATATAATAATACTAGGGGATTTTAACACCACATCTATGTCAATGGACAGACTGCCCACACGGAAAATCAATAAGAAAACAGTGGCTCTGAATGACGTCTTAGACCAGATGAAGCTAACAGATGTCTAGAGAAAATTCCATCCAAATGCAGAATATGTATTCTTTTCAAGTGCATGCACAAAGGACATTCTCCAAGACAGATCAAGTGTTAGACCACAAAGCCAGGCCAGAAAACAAGTGTCAATAAATTTACAAAGACTGAAATCACATCAAGAATCTTTTCTGACCACAACAGTATGAAACTAGAAATCAGTTAAAAAAAGAAAAAAACTGAAAAAAAAATCACAAACACATGGAAGCTAAATGACATACTACTAAATAGCCAATGGGTCAACCAAGAAATCAGAGAGGAAATAAGAAATACACGGAAACAAATGAAAATGAAAGCACAACAGTCCAAAATCAGTGGGATGCAGCAAAGGCCGTTCTAAGAGGGAAGTTTATAGTAATGCAGGCCTAACTCAAGAGACAAGAAAAACCTCAAACAAGCTAGCTTACACCTAAGGAACCAAAAAAAAAAAAAAAAAAAAAAAGAACAAACTAAGCCCAAAGCTAGTAAGAGGAAAAAATAATAAAGATTAGAGAGGAAATAAATAACATAGATACTAAAAGAAAAATAGAAAGGATCAATGGAACCAAGAGGTAGTTCTCTGAAAAGATCAACAAAACTGATACACCTTTAGACTCATCAAGAAAAAAAGAGAATAAAATCAGAAATGAAGGAGAAATTACAGCAGATGCCCAAAATACAGAAGATTATAAGAGAATGTTATGTAAAATTATATGCCAACAAATTGGACAATGTGGAAGAAATGGATACATTCCTAGAAACATACAATGTTCTAAAAGTGAATGAGGAAGAAATAGTAAAATTTGAACATGTCAATTACTAGTAATGAAAATGAATCAGTAATCAAAAACCTCTCAACAAACAAAAGTCCATGACTATATGGCTTCATATGTGAATTCTCCCAAACATTAAAAATTTTTTTAATGCTTATTTATTTTTGGAGAGAGAGAGAGACAGAGTGAGAGCAGGGTAGGGGCAGAGACAGAGGGAGACACAGAATTTGAAGCAGGCTTCAGGCTCTGAGCTGTCAGCACAGAGCCAGACACAGGGCTTGAACCCACAAACCTGAGATCATGACCTGAGCTGAAGTTGCATGCTTAACCGACTGAGCCACCCAGGTGCCCCTACCAAACATTTAAAGAAAAGTTAATACCTATTCTTCTCAAATGTTCCAAAAAATAGAAGAGAAAGGAGAACTTCCAAATTCATTCTGTGAGGCCAGTATCACCCTGATACCAGAACCAGTCAGACATGACAGAAACACAAAACCAAACGAAACTATGGGCTAATTGACCTGATAACATAGATGCAAAAATCCTCAACAAAATATTAACAAAGTGAATTCAATAATACACTGAAAGACGAATTCACCACAAGCAAGTGGGATTTAGTCTAGGGATGCAAAAGGGGCTTAGGAGCTGCAAATCAATATGATACATCACGTTAACAAGAAGAAGAAAAAACATAAGATCCTCTCAATAGATGGGAAAAAAACCATCTGACAAAATACAACATCATTCATGACAAAAAAAAAAAAACAAAACAACTCTCAAACAAGTGGGTTTAGAGGGAATATACCTCAATATAATAAAGGCTACATAGGAAAAACCCATAGCTCACAACGGTGAAAAACTGAGAGCCTTTCTTCCAAAATCAGGAATAAGGCAAGAACGTCACCACTTTTATTGAACATAGTACTGGAAGTCCTAGCCACAACAACAAAACAAGAAATAAAAGGCATCTAAATTGGTAAGGAAGAAGTCAAACTGTCACTATCTGCAGTTGACGTGATACTATATATAGAAAACCTGAAGGATGCCACCAAAAAGCTATTAGAACTCATAAATGAGTTTAGCAAAGTTGCAGAATGCAAAATTAATATAATACAGAAATGTGTTGCATTTCTAAGCACTAATAATGAAGTAGCAGAAAGAGAAATTAAGAAAACAATTCCATGTACAACTGCACCAAAAAGAACGAAATACCTAGGAAAAAACTTAACCGAGGTGGTAAAAGACCCATACTCTGAAAACGGTAAGACACAGATGAAAGCAAATGAACACAACACAAAGAGAAAGATATACTGTGCTCGCACTTTAGAAGATTAATGTTGCTAAAATGTTCATACTACCCAAAGCAATATACAGATTTAATTGCAATCCCTATCAAAATACCAAGAGCATTACTCACAGAACAAACCATATAATCCTACAAGTCATATGGAAACACAAAAGACCCCAAATAGCCAAAGCAATCTTGAAAAAGAACAAAGCTGGAGGTATCACAATCCAAGATTTCAAAATACACTACACAAAGCCATAGTAATTAAAACAGTTTGGTACTGGCACAAAAACAGACATGTAAATCAGTGGAATAGGATACAGAGCCAGAAATAAATCCATGCTTATATGATCAAGTAGTCTATGACAAAGGAGGCAAGAATATACAATATTCTCTTCAATAAATAGCGCTGGTTAAACTGGACAGCTACATGCAAAAGAACGAAGCTGGACTACTTTCTTAAACCACACAGAAAAATAAACTCAAAATGATTACAGACCTAAATGTGAGACCTAAAACCATAAATCTCCTAGGAAAAGAAAGTGTAGGCAGTTATTTCTCAATATTGGCCTTACAAACATTTTTCTAGCTATGTCTCCTCAGGCAAAGAACACAAAACCAAAAATAAACTACTGGGATTACACCAAAATAAAAAGTTTTTACAAAGCAAAGTAAACTGTAAACAAAATGAAAAGGCAACCTACTGAATGGGAGATATTTACAGATGAAATATTCAATAGGGAGTTAATATCCAAAATATATAAAGAGCTTAACAACTCAACAAACACACAAAAAACAAAGAATTAAAAATGGGCAGAAGACACACGAATAAACATTTTTTTTCAAAGAAGACATACAGATGGCCAACAAATTTATGAAGATGCTCAACATCACTAATCATCAGGCAAATGCAAATTAAACCCACAATGAGATATCACCCTCTACTTGTCAAAGTGCCTAGAATCAAAAAGACGAGAAACAGTAACCATTGGTGAGGATGTGGAGAAAAGGAAACCCTCATGCACTGTTGATGGGAATGTAAATTGGTGCACTACAGTGGAAAATATTACAGATGTTCCTAAAAATTAAAAATAGAAATACCATTTGATCCAGTAATTTCACTACTGGGTATTTACCAAAAGAAAAAAAAATACGGATTTGTAAAGATATTTATGTTTACTGCAACATTTACAGTGGCCACAAAATGGAAGCAACCCTAGTGTCCACTGATGGATGAATGGATATATAGTGGAATATTACTCAGCCATAAAGAAATAATGCGATCTTGACGTATGTGAAAATATGGATGAACCTAGAAGGTATAGTGCTAGGTGAAATAAGTTACATGGAGAAAGACAAGTACCATAAGATTTCACTTTGTGTGGTATCTAAGAAAAAAAATAAATGAATAAACAAAAAATAGAGAGAACTAGTGGTTGTCAAAGGGGAGGTGGGTGGAGGGATGGGTGAAATAGATAAAGGGGATCATGAGGTACAAACTTCGAGTTACAAAATAAGTAAGTCACAGATGTGAAAGGTACAGCATCGGGAATACAGTTAATAATGTTGTAGTAAAGTTGTATGGTGACAGATGGGGAGTGCACTTCATGTGGTGAGCACCGAGCTATCTACAGAATTGCTGAATCACTATGTTATAGACCTAAAACTCATATAACATCGTAAGTTGACTACACTTCAATGAAAAAAAAGAACACCCAGGGGTGAGTGGGTGGCTCAGTCGGTTAAGCTTCCGACTCTGGCTCACGTCACGATCTCGTGGTTTGCAAGCTCGAGCCCGGCATCAGGCTGTCTGTAGTTAGAGCAGAGCCTGCTTGGGATCCTGTGTCCCTCTGTCCCTCTGCACCTCCCCCTCTCACACTCTCTTTCTCTCTCAAAAATAAACATAAAAAAAAAAAAAAAAGAACACCTAAGTCTAATTTTCTTTTTCTACTTTTACATCATCTTTTTAAATATTCTTCCTTCATTTCTTCTTTTTTCTAGACAATACTCTTTTTTTAAGTAAATATTACATTTGTGGGTCTAAGATTCAACACGGGAGCGGGAAACAGAAAAATATATGAGGCCTGCCCTGCTCCCCAACAAAAGCAGCATGTATTTACTCATCAAAGTTCAGCGTGTTTGTCCAGTTGAGCACTTCATCCACCTCCCATTCCATCACCGAATCTATTCCACCGATTTCGACAGCTCTCATTAGCCCCTTCGTTGCTGTGTGGATTAAACCTAGAGTTTTAGCGTTTGTTGACCTGGCCTCTAGGCTTCCTGTATAGTACCTAAACAGGGGAAGGGAAGGGAGATATAAACCTTGTCAGACAGGTGATTACTAGTAGACGCAGCTAACAGATGTGTTGTTATTGCAAAACTATTTACATATTTAAACCAAGTTCTCACCCTATTTAACTCAAATACATTCAGACCAGGTTCTATGTGATGGGATGTTTGGGAAAAAAACAAAACAAAACAACTCAGCCAACCGCACTAAACGGTGAGGCCTCATTTCAAAACCCACCCCTCAGTACATTGGGCTGCTATGATATAATGAAAAAGCAAGTTATTAAATCACTGGATCATAGGATTATAGAGTCAAAGGATCTTGGAAACCAAATAACTAATCCTCTTGTCTTATAGGAGAGAAATTAAGGCCTGGAAGAGTTGACTGACTTTTATGAGGTCACATGGCTAATGGCGGGTAAGAAGAGGAAAGGGGAGGGGAGGAGGAAAGAGAAAGGGAGGGAGAGGCAAAGGGAAGACAAGATGGTAACATCTTTTTTTGTGTCAGGTACTTTTCATACATCATCGTGTTTAATTCACTTTAAAAAGACAAAGCCGTTTGTGACAGCTATTTTTATTTCCATTTTATGGATGAGGAAGTCAAAAGCTGGAGAAGTTAAATTCTTCAAGATCATGTACATAGTAAATAGATGTCAGAGCCAGTGTTTGAATTTGACTCCAAGTCCAGACTTCTTGGGCAGCACTGTTCTTACGGTAGCCTGAGCACATAAATGAATGCATCCACAAAACGTGAACTGAGTGCGTAGAGACAAGTTAGCATTCCTCACAAAGAATATTAGAAAGGTGCATTTTTCTTTTGGTTTTTCATTTTAAGATCTACATTTGTATTCCATTTTTAAAGTTAACTTACTCTGAAATTGTTTTCACTTATTAAGTCAACATTGATTAGGAAGTGGCATGGTGGGAGTGGAGAGCTAGGTAGGACTCCGATATCCAACTATCTGGCTTTGAGTCTTGCTTCTGTGATTTACTAGCTCTATGACTTTTGCCAAATAACCTAGTCTTTCTGGGCCTGAGATTACCTTAAAATGGTAATCACAACACTCCTCTTCTTAGCATTCTTGAGAGGTTAAGTCCCTATAAAGGATTCAGAATGATGACTAGCACATAGTAAGCATTCAACAAAAGAAGGCTTACCAACTCTTGGATGGCAAGGGGTAGGGCAGTGACAAGATATGTCTCTGCCCTCATGAAGTTTCTGCTTTCTCAAACTTTAAATAGATTAATGATCCATGGGAGCTAATTTCATAAAAGCAGGAACATGCCTCTTGATTTATATTGATTAGTAAGAGCACAAATTCTAAGAAAGTATGAATTCACAACTTTTCTACCACCGCCATTTGCAAAGCACTGTGTACAGAGGTGGGATTCCTTTGTGGAGCCTGCATTCTTCTACCCAAATTCCCTGAACATAATAGGCACTCAAAAAAAGTAGGTACCGAATGAATGAATGAATGAATGAATAAATGATGGTACCCAATGGATGGCCTAGGTTTATGAACTAGTGTTCATGCCACAACAAAAATGAATTTAGAAAGCAGAAACTTCTGGAAGGCTAAGAGTGAGCACATTTTTTATGACTTCCTCCACAATTTACCTTTGCAAATATACACGACATTAGATTTGGAAACCTGGACGATATTTGTTTTTCCTTTGACAACAGTGATTTATGACAGTTCAGTTACCTATTTCTGCTCTCATCAAGGATATATAGAAAGGCGATTTGTTTTAAAGAGAATTATAATACTTATCCCAATAATTTAATTCTGTTTTAAACTCTTCAAATATTAGTCACTATTTATAGTTAAGTGGGCTATAATAGTAATCAAACAAAAGACTAGCAAGTAGAAAACAAATAATAGTGACCAGAATGAAGACTACCTCATAACAATCATACCTTGTCTTATAATAAATGAGTGATATTTAAAACAACAATATAAACTTTGGCTTTATAGGTAATGTTGCAATATATCCAGTTTTAAATGATCTACTCTTTCTACGACAGAAAACTGAAAGAGAGAAAACATTACAAAAATATTTTTTCTGAATATACCAACAGGGAAAGAAGTTAAAATGCAAAATACCTAGTAAGAATTGAAGTGGTTTTTTAAAATATTTATTTTGAGAGAGAGTGGGAGGGAGAAGGAAAAAGTACGCAAGCACCAGCGGAGAGGGACAGAGTGAGAGAGGGAGAGAGAGACAGAGACAGAGAGGGAGAGAGAGAATTCCAAGCAGGCTCTGTGCTGTCAGCACAGAGCCCAAAACAGGGCTTAATCCCTTGAACATTTCTTCTCCATCCCCTGCAACCTTACAAAAAGGAAACATTACAACATCCAGTTATAAGGATTCACTCACTCACTCACTCACTCACTCACTCATTCAAGAAGCAACACATATTCATTAAGCATCTACTAGGTCTAATGAAGCTGTCCTTTCGGAGCTCCTAATGGAGGCGGCAGACAAATATACAGATATTTGCAGAAGTGTGACAAATGAGTATGTAAGACATCTATGAGGGCATGCCAAAAAAAAGTGCCCATGCCTAGCTAAGTCAGGGAAGGCATCTCCTAGCTAAGGAGGTATGTGAGCCAAGTATCAAAGATGAAGATCTTGTTGCCATGTAACTGAGCCAGAGAAGAGCAACCTAGGGAGAGGGAGCATCACGTGGGGAGAGCTAAGGGTGAGTCCCTGGCATGTCTCAGGTAAGGAGGTGATTTGTGCTTTGGAAACATCACTTCAGTATTTATGCAGGGATGGGGGGAAGATTAGAGAGGAAGAAACCAATCAGAAGGACTCTGCAGATGCAGGAGAGAGGAGAACAATAAGAAGATGCCACAGGGAGGGAGAAAAATGCCAGTATTGGGAGATTCTTTGGAGGTAGAATAGGACTTTATGACAGATTACACATGGGGGCTGATGAAAGGTAAGAAGTCAAGCATAACCTCTACTTTTCTGGCTTGGATGACTGGGTAAACAAATGATGGTGTCATAAACCGAGGGCGAGAGGAATGCTGAAAAGAAACAACTTTTACGATGAGGAATGTAAGAAATTCAGCTTAAGACCTGTTGAATCTGAGCTGGGAATGTCCATGTAATTAGAAAAACAGAGCTCAAGGGCACCTGGGTGGCTCAGTCGGGTAAGCATCTGACTTCGGCTCAGGTCATAATCTTGCAATTCACAAGTTTGAACCCCGTTGTCGGGCTCTGTGCTGACAGCTCAGAGCCTGGAGCCTGCTTTGGATTCTGTGTCTCCCTCTCGTTCTGCCCATCCCCCGCTCATGTTCTGTCTCTCTCTCTCATTTAATAAACATTTAAAAAAATTAAAAAAAAAAAGAAAAACAGAGCTCACTCATGGATGAGGACTGTTTTGAGAGTAAATAGAGGAAAGAAAAAAAGAAATAAGACAGATTAGCATCCATGTGCAACGACTTATTACCAGGTGTGTGTCTGCTGGTGCTTGGCCTGATCTTCAGCAAATCACACTGCCATTCTGTCAAAGCCAGCTGTTTCTAAGCGATGGCACATATGGTGAGTGTATTTTGTTGTTCTCAGCCTATTACCACACTTCTTTTGCTGCAAATGGGCCCCCTGGGTAGAGGCAATGTTGTATGGAATAAAATGATGATGGATAAGGCTTCTATAATAAATGGTATTGCTGACAGAAGTAAGGCAAGCTGAGAAAGAAAATACACATCCAGAATATTTATCACTGTGCATATAAAGGGATGCCACCTCTATATGGGAAGGGTCCAGTATCATCAGCCTGCCGCCAGGCATCCAGCACATCCCATTGCTGGAGGCAAAGCAACGGCCTTTGCTGTACAGTTAGCTGTGACTATAGAGCCAGAACAGACTCCGTGAGGAAAAGACCATGTTTATGAGTCTATCTGTGCCTTGATCTTGATACCCATGACCACTTTGTACATGGCTCCAGTGAGCAACCAGGTGAAAAAAACGACATCCACAGGATGGATCATCTTGTCCATCTGAATACTTAGGGCTTTCTGCTTCATAAACCCTTTGGAGGGCATTCACAAGGACACAAGTATACTCTATGCCCATTCTGAGTACACATGTCCCCACACCCAATCACCACTTTTCCAATCTAATTCCAAGTACCCAATTATGTGAGAAGATATTAGCCACTGCCCACAGTCAATAAGATCCCTGTCTCAAGCTATTTCACCTTCCTACATGAAGTGTAAAACCAGCTGGGCTCACTGGGAGGATACCCTTGGCCATTTTCTGGGCCTATTGAGGGGCTGTAATCTAGTGACTGTCCACGTTTGGATGTTGCCAGAATCCTGCGCAGATCCATGGGAAATGAGACCTAATGTAGTCTCTCTCTGTTAGCTGGTCACAGGGGACTCCCTACGAAGCCAAAGGCATGGAGATGAAGCAGAGCCAGTGAACATAAGCAGTGCTGAAGGAACCTGGGCACTGGCTCATACAGCTTACAGAGCTCTCTGGACCTTCTCAGACCCATTCTTTTCTATCCTGCATCCATTTCATTCTGAGATGATGCTGTTCACTCTCAGTTTTATGGTTCATTGGATTAGATAAAGCCCAGGTCAGTTCATAGCCACAGGGCACCTGGAATCCCACTGCCAAACATCCAGTCTCTACCAGGGCCCAGTAGCAGAACCAGAATTGCTTTTCAAATGTAACACAGTTGTAGGCAGAAGAGGGCACTACCTTTCTCCTAAACCCTCTGTGCTGAGATCTTCTTATTAAAACTCTTGGGAGACTCCATACACAAGTTCACAGTCTCTCACAGACATTTCCAATACTGGCGGGACTGCTTGGCCATCAAAGGGAAGTGGTGGGGCAGCTTGACCACACCGTGGACCTGTTACCATGTTTGTAAGAATACCATGTCCCACAAGAGCCTGGCAGCCTCCTTAGGTTACCTCTAATATGGGTTGGGGCAGCATGCCCCAATGGGGCATATTTTACCCCCTTAATCCAGGGAGCCCCTCTAAGTGCTGTGTGCCTTCAAGGTGGACGGTACAAGGTAGTGCAACTTGTCTCTCACTTTAGAAAGGATATCCCCAAATGTCCATTAGCTTTAGTTATGTGGCAAACCCTTAACATTGTGCAAAATGTATCTCTCTCCTTCTGGTGTGCATCTGTCTTATTAAGTCATCTGGGGACTTATTTTCTGCTCACTGCATCTGATTAGTATAAGGTCACCAAAGTAATGGAGAGGCACGATGGTCTGTGGGGACGGGGATGTGCAAGCCCCGGGGGGAAAACAGCAGGAGAGCCGACAGCCCTGAGAGTAAGATGTAGAGGCACATCCTCTTCTTTCCGTGCCAATGCCAATTGCTTCTCTTTTTGTTTACTGCTTGGGATGGGAAAGAACATGGGTCAGGTCAACAGCAGCGTACCAGGGGCCAGGGGCTGTGTGGATTTGCTGAATTAAAGGAACTTAGCTGCAGTCTGTGTCACCAGCTGACCGCCACCACTTCAAAGTTCCACTCTTCCTGTGAGCTAAAGGAACCAATCCCATCACCGCTTTCCCCACTGTCATCTCGTCTGTAAAAACAGCCACCACAGAGCTCATCAAGAATTCTGTTGCTCCCCACTGGGGCGCCTGGGTGGCTCAGTCAGTTAAGCAGAGGACTCAACTTCAGCTCAGGTTATGATCCTAGGGTCATGGGACCAAGTCCCATGTGGGGCTCCATGCTGAGTGTGGAGTCTTCTTAAAATTCACTCCCTGTCCTCAGCTGCAGCCATTTCTTACTTGACACATCTCCAAAGGCAAGGGAATTAAAAGCAAAGATGAACTATTGGGACCTCATCAAGATAAAAAGCTTCTGCACTGCAAAGGAAACAATCAACAAAACTAAAAGGCAACCAACGGAATGGGAAAAGATATCTGCCAAGTGACATATTGGATAAAGGGCTAGTATCCAAGAACTCACCAAACTCCACACTCGAAAAACAAATAATCCAGTGAAGAAATGGGAAGAAGGCATGAATAGACACTTTTCCAAAGCAGACATCCAGATGGCTAACAGACACATGAAAAAATGCTCAATGTCACTCCTCATCAGGGAAAGAGAAATCAAAAAACACACTGACATACCACCTCACGCCGGTCAGAGTGGCTAAAGTGAACAAATCGGGACACTATAGATGCTGGAGAGGATGTGGAGAAATGGGAACCCTCTTGTACTGTTGGTGGGAATGCAAACTGGTGCAGCCGCTCTGGAAAACAGTGTGCAGGTTCTTCAAAAAATTAAGAATAGAGCTCCCCTTTGACCCAGCAATAGCACTCCTAGGAATTTACCCAAGGGATTCAGGAGTGCTGATGTATAGGGGCACTTGTACCCCAATGTTTATAGCAGCACTTTCAACAGTAGCCAAATTATAGAAAGAGCCTAAATGTCCATCAACTGACGAATGGATAAAGATGTGTTTTATATATACAATGGAATACTACTTGGCAATGAGAAAAAATGAAATCTGGCCACTTTCAGCAACGTGGATGGAACTGCAGGGTATTATGCTAAGGAAAGTCAGGCAGAGAAAGACAGATACCATATGTTCTCACTCACATGTGGATCCTGAGAAACTTAACAGAAGACCAGAGGGGAGGGGAAAGGGGGGAAAAAGTTACAGAGAAGGAAGGAGGCAAACCATAAGAGACTCTTAAATACTGAGAACAAACTGAGGGTACATGGGGGGTGGGAGAGAGGGGAAAATGGGTGATGGGCATTGAGGAGGGCACCTGTTGGGATGAGCACTGGGTGTTGTATGGAAACCAATTTGACAATAAATTATATTATTAAAAAAAAAAAACAAATCAAACCAAACCAAAAAAAAAAAAAAAAAAAAAAAACAAACAAAAACACCAAACCTTTAACTAGAGGCAGTGGAAATAAACTGCCCATCATAAAATAAGAGAGGTATTAGGAGAACTCAAATGTACAGACAGCCCAAAGAAAATACCTGAATTTTTTTTGTTAGTAAATATTGGGTCTCAATGTACCTCTTCCTTCAAGATGTGCTAAAATATAAGGATATCTTGTCTTCCACATATTAATATAACTTTATTAATAGAGTAATTGATGCTTCCATTGTCCTAGATAAATAGGTTTTTCATATTTGAGTTTTAATTAATTTCTTCTAAAGATGTTAACATGCTTTGACTTATGTGGGGCTGTTATACTATTTGACATACAAAATTTAAATGTTGTTGTATTTTATTTTATCATGAACTGCTTGTCGATATAAAATGGAATAAGGGTGAGAGTGTGAGGGTAACTGTAATGGGACGTCATGTTGGTAGGAATGTTCTAAATTTTAGTTTGAGTGGTGGTTATATGGAAGTATTCAATTGACAAAACTCATCTAATTATACTTAGAATCTGTGTATTTTATTGTATACAGATTATGCCTCAATAAAAAACTTAAAATAGGAAAAAATTAAAAATAAGTAAAAATAAAAAATAAAATATTTTGCCAGAACCAAGGTCACTAAGATTTTCTCCTTTGCTTACCTGTAGATATTTTATGGTTTGGGCATTTATATCTATGATCTCTCACCAGATACAAAACTTCATATAAATGGTATGAGATAAAAATCAAGTTTCATTTTTCTGATTTTAATATGCAATTTGTTGAAAAGAATATTGTTTTCCAATTATATTGCCTTGGCACCTGTGTGAGGTACACATGTATATTGGTAAGTTTTCTCAGCTATGTCCCATTAATCTATATATCTTCATGCTGATACCACAATGTCTTGAGTTCTCTAAATTTTATTTTTCCAAATTGTTTTGGCTAGTCTAGCTCCTTTGCGTTTCCATATAAATTTTCAAATCAATTTGTCAATTTCCCCAAAAAACCTGCTGGAACTTTTGACTGTTACTGCATTGAATGCACATATCAATTTGGAGACAATGGACATCTTAACAATAGTCTTCTGATCTATGACCACCATATATCTCGTCATTTATTTAGGTCTTCTTTAAGTTCTCTTCGCAATGTTTTGCAGTTTTTAGTGTACAAGTCATACAGATTTTTTTTCTCTTAGGTGTTTCATATTTCCTTATGCTACTGTAAATGTTATTTTTTAACAATTCAATTTCCCAATGTTTCTTGCTGGAATATGGCAGTACAGTTGGTTTCTGTATCTCACAACCCTGATAAACTCACTTATTAATTCCAGTAGCTTTTTGGTAGGTTCCTTAGGATTGTGTACCCAGTCAATCATGTCAACTGTGGATAAAGACTCTTTCAGATCTTCTTTTCCAATCTCAGTGTCTTCCCCCTCCATCTTGCTTTACTGCATGGACTAGGACCTTCGGTCCAGTGTTGTAAAGAAGTGGTGAGAGCAGACATCCTTGCCTTGTTCTTCTTCTTAGAGATAAAGCATTCAGTCTTTCACCACTGAGTATAATGTTAGCTGTAGGATTTTTGTAGATTTCCTTTATCGGGTTGAGGAGGTTCTCTTATATTCCTAGTTTGATAAGAGTGTTCATAATGAATGGTTGTTGGATTTTTGTAGTTTTTCTGCATCTATTGAGATGGTCATATCCAATTTGCTTTGTAAGTCTGTTAGTATGATAAATAACAATGACTGATTTCCAAATGTTAAACCAACTGTGTATTCCTCAAACTCCATTTATGATGTTTACTATCCTATATATATGTTCTTCAGTGATACTGGTTGTTATTTTCTTATGATATCTTTTTTTATAAGTCTTAAGTCTCAGGTAATACTTTATAGATATTTTGGGGACATATTCCCTCCTATTTCTGGAAATATTGTATAAAATTGTACTCTATTAAATGCTTCTTAGAATTCACTAGGAAATCTATCTGTGCCTGGAGTTTTCTTTGTGGGATTTCTATCAACTAAAAATTCAATTTAATAGCAGGACCTATTTATGCTTTTTGTTTTTTTGAGTGAGTTTTGGTTTATGCCTTTCAATGAATTTTTCTTTCACCTAATTTTTCAAATTTGTATGCATTAAATTATTCATAATACATCTATATTGCTTTAATGCCTATAGGATTAAACATCCTTTTTATTTCTGATGTTTCTGAATTACATGTGTTATTTCTCTTTTCAAATTTTTACTTAGAGGTTTATAAACTGTATTGCTCTTTTCAAAAAAAAAACCCAAGTTTTGATTTCCTTCATTTTTGCTGATGGTTTTCTGTTTGCAATGTTACTGCTTTCTACTGTTAGCATTTCCTTTCTTCTACTTGCTTCGTATTTAACTTGCTCTTCTTTTCTGGTTCTTATGTTGGAAGCTTAGATTACTGATTTGAGATTTTTAAAAAATATTTATTTATTTTTGAGAGAGAGAGAGAGAGAGAGCACAGGAGGGGAGGGGCAGAGAGAGAGGGAGACACAGAATCTGAAGCAGGCTCCAGGCTCTGAGCTGTCAGCACAGAGCCTGATGCAGGGCTCGAACCTGTGAACCATGAGATCATGACCTGAGCCAAAGTTAGATGCTTAACCAACTAAGCCACACTGGTGCCCTGAGATCTTTCTTTTTAAATATAAGTATTTAATTCTCTTAAGTAAAAATTCTCTGTAAGTACTGCTTTAGCTGCATCCTTCAATTTTTGTTGTATTTTCATTTCCATTAAATCAAAAATATTTTCAAATTTCCCTTGTGACTTCTTGCACTCATAGATTATATAAAGGTATGTTGTTTAATATCTAAATAGTTGGATGTTTTCCAGAAAATTTTCTGTTATTACTGTTTTTAATTTTTTTTATTGATTTATTACTTTTAATTCATTTTTATGTTTTTAATTACTTTTTAATTCTATAGTGATCAGATAACATCCTCTGTATGATTTTAATTTTTTCAAATTTGTGGTTGTTTTATGACCTAGAATACAATGTATCTTGGTGGGATTTTTCACCAGCACTAGAAAAGAATATTCAGTGCTCATGCTGGGTACAGTGCTCTATAGATGCCAATTATGTCCAGTTTTGCTCAAGTCTTCTCTAGCCTTACTAAGTTACTGTCCACTTGTTCTACCAATCACTCATGAAAGGGCTTTGAAATCTCTGATTATAATTTTGGATTTGCCTATTTCTCCTTTCGGTACTATTAGTTTTTGTTTCATGTACTTCGAAGCTCTGTTATTAGGAAACAAGTATTTAGGACTGTTCTGTCCTTGTGTATAGTTTTCTTATCCAATCTGTCAAACTCTGCCTTTATTTGGGGTGCTCAGACCACTTGCATTTAAAATTATCACTGATATGATTGATTTCAGTCTACATCATGCTATTTGCTTTCTCTTTGTCCTCTCCGTTCTTTCCTTCCCTCTTTGTTCTCCCTTCTTTTGGACTGATTGTTTTTTATGATGCTATTTTATTTCCATCGTTACATTCTTATATTTACGTCTTTGTTCTTGTTGATTTTATGGTTGCTTTGGGGTTTGTAATATACATCTTTAACAACCACAGTCTACCTTTAAGCACTATTATACTACTTCATATGCACACTCAGGACCTTCTAGCAGTACACTTCCATCTCATCTCTCCCAACCTTTATGGCATCATTATCATACATTTTACTTTTGCACTGTTCTAAGTTTACAAACATCACAATATACTCTTGGTGTTTCTGCTTTAAATAGTAAAAAAACTTTAAAAACTTAAATTTTTAAAAATTTTATTCAGTGATTAATTGCATCATATAATGGTATTATATTGGGGGTTTTTTGAACAATTTAATTGTAATGTCAGGAAAATAAGCAATTATATTTTGCTTGAAATGCAGATTTTCAATACAAGAGAAAAAGGAGTATAATTGTGGGATCAAAAATTAAAGTACAACTTGATTGGTAATATCAATATTAATTCATTCCTTTACAACTTTAATACCTATCTTTAAAAAGTTCAGTAAAAAACATGTAACACAAAATTTATCATCTTATCTATCTTTAAGTGTACAGTTCCATAGTTAATTATCTTTTAAAGAGATTTAAATAGTAAGAATAAAAGTTGTTTATATTTACTTACATAATTACCACTTTTGGTGTTCTTCATGGATCCAGGTTTCGACCTAGAACCATTTTTTTTCCTGCCAGAAAAATTTCTTGTAGTGCTGGTCCGCTCATAATAAGAGAATTCAGCTTTTATCTGTCCAAAAAGTTTCTTTCACCTTCATCTTCAAAAGATATTTTGGTGGGTCTGTTGCTACTAATTAATTTTTCTTCTTAAATGGGGTCTATTTTCCTGTTTCTTTTCATGCCTGGTAACTGAATGCTATATAGTAGACATTGTGAATTTTATATGATTTGGGATACTGAAGTGTTTGTATTCCTTTAAATATTGTGGGGATTTGTTCTGGGTATGCAGTGAAGTAAACTTGTAAGCAATCTGATTTTTTGGCTTGCTTTAAACATTTGTTAGAAAGGTCCAGAATGACTTTTAGCATAATCCATTTAGGTCAGTGTCTTAGGACAGAAAGAAGGGTTGAGAAGGGTACAGAGTGGATCTGGAGGGCCAAATACAAGTTACCCAATATGTAAGAGTAAATCCTTATTTTCATATCTGATATTCCTATAGACTGTAATTTCCTTGGGATCAAAGGCATGTCTTTTTTCCATTTATATCTCAGAGAGTAACAGTGTCTCAGATAGCAGGCATTTGTTAAGTGTTTGCTTATCTAAATATTGTTTAAAACATAAACATTATCTTACATTTTCTTTTTAAAAATAACAAGCAGTTCTTTTCGTAGTGATACCATTTTTTTAAGAACTTAAAACAGTATATATTTAGTAAGTCTATTTCATCAACTTACATTTTCCTCATCCATTCTATTTTTCTAATTTTTCTTTTCTTTTCCATATCTTGCCTTCTCTTCAGTTTAGAGAAATGGAATTCGCTTTCTTTTTTGTCTCCCACCTCTACGTTTTCAGGAGACACCCAAAACTGTTGAGAAATGGAAAATGAATATACAAAGTGTTGAAATACTGATTGTGAGGTAATTTGGCTACAGTCAAAAGTTCTGTGTGTTCAGTAGGAATATGCCAAGAGAGAAACAGAGGAGAGAATACACCTCCTCTAAGGTATTTCTTATTATGCCACAGGTGAATAGCGCATTGAGCTTTCAGAGGCACAGGTCACAGAAAGACTAACAAAGCACTAGCATACTGAGGTACTTAATAACTATTCGTTGAATGGGTAAATGAAAAGACATACTCCAATAGTGTTTTCGTTTTTCATAAGAACAAACTCTTTACTGGTAAGAACAAACTCACCTACTCTCAGTGCTGTTGACGTTTGAAGACTCTAATTCTCAGGGAGGACAGGCACCCTCCAAGAACAGGGAAGTCTCATCATGATGTCTCAAGAGTTTGTGGTTTCCTGTATGGCACGCTATCCTAACTGGCTGCCTATTTTTCCTACTTCCAATTCACTGCCTCTCCTTCACCACATATTAAAAGACAAGGGGGAGAATTTTCTATCCCCCACAGCACTACGTATTTGTCTCTATTAAAGCACATATTTACTACACTGTACTGAAAAACTCTTTTTTACTTAAGTCTCTCCCAAATTAAAAGGCAAACTACTTGAGAGAAGGGACTATTTTATCTACCATTGTATCCCTAGCATCTAGTACGACGCCTGACATATGTTTGGTATGCAATAAAATTCGTTGAATAAATGTGTGAATACACAACTCAATCATGTTCACTTTTCATTCTTAGTATATTTAATATACTACATTCTATAATCTACATACCAGAGATTAAAAACTGGAATGAAGATATGAGGCCATATAAACAGACATCTAGAGCTACAGAACCTGATCATGTTAACCTAACCAAACATGCTTAGGTAGAAATTATCCCCGCAAAAAGAGGAGGTAAAACATGGGTGTCTATGGAAAAGTCCCTACATCACATATACGTATTAAGAACTATGTATATTTAAAATCATTCCTTTCAATTAATATGACGACATGTTAAAGTTCCAAACACCATGACAATCCAGATGATTTTCCACCAGTATCTCTCGTTACAAGCTCTGTAAGAGAAAATGTCATCTTTTTCTTAAGAATTCCCACCTCAAGGGGTGCCTGGGTGGCTCAGTCAGTTAAGTGATTGACTCTTGATTTCAGCTCAGGTCATGCATGATCTCATGGTTCGTGGGATCGGACTGTGTTGGGCTCTGTGCTGACACGGTGAGGCCTGGTTGGGGTTCTCTCTCTCCCTCTCTCTGCCCCTTCCCCTGCTCACGCCCTCTCTCTCTCTCAAAATAAATAAACACTAAAAAAAAAAATTCCCACCTCTAGTCCAAGGATTAATAGAGTCAACAACATTTTCCAGTTTGCTTTGTTATAAAGATACTAAACTGCTGAGTTCCAAACAGTATCTAAATATGGCCTAGATCGGGGGGCACCTGGGTGGCTCAGTCGGTTAAGCGGCCGACTTCGGCTCAGGTCATGATCTCGCGGTCCGTGAGTTCAAGCCCACATCGGGCTCTGTGCTGACACCTCAGAGCCTGGAGCCTGTTTCAGATTCTGTGTCTCCCTCTCTCTGACCCTCCCCTGTTCATGCTCTGTCTCTCTCTGTCTCAAAAATAAATAAACGTTAAAAAATTAAAAAAATAAAATAAATAAATAAATAAATAAATATGGCCTAGATCAAAGCTGATTACTAGAAGTATAAGCAAATGTAAAGAAAAAAAAGATACACTGTTGATCTTGAAGTATTATTAGTAACCTCTGGGTACTTACCATCATCAGTTTTTATCAGTTAAATTACCAAGATTTATTATTTTAAAATTATTTTTCAAAAAGACAAAAGAGTTCCTAAATATGTAAGATTCAAAATTATTAATATTTTTATTTTCTTACTGTATCAGAGACAAGCCTCCAGCCATTGTTCTCTATACGACAATACCAGCCACGATGATCCTCTTCCTGAAGATTATCACTTTTAATATGAGACGTATATTTTGCTGGAAGTCTTGTATAATCTCTAGGGCTATTAGCACACAGATCTTCAATAGGTCTATGAGTGAAAATTTTATAGTATATATCAGGTGGAAATTTAACCTGTATATGGAAAAGTTCAAAGGACCACTGTAATCACAAAAAATGATTTATATTTTTAAAATTTAAATCTTTTAAATTTCATACAAATGTGCTTTAAAATTACCAAATAAGAATTCACCCATACTTACGCCACCTAATCTGAATCGTACATGAATGCCCGCAGCAGCATCTAGCAGCTCTGCCTACAAAAAAATACATGACTCTTCAAAATTCTGTGTGTATCAACTCACCACTTCTCACTCTATCATGCTAAAATAGTGCTGAATATTAATTATTTATGAAATAGGTCAAGTAAATAAGCCTTAAATAATTATTTTTAAATTAAAATATATTTTAAGATTTAACTTCTAATGGGCATCCAATAAGTAAAACAGCTTTTGTAACTGGAAAAATGATACCAAATATGTTCCCTTTCTGTGCAACATATAAGTATAAAAGCCAAGTGATTTGTTATTCCAAAAACAGAAATTTTAAGTAAGTCCTCAAACATATGACTTACATATTTATCTTACAGGTAAATTCAGAGTAAAAAAAATGTCATTGGCTAATCCACGTTTAACACAAGATGACCGTTCCTAAGTAGCTTTTCTTAAATCAAAAATCCATGCTTAAATTTTTTAAGAATTGTATAGAATTGGTCTTCTAAATTTTAATGCCTTGCACCAAATGTAAAAGAGAGAAAACAATTTTGGTTCCTCTAACAGAAGAGTTCAAGCTTACCACCTGATAGTACTGTTAGATGAGAATATACATATTATCCTAAATTGTTCAGTCTATAAAGCCTAAAAGACTACCTTAAGTTTTGCATAATTTTCTCCTGACTAAAAAGCATATACATACATACATACATACATACATATGTAGGGTCATAGTTCAATCGTGAAAGATATGTTTTATAACAGGATCTTAAACTTACATTTATAAAATTTATACAGGTGACCCTTAAACAACATGGGTTTGAACTGCACAGGTCCACTTATATGTGGATTTTTTATAGTATAGCATTGTAAATGTATTTTCTTCTTATGACCTTCTTAATAACACGTTATTTTCTCTAGCTTAACTTACTGTATGAGTACAGTGTATAATACATGTAACATACAAAATATATATTAATTGACTATGCTATTAGTAAAGTTTTCGGTCAACAGTAGGCTATCTGTAGTTGAGTTTTTGGAGAGTCACAAGTTATACATGGATTCTCTACTGCATGGGCAGAGGGTCACTGCCCCTATCCCAACGTTATTCAAGGGTCAACTGTATATACTTTTTAAACACAATTCATTATATATATACTTTTATGTCCACTAAAGTAGGCAAATCTTAAGTGTACAGCTTCATGGAATTTTTTCCTTCCTATTTCAGTCAGTTAGGGTGAGGTGCTAATCATGTCAATCCAATCAAAAATTTAGCTGGCTCAAGCCTGGACTGCAGTTTTAGTAATCTATGTCTGGTTTGTCCACTTCCAGTTTTCCCCTATTTCTTAGATACGGCAACTCTCTATCTCTTCAACTATGAAAGCCTATGGGAAATTCAAAAGTACTTTGAGAAGATTTAAGCTTAATTCTTTATCCTTCTACCTACCATCTACAAACTCAAATGGGGATGAGAGTCAGCTGTGTATTTGAGGCAGTTCCTTTCCCTTAAGCATGACTCTGTCTCCTATGCCTATGGGGAATTTCATTTAGTGCAGTAGTGTTATTTAAAATGGCCTTAGATTAGCTGTAAATACTCAATGCAAATTCTAGGGAACCAAAAATTAGTAAAAAAGAGGTATAATTGATATGCTGAGAGGAAAGAAAATGTAATCATATAAAATGCTCAATTAAAACCAGAGAAGACAGAAAAAGGGTGTAATAGAAAAAAAGGAAAAAAAGAACAAGGGCAAGAAATAGAAGACATTAAATATGTTAGACATCAATCACCATACTAAATATCAATGGTCTAAATACACAAGTTAAATGGCAGAGACTGACAGAATAGATTAAAAAAAAAAAGACCCAACTCTATGTTGTCTGTAAGAAAACCATTTAAAATATAAAGACACAGATAGGGTAAAAGCATAGTAATGGAGAAAGATATAATATATTAACTAACACTGATTAAACAAAAACCGAGAAGCTGTATTAATTTCAGAGACAGCTGAATTCAGAGCAAGAAAAATCATCAGGGATAAAGAAGAGGATTACAAGATGATAATGTGGCCACTTCTCTGAGGAGACATAACAATCCATAAAGTATATACACCTAACAACATAGTATCAAAATATGAAGGCAAAAACTGAAAGAACTGCAAGGAGAACTAGAGAAATCCACTATTATAGTTGGAGAATTTGATACCTCTCTATCATTAATTGACATATTCAGCAGTCTATTATGAAAATGAAGAACACTTTCAATTAACTGGATTTAGATTTCTACAACACTTCATCCAACAACAGCAAACATACATTCTACTCAAGCTTACAGAGAACTTTTATTTACCAACATAGAACATGTTATGGACCATAAAGTACACTTTAACAACTGTAAAATAAGAGAAATCATACAAAGTATACTTTCAGACTCCAATGTAATTAAACTAGAAATCAGTAACAGAAGGATAGTCCGAAAATGCCCAGACATTTGGACAGTGACAAATGCCCAGACATTTGGACATTTGGACTTGGGCAGTGAACAACACACTTCTAAATAACAGGTGGATCAAATAGGAAGTCTCAAGAGAATTTTAAAATATTTTGAACTAAATTAAAATGAAAACACAGCTTATCAAATTTTGTGAAATGCACTGAAAACAGTGCTTAGGGGAAAATTTATAGCACTAACTACATATATCTGAAAACAAGAAAGACTTGAAATCAATAATGTAGGCTTCCATCTTAAGAAACTAGGAAAACAAATTAAATCAAAAGTAAGCAAAAGTCAAGAATAAAAAAACAGAAATCAATGAAATTGAAACAGGAAATCAACAGAGAAAAATCAAAGAAATTAAAACCAATAAAGCTCAATAAAACCAATAAGCTTCTGTACAAAAAAACTAAGAAGGAAAAAATAGAAAGAAGACACAAATGACTAATATCAGAAAAGAGGGGCCATTACTACTGATTCCATGGACAGTAAAAGGATAATTAACAAATATTATGAAAAACTCTATTCCCACAGATTTGATAAATGGTTCAATTCCTTGAAAGACATAACCTGACAAAACTCACACAGGAGAAATGGAAAATCTGAATAGACTAATACCTATTAAAGAAACTGAATGAATTAACCTTTCAAAAAAGAAAGCACCAAGCCTCAATGGGTTCAATGGTAAACTCTACAAAATATTTAAGGAAAAAAAAATATCAATTCTCTACTATCTCTTCCAGAAAACAGAAGCAAAGGGGACAGTTCCTAACACTACTCTAAATACCATTACTCTAAATACCAAAAACATAGGGGTGCCTGGTTTTCAGTGGCTCAGTCAGTTAAGCATCCAATCTGGATTTTGGCTCAGGTTACGATCTCATGGTTCATGGGTTCCAGCCCCACGGACCTTGTGTCGACAGTGCAGAGCCTGTTTAGGATTCTCTCTCCCTCCCTCTCTCTGCCCCTCCCTAGCTTGCATTCTCTCTCTCTCTCTCTCTCTCTCTCTCTCGTTAAATAAACTTAAAAAAATAAATAAAATTTACATGGAAATACAAAGCATCCAACGATAGCCTGGAAGTGTCTTCTTGAAGAACTACAAAATGGGAGTATTGTCTACCATATAATATACTTGTTACAAACTCAAAGTAATTATAACAAGGCTGGAAAAATAGATCATGGAAGGTAATAGAGAATTCACAAACAGACTCATACATAACTGGTTACTTGATTTATGATAAAAGTGGCATGGCAGAGCAGTGGAGGCAGTGGAGAAAGGACTATCTTTTTAATAAACAGTGTTTGATCATTTTGAGATCTATAAGGAAGAATATGAAAGGGATCTCTACCCCACACCATACACAAAAAAATGAATCCCGAGTAGTTTATATATCTAAATATGAAAAGAAAATCAATAAAGTTTATATAATATAGGAGAATAATTTCATGATTTCAGGATTGGCGAAGCTTATAAAAAGCGCCAATCATACACAAAAGCACTGATAATCTTAAGTACATTAAAATCAAGAATGCTGGGGGCACTTGGGTGGTTCAGTTGATTAAGCATGCGACATCAGCTCAGGTCATGACCTCGTGGTTGTGGATTTAAGCCCCGCATCAGGCTCTGTGCTGACAGCTCAGAGCCTGGAGTCTGCTTCAGATTCTGTGTCTCCCTCTCTCTCTCTGCCCCCTCCACCCATCACTCACACTCTCTCTCTCTCTCAAAAATAAAAAACATTAGGTGCGCCTGGGTGGCTCAGTCAGTTGAGCGTCTGACTCTTGATTTCGGCTCAGGTCATGATCTCACAGTTTGTGAGTTCGAGCCCCATGTCAGGCTCTGTGCTGACAGCACGGGTCCTGCTTGGGATTCTCTCCCTCCATCTCTCTCTCTCTCTCTCTGTTCCTCGGCTTGCTTTCTCTCTCTCTTCCAATCTCAAAATAAATAAACTATCAAAAAAAATAAAAATAAAAAAAATAAAAAACATTAAAAAATTTTTAATTAAAAACTCTGTTCACCAAAAGACATTCTTGTTTCAAAATACTAACCTAGGGATTGGGGAAAGAGGGTGGAAATATAGATGAAGCAAGACTGGCGGGGAATTGCTAATTGTTGAAGCTAGGTGATGGGTACCTGTAGTCTATTACTTTATTCTTTCGACTTTTGTAATATGTTTGCCATTTTTCATGATAAAAAACACACAGTGAGGACCATCCTAAGAGTGACAAGTCAAATCACAGAATGGAACACGAAATGACAAGGACTTTTATGAAGACTATATAAAGAACTGCTTTAAACTAGTAGGAATAAGAGACAATATACACATGAAAGACACCAAAAAAATGTCAGGAGCTCAGCTGATCTGGAAGAACAGTACGTGAGATGTCAGTGTCAGAGTAGCCAATTAAGGAAACAAGCACAAAGGGAAAGAAAGCTTTTGACCACTTACTACATGGGAATAAGCAAGAGTTAGGGCGTCTACAACTAGAGGAGGCACCAATCCACCTGTTCCATCTCACCCTCACCACCCCCCCCCCCCCCCCACTGTGAGCAGTGCAGTGACAGAGAGTCAGGTGGATCAGCACAGAATCCTGAACAAAAGGCTCCAGCAGTGGTAGGGACCATAAGGTGTGTATATTTGGGGTAGGAGGTATGTAGGAGATTAAGGGAGGACAGTCTGAGTGGACTGAGTCAGAGTTCGAAAAGCGTCTTCAAGGTTTCCCCCATAAAGAGGTCTCAGCAGAGGTGTCTGAAGACCTCAGCTCAAAGCCTCACATAAAGAACTAAAAATGAAAGTGCTGGGACTAGACACTTAAATATGTCGGGGGTCGGGGGTTCCGTTCAGGGTGTCTGAGTCCCAGCCTGAGCTCCCTTGAGAGGCTGCAGGACACTGCCATGCACCAAGTCTGATTGTGAGGAGGGGACAGCCTTCCCGTGTGGGGCCTGTTGGATAAAGTCCCTGTAATTGTGTCTGGTCACAATTACAGACACAGGAAGAGCACACAGGATTGTAACCAGGAGAGGAACTCCTCACAAAGATGTGCAACTTCACTAGCTATCAGGGAAAGGCAAATTAAAAAGCTGAAATTCAACATTGATAAGGATGTAAAGCACCAAGAATTCCAAGAGACGGATGATGGTTAATACAAATTGTACAGTAACTTTGGAATATAGTTTGGCAGATCCCGTTACCCAGAAATTCCATTTCTAGGCAGAATAGAAACCAAAAGAAATTCGTGCACATATGCACCAGGGCAGATGAATAAGAATGTTCCCCAAAGCAATCTTTATAACAGACTCAAACTGGAAAAAATATATATGTATAAATGTCAACCACTGAATGAATTAACAGTAGTGTGTGTGTGTGTGTGTGTATAATGAAATAATTATCATTGTTTTTCATAAAATGAATACAATTCAGCTACACAAACACAATGCTGAATGAACAAAAGCGCACCATAAGATTCTATTTACATACAGTTCAAACACAGAGAAAACTAAAGAAAAAAAAGCTACAACAAAATGGTGGTTGCCTCCCTGGGAGCAGGGAAATTGGCGGTGATGTGCAAAGCCTGGAAGGCAGTGGTTTGAAGTAGGAAACATTGATCTGGGTTATGTAAGTTACACAGGGGGTTGTTTGTGATGATTCAGTGACCTTATACATTTATGTTTCATGAACTTTTCTATAACGTGCTTCAGTAAAAAAGTGTTTTAAAAGAAACAAATACAAGCACATTTATAAAGCAGCCACACATCTTGAAGGGAAAACACAGATGCTGTATGAATAAACAGTGTCCTCACCTCTTTAGGATTGATGTATCTCACTATCTGACGTGGCTCTCCTCGTCTTCTTAGATCAATCAGTCTTTTAAAGTGTTGGAAGACAGTGACATTCTAAAGGTTCAAATACATAAGACTGTATGGTCAAAACTGGATTTTGTACCTCTGATTAGCTTTTTGCCTAATTAGGGCAAAATGAGTAAAAAACATATAATAGATTTTATGTGTGTAAACTAGATTTTAGAAATATTACCACTCACGATTTACTTTGACAAGCCAGGCAATACCAATTTTATTCTCACAACGAGTTTTACCCTTCACTTTGGAAGTGCATCACTAGCAACTGTAAAGAAAATACCCAGGACATTGGTTGAGTTGCTTTTGCATGTTCCAGAGTCATCCAGGAGGAAGACAAAATAGAGCCTACTGGTTAAGAACACGGAGCATGGCATCATATTGTCTGAGTTCAACAGTTAGTACCAACTCACCATGTGACCCTGGACAAGTTGCTTAAATTCTCTCCTCGGTGTCTCACCTAAAAAATGGGAATGATAGTGGCTATCTCCTACAGCTATGGTGAGGAGTTCATGAGTTAATATTCATAAAGCACTCAGAACAACTTCTGGCCCAAGAAAGCACTAAATAATTATTATTCTAGTATTACCATTACAGAAACCTCATTACTGTAGTAACTCCACTGATTTACAAACCCTACCTACTATTCATGTTAGGACACATATTTGGTCAAACAACTCCAAACAACTTTTTTTTTTTTTTTTTTTTTTTTTGAGAGAGAGAGAAAGAGAGAGAGAGAGAGAGAGGCAGAGGGAAGAAGATACAGAACCCAAAGCAGGCTCCAGGCTCTGAGCTGTCAGTACAGAGTCTGACTCAGCACTTGAACTCATGAACCGCGAGATCATGACCTGCACTGAAGTCGGATTTTTTTTTTTTAACGTTTTTAACGTTAATTTATTTTTTAACGTTTTTTTTTTTACGTTTATTATTTAACATTTTTTTTTTTTTTTTTTTTTTTTACGTTTATTTATTTTGAGACAGAGAGAGACAGAGCATGAATGGGGGAAGGGCAGAGAGAGAGGGAGACACAGAACCGGAAGCAGGCTCCAGGCTCTGAGCCATCAGCCCAGAGCCCGACGCGGGGCTCGAACTCACCGAACGTGAGATCGTGACCTGAACTGAAGTCGGTCACTTAACCGACTGAGCCACCCAGGCGCCCCTGAAGTCGGGTATTAACTGACTGAACCACCCAGGCACCCCTCCAAACAATTCTTCTCTCTCAGACAACAATTTCTTTGGTAACACTCTCTTCATACTCTATCCCCCAAAAAACCCTTACTAACTCTTGGTAAACTCCCCCTACCCCACCCGTGAGCTTATGTTAAATCAAATAAATTCAAACTGAATCCACATCACTAATAAGACAATTTGAATCCCCACTGCTTCAATGAAGCACGTTACCTGTGGAGATGGTGTAGCCCACATCAAAACAGATAATATTCTTTCTGAAAGGAAGATATAATTTCCAGTAGGTATAACCCCAAGTTGAGTATCAAGAAAAATTTATGGTGATACCTTGGGGGATGGTGAATAAAAATTTAGTGCTTTTAGAATGGGTTTGGACTTAAGCGATCATCAACATAATATAAACAGCTATGCGCATAAGATGTTATCTATAAACCTAAGGGTAACCACAAATCAAAAACTATTAATAGATATGTAAAAAAACAAAGAGAAAGGAATCCAAGTAATATCACTAAAGAAAGCCATCAGAGGGTGGGGACAGGAGGGAGGAGGAGGGGACAGAGAGGGGGAGGGGGCCACGGTGGGGTGGGATGGCCTTCTGGCCTAGGTGGCAGAAGTGGTGGCCGCAGCTGACCAGCCTGCTGCTCTCTCACTTCTGCTTGGGCTTCCCGGCTCCTCCCTTTCCCCTCCCCCCCCGCAGATGGAGAGGGTGGCCCTGCTGTGGATGGTCAGATAGCTCCTGCCACCCATCTCTGGCCCCAATCAGCATGGAACAGACCAGGAGGAAGCTGGCGGGAGGGCTGCCGGCCTGTGTGATAGACTGGGACACACAGAAGACAAAATTAGGAGATGCTGAAAACACAGAACCACAGCTTATCATCCCCTCCTGTTCTGCCAGTAAGGAGTCAGCGAAAGTGGAAAGTGGGTGATCGAGCTCAAGGGAGGGTGATGAAAGGTGGTGATCACCTAGGCTTCCTCATTGGTGATGAAGCAATAGGAAAACCTATGTAGGCAACATAGAGGCCAATTTGCTGTGGTGTAGCTGAAGATTGGGACTTGATGGAAAGGTTATGGAACAAGTGATTTTTAAGTATTTAAGGGCAGAACAAGAAGACTATTTCCAAAACTGTAAGCAATAAATTTCTGTTGCTTATCATCCACCCAGTCTGTTGTAGTTCATTCTAGCCGCCCAAATGGACCAACACAAGTACTAAGGATCTGAACAACATGGTTAGCCAGTAGGACTTAAACCATGTCAGAATACATTTTTTTCCTCAAGTTCATGTGCAACATTTACCAAAATAGACTTTTTTCTAGGACAGGGAAGTTTCAACAAATTTCAAGTTATTAAAATCATATAAGAAGGAGGAGCCAAGATGGCGGAACAGCATGGAAGCTTTTTGTGTGTCTCACGTCCATGAAATACAGCCAGACCAACACTAAACCATCCTACACACCTAGAAAACTGATTGGAGGATTAACACAACAATCTGCACAACCTGAACCACAGAATAGAGCAGGTATGTGGTGCGGAGAGCTGAACTTGGGGAGCGAGAAGCCCTGAAAGGTAGGAAACCACTTTTGTGGGCAGAGAGAGAACGGAGACTGGGGAGGGGGGGAGAATACATGAAAATCACCCCTCCCCAAAAGCAGCTGGAGAGAAAGTAGAAAATTGGAAACAGCCGCAGGGACTAAACTAAAAAGGGAGAAAGGAGAAAGTTTAAATTCCATTAAGACTGTAAACAAGAGGAGCACAAAGGCTGCAACTCCTCAGCTCGATACCTGGGAGTGCTCTGGTGGGAAGGGCGAACCCCGAGGAAGAGGGTGGGGTCCGGGAGGTTCTCGGGCCTCAGGGGAACAGCGGTTCCACTGCTGGAAGGACATTTGGTAAAGACTGTTGAAGCCACCTGGTCCCAGCAGATCCCGGAAGGCGGCCACATTCGCTGGTGCTGGGACAAGGTTGTTAAGGGTGCAGCCTGGTGCCAGAAGTGTGTTGCGATTTTCCATAATCCCTGAGACGCTGCTGCTACACTGTCTCGCGAACTTTTTCTGGGGCGGGCTGGCATTCTGGCCGCAGTCTCGGAGCACCGGCCAAAACAGGGTCCAACGGGCATAGCTGGGTGCAGCCGATATTCAGCCATTGCTCATTCGGCCATTGCTCGGTGAGACCCTCCCACAGAGGGGCGGAACGGGTCAAAGCCGCAGTCCTTTGGAAGTAGGAGGCCAGGGAAAACAGCCGCATCTGAGATAAGGCTTGGGAGAGAGGTGCTGCCTGGAGCCTGGTCATGAAGAGTGAAGAAGCGGAGAGTGGACGAGAGTTGAAGACAGAGGACGAGTGCACGATTGCTGATCCAGGAGAACAGACTGGGTAGCTGAGTGGCGCCATTTTCACCGATCCTGCGCATGTACATACGCACCTACGAGCCCCGCAACAATCCACCCCAGTAGGCTAGCAGCGCCGTCTAGTGGCCAGCGGAGCTGTCCCAACTGGGACAGCTTCGCTCTTCAAGAACACAAACGTCACTGCGGGCTTAATTTATGGACTATAAAGAGCTACATAGACTGACTTCTAGGGGAAAATGAAGCAATTTCAATCCTACTTCAATCTGTTAGCAGGTTCATCTATTCAATTTTCTTTCTTTTTCCTTTTTCTCTTTTACAATTCTTTTCTTTTTCTTGAATAAAGAGAAAAAATTCATTTTTTCAATTTTTATTAAAAATATCTTTTTTATTACTATACTTTTTACTTTTGTGTAAATTTTTTAAAATTCTACTTTACTTCCATCATTTTATTTTAGTCTACTTCAGTGTACTCACCTTTTCAAATTCTCAATTTGTTTTTCTTTCTTTTTTTCTCTTTTTTGTTTCATTTCTTTTTCTTGAATGCAGAAAGAGAAAAACTTCATTTTAACTTTCAGTTTCTATTAAAAATATTTTTATTTTATTTTTATTACTATATTTTTTGCTGTTATGTAAATTTTTTCAAATTCTATTTTACTTCCATCATTTTATTTTAGTCTACTAGAGTGTATTCACTTTTTCAAATTTCAAACGATTTTTTCTTTTCTTATCTTTTTTCTTTTTCATTTCTTTTCTTTTTTCTTAAAAAGAGAAAATGAAAAAATTCATATTTATTTTTAATTTTCATTAAAAATATTAATTTTTTTCTACTACATTCTTTACTTCTGTGTATATTTTTTCAAATTCTATTTTACCCCCATCATCTTAGTCTACTTCAGTGTATTCACTCTTTCAAGTGTTCAAACACTTTCCTTCCCCCCCCCCGTCTTTTTTTCTCTAATCTGTAAAACCACTTTCAACACCCAGACCAAAACACACCTAGGATGTAGCATCATCTATTCGATTTTTGTGTGTGTGTTTTTAATTTTTAATTTCAATATAGTTTTAATTTTAATTTTTTTAATTTCAATTTTTCTACCTCATTAATTACTTTCCTCCCTTCAAAATGACAAAACGAAGGAATTCACCCCAAAAGAAAGAGCACAAAGAAACGACAGCCAGGGATTTAACCAGCACAGATAGGAGTAAGATGTCTGAACCAGAATTTAGAATCACCATAATAAGAATACTAGCTGGAGTCAAACATAGATTAGAATCCCCTTCTGCAGAGACAAAGGAAGTAAAAAATAGCCAGAATGAAATTTAAAATGCTGTAACAGAGCTGCAATCACGGATGGATGCAGCGGTGACAAGATGGATGAGGCAGAACAGAGAATCAGTGATACAGAGGACAAACTTATAAAGAATAAGGAAGCAGAAAAAAAGAGGGAGATTAAGGCAAAAGAGCATGATTTAAGAATTAGAGAAATCAGTGACTCATTAAAAATGAACAACATCAGAATCATAGGGGTCCCAGAAGAGGAAGAGAGAGAAATAGGGGTAGAAGGGTTATGTGAGCAAATCATAGGGGGAAAACTTTCCTAACCTGGGGAAAGACACAGACATCAAAATCCAGGAAGCACAGACGATCCCCATTAGATTCAACAAAAACCGACCATCAACAAGGCATATCATAGTCAAATTCACAAAATACTCAGGCAAGGAGAGAATCATGAAAGCAGCAAGGGAAAAAAAGTCTCTAACATACAAGGGAAGACAGATCAGGTTGGAAGCAGACCTATTCACAGAAACTTGGCAGGCCAGAAAGAAGTGGCGGGATATATTCAGTGTTCTGAATCAGAAAAATATGCAGCCAAGAATTCTTTATCCATCAAGGCTGTCATTCAAAATAGAAGGAGAGATAAAAAGTTTCCCAAACAAACAAAAATTAAAAGGAGTTTGTAACCACTAAACCAGCCCTGCAGGAAATTTTAAGGGGGACTTTCCGAGGGGAGAAAAGATGAAATAAATAAATAAGTAAGTAAGTAAGTAAATAAATAAATAAATAAATAAATACCAAAAGCAACAAAAGATTAGAAAGGACCAGAGAACATCACCAGAAACTCCAACTCTACAAGCATCATAATAGCAATAAATTTATATCTTTCAGTACTCACTCTAAATGTCAATGGACTCAATGCTCCAATCAAAAGACATAGGGTAACAAAATGGATAAGAAAACAAGACCCATCTACATGCTGTTTACAAGAGACCCACTTTAGACCTAAAGGCACCTTCAGATTGAAAATAAGGGGATAGAGAACCATCTAACATGCTAATGGTCAACAAAAGAAAGCCGGAGTAGCCATACTTATATCAGACAAGCTAGACTTTAAAATAAAGACTGTATCAAGGGATACAGAAGGGCATTATACCATAATCAAGGGGTCTATACACCAAGAAGACCTAACAATTATAAAAATTTATGCGCCAAATGTGAGAGCACCCAAATATATAAATCAATTAATCACAAACATCAGGAAACTCATCGATAGTAATACCTTAATAGTAGGAGACTTCAACACCCCACTCACAGCAATGGACAGATCATCTAATAAAAAAATCAACAACGTAACAATGGTTTTGAATGACACATTGGACCAGATGGACTTAACAGATATATTCAGAACATTTCATCCTAAAGCAGCAGAATATACATTCTTCTCCAGTGCACATGAAACGTTCTCCAGAATAGACCATATACTGGGACACAAATCAGCCCTAAGTAAGTACAAAAAGACTGAGATCATACCGTGCATATTTTCAGACCACAATGCTATGAAACCACAAGAAAAAATTTGGTAAGGTAACAAATACTTGGAGACTGAAGAACATCCTACTAAAGAATGAACGGGCTAACCAAGCAGTTAAAGAGGAAATTAAAAAGTATATGGAAGTCAATGAAAATGATAACACCACAACCCAAAACCTCTGGAACGCAGCAAAGGCGGTCATAAGAGAAAAGTATATAGCAATCCAGGCCTTCCTAAAGAAGGAAGAAAGATCTCAGATACACAACCTAACCTTACGCCTTCAGGAGCTGGAAAAAGATCAGCAAATAAAACCCAAAACCAGCAGAAGACAGGAAATCATAAAGATTAGAGCAGAAATTAATGCTACTGAAACCAAAAGAACCAGTAGAACAGATCAATGAAACCAGAAGCTGGTTCTTTGAAAAAATTAACAAAATTGATAAACCACTAGCCAGTTGGATCAAGAAGAAAAAGGAAAGGACCCAAATAAATAAAATCAAGAATGAAACAGGAGAGATCACAACCAACACAACAGAAATAAAAACAATAATAAGAGAATATTATGAGCAATTTTATGCCAATAAAAAGGGTAATCTGGAAGAAATGGACAAATTCCTAGAAACATATACACTACCAAAACTGAAACAGGAAGATATAGAAAATGTGAACAGACCCATAACCAGTAAAGAAATCAAATTAGTAATAAAAAAAAAAAACTCCCAAAAAACAAGAGTCCAGAGCCAGATGGCTTTCCAGGGGAATTACACCAAACATTTAAGGAAGAGTTAACACCTATTCTCTTGAAACTGTTCCAAAAAATAGAAATGGAAGGAAAACTTCCAAACTCTTTCTATGAAGCCAGCATTACCTTGATTCCAAAACCAGACAGAGACCCCACTAAAAAGGAGAACTATAGACCAATTTCCCTGATGAACATGTATGCAAAAATCCTCAACAAGATATGAGCCAACCGGATCCAACAACACATTAAAAAAACTATTCACCACGACCAAATGGGATTTATACCTGGGATGCAGGGCTGGTTCAATATCTGCAAAACAATTAACTTGGTGATTCATCACATCAATAAAAGAAAGGACAAGAACCATATGATCCTCTCAATAAATGCAGAGAAAGCATTTGACAAAATACAGCATCATTTCTTGATAAAAACCCTCAAGAAAGTAGGGATAGAAGGAGCAGACCTCAAGATCATAAAAGCCATATATGAATGACCCAATGCTAATATCATCCTCAATGGGGAAAAACTGAGAGCTTTTCCCCTAAGGTCAGGAACAAGACAGGGACGTCCACTCTCGCCACTGTTATTCAACATAGTATTGGAAGTCTTAGCCTCTGCAATCAGACAACACAAAGAAATAAAAGGCATCCAAATCGGCCAGGAGGAGGTCAAACTTTCACTCTTCGCAGATGACATGATACTCTACATGAAAAACCTATAAGATTCCAGCGAAAAACTGCTAAAATTGATTCATGAATTCAGCAAAGTGGCAGGGTATAAAATCAATGCACAGAAATCAGTTGCATTCCTATACACCAACAATGAAGCGACAGAAAGAGAAATCAAGGAATCGATCCCTCTTATCGCACAAAAAAACATAGAATACCTAGGAATAAATCTAAGCAAAGAGGTGAAATATCTATACACTGAAAACTATAGAAAGCTTATGAAAGAAATTGAAGAAGACACAGAAAAATGGAAAAAGATTCCATGCTCCTGGATAGGAAGAACAAATATTGTTAAAATGTCGATACTACCCAAAGCAATCTACGTATCCAATGCAATCCCTATCAAAGTAACACGAGCATTCTTCACAGAGCTAGAACAAATAATTCTAAAATTTGTATGGAACCAGAAAAGACCCCAAATAGCCAAAGCAATCCTGAAAAAGAAAACCAAAGCAGGAGGCATCACAATACCAGACTTCAAGCTATACTACAAAGCCGTAATCATCAAGACAGTATGGTAGTGGCACAAGAACAGACAGTCAGATCAATGGAACAGAATAGAGAACCCACAAATGGACCCACAACTGTATGGCCAACTAATCTTTGACAAAGCAGGAAAGAATATCCAATGGAATAAAGACAGTCTCTTCAGCAAGTGGTGCTGGGAACACTGGACAGCGACATGTGGAAGAATGAACCTGGACCACTTTCTTACACCATACACAAAAATAAACTCAAAATGGATGAAAGACCTCAATGTAAGACAGGAAGCCATCAAAATCCTTGAGGCGAAAGCAAGCAAAAACCTCTTTGATCTTGCCGGCAGCAACTTCTTACTCAACACATCTCTGGAGTCAAGGGAAACAAAAGCAAAAATGAACTACTGGGACCTTATCAAAATAAAAAGCTTCTGCACAGTGAAGGAAACAATCAGCAAAACTAAAAGGCAACCGACAGAATGGGAGAAGATATTTGCAAATGATGTATCAGATACAGGGTTAGTATCCAAAATCTACAAAGAACTTATCAAACTCAACACCCAAAAAACAATCCAGTGAAGAAATGGGCAAAAGACATGAATAGACACTTCTCCAAGGAAGACATCCAGATGGCCAACCGACACATGAAAAAATGCTCCACATCACTCATCATCAGAAAAATACAAATCAAAACCACAATGAGATACCATCTGACACCTGTCAGAATGGCTAACATGAACAACTCAGGCAACGATATGTTGGCAAGGATGCAGAGAAAGAGGATCTCTTTTGCATTGTTGGTGGCAATGCAAGCTGGTGCAGCCACTCTGGAAAACAGTATGGAGGTTCCTCAAAAAACTAAAAATAGAACTACCCTACCACCCAGCAATTGCACTATTAGGCATTTATCCACAGGATACAGGTGTGCTGTTTCAAAGGGACACATGCACCCCCACGTTTATAGTAGCACTATCAACAATAGCCAAAGTATGGAAAGAGCCCAAATGACCATCGATGGATGAATGGATAAAGAAGATGTGGTATATATATACAATGGAGTAGTACTCGGCAATCAAAAAGAATGAAATCTTGCCATTTCCAACTACGTGGATGGAACTGGAGGGTATCATGCTAAGTGAAATTATTCAGAGAAAGACAAAAATCACATGACTTCACACATATGAGGACTTTAAGAGACAAAACAGACAAACATAAGGGAAGGGAAACAAAAATAATATAAAAACAGGGAAGGGGACAAAACAGAAGAGACTCATAAATATGGAGAACAAACTGAGGGTTACTGGGAGGGGGGATGGGCTAAATGGGTAAGGGGCATTAAGGAATCTACTCCTGAAATCATTGTTTCTCTATATGCTAACTAATTTGGATGTAAATTTAAAAAAAATAAAAAATTAAATTGAATTTAAAAAAATCATATAAACAACTGGCTTCAGAATCAAACCAGAAATCAGTAACAGAAAGGTAACTAGAAAACTCCTAAATATTTGGTAATTAAATAACATACTTCTAAATAACCGATGGGTCAAAAAAAAATCATAATGGAAACTGTAAAATATTTTAAAGTGAAAGGTAATAGGGACACCTGGGTAGCTCAGTTGGTTAAATGTCTAACCCTTGATTCCGGCTCAGGCTCAGGTCATGATCTCAGAGTTTGTGAGATCGAGCCCCGTGTCAGGCTCTGCACTGATAGCATGGAGCCTGCTTGGGATTCTCTGGGAGGGTAATAAAGTGCAATATTGTGCTGGAGTACAATAAAGAAAAAGAAGTAATAGGTATAAAGTTTACAAAGAAAAAAACAAAAGTCATTCAGAGATGACATGATTGGGTAGTAAATCCAAAGGTGTCTATAAAAAATCAATTAGAAATAATAAGCACATACTAGGTCAGCAGATAAAAATAAATTATATTTCTATAAACTAGAAATGAACAATTAGAAAATAAAATTGAAATTAATACCACTCACAGTAGCATCAAACAATGTCAAATACCCGTAAGTTACATGAAAGATACATAAGACTTCTACACTGCAAACTATAAAACGTTGTGGAGAAAAATTTTTAAAGATCTAAAACATGAAGATATGTACCAGGTTCATGAAAACTTGGAGTAGTAAAATGTCAGTTCTCCCCCAAACTGATCCTAATGCAATTCCAATTATAATCCCCACAAATATTTTTGCAAAAATTAATAAATTAATTCTACTATTTAAATGGAAATGCAAAAGCCCTAAAATAGCTGTGATAATCATGAAGAACATCACAGTTGGAGGATTTTGATACCAATACTTATGACAAAGCTATAGTTACTAAGACAGTGTGGTACTGACCCAAATAAAGACAAACAAACCAATGCAAATGAACAGAGACCACAGAAACACTTCACATATATGGAGACATGATCTAGTATTTTCAGTAAAAGGTACTTAATCATTTGGTTATCCATAAAGACAAAAATGAACTTTGCCTACACCTCTTATCACACACAAACATTAATTTGAGAGGATACTAGATCTCAACCTACAACAAAAGCAATCAAGCATCTAGAAAAAGCTTAAGGAAAATATATCCTGGCTTTGGATTAAACATTTCCCCCCAGATTTATTTCAATATAATTGACACGTAATATTGTGTTGGCCGAGCTGGACGTCTGCCTTAGGATCTTTTCCCACTGGGAAAGTTCTGATAGTGTCACCTCTTTAGGCAAACACTTCTTTCTCATTTTTTAATGTTTATTTATTTTTGAGAGAGAGAGAGAGAGAGAGAGAGAGAGAGAGAGAGAGAGAGAATGAGTGGGGGAGGGGCAAAGAGAGGAGAACAGAAGATTGGAAGCAGGCTCCATGCTGACAGCAGAGAGCCCGATGTCAGGTTCAAACCCATGAACCCTGAGACTACGACCCAAGACGTTCAACCGACCAAGCCACCCAGGAACCCCTGGGCAAACATCTCTTAAACAGGACACAGAAAGCACTAACCATAAAGAACAAGGGATTAAATTGGACTTAATTAAAATGAAAGACTTCTCATTATCAAAAAAACATCTTTAAGAATGCAGTGTCTGGAGAAAAGACCTGCCCCACATGTATTCAATAAAGGACTTGTGCCCAGGATATATGAGAAACTTCTCCAAGTGAGTATTGACAGTGTACTAGTAGATGTAATGGGATTTGGGGGTTTGAAGATTGGGAGAGTAGGTTAAAAAAAAAAGGTGGGGGTTGGGATATTTATATCTTCATCAGACATAATAAGGAGTCACATAAGCCTATGTTAACATGATGGAACAAGAAACAAAGGTTTAAACATGCTCTTTTTAACGTTTATTTATTTTTGAGAGAGAGAGAGAGACACAGAATCTGAAGCAGGCTCCAGGCTCTGAGCTGTCAGCACAGAGCCCGACTCGGGGCTCAAACTCATGAGCCATGAGATCATGACCTCAGCCAAAGTAGCTCACTTAACCAACTGGTCCACCCAGATGCCCCAGGTTTAAATTCTTTTTTTTTTTTTAATTTTTTAATGTTTTTTTAAATTTATTTTTGATAGAGAGACAGAGTGTGAATGGGGGAGTGGCAGAGAGAGACATTAACAAAGAATCCAAGGCAGGCTCCAGGCTCTGTGCTGTAAAGAAATAAGGCAATAAGGGCGTCTGGGTGGCTCAGTCGGCTATACCCTGACTCTTGATTTTGGCTCAGGTCATAATCTCACAGTTTGTTAGTTTGAGCAACACGTCCCCCTCTGTGCTGACAGCTCACAGCCTGCTTGGGATTCTCTCTCTCTGCCCCTCCCTCTCTCTCTGCCTCTTACCCCATCTCTCTCACAAAATAAATAAACTTAAACAAAAATTAAGGTAACAAATAGAAGAACTAAAAAATCATTACATATGGTACTGGCCGGGCTGTGTAACGGGTAAGTAAGATAAGCTCTCAATTATCTTTGCAGAAAATCAACAGGTCACTTCTGAAGTTGGCAAATAAAAAATAATTACACAAGCATGTTATACAGAAACAGAAATAACTACCAGAACATCTAAAACAAAAAGTAGTTCAAAGTGCTTCCCTTTAGAGTATGAGGGTAGAGAAGAATAGGAGGGGGTAAAAGATGTGCTTTTATTTGTAAGTTCTTCTATACTATTTTACTGAAAGAAGTATATACATTATTTTGACTTAAAATATTTACACAAAAGAAAATACCTCCATTTACAGTAGTTTGACTATGCAAATTACTCACTTACTGGGCCAAGAAATGTGTTAAAATTAAGCATCCTTATTTAGAAATCCTCCTCTGAGCCACTTGAAAAAGAATATATGGAGATTTAAGATCAAATGTTTTCTCTTTGAGTCTTAGAACTATTTAAATTATCCTTAGATTTGAACCATGGCTTTCATGGTTGCTTTTTTTCAGTTTCTAACCACTTTTTAAATCCAACTGCTCAGTCACACCTTCTATTGCATGGGACACCATTTTATCTCCAAATACAACGCGCTTTAATCCTTTCAACATACAGATCTTATCTAAATTGATCACAATTTTAAGAAAGATATTTTAGGGGCACCTGCGTGGCTCAGTTGGTTAAGCGTCTGACTCAGCTTAGGTCATGACCTCACAGTTCATGGGTTCCAGCCCTGTGTTGGGCTCTGTGCTGACAGCCCAGAGCCTGGAGCCTGCTTCAGATTCTGTGTCTCCCTCTCTCTCTACTCCTCTCCTATGCATACTCTGTCTCTGCCTCTCAAAAATGAATATTAAAATAATTTAAAAAAATTTTTATGTTTTTATTTATTTTGAGAGGAAGAGAGAGAGAGCAGAGGAGGGGCAGAGAGAGAGAGAGAGAGGGAGAGAGAATCCCAAGCAGGCTCTGAGCATCAACAGAGCATGATGCGGGGCTTGAACTCAGAAACCGTGAGATCATGACCTGAGCCAAAGTCAGATGATTAACTGACTTAGCCACCCAGGTGCCCCAATCACCTGTTTCCGATTCTGTGTCTCCCTCTCTCTCTGCCCCTCCCCTGTTCATGCTCTGTCTCTGTCTCAAGAATAAACATTAAAAAAAATTTTTTAAAAAGCATTAAAAAAATTTTTAAGGAAATTATTATTTTAGTATCGGAGATCAAGAGTTAGGGGTTTTATGGCTTGAAAGAGGCAAAAGAAACACATAATGGAAGCTATTTTGTAAGACTCGATTAACGGATCATGTGTGTTAGAAACAGCCATCGCACTTCACGTATAATTATCAGGCGCAGACAGTGTTGCTACAAACACAGAAGAAAGAGTGAAGTCATTTTAGTTATTGGCTCTCACTCAACCAGGTAAGTCAACCTGGAATATTCCTTTCACCAATGAGACCAGCTCTACCCAGACTAAAGCATGACAAAGTATATTAACTCAGATACAGTTTATTATTAAACTTTAAGTCTTCAAGAGTCAAGTACTCGATAACTACTTAATGAGTGAATGAATGTATCCCTAACACTTTCTCAGAAACCTGATTGCTGAGTCAAGAAATAGTTTTAGAGGTAAAAGCCAAAGGATCCTATTCGTGATACTTTCACTGATCATAGTTATTTTCAGAGTGCCTGACCCTGACCGGCAGCTCAGTAAGGATTTGCGAGGCTAATGGAATGATTAATTAATGTTAACTTTCTGAACTTCTAAAAAATGGGTGCTTTTAAAGCAAAGGGTGGTACACCAATCTGTAAATATACTAAAAATTATTGAATTATACACTTTCAACAGGTGAACCTTATGCTATATAAACTATATCACAGTAAGATTACAAAACAATGAAACAAACTCACAAGAAAACGTTTCCAGGCCTTCTGAATGACTCTGGCAGCTTTATCCCTCTTTGTAAGTTCTGATTCCTGTTCCCAAGGCATTTGAAAGTCCTAAAATAAGCAAAAAGTGTATATCTAAAATTTCTTTATAAACTCCAATGTGAAACTCACTAGAACTCACAGAAAGTTAAATAGAAAGTTGAATAAAGGAAATAATAAAGATGAGATGTGGTATCAAGATAATTATAATAAAAAATAAAAATTGTTACCTACTATTGATTGCCTTATATGTTCCAATTTGTTTCTTTTTTCTAATTTATTTAATTATTTAAAAAAATGTTTATTTATTTCTGAGAGAGAGAGAGGGGAAGGGATACAAAGAGAGGGATACAGAGAATTTCAAGCAGGCTCCATACTGTCAGCACAGAGCCTCTTGTGGGGCTCAAACCCATGAACCGTGAGATCGTGACCTGATCTGAAGCTGGATGCTTAACCAACTGAGCCACCCAGTTCTAATTTAAACAACAACCTTGCATAGTAGATTTTACCAGTATGCTGGTGCTAGAGACATAGAGATTGCACTTCAAGGCCTATGGTCAAATAGTGATTAACAAAGCCAGTATTAAACCCACGGCAGCTAGTGTTGAAAATCTACGACCTTTCACGGCCCCATTCAATGACTTCAAATAAATTGTTCTTATTCAACATATACAGTGACAGAGTTTCACCCAAAAACTTACCCAGGCCCCTAACCTAGATTTAGAGATGATTATAGAATTTTTCCTTCTTTGTAAATATGCTGACTAGTCAATCGTGCATTAAATTGTCAGAAAAAGAGATGACTATTAAGACAAAACAAAATCGCCAGTTCTACCCATAATTTTTATTAATACTGTGAAGAAATAAGTAATAGGGGAGTCAAAAACACATTACGGTTTATGAGTCCTTTAAAAAGCTGCAGTAGACAGAGAGGATCCTGGGAAGAAAGTGGACTAGGAAGCACCAGGAATCTGTCTCCAATTCTAGACAACCGTGCTGGCAGAATCTAACGTAACTATTTTAGAACTCTGGTGTCTACTGAAGGCTTGCAACTTCCAGGGGAAGGCTTGGAGGGTAACTTGTGGTTAACTCCAGTCAATTTCTGCTCTTAGCCCAGTAGCAGCTACCCATTCCCTCACCGCAGCCCCAGCAGCAGGCAGCTGTGTACATGTTTCTGGAACAGCTTGCACACTTGTGGGAGCCAGGGTGGACAAAAAGGGACTCTGTCCTCCAATCCAGGAGATCTGTGCTCTGATTGTTGGTTGCTGCTTCTGATCACACAGATGTAGACAAATAGGCAGGCAGCCTTTGGTGATGCACCTTCACCCCCCACCGTTGTTGCAAGCCCTTCCCATTTGGCAACTTCCAGGGAACTTAAAGGGTTTTTCCTTCCCTCTAGATTGCTGTCCTTTCCCCTTAGGAGAGCCAGATATTAAAAATGAGGACATTCAAAAATAACAACACACATATGGAGAAAACTGAGAAATTATCAGTCATTTCCAGAGAAAGGTACAGACTCACAAAAGAACTGAAAAGACCTTAAGTTTACAATTCAAACTGATCCTTGACTGATCCTTGTAGCCTGTAACAATTAAACACACACACACACACACACACACACACACACACACACACACAAACTCAGGGGAAGGGAAAGAATCTGATTTCCAGAGTTCCTGCATTATTAAACTGAAATATCCAGTTTTCAATACAAAATTATAAGGCATATAAAGAAACACAAAATTATGTCTCATTCAAAGGAAATTAAAAAATCAATAGAAACTGACCCTGAAAAAGACCTGATGGCAGATCTATTAGACAAAGACCTGAACACCAATGTCTTAAAGATGCTCAAAAACTAAAGGAAGATGTGGAGAAATTCAAGAAATGATGCACAAAATGGAAATATCAATAAAGAGACAAATACTAAAAAAAGACCAAACAGAAACTCTGAAGCTGAAAAGTAGAATAACTGAAAGGAACAATTCATTAGTGGGAGTCAAAGGCAGAGTTGAGCAGGCAGAAGAAAGTAACCAGCCTTGATTCTTGAAGATAACTTGAAGATAAACAATGGAAATTGACAAGTCTGAGAAACAGAAAGAAAAAAGATGAAAGAAAAGTAAGCAGAGCTTAAGAGACCTATGGTACACCAGTAAGCAGACCAACATGCATGCTATGGGAGTCCCAGAAGGAAAAGAGAAGGAGAAGGGGGAGGAGAGAATATCTCAAGGAATACTGGCTGAAAAACGCCAAACTTAATTTTTTTTAATGTGTATTTATTTTTGACAGAGAGAAAGAGAGACAGAGCATGAGCGGGGAGGGGCAGAGAGAGAGAGGGAGGCACAGAATCCGAAGCAGGCTCTAGGCTCTGAGCTGTCAGCACAGAGCGTGACGCGTAGCTCTAACTCATAGACTCCGAGATCATGACCTGAGCTGAAGTCGGACGCTCAACCAACTGAGCCACCCAGGCACCCGAAAAATGCCAAATTTGATGAAAAACATAAATATAAACATCCCAGAAGCTCAACAAACTCCAATTAAGATGGACTAAAAGACACATCCTCACCAAGACACATTATAATTAAACTTTTGAAAGCCAAAGATAAAGAGAAACTCTTGAAAACAGCAAGAGAGAAAAAATTCATCACATACAAAGAATTGTTAATATGTTAACAGATTTCTCATCAGAAATTTTGGAGGCCAGAAGGCAGTGGGCCAATATATTCAAACTTCTCAATGAAAAAAAACTATCAGGCAAGAATCCTGTGTCTAGCGAAACTGTCCTTCAAGAGTAAGGGAGAAATTAAGACACTGAAGATAAACAAAAGCTGTAAAAGTTCATTGCCACTAGACCTGCCCTGCAAGAAATGCTCAAGAGAGTCCTACAGGGAAAAATGAAGGACACTTGACAGTAACCCAAAATTGTATAAAGAAACAGAAGTTTTGATAAAGGTAAATATATGGATAGTTATAAAAGCCAGTGTTACTGTAACAATGGTTTGTAACTAAAGTTTTTGTTTTATACACGATTTAAGAGAACAATATATTTAAAAAAATTATTAGTCTAAAAATAGTATTATTGTAACTTTGGTTTGTAATTTCACATACTGTTTTCTATGTAATTTAAGAGACAAGTATATTTAAAATAACTATTAGATTATGTTTTGGGGCATACAATGTATAAAGATGTAATTTTGTGATAACAACAATTGAAAGGAGTTGGGATAGAGGTGTAAAAGAGGAGGTTTTGTATGGCACTGAAGTTAAACTGGCATAAATTCACAATGGAGTGCTATAACTTTAGGATGTTAGATGTAATCTCCATGGTAACCACAAAGGAAACAGGTATAGAATATACACAAAAGGAAATGAGAAATGAATTTAAATGTTTCCCTATAAACAAATCAGCTGAACACAAAAGAATACAATAAGGCAGAAAATGATAAACAGAGAAGTCATAAATCATAAAGAAAACAAATAGCAAAATGACATAAGTAAGGTCCTCCTTATCAGTAATTACTTTAAATGTAAACGGTTTAAACTCTCTATTCAAAATACAGAGATTTGCAGAATGGATAAAAACACAAAACTATATACTATTTAAAACAGACTCACTTTAGATTCAAAGACACACATACATTGAAAGTGAAAAGACTGAAAAAGATATTCCATGCACATAGTAACCAAAAAGAGAGGACAGGTGGCTATCTTAATATCAGACAAAATAGACTTTAAATCAAAAAAGTTTATAACAGACAAAAGATATTATACATTAACAAAAGGTTCAACACAATAAGAAAAAATAACAATTATAAACATTTATGTATCTAGTAAAAGACCAGCAAAATATAAAAAGCAAAAAATGACAGAATTGAAAGGAAGACTAGACATTTATATGCCACAGATATATGTCTCTCTAGATAGCTTTTCTATAATATCTATATATATCTATAATATTATATATATGTTTGTATATATAGCTTTTCCATAATTGTTGGAGACGTCAATACCCCACTCTCAATAATGATAGAACAACCAGACAGAAGGTAAACAAGGAAACAGAGGACTTGAAAAACACAATAAATCAACTTGATCTAGCAAATACAGAACATTCTACCAAATAACAGCAGCATTCACATTTTTCTCAAGTATACAATGGACATTTTCCAGAATAGACCATACCTTAGGCCTCAACATATTACATCTCAATATATTTCAAAAGAAATATACTTCTTTTGAAGTTATAAGTCAATAACAGGTGAAACTGGAAAATTTACACATTTGTGGAAATTAAACATCATACTCCTAAACAACCAATGGATCAAAGAAGAAATCACATGGGAAATTAGGAAAATGAAAACTAAAACACAACATACCAAAACTTACAGAAAGCAGTGAAAGTAGTGTTAAAAGGAAAGCTTACAGCTCAAATCAACAATCTAACTAAAACTTACAGAACTAGTAAAACAATAAACTAAACCCAAAGCTAGCTGAAGAAAGATTAGAACAAGAGATAAAAACAAACAGAAAACAGAAAAACAATAGAGTAAACCAATGAAACCAAAGCTGATTCTTTGAAAAGATCGACAAAATTAGCAAATCTTTAGCTAGATAGACAGAGAAGAAATTTACTTCTAGTAATTCAGGAATGAGAGTGAGGACATTACTACTTATTCTGCAGAAATGAAAGAAACATTAACAGTACTGTGAACTAGTCGCAGTTTATAGCTGTGTTTGATATACTTGATGAAACTGACAAACTGACAAATTCCTAAAAATACAAAACCTACCAAGACTAAATCACAAAGAAACAGAACATCTGATTAAATCTATAACTAGAATAAGAAGATTGAATCAGTAATCAAAAATCTCCCAACAAATAAAAGCCCTGGACCTGATGGCTTCACTGTGAATTACACCAAACATTTAAGGAAATTACCAATCCTTATTAAACTTTTCCAAAAAAACTGAAGAGAAGGGAACACTTTCTAGCTTGTTCTATGAGGTCAGCATTACCCTGATACAACACACCAACATTCCTACGAACATTGATGCAAAAATCCTGAACAAAATACTACCAAACCAAACTTAGCAGTATATTCAACAGATTACACACCATAAACAAACTGTATTTACTCCTGGAATTCAAGGATGGTTCCATATACAACTATCAATCAATTTAACACACAACTTTAACAGATCGTGATCATCTCAATTGATGCAGAAAAAAAAAAAGCACTTGACAAAATTCAACACCCTTTCATGAAAGCCCTCAATAAACTAGGAATAGAAGAAAACTGCCTCAATATAATAAAAACCTTTTATGAAAATCCACAGTAAACCTGATACTCAGTGAAAAGACTGAAAATTCTGTCTGTAACACCTGGAACAGGACAAGGTTGTCTACGTTCACCACCTCTATTCAACATAGTACCGGAAGTTCCAGTCTAAACAATTAGGCAAGGAAAAGAAACAGAAGTCACTCAAATGGGAAAGGAAGAAGTAAAACTATCTATTCTGGATAATATGATCTTGAAAGTATAAAATCTAATTGTTCCACAAAAAAACCTTTAGAACTAAAAAATGAATTCAGCAAGCAGCAGGATATGAAGTCACCACATAAATCAGTTGTACTTCTCTATAATAACGATAAACAATTTGAAAAAGAAATTACAAAATAATCATATATGTATATACATATATATGCGCCTATATATGTGCGCATATATATATGTGTGTGTGTGTGCATACATAGGCATCAAATAGAATAAAATATTTAGGAATTAATTTCATCAAGGAGGTGAAAGACTTGTACAATGAAAACTATAAAACAATGTTAGATGAAATTAAAAAGACATAAATGGAAATACCATCTCATGTTCATGGTTTGGAAGACAATATTTTTAAGATGTCAATACTATGCAAAGTGACCTGCAGATTGAATGCAATCCCTAACACAATTCCAATGACGTTTCTTTTTTTTTTTTTTTTTGCAGAAATACAAAAGCCCACTTCAAAATTTAGATGGAATCTCAAGGGATCCAGAATAGCCAAAACAAGCTTGAAAAAGAAAGAAGCTGGAGGACACACACTTCCTAATTTCAAAACTTATTACACAACTGCAGTACTCAGAACAATATGACACTGGCCTAAAGCCAAACACACAAACTGAATAGACATCCCAGAAATAAACCTTTACATACATGTCAAATGATTTTTGACAGGTGCCAAAACCATTCCATGGGGGAAGAACAATCTTCTCAACTAACAGTGTTGAGAAAACTGGATACTCACGTGTAAAAGAATGGAGTTACACTCTTTTCCAGCACCACATACAAAAATTAACTCAAAATGGATCAAAGTCTTAAATGTAACACCTAAAACCATAAACTACTTAGAAAACAACAGGGCAAAAGCCCTAAAACATTGGATTTGGTGATGACTTCTTGGGTATGACACCAAAGGAATAAGCAACGAAAGTAAAAATAGACAAACGAGACTTCATGAAAAAGTAAAATTCTATACATCAAAATTCTATGCCAAAGACACCATCAACAGAATATAAAGGCAACTCACAGAGTAGGAGAAGATATTTGCAAACCATGTATCTGAGAAGGGCTTAATATCCAGAGTAACTCCCAGAGAACTCCCAACAACAAAAGAACCAACGATCTGATTAAAAAATGGACAATACAGATATTTCTCCAAATATCATAAACAGCCAATAATCACCACAAAAACACGCTCAACATCATTAATCATTAGGGAAATGCACATAAAAACTATCATGAGATACTGCCTCGTACCCAGTAGGATGGTGCCTATCAAAAAAAAAAAAAAAAAAAAAAAAAAACACCCCAGAAAGAAATGTTGGCAAAGGTGTGGAGAAATGGGCATTTGTGCGCACTGCTGACAGGAATATAAAATGCTGCAACCCTGTGGAAAAGGATATGGCAATCTTTCAAAAAACTAAAAATAAGTTTACCATATGATCTAGCAATTTCATTTGTGGGCATAAACCTAAAAGAATTGAAAGGAGGGTCTCAAAGAGGTATTTGTACATCTAAGTTCATAGCAGCGTTATTCACAACAGCTAAACACAGAAGTGACCTGAGCGTCCATCGATGGAGAGCAAACAAAATGTGGTATTGACATACAGTGGAATATTATTCGGCCATTAAAAGAATGGAAATCTGACATGTGCTGCAACGTGGATAAAGCTTGAGGATGTTATGCTAATTAAAACCAGTCATAAAAAGACAAATACTGTATGATTTTACCTGTACAAGATAGTTATAGTAGTCAAAATCATAGACACAGTAAGTAGACGGTGGTTGCCAGTGGCACAGAAGGGGTACGGGGTGGTTATCCTTTAATGGGCATGGTGTTTCAGTCTTGTAAAATGAAAAGAGCTATGGAGATGGATGGAGGCGATGGCTGCACAACATCATGAATGTGTTCAATACCACTAAGCTGTACACTTAAAAGTGGTTAAGATGAATATTTTATCACACCTAAAATAAAGCTGTAGTACGCTCAATCCTTTTAAGCACTTATTACCCTAAAAAGGATGTCATTCAAAACTGAATGACTGATTAGGTCAAATAATGAAACTGTTCTAATATTACTCCAGTGTTATCAGAGAAGTGTAATGCAAGAATCTTGTTTGCCTAGGTTATATAAACGATTTGCAATTCTACTTGTTGGCGGCACACAGAGAGGAGATGCAAGCTCTACATAAGCTTTGCAAGTAAGCCCCTGTTTGTGGCAGTTTTCATACACATAACCCCAGGAGGAAGACTACTGAACTGAAAGCCTGCAGGTGTGGATTAGTTTCCGTTCACACTGTTACCTAACAGAACCGGAGACGAACAGCTCAACATCTTTAAGCTTCAGCTTCATAAACTGTAAAATCAAAGCACTGCAATAAATTAACTCCAACAGCACTTTCAAGTGTCACAATTCTGTGAGTTTACATTATAAAGGATACAATGCTGCAATAGTCAAATATAAAGGAAAAAAAAAAAAAGCACCGCACTGAACACAGGGAGAACATTGGGTTTTACTTAATCTCTGTTATTAATACTTCACAGTATAAATAATGTTATTCACTACCTTTATAACAGCAGTGTGGTTGTGAGATGCTTTATCAGAGTCTCACCTAAGGGAATAAATGTTACTCAAAATTTAAAATTCTCAACTTCTACTTACTTGTGAAATGTGAGAGTTATAAGGATTTATAAATCCCAAACCCCTTAAGTATTTAAATACATAACAGACATCAACTAATACGTGTATTGTATTTAAAGAGACAAAGACCAAACACAAAAATTCTCTAAAGGATATGCCATTTATAGGAAAAATTAAAGAAAAAATCTATATATTTTAATTGGTTACTTTCTCTCTCTTTTTTTTTTTTTTTTTTTGTAAGCTTAAAACAGGAAATGTTTTCTTCCTATTATGGAGTTTTAAAAATTGACATTTTTAGGGTAGGGACAAAGTGCTCTGTGAAAAAGTGTCTGAATTTTTTCTCTTCAAATAGTTTTTTTTTTTTTTTAATTTTTTTTTTCACGTTTATTTATTTTTGAGACAGAGAGAGACAGAGCATGAACGGGGAAGGGTCAGAGAGAGGGAGACACAGAATCCAAAACAGGCTCCAGGCTCTGAGCTGTCAGCACAGAGCCCGACGCGGGGCTCGAACTCACTAACTGTGAGATCGTGACCTGAGCCGAAGTCGGCCGCCCAACCGAGCCACCCAGGCGCCCCTCTCTTCAAATAGTTTTAACAATATAGGAGGCAGAGGGATATAGGTTAAGTCTATGGGTCTAGAGTAGGATAAACTGGGGTTTGAATCTTAGAAAAAAGTCCACCTCATACTCAGTTGTGGGATCTTGTGTAAGTTATTTAACTTATTCCAGCTTCAGTTTCCTCATCTGTAAAATAAGGGGACTCACAGTACTGATCTCATAGAGCTAATTTGAGCTTCAGTTTTCTCATCTGTAAAATATGGGGACTCACAGGGGTGCCTGGGTGGCTCAGTTGGTCAAGCGTCAGACTTTGGCTCAGGTCATGATCTCACGGTTTGTAATGATCTCACGGTTTGTGAGTTGGAGCCCCGCATCGGGCTCTGTGCTGACAGCTCAGAGCCTGAAGCCTGCTTTGGATTCTGTGTCTCCATGTCTCTCTGTCCCTCCCCAACTTGCACTCGCTCGCTCTAAGATAAACAAACATTAAAAAAATTTTTTTTAGTGTCTGCTTAACTTTCTAAAAACTGGCATCTATTTATCAATACCTGATACATATCTCTATATATCTATGATCCTTACAAGTGGTGTCTGATATATTAATAAATATACATAACAATTAAGATATATGTATATATGATATATATATATATATAGATATATAAGATATATATATGAGATATCTATCTATCTATCTATCTATATCTATCTATCTATATCTATATATATCTTGCTCTTAATCTTGCTTGAGTTCTTACTGGTACTTCAGTCCCCTTGTTTGGATGGGGTTTAGTAGGATGGGTGTTGGGAATTTAGGGCAGATTTTAACATTTCATTTATATCATGCAGCCATTAAAAACTGTTTTGAATAAATATTTATTGAAGTGAATTATACAATGGATGATAAAGAAGGCTAAAAGTAGTACATATTAATTTGTTACTGGCTTGAGCACAAAGCTGAATGGAGGGGGTCATTCTCACACCCCAAGAACTCCGTAGACAGAACAGCAGGAGTGAAGGCACTGAAAACAGGAAGGTGGGACAGGACGAAGGCCAGTGTGACTGTAGCCAGAGACAGAGAAGACGTGGGAGATAAAGGCAGAGGAGGAGTGGGATCACAGGTCCTACAGGACCTTGAATCCTGGAAAGTGAGAATTTTAAGTGTGACGGGTGGCTGTTGGGAGGGTTACACCAGAGGAGCAACATCACCTATCTTGTGTTTTCTTAAGTATCTCTCCAACTGGTGGCAAAAGGAAACTAAAAAACTAAGCTATCGCTCTGGCTCCGCCATGAGTAATTATACAGTCATAACTATGTAAATATTAGTATTAACTCTACTGGCATTACAACAGTAATACCCCATAATTATATAGCCTACGATAATACCACCCATGATAATATGAATTTGAATATCACATGATTGGCGACTGGCTCCTGTCTCCAAAGCAGGCTGACTCTGGAACAACTCAAGCTTATACTGTATGCAATTAAAATTTCTTAAGCCTACCTAGTATGATGGCAGGATTCTTGTTGTGTTTTTAATCAGGAAGATGAGGGCAGAGGATGAGTATGCGTAAATATGTGTGTTGTGGCACTTCGGTCCAAGAGGTTTGCAACAGGAAGTTACCAGATAATAACTAAATCTAAAAGACACCAAGGGGGCACGTGGGTTAAGCATCCAACTTTGGCTCAGGTCACGATCTCAGTTTGTGAGTTCGAGCCCTGCATTAGACTCTTCGCTGTTACCTCAGAGCCCACTTTGGATCCCCTGTCCCCGCCTCTCAGCGCCTCTCCCGCCTTCTCTCAAAAATAAACAAACCATAAAAATAAAGAAAAGACACCAAGAGCAGGGGCACTTGGCTGGTTTAGTCAGTAGAGCATGAAACTCTAGATCTCAGGGTTGGGAGTTTGATCCCCATGTTGGGTATAGAGATTAGTTAAAAATAAAATCTTACGACAAATACAAAACAAGTAGACTAACAGGTTATTTAAAATATGGAGGTAAAAACTCAAGGAAATGCACGTGCAATAAAGACAGAATAGTGGGATGAAAAATGATCAGGGCTATGTTGGCACAAGTAGTCAGGGAAGGCCCCTCTATTAAGAAGACTAATTTTCAAGATGCAAAGAGACAGGACAGTTGCAGGAGACTGTTCTAGGCAGAGAAGATAAAAACGCCCTGAGATAAAAGAGCTTGGTGTGTTCAAGTGGCTGAAAGCCAGCAAGCAGTATTGCTGGAGCTTTGAGAAGAGGCAGAAGTTGGGGGGGGGGGGGGGGAGGTGAGAGGGGTACCAGGAGCCGCACTATAATCAGCTGGGAAGTGGACTATCAACTGCTGGTTTATCAACTACTGGTTTGGACAGTGCACCACAGCTTGTACTGGCTGCGTGGAACCAAAATTTAAATGCTCAGGAATCTTGTGAGCTGGTTTTTAAATACAGGGACTACTAAAGATTATTTAAATTTAGAGTAAAATAAAGTTAACTAATACTCAAAATTTATCCCCTACCAGTGATCTTACTATTACAGGGGACCGTAATATACCACCTGAAAACATGCCACTCTGGCACAAGGACTATTTAATTTTTTAACGTTTATTATTTTTGAGAGAGAGAAGAGAAGAAACAGAGTGTGAGTCGGGGAGGGACAGAGAGAGGGAGACAAAGAATCTGAAGCAGGATCCAGGCTGTGAGCTGTCAGCTGTGAGCTGACGCAGGGCTCAAACCCATGAACTGTGACATCATGACCTGAACCGAAGTCGGACGCTTAACTGACTTGACCCACCCAGGTGCCCCTGCGTAAGAATTATTTAGAGCTGAAGGCAATCTAGAAAGAACAGAGGCAGGAAAATCTCTCTATCCTTCCCACCTGTTTAAAAGCAGGACACAAATTTGCCTTTGCAAAGGTGTTGCCTCTCTGCTTTCCCATCCCAATAGGAAAAAAATAACCATGATCACCAGACACAAAAAGTTGACACTGACACAGGTCTTTACAAATCTAACTAAAATAACCCCTACCTTTTAATAGTTTCTCCAATATATTTACCTTCCCACAATTTACTACCTCTATAAATCCAAACTCCTTTCATCACTCTTTGTTAAAATGGTATATAAATCCCTGGGTCTAATGAACGTCCTCTTTGGGTTTTTAATTCCTTTTCTGGGAGACCCCCAATTTTATGCATGTAAAATTGAAATATTAACATCAAATAAAATATTTGTCTTTTCTCTGGTCAATCTGTCTTTTGTCAGTTTAATGTGCAGGTCTCAATTTTAAAACTTAAAATAGTAGACAAAAAGTTTTTTCCTTTCCTACACTACATTTTACTGTTTATCTCTTGAGGTTATTTACGTTCACTGCAGAGGCATTACTGACAACTTTGGCTGGATTCTTTGTTGTGGGCCCTGCCCTGTATGTGGTAGGATGTTGAGCGCAGTCTCCGTACTCTACCCACCAGACACTGGAAGCACAGTTGTGACAACCGAAAAATGTCTCCAGAAACTGCCAATGTCCCCTGGGGAGCAAAACCACCTGTAGTTGAGAACTACTAGTCTCCATATGTTGTCTTTCGGTATATGTGTGGTGTAAATAATGTCATGGTGCACTACCACACGTCTTCCCAATACCTGAGGTCATTTCGGTGTCTCGAAATTGGTCGTGGCCAGGCTATTTTCATCACAGAAACTGACAAAAACTATAAACCAGGACTTGATTTATTGTTCTGCTGGTTGTCTAGATTTAACAAAGTGGTATCGAAAATGTTAACGGACACTAAATTTATAAACGTGTTGTATGGGTCACCATTACATCAGGAATAGCACAAAATACTGACACAGTATCTTCCAGTATTTGTAATTGACATGATTCGGAAACCAGTCACACCACAGAGGAGTGATGCTATCCCACATATTTCAAGGAAGGGAACGTGCTCAATTGCATCAAATGCTGAAGGGTCAAGTAAATTAAGAATAAAGAACTACATTTGGCCAGATAAAGTCGCTGGTAACCTTGAGAAGTAGTTTTCAGCTGAGTAGCAAGGAAGAAGGCCAGGGATTGGGTGGAGGAAGAGGCCAAATCCAGACAGCAGGTACAGTAACAAGTGCTTAGAATTCTGCCAAGAAGAAGCTACAGGAGTGCGTGGGTGGCTCAGTCGGTTGAGTGTCCGACTTTGGCTTGGGTCATGATCTCATGGTTCATGGGTTCAAGCCCATGTTGGGCTCTGTGCTGACAGCTCAGAGCCTGGAGCCTGCTTCATATTCTGTTTTCCCCTCTCTCTGCCCCTCCCCTGCTCGGCTCAGTCTGTCTCTCTAAAAAATAAATAAAAACATTGAAAAAAAAAAAAAAAAAAGCAGATACAGAGCAACAGCTGGTGGGCAGGAATGGATTCCCAGGGTGGTTTTGTTTTTGTTTTTGTTTTTAATAGGACAGACATTAAAGCATATTAAAATGTTATTAGGTATGATCCCATAGTGAGGGAGAAATTTTAAGTGCAAAAGGGATAAACTGAAGGGTGGCAAAAAGTCTTTGGAGGAGGTTTAAGAGTCCAGAAAGGGGGTAGGGACAGCTGGTGGCCTTAGATAAAAAGTGATACTGCTTTCACAGGGTTATTACTATGAGGCTCTAAATAAATGCACCAACCTGAAAACACTGCATACATTGTAAGACACTAGAAAGTACTATAAAACCACTGCTCAAGTAACGAAGGAATTTACTACACCAGCTTCCAATTACAGATTCAGAAATGGAAGGTTTTTGTCTACCCCAACTCGGTGATGATTTTCATTAAATCGATTATAGCTCCACCAGTCTTTTATCTTCATGAGAAAAAGCCTACAAGGTAAGTCTCTGAATTCTCAGTTCCACTTACTTTAAAAGCTGGGAAGGAGTACTAAAGTTAATTTGCTGGGATCGGAACCTCTTATCTTGTTTTAATGAACAAACCAAGGTGTTTCAGGACCTTTCTCTGTTTTGTAATCTCGCTCTTCCTTTTTTCCTGTGCTTTCTGCCGAGGGCGGAGGAGGGCAGACGCTTTTCCATCTCTACATAACGAAAACCATTTCACGGGTAGAACGGAAAAAAGGTGAGGCGGGTTAACAAGTACTTCGCCCCCGGCCTCCAGGGAGACGAAACTGCGTCTCCGCGGAGGGGCGAGGATCGGGGACCGTGAGGCTGTAGGCCGAACAGGAGCCGCGTCAGCCAGGGCCGCGCGAGTTCCCCGAGGCCGAGCCGAGGACGCAGGGCCCAATCGTGGGCAGCGCTGGAAACCGGAGGCTGGAGGCCCGGGGATGGGGGCGCTTCAGGGAGACCAAACGTTTTTACGGGGGTCGGCTGGGGAGCGGAACTCAAGCGCAGGGTGGGGGGGCGCTTTAGGGCGCTGGACAAGGGTGGTCTTAGAACAGAGGCTACAGAGAGGAGAGACCAGCTGTGATATGGGCACACACGGAAGGGGTACAACCTTCCCTTCCCCTTTCTACGCCGCTGTACCTGGCTCCGCAGAACTTCTCGTTAGCACTGCAAACGGAACCTACGCACCTCTACTTCCGTTCTGGCCCGTTTCAAGGCCCCGCCCCGGCCTGTCCCTCGGCCCCGCCCCGCCCCAAGGCCCCGCCCCTCAGCGCCGAGCTTCCCTCCTCCACCACCACCCCCGGCCCCGCCTCCGTCTCCAGCGTATCCAAAACGAAAAAAATGTGAGGCTAGTTGAACCTGTTAGTTCTCGCTGCGATTGTTAAAGGCTTTGAGGCAAAGCATTTTGAAAGGGAAACCACAGTGCATTTCCGCGATTTGGGGCTAAACTTATTATAAAGCCTGGTCACTGCCACCAAGGGCTTTAAGGATGTGGGAGAAATACACAAAAGCTTTCATATGTAAGTAATTTATTCATTTGTAAATAAGAAAACTGATCCTTCTAGCGATTTGGCATCTAGTGCTCAGGATCAAAAAGTGACACGTGATTGTAATCTAATGAGATTTCTAAATGTAAGCTCTTTAGCTGGTAAATCCTAAACCAGTTTTATTTTGTTAATTGAGGTATAATTGACATACACATTAGTTTCAGGCGTACAACATAATGATTTCGTACGTGTATATATTTATTGCTAAGTGATCACTACAGTAAGTCGTGTATAACTTACTAAACCAGTATAACTAAACCAGTATAATGACGACCTAAACTGTCTAAGACATTGCACTTCTTGTTATTTTAACCTGGAATCAGAAAAATAATGGTGTCAAGCCCAAATTTCTTTCCCCCTAATATTAGGGAAATCCCACTAGGGACTGAGTGGTGGTGATATAAATTTGGGTTCATTCACTCATAAAGACACAATAAAATTATAATTAGACCAACCCAGTTGCAGAAATACCAGGGCTATAGGTTGTTACAATCTTTTTTTTTTTTTTTTTTAATATTTACTTATTTTTGAGAGGGGGAGAGGGAGAGGGAGAGAGAGAAGGGGCGAAGGGAAGAGAGAGAGGGAGACACAGAATCTGAAACAGGCTCCAGGCTCCCAGCTGTCAGCACAGAGCCCAAGGCAGGGCTCCGATAACTCTTGACCTGAGCCTAAGTCGTCGCTTAACTGACTGAACCACCCAGGCGCCCCACTTTCTTCAAAACAAAAGTTGTCTTTTTCAAAATATTATTTAGAAAATTTACTTTATTTAAAAGTGTATAAAATATGTCCCATGATACAAAATTCTAGACATAGTAGACTTAAAAACAGCATAATGGAAAATATAAATATCCATTTTCTTATATATATCTTTTGTGCACTTACAGTCTTTTCCTAGGTTTACATTTTTCTTTATTTTATAGTCTAATTCATACTTGCAGTAAAAACAAATATCATAGGTATATAGCAAAAAGTAAAAATTCCCTTCTCTCCGTCCCTTCAGATATTGGTAAATAAAATCTTTCCAAACTTTCAACCATACAAACATATTTTTGTTTTTTACATTCATGGTTTCACATTATACATGCTGTTCTGTAACTTACTTTTTCCACTGAATACTGTAACGGAAATCTTTCATGATAGTATGTTTAGAGATACTTCATTCTTTTTAATGGTTGTATTATATTCCTTTATATATCATTATCTACTTGGCCAGTTCCTTCATGAAGGCTATTCAAGGTGTTTCCGACATTTTACTAATAAAAACGGTGCTGCAACAAATACCCTGGCAGCTTATTTAGACAAATGCACTTACTATATTTACTTGCACATCCTTACAATCCTCTTCTTTGAAATATCAGATTTTTTAAATGACAGTTGAAGTATTAAAAATGACTAATGGATTATGTGGGTAATGTGTGAATTCGAAGGGAAAAATCATGGTTTTAGTAAAACTACTTTATTAGGTTATATTCATGTCAACAAACCAGAAAACCATTTAAGCTAACTTTGAGGGCTCCACTTAATTTCTTAACTACATCCTCTCTGTTCCATGCTCAGAGGCTGCCTGATGTATCTCAGTTCACTTTTCACTCTCAGTCTTGTTTGGCAGCTGGTGATAGATATTTAAAAAATTTAAGATGTTTTGAACAAGATGCCATCAGCCACAAGGAAGGAGCAGGGGTTGGTGGGCAGGGAGGTATGAGGGAGGGCAAATTTTCTTTCCATAATCTCGGCCTTGACAAACCCCAAACTCCGGGTACAATATATACAGGACATGGATTCATTAGGTTATGGTCCCAGTACAGCTTGCCCTGTGACCGTGTACTTGGGAACAACTGGTGGGTATTGGTTTTCCTTGGATACTTGGCTTTGGTTACACTGCTCTTAAATATGGTTTTGCTTTTGTCTAGTTACACAATTCTGTGTTCTTATTGACCTTCAGAAAAAGATATGACTACTTTAAAGTGGTTACATTATAGTGCTTTCCAGATTAAGTAAATATTTCGATGAGAGGAGTCAATATTTTTAGATTGGGAGGGTAGATAGCTCTTGCTTTGGGGAAGTGCTCATTAGTGACATGACCAATGACTCTTGGATGGGTGGTTTTACAAGGAGTGTGTAACGAAGTTCTGGGCGTTAAGTCTTAAGTCTTGACCCCGTCCAAAAAAAGGCGAAGGAAATTTCAAAGTTTTTCTCTTGGCAGTGCAAAACCACTGCAACAGCAAGGATGCATTCAGGATGTTTGCCTTTCTTGTCAGCATATTAGTGAATTCCCAAAATACCAGGCTTATTACTGTTGCTTCTGGCAGATGTTTTCAAGTATCCTTTTATAGATTAAAAAAAAAGTAAAGATCCCCACCTGACTATCGTTATCTTCCCTCTATTCAATAGATAGATAATGAATGGTTCCCATAGGATGTTCTCATGTACTTTAATAACTGTGTTGTCCTTGCTGGGTGTCCCACCCAGGTAGATTGGAAATTACTAGCTTACGACACAATTTCTCCTTAATTTTGTCCCAGGCTTCGGTAAAACTTAGCTAAAAAGATCCAAGTGAGCTTTAAGACAACACTGCCTCCCTAGTCTCCAAGCTACCTTTAATAAGGGAACCATCTTCTCCTCCCTTAACTGTTCTTATCAGACCTTCCAGGAGGAGGCTTGCCATTACTGAATGCCAAAAGCAGCCTGCAGGAGAAGAAATTACGCACTGAGACGGAAGGACCCTGCACAAGCATTTCTTCTTCATAACTGGAAGAGGAGGAGGGAAAGTGAACAAGGGGCAGGAACACACCAAGAAATATGGCGCCAACGGTTTCCTAGAGAGTGACATTTGGGCAAGCCTATCTACTATGACCCGCAAGTTTTCTTTTTAAAAAAACAAACTGATGCCGATGATAGCGGTTTTTACACAAAAGAAAATAATACTCAAAGACACATGTAATGCTGGCTCTCCTACTGCTCCAACCATGCACGTTAAGTCTCCTGAACTGCGCTCGACACAGGGTGGCCTCTACCTGAATGATCTGAATGCTTGCAGGCAACTCCTCGGCCACACACGCAGGGCTGTGAGTGTGAGCTGACTTACAGCTCTTCTCTGGAAGGTCTTTCCCGGTGGCACTGGCACACGGACGTGTCATCATCAGGCTGAGCAACAAGTTCCATTCCGTCACGTATTTCCGGTTTGCTGGACTGACGCTCGGCATATTCCTGGAATGTGCGTGTGAAGGCAACTCAAAGATTAGTCCCCAAGTCATCCCACTGGATCCTCCCTCCCTACCCCACTCACGCCATCCTTCCTAGTGGCTGTGTATCTTTAGAAAAGATTTCTTTCTTTTAACGGTTATTCATTTTTGAGAGACAGAGCACAAGCGAGGGAGGGGCAGAGGGGCAGGGAGACACAGAATCCGAAGCAGGCTCCAGGCTCCAAGCTGCCAGCACAGAGCCCCAGGAGGGGCTCAAACTCCAGAACTGTGAGATCATGACCGGAGCTGAAGTCCCGACACTTAACCGACTGAGCCACCCAGGCGCCCCCTAGTGGCTGTGTATCTTGAGACTACAACCAAAGGTCTGCTTTATTCCAGTCCCCACTTCAGTTGTTACGGGTACTAAGTGCAATATTTCATAATCTAACAAGGAACCCCAATCTATAATTCTCTGTGGACATAGGAAGCCTCCACAAAAGGAGGTCAAGCCAGGCATCCCCATTTGAAATAACAGCACCTCTTGGCATTTACCCGCCAGTGATGAATGAATAATTAAATGTGTTGAACACTCAAATCAACAAAGATGATATGTATCTCAAAATAAAGTTGCCGGTCCCACACACCCTTCCCTTTAGGCTCATAGCCACATATGTTTTGGCTACAGACCTGCGTGGTGTCCTCCTACTTGGCCACTGACTGAAATATTCCTATAAATTAGACTTCCAGTTCAGTGGTTCCATATACCTCGAGCTGGACATTCCTGGTGGGGGGCCCAACCCCCAAAAATACTGACACGAGTACAGTAACCAACTTAATAATTTAGGGTGAAAAACCCCTACTATTCAAGTTACAGGCAGACCAATGGAGGGTGCACAACTCATTTAAGGGAAAGGCTACTTTTAGTAAATAGTGTAATTTATCATTTTAATTTTTCTACGAGAGAACAGTATCCCCCAGCATCTGAAGAAATGTACTTTTCTTCTGCCCACAGAAAAATAAGTTTAGGTTAAAAACAGAAGTATTATTTCTCTTTTTTTTTTCTTCCTGGTGAGATTTTACTGTGTAAAAACACAAGATAGTTACTCAAAGAACCAGTCCTTGCATTTCCGTATTTTAGGCCTAAGGTGTTAGAACCATTAGAAATATATTTCATTTTGGGGTGCCGGGATGGCTCAGTCGGTTAAGGGTCTGACTTTGGCTCAGTTCATGATCTCACGGTTTGTGGGTTCGAGCTCACGTTGGGCTCTGTGCTGACAGCTCAGAGCCTAGAGCCTGCTTTCTATTCTGTGTCTCCCTCTCCCACTGGCACTCTGTCTCTCTCTTTCTCCAAAAATAAATAAAACATTAAAAAAATTTTAATAAATGTATTTCACTTGTTTGTTTTTTACAGCAAGCTGAATATTGGCTTTCCATCCTATACCGTGATACCAAAAGCATGAATCTTAAGTAGTAAGAACAAAGAGGCAGACACGTTGAGCAGAAAGAGATGTTCATGATCTCCAGTCCAACCCCCTTACTTTCTAGAGGAGGAAAGATATCCTCTGAGGTTCAGAAAATACCTAAACTAGGAATTCCACAAGGCACTTCATAAAAGCACTGCCAAGGTAGGGGGAGCTTTTCATCTATATTTGGAAGGTCTCGGTGTACTGTTTTTCATAATACCGAGGTGGGATAAAAATACAGGGGCCACAAAAAGACTTAGCACTGATCCTGTCTTTCTGCGGGCTGGTGCTCGGCTTGGCCAGAGTTCCGTGGACTGACTCTCAGAACCCTATGGAGAAGTGAGGCACCCAGGCCCAGCATGGGGTCTGAGGATGCTCCCCCACCCCCTCCCGGCAGGACGGCCCTCGGGCACTCACCCGGAATACTCTGTAATAGTAACAGTAAAGCCGGTGTGGCTGCAGCAGGTCCCTGGCCCTCAGCTGCCCTTCTTTTGCAATCTTCTTGGCTTCTTCATCATTTTCCTGAAAGGTTTAAAAAAACAACAACACGATAAGTGAAAAGTACTCCTGTGACCACCCACCCTCCCAAAGAAGGCTACTGGCGAGTGTGAAGCAGGGCCGATGTCGGGTTAAATGTGAACAGCATGGAAGACGCCGAACGGGATGAAAACAGCCTCAGCATGAGGCTCTGAAAAATAGACAAGGTACTTTGCTAGACATCTGTTACACAGCAATGGTCACGCGTGTTTGGACCCTGTTCCACTGGCTCAGAAGCTCCCCCCACCCCCTCCCGCCCCATACCTTCACCCAACATGCAGCTTCTCTTGTGTCTCCTGGCTCCCCAGGACATTTAGGGCTCATCCTCTGTTCCCCCATCCTAGCCTCTCTGCTTGGTATGAAAATGCAAACTGGAGTAGAATGAATCACTTTTTATGTTCTAACATGTCTTAAGAGCTCCATTGTAATTTGCAGTCAGAGCCCCAAAGTTGTTACCAAGCAGTACCTGTGAAAGTCGAGCTTACTGCTGTAATAGTAAATTCGGTGATTGGTACCCGCAGGCTGTTCCTTCATTACCAGGAACACTCAGCATTCCTAATTATACTTTTGGAAAATAGCTAATATTCTACTCTGCTGCCCACAGGAAAAGCCACTGGCAAGCAATCCTTACTTTTTATTAAAGGTCACCAAAATGATTCTGCCTCGGGCACCCACTTATTTGCATACCCAAACACGGCTTCTCAGAAACTTAGAACAAAATCTTATAACGAAAGGGTAAATTTCTAGAGCTTCATAATAAAACAGAACAGCTTTTTAATACTTTTTCTTTAAAAAATACGAAAACAAATCATATTTTATGGAAAACTTGTAATTCTTGGAATGTTGTATAGCATGCATCGATTGTGCCTTTTTCCTAACTGGGAACAAGAAAAGAGCATCGTAATTGCCTTTAATGTCTTCTTGTGCATAAAGGACTCTAACCCTGGGTTTTTCAATCAGCGATTTGCATTCAGTGTGTTTTTGCTTGATTAGTGTGTGTATGCATGAATACTGATTCCTTCAGAAAAATCTATATTCTATATAACACTGTTATATTCTATATAATATATACATTCCATATAACATTGGACTTCCAACTCTTCTAAAAAATCCTCAAAAATGTTGATAAAGGGTATTAAAATGACCTCAATGTTGATTCTTTAGCCATTTCAAGGGAACAAAAGTTCCAGAAAATAACATTTCTCTGACTAAATTATGTCAAGGTAAATTGCATCATGATGGAACTCATGTAAATAATATTGGTAAGTGTGTTATCACCTCAAGAAATTAAAACTGCAGAAAGCGTACCTTGGCCCACTTAATTTTCTCTAGTAAATCGCTAAGATTTCTTTTAATTGGGACATAATGTTTCCAAGGCTTTAGTGCCATATAGAAATGTTCATAGTATGTTGAGTCCTGCTTCAGAACCAGACTGTCACCCAGCATGAGGTACGGGTATCTATACGCAGCCACAGTCCCATCCACGTTCACTTGATACTTGTACTAAGAGATTAAAACAAACATAAACAAAGAAGAAATTTAACAGCCATTTGCTTCACTTCTGATTGTCATCAACACCATAATACTAAATATAAAGCAGTTATTTTCCATGTTCCAATTTCACTGTTTAAAAGTTATACACTTCATTTTGTAATTCACATTTTCTCTTTGTATTAAAATCATAAGCAGCCTTTAGCACATTGATTTTAGGAAATACAATGCAGTGGGGTGTCTGGGTGGCTCAGTCGGTTAAGCATCCAACTCTTGATCTGGCTCAGGTCATGATCTCACAGTTCGTGAGTTCGAGCCCCCCCATCGGGCTCTGCACTGACAGCACAGAGCCTGCATAGGATTCTCTCTTTCCCTCTCTCTGCCCCTCTCCTACTTGCTCTTTTTCTCTCAAAAAAAAAAAAATCTTAAAAAAAAAGAAATATAATGTATTTAAGGATAAGATAATCAATAGTTTTAGGAAATAATTTAGGAAATAGGAGTACCTTTTTCAACTCTATGTAATGGGGATTCAGATTTCTGTGACCAGGGAGGAAAATGTTTCAAAAGTTCTATGTTTGGGGTGCCTGGGTGGCTTACTCGGTTAAGCGTCAGATTTCAGCTCAGGTCATGATCTCATGGCTCATGAGATCGAGCCCCAGGTCAGGCTCTGTAGTGACAGCTCAGAACCTGGAGGCTGCTTCTGATTCTGTGTCTCCCTCTCTCCCACTTGCACCCTGTCTCTCTCAAAAATAAATAAACACTAGAAAAAATTTTTTTTTATTTTCTAGGTTTATTAAAACTGACTTCTGGTAACAATTTACACTTTCATGTATACCTAATTTCCCTTGTTCCTTATACCTACATAAGTATGAAAAAGGAAAGTGTTACCTCCAGAAAGCTCAATTTTAGAGTTGAGCACATAGAAATGTGGAGAAGTTCATGGACTAGTGTGATGGCTTGCGACATAATAGGTACTTGGTTTACATATTTGCTGGATTAATAAGGCTTGGTTTACATTTCAAAATCACTTTTCATAGGAATTAAACCTCACTTGATCATAATAATGTGAAGCACATATTATGATAACCTCTCTTCCCCCCCCCCTTCTTTTTTTTTTTTACAAATGAGAAAACTGGTGTTCAGATAAATTTATAAACCTCTATTCTTTGAGTTCAAATCCAATGTTTTTTCATTCTATCACACTGATATGAACAGGATGTACTCACAGATTTGGTAATTAATTTTTTCTTAAGTAATTGGTACCAAAGAGTTTTCTAGCCAGTCAGATTCTGTCATACTGTTCACATCTCTATCCTTTGGGCCTCATGACAGTGCTCTGAAGGAGCAAGGCAGGCATCTTGCATGTTTAGGGGCGCTAAGAGATGAAGGTTCCACAGTTAATGGCAGAGGCAGGACGCGTACCATAGTTCCATACTTATATGGAGTTTATACTCTTTCTGTTTACAAAAGGCATTTAAGATCACTTTATGTAAAAGGTATTTATAGTCCCAGCTTATAAAATAAGTCTAAACAAGAAAAAAACAGATAAATAAATGCACCCAAAACCCCAGGTTAATCCTCGTACTATAGTATTAAATACAGTCCTGGCCACTGGGTAGACAGAACCAACAAAAACAAAAATACCAAAAAGGAGACCACAATGAATGCTCTAATTCCCTATTGTTGGAAGGGAGAAAGTAAGAAAGTGTGGGTGTGCCAGCTCAAAAGACTGGAGAAATCTGCCCACCCAGTGATTTGGTAGACTTTTAATGCAAGTTTATCACTTCATATTCATACAGGAAGACATAAATGCATACCTTAAAGAAATCAAAGAAACCTATCAATTTAGCTTTTCCAAGCTCCTTTTCTTTCTCTTGGAAAAAGAAATATCCTGTAATTCCTGCATCTAGGAGCTCTGGGTTTTCCTTGGACATCTGTACCAACTGGAGTCTCTCTTCTCGGCTATCTCTACCTCTGAAGAAAGCTTTTTCTGTTTTATTGATCCAGGAAGGCCCTAGAGGTTTGAAGCCATAAAAAAATATGATTATGAGTTTGACATTTATAAAAATGGTAAGCATAATCATCTTTAATATACCATTGTCATTTAAGATGTTAAAGCTCTTTTATCATCAACTCATCTCCTAAAGTAAGGTGCTGTTTCCAAAAAATAGGGGATTGAGTACCTTCCTGAGATACTTTCCAGTTTAGACTTTAAAAACAGCCCTTTTATCTGCTGTATCACATAAAAGAATTCTCTCATTTCTCCTATTTGTCTACCTGTGAGAGCTCACTCAAATGCTAGAGTGTCTGTTGTATGACTTTAGGAGTTATCCAAAATAACGCTGGATCAAGTTCAAAGCAAAAAGCATTCAGCAACTTGGCCACTCACCCAGGCATTAGCTTCTTCCATCCTTTGTGCTTCACAATAAAAAATGAGCTAGGCTTTTGTTCTTAGACTGGGTGACCAGAACAAACTATATAACTAGGTAACACCCACGTCTTTAATCCTTAGGTTGCTCAGATTTTTGAGCACATCACCTTTGAATACAGGGAGGATTGTCTAATATGCTCTGAAATCAAAATATATATATATATATATATATATATATATATATATATATATATATATATATATAAAACTCAACTATATGCATGTGTGTAAATATGTGTGTGTGGGGGGGGGGGTTTCTTTCCCTAGAAGGAAATATTCTAGAAGAATTAACTAAATCTGTTTCTATGATTCTAAAGAGAGGTCATTAGTTAACACCTGTTACTCTTCTAAGGGATAAATTGTAAAACATAGAAACTGGAGAGGCTCACTCTCTTTAATATTTTAGTACACTTCTCAAGAATTCACTGTTACCAAATAAAAAGTCAGTTTTGAATCCATGCTATCTTCAGGTAGTTTGCAAAGAGTCTTCGGTCGCATCTGCCAAATAAGTCCACCAAATCACAATAAATGGGAACAGAGTTTATAAAGAAAGGCAGGGTTAGGCAGGGTTTATTCTACTCAGGGAGTCTGGTTTAATAAAAAGTTGTGTTGGGCCATAAAATGTAAGGCCATCAAATGGGAGTGGGGGAGGGGCAGAAAGAATTCAGGTTGTAAAGGATCAAGTAAGGCAGAAGGAAGAAATGAGAAAACTCCTCACTACATGATGAGGGAGTAATATCCAAATAACACTGCTATAACAATTCTCTTACATCCACATATAATTTTATGTTTTTCAAAATGCTTTCTGGCTCCATCCAGCAATATAAAGGCACTGGAGTCAGAATTAAGTGACAATTTTACCAAATATATATTTTCAAATGGTATTTACAAAGGACCAACTCAAAGGAGACCCAGTTACGGCAGGTCTGGATTTTACTAGTCCAACCCATACATCTAAGTTTTGGATTAGAGGAATCCTACACTGCCCTTTCTTTCTCGGTTAGAAAAGAAGAATGATGGTTATTTAAATATATACCTACTCCCTTTTACCTCTGTCTTCGAGAACAAACTTTTATTTACCTGTATTTCCCTGAATAGAGAGGAGATCATTTGTGACACCCCTCATTGCTTCCAGTGTCGAGTGGGAGATGTCATATGTTGGAAGGATAATGTCTCGTGAATCCAGGGAGCCGCACCACGAAACGATAGGTAAAGGGCCAGGGGTTTCATTGACTTTTCGATGCTCCAGAGGCCAATCTCCAAGATTAATATAAAATTCTATATCGGGGAGAAGGACCTAAATAAACAAAAGATGAGACATCAGTTCTGCAAAGACCTCAGTTTTGGGTACTAAATGCTTCTGTTCTTTGGCTTTTTAAAATATGTCTGGCAAAAGTGAACATTTGGAAACAGCAGAGGCGAGAAAATTGCCCGTCAGTCATCAGCAGTATCAGAAAGTCAAGGGTGAGGATGGCAGATGGCAAATTCACGCAACCAGGAGTCAGCTCCTTCTGTCCAGAGATGGTGTTTCAAATTGCTTAGTGTCAGGGCACCTGGCTGGCTCAGTCGGTGGAGCGTGTGACTCTTGATCTTGGGGTCGTGAGGTTGAGCCCCATGTTGGGCATAGAGATTACTTAGTAAAAATATAGATAAATTATCAAAATTGCTTACTGTTCTAGCAGTGGACATGGTATAGAACAGTACAAATAAAGGGCTTCAAGAACTCTTTCTGCCAGCTGCCTACTAAAGAATTGACAAGGTTAGACCCAAGCCCTTGTTTTCCTTAAGTATCAAACCTCCACGTCACGTCTACATTTGCTTCCGGAATCTGCCACTCCGTGGCCATCTCCGCGGTCAATGCTTTGGTTTAGGCTCTTCCCATCTCTTGCCTAGATTGGTGCAGTAGCTTCCTCACTAGGTGTTCTGCTCGAGGCTCTCCCCACTCTGATTAGCTCTCACCTTGCTGCCTAAATGTCTAAAACCCAAATTCATGTTACTAGAAGCTTAAGAGAACCTTAAGCCTACAGGACAAGGTGTAAACTGTCTGGCTAGAAGGCAAGGCCTGTTATCTCGTTCCAGCTAAGCTATAAGCCTCACCTTCCACCCGAGAAGGTGCCGGTCAACTTCGGGCTGCTCTCTGAAAACGCCAGCCACTCTCCTATGCAATTCCCTTCCCACTTGGAACATTCTTCTCCTCCTTATTCACTTGGTGGTCTCCTTTCTCATCCTTCAAACTCAGACCTGATGTTACCTCCTCTATGACTCCCCCTCCCCAGACATTTTCACCCTGGGCACCTGCTTTCCTTACAAGCTACCATGATGAAGTACAATTTGTTTATATCCATACACCACTCCAACTTCCAAATAACAAAACAAGTCCCACCAGAGCAGGCTGCTCGAAGTCCAGAGATGAGTCTCATTTGTCTTGGATTTCTTCCCAGCCACTGGGCAAAGAACCCAGAACAAGAGGGAAGGGCCAGGGATGGGACTACTCAACCTCGTGCTTCCCCACTATTGTTTATAAACTCATTAATAAACTCCACACCTAAATAAATAAATAAATAAATAATAATAATAAAATAAACCAAAAAAACCTCAAACAAACAAAAAACGCACAAAACACAAAACAACAACAACAACAAACTCCATACCAGAAGTTCTCACTATAGAATGGGGTTTCTTCATCTCAGCAGTATTGACATTTTGGTCTGGGTAGTCGTTTGCTGTAGGCAGTTCTGTGCATTGTAAGATGTTGACTAGTATCCATGGTCTCCACCCGCTAGATGTTAGTCGCAACCCCCAAGTTGTGGCAACCGAAACTGTCTCGAGACTTTGCCAAATGTCCTCGAAGGGGCAAATTAATCACTAGGAAAAACCACTGCTCTAGAGGCAGCAACATGAGTACAAGGTAGGACACAGGGCAGGGTGGACTGGTGGGTGGTAGGCCAGGAAGAAAGCACCACCTTTGTGATCAGGTACCTGCGATGTGCTCATACCGTGGGCGAGTGCGGAGCGGGGAGGAGGCTGCTTTTTAAAATAAGAAGTGATTGGGGCGCCTGGGTGGCTCAGTCGGTTAACCACCTGACTTTGGCTCAGGTCACGATCTCACGGTCCGTGAGTTCGAGCCCCACGTCGGGCTCTGTGCTGACAGCTCAGAGCCTGGAGCCTGCTTCGGATTCTGTATCTCCCTCTCTCTCTGACCCTACCCCGTTCATGCTCTCTGTCTCAAAAATAAATAAACATTAAAAAAATAAGATAAAATAAGAAGTGACTGCAGCCACACATTCAGCACACTTGGGAAAGTGTGTAACTCATATCACCCAAGTTGGCTTTTGGTTTAGACAACTACCTTGACAATCTTGAGTGGGAAAGGTAGAAAAACTCCCAACCTCACCCTTCACTCTGCATGGTCAGGAAGCAGGAGGAACAAAAGGCAATTTGAACTGCTCTGCTTGAGGGTTTTGCAGGTGTGGAAAGAAGGGTAGAGGGGTAGAGTAGAGGGGAGTGGGGGTGGGGGCGGAGTTGAGAAGTCTTCTGAAAGATAGAGGCCCAAGCATATTCTACTAAGAAGCCAAGACCTGAACATCAATGACAGCCAGTGAGAAATTCCTGGAGGCAAGGATGACTGAGTCTGATTAATATAGGCATGTCTATTTTTATTTACTTGTTTGTTTGTTTGTTTAAAGTTTACTTATTTTGAAAGAGAGAGTGAGCATGAGTGGGAGTGGGGCAGATAGACAGGGAGATAGAGAATCCCAAGCAGGCTCTGCACTGTCAGTGCTGAGTCCGACACAGGGCTTGAACTCACCAACCACGAGATCATGACCTGAGCCGAAACCAAGAGTCTCTTAACCAACTGGGCCACCAGGTGCCCCCAGGGATGTCTATTTTTAAATGTTAGAATTTTTGTTTGGTTGGCTTTTACTACACAATGGTACAAAACAACCTCTCTGTTACTAGAACCATCAACAAAACGTGCCATGCATACTATCTTTTAGAGATGGTTAGGATAAAACAAGGAAAAGTGGTCTAAGTTCAAGTCATTTTGAGGTAATAAGAAACAAAAGAGCTGCAGAAAGTGAAATCTGAATGGAGGGAGAACTACAAGAAGTGACCTTGGGGCTAAAAATGTTTGGGAGTCCACGAAAGCGTTGGGAGTTTTATGCAGGGCCTACTTACCTGGGATGGGGGCTCAAGCCATTTAATTTAAATATTAAAGGAAAGAAAGATCCATAAAAGGGGAGAACTGATGAACACTCAGGTGGTGGACATCTTAGCTACACATTTGCAAGGCCAGAAGCCATTTCTATCCTTTGCCACTGTTATTCCAGGCATCGCAATGTTACAACTACATAATTAAACTACAGTTGACCCTTGAACAATGCAGGGGTTGGAGGTGCCAATCCCCACACAACCTAAATTTTGTGTATAATATTAGACTCCCCCAACACTTAACAACTAATAGCCTACTGTTAACTGGAAGCCTTACCGATGACATAGCTGTTGATTAACACATACTCTGTATGTTATATTATATACTGTGTTCTTCCAATAAAGTAAGCTAGAGAAAGTAAACTGCCATTAGGAAAGTCATAAGGAGGAGAAAATACACTTAGAGTACTGTACTGTATTTATTTAAAAAAAAAAATCCATGTATAAGTGGACCCACGCAGTTCAAACCCATGTTGTTTAAGGGTCAATTATATATTGTTTTTAGAACCAATGAGTTCATGCTCTCATACCTTTCTTGCCAGTGACAGTAAAATCTCATCTGAGAACATTTTGAAGTCTGTGTATTTCCCTAAAGATCTCCGGTAGATGTGGTTGTTGAGAATCGTGTAATGGACAATGGCACCCCTCTCGTCCCCAAACCTTTTCGGAACTTCATTTAACATCTGCTGGAGATTGATGCTGGGGAAAGAAGCGAAATCTTTTGCAATCTGTGGTTCCTCGGTTGGACAAGACAGAGTTTTTTGCCAGGCCTGAGGATCCTCTTCTGGACACTCACAGTACTCATGGTACACTGGTCCTAGGGAAGGCAAAACACGTGTAATGCCATGCTCCATTAACAAGCACCACAACACAGGGAGTTGTTTCTGCCCGATGTGAACGTGGGATGATTTCTTGGTGAATTCTAAGATTATCCAGATGGGGATAATCTGCCCTAAACAAATCAGTGGTGAAAGCAGTTATGTCAGAGTCCCATGCTTCCATTTTCCATCCCCGTCTTGTACGCCTCTAGACGACCTACAGAGCATACGCTCTCTCCCCATATCACCCACTCTCAGCCAACTAGCTGCTGAATTCAGTTCTAGTGCGTTATAAGTGCCTGGAGAACATAAGACAACTTACCTTTTAGCAAAGAAAAAGAGAATGTATTACTTTTGAGGCATTATTATATAGTAGGGGTGGTGACTTTTTTAAAGACAAGATGGAGAATCTCTAAATCTCTTAATCACTGAATCTCTAAAATCATTTCTGTCAACACATCTCAGAGAAGAAATATGTAACCCAGGTGTATCTGGCAGTGTAATTTTCTTTGTTTTCTTTTTTTAAGTTTATTTATTTATTTTGAAAGAGAGAGATTGAGCACAAGCAGTGGAGCGGCAGAGGGAGAGGGAATCCCAAGTAGGCTCTGCAATGTTCGTTTAGAGCGAGACGCAGGGCTCAAACTCACAAACCACGAGATCATAATGTGAGCCAAAATCCAGAGTCAGATGCTTAACCAACTGACCCATGCAGGTACCCCCCCCCGGCAGTGTAATTTTTAAAAAAGAATTTAAATTTTATACCCAGCCATAAGTATAAAACTTCTCTGAGGACTCATTTTAAAAGAACTTTTACAAATTTTATATTTTACTTCAAAATATATTTATATTTAACTTAACATAAAAACTTCTAACAAACGATTGTGTCTCTTGACTATTTCTACTTCCGACCAAGGTGAGTAATATGGATTTACCACCTGAAACTATCAAGAAACAGGCAAAATACATGAAACAGTTTTTTAAGCCACCAGACATGAGGCAATAAAGGACACTGAGTCTGAGAAATAGGAAGCAGATGAGGTAAACCCTACAATTGCTAAGGTTACTGCTTAAGGGAGTTTCTAGGTTATGGAAATGGGGAGAAATATAGGTTGAGCCCAGCAATCTCACTGAGTTGAGGAGGCAGAGCAGAGTGTCCAGGGAGAACAAGGCGGCTAGAATTTATAGGGCATAGTCTATGAAAGGGGAGAACTATGCAGAAAGAAAACTCCAGAGATCTGCGAAAGGTTCCCCCCTCAAGTATTTAGGGTTTCTGAAGTATGTATATAAGTGAGGAAATGATCCAAGGCAGGGAAAGAATGAGTCAGAATGATTAGAGGCAACAGTAGTACCCACTGGTCATAGAGGGTTGGAAATAGTGTCTGTTCACACAAGGCAGACTGGAAAGCATCCTTATTTCTGAGGCTTGGGTAGACCAGGCAGAGAGATATTACCTGAGTGCTGGGGGAAAAAAAGCCATAACCAAATGTGGCTCTGGTCTCACCTAACAAATTGTAAAAGCAAAATTTGAAAAATTCAAACTATTTCCAAGTAACTTAACTGCATTCTAGAAAAAAGCTCAAGAAGATGAGAAAGTGCCAAGAGATGAAAAACAGACTGGATACAATTAATGACAAATTGGACACTGCAGAAGAAAAGATTAGTGAACTTAATGACGTAGCAATAGAAAGTAGACACAATGAGGGACGCCTGGGTGGCTCAGTCAGTTAACCATCCGACTTTGGCTCAGGTCATGATCTCCTGGTTTGTGAGTTCGAGCCCCACGTCGGGCTCTGTGCTGACAGCTCAGAGTCTGGAGCCTGCTTCAGATTCTGTGTCTCCCTCTCTCTCTGCCCCTCCTCCGCTCACACTCAGTCTCTTTCTCTCTCAAAAATAAATAAACATTAAAAAAAATTTTTAAAAAAGAAAGTAGACAAAATGAAATGGAGGAAAAAAAAGAATTTTAAAAATGAAAGGAGCATCAGTGTGTTCTGGGATAATTTCAAGTCCGATATAGGGGTAACTAATTCTTGGTGGAACTCTGGAGTAGAACAGAAAAAGTAATGAAGAAATCATTGCCAAAATTTTTCTGGATTTAGCAAAATCTATAATCCCAAAGATCTAAGATGCTCCACAAACCCAAGCACAAGAAACATGAAGAAAACTACACCAAAGCACATAATAATCAAATTGTTTAAAAGAGCCATGAGAGAGAAAACCTTCAGCAGGATGGAGGGACAGAGACAGATGTCAGCAGATTTACTGTTGGAAACAATGCAAGCAAGAAGACAGTGGAACAACATCAGGAAGAAAAAAACCTGTTAATTATTCTATATTTAACAAAGATGTCTCTCAAAAATGAAGGCAAAATATAGACTTTTTCAGACACACAAAGGCTGGAAGAACTCATCACCAACATTCTCACACTAAAAGAAATGTTAACAGGAATCCTTTAGTCGAAGGCAAATGGTACTAGATGGAAATACAGATATGCCAAAGAATTAAGAGTGTTGGAAATGTTAACTACCTCGATAAATACACAAGATTTTGTTGCTTATCATTTAAATTTCTTTACCTAGTTTTCCATCCCTCAAAATTCCAAGTTAAATTGAGCTCCAGGAGGGGCTCCTGGCCAGCTTAGAGCATGCAACTCTTGGTCTTGAAGTCGTGAGTTCAAGCCCCCCATTAGACATGGGATTACTTAAAGTGAGCTCCAGGAGGTATGCATACAATGTTTACTCTGTTGTACATGACTTCAAGGTCATCATAACCCATTTTGAAACACATGGGGTCTACACATATAAGGCTGGCTCTGCACTGTATAATAATCACTTACCTTTCAAAATATAGGGAGACTGAGCCACATGTTCATCACCATAAAGGACCTCTATCTTCAGCCCTTCACTGACAGTTTCATACATCCTATATCGCACCAAAAATGTCCCATCATTCCTGTCCAAAGGTTTGGGGACGTGAATCCGGACTAACTCTTTAGGTGAAAGAGATTTGATTACTACCTTGAATAGTGTTTGACCTGAAAGAAAAAAATATATATACGTAATGCTACTATTTCATGGTTATTTTGTCTTATCAATTATTGGATAGGTGTCTCTATACTAAAGTTACTTTTTTCTATACCATCAATTGTAAACAGAAGTTTTAGTGTGGAAGGTCCTTGATACCAGGAACAATGTCTGGGTTATGCCTGGAAACCAAGTATCTAAGTCAACATTTGATTCATTAGTCATTCAATAAAGATTTACTGAATGAACAAAATCAATACATTAAAAAAGCAAAGAAGAGAAGAACTTTTTGTCTATTTGCTCTTTTTTCCTTTGTGTGGGTTTAAAACAGTTCAGGTATTTAAAAATCCATAAACTCCTAGAATGACAGGGCTCTATCACGATCCAACTTTCTCCTGGTAAAATATACACCAGCTTTCTTGTAAACCATGTTCATACCAGATAACCCTCATTTCTGAGGAAATTTCCCGTTTGTTAACCCAAATTTCTAGCTATACTTCTAAGTTTATTTCCCTAAATAGAGATTATAGCTAGTTATATAGTTAGTTATATATATAGTTAGTAGACTGTGCACAAATATCACTCACACACACACACACACACACACACACACACACAATTTTCACACACGTTTGTAAATGCTAGAGTTTACTTCTCTAAGCTTTTTTCCTCATGTTGAAATGAAAGTTATCCTAGGATGATCTAACATCCTTTTCAACTCCAAAATTCTGTGGGTTTTCTATTCCAGAGTAAATAACACCTCCTTAGTAAACCTCTCCTTCTCTTTTTGTAGTATACTGACTGATTTAGACTTTGAAACAATACTGTTGTGATTAATATCACCGTGATCCAGGGATAAACACTGCAGTATCTTTCTTCAGAGAGTCTGCAGATCAGGGCAGATCTGATCCCCAGGAGCTTTGAGAATAAAGATCAGTTAATGTCCTCACCACAGTTAATCACTATATCAAAGGCAAATGTGTTAAAAAAAAAAAAAAAAAAGTGGTGAATCCTCTGAAATTCACAGCCCTGGAAAAATATAGTGGTGACCAAAGTAGTCTTTGATCCCACATCTATCATAGTATGAAATTAAGTATGTTTAATATATGTATTTTTGAAATTACTGAGTGAACCTAAATCTAGTTTCTTAGTTTCTAAATCTAGTGAGTGAAGTTTCTAGTTTCTTTTGATCTTCAAGGGTTTTACTTTTTCCTGTGGGTCAGGAGAGGTGTCCCTCAGTCTCTTCAGTTTGTAATAGTAATGTAGTATCTGACATCTTGCTATTAAATTTTACTATTTTATTTTAGCATTGAAATGAGTGTGATAAAATTATGAAAGCAATCTGATAAAATAAATGAACTATAACCAACATAGGGAATGTTGTAAGAAAAAAGGAAAGAATTTAGTGTGAAATTATTTAAAATGTTAGCCATTTACCTGAAATGCTTAAATGAAGCATATTAGTTATTGCTTTCATGTTATTTCTCACTTGGTTTTATTTTTATTTAAGTGACTTTTTTTAAATGTTAATTTATTTTTGAGAGAGAGACAGAGACAGAGCATGAGCACAGAAGGGGGCAGACAGAGAGGGAAAGAGAGAATCTGAAGCAGGCTCCAGGCTATCTGCACAGAGCCCAATGAGGGGCTCAAACTCATGAACTGTGAGATCATGACCTGAGCTAAAGTCAGATGCTCAACCAACTAAGCCACTCAGGTGCCCCTCTCAATTGGTTTCAGAAAGACAATACAGTGTGGCAAACTGAAAATCAGGCAGGCAGAGCCTGGGAACTAGGAGGTAATTTCCATTATATTCTCCCCAAATAGGAAACAGAAAAGCTTTGTCTCTTGATCAAAGAGTCCTGTTCTCCACAAATTTATGATTTTAAATAAACAAAACAGATATAAGAGAAACATATTAGTGACTGTGTGATCTTTTTGGAAAAAATAGATTTACAGAAAAAAACAGCTCCAAAGTGCTTCCTTATTTTTAAATTCAAAGAATTGGACTAGATATTGTCTTGCCTCTTCCAACTATAAAATTTGTCTCTGAAATAGCATTTAAACATTCCATTTCAAGATATACGTATAAAAATAAAATATAGCCATTTTTAATATTTTAATGTTCAGCTATGTTTATAGTAATCTTACACGCCTGTGTCATTGTTGGCATGACATTAATGCTGGAATCAACACAATTTAACAATGGCCAGGACTGAAATAGAAATAAGTAATTTTAACCTCATAAAAGAGAAAATGAGGGGCGCCTGGGTGGCTCAGTCAGTTAGGCATCTGACTTTGGATCAGGTCATGATCTCACGGTTCACAAGTTCAAGCCCCACATCAGGCTCTCTGCTGTCAGCACAGATCCTCTGTCCCATTCCGTCTCTGCCCCTCCCCAGCTTGTGCTCCCTCTCTCTCTCAGAAGTTAATAAACATTAAAGACAGAGAGAGAGAGAGAGAGAGAGAGAGAGAGAGAGAGAGAGAATTAGAAGAGGGCACTTTGAAATTGCTTCAATGGAAGGAATGTGAATTCTCATTGGCCCCAGGCACCAGCATACTGAACAGACTTCAAGCCGAGCTTGAATTTTCCTACTTCACAAATTCAGACTTTAAGAGAGTGAGTTAAATGAGGCTGCAGGGTCCATGGACACCAAAGGAGGTTCACAGGATCAAAGCCTTGTATCACTGGAATCAGAGCTTCTGAAGGCTTTTGGTTTGGAAAGGAATACATACTTTTTTTTAATCACTTACTTAGCATTTATTATGTGCCAGTGCCTGAGCTGGAGATTTTCATTTGCATTTTCTACGTTCTTTATTTCCTACAAGAATTTGTAAGGTGGGTATTGTCAGCCTCATTTTACAGATCAGGAAACCAAGACTCCAAGAGGATAAGTAACCTGACCAAAGTCACCTATGTTAGGTAGGAGAGCCAGCTTGAATCCTTCTTCTTTCCAAGCCCCTCCTGAATCCACCTGGTCACGCTATGTAAGGTTAGCATATTGGTCTGCAGAATTCGGACTTGGAGGAATAACCTCCAGAGCTCCTGGTACAATGGAGTCACCGCCTCCCGTTTTGTTTAGGAAGATTATGAAGGCTCGACAGCTGGAACGAGTGTCAACCCCGTATGGCCAAGGGAACAGAGTGCCAGAAGGCCAAGCTGTTTTGCCTTGAGGCTAAACGTAATCTTCCAAAAATGTCTGGCTGTCTGCTGACCATGGATGCTCTCCAGGAACTTGCTGAAAGCCGATGCATGACAATCATATCACGGGAGATTTGATTAGACGGAAAGAGCATGCATGGATGTGTACCTTGGCTCTGATGCTTAATGGCTGTGGGGCCACAGGCAAAACATTTTAGCTTCACTGAGCCTCAGTTTCTTATGTGTAAAGCGGAGAGAATAGTACCTATCCTTCTTATCTCACAAGATGATTAAGGAGAACAAATTAAACATGACACAGTTTAAAACACTAAAGTGCTACCCAAGTAGGAGGTAAGATTATTTTCTGAATATACTACTACTGGTGAAGGTAAAGGAGGACTGAGTAGAAAGCGAGTATTTGTATCCAGCCATCTTGGGATATTCCAACCACCCTGCCTCCACCCTTTCCTTTCTTTTCTCTACAGTATTTACTGAGCATCTCTGCCAGGCATTATATCAGATGTTGGGAATGTAACAATGTTAACAGGTTTTGCCTACGTTCAGAACAGAACGAAATACTCAATTTAAGTCAGAAGGGAGTAAAAATACACATGAAAGATAGCTCCTTTCCCCTTTATCCAAGGTCACAGACCCTCTAATTTCTCTCTTTGGATTCCAGTTTGAAATCCTTTGCTTAGACCATTCAAGATCACATGTTTGTTATCTAGGTACCTGGAGATACACAGCATAATAACAATATTCAGACAAATATGACTGTTAAATGGGAGTAATAATTATTAAGGGAATCTTGGTAAGTCATGTAAGAAGGTCTAAATCTTGAGAGGAAAATTGCCTCAAGGTGACTAGGTGGCTCAGTTGGTTGAGCGCTCTTTCTTTTAAAAGCATTTTATTGCCATCCTTATTCACATATTTTCTTTTTTTTAATTTGAATTTTAGTTTACCTTACAATATTGGTTTCAAGAGTAGAATCAGCGATTTATCACTTACATACAACAGTGAGAGCTCATCATGACAAGTGCCCTCCTTAGTACCCATCACTCATCTAGCCCATCCCCCACCTGCCTCCCTCCATCAACCCTCAGTTTATTCTCTGTCATTAAGAGTCCCTTGTGATTTGTTACCCTCTCTTTCCTCCTGCCCCAACCCTGTATGTTCATCTGTTTTGTTTCTTAAATTCCACACATGAGTGATATCACATGGTATTTGTCTTTCTCTGATTAACTTTTCTTGCTTAGCATAATATATTCTAGTTCCATCCACATCATTGCAAAAGGCAAAATTCATTCTTTCTGATGGCTGAGTAATATTCCATTGTGCGCGCGTGCGTGCGTGTGTGTGTATAATACCATACTTTCTTTATCCATTCACTAGTCGATGGACATTTGGGCTGTCTCCATAGTTTGACTATTGTTGATAATGCTGCTATAAACACTGGTGTGCATGTACCCCTCTGAATCTGTATTTTTGTATTCTTTGAGTAAATACCTAATACTGCAATTGCTGGATCGTAGGGTAGTTCTATTTTCAGTTTTTTGAGGAACCTCCACACTGTTCTCCAGAGTGGCTGCACAAGTTTGCATTCCCACCAAGAGGGTTCCCATTTCTCTGTATCCTCACCAATACCTGCTGTTTCTTGTGTTAATTTTAGCCATTCTGAAAGGTGTGAGATGATACAAATCACATTGCGATTTGTTTTCCTGATGATGAGTGATGTCGGACATCTTTTCTTGTGTCTGTTAGACATCTGGATGTCTTCTCTGGAAAAGCATCCATATCTTCTGCCCATTTCTTCACTGGATTATTGGAGGGGGGTGTTGAGTTTGCTAATTTCTTTCTAGATTTTGTATACTAACCTTTATCAGATATGTCATTGGCAAATATCTTCTTCCATTCTGTAGGTTGCCTTTTAGTTTTGTCGATGATTTCCTTTATTGTGCTTTTTATCATGAAAGTCCCAATAATTCATTTTTGCTTTTGTTTCCCTTAGCTCTGGTGACTTGTCTAGTAAGAGACTGTTATGTCCAAGGTCAAAGAAGTTGCTGCCTCTGTTCTCCTCTAGAATTCTGATGGGTTTTTTTTTTGTCTCACATTTAGGTCTTTTATCCATTTTGAATTTATTTTTGTGTTGGTGTAAGAAAGTGTTCCAGTTGCATTCTTCTGTATGTCACTGTCCAGTTTTTCCAGCACCATTTGTTGAGAGACTTTTTTCCATTAGATATTCTTTCTTGCTTTGTTGAAGGTTAGTTGTGGGTCCATTTCTGGGTTTTCTATTTTGTTCCATTGACCTTTGTGCCAGTACCATACTGTCTGGATGACTACGGCTTTGTAATATAGCTTGAAATCTAGAATTGTGATGCCTCCAGTTTTGTTTTTCTTTTTCAGGATTTTTTTGGTTATTCAGGGTCTTTTGTGGTTCCATACAAAATTTAGAATTGTTTGTTCTAGCTCTGTGAAAAAATGCTTATGGTAGTTTGATAGGGATTGCATTAAATGTGTAGATTGCTTTGGATAGTATAGACACTTTAACAATGTTTGTTCTTCCAATCCATGACCATGGAATGCTTTTTTATCTTTGTGTCCTCTTCAGTTTCTTTCATAAAGTGATCTATAGTTTTCAGAGTATAGATCTTTCACTTCTTTAGTTAGGCTTATCGCTAGGTTATCTGATCGTTTTTGGTGAAATCAAAAATGGGACTGATTCCTTGATTTCTTTCTCTGCTGCTTCATTATTGGTGTATAGCAATGCAAGAGATTTCTACATGTTGGTTTTTCTAAATATATATTTTTAATGTTTATTCATTTAAAAAATTTTTTTACATTTATTTATATTTGAGAGACAGAGAGAGATAGAGCACAAGTCGGGGAGGGGCAGAATCCGAAGCAGGCTCCAGGCTCCAAGCTGTCAGCAGAGAGCCCGACGCGGGGCTCGAACCCACAAACTGTGAGATCATGACCTGAGGTAAAGTCGGACGTCTAACTGACTGAGTCAGTTGTGTCCCTCTGCATGTTGATTTTATATCCTGTGACTTTGCTTAGTTCATGTATTAGTTCTAGAAATTTTCTGATGGAGTCTTTTGGGTTTTCTACAGAGGGTCATGCCATCTGCAAATAGTGAATGTTTGACTTCTTTCTTGCCTAATTGGATGCCTTTATTTCTTTTTCTTGTTTGATTGCTAAGGCTAAGACTTCCAGTACTATGTTAAATAGTAGTGACAAGAGTAGACATCCTTGTCTTGTTCCTGACTAAAGGGAAAGGCTCTCAGTTTTTCCCCATTGAGGATGATATTAGCTGCTGGTCTTTGTATATGGCCTTTATGATGTTGACATATGTTTCACCTGTCCCTAATTTGTTGAGGGTTTTTATCAAGGATGGATGCTGTATTTTGTCACATGTTTTTTCTGTATCTATTGACAGGATCATATGGTTCCTCTCCTTTCTTTTATTAATGTGGTGTGTCATGTTAATTTATTTATGAATATTTAACCAGACCTGCAGCCCAGGAATAAATCCCACTTGATCATGGTGAATAATTCTTTTAATGTACTGTTGAATTAGATTTGCTAATATCTTCTTGAGAATTTTTGCATTCATGTTCATCATGGATATTGGCCTGTAACTCTCCCTTTTAGTGGGGTCGTTGGCCTTGGAATCAAGGTAATGCTGGCTTCGTAGAATGAGTTTGGAAGTTTTCCTTCTATTTCTATTTTTTGGAATAGCTTAAGAAGAATAGGTATTAACTCTTCTTTAGATCTGGTAGAATTCCCTTGGGAAGCCATCCGGCCCAGGACTCTTGTTTGTTGGGAGATTTTTGATTACTGATTCCATTTTTTTTGCTGATTAGGGGTCAGTCCAAATTCTCTATTTCTTCCTGTTTCCATTTTGGTAGTTTGAGTTTCTAGGAATTCGCCCATTTCTTCCATATTTCCCAGTTTGTTGGCATATAATTTTTCATAGTATTCTCTAGTAATCGTTTGTCTTTCTGTGGTGTTGTTTTTGATCTCTTCTCTTTCATTTGTGACTTTATCTATTTGGGTCCTTTCCTTTTTCTTTTTGATCAGTCTGCCTAGGGGGTTATCAATTTTTTTAATTCTTTTTTTTATTTTACATTTTTTAGAAGTTTATTTATTTTGAAAGAGAGAGAGAGACAGAATGAGCAGTGGAGGGGCAGAGAGAGAATCCCAATCAGGCTGTGCACTGTCAGTGCAGAGCCCGATGTGGGGCTCGAACTCACTAACTATGAGATAATGACCTGAGCCAAAATCAAGAGTTGGACGCTTAAATGACTGAGCCACCTCTCTTTTTTTTTTTATGTTTATTTTTTAATGGGGAGAGGCAGAGAGGGAGAGGGAGACACAGAATCTGAAACAGGCTCCAGTCTCTGAGCTGTCAGCACAAAGCCCAACGTGGGGCTGGAACTTGGGAATGGCAAAATCATGACCTGAGCCAAAGTCTGACTCTTACCCGACCTAACTGACTGAGTTACCCAGGTGCCCCAATTTTGTTAATTCTTTCAAAGAACCAGACCTTAGTTTCACTGATGTGTTCTAATTTGTCTTTTTGCTTGTTTCTATATCATTTATTGTTGCTCTGATCTTTGTTATTACCCTTCTTCTGCTGGCTTTAGGCTTTATTTGCTGTTCCTTTTCCAGCTCTTTTAGGATTAAGGTTAGGTTGTATATTTGGGACATTTCTTGCTTCTTGAGATAGGCCTGGATTGCAATATTCCCTCTTAGGACTGTCTTTGCTTCATCCCAAAGATTTTGGACTGTTGTGTTTATATTTTCATTTTCTTCCATGTATTTTTTAATTTCTTCTTTGATTTCCTGGTTAACCCATTCATTCTTTAGTAGGATGTTCTTTAATCTCCATGTATTTGAGGGCTTTCCAAATTTTTTGTGGTTTTACAGTGTTGTGAAAAATACACATGATATGATATTGATTTTTTTGTACCTGTTGAGGGCTGATTTGTGACCCAGTATGTAATCTCTTCTGGAGAATGTTCCATGTGCACTCGAGAAGAATGTGTATCCTGCTGCTTTTGGATGAAATGTTCTGAATATATCTGTTAAGTCCATCCGGTCCAGTGTGTCATTTAAAGCCATTGTTTCCTTGTTGATTTTCTGCTTAGATGATCGGTCCATTGCTCTAAGTGGAGTATTAAAGTCCCCTACGATTATGGTATTATTATCTATACATTTGTTTATGTTTATGATTGATTTATATATTTGGTTTCTTCCAAGTTGGGGGCATATATTTTTACAACTGTTGGATCTTGACAGATAAACCCTTTAATTATGATATAATGCCCTTTTCATCTCTTTGTTACAGCCTTTGTTTTAAAATCTAGTTTGTCTAATTATGGCTACTCCGGCTTTCTTCTGACATTCACTGGCATGACTCTTGATTTCAACTCAGATCATGATCCCAGGGTCATGGGACTGAGCCCCACATCAGGCTCCGCAATGAGTGTGGAGCTGCTTAAGGTACTCTCTCTCTCTGTCTCTCCCCCATCCCCCCCTGCCCCTCTCCCATGCTTATGCTCTAAAATAAAACTGAAAAACATTTTTTAATTGCTTCTTTTTCATTAAGTTCCTGGAGAAGGGAAAATTTTGGGATTTGCAAGTGAATAATGGTGGTAGAGATGTAAAAAACTGGTTGGGTGAGCTTTTCAGAACTACAGGACAGCCATTTAATAGAAGCTAAAGATCAAGTAACATGATAGGAAATAGGGAGAATCGAAGGGTACGAAATTGAGGGTGTCTGAAAAGACTTGGTGAAATCTTTTGGTTTTTATGAATTGTTCCTGGTTATGAAAACATTAAGATTATTTGGGGGGAGATTTTCCTGGGAAAAAAGAGTAAAAGAAATCCTTATTCTCTTGCTATAACCACTGAGAACATTAATGAGTGAGCTATAGTTTCATCTGTTTATTATAAAATTAGAAGGAAACTATATAATTTCTTTCCTGTTTAGTCTACTGATAACGTAGTATAAGCATTATTTTTTTTAATTTTTTTTAATGTTTATTTTTGACAGAGAGAGAGAGAGAGAGAGACAGAGCATGAGTGGGGGAGGGGCAGAGAGAGAGGGAGACATAGAATCCGAAGCAGGCTCCAGGCTCTGAGCTGTCAGCACAGAGCCCGACGCGGGACTCGAACTCACAGACTGCGAGATCATGACCTGAGCCGAAGTCGGATGTTCAACCGACTGAGCCACCCAGGCGCCCCTAGTATAAGCATTATTAAATAATCTTTTAAAATTAAAAAAAATCATGGTTATAACATATAACATAAAATTGATCATCATAACCATTTTTTTAAACTCTCTTTTTTTAAATGTTTATTCATTTATTTTTGAGAGACAGAGAAAGCTGGGGAGGGACAGAGAGAGAAAGAGAGAGAGGGAATCTCAAGTCCAATGTGAGGCTCAAACCCATTAACTATGAGATCATGACCTGAGCCGAAATCAAGAGTTGGATGCTTAAACCATTTTTAAGTGTACAATTCAGTAGTGTTAAGTATATTCACATTTTTATGCAACAAATCTCTACACCTTTTTCATTTGGTAAAACTGAAGCTTTGTACCATACCTTTTCAACAACTCCCCATTTCCCTCTTCCATCAGCCCTTGGCAACCTCCATTCCACTTTCTGTTTCTATGAATTTAACTATTTTAAATACTTCCTATGAGTGGAATCTAAAATGTTAAGTTTAATGGGCTGTCAAACATTCCATCACATGAATGTACCAAACTTTATTTAGCAACTACCTTACAGTTGGCTAGTTAAATTTGTTGCCATAAGTAATTGCAATGCAGCAAGAATTTCTTGCATGTAAATCACATTCTGACCATTTTCTCAGGACAGATACCTAGAAATCAAATTACGAGATTAAAGGGCATGGACATCGTTTGCAAATGACATCTTTTCAGAAATTATATTTTCTAAGTGTTGAACGTTATCTTTTTGTACATTCAATTTTTAAATATTTAACACTGTTGGTACATTTGGAAAATGGCTTTCCAGAAACTTTTTGGCAATTTGTGCTGCCACCTGAAGAGCATGAAGGTCACTGAGAGTCTCCAGATGCTCCCTTAACAGCTTTGAGTATTACCGCTTAAAAACGCTTTGCCAATATTTTTAGATTAAAAATTAGAATTTTAATTGAATGTATAGCTCTTTCATTAATAGTAAGATTAGCAGCATGCCATTTTGGATCACATAATATTTTTTTCCTGTATAAATTAATTTGTCTTTAGTTTTCCCTTTTCTTTCTAAAGCACCCCATTATAACATTATAAAATTAATTTTAGAAAGTAAACTTTATACTTTTCTATATTTCTATAGTTAACACCCCATAGTGGAAGACTTCGAACCTGGGTTTGAGCATCTTTTATTCTGGGGCACCTGGGTGGCTCAGTCGGTTAAGAGACAGACTCCTGATTTCCGCTCAGGTCATGATCTCACTGTTTGTGAGTCTGAGCCCCCATCAACCTCTGCGTTGACAGTGGGTGGGGGGGTGCAGCCTGTTTGGGATTCTCTGTCTCTCTGCCTGTCTCTTTCTCAAAAATAAATAAAAAGGGGCACCAGGGTGACTCAGTCGGTTGAGTGTCCAAAATCGGCCCAGGTCATGATCTCAAGGTTTGTGGGTTCAAGCCCCACTTCTGGTTCTGTGCTGACAGCTCCGGGCCTGAAGCCTGCTTCAGATTCTGTGTCTCCCTCTCTCTCTGCCCCTGTCCTGCTCACCCTGTCTCTCTGTCTCTCTCAAAAATAAATTAACATCAAAAAAATAAACATTAAAAAAAGCATCTTTTGTTCTGATCCTTAGGGCCATGTAAAGTCCTTCTAAAACTAAAAACAAGTAGTCATGGTTTCCCACTGGCGATGGAAACAGTGCCGGGTTCTACTGCCTCTTGGTTGATAAAACAGGATGCCAGTTGGCTGAACATAAATTAGACATAAATTAGCAAATCCTGACTGGCAACACCCAGAAACCACCAGGACAAGTCGTTAAGACGTTGCAAAGGCAAGACGTGTAGGAGAGCGTGGGAGGGGACTCAGGACAAGATCCACCGTGCGGACCGAGAGTTTCACTAATTCCTGCAAGCTGCTGGTGACAACTCCAAACTGAGAAGGCAAACATCTCGCACTCACGCCCCCTGTGCGCACTGCTCTGACATCTCCCCGGGGGATAGGACTGTCCGCAAGCCACCAGGCCTCGACCACGGAATCCGAGGATTTCTGGGGCTGGATGACTCACCGCGTGGGGGCGCTCCCTGCGTCACAGCTGGGGTGGTCGGCTAAGGCGTATTGAGTCCCCGGCCTCGCCGAGCGCCTGCAGCTGGACCCCAGGGCCCACGCCTCGTCCCAGTTAGGGCCCTGGGAGTTCATTCATTCATTCATTCATTCACTCACTCACTCACTCACTCGGTGGACTTCGCCCTGCGACGCCCTCCCGGTGCGTCCGGGGAGGCGGGGAGCCAAGGGAGGCGGCCGGACCCGCGGGAAGGGCGACCGGGGGGGGGGGGGGGGGGGGGAAGGACGCCACACAGGCGGCGGGGACCGGGGCGCGCGGAGGCCGGCGGCTCAACGCTACCTGGGGGCGAGCGAGTGAGGTTCAGGCCCTCCGAGTCCACGGCCTGCAGGTAGAAATAGCGCACGGGCAGGACGACGCCGGGCCGCAGCCCGGGCCCCCACACCAGGCTCCGCGGCGCGCTCACCGACGCCTCGGGGGCCCCGGCGCCCACGAGCAGGGCGAGCTGCAGCGGCAGCAGCGCGGCCCGCGGGAGGCGGGGCATGGTCGCCGGGCCCGGAGGTCAGCTCGGCGCCGGCGGCGACGGAGCGGCGGGGCGGCGGGGAGGGGCCGGGCTCCGGGGCCGGGCCTGTGCGCGGCCTCCCGCCGCCCCGCCCTCTCCGGGCCCCAAGCCCCGTGCGCCTCGCCCTGGGGTCAGCGGAGGGCGCGGCTCCGAGCGGCCGAGGCTGCGAGCCTGCGCCCTCGGCCGCCCCCTCCTCCGGTTGCCGGAGCTCATCAACTGTTTTTAAAGGACGCCAGCACAGTGGTGATTGCGGGGTGGGGGTGAGGGGGGCGAGCCAAGGGCCCCCGCAGCGAAGAACTTCCAAGTCGTTTAGGAAGATGCCTCTAGCCCACGATTTCACTGGGTTTGCAAGGTGCAGAGCGACTGGCACGGTCCTGGCTCCCCTCCCCACGCCACCTCTGAAAGCTCTGTGGTCCTCTGCTCTGAGATTCCCCCAGCTTCTCCCTCATCTCCTTCCCCCTACACTCGGCTTTTCTCGACAAGTGTTTTCGGAGCGTCCACTAGGTTTGCGACAGACGCCAAGGGAGCTGTTGGGCACCGGGGTAACCGGATTCGGGGCGGAAGGCTTACCTTGAGCCTGGCCGGTGAGCTTCCCGTCTGTCAGGTGGCTCCTGTCCCCTGAAACTGATGAGGTATGACTGGTCTTGGTCATTCAGATGTGGAAGGTGGGTTCGGGAAGAGACTGGCAGGATCCCTCAGCGCTGGAAGCCACTGGCTGCCTTGTCTTCTGACTGATCCACATTTGTTAATTATTTTTGTTTCTTTTATCTGCTTATGGTTCAAATCTATTCCAAGAAAATAAACACTGTGCTCGGGCTGCGTGAGCCGGGGCGAACCCGAAGTGGAGTGGACACAGGGATTCTGCACCCTCTTGACTCAGGACCCCTATTCAGAAACGCTAGAACCAGGCACCCTCTCTGTTCATCTCCTGGCGGTAATTGGACTACCCAGCATTCTTGCTATGATTCCCTTTTACCAGGGCACAACCCGTCCCAGTTCTCTTGACCCATTTTAGTAATACTGAGTAGAGGTTGTAGACAGTGTTCTTTGTATTTTAGAAAGATCTTCAGAAACTGGTAGTAAATCAGTGGTAAATGATAAGGCCAAAGTGTAGCATTATTTAGTACTACTTTCATTGATAGGTTTTATTTGTGGAGTTGTCTGCATGCTTTAAATGGAAAGCATTGCTGTGCTTTAGCTATCACTTTGAAAAATTGTGTAGAACACATTTTATTCACATTCTTCCAAAATCAGACTTTAAAAAATTTCTGGAGAAATAATCTGAGGGTTAGCTGATATGAGAGGATATGATATGTAAAATATGGCCATATATATATATATATATATATATTACATAATATATCCTAATATATTACATAATACTTGTGGTAACACCCAGTATTTTTTGAGCACATTATCAAGCCATACAATTGTATCTGAACTCCTGTTTAGCAATACTGAATCTATACCAACCTGTTTTTTTTCTCATTTTAATCTGTATCTTTAAAAGCATCTCTCTTCAGATCAACCAATGCCTTGACTAGATTCTTTTTTTTTTTAGTGTAAAAATTTTTTTTTAATGTTTATTTATTTGTGAGAGAGAGAGAGGCAGACTGCGAGAGGAGGAGGGGCAGAGAGAGAGAGGGAGAGACAGAATCAGAAGCAGGCTCCAGACTCTGTGCTGTGAGCACACAGCCCGATATGGGGCTCAAAACCACGAACTGTGAGATCATGACCTGAGCTGAAGTTGGATGCTTAACCAACTGAGCCACTCAGGCGCCCCTCGATTCTTTATCATAAATCAAATTTCAAATACTTATTCAATGTCTACTATGTTTTAGACATTATACTTTGACTATAAAACTCGTGTGGCTTAGTGGAAAGACCACAGTGTATTGTGGTAGGTGCTAAAATATGGGTGTTGAGAACTGTACAGGGTCTGAGATTCTAGCCTCTTAGAAACTAACAGATTAGCCTGTTACTGTTTCACGGATGCTATCAAAAGACACAAGACTCCTGGGTCAGAGACAAAGGACTTTATTAGTCATTGTCAGAGTTTCACGTTGGTTTGTGTTGGACCCCCATGTTCCCCGATCTGGGCAGAATTGTGTTTCTCCATAATCCATATATTGAAGCACTAAGCTCCATTACCTCAGAATGTGTATTTGGAGGTAGGGCCTTAAAAGAGATGATTAAGTAAAAGTAGGCCATTCGGATGGGCCTCAATCCAATCTAACTGGGGTCCTTAGAAGAAGAGATTTGGGGGCGCCTGGGTGGCTCAGTCGGTTAAGCATTTGACTTCTCGGTTTTGGCTCAGGCCATGATCTCACAGTTTGTGGGTTTGAGCCCTGCACTGGGCTCCATGCTGACAGTGCAGACCCTGCTTGGGATTCTCTCTTCCTCTCTCTCTCTGCCCCTCCCCTGCTTGCTCTCTATCCCTCTAAATAAATAAATAAATATTAAGGGAAAAAAGATTTCAATTTGTAGCTGATCTCTTAAGCAGAGGCACTGGAAACTTCACCATCATTTGCTTTATAGACTGTAAATGGAGGATAAATACACAAAACTCTCTGGTGCACTATACAGGCTTGCTACAGTTCATAAGTGGCATCTCTGCCCTTGGTTTCTAGGGTATCTTTGTATCCTTGTAATAAATTACTCTTCTGACTTTAGACAATTGTCTTTTTCAGTGTCATTAATTAATAAAAACCTTACATGGGGTTAGAGGAGCTTAGATCCCATAACATGCGTGAAACATTAATTATTTCAATAATATTTAACACCTACTTCAACACCTTCATTCTCCAGGGTGCTGGGGATTTAAAGTCAGTGTCTGCCTTTTTTTTTTTTTTTAATTTTTTTTAACGTTTATTTATTTTTGAGACAGAAAGAGAGACAGAGCATGAACGGGGGAGGGGCAGAGAGAGAGGGAGACACAGAATCGGAAGCAGGGTCCAGGCTCTGGGCCATCAGCCCAGAGCCCAATGCGGGGCTCGAACTCACGGACCGCGAGATCGTGACCTGAGATGAAGTCGGACGCTTAACCGACTGAGCCACCCAGGTGCCCCTCAGTGTCTGCCCTTTTATATTGTGCAGTTCCTAGCATGGGTTTTAGATTGTGAGACAAGTGCTTTAAATATTAACTTGCTTTTAGAACCTCATCATATAGGGGTATTTCCACCCCAGGCACCACTCCTCACTGGTCCAGCCTGAGTCAGGCACCCATCTCCGAAACAGTCAACTGTGCTAACACTCTTAGTGTCTTGTAAGAACATCGATTCTTCCACAATAAGCATGTATGTGGGGATGGTGGTGAGACGAGTGTCTGTGTGTGTAAGAGAGAATGAAGTTCCCAGAGGAAAGGAAAAAAAGTGACTGCTGGTGAGACAATCATATCGGTCTCCATTGCATACCTCCAAAACATTTCTAGAACTTCTTCCAAGTTTACTCTAGACTGGAATGACAGGAAAACTTGGAAAGAATGGTCGGGGAAAAAAGCATGAGCTCAGAGGGAAAATTAGTACCAGCATTTATTGTATTAAAACAGAATATTTCCAGGGTTACTGGGTGGCTCAGTCGGTTAAGTATCAGTTCAGGTCTTGATTTCAGAGGGAAAATTAGTACCAGCATTTATTTTATTAAAACAGAATATTTCCGGGGTGACTGGGTGGCTCAGTCGGTGAAGTATCAGTTCAGGTCTTGATTTCAGCTCAGTTCGTGATCTCATGGTTTGGTTAGAGAGATCAGAAATTGAGCCCCTTGTAGGCTCTACCCTTCGCCCCATCAAAATAAATACACTTTAAAAAAACCACAACAACACAATATGTCATGAAAATTTAAGTAGAAATTAAAGGTTTTTTTCTTTACCTTTTAACAGAAAATAACATTAAATATTCTCCTGGAGAGTAAATCTTTAAAACAATTGTCTTTAATTCTTTATCTATATACCGATATATAATTCTAAATGCACAAATATAATCATAGTTGTACATACACGTGTATATTTCTACATATTCTTTTTTGGAGGTGATCTTGGCTACCCTTTCTCTCTCCCTTCCCTTGGTAAATACACCTCCCAACCCCTACCTGGCCACAAAGCAAATGACATATTAGCCTCTTCTGTATCCTCTCATATGTACACATGCATATGCAGGTTTTTTATTAATACTTGTTAGAAAATGAGATTTTGCTTTTCTCACTCAATAGTGCTAATACAATTCTCCTAAGTCAACTGATACAGTTCTACTTTATTCTTTTTAATGGCTTCATAATATCACATAGGTGGATGTTGCATCATATTTGCAGTCATTTCATTTTTCTAATTTTTTCTTAATGTTTATTTACTTTTAACACAGAGGGAGAGAGAGACGGAGACAGAGACAGGGACAGAGACAGAGAGAGACAGGCGTGAGCCAGGGAGGGGCAGAGAGAGAGAGGGAGATACAGAATCTGAAGCAGGCTCCAGACTCCCAGCTGTCACCACAGCCCCCGACACGGGGCTCAAACTAACAGTGAGATCATGACCTGAGCCGAAGTCGGAACCTTAACCAACTGAGCCACCCAGGCGCCTCCCCCTTTTTTTAATGTTTGTTTATTTTTGAGAGAGAGGGAGAGTGTATGCGTGGATGGGGGAGGGGCCAAGAGAGAGGAGGACAGAGGATCAGAAGCAGGTCTCTGTGCTGATAGCACAGAGCCCAATGCAGGGTTCCAACCCACGAACCACGAGATGGTGACCTGAGCCGAGTCAGACACTTAACCGACTGAGCCACCCAGGTGCCCCTCGGTCATTTCTCATTGAGTGTGCCGTTGACAGTTTTGGCACAACGAACATCGTAGCAATAAAAATGCTTACGTGTAAGTCCGTCCATACTAGTGCTGCTGTTTCTATTGCAGTGACTTCCCCGGGGTGAATGCAGTGAGTCTGTGTGTTGGTTCCCTCCTGATGTGGCATCTTCCTGTTCATAACAGAGACAGCTGCTCCCATGGCAGTCCAATGCTGTGACATGATTTGAGATATTGGTGCTGGAATTTCCACTGAATATCTGTTTTGTCTTCCCTATCAGTGTGTTTGTGAGCAAACTGCAGATGCTTTACAAGGAGGCCTTTTTTCTCTGAGCCAATCTCAAGAGGATTATGTTGTCTACAACTAAAAATCCTGGCTGAACCAATGTACTGTGGTAAATTTTAATAAGACACCGCACGTATTCAAGATGACAACTCTCTGCTGTCCTTGGTAAAGAGCCTTTCAGTTGCTTTTCTAGAAAAGACACAAGATGAGTACAAATCTATTGATTTGTTAATGTTGCGTGTCTTATATTTCAACTGGAAAGAACTGTTCAGTTTTCACCAATGCTACTGGGCAATGGGTAACCCAACTCCATGGAGCTCCCTCTTCCTCTCAGACCGAGATGCCAGACTTTCTTCATTCCTCCCCTGGTCTGCAACCAGATAGACTGATCTCCCTGTGTTGGTTGATTGCTTTTGCAGACGAATGAAAAAGAGAAGTCAATGTGTTTTTAAAACTCCATATAAGGCCGATCTCATTCAACAACCAGAGAGATTTGTTTGAATTCATCTGGCACCCCCCTTCTACCCCTGCCACCTTTTTAGAATTTTTCCTGAAACTTTCACACTTAAAAAATAATCATTTGAGGCTGGGAATAAAAAATAAAAAAAAAAAAAAAAACAAGTCAAAAGGTGCATCTGTTTAAATCATTTATTTCAACACAGGCATTGTTTTAAATCTGCACCTTGTCTTGTTAACACTTTTCATGTCTAGAGAGAACGATTGAGAACAGATACATAAAAGGATTCTTTGACATTTTAACATTTTAATAAAAGTGCTTAAGGCTTGCTTGCTTCAGAAACACAGGTGTGCCAATCACAGAGAGCCCCTAAGTGGTAATACATTCACAAACTTGCTTGGAAAGTAACATATTTACATATTTACCCCGTACATTTAAACGGGATATTCTAAAGCATTATCACTACTGTTAACAGTAAACTTAGCAATAAGTCCACTTCAACCTTCTAGCATTCCGCAGAGAATAGTGCTCTTATGGAGGTGCGAGTTTCTCTATTTTAGTACAGGCACCCATTTACCTTCTATGCCAAGTTGCTTTTATTCGCTTTCTATCAGTCAAAACCTTGTTAGTAGCAGCTGGGAGTTTGATAAGCATCATTGTACTTACAACATAAAGGGGTAAATCATTTAGAAGGAGGTCTCTAAAAATGGAAACAACTTCATGAAGCCCTATTTTACATAAACTTTACAGGGTACAGTTGAAGTACATTATCTAAACAAGTTAATAATTTAAAGGTACTTCTTAGAACAGATTCCCTCATGATTTACTCCTCCATTTACGTGAATGTTTATTTTAATAATGATTGTATCCTTGAGAAAACAAGTCAGGGGTATAAAAATGACGATTATAAATTACTATAGCTATACCAAAAATGAATATTAAAAAGCAGCAGTCTGTATGTTAAAATACATAGAAATTGGCTGTACTTCTTTAACGAAGCGTTTTTATAAAAGTATAAAACTCCAGAAGGTGCTATTTGTGTGAATTTTCGGATTTCTTGATTCTTGAGCCAGACCAACAGGCAAATAGGGCAATAGCGGTCATCAATTAATTACCTTCGAATTCAAATAGTAGATTCTAGTGCAGAGAAGTAGGACCTCGGGGTAGCTGTTCATCCTCACCTTAACTGATGGTTGCTATAGCCTAAACTCAGTGAAAAATAAGCTAACTTCATTTCACCTTTTGTAACATACATGTAAACTCAGAGTATTTACTGAAATAGAACTTGCAAGCCGATCATTTTTCAAAAACTGAGAAGCTTAATATTAAAATATTAACTCTGAATATCTTAAAAGTTACATGGAAAACTTAAGTCATGGTTTATGAAAATTTCACTTAAATAATCAGATAAATACAAAAAGGGGAAGGGCAGAATTTACAAACATAAAAAAAAAGGGATGGAATGTTATTTGCTCTTTACCATACAAATTCAAATATTCAGAACAGTTGACTTAAAATGCTACGATTAGTCTCTTTGAGCTTGGTATTGGTGGGAGCCTGGACTTTAAAACAATTTACAGATTCAGGGAATAGCTTTCATGTTAGTTACCACATGTTTACTGGTTTTGAGAGTCCCGGAAATGATGTAAACTAGCTGTGGCATGTTGCTTCCGGGCAAAGCAATGGTTACGAGGATAATAATAATATAGTTCTTTCTTGCATTTCTATCAGTTCCAGATCTCGGTTTGCTTCACCAGCACTACCATTATCCTTAATTTACATGGATGAAACAGACTAGGTGAGAAAAATGGAGAATAAAGTTAGGCCAGGAAGCAAATATAAACCAATCAAAATGAAAACCACTCCCACTGACCCTCATAGTATGAAAATCCCGGATGGCATTGCTTTCTGTAGTTCTAGTCAATTATCTTCACTGCCATCTACTGGTGTTGATCCTGTTAGGAGAGAAAGTTCCAGAAGTTCTGCCTGGCAACTAAAGAGTTAGAAATCAAGTTATCAGTATGAGATGTATTTAGCCTAGATAAATTATTGAGAGAATCCTAGCGACAAGCCCTTAGAAGCTCTGCCTTATAATTCCCCATGGGTTTGGTAAATGATCCTGCAAAGAAGACTGAATCCCAGGGCGTCTGATCTGACTCAGCAGCATTTGAGGGGCTTGGCCAGTGCTCCCACTTGATATTCATGACAAGAACATGCACAGAAAAAAAAAAAAGTGTTCTATCCTGCAAATAAAAATAGAGAAACGGATTGTCCTGGAGAAATGAGAAAAACCAGCCGAGGAGAAAGCTGCAGTGAGGATAAGCCAGTCTCGTGACAGACGTCCACGTACCTGCAGGCCCAGTCATGCTCCCTTCCTAAGCACAGTCTGTGGCCAAGCCACCTTCTGCACCAGCATGTTGCCTAGTCTGAGTCTCATCGACTAGATTAAAATTCAGCCCTTAGGGATGCCTGGGTGGCTCAGTGGGTTAAGCGTCCAACTTCGGCTCAGGCAGTGATCTCATGGTTCCTAAGGTGGAGCCCTGCATCGGGCTCTGGGCTGACAGCTCAGAGCCTGGAGCCTGCTTCAGATTCTTTGTCTCTCTCTCTCTCTGCCCCTCCCCCGCTTGCACTCTCTCTCTCAAAAATAAATAAACGTTAAAAAAATTTTTTTTTTTAATTCAGTCCTTAACAAGTCACCCAGACCGTACCAACGTCTTCAAAGGTATTGCCAGGAGTACTCATATTTTTTGGTTTGAAAGGGATTCAGCTCCTCTTCTGTAACCTCAACAAATACATCAAACATCTGCTCCCTGGCTTCACTATGGATATAACACCATGCCCTTGTGAAAATTTCCTTATCTTTGTTTGAAAGAAAGAAAAAAAAACCCTAATCCTTCTAAATGCTGATGAGTCAAACAGGATGATAATATTTACTCCATTGTCATCATCCCTACATTTTTTTTAATGTCCTGAATATAGGGCATGGATTGGAAGAGGCCATACAGAATTTTCTGGTTGTCCTGGGTAATTAATAAGTTTTGTGTACGCCTGGGACACTAGGGTTATAAATGACAGTGAAAGGTGTAAAAAAAAGTTAGGGAGAAAGTAAAGCAGAAAGCCAAAATTGGATAGTGAATTAGAGATGAAGTGGAGGGAGGGGAGAAAGGCTCAGAATGAATATATATATATATATATATATATAATATATATATATATATATATAAAACGGCAGAGAACCCCCCCCCCCCAAAACAAGAATTCATTTGTTCTAGAATTTAGGAAGCATATAATGCTTATATATGTTTATATATTATAGAGTGGGGGGAAAAAAAGAGAATCTGGGTAGTTTCAGAGCAGGTGCTGCCCACACTAGATCTTTTTTATATGTGTCCTTCTCAAGGGCATACACATGTACACTTGATTTCCATTACAAACTTTTGGTGGAAAGGTTATATGCATGTTACTGAAGAAGCCTCACAGTTCTGACTCTTTGTCATTTTCATCCAGATAGTACTCGTCATCCGTGGTTGTGTCCGTGTCACAATCTGAGTCTACTGGAGTCTTTTCATAGATACAAAGTGGTGCGCCTGGAGATAAGGCATCTTCCGGCATCTGGCCGCTAGGAGAATCTGAGCTTGGTAGCTCTGTTGGCTGAGGATGGTTAATTACATCATCTTTCAGGAAGCCGGGGTTCTTAAGAAAACTTGGTTTCCATAATCTTCCTTGTGTGAGTGACCTCTTTACATTCTCCAAGAAAGCCAACTGTTGTTCTTTCCCAAAAATTCCATAGTCAATAGGTCTAGATATAGATGTTGCAAACTTGGGCCCCATTTTTGTTCTGCCGCCACCCAAAGTCCGGTTTTCATTTCCATCACAGGAGGAAAGCTCAGAAAAGGATCTGAATCTTCGACTGTATCCGCTGTTGCCAGAGAATTCATCCCCGAGGGTCAGTTCACTCAGGGCATTGTCAATAGAAGTGCTCTCAGAAAAATGGCGCCCCCTGACCTTTGGAGGATGACTTTTGCGTACCAGATCGCCGTGCACATTGATGCTTTTTAAACTGTTTGAACGATAGGGGTGCAGTTCAGGTCCCCACTCCAGAGATGAAGCACTTCTTTGTTGTTGCTGATAACTGGCCAATGGAATGCTTACTCTAGATTTCTCTGTAGGCTCCAAAGGAAAAGGAAGGTTTATTCTTCTCTGATGGTCAGAGAAGTCTGCTTCCCCGAGGTTGGGGAATGTGGGTTGGGCCAAAGTTCTTGACTCTCTTTCCAAAGTCTGAGCTGCTGTTACATCTTGAGACTTCTCATACTTTGGTGATGATTCTGAGATATTTTTAGCCCCATTCTGCTGTAGCTGTGAAATGCTGTTAGACTTCGGATTGCTTAAGTGTGTGGAAGCTTCTCTACTGGGTATTACAGGAACCTGGAGAGAGTTCTCTGACTTTTCCACATCCGTTATATCGCAACTCAACCTGCTTTCATTTCTGGACTCTATGGACTTTGGAGTAGGCTCAGGGGACTGCAGGTTGCACTCGGCCGTGCCAAGAGATAAGCTGCCAAAGCCAGAACTGTTCCCACTTTGGGGGAAGATAGTAGCTACGTGTCTTCTGGGGCTTAAATCTTTAGCTGGGAATTTTCTGCTTGCTTTGGACATGGCTGCCAATCTGTGTTTAACTACGGATCTGTTTTTCCCTTTTTCTGGGTCATCCAAGCTGGTTTTCTGTTTACTGTTTCCTCCAGGAAATGAAGGTTGATCCCATGCCAACTTTAGCATTTCATCTTCAGCCTTGCTGTTCTCTGTCATGCTTATCTCCTGACTCCTTGGAGGTAGCTCTCTGGGTTCAGACTGCAAACTATCTAAATCTGGTTCACCTGAACAAGTCCCTTCAAAAAGCTGTAGTTTATGCAAAGCTGGAGTAAGAGCAAAGACTTGGCTTTCCAAGTCAGAAAGTGGTTTACTAGTCTCTTTTTGGAAATCTGTTCCAATTTCCCCTCTTACTTGACTAGGCTGCAATCCATTGGAACTGCCGTCCGCGATCTCTCTCGGAAGGCCTTCTCCAGTTCCAGGAGCTGTGATGGCTATCCTAGTACCTACACATTCCCCGGAACTTCTTCCATTTTGGGAACTTCCAACATTCTCTTCTGAATGGGCTGGGAGATTAGAAGGACCACTGTTGCCCGATTTACTGGATTGCTGACAGTTTTCAGCTTTCTCTTCTGTAACTTTTTTTTCCTGAAGCATTGATGAAGGAGGCAGAGTTTCGCTTTGTGATCTTTTCCCTCTCTCTTTTCTGCTCTCTGAATCACCTAGGGGTGTTTTAGCGAAGTTATCTGGGGAAATCCCTCCAGTTTTAGATTCTCGTTTATGAAGAGAAACACGTGCCTCAGTAGAATCCACTTCCTGTAATGTTGGTTCTGAGGGCCAAAGGCTTGGTAATTGTGAAACGGTCATATTTTCACTGGTGTGAGAAAGACAGTGGGTCTTCTCCTGAGCAGAGGTGACCAGCATCTTTAGACCTTCAGATGAAGGCGTTCCTGACTGCTCTTGGGTAGAATAATTTAGCTTTTCTTTCTCAAAAGCATTGGGAAAGGTTTCAGTCTCCACTTTAGTTGATTCCGTAAGTGAATCGATATATCGTGTATACTTTTCAAGAATGTTAGAGAATTTTTTGCTGTATTTCCTTGGTAGAGTGTAATATACTGAAACCACCTCAAGACATTTTACATTATCTTCATCGCCAGAAACAGAAAACGTACTAGTGGTCTTAAATTTACGTAACGTTTTCCCACTTTCTTTTCTTGATGCGTCTGAAGAGAAAGGCAGAGGGTCTTCGTTTGAAAGGGAAAATAGGCCTGTCCCGGAGGCAGCAATTTTACCATCCTTTTCAGTGCATTCTGGAAAGTATTGCTTTTGGTGGTGTCTTTTTGGCCAAGACAAATCGCTAACAGGTGAATTATTTTCCAGAGGGCTAATGATCGCCTCCCAAGGTTTTAGTGTTACAGCAGAATCATCTGTGTTTGAGACCAAGCATTCTTCTCTTTTGTCTCTCCCATCTGAGGCATCTGGTACCCCTGAGGGACATGACACGGCCCTCTTGATGAGGAACGGAAGTGGTCCTTTTCTAACAGAAGCAAACCCAATGTTTTTCAGGTTTGTCACCTTCTCTGTGGCTTCAGGTGCTACTGGGACCGAGTCTGACACTGCTTTGGAACATTTGCTTTCTGACTCAGAAGAAGTGGGACCGAATTTGTTCAATGTATACTTCCCTGCTGGGTGTTCCACATTATTTTTGACTTGGAATGGAAGTGGTTCATTCCTACACGGAGAAGCCATTATCTTACTTTCCGACTTCCTGTTATTGATGAGAAATCTGGCTGATTTCGTTGGTGAGGTGCAGGAAGTCGTGTGAACTTCAGGAGGCTTGGAATTGCTTTGATTCATCTCCACGGAGCTACTGTTATCACTGGTGGGTGCTGATCTCCTTTCCATTTTGCTTAACTTCTCCAGAGAGGCTATGCGTCGCCTTACTTTTCCTTTTCCTTTCCCATCCTTGAAAGGAGAGGGAGAACGCCATTTGGCAACATCAACTGCCTCATTGTGTACAAGTACACACTCATCGTTACGTTTTGGGTGTTCTGAGGGGCTTAGGGCAAACTGATCACTTTGGTCCTTGCTATCATTGTCCTTTTGTGCTCTTTCTCCCGGAGATGGATCCTTGCCCGAAGGACTTTTCCTGGAGAACACTGTTGTTGAAGGAATCGCCGGAGTGTCAAGGAAAGAATTATTCGATGGTGAGGAGCCAGGTAGTATACCCGATGACAGATCTGAAGAATCGCGTGGGATCTTACGACGAGCAGCTGGTTTGCTACAGTTGGTGGAAGGACTTGTGGTACCTTGTTCTTCCTTGGTATCTGAAATAGCAGGCTTTTCTGCAGACTGTGCCTTTTGACCATCAGCAGGTCCAGAGCTCCAGTGGTTATTTTTAATAATGCCTGAAATAGCTTCAGTACTTGCTCTTACTTCCTGGTGACAACCTTGATCTGGGCTGGGCCAAGACGCTGTTGTGCGTTCCTGAACGAAAGCAAGGGAAGTTGCTGAGCCAAGTTTTCTGTCCCCCGTGTGATTCTTATCTTTTTTAAGTTCATTGGAACGCTCTCTGTGTGATATATGAATTTTGGGGCTCTCTTTCCTGGAAATGACTCCAGGTGACCTCTTTGAACTTACTGTGGTAGATGCATTAAAAGCAAACACTTTGCCCTCGGCTGAGTCCTGGGAGAGGGGATTTTGAACATCAGAGGCATGGTTAGAGGTTACTGTCTGTGAGACCGGTTGGGGGACTTCACTTGTCATGTGTGTCCGGTCCATCTTGTGTAGTTGTTTGTCTTCTTCCCGAAGAGATTCCTTCAAGACTTTCTCCTTAGTCACTTGTGTGACCAAGATACTGGGTGGGCTTTCAGTAAGAGGTGGAGAATCGACCGAATCGCTCTTGGTCACAGTGACTTCCGTATAGCTTTTTATTGGCAGAGAGGCAGGCTTAATTTTGTGCACAGCAACTGTGGGATCCTGAAAGCTCGGCCTCTGAGGGTTCCCTCTGTCATCGGGAATCGGGGGGAAGGAGGTGTTGAATGAGGATGCTAGAGTCGTCTGAGTATTTCCAAACGAGTAAGGTTCTTTGTCCAGGTGTACTTCTGTAGGAGGACCACCCTGTTGGCATGCTGACCTGCCAGATGTGCTGTGATAGCTGGGACCCGTCCCAGGGCAAACGTTTGGCATGCTGAAATGAGTCGTCTGGCTCTCATTGCCTCGCGACACCTCCGTGCTCTCCAGTGTGGTTGTCTGAGAGTCAAACTGCCAGAGATGTGGCTCTTCATGACCTCTGAAAATATTTGTTTTGTAACCAGGAGAAAACGGTCCCCAGTGTTGAGAGTGAATGCTATGGCTGTGACCAGCTGACACTTCCATGGATATCATTTCGGAGTCTCTGTGAGAAGTGAATGGATGCCTACTTTGAGGGAAGTCAGACCAGAAAGAATGTTCTTCGTGTTGGCCCCAAAGAGGACTTTGTTTAAATCTCTGTTCCCTGTTTCGTCCAAAGGTATTGCTAGAGAAAGATCTAGCAAATGGGTGTTCTTGATGGTAGAATGGCAGATTTTCTGAGTTCTCAAATGGGTCAGGACTCATTGCATTATCCATGTAGGTGTCTAAATGAACACCTTGGTAAACACTCTGCGAACGGTAAAATTCGTATCTCCTATTCTCCTGAAAACACCTGGGATACACATACTGGTCAGCAGAGTCAATCTCCATCGGTGAAGGTGCCCCCAGGAATTCTTCGTGGCTCTGCCTACCTCCGGAAGTATCTGATCTATTCCATATAATGGATGATAAAGGAGTTCTCTTGGGGCTCTGCTGGTGTCTTGGTGGTATAAATCCACTCTTGTTCTGAGTTATTGTTGGAAAATGTAAGCTTCTTGTTGTGAAATATATTGTAGCCGGTGAAGTTGATGGCTGCCTGCTGTCGAAACACAGAGAAGTACTACCGAAGCTATTCTTTTGCACGTAATCTTCTTTTGAGAGTCTGGGCTCCCTTGTCCTGTACATATCATAAATTGTTTTTGTTCTAGGAGAAAAGGTTTTAAAACCTTCCCTAGGGGTTCCTGGTCTTAGGATGTCATAGATAGACATATTAGAAGCTCCATTATGGTGGTTTTGGTACCTTCCCGTGATATTTCCGTGCGTGTTCCCCCTGGAGTAAAAATGACTGCACTGTGCTCTTGATCCATAGTTGAGAGGTGCTGTGGTATTCCCTGAGCTTGGACATTGTTCCTGAGCCAGTTTATTATCCAAGTCGTCTAAAACTGAAAGGAGAATATGAGTCAGGTTTGGTTTTTTTTTTTTTTTGTATGAGATTTTACAGTCTAATAATAATGAGTTTTTGAGGTCCTTCTTCAAGAAATAAAATCATTTATTATTTAAAAAAATTTTTTTTAATGTTTATTTTTGAGAGACAGAGAGAGCATGAGTAGGGGAGAGGCAGAGAGAGAGAGAGAGAGAGGAAGACACCAAATCTGAAGCAGGCTCCAGGCTGCGAGCTGTCAGTACAGAGGCCCGATGCAGGGCTTGAACCCACGAACCATGAGATCATGACCCAAGCCAAAATTGGACGCTCACCCGACTGAGCCACCCAGGAGACTCTTTATATAAATGTGGTGACATTAATTTAGATTATGTTTTTAAGAGACTGTGACTTTTACAAGGTTGTGGTAGAAGTTTCTTTTTTCACGCTTTTCCAAATCATACTTTTTCAAAACTAACCTTCCACGATGCCTTAAGAACATAAAGCTACATTTTTGTTTTCTAACCACAACATTTTAATTGTGGTGTTTTTACTTTTTAGCTCATCTTTTGTGTCACTAGGGTAGCTAAGATATTTCCCACCATGCTTACCTCAGAGGACTGCAATAAGAATGAGAGTCTATAAATAACGCGTGATTTCTTAGTTGTACTGTTAAGCAAATGGCACTACTACCAAAAGCTTAAGCAGGTAATTTATAAACACACTTTATAAAATTTATAGGAGCACCCGGGTGGCTCAGTCGGTTAAGCGTCCGACTTTGGCTGAAGTCATGACCTCACAGTTCGTGAGTTCCAGCCCCGCGTTGGGCACTGTGCTGACAGCTCAGAGCCTGGACCCTGCTTCCAATTCTGTGTCTCCCTTCTCTCTGCTCCTCCCCCCACTCATGCTCTAGCTCTCTAAATAAATCAATAAATACATAAATAAATAAAAATTTAAAAAATTTATAAACATTCTTATTTGGATGGATTTGAGCAACATATAAAATTTAGAGTTCTATACAATATTGTTAAATGATATGCTCATGGTCGATTGTTTTTTTCCTGGAAAAATTAAGACCCATTATCACCCCTATAATATTGTACTTTCTATGTGTCAGGCCCAGTTCTAAACACTTAATTTATTAACTCATTAAATCCTCACATAACCTTATAAGATTGGTACTATTACTGTGCTTGTCTTATAAATGAGGAAACTGAGGCATGAACAGATTCCGTTGCTGGGGACACACAGCTAGTAAGTGGATCCAGGCAGTCAGTCTCCTGGGTCTGCACAATGCAGCGCCTGTGCCATAAAAGCTCGCTTTTCATTCTTTCTTTCAGTGAACTATAAAGATGATTTCACTATAAGCTCATAATGTTACAAGGATTTGAAGTCGCTGCCGTTAAGCAATGTTTGCTCCTGTTTCTCTCAATGGCAAGGTCAGAGGGCGGTGTCCATGTCAGAGTTCAGTGACCTCTTCATAACACAGAGGACCTAGGGCAATCTGAGCCCCAGAGATCATGCTTACAAGGACCACAGGTTCTGTGTCTTTGAATTGTGTTTATTTAATCATGTTTGACCTCTTTTCCTCAATAAAAACCTCTCAGAATTTAAATAGAACCATAATTTTTTAAGGTCTCAAGATTCCCTAAGGGCCATCCTATAGTGGATATACTTTACCACATTCATGTTCCAATAAATACAAACACATAGATTATGTGTTTATTGAAGAAATGTTCATTAATGAGAATCAAAAGTTGTCTGAGAAATAAGTTATGGGATTATTTAAGCTGCTGGAGAAGTCATACCTTTCTTCCTCTGTCACATAAAACGATACATTCTCTCCTTGGTTATTTAAAATTATTTGTCATTAAAAAATTTGATTTGGGGGCACCTGGGTGGCTCAGTCGGTTAAGCATCTGACTTCGGCTCAGGTCATGATCTCATGGTTTGTGGGCTCGAGCTCCGCGTCGGGATCTGTGCTGACAGCTCAGAGCCTGGAGCCTGCTTTGGATTCTTTGTGTCTCTCTCTCTGTCCCTCCCGCCTCAAAAGTAAATAAATAATCATTTAAAAATTCTGATTTTTAACTCTGCAGTGACAGAGTCAGTATTTGTGAACGTATGTGGGATGTATCTGCGGACATGTCAACTAGGTTAAGGCAGGTACCGAAGAGAGTTTTGATGTTCTGGATTTTCCCCACCCTATTTTATTTGTAAGCTGGTGCTATTTAAGTATGCACAGCCAGCAGAAGAACTAATCTTGAGCATTAAAGATCTATAACTAAGGAATTCTTCAGGGAATCATCCTGAAATAAAAAAATGAAGGAAGAAAATTATCTCCAGTCTCTGAAATAATTCCATATATCTACACACACAAAAATCAAACAGTGCCAAACCGTAAGGTGAGGCAAAAAGGAAACAAAACTATGTAATGAGTAAAAATCCGTCTTTAAAACAAATTGTAATAAAATGTCTCTGATTTCTGTTCTCTGTTTCCAGCTGTTCGTAGTTTTTTTCCCCTTAAAGTCTTTTGCTGCCTACAAGGGCAACATATATATGGTAAATAACAGAAAATAGAGGAAAGTATAACAAAAGAGGTGAAATCACCTGGAATCCTCCCCAGTTATAACACCTCTTAACATCCCCAGAGAAAGCTTCTAAATTGTTCAAAGCCACTTATAATCCCAAATAGTGCTGTTTTATTCATTACTCTTGAGGTAAAAAAAAAAAAAAAAAAAAAAAAAAAAAAAATCTGTGTTTCCTCTTTATTTTCAGAGAAGACAAATCATTTTTTTTCATTTTGTAAACAGTAGCTCTCCTGTACTAGCGAAAGCTGTGTTTTGGAACAGAGATTTTCCTCTGGGCTTCTTTTCTCTGAAGCAAGTTCTCTGCCAGGAGCCATCTTACTGAAAGGCTGACCCCCTAGCTGGACATCCCTCACTGACCACCCCACCTGTCCCAACTACAGAGCCCTTGCCTTTGCCAATCGGATTTAGTTCCTCGGGGTGAAGCTGGTGAATGACTTCAGAGTTCACTTTTAGATGCCCAGCCTTATTTTTGATACCGAATAACTTATGCAAAGAGAAGCCATGCTTGGGGCACCTGGGTGGTTCAGTCTGTGAAGCGTCTGACCTTGGCTCAGGTCATGGTCTCATGGTTCATGAGTTCAAGCCCCGCATTGGGCTCTGTGCAGAGACTGGAGCCTGCTTCAGATTCTATGTCTCCCTCTCTCTCTGCCCCTCCCCTGCTCACGCTCTCTCCCTCTCTCTCTCTTTCTCAAAAATAAATAATAAACATTAAAAACATTTTAAAAAAAGGAGCTATGCTTATATAATAATAACATTCATGTGCATGTAGTTACTTTTGGAATCTGTTTCAGTCTTTATTGTCATCTGTTGTACAAGACTAATTGTTCAACAACAGATTTCACCACTGTGCCTTTAGGTACTGATTGGGAACAATAAACGTCTGTTAGGAACAGTACTTTATAGACATATTTCCTAAAAAGGCATTTCCTTTTACCGGAGGTTAATATTAAACATTACTCTCACTCCACAGATTTATCAGCCTTGGTCTGGGCATATTTGTTTAGATTATATTCAAATATAAGATTCTTTAATATTTGTGTTAATAGCAGATAACAGGTACACCTGGGTGGCTCCGTTGGTTGAGCATCCCACTCTTGATTTTGGCTCAGGTCATGATCTCACGGTTTGTGAGACTGAGCCCCACAATGGGCCCTGTCCTGTCAGCACACAGCCTGCTTGGGATTCTCTCTCTCCCTCGCTCTCTCTGCTCCTTCCCTACTCTCGCTCTGTCTCTCGAAAATAAATAAATAAACATAAAGCAATACAATAAATAGCATAATGGCCTCCTCTTCAGATAAGGTAAATAAAAGGATTTCAAAAATAAAGTACAGTATATGTTTCGAGCATTTTAATACAAACTGTAATCACTATTTGCTTTAGCGCAGGGAGTCCCAAGGCAGTTCAATGCATAGACTTACCTTGGAAAAACTCGTTTTCCAGCTGTGAAGCATCCCAGGGAGGCATACCACTTCCCTCCCTCATGCCTGCTCGCCCGGGGACAAAGACACTGTCAACCGGTTGATTTTCCACAGGTGAACTGTATATTTTGGCCTGCTAATTTTAAAACAGAAAATGCAAGATTATTTGTGGACCTTCCCTAGCCAGAACACTCACGTGTCTCCGCAAAAATTTCCCAAAACGTAAAGTCTAAGGACCACACATCAATTTTTCTAACACTGCTTTCTCAACGTACAGTGTTTCATTGTTTCTGTCATTTGCAAGTGATCACAAACTTCTCTGTACCTACACTAATGGTTTTTAGTATGAGTCTGCAAGCAATTATTGAGCGTCTGTCTGCCAAACACTCCTACAAACTTACACAGCACCACACAAATCTTAGGGAGCGTCCTGGAAAACAGTGAAGAAATCGACCTCTTGAATTGGGAGTGTGGTCTTCATGGCCCCAGTGGCTGGAATTTTCGATTTAACACCGTCCTCAGGTCTGTCAAGAGCTGGCTACCTGAAGCTTGTAGTGGACCTTAAGATTTGTGAACTTGCATTTAGAGGAAAACAAAAAGTATTTCTATCCATAGCGTTCATGCAGAATGGCAGAACCTCCCGGACAGACATAAGGAACTGATTAACGGTGCTCTCTGAATCAAAGGCGCTACAAAGTATGACCTTATAAATGGTTGGGTTTTTTCTGAAACACCATTGCTGGTTCTACAGGGTTTAGGAGGATGATGTAGAGCTAATGATGTTTTCCTTTCTTTACAGCAACTGTTTATCTTGATATATTTTAATTTTTTAAATTTTTACTTATTTTTGAGAGAGAGAGAGGGAGAGAACGAGTGTGGGGTAAGGGCAGAGAGAGAGGGGGACACAGAATCCAAAGCAGGCTCCAGGCTCTGAGCTGTCGGCACAGAGCCCGACGCAGGGCTCGAACTCACCATGAGATCATGACCTGAGCGGAAGTCAGACGCTTAACTGACCGAGCCACCCAGGCGCCCCCTATCTCGATTTCTCCAAATCTATCACTACCCTACATTCAAGCTTAATTTGTCTCCCTGACCTTGGGGGATTACCCCCTCCCACAGCTTCACCTTCTTTTGCCAAAACACCATTTGCATTTCCTCTGTCACACCATCTCTTCGCCGCTGAGGACTCCGTCTGTAACTCCTTCTGCACCCGGCCCTGAACAAGGCCAGCACTTTCCATTCAGCCACTGTGGTCAGCTCACTCTGCTCCCCAGTCCTTGCTGCTTGGGTGCCTCTTCCCCCCAAGTTTTCTCTTTCCATTTGGTGTTCGCCATTATGTTTCATTTCCCTTGAATGCCCAAGACCAATCTCTAACTTTTCCAAAGCTCCAGCTTTTTTACTTCTCTATCACAGGTCTGTCCAATTCCAAACCCCAGGTTCTCCTGATTTCTATATTCCTCACAATCCAGTATTTTTACTCCTGCTAGTTTTTTCCTCAAGATCTGAGTCATTATGTCTTGTAGGAGCCCTGCCCCAATTTCACTGACTTGTGATTTTCGGTTCTATGTGTAATGGAATATACACAGAGATTTATGAATAGCAGAGAAACAATCCTGTGATAACTTAGGATGTAGATCATTGGATATAACTTAACACACTAATATAAATTCAGAAGTAAACAAATATTAGAGGCAAAACAAAACTACAGTAAGATCCCATTTGGAGGTAATATAACCAGAAACTAATCATTCGTGTGGACTACATGCATCTGATTAAGAGAATGGCCGGCATCAGTGTCTCTCAACCATTTTTAACATCCAAACACACTCCAGATTTCCTCTATCTAGACCAGAATACCTTCCTTTTGGCCCCCTGGATCATATGCCTTTTATAATGCAAATTCGTACATAAGTGAAAAATACTTGGACTGAGGGCTCAGGCGAAAATGAACCTTTCAAAGATGGGAGGGATTATCGCCCACTAGAGACCCTGAATATAACTTCCTTCGGTCATACGTCTGCCCGAATCCTCTGCGTCAAGACCAACACTACTCGTCCAACATGTTAAGGATGTTTCCCCTACATAGAGGTACAAATTATATGACTAAGAGAAAATACAGAGAGTTTGTTTACACTCAATTTTAACTCTGCAAGGGTATTTTTTCCAGTGACAAAATGGTTTAAAAAGTCACTCCTAGGGGCGGCTCAGTTGGTTGAGCTCGACTCTTGATTTTGGCTCAGGTCACGATCCCAGGGTCATGGGATCAAGCCCCACATCAGGCTCTTCGCTGAGCATGGAGCCTGCTTGGGATTCATATGCATTTTCTCTCTCTCCGTCTTTCTCTCTGTCTCTAATGTTAGAAAGAAAAAAGTCATGCTAGGCAACGGTAGGTACCAAACACAGAGACGACTGAACACTATTACTGCTCTATAGATCCCTTTTATTTGAGCTGTATGTGAGTAGTATCATAATTAGTTTTTATTAGCAGCAGCAGCAGCAGCAGCTGGATGGTCTAGGCAACGTGCCTTCTTTCATTATCTTAACCTTCTTTCATTATCTTAACCACCCGATGAAGTTGGTACTATTATTACGACCACTTTGAGAAAAAAGAGGTTTCAAGAGGTCAGGTCAATTGATTCAGGTCACACTGGTGGAGGCAAGGATTTCTTCCCAGTCCGTGAGATTCCAGAGCCCAGGCCGAATCACCTGTCTTTACTGTTACATTAGTTTATTAGCACACTCTATCCTAGCTAGAAGCATCTTCTGAGGCCGCCGGGAAGAGGTTTCCTCTTACCGAGAATGGAGGTAAATCCCTCTGGGGCCCAGAGCACACACAGATCCTCAGTCAGGACTCCACCTTGGACTCAGAACCCTCCTCCGAACCATGTTCCGCGCCACGAAGTTGCCATAACAGATGAAGCCTATTTTCCATTCTAGCCTAGACGAGGAGGTTCAAAACACCTCCATGCAGCAAAATCGGGTTGAAATGCTATTCCAACCTTGAATTCCAGCCATTCCTCTCCCCAACTCTCTTCAAGGGCCCTGTGCTCCAAGTTCACTACACACAGTTCTCTAAAATGTCGTGCCCTTCGTCCTAGACCTCCACGTCTCTGCTCTTATCTCGGCCCTCTCCGCTCTCCTCTCAGGAAATGGCAATGCGCCCTTCAGTGTCCAGCTCATCTCTGTTTCTGCGAGCTCTTCTCCCTGGGAAGAATTAGTTACCATCGTGGTTTTACACCCATCATGGTGCATATTATTATACCCATGATATCCTACGGAAGTGTTGACCTTCTTTCCACTTCTACTTTACCACTAGACCTCTCTCCTTCCTGCCTACCACACATTTCAGTCCCCGCCCTGATCCAAGAAACCAAGCATTTGAAGACAAATGGGTTAGGACCCTGTAAGTGGACCACCTTCTAAAATGACTAGTATTCTCCTCTGTATCCTGTGCACCCAGCATAGCATCCATGTGTAAGTGACTCGCTAGTATTTACTGAGCAGAATTCCAACACCTCTCTTCCTGCCATACCTTTTCCCGCTTCTCCAACCCATTTTTGTACAGTCACTCGATACCACCTATCTTATATTTGAGCAAAATCACCCATTTCTTCCGTTTTCAATATACTTTCAAAATATCCTCTCTCATCAGATCCTTAGAACAAATTTGCAAGTGAGGTAGGGATTATCATTCCCATTCTGCAGATGAAACACTGAATCCTGGATAAGTGCCTTACTTAAGTCATATGAATAATAACTGGTGGCACTGGCTACTCACACTCATGTGATCTGACCCCTAACCCTGTTCTTTATGTTGCTGTTTACGGGTATTTTACTCACGTACACGATCCTTATTTAGCTGATAAACCCTGTGGATAAAAACCTTGCTTTAAGCATTCCATGCCCTCCACGTACATGCAGTTAGGGACTGATTTATGGCAGACCAAGGTGGAAAATTACACGTATGAGATTTCTAGTAAAGATTACAAAAATTGAGACACCAAATATGTACAGTATTAGGACTCGGAAAAGCACATCTAAAGGAAGAAAGCCTAATGGTCAAACACATGAGTTCCACCCAGTTCAAAACCCTACTTCTGCCTCTTAATAGTGGCATAACTTTAGACAAGTTACTTAACCTTTCTCTACCTTCACTTCTTTCTTAGTAAAATGAAGAAATAAGAATGATGATAAGAGTAGCAGCACCCCTCCCCCACTCGTTGGGTGGTGCTGACGATTATGAACTAATCGCTGTAAAACACTTTCGAATGGTGGCCAGCACTTACTGAGTCCTCATTGTTAGTCATCGCTATTTTTCTGGGGTTACAGAGGATTTCCTGGAGGATTCCTGCCAATGCTTATAGTCTAAAGAACTAGAAAAGTGTTGGGCGCCTGGGTGGCTCAGTCGGTTCAGCGACCGACTTCTGCTCAGGTCACAATCTCACGGTTTGTGGGTTCGAGCCGCGCGTCGGGTTCTGTGCTGACAGCTCGGAGCATGGAGCCTGCTTCGGGTTCTGTGTCTCCCTCTCTCTCTGCCCCTCCCCCACTCATGCTCTGTCTCTCCCTGTCTCAGAAATAAATGAACATTAAAAAAAACTTTTTTAAAAAAAGAACTAGAAAAGTGTTCCAAAGAATTAGACACCAGAGTCCGAAAATGCTGGCTTTTAGGATGTCCGTTACATTCTCAAACACGGTGCATAAAAGAGGCTAAGCAAAATGAGGGCTTTTACTCAACCCAATTCACTCTACTGATATTGTCTTCAATCCTGACATGATGAGACAAACAAACCTTCTGTCACAGAGTAACCTTAGACTATCTGAGAACTTCCTAGGGCAGCCAAACCTGTACAACAGCTGTCGGAGCTGAAGCCTGAGCTCAGTGATATTATCAAACGCCTTGGCAAAGCCAACAGATTAATTTTTCAGAGTGTTCCTGAATGTATTCTCTGTTTTCTGGCAAAGGCCAAATCCACCAATGCACCCGCAGCTTAGAAGCACTCATTCATTTCTTCTTTCAATTTCTGAGTGCTCAGATTGTGCCAAGCCATGGGGAGAGGCAGACATGGTCCTGGCCTTAGGGAGCTCATGCTGGCCTGGTGTGCTGAGTACGCGGGCGGTGTGTTGTTGGGGGGGGTGGGGGTGGAAACAGAGCTGGCGTGTCACCTAACATCAGGCCCAGCCAAAATCTGTTCAGAGACGAGGAGTGATCAAGTGGCCAAGGCTATCTGTCTTTGTCTTTTGTCTCAGAAATGGTGACCACTTTGACCCCAGTGTCCTCACCTATAAGGAGATGACTCTCACTGGGGGAGATCTGCTCCCCAGAGAACACTGGCATGTTTTGGAGTTTTTTTTGATGGTCACACTTGAGTGGAGGAGAACTATAGGCATTCCCTACCTGTGAGTTTGAACACACGACGGCCCCGCAACAGAGAAGGACGCGGTCCAAAATGTCAGTAGTGCTGAGGTTGGGAGAAACTCTGAGCTACAAATCTCTAACCTTCTCTCTAGCTCTAAAAATTCCGTTTTTCTGAGAACCTTGGCTGCTGTTAAGCTGATGAAAATGTTTAAATAGCAGCTCTCTGGGGTGCCGGGTGGCTCAGTCAGTTAAGCATCCGACTCTTGGTTTCGGCTCAGGTCATGATCTTGCAGTTCGTGGGTTTGAGCCCCGCATCAGGCTCTGTGGTGGCGTCCCCTGCTCGCTCACGCTCTCTCTCTCTCTCAAAAATAAGTAAACATTAAAAAAACGTTTAAATAGCAGCTTTAAGTGGAAGGTCGTCTAACAATGTAGCACAATCTCCTGTAAAATACCAGAATCCCCTCTGTACCCTTCCTGACAGGCTGCTAACCAAGTGATGGGAAATTTATTACCTAAGCAGCAATGGCCTCAGCAGCAATGGCCAACTTCTAGCCTTTTGCAGGTGAAGGAGATAAGACTTTCATGAATAAGTAATGGAAATCTACACGTCACACAAAACCTTTGCTTTAGACAGTTTCATTATTTTTTCTCTCTGACTTCCTTTTTTAATGTGCCATTTATTTTCAAGAGAAAGAGAGAGAGAGAGAGAGAGAGGGCAAGTGAGGGAGGGGAAGAGAGAGAGAGGGAGACACAGAACAAAGCAGGCTGACAGCACGGAGCCTGATGCCGGGCTCGAACTCATGAACTGCGAGATCATGACCTGAGCTGACGGTTGGACGCTTAACCGACTGAGCCACCCAGGTGCCCCTCTCTCTCCGAATTTTTATAAAAGTTATTAACGGGAGTCAACAATCACTGGCTTCAGTTTCATTTCTTTTCCCAGGTCTTACCCTTTTAGAAGGGCGTGCTTCTGAGTAGTGAAATGGTTAAATGCAAGTAGCAATCAAGAGGGCCAGCAAAAGATAACTTATTAATCCTCAGACTGGATTGTCACATCCTGAGAGTTCCAAATTAGCTCTACTGTTTTCAACCTCCAGGCATTTGCAATTCTTTTTCTTAAATATAATTTATTGTCAAGTTGGCTAACATGCGGTGTATGCAATGTGCTCTTGGTTTTGGGGGTAGATTCCTGCAATTCATTGTTGAGAGTCTCTTAGGACTTTTGCATTTGCATTTGCAATTCTTTTTGGTCCCTCATCTGCTTCAGACCCCAACGCTCTCGAACGATAGAGGGAGGTCAGCTCTGAGTACTTCTCCAAGGAAAAGCATGAGTCCAGAAGCATGCGGGAGCAGGGCTGGAGACATGACCCTTCGGTCCCCTGCTCAGTTAAAGGACAGTCTACCGGTGGTGAGCAACCCTGTGATCATAAGCAAGCAGGGCTTCCGGGCTGACAGAACCCCAGGCATTACTGACTTCTGCCTGTGGACTCCCAGAAACCCAGATCTTCTAACCTCGACTCTACCATTCACCAGTGACCTTGAACATGATCTTCAAGTTCTCTGAACCTCAGTTTCTTCATCTTTCAAATGGGGATAATAATAGTCTACTTTACAGATTTTCTCTGGGGATCAAGCGAAATGATCTACATCAGGTGCCTGGATGATGGCAGCTTCGCAAAGAGAGGGAAGCAGTTATTGGTGCTGGTCATCTGGCCGGGGCTCAAGCATGTAGAGGAGACAGGGCTCATGTTGTCCACAAAGAGGTAGCATTAGGCTGAAGAAGAAAGGGGACTCTCTTTTAAAAGTTTCTGAAATAAAGAAGCCCTGTTTGTAGGTACTCCTCACTAGAATTCTACCATGCTTTTTGGGGAAAAAAAAAAAAAAAAAAAGGCGGGGCACAGGGAGAGAGCGAGAGAAATGTGGGCACTGGTACCAGGACCGCAATAAATTGAAAACTGCCTCTATCCTCCTCCTGCACTCTTGGGGCCTTTCCAACATTCTCTTTCATCGCCCAAACACATGAGTCACACAGTAAGACAGAGGCACGTGAAGATCAAAAGTTAAGACCATGAAAAAGCGAGACACAAAGACTTACAGCTTCTCCATCTTGTAAGCATGTGAACAGATAAACTGAAGTCTAAGCCCTTGGTGGAGGGTTATGTTGGGTCAGTCGCCCCACGTGAACTTGCTCCAGCCAATCCTCGCTTCCACTTTGAACGCAAATGATGTTGTAAGGGTGGCAGTGAACGCCTCTCACGTCTTCCTCTGCCCAGTGCTTTAGGGATATACAGGGGTGGCCCGTGGGAGAGTGTCAGAGATGCCGCTGAGGGGGTGAGTGGTACACGATGGCCTCAGTCCTGGAAACCCACCACAGTTGGGAAACTTTAAACTCCTTAGGAGAAATCTAAGATGTCTAAGGTCAATGTAAAACTGAGCCAAGGAGAAGCCTATTTACATAGGTGGCCAACGAGGGGGCTCATTAAGGCACAATTCCTGAGCGTAGCGTTTCGCTTCTGGTTACTCACCGTAGCGGTTCGCCTCACAGACACCGAAGGTCCTGCATGGCTGTCACATCTGTGGAAAAAATGTGAAATAATTTCTTTGAACAAGTGCCTCGCTTTCACCAGGAGGACAATCAATCAACGGTACTTCTGCCGTGATATCTTGGTATCTTGAGAAGATATATTTCTAATGTCCTTTAGGGAGATACTTCTTGGCTAATGCTTGTTGAAAAAATTTCAGAAACTTTTTCCTATGATTGTTTAGGCTCAACATTTTACATCTTCATGTCAGGCAGCCAAGAAGAAATTACCTAATACCGGATTTGGATTGGAACGCAGCACAAAGACATAAAAACAAAAATAGTTACACGTGTCGAGCGCTTACTATATGTCAGTGTTCTCGGGCTCTACACGCATGTTATCTCATTTCAATACGTCACTCTTTGGAAGGGGATAGTATGACTGCTGTCATTTTACAGAGAAGTTAGAAGACACTGCCTGATGTACACAGTTAGTCATGAGCTTAGAGCCGGCCACAGGCTCATTAAATCCTGAGCACTCCTTCTTAAGTAAGGCACATGGACTCTTCTTGCAAATGGGAAATAGATTTCCGTACATTTTTATTTTAAAGAGAGTCAGGGCCAGACACGACAATTCACAAGGGAATCTTTAGAAAGCAAGCCCTGTAAAGGTGGCTTCTGGATGTTTATTTTTATAAAGATGCCTTATTTGGGGCGCCTGGCTGGCTCAGTCAGTTGCACGTTTGACTTTGGCTCGGGTCATGATCTCAGAGTTTGTGGGTTCGGGCCTGGCATCAGTCTCTGTGCTGACAGCTCAGGGTCTGGAGCCTGCCTCAGATTCTGTGTCTCCCTCTCTCTCTGCCCTCCCCCACTCGTGCTACATGTCTCTCTTTCAAAACTGAATGAACATTTAAAAGAAAAAGGTGCCTTATTTGCTATGAAGCCATCTTGGAAAATAATTATGCTTTTACCGTTTATGTTGCTTCACTCAAATTCAGTAGGTAAAAAATTTACAAGACATGGGTCCCAAACTGAGATCGATTTTAATCTTTTAGATCCATAATCCTGTGCCAAGCGGCGCTCTGCCTGAATTACAGCTCAAGATTTAATAGACGGCAATGATTCACTGTTCTGTACAAGATGAGGTCCTGTCTTCCCCCAAGAGAACAGCAAAGGGAATCAAGAATTAACAAACAAATTGGGACTTCAGGTCAGATCAGTCAAAACTGGCAAGATGCAGTTTTCTTTTATTTGAACTCCTAGCTGCTTCGTGGTTCCCCAGAGTTGGGCATAAAATCTGGGAGGCCAAACAATGTTTATATGTTAAAGATATCCAAATCAAACAGTAGGAAAGAGTAGATACACAAAGAGAAGAAATACAGTTGAACTGGTATGAAAGGTGGAAAACAGCAGGAGGAAGGGCCCAGAGATGGGAAGGAGCCAGGCCGCTTGGGAACTGGAAAGTAATTCAATCTGCCGGAGCCAAGAGAACATACCAGATTGTGAAGACTCTTTCCAGAGCCCTGGGGGCCGCAGTGCCCACAGAGCACCCACGCAGCTCACCAGCCGGGGCAGGGATATTGTCCCCAAGGAGGGCAGGAGGGAGGATGATGTGACCCATAGGATAGCAGGAGCATGACTGGGATGGAGAGCCACCGACGGTGAGGCGAGCTGTGAGTGGGGCGGGGGGTGGGGAGGGGATGCGTGCCCTCCCCCCCGCCCCTCCCCTAATGGTGTGCAAGGCCGAGCGTGGGTGACCTTGTGGATTTGCTGGCCGGGCACAGGACTCAAGTGGCTTGGAGGCACAGAGTCTCTGCACCCACTCCCAGACCCTCCTAAAGGTGAATTCATGTTTCTGCTGTGAACAGCTCTCGCTGGCAGAGTGAATAAAAGCAGCAGTGGGGGGCACCTGGGTGGCTCAGTCGGTGGGGCACCTGACTTTGGCTCAGGTCATGATCTCACAGTCCATGAGTTCGAGCCCCGCATTGGGCTCTGTGCTGACAGCTCGGAGCCTGGAGCCTGTTTCAGATTCTGTGTCTCCCTCTTTCTCTGACCTTCCCTGTTCATGCTCTGTCTCTCTCTGACTCAAAAAAATAAGTAAACGTTAAAAAAAAAAATTTTTTTTAAATAAAAAATAAAAGCAGCAGTGGGGTCACTGGAAGCAAGGCTGGTAAGAGTCCACGGACCCGGCGACTTCATGGGACACGTGGCTACCTCATCTTCTGCATTTGCTCGCAAGCCCTCCTGATGCCCTATCTTCAAGATCTCTCACATCCAACCCCACGTCTCTAGCTCACTCACTCTGCCGACTAAACTATCATTTCTCTCCTAGACTCTTCTCCATCCTTCACACTACCCACAGAGATCTAAAACGCAAATGTGATCATATCAATCCCCTGCTTAGCATCTTACAAGGTATTATCCAAAATCTTCACTTGACACAAGACTCTTTTATCTGATGAGCCTCCTAGACCACCCCTCACCTTTCAAGCCTTATTGCCCCGCCCTCCAGTCATCTGTAGGTACCTATATGCTAGGCTCACCGAATTTATTTCACTTCCATAAAATCTTCTCTTGTCTCTATACCTTTGCAGATACCATTCAGAAATTCTCACTCAGTAGATTAGAGTGTGGCTCAAGAATATTATTTTTAAAGGGGCACCTGGGTGTCTTAGCCAGTTGGTTAAGCATCCAAGTCTTGATTTCGGCTTAGGTCATGATCCCAGGGTCATGAGATCGAGCCCCACACGTTGGACTCTGCACCGAGTGTGGAGCCTGCTTGGGATTCTTTCTCTGTCCCCCTCCCTCTGCCCCTCTCCTGCTCGCTCTCTCTCTCTCTCTCTCTCTCTCTCTCTCTCCCTCTCAAAAACAAACAAGGAAGGGGCGCCTGGGTGGCTCAGTCGGTTAAGCATCCGACTTCAGCTCAGGTCACGATCTCGCAGTCCGTGAGTTCAAGCCCCGCATCGGTCTCTGGGCTGATGGCTCGGAGCCTGGAGCCTGCTTCTGATTGTCTCCCTCTCTCTCTGCCCCTCCCCGTTCATGCTCTGTCTCTCTCTGTCTCAAAAATAAATAAAAAACATTAAAAAAATTAAAAAAAAAAAACAAGGAATATTCTTTTTAAAAACCAGAACCCCAGGTGACTTCCCCCAAATACTGATGGAACACGTTCTAAGCATTGGCCATGGAAGAACTCCATCTGGATGACCATGGGCAAGTCAGACCCTCACGTCCAAAATGGACTTCTGCATGGTCCTCCTGCATGACCACTCCTTCCCATCCAATCAACCAACAGATCCTGTTGATTCAAACTCAGAAATCCCTTTCAAAACCACCCATAGCTCTACATCCCCCCATTTGTACCCCACGTAAGACATTTATCATCTGCTTTGTTTCTGCACTAGTCCTTTTCTTGTCCCTCTCCCTCCAAGTTTTGTTCCAATCCAGTCCATTCTCCATACTTCAGCCAGAGTGATCAGGACAAAGTGCATCACACTACTTCCCTGTTGAACATTTTACATGATTTTTATTTGCTCCCAGGTGAAAGTTCAAGTTCTTCTCTGCATTCGTAAGGCCCTATACCATCTAGTCCCCACACACTTCCCAGCCTCGTCTCTCACCTTTGCATATCCCTCTGCCATGAGGAATCAGCACACCTCTGAGCATGTGCACAGAGTTTGCCCGAAACACTTTTCTACCACCTGTTTGCCCGGATAACTCTTGTCCTTGAACATTTTCCCTGGAAGAGCTTTCCAGGCTCAAGACAATCTAACAAACACACCATACGTGCTCCCAGAGCATGTGGAACAGCCCCCCATCTTAGCACTATTATGTTTCTCTATTTCCTTTTTGTTGTCCTCACAAGACCAAAACCCGGGAAACCAAGGGCTGTAAGCTTTGCTCCTCAGAGCCATGAGCGGTATTCCTTGAGCCCTCTTCGTTGAAGAAATCAGCAAATGTGTTCATTTTTATCCTCATATCTGCCCCTCCTCTTATATTTCTTCCCCACCAACCGACAGCTTCCTAAGTCAGAGAGGAGAGTTCATCTCCATTCTTCCTTCATCTTCACCCGACACATCCAATTACCAGGTTCTCATGATTCCACAATCTAAATCCGTGCACGTATCTGTCTGCCTTTTGCTCTCCTCTGGCCTGCCTCCTTAGTTCAGGCTGCCACTATCTCAGCGCTACCTTACCTGGTCTGACTCGAGCTTTGTCCCCTCAAGTCTGTTCTTGGGGCCGCACCTGGATCACTTTCCCAGCCTTGGCTCTACTGGTATTTCTTTGGGGATACTTAGCAACATTTCTGACCCCTACCTACGAGACACCCTAAGTTCTCACCCTTCAGTTGCGAAAAGCAGAAATGGCTTCGGACATTGCCAAATGTCTTTTGTGGGGCAAAATTGCCCCTGACTGAGAAGCGCCGAGCTGAAGTGATCTTTCTAAAGTGACGATCTGATTATGTCATTCCTCTGTTTAACAGCTATCAGTGGGTAAAATATACATGTGTACCTGCACACCTGCATGGAATACACCAAAATATTTTAGTGTTTGTCCAGGTCAGTAGGTCGTGGGTGACTTTATATATATGAAATATATAGATACATATATATGAAAAATGCCATTACTGGCAAAAGTGATTAATGGCTTCCCACTGTCTACAGGATCAAGTCCAAGCTTCTTAGCCCTCCACATCCTTAGCACTGCTGGGCCCTGTGTTCTGGCCTCTACCGGCCTCTCACTCCACCTCTCACGGGTCTTACCTTATACCAGGGCACTGAACCTCAACCACCTACATGAGTTTCTACTTTGTCCAGTCTCTACACCTTGGCTGTGTCAGTCTTTCTGCCCAGTGCAACCTCCCGACTCTTAATTACCTAGCTCAGTCCTATATGTCCGTTCACAATTGGCTCTCCTCTTGCAGGAAGGCTTCTGGTCCTCCAGTCTGAGTTAAGCGCTTCTCCTACACGATCTCACGGCAGGAATACCACGCGCCTTCCCTCGCACTCACCATATTGCACCGTCATCTCTGGTGAATCGGCTGCCACCCAGGCTGCAGTTAGGCTGGACGGTATCCCCGTGTGAACTCCACAGGGCATCCCTTTCTCAAGATACTTTCAGCCATTTTCCAGAAAACTGCCGTGGGAAAGACATGAGCCCACGATGTCCCACCATGTCCCAGAGTTCAGTGCCGCAACTCACACCCAACCACATGCAGGATTCTGGCGTCCCCTCCTAGCCTGAAGTTCTCCGGGCAGGGACTTTGCCTTAGTTTCACAATTTTATCTCCAGCACTAACCACAGTACGTGATCCAGAGTAAGACTTTGATAAAAGCCCCATAAAAAAACAGAAGAGAAACCATCACCTGGGCTAGCAATACCCTTGCCAGGAGTTCCGACAACCCTTATTACCACAGCGGAACAGGAAGCTCTACCGCTGTGGTTTCCAAACCCGACTGAGCATCCAAATATCCTGGAGAATCTAAAATCAGTAAATAAATAAAGCTCCCTGTGCCCCATGGCAGCCCTTCCGAATCAGGATCTCAGATTTGGGGATCTGAAGATCTGTCATTATTTTTAAATTGTTGATGAGATTATAATAATGATCAGCTGAATCACCTGAACCGCGGGCCACCCAGACTGAAACCCAAAACCACTCCCCTTGTCCTGCCTCGTGTCATCAGAACGCTGCCGTCTACCTGTGGAGACCACACCTGGCTTCACCGAAGGAGCATTTCCCAAGAAGGATCTTGCTCCCTCTGACTACTCCTTTCCATCGAGGTGTCTGAGATTTTTGTATCTTCAAACTCAGGCATTTGTAGTGAGTAAGAGGCTCAATAAATAAATGAATGAATGAATAAAACAACCAGAACCCAGGGGGAAAAAATACCATCTGCCTTTTCTTTTTTGCACATTTTAATTTTTTTTAATGTTTTTATTTATTTTTGAGAGAGACAGAGCATGAGTGGGGGAGGGGCAGAGAGAGAGAGGGAGACACAGAATCCGAAGCAGGATCCAGTCTCCGAGCTGTCGGCACAGAGCCCGATGCGGGGCTCGAACCCACGAGCCATGAGGTCATGACCTGAGCCGATGTCGGATGCTTACCTGACTGAGCCCCCTAGGCGCCCCTCATCTGCCTTTTCAACTTTCCAAAATAGTATCTGAATGTCTTGCTTATGTAATGCGAGGTTGCAGCCGGAGCGCCCAAACTGGGTACACCCTGTGCATCAGGCAAATTTGGGCATGTCTGAGGAGGAGCGAGGTGTATTCACCAAAGCTGCTTGCATCTCAAGGGGAAAAAAGAACCTTCCTGAAGTCCCAGGGTAATGGGCAGGCGCTCACATCCGACTCTTGATTTCAGCTTAGGTCATGATCTCACAGTTTGTGGGTTCGAGCCCCGCATCGGGCTCTGACAGCATGGAGCCTGCTTGGGATTCTCTCTCTCCCTCTCTCTCTGCCCTCCCCCTACTCGTGCTCTCTCTCCATCTCAAAATAAATAAATAAACTTAAAAAAATAATAATGGGATAATTTGGGAAACACATATATCCGAGAGAAGAAACTAGTCATATCTGAAGCAGAAATGGCAAAACTTTTTGCCTTTTTGTTACTCCATTAAGTCACTATGTTCCCATGGCTTTTTACCACTGATATTAGAACATTAAAGCTTCAATATATCATATACTTCTACTGGCTGGGCCTTTCTTTTTCTTTTAAGTTTATTTATTTATTTTTGAGAGAAACAGAGACAGTGTGAGTGGGGAGGGGCAGAGAGAGAGAGAGAGAGAGAGAGAGAGAGAGAGAGAGAGAGAGAAGGAATTCCAAGAAGGCTTTGCACTGTCAGCACAGAGCCCGATGCAGGTCTTGAACTCACAAACTGTGAGATCATGACTTGAGCCGAAACGAAGAGTCACACGTTCAACTGACGGAGCCACCCAGGCACCCCTGGCTGGGCCTTTCTAAAGTGAGTACCTGGGGTGCCTGGGTGGCTCTGTAGGTTAAGCGTCCGACTTCGGCTCAGGTCACGATCTCACAGCCCGTGAGTTCGAGCCCCGCATCGGGCTCTGTGCTGACAACTCAGAGCCTGGAGCCTGCTTCGGATTCTGTGTCTCCCTCTCTCTCTCTGCCCCTCCCCCGCTCTCGCTCTGTCTCCATCTCTCTCAAAAATAAATAAAGGTAAAAAAAAAAAAAAACTTTTAAAGTGAGTACCTGATGAAATGACCAAATCCATTTTCTTCTGGGGAGAGTTACCCATTATCCAGCAGCATTTCTCAGTTAAACCACAGCTTAAAAGATGAAAAGTAATTTCTCTGATACTCAAGTCTTTCAGGGCTGAACAGAAGGCTGTACTTTGCCCAGAGGGCTTGTTTCCCTTTCTGTGATTTGCAAAAGATCCTCTAAACTGCTTTGCTGACTTGTTCTCCAGAGCACCCAGTGTGACAACGTTGAGCCTTGATGGCTTAGGCAAGTAGAAACCTGAATCCTACTTGGCACAGGATGACTGTGCTTTCCGGAGCCCTTTGCCAGTCCCTCCTGGTGCAGTAATAGGCGAGGAGGAGCTCTTGAATCATGGATTTAGAAGGCTGATTTTGTATTTCAAAAGATCAGAACTGCCAAAGAAAGTCAAGTTCTACTTAAGAGGAAAGAGTGTCTGGAAGAGGACAGCACATGATGTATATTCCTACGTTAAACCACCTCCTGGCCACACACACACACACACACACACACACACACACTCAGAATTTATATCCAAATATTTACGTCATGCACGTATTTAAAAATGAAAAGGACATATTTGTACAGCTTACCTACTGAAACTTAAGAGCAAAAAACTGTGCCTTCATGATATTCTGTACTCGCACATTCCATTTCCACTTTGCAACTAAAAATGTATTTAGAGAAGACACATTTGGAAAACTGCCGAACATCCACATATATACTTGAAGGATAAAATCTGTTTCACATCTGCATGCTTATTTTTATGTTTCAGTGCGCACAGTTGTAAAAAAGCTACAAGTCATTTTGGTCTACAAGAAGGACGGTTGCTAAATAAAAGTTTCCTTTTTTTTTTTCCAATTTGGTCTATAACCAAAAAAACATGGGGCTGCCTGGGTGGCTCAGACGGTTAAGCGTCGGACTTCGGCTCAGGTCACGATCTCACAGTTCGTGGGTTCGAGCCCCCCTGTCGTGCTCCCTGGTGTCAGCCCAGAGCCTGGAGCCTGCTTTGCATCCTCTGTCCCCTCTCTCTCAGCCCCTCGCCCCCAGCCCTTCTCAAAAATAAATAAACATTAAAAAAAACAAACACGGGGGCGCCTGGGTGACTCAGTCGGTCGGGTGTCCGACTTCAGCTCAGGTCACGATCTTGTGGTTTGTGAGTTTGAACCCCACATCGGGCTCTGTGCTGACAGTTCACAGCCTGGATGCTGCTTCGGTTTCTGGGTCTCCCCCTGTCTCTGCCCCTCCCCTGCTAGTGCTCTGTCTCTCTCTCTCTCAAAATTTAATATACATTAAAACACACACACACACACACACACACACGATACCCAGATGGAGAATCTAGATTTTCCGTCTCCTCGGACCCACTTGTGCAGTGACTTGCAACATGAGCTTGGAAATAACTTGCCCACAGAATGAACAGGTTCCTCAACTTTTCCTGGTTTCCCGATGTGAGACGGCTAAGCTATCTAAAACTCTGCCTTAGAGAAAATCACCGAAAACACAAATAACGTCACAAGTTCCAGCTACACCACGTGCCAGGAGTATTTCTCTTCTCCTTATAAAACGCCTGTCCTTTAAAGGACACACTGTTGGGCTTTAAACCCCCAGGCGAGGGGATTCCTAGCGTGGCAAACACTCTCATGAAGAAAAAGCCACTCACCTGTTTGAAGAGCACTTCCTGACAAGTGGCTCTGGGAGGGACCGGCACAGAAACCGACATGCTGCTCAGCCCTCCACTATTTCGGCAAAGACAAGAGCAGGCTCAGGTGGGAACTGGGCGCGAAACACCGTTCGTCCACCCCGGAGGGGAGAGGGGAGCCCAGGGTTCTGTTCTGCAGGCCGGGCAGCCTCTCCCCACGCCCACCGGCGGCGGGCCACGGGCTGTTGTGCAGCGAGGGTGTCCTCGGGCACCTCCTATCCAGCGCAGCAACGCCCCCTTCCTAATCGGTGGACACATCACATGTGAGGCCGACACCTTAAGAGGGCGGGAAGCTTCTCAACCAGGAAGACAGGCCGAAAATATTTAGCAGTCAGCTCAACGGCACGTAAGCAAAGCGTGGCTTGTTTTTCACAAAACGATCTAACGACCCATGAGTCAAGACGAACTGATTTACACGGGTTCACACTGCGAACGATCCTGAACTATGCCTCCACTCTCCCCAAAACCTCCCTTCCTGCACCTGAAGCTGAAACTCTGGGTAACCACATCAGAGAAGCTGTCCTGAAACCTGCCAGTCACAGGAACACATTTATTCCCTCGGTTTAAAAAATACAATTTTCCTCAATTCTCTGTCCTCATCTTATTTACTTTCACCTCAATCTTTACACATCATCTCTCCTTGTGACCACAGATACCTATATCCCCAAGGAAACAGTAGTTTTCATTTAAAAATATCTTCCCGACCAGGGTACACACCAGCCTCTGGAAGCAGTGGGGGAAACTGTCAATGATTCTTCCCAACATTTTTTTTTTTAATGTTTTTACTTATTTTTGAGACAGAGAGAGACAGAGCATGAGCAGGGGAGGGGCAGAGAGAGAGGGAGATGCAGAATCTGAAGCAGACTCCAGGCTCTGAGCGGTCAGCACAGAGCCCGACACGGGGCTCGAACTCACAGACGGCGAGATCATACCTGAGCTGAAGTCGGATGTTTTTTTCATGTTTTAATGTTTATTTATTCTTGAGAAGAGAGAGAGAGAGAGAGAGAGCAGGGGAGGAGCAGAGAGAGACAGAGACACAGAATCCAAAGCAGGCTCCAGGCTCCGCACGGTCAGCACACAGCCCAAAGTGGGGCTCGAACTCACGAACCATGAAATCATGACCTGAGCCACAGTCAGACGCTTAACCGACTGAGCCACCCAGGTGCCCCTAAAGTCGGACGCTTAACCGACTCAGCCATCCAGGCGCCCCATTTCTTCCCAACATTTAACCCTTCATCCACCCAGGGCACTACCTGCGACGTGTGCAATTGGTTAGGAGTTGGATTCCCAAAGAGCCAAGTTTCGTGGTTTCATAAGGACTTTGTCCCTATGAGAGCTAAGTCCCGTCTCCTTTGTTCCTATCTGAATTTAAAGCCTGAGAGCAAACATTAAACATTCTGAACACAAAACAGGCCACCGGCCTCTGGCATCAGATAACTAGTGAGCCGTCACATGATCTGAATTTCACTCACCCTTTCTGTGCCGGTGACAGAAGCTTTGAAGTCTCCCTTCTGGATTTTCTGAATGAGAACAGGGAAGAAAATGATGATCTGAAGCTCAGCCGGGAAGAAACAGACATGGGGTTTCTTTGATGGGGTGTAGTTTTAGATCTTGACGTTTGTAATTCCACACGATCTAGACGAACATTGGAGAAAGGTGGCATCGCTCAGTATTTCCGGGTGAATGTATCTCCGAGAACTAAGACTTTGATCTTGCTTCCCACCTCCCTTTGCAGACTGAAAACGCAGCAGGCATTCCCCCATGGAGACCCGAGGAATCAGGGGAGCTCTGTGCCCCTGACGGTTCTGCTGAACAGAGAAAATGCTCGGAAAGGGCAGGGAGGCTTTCAATATGCACCGTGGACCACAGTTCCGTGGGACATCCCTCCCTGTAAACCAGCTGTGCCAATCCGTCCGAGGCCCAAGGTGGGGTGTCAGGGACCTCATTCAACTTTCAAGTGGCTTTTAGCTGCCCCGTCTTTCAGACGTTTTTATTTTAGTACTTTAAAACCATAGTGACAGATACTATACATGTAACTTTTTGCAACCAAAGAAAGTCAAGGAAAAGGAAATGAAGCCATTTAAAGTGTTCCTTATTTCCATCAAAAATCTATCTCTGTGTACGTGTTATTTGCTACAATGTGGTTTCTATGCGTGCGTGCCTATAACGGAAACAGGTCTAATAGGTGTAGAGGTAATGTATAGTTACATATGTGAGTATTAAAAATCCTAAGGCAGGATCAACGTATACGAAGTCTATAATACTGTCATACTTTTGGACATGCTGAATTTGTAAACACTAGAGGGATTCCACGGAAGGGGGAAGCAGCCATGGTATACGTTGGGTTAACTTCAAAATCTCAACTGTGAGTCTTTTTAGAGAGGTTTATTTATTATGGGGGCTGTATAATGTTGTCCATATAAAGTGTGGAAATATTATTACATGTTTCTTGTCGCTACTGTAAGTAACACATTAGTCAAAGCAGTCAACGTGACTGTATCAGTGGAAGATACTCGACACTGTTTTCGTAGGTTATAATTTTCAACGCACTCTGTTATTCTCACAATAGTCCTGTGAAAGCAGGTTTTATTATCCTCATCTACAGATTAGAAAAACACAAGTGATGGGTGAAGGTAAGTGACATGTGAATAGTCACATAGTTGCCATGTTCCGGGAAGGCATTTACCTACGGAGCTTAATTTACCAAAGTTCCAGAAAGGTGGCAATTCTCTTACCACCTTCCCCCTCTCTTCTCCTATCACCCCTTCTCCACGCCCCCCTCCTCTGTCTCCTCCTTCTTCTGCCTCATCATCCCATTCACAGAAGTGCTTACCATGTTCCAGCTCAGCACTTTGTACGTATACAACCGCCCTATGAGGTAGGTATCATCACACCCATTTAAAGATGAGAAAATTGAGGCTTAGAGAGAATAAGTAACTTGAACAGTCACACGGATTCTGAAAGAATAGAGAATACAGAGAGACAGAGTGGACATCTGAATCCAAGTCTCCTTTGATATCAACTTGTGTGTTCTTTTTTTTTTTTATGTTTATTTATTTTGAGAGGAAGAGAGAGAGGGAGTGCAAGTGGAAGAGAGAGAGAGAGACAGGGAGACAGAGAATCGGAAGCAGGCTCCAGGCTCTGAGCTGTCAGCAGAGGGCCCGACTTGGGGCTCATACCCACAAACCGTGAGAACATGACCTGAGCCGAAGTCAGATGTCCAGCCGACTGAGCCACCCGGGCGCCCCTCAACATGTGTGTTCTTAACCACTATGCTATCTTGCCCTATTCTAAAAACACACCCCTAGGACATTACAGTACATTCTCAGTTCACTCTTCTTACTGTATGTTATGTTATAAAACTCTTGTACCTTATGATTTTAAAATAGCCCAAAACATGGATTGGTTCATTGGAGTCCTTATCTATCATACCAGGCTATAAGAAAAAAAAAATTTAGATGTGTAAGTTTTTTCCTCACCATTTTCTGCCATCCCTTTCCTTAGCCTGTATGTGAGTGGTTGTTTCAACATCTGGCTAACGTCTGTTTCATTGCAAAACTTCTTTCTTTGAATTTCTTCAAACCATTCACCAGTCACTCCTTGAAGCCATCTGATATCCCTCTTTGTCTTCTGGAGTTTGCTGAAATGAAACAAAAATATCAATGTGCCCTTTAAATTTCTTCAAATCAAGTGCAAACTCATGTGACAGGAGGCTAAACGTGACCTAGAAGAACTGTGTACACGGAGTCTAGGGGGAAAGCTGCTCTAGTCAGAATTTCCTTTTTACCACTGTGTCCATTTTTGGCTGTGTTTTTCTAAATACGATGACAATCTAAGTTTTGCTAGTCATTAAAATAATCAGGCTGGTAATGACAACCTGGGATGAGCAATGATCGATAGTTTAATGATATGGAAAAACCAGAATATTCTAGTTCTTTTTTTAAAAAATATTTGTAAATGTTTACTTACTTTTGAAAGACAGAGAGATACAGAGATTGAGCAGGGGAGGAGCAGAGAGGGAGGGAGACACAGAATCTGAAGCAGGCTCCAGGCTATGAGCTGTCAGCACAGAGCCCAGCACGGGGCTCGAACTCATGAACCGTGAGATCATGACTTGAGCCGAAGTTCGATACTTAACTGACTGAGCCACCCAGAATATTCTAGTTCTGATTACTCATTCATTCATTCATTCATTCAGTGTTTATTGAGCAATGTCCATGTACCAGTCCCAGTGTGGGCAGTGGGGATTCAACGCTGAATATAACAGGGTCCTTACTTGTCCATCCAGTGGCCAAAGATAGAGTTAACATGCAGAGAAGAAACGGTTGAATCTAGTTTTAGAAAACAAAATTCTCTGGGGCACCTGGGTGGCTCAGTCGTTGAAGCGTCTGACTTTGGCTCAGGTCATGATCTCACAGTTCGTGGGTTCAAGCCCCGCGTCGGGCTCTGTGCTGACAACTCGGAGCCCGGAGCCTGCTTCCGATTCTGTGTCTCCCTCTCTCTCTGTCCCTCTCCCGCTCACGCTCTGTCTCTCTCACTCTCTCTCTCAAAAATAAAGCCATTTAAGGAATTTCTTTAAAAAGTAGCGAAATTCTTTACACCCCAAACCACAAAAGCGCACGGAGGAGCCCACAGGTAATGCCAAATCTGCAAGGGCACTGGGATGTGAGATGGGAAGGGAAGGTGCCCAGAGCACAAGTGTGTCGGCCCCACGCCAGGCCCCAAATCCCACCATGCCTTCCTTCTCCTCCCTGCCCTCTCGTGCTCAGTCCTCTTTCCAATGAAAATGCTGCTCTAAGTCCTTAACTGAATCACTGGTGGTGATTTTTTTTTTTTTTCAAAGCAGACGGTTTCGCTCTATTTCGGGAAAAGGCTAGAACTGTTTGGAAATGAAAGGTAGTTAATCCAGAGGGAGAGAGAGAGAGCAAGAGCGAGCGTGCGTGCCCTGGACGGAGGCAAACAGCAGCAAGGGGAGACTGGAGCCCATGATGTGACAGGCTGGTGTGGCGCTGCTGAACACATCGGGCTCGTGGGTGGGTCCGAGCTTGGGCAGTTCTGCCGTCTGGGGAGGGATGGCATGTGACTCTGCATCACCCGCCCCTTTATGCGAGGTCCTCTGTGGAACACAAGTGTGGGGGAGCTGGTGTCACTAAGTAGACGGGAGCAAGCCGGCCGCAGAGCGGCAAATCTGGGGTTAAAGGTGCTGAACCGAGGTGGCTGCAACCCACGCTCCTGCTTGGGGCTACGATACTGTCGTTTTACAAAATAATCGAGAAGGAAGCCAAAGGCCATCCTGCCCAGACTTGCATTTTGAAAAGCATCAGGCGGCAACGTCACGTCCAGCCCACAACATCCGCTCGGGGCCTCTGTGTGCCAATGCCGTCACTCCCCTGTCCTGCCACGTCCCTTCTGAACAGACTCAGAGACCCCAAGTGACTGTCCCTACCGGGTGCTGGCCGTCTCCAGCTTCTCAATACCTTATTTATCAGTGCCCCGCGTTTATTCACCACCTCCGCTTCCTCCCAGTCCTCCCCCATCACTAGAGCCCAACCTGTAGCACCAGCCCCGACGTCGACACACCCACCTCATGTCAGAGGACAGCTGAGCTACCTGACTTCGGGATTCTCCCATCAGCGTGACTGTATCTCTTGGTTCTTATTAGAGCCTTGATGCAATAGGGACTCTCTGAACATAATCACACTTTGCTCAATTCACCTCAAGCTCTCACTCTACACGTGCACTCACATCCATCGCTGCCTGTTTCTTCTTCAGCTTCTGGCCAATGAAGTCCGCAATCCCTATCTCTGCGGGAATGCTCATACGGTGTGAACTCTACTCTAGGAACTATGTCTCGAAGAACTAGCCCCCTTCCCTGTACATTAATTGAACTGAACTTTTTGTAGTTTCTGGTTGTTGTTGTTGTTGTTTTTTTAACGTTGATTTGATTCTGAGAGCGGGGAGGGCAGAGAGAAAGGGAGAGAGAATCTCAAACACACTCCGCTGTCAGCACAGAGCTGGATGCGGGGCTTGAACTCGTGAACGGTGAGATCGTGACCTGAGCCGAAGTTGGACGCTCAACCAACTGAGCTATCCAGGCGCCCCCTTTATGCAGTTTCTAAAAATAAGTATGCAAAAGCAATGCAGAATCCTGGAGAAATGCACGTGACATAGAATGAAGCAAGAAGAACAAAATGCACGTTTCATCGACTATGAGCTACGTAAAATGCTGCACCCATGTAGACATAGTGGGGAAGAAAACAAAACATCTGATCTCTTAGTGCAGAATAATTATAGATATCGTTTCTATCTTTAGCTTTTTTTATTATGTGTATTCAGTAAGTGTAATATATGAACCTATTCTTTCTTTCTGTCTGAATTTTTATTTATATTGTTGTGTTTTTTTCCATTATAATTTTTCTTGCAGACAGAGGGGAAAAAAATCAGTTGTTTTCACAAACCTAACACAAACACTATTACCCATCTGGCATGATTTTTCACATGGCTGTGACAAAATTTACTGAATATTCATGTGTGGAAGGCCTCCTACGGTACAATGCAGGGATACGATGCTGAAGAGAGCAGACACGGTTCCTACCCCATGGAACTCTCCATCCAATAAGAGGCAGACTTGAGCCCGATAACAACAGAGATGTAAAGTAACAAAGAGTGGTGAGTATGATTTATTCATTCAACACACGTTTGAAACTCTGGGTAAAGAGCAGTAAACAAGTCAAGTCCTCGCCCTCATGGAATTTACACCCTTTGGGGGCAAACAGTAGAAAAGTAAACAGGTGCTAGGAGAACATGAAACAAGGAGCCTCGTCTGAGGCGGGAGCAAAGATTCTCCTGCGAAGATGACACATGGCCTGAAGGTTGAAGGATGAAGGGGTCGCGGGCAGGTGGTTCTGGCACAGAGCTTTCCAGGCAGAGGAGGCGCAGCCATAGACCAAGTGCCCCCAAGGAAAGAAGCAAGGAGCTGAAATGAGGCCAGCCTGGCTGCAGTGTGGACGTGGAGACGACGGACCTACTAGCCGTAGGGCAGAGCCGAGAGGCGGCTGCTAGATCATGCAGCGTGAGCATGGGGTGAGCAGTCTGGCATTTAGTCCTGCAGCAGCAAGAACGCATTACTGACTTAGCAGTGGCATGGCACACGAGGTTCGCATTTTCCAAAGATCACCCTGAGCTAAAAAGCTTCTGCACAACAAAGGAAATCATCAGCAAAATGAAAAGGCAACCTATGGAAAGGGAGAAACTGTTTGCAAATCATATATCTGATAAGGGGTTCATTACCAAAATACATAAAGAACACATATAAGTTGGTAGCAAAAAGACCAAACGATCTGATTAAAAAATGGACAGAGGAGCTGAATAGACAGTTTTCCAAAGAAGGCATACAGACGGCCTGAGGGCACATGAAAAGATGCTCAACATTACTAATCACTTGGGATATGCAAATCAAAACCACAAGGAGTTCTCGCCTCACACCAGGCAGAATGGCTAGTACCAAAAAGACAAGAAATAACAAGTGTTGGTGAGGATGTGGAAAAAGGGGATACCCACGCACCGTTGGTGGGAATGTAATTTGTGCAGCCGCTGTGGAAAACAGTATGGAGGTCCCTCAAAAAATTAAAAAGAGAACTACCACATATGACCCACAATTCCACTTCTGCGTATTTATCCAAAGAAAATGAAAACACTAACTCAAAAAGTACATGCGCCTCTGGAATTGTAATTGTATGGAAAAACAAAATATGACACAAATACAATTTTATATGTAATATGAAACTATATATGTATAATATATATGTACAATACAATACATACACAATTATACACACACAACGGAATACTGTTCAGCCATAAAAAAGAATGAAGTCTTGCCATTTGCCACAACGTGAATAGAACCTGAGGGCGTTATGCTAAGTGAAATAAGTCAGAGAAAAACAGATACCAGACGATCTCACTTACATGTGGGATTTACACAACAACAACAAACCAAGCTCACAGACACAGAGAACAGATTGGTGGCTGCCAGAGGTGAGGGATGGGGCGGGGTGGGGGGGAGCGTGGAGAAATGGGTGAAAGGAGTCAAAACCAAGTTCCAGTTCCAGAATAAATAAATCCTGGGGACGTCATGTACAGCACAACAACCATAGTCAATAACAGAGTAGTACATATTTGAAAGTTGCTAAGAGAGTAGATCTTAAAAGTCATCAGCACAAGAAAACAAGTTGTAGCTATGTGTGGTGATAGATGTTACCGAGGTGATCATTTTGCAGTGTCTACAAATATGAAAATCATTATGTTGCACACCTGAAAGTAATATAATGCTATACATCAAGTATACCTCAATAATTAAAGAAAATTAATTTGTTTAAAATAATTAAAGAAATAATTAAAGAAAAATAATTAATAGAAATAATTAAAGAAAAATAACTAAAGAAAAAACATCCCAGCTATAGGTGGGGAGAAGATTCCAGTGGAGAAGAGGAGAGTAGTCAGGGTACTTGCAGGGTCCAGGAGAGAGAGGTGTTTTCTTAGACCAGGATGATGGTGGTGAAGCAGAAGAAAAGTAGAACGTGTTCAGAGCTACTTTGTGGGTAAAATTTACCTCCAAGTGCCCACCGAGTGATGAAGTGACTCTGGAGAGCTAGCAGTCAGAGACATGTCAAGGAAGATGCCTCAATTTCTGATTCACACAGGTGCACAGATGATGCCATTCACAGAGATGGGGCATACGTAATCTTCAAAAAAACAACATTATTTATTGAACACCTTTACCATTACTCCTCTTTGGAGCAATCATTAAATATTTGTATAATATTCAAGCTAGCATGATTTCTATAATTTATTTACTATTCCTCTGGTGAAGAACATGACGATTTTCCCTTACAAATACTGCTGTAGGGAACACCACTGTGATTTTTCAATTTTTGCAGTGCCTTTAACAGACATTGAATTATCGCGTCCAAGAGTCAATCACATTTTTTTTCATTCTTTATACACCCTCCCAAAATGCTTCTCACAAAGGCTGCAGCATATTATTCACACCAGTGATGTACAAGATGGTAACTGGATACCTACAGAATACTACATGCTATTATTTTGAGTATTTTTATGTTCTGAATTTAATACTTTCAAGGTACCATGCTTGTAATTGCGGGCCACTATTTTTCTTTCTTTTTAAAACGTGTATTTATTTTGAGAGAGAAGTAAAGAGAGAGACAGAGCACACGTGAGCGGAGGAGGGGCAGAGAGCGAAGGGAGAGAGAGAGAGAAAGAGAGAGAATCCCAGGTAGGCTCCATGCTGACAGCCCTACTCGGGGCTCAAACTCACGAATGGTGACATTATGACCTGAGCCAAGATCAAGAGTCAAATGCTTAACCAATTGAGCCACCTGGGTGCTCCAGCTATTTTTAAGGAATTTTGTTTCCTTTGCTTAAAAAAAAAATGCTACATTTCTTTGATGAGTAGGGAGGTTTGATTACATTCCCACATGTCTGCTTACTAATGACATTTTGTGTTTTGGCAATTGTACATTTTATCAATTTATGACAATGCCTCCCGGTTTTTCACCAGAATGAGGCACGTTTAATAAAACACAGACTCGTTACTTTTCTTATTTACTCTAATTATTCCCCCCAGGTTTCTGACTTTCATTCTGATTAGGTTTAGGGAAGGAAAAACATAATCTGTGGATGTGCTTATGCTAATATTTGTCTCCTGTAGGCAATGAGAAATGAGATGTAGACAGTAGTACATGTAGATACATAAAAGGGCATGATTTCAAAGACACTCAGTGGCTTCTGGGGCACCTGGCTGGCTCATTCACTAGAGCGTGCAACTCTTGATCTCGGGGTTGTGAGTTTGAGCCCCACCTTGGGGTAAAGTAATTTCTACTTTAAAATAAATAAATAAGGGGAGCCTGGGTGGCTCAGTCGGTTAAGGGTCTGACTTTGGCTCAGGTCATGGTCTCACGGTTTGTGAGTTCGAGTCCCGTGTCGGGCTCTGTGCTGACTGCTCAGAGCCTGGAGCCTGCTTCACATTCTGTGTCTCCCTCTCTCACTCTGCGTCTCCCACACTCATGCTCTGTCTCTCAAGAATGAATAAATGTTAAAAAAAGAAATTTTTTCAATAAATAAACTTAAAAAAAAAAAAGAAATGCAGTGGCTTTTAAAGCAGAGATATTCCAAAGCTGTCAGGAAAGTGGGTAAATACGTACAGCCAAGAGCCAGAAAACCCAAGGGTCAGGGAGTAAAAAAAAAAAAAAAAAAAAGGCATTGCATTTACCGATTATTAAAGGAAGTAAAACATAAATAGTTCTGGCCTTTGAAGTGAAGAAAACCCAGGAAGGGAAGCTGTGAATGACATACAAGTCTAAACTCTCTAGGTACCTATAACTCAACTCCTTAATGTTTTACACCAAAGAGTCCTACGTCCTATAAAGTATAGTCAGTACTTTTATAATGGCTGACTGAGCTGCTTCTATCACAAAGAACACAACGGTAAAACCAGTGGTTTAGACTGATCTATTTACTTAAAAAAAATATATCAAAGCTCAACACCAGCAGAAAAAACAAATAATCTTAACCTGAAGACATGTCAACCTTAAAAGGACAGTATTTTAAGTCTCAGCTGGCCTCAGTCCGGGAGAGAGAACATTCGCTTGCAGATGGAATTCAACCAAGTTCATAGCCAGGCAGGCTTCCCCGGGCTCTTCCTCCTCTATGCGGGCTTGTCACATACTCAGGCAGCCATGTGGGGCAGGCCATGCAATCTACGCCAACGAGCAGACCCTTGAGGCTTCCAGACGACAGGCACACAGATGAATTACAAGCGCACACCTTGCTGGCTTTGTCAGTCCGGCCTGACTCAACATATCAGGAGGGACGGGTGCCTACACTTGTAATCTGTTCTACCCCCAGGCTGATGAACTTGACTCCACTAAATCAGGTTTTTTCTTGCTGAGCCACAATCCCAGCCCTCTGCTCCAACTCCCAATGTTCCTTCCTCATCCCCACAAATCTTCGTCGTCCCCGTGCTGCTGTGATGCCATTCGAGCACCCGCAGAACGAGTCTGTCCCCCGAGGTTCCTCCTGACGTCATGAATCTCGTCTCCCTTCTCCCGCTGTGCCCCTGCTGACCTTTCCAACTCATTTTTTCTTTGCTCATCTTTACCCTGAGCAGACTTTTGTACTCATCTCGGTTCATTTCCTACTAACATTTAGCATGTGCTCCGTGAATGACAGCTGTCTCTTTATGTTCCATTCTTGGCCCCGCACCCCTTGTCTGCTCAGAGAGTTCAAAGAGCACTGGACCAGGGTCAGGTTCGAGCTGGGTGATCTTGGCCAAATATTTAACTTTCCTGGCTTTATTTCCCTCATTTGTGAAAGGAGGTTGGATGATGAGGCAGACTGTTACAAAACAGGTCTGCACAACTCCTCACCTCCCCAAACTTCTTTCTTTGCCATGTGACTTTGTCACTCCTGTCCCTTGGATCTAGGCTGGCCTTGGGCTTAGAGCAACTGAAAGTAATTAAGAGGTATGGTCGGACTTCTGAGCCCAGGCCTCAGGAAGCCTCACGGCCTCTGCCTTCTCTCTGCCTCTCAGAATCTTGATTCTGGTGCAAAAGGAAGCCCGGGCTGGCCTCTGGGAGAATGAGAACATGAGCAGACCAGCATGGCCACCTGCCAGACTTGTGAGTGAAGAAGCCACCTTAGCCCATCCAGATGTAGCTGAGCCCAGTGGGAGAGTCCAGGCGAGACCAGGAGAGCCACCCGACTGAGTGCAGCCCAAATGGCCATCCCACAGAATTGTGAGCTGATAAACAGAAGTCCTTCTGCACCTTGAAGCCTTGGGATGATTTGTTATGCACAACTTAAAAACATAAACACAGATGAGATTATCTTGAAGATATCTTCTGGTTTCCAATGTACAGTGAAGGGGTGCCTGGGTGGCTCAGTCGCTTGAACATCTGATGTCGGCTCAGGTCATGATCTCACAGCTCATGAGTTCGAGCCCCGCGTTGGGCTCTGTGCTGACAGCTCAGAGCCTGGAGCCTGCTTCAGAGTCTTTGTTTCCCTCTCTTCTGCCCCTCCCCCACTCACACTGTCTGTCTCTCTCTCTCTCTCCTTCAAAAATAAACATTAAAAAAATTAAAAGATTTGGGGCGCCTGGGTGGCTCAGTGGGTTAAGCATCCGACTTCGGCTCAGGTCACGATCTCGCGGTCCGTGAGTTCAAGCCCCGCGTCGGGCTCTGGGCTGATGGCTCAGGGCCTGGAGCCTGCTTCCGATTCTGTGTCTCCCTCTCTCTCTGCCCCTCCCCCATTCATGCTCTGTCTCTCTCTGTCTCAAAAATAAATAAACGTTAAAAAAAATTTTTTTTAAAAGATTAAATAAAGTTAAATGTGCAGTGAAATGAAAAGACTCATTATTCCTACATCAGAATTAAATCATTAAGAAATATCATAAGTCTGAAAAGGGTCCTAAAACAAAATCTCATACAAAAAACAAAACAAAAACAAAAACCAAACAACCTCGCCAATCTCTCGGTCTCCGGGTGAAGTTATAAAAATTAATCACAGCAGGTGCTGTGGGGCTCCTACTCACAGGATTTTGCAGCGATTATTGCTAAATCCTCACAATGCTGCGTTTGGACTTGATGTCCTTGCTTCCGGAGACTTCACTGGGCCCGCAGGCTGGAGCACTGCCCTGGGATGAGAACTCATGCCTTGATAAGCACGCAACTGCTATACGTTAGCTCAGAGTGACTTTCGCCAATGAAAAAGGTAGTGACGATAACCCAAATGTGACCGAGGAGCGTACAGGTGGGCAAACGTTGAGAGCAGACAATTCCCCTAGACCAGAAAGCACCAATTATACCTTCCGTTTTCTTGGCAGAAAGATCTCAAACATTTCTCAACACTGCTCCCTTAGGAGCTGCTCCTGCTGAGGGTATCCCTTCCTCTTTGTGCTATTCTCATTCCCCCTTTTCACCTCCTCGCTCTCGCTTTTTCTCCACTTTTCTTATGTCCTCGGCTTCTGGACACCTACAGCTGGCCTTCCTGTTCACGAACCATCTTGTTACACGTTGTTCTGCTTTCCAGGCAGCCCAGCAGACTGATCTCTATCAACCCTCCCCTCTCGGCTTCATGGACCTCTTGCCAAAATATTTCCCAAATCCCACACCCTCTCCTGGGCTTGCAGGCTTCAATATCAGTGAACCCTAGAAAAAACTGTGCAACTGAATCCTGTACAAGTGGATTTGTCGCTTGAATCGTAGATCAAAGCAGCATTAAACTTTTCCTCCCACGCAGAAATTCAATTATTTTTTTTTTTTTGGTTTCATATTGCCCAGCAACCACAACACATAGAAAATCACAAACGAAGACACGGGGCGGGAGCTGTTTCCTGAGTCAGAGCTAGGACGTCGGGTGAATGTTGTAATGGAGTCTGGATCAGGCTGTCCAACTAAGGACCTTTCCCAAACCCTGAAACCCCAAGGAAACGCATTTCAGGAAAGTGAGCCCCTTTGTTTTTCTGCTCCTGAAAGGCGCACTTCCAGGCACAGATTTCTTATCGCTCATCTGCTAGGGAAAGCGTTAAAACAAACATTATGAGTTCTCAGCCAGGATGAGGCGGAGGAAAGAAAGTAAAAAAAGCCTTTGTTCACGGCTGCACCAGCAGCTTCACAGCCCGGGGCCTGGCCTCCAATCTCTCTCTCTGGCTCTTCAGAAGATTGTTTTCTGAGAGCCTTTGTCCCTGACATCACAGCCTGTTGTTCGCTTCCGTCCACAACCATGACTCACGGAGAGGCAGGGATGAGAGCGAGCAAGCAGGTGTCTTGAAAAATGTGTTCTTGTGCTGACAGCAAAGTTAAACTGCAGAGGGAAGTCTGGAGGAAGGGAACTCTCAAAGAGAAGGGATGAACTGTAGCAACAATAAGAACAAAAACACGAACCTTTAGAACTCAAAGAGTGGCCGCAAAATAATGGCACCAGCGTTCAAGCCAAGCTAGATAATGAAGCCCTTTTAGATTCCTTGAATGGCTGTGATTGAGATCATCCAATCTGGACTAAAAGGCAACCTTTTCTGTATTTCTTAAATGGGCCATTAGAGCCTTCCCGGATGTTTATTCCCACACGAGATGAAGTCACGACACAAAGAAGAAAATAAGTAGTCTAGGTGACACCAAGATGTGTAATTCCCACACTGGGTCACATCACAGTGAGTGACGTCTTACTGATCAGTCGTCCTAAAGCAGGTGCTGAAGGAAGGCTGGCTGTCCACTCTGAATCAGACTAAGTGCCAAATTCTCATGCAGCCAGCCATCACGGCTTTTCTGTCTTCCTAGGTTCATCTTACCTCTTTTTAATCCATTCCATCCATTCCTTTTACCCAAGCCACCTGGGAAAGCCCGCCGTGTCACCTCTGATTTTGCAAATTATGCTGGATCACTTGTCATTACACCTGCCTGGCTGCCCACTAGGCTGTCAGCTTCTTGAGGACGGGTACCATGTCTCATTGTCTCGGCATCCCCAGGGCCTAGCACGGTCCCTGACTTAACGGTTGATCAATACGTACTTGCCGAACCTCTGGGGTAATGAATGAGTTCTACAAACTTGTGCCCTGGTGGCGAAGCAACTCAATCAACATTTGACGTAAGTGAGAGATGGGATCCTGGGTGCCAGTTAAAATTATGGATGTAAAAGTAATTTTTCTATAATAACGATACAGGAAAGCTAGTCCTAGCTAACATTTCCACGGTGCGTACTCTAGGCCAGGCGTAATTACACGTATTAGTTCATTTAATCTTAGCAAGAATGGTGGTCGGTAAATATTATTATTCCATTCTTCCAATGAAGACATTAAAATACTGACTGGCTACGTTCAAGTCAGACTGCCTGGTTTGAACGCCATCCCTGATCTTCATGAACTGTGTGATTTTAACCACTCTGTGCCTCAGTTTTCTCATCTATGAAGTGGGGGTAGGAGTCATAATATCTCATGGGGTTTGGGTGAGGATTGAGCGAATTAATGCATGGAAGGCCCACACACCCATGCCTGGCAAAATGAAGGGCTGAGTGAGTGTGATGTTGTGAAATGTGTTGGTGGATGAGGAGTGAGGCTGGAAATGTCTATCACCTTCCCCAGCAAAACAGCTGGACGGCAGAAAAGAGAATCACCCTTGGGCTTTTCCTTTCCCTATAAAGAAGCTCAAAAGCATCAACTGTTTAAGGGTGGGCCACCTCCTCCTCCCAGATCTCCAGACTGGACGTAAGTCAACAGTGTGACCGCTAGAAAACTAATCTGCAGTGCAGATTTCAGACAGGGGGAGCATGCTGGGTCAGCTCCCTGCCGGTTACTAGACCGGCCCTCACACCACACTGAATGCACTAACACCAAGGTTCGGGCACACAATTGCTAAGACTGTTGCACATTTTTAGTAAAACGTCTAAAAAGGCTTACTTTTCTAAACTCTCCTAAGGTAAGCATCTTTGAACTGAAAATAGTCGGGTTTTTTTAAGTTTATTTATTTTGAGAGAGAGAGAGAACCAACAAGGGAGGGGCAGAGAGGGAGGGGTGGACAGAGAATCCAAAGTGGCTCTGTGCTGACAGCTCCAACTCAAGAATCGTGAGATCATGACCTGAGCAGAAGTCATGTGCTTCAATGACTGAGCCACCCAGCCCTTGAGCTGAGAATAGTTTACACTTGTATTTATCTCATCCTGGATTCCAGTCTAACTTTAGAAAGTCAGTAGTCACACATGCGATTCAGCTTGGGTTTTTTGTTTGTTTTTGGCTTTTTTTTTGAGCACATACTATGTGCCAGGCACTGTTCTAAGAAGGTTGGGATTAACTAGCACACGAAAGAGACAGCCCCTAGCTTTCCTGGAGTTTGTAGCTAGCAAGTGGTGGTATTTCCACGGCCACTTCCTTGGCCCAAAGCACTGCTGTCTGTCACCTGGGTGACTGCAGGAACTCCCTCCTGCTCTCCCTGCTTCATACTCTGGTTCCTCTATCATTCGGGCTCCACCCAGCTGCCATTTTAAAAATGTACGTTATATCACGTCACTATGCCCTGCTTAAATCTCTCCAGGAGCTTCCCACCATCCTTAGAATCCCAAACTCCACGGTCTAGACCACTGCCTTTTCTCCCACTTTCATCATGCGTCTCCCGGCTCCAGTCAGCAGCTGGCCTTCCTTCTGTTCCTTTCGAAAGCCACTCTGGTCCCCAATGGGCTTTGAACTTGCTGGTCCCTCCACCTGCAGCGTTTTCCCTACTTTATTGCTTGGCCATTCATTTGTATCTTTTAGGCATTAGCCAAAATGTCACAGTCGGAGAGAGGCCTTCTGTGACCCTCCAACAGAAATAGTCCCTTCTCCCAACCATACTTTCTATCAAGGGACTTGGCCTACTTTTTTCTGTCTCATTAATCTTCTTATGAAAACACCCTCATTCATTTGCTTTTTTGTCAGTCATCTCCTCTGTGCTCCACTAAAGCAAACTCCATGAGAGCAAGGACCTTGCCTGTTCCTGTCTTCTGGAGTGATGTCTGACATAGAGTAGGGACTCCGTAAGCCCTTGGTGAACAAATGGATATGAATTTGGGAAACTCTTCTCTCTGCACCTGCATTTGTTCATCTATAAAATAAGGGGTTTGAATTAGAAGCTCCCAGGGGTACCTTCCCACTTCTTATGATTCTAAGCATGTCTTTGCTAATGTTTCAAGGGAGTACAGCCTCATATTTAAGAACATGGTAAACAAATCTGTACTCAGGTCTGAGATCACATAGATTCCAGCTCCGTGGCCCCTGGGGCTGCCGTGTTTTGGCCTGAGAAATCCCAACTTTTACATGGTTCTCATGTGTCCAGTGTCCTTACACTCCCCCCCCCCCCCGCCCCCTCCATTCTTTCTTTCTGCTGCCTCTCTCTGGATCCAGCATGTGATAAATATAAACTAGAAGAGATTTTATGATTCCAGATTCAAACTGACAATACCTCTATGGAAGGTGAAGGTAACATTTTGGGTTACCTCCAGTACCTTCGTGATGCTGCTGAGCATTATGGGAACCGTGCACACCGCGTGTCCTCCCAGGGGCGGGAAGTGGAGCTAGGATTAAATGGTAAGCTCGAGTGTGACAGTCACTGTGCTGGGCCCTTCCACACGCATTATCTCGTGTAATCACCACAGACGCTCAGGGAGGTAGGTGCTATTACAATAATAAAAAAAATGGAAACCATGAAACCCAAAACCAAACATGCCTGTGGTTATCCCATGGGAAGTCAAAGAGCACTTTGATCTAGCTTCAGACCCCAACGACTCAGCATGGTAGTGTGTGTTGAGTTATTTCCAGAGTGAGTACACATTTTTTTTCCTCAGGTCCTCAACTATTCGCCTCTTGGCCTGTCTCTGCACTTTCCTTCATGGCACTGGGGTGTCAGCTCCCTAACCACAGCACCAGACTTTCTGAACACACAGCAAGCAGTGACTAAATGTTTGTTGGGTAACCCAACAAATGAATACAAGTGAGTTAAAGATGAGAGTTTTTTGCCTTTTATTCCCACTTACACTTCTTTTTAAAAAAGTTTTTATTTTATATTTGAGAGAGGGAGAGAGTGCGTGCGAGCACGTAGGGGAGGGGCAGACAGGCAGAGACAGAATCTGAGCTCCAGGCTCTGAGCTGTCAGCACAGAGCCCGACGTGGGGCTCAAACTCACGAGCAGGGAGATCATGACTTGAGCGGAAGTCGGACGCTCAACCGACTGAGCCACCGAGGTGCACCCCTTCCCCCCTCCCCCGCCTCCACGTATATAGAGATGTTCAGACATCTTTCCACAGAAACTTGTAAGGCAAAGGCTAATTCCAGTTGCGGGTTAGGATTCTACAGCGTAGGGAAGTTGCTTAGAGCTACAAAAACGGGCTTAAGTGCCTCTTGTGGGGGCTCTTCCCAGCACAACTGCAAGGCAGGTGAGAGCCAGTAAGTTCTGATCCACGGAAAGAGTATATGATCTCAACAGCTTGGATCTGCTTGCATATTACATTATTCATGGCTTCTTTCCAAAGACGACTGCATCCTAAGTTTGGGCCACACCCTCTGTACCGCTAGTGATGTAATCAGGTAACAAGACAGAACTACACTTGTGCATATCCGTGTGTCCCTCCTTCATTTTCATGCATAAGAACGCAGAGCCTGTTTTTTCTCTCCTATTCAGGCAATTTAATGCTAATTCTTAGAACACATCCTGCCAGGAAAAAACTACAGGAAGAGGAACGGTGTCAGGGGAGCCTAGGCAATTCACAAGGTTGAAAGAAAGCGATGCCCAGGTAGCTTTACTCCAGATAGAGGCGGAAAGGTCACAAGACTACATTGCCTGCACTGTAATTAATACCCACATAGATCGTATTCAATTTAATTCACCTGGTACCTTGCAAACTTAGCGATGTCAGAAAACCAACTCAAGCCCAACATTCCGGAAGTACCTTTAATAAACTTAATGCTGAAATATGACATTCCCTCTCTCCCTACCCCTACCCACGCCCTGACCAATTATGCAAGCCAGAACGAAAAAAGAAAGAGACATCACAAACAGCTATTCAGTCTTTGCTCTCAGGACACAGAATGGAGAAAATGTCCTGACGTTTCCCAAATGCCACCACCATGAAGAGTAGTGTCCCTGGGTCCCCATCTGGGATAATGGAGGTTCAGGAAGTCCGTGACTTGCAAAGCATTACCCACTGCAGAATTCAATGACAGGGTCAAAGCAAGTTTGATGCGGACATCAGTGAAGGCTCGTTGGTTTGGATCACAGTTTGTAACACATTTTCAAAAAGAGTTAATCCTTGAAATAACCCTTATCCAAATGGTTTCTGCCTTTTCCAAGTTCACTTTAGCAAACCTGTCTCATGATGGGTTTGGTTTAAACTGTTTTTCTCCATCTATCAACCTGACAAATCAACGCTCCACATCTTCAGAAATTACTACAGAATCACATGGCAAAGGCTTTGCTTTGAACATCTCCCCCTGAATCCCTGAACTAAATGTTCTCATTAGAATTATTACTCTGCTGATCAGTTGTATCCAACACACACAATGTTTCATATGGTATTGTTTATCCAGAAGAGCCTATGAGGTTTTGCTTTTAGATGTAGTTACATTTATTTACCCAAACACACTCCAAAGAAGTACTCCTAGAATGATTCTGTAGCAAAATCAGTAGTGGGGCGAAATGAAGTATGAGAGGCGCAGTACAAATGCACGTGTCTACTCCAAATCAGGTAACTTGTTGATGGAAACTTAACATTCCTATGAAAGACATTTTACTGGTAACGTTGTTATGTGTTATTTGCTACCATTTTAACTTTCAGATTCTAGTATTTAAATTCTTCTTTCTTGGGAAGGGGCGCCAGGGTGGCTCAGTAGGTTAAGCGTCCGACTTCACTCAGGCCATGACCTCATGGGTTCATGAGTGCGAGCCCCGCGTCGGGCTCTGTGCTGACAGCTCGGAGCCTGAAGCCTGCTTTGGATTCTGTGTCTTCCTCTCTCCCTGCCCCTCCCCCACTTGCCCTCTGTCTCTCTCTTTCTCTCTCTCAAAAATAAATAAACATTAAAAAATTAAAAAAAAATAAATTGTTCTTTCTCAATAACCAACCAAATTTGGGATTATTCTTCATAATGTCTTCAATGCTTTATCATAAGGTCTCAATGGGTCTTTGGAGAAAAGGCCTAAACAAAGCTTTACGACACAACAAAAATGATAATGTAACATTGGCGGCTAGTGTGTACTTGAAGGGAGTGTGTCTCAGTGCGTCGAGAAAAGGTACAGAATTGTACACAACCTGTCAACAACCCACCCATTTCTCAGAAATGAAGTGTCAAAACGTAATGAGGCAGTAATGCTAGGTGTATTTTACCGAAGAAAGGGGGAAATAAAAAGAACTGTTTACCTGGCATACGTATGTAGGCGTGGCCTATTCTTTAAGAACAATGACCTTAGATTTTAAAAGTCATCATCTGTTTAGCTTTGAGTCACTTAGGCCTCGTTTGCAAAAATGGTTGTTTTCTTTCAGGTAGGATAAAATAATGCTTGGCATAGAAGAAGAAAATTAGATGTCTGATTCCCTCATCGTTTTGTTTTGTTTTGCTTTGCTTTCCGGCTGCTCTATTCTCATCACCAATATCCCCAAATAGGACTCAACAGTAATGAATTAAGCATGGTGTTATCTGAGAGACACGGGCCACTTTCCTAGCACATGGGCGGTCGTGAAGTGTTGGGGGCCTGTCCCACTCATACACAAGGGGTCATGGGTAGTTGTTGTATTTTGGGTCATGGGATCCACAATTTTCCACATTCCTGGTCCTCATCAACTGAACCAGGAATTCGCTTGACCTGAAAGCTAAACAAGACAAAGAATGCTGCTGGGCCGATATGCTCTATTTCGGTCAGTGATTAACAACTGAGTCATGTTCTTCCTCTTCACGTGTCTTGCAACCGTGATGGCAAGTGAGACAAACTGAAGTGACATAGCGTAGCGTCTGCGAGTCTTGAACAGACTGAAGCCATGGGGCCGAGAGGAAAGTGGCAACAAGAGATGACATTGGGAGTAAACAGAGACAAGCAGAGCAGCGTCAGGGAGCCACCGACCGATTGATTACCACCCCACTGTTTGGTGCCAATCAGTGTTCCAGTTTCTAAAGACTGGCTGTGCAAGGTGACGCTGTTCCTTGTGTCTCCTTACTGGCCCTGCCCCAGACTTCCAGTGAAGTGCCCAGCGCTAGGTAAACCAGCGCCTGACCCTTATCACCTTCAAGAGCATAACAAAAGCAGCCGCCATAATCAACCAATGGGAATCTGCTCAAAGGGAATTCTTCAGTGTTGGGACAGGAGATCCTAAGTGTCAACAAAACGGACTTTGATTTGCCATTCTACACTTTTTACTTTCTCTCTTTTTTTTCCTTTTTACATTTTTTTTTTTACATTTATTTATTTTTAAGAAACAGAGTGAGACAAAGCATGAGCAGGAAAGGGGCAGAGAGAGAAGGAGACACAGAATCTGAAGCAGGCTCCAGGCTCTGAGCAAGCAGTCAGCACAGAGCCTGATACGGGGCTCGAACCCACGAACCGTGAGATCGTGACCTGAGCCGAAGTCGGACGCTCAACCGACTGAGCCACCCACACGCCCCCTCTTTTTTTTTTTTCTAATGACAAAAGTAAAATTACACTCAATACAGGAGACTTGCAAAAGCTTAAAGGAAAAAAAAAAGTCACTCATCATCCCCACAACCAGAGACACTGCTGTGTGTGCAAATGTTCACCCAGCATTTTATTTTTTAATTTTTTTTAACGTTTTATTTATTTTTGAGACAGGGAGAGACAGAGCATGAACAGGGGAGGGTCAGAGAGAGGGAGACACAGAATCTGAAACAGGCTCCAGGCTGTGAGCTCTCAGCACAGAGCCCGACTCGGGGCTCAAACTCACAGTCTGCGAGATCATGACCTGAGCTGAAGTCGGCCACTTAACCGACTGAGCCACCCAGGCGCCCCTCACCCAGCATTTTAAAGCAGGCATACTAGGATGTTACAGGGGGAGCCAGCCTGTCTCGGTTTTAGCTGGGGCGTGAAAGCAAGAGATTCCACACATCCAGGTGAATTGTGAGACCAGTCAGGAGAACTTGCTTGGTAGGATTTATTAAACCGAAAAATGAAAACAAAAACCAAACCAAACAGCCAAAGCCTTTGCCCTATGTTTTATTGTGGTTTTACAGTTTCCAGTCTTATGTGTAAGTCTTTAACCCATTTGGGGTTGATTTTTCTGTGTGGTGTAAGACAAGGGTCCAGTTTCATTCTTCTGTGTGGGGGTACCCAGTTTCCCCGGAACCATTTGTTGAAGAGACTGTACTTTCTCCACTGTGTATTCTTGGCACAAAGATCAGTTGACATACTGGCATGAATTTATTTCTGGGCTCTGGACTGTGTCCCATGGACTTATCTAAAGATCTATCTTTATGCCAGTACCATACTGTTTTAATTACTGTACCTTTGTTGTGTATTTTGGAATTAGAAAGTGTGCTGTGATTTCATGGATATGACACCAAAGGCAGGCAAAAATAGATGAGTGGGACTATATCAAACTAAAAATTAGCTTCAGCTCAGCAAAAGAAAGCATCACCAGAGTGAAAAGGTAACCTATGGGATGGGAGAAGACATGTGCCAAATAACATCTCTGATAAAGGGTTAATTTCCAAAAAAATCTAAGTAACTCTTACAATTTAACAGCAAAAAAACTAATAACCTGACTTAAAAATGGGCTGGGGGCACATGGGTGGCTCTGCTGGTTAAGCGTCCAACTCTTGATTTCGGCTCAGGTCATGATCTCACGGTCATAGGATCGAGCCCCATGTCAGGCTGTGCACTGACAACACAGAGCCTGCTTGGGATTCTCTGTCTCCCTCTCTCTCTGCCTCTCTCCCCCGCCAAAATAAATAAACAAACATTAATAAAATAAAATAAAATAAAATAAAATAAAATAAAATAAAATAAAATAAAAATGGGCTAGGAACTTGAATAGACACTTCTCCAAAGAAGACATCCAGATGGCCGACAGACACATGAAAAGATGGTCAACACCACTCATCATCAGGGAAATACAAATCAAAACCACAGTGAGATACCACCTCACAACTTGTCAGAATGGTTATTTTAAAAACAAAACAAAACAAAAGAAAGAAAATGTTGGCAGGGAGGAAGGCATTGGAACCCTTTAGTACAGTGCTGATGGGAATGCAAACTGGTGCGGCCACTGTGGAAAACGGTATGGAGGTTCCTCAAAAAATCAAAAAATAGAATCTGGTCCAGCAATTCCACTTCTGGGAATACATCTGAAGGAAATGAAAACACTAGCTCCAGAGATATCTGCACCTCCCATGTTCACAGCAATATTATTCACAATGGTGGAAAGCTGTAGAAAGAATTAAATTCCATCAACAAGTGGACTTTTTAAATGGGATAGAAACAAAAAAATAAATTTAAAAAAATAAATGTGATAGAAACATAGAACGGAACGTTCTCAGCCTTTAAAAAGAAGGAAATTCTGCAAATGTGACAACATGGATGAGCCTTGAGGACGTGATGCTGAGTGAAATTAGCCAGACACATAAGGACCAACACTGAGTGATGCCACTTATACGAGGTTTCTAATATAGTTAAACTAATAGAAGCAAAGGATAGCACGGTGGTAGTGAGGGGGAGGGCGATGGGGAACCGCTAATCAAGTATAAAATTTCAGTTCTGCATAAACGAGTACGTTCTAGAGATCTGCTGAGTAACACTGGGGCCAAAAGATAAAAACACTGTATTACGCGCTGATAATCTTAAGAGGGTAGAGCTCACGTTAAGCGTCCTTACCAAAAACAAGTCCAAAGCCTTCTTGTTAAGATTACAAGTCCCCTACCCCCACTGGGTCAGAAGAGTGGGGACTGAGGAGCCGTGAGCAGATTTTCTTCAGAGAGGGGGGCTTTAACAGCACCACTGGGCTTTCACCTATGTTGCCGACAGTTTAGGGGAAAGGCTGCCTGGTGTCTGACTCCAGGGCAAGAAGACGAAGTTCCAGAAGCTGGTGCCAGCCGGCTCAGAGTAAAGGGAGACTGAAGGGAGGTTGCCCAGCTGGCAATCAGTCCTCACTTCCAGGGTTTCTCGGGCAGAAACGCTGTGTGTGTTTCCCACGGACGAGACATGAACCCCCGAAGAGGCCGGGGAGGTGTGGGGTTCTCTTAGTTCATTTCCACCAGAGCTAGCTCAAGAGGTAAAAGGTCCTTGGTGGAAAGAGGCTGTGGGCGAACCACTGGGCTCCTAGGGACACGGCGAGGTTGGGCAGAGAGCAGGGGACACCAGACCCTTTCACCAAAAGCTGCAGGAGAACAGAGCCTAAAAACCCCACGTGAGCTCACAAGAGGCAAATGTAAACATCTGTCCCCCCAGAGAGTATGGGAGCCATCCTATAGCCATCTCAGTCACCCCCACACCCCTACCCAAGCCTGTACCTCTCTGCCCACCCACCCACCCCCTACCTCCTCCCTTCAGGCCAGGGGGAGGTGGAGGCTTTGGAGGAAAGGGAGGATCATATCCCTGTCGCCTCTGGGCTTCTCCCTGATGTGCATAGTGAGTGTGCCGGGGGAATGGCTGCTGCTGGGAATGAGATCGGCATTAGTCAGGTACCAGCCGGTCTAATCACCACACTGACCTGACACTGTTTTGTGGCTTCAAGTGACCAAGGACTTTTATTACCTAACGGCGAGCAGAAAAGTCATGGGACTGGTCATGTTTTACCCAGTGGCAATTACAAGCAAAACCAGAGACGCTCTCTGATGATGTCCCAGGAGTCCGGCTTGGTCAACGTGACACTTACACGCATATGCGTTTTGTAACAATGCCTTTATGCAACAAATACTGTCTTGCAGCTAACAATTCTCACTTAGCATTATATTAAGAATGCTGTGCTACATCGATATTTTCTTATCATCCTATCTCGGTTCCATAATATATGTACCTACTCCCTTACTGTTGGAAACAGGAGTTGTTTTTATTTTTTCACAAGCAAAATTGTTGAAATGCACATAGTTTAAACTTAGCGCTGTGTACCTCTACGATTAATTCCTTAGAATAATAAATTTGTTTGAAGTGGGATTGATGAGACAAAGGACAGACATGTTTCAGTGACTTATGAAATGTATCACAAAATTGCTCAGGAGAAATGTGATATCAAAATTTTCTCCAACCAGCAGATTCTCTATGAAGGAAAATTTCCCTATGTCTTTGCCAACATGAATTATTGTTCTTAATAATCTTTGCTAAACTGATAACTGATAAGCAAAAAAAAGAGGGAGGGATTCGTTAAAAAAGGTCTGATTACTGGAGAAGTTATTATTTCGTATGTTTTTTAAAAAATTTTTTTTAACGTTAATTTATTTTTTGAGGCAGAGAGAGACACAGCATGAACAGGGGAGGGTCAGAGAGACAGGGAGACACAGAATCGGAAACAGGTTCCAGGCTCTGAGCCATCAGCACAGAGCCTGACGCGGGGCTTGAACTCACGAACCACGAGATCATGACCTGAGCCGAAGTCGGCCGCTTAACCGACTGAGCCACCCAGGCGCCCCTATTATTTTGTATGTTAACTGCATATGCGTGTGTGTGTGTGTGTGTGTGTGTGTGTGTGTGTTTTATGACTTACTTGCTCAACACCTTTGCTTATTATTTTAACCCAGGTGTCATGGAAAATATCAGCTCTCTGAAGCTCAAGGCCAAGGACAAAACGGATGTCAGAATTGGTAACTGCTGGTATTTGCTTCAGAGAGTAGCTCGCAGACGGGCCCTATGGCATCAAGCAGGAGCTCAGACTGGCTCCTACAACAGACCACAGAGCAGGGCTGAATGTTGTCTTCAAAGAGTTTTCTCGGTTGTTTACCTGCCATTATTCCTCTTGCTTCTGTTCAGGCTGCTTGGTAAATACAAAGAGAGGTGTTCTGTGGCCCCAGGACACAGACAGGATGGTCAGAGCCACTCTCTAGCACTATCTTCACCTTTTCCCATCCAACTGCCCCAGACTGGCTTGGCTGCACAGAATCCCTGTCTGAGCGTGTGTGAGGGTGCCGGGCCTGGAGAGCGGGGACACTCAGATGGTGGGGTTCTGATCCCTTTGTTACCTGGGCTGATCAAGTAACATTTATGCGTCTCATTTTCCTCTCCTGTAAACTCAGTGCCTCGTGACCAGACACCCGACTTACCCACGTGGACTTGTTTTCCACTGTCCTCCCATTTAAACCCCAGGGGCAACCATTCCAAACCCTATGGCCATATTCTCCGGGCTTTTTCCCAAGTTAGTCTCCTCTGCTCGCAATGCCCTTCTTGACGTGTTCTTTGTCCCATCATTCAATTCAGTGCTGGCAATGAGCTAAAGGATTGAAAATAAGATGAATCTGGGGCGCCTGGGTGGCTCAGTCTGTTAAGCGTCCGACTTCGGCTCAGGTCATGATCTCACGGTCCGTGAGTTCGAGCCCCGCGTCGGGCTCCGTGCTGATGGCTCAGAGACTGGAGCCTGTTTCAGATTCTGTGTCTCCCTCTCTCTGACCCTCCCCGGTTCATGCTCTGTCTCTCCCTGTCTCAAAAATAAATAAAACGTTAAAAAAAAATAAAAAAAAAAGAAAAGAAAACTGAATCTAATTCAACTATAATGAGCATGTGAGTTTGCAAGGACGCCGTGAACACACTAGGAGATGGCAGCTCTAACAGCAGGAAAGGACATGTACAAAATAGCTGTGTCACAACACGGGACATGATAGATTCTTAAAAGAAAAATAGTTTCTCTACTCACAACGCTTCTGACACTAAGTGCCCAGAGTTCGTGCAGACCCTGTAGGTTAAGGGCTCAATCCCACAAGATCTGACCCCACTCCAGACACTCATCTCAAACCCAGGCTCCCAGTACTTCTGACTGAGCACCCGAGGCCGCTCTTTTTGGATTTGAGAATTTGCTGGAAAAGCTCACAGAACTCAGGTAAAGTTTACTTCTTATTGCCGACTTATTACAAAGGGTATTTGTAAAGGATACAAATGAACAGCCAGATTAAGAAATACATAGGACAGGGTCCAGACGTGTCCTGAGCAGGGGAGCTCTGTCCCCATGTCCCCATGAAGTTTAGGGGTGTGCCACCTCCTGGCATGTGCATGCATTCTCATTGGCCAACCCACAAGCTCTCCGAACTTTGTTGTTTAGGGTTTTATAGAGGCTTCATTATGTAGGCACGGGTGATCTAACCATCGGCCATTATTGATTAAGTCAGTCTCCAGCCCCTACCCTGTCCACCTCTCCCTGGAGGTCACGGGTTGGGGCTAAAAGTTCCAATCCTGGTTCCTCTGACCCCAACTTCCAGGAGTTACAGACCCAGGTTAGGGTGAAAGGATCTTATTATGAATAACAAAAGACTCCTCTCATCCCTGCCACTCATGAAATTACAAGGGTTTTAGAAGCTCGATTCCAGGAACCAGAGACAAAGATCAAATATATATATTTCTTATTATATCACAATCATGTAATAGGCAACCAAGACTCTTGCCTTGCAATAATCAAGAAGGATATGATCAGTGCGGGGAAAGCATTGGCGGAGAGGGATCGTAAAGGACAGGTGGGAATATACTTCCCGGAGTGTAAGCCCTACTAGGGCAGAGTCTGAATTTGCCACTGTTCCTCACTAGTGATGCTTGTTCTTCAGTGAATGATTGAAGGATTTGGAAAATAGATTGTGTGTGTGTAGGAAGGGGATATAGTTGAAGATCGTCACTGGGAGAGAGAAATTTGAGCAAAGGAAGTTGCTTTTGTTTGTTTTTGTCTTATTTCTGTGTTCCTAGTAAGTTTTTATTTGCCGGCCTTGCATCAAGAGAAATCGTCCAAGCTTCCTCATGGAAGTCAGTCATTATCTACTAATATTTTTGTTACTATCCTGTGTCACTGGACTATAAATAAGGGTCCCAGAGACTCTGAAATTCTCTCAATTCCTTGTTAGACACATATGGGAGAAGGTTCAGTACTAAGATCATACAGGTCTTCTGGAGGCTTCCTACACTCTCTTATAAAGAACAGATCTTGGAGGGGAAGTTAAAGATTTCGTTTTGCGGGGGCGCCTGGGTGGCCCAGAGGGTTAAGCGTCTGACTCTTGATTTTGGCTCAGGTCATGGTCTCGTGGTCTCACGGTCGTGAGATTGAGCCCATCCTGTTTCCACGTGCTGAGTGTGGAGCCAGCTTGGAATTCTCTCTCCTTCCCTTTCCCTCTCTCTCAAAGTAAATAAATAAACTTAAAAATATTTTTCTTTTTCTGGCCTCATGTCTGTCACTCACACAAACACCAATACACTGGGTGACTGCTCCTCGATTCAGCAGATTCACCTAAATGCTGGAGATAAGGAGAATGACACATCACCTTTCGACACGCAGTTAACTCCTGTTTCATCAGAAGTGATTCTGTAACTTATTAATTACAGATTAATAAGTTCAGTGATAAAATGTAAACAGGTAGCCTAAATCTCATTCTCCTTGTGCAACTTCAAAAAATTATTTTTAGCAATTTCTGCTTAAAAAAAAAAGCGAACACGTAGCAGAAGTTACTGAAGGTGAAGAGATCCTGGGGTGGGGGGGGGGTGCGGGGATGAAGGCAGGGGTGAGGAAACACCACAGTCAGTCTGCCATTACCCACAATACACAAACACCAGCCCCATTCTTTAGGATTTTAGTTCCCAACACTGACACCGGAATGGCCTTTCTGAATTGAAGATTTGCGCGTCTAACTGCCGATTAAAGTTCTGTAAGTGCGTAATGCAGATTTGGCACAAAGGGAGTGTTAAGAAGCCGGAATTGGGAGTCTTTCTCCCTTCATCCGCTCATCCGCCTCTCACCGCCAACCCGTCCGTCTCTCTCTCTCTCCAAAACCCCTGCCACCCATTAGTTACTTGGTCATGTGCAGTATACGGTTTCAATTTTCATGCCCTGTCCGCCCAAAGAGATTACACATTTCTTGGGTTCTACACTCTGCATTTACCGCAGCAGGTCCTCAAAATACTTGTCAAGTAGGTCTTATTTGAATGAAATGAAAATATCACTAATCTGGATCCCCAAAGAAGCTGCCATTTATTTAAATAAACTCCTGTCACGGTAAACTTGGCAAGGGGCATCTTTTCCCTTGCTCGTCATGCCTGCTGATGGCACTGCGTTCAGCCTGGCTGCTTTGAACCTAGAGACATACGTCTGATATATTCACGCGGATTCTGGACTACCCGGGCCAGACGAGCTGCCAGGGGCTCCGTCCTGGCACATAGCAGCTTACCTGGTCGGTGTTCGGTGGCACGGGGTAGAATGATGCCTTTCTCTCTCTCTTTAGTGACTCGGGACAAGCTTCGAAACCGAGATCGCCGGTGCCCGAGCCTGGAGCACGGGGGTGCACCGGAGAGAGGAGACTCCCCCCTCGTGCTGACCCGTACAGAGAAGGGCACTGTTATCAGGTCAGCCTGCCGCTTCTTCACGAAGGGAAACAGCGCTTGAGATGTCTGGTGTTTTGTGTTTTTTGTGTTTTTTGGTTTTTTCTTTTTGGAGGGGAAGAGGGCCTTAATCAGTCAGCCTCAATTAGTTTTGCTGAGCACAGGAGCGAGCAACAGCTCCCGACAGGAGTCCCAAGGTGACGGGGAGGAAATGAAAGCACCTGCAGGTTCCTGTGGCTGCCTGGGCGCCTGCTGTCTGGCAGGCTGTTCACCTCGGCCCGGTGCGTGGTGGTTCCTGTGGGTCAGTCCCTCCTCGGCCGTCAGGCGGCTGCTGGCAGCCTCTGCCTAAGAGTCCTTGACCAGGCCATCTGGACCCGGGGAGCGAGTTCCAGTCTCCCTTGCCAGGGCTCTGCTTTGAATTCCGCCCACCCCTCCCTGGACGGCGATCCAGGCCTAAAACATGACCTTCGTTGCCAAGAGGTAAAGTACATCCTGAGATGAAGTAGCTCGATGTTTAAAAGGTGGTGGACGAATTGAGGTCCTTTCGCACTCTCTGGACTCACAGAGCGTAGAATTTACTGGAATCTCCCAGTTTCAGTGTAAACAGCAGGCCAAATGTCAAAAGCTCCTCAAAGTGAGAAACCTGAGTTCACACGAACAGTCCTTTCTCCCTTCTCCAGCCGATCAGCCCCAAGGCCTGCTCGTTTAATTTTCCAAATATCTCTCGAGCCTTTCCCCTCCTCTGCATCACCAGTCGAGTCCCCTACACATACCTCGTGTCATCCTGGCATCAGCCGCACCCAGAGCCATCTACCACTGATGGTCACTCTACTGCGACAGGCATCCCAGTGGCTCCACAGGCCTTCAGTTTGTAGCGAGCCCTCTGGCCGGGGACTGGCTTGCACTTTGAATTCTAGTGATCCTCACTCCTGGCGATGCCCGTAGGTCCCCGCAGTCCTCCACACCCCATGTCTTCCCTACCACCGTTTGCCCCATTCAGAATCTGCTTCCCACTTCTGTTCAACCCACACCCCCTTCCAGACTCAAGTCGGGCATCGTCTCCTCCTCCACGTCTTCCCTGAGACCTCACGTGGGGTTAAATGACCTCTGTGTCCCTGTGCACAGCTAGCTTATTGCCTGCCATGTTACAGGAGATGAGCTGGGTTTGTTTTTTTTTAATGTTTGTTTATTTTTGAGAGGGGGAGAGGGGCAGAGAGAGAGAGAATCCCAAGCAGGATGTGTGCTGTCAGCACAGAGCCCCATGCAGGGCTTGAACCCATAAACCGTGAGATCACGACCTGAACCAAAATCAAGAGTTGGATGCTTAACCGACTGAGCCACCCAGGCGCCCTTAGAGACGCTGTTTTAAAACGTTCTCCCTCCCTGGTTTTGTATCTCTGGTACTAGGGTCACAGAAGAATCTCAAGGACATCTGCTAAATAATGAGAGCTGCTCCACAGAAGTGCTGCTGAATCCACGATATGGGGGAAAAAAATCTATCTTATGGGGCTCTCACCCCAAGAGGAACACAGGGGTACCCAGCCTCTGACCCCCAGTGCTGCGAGGCACCACGAGGAGGGTCCTGGGGCAGCGACAGGCTCCACAGACAAAGGCCTTCACGCTGCCAACAGGAGCTCGTCACACCTGGAAATGCCAAGAGAAAGATGTGAAATTGCAGTGCAACTCCCAACACCTGATGCTGACGACTGACCGACCTGCAATTAAAATGTCCTGACGACTGTTGCATCCCGGGAGGGTAGGCCGGTCCAAGCCAAAGGAGGTGGGGCCCCTACCTCCCCAAGAGACCCAGGCCCCTAAAGGTGAAGACGCTTCCATTTTTGCCACCCGTGAGTGGCCTGGAGCACCTCACAGAGGAAGGTCAGATGAGCTGAGAACAGAAAAGCCTTTTTATCAACTTTCACGATGAGACTATCATTGTTCGGAAGCACGGCTGGGAAATTGTGCCATTTACAACACTTGTTAGTGGGTCCTTAGACCCTAGACCCATGGGAATTGTTTCTAATAAAAAAAGTTACAATAAAAACCTGTGTATCTTTTTGGGGCCGTGAGCGCTCCTGAAGCACCCATAAGGCCCAGAGCAGGGTGTGGAACGTTGACACATGGGGCGAATGAAAAGCAGCTGGGCGGGAGGCTGGACTCAGAGCTCCGCGGAATCCGGGTACAGAACGCCAGGCAGAGCGAGGCGAGGGTGGGGTACGGTGTGCTTTGAAGGTGGAGACAGCTACCCTGCAGGGAATATGTTACTCATAAACCTTTTAAAGACTTTTGCCTGGACGGCAGTGGCCAAGCAATTAAACTGCTGTGGACAGACATGACCTAATTTATTGGCCCTTCCAGCTGCCTTGCGTGGAGCCGGGGTTAGTCTCACCTACAAATGAGAATGTGTTTGGACGGGATGGGGGGTGGGTGGGTGCTGAGAATAGGGGAGAGAGTGATGTCCTTAAGGAGGGAGGGGGAGCCCCAGGAAGCGGAGCAGAGAGAGCAGGAGCGTGGCCAGGCCCTCCCTGACACGCTCCCCCACGAGGAACGAGCCCAGCGGAGCTGTGGTGCTTTGCCTGCTCTGAGGGGTGAAGCACCAGTACCCACGACTGAGGGGCGGCTTTCAGAAAGCAGAGCACACACGTGGCTTCTGTGCATCCTGACGGGGAGCCACAACATGCACAAACGCACAGGAATTCGGCCGGCAGCTTAGACCACCCTCAATTACGCACAGTCCAAAAAGCCATTTTTTAAAAAAAAGTTTATTTTTTGACAGTGAGCGAGCATGAGCAGGGGAGGAGCACAGAGAGAAGGGGACAGGGGACCCCAAGCAGGCTCTGAGCTGTCAGCACAGAGCCCGACGTGGGGATTGAACTCTCGAACTGTGAGATCATGACCTGAGCCGAAGTCGGGACGCTCAACTGAGCGAGTCACCCAGGCACCCCCTCAAAAAGCTGTTTTTATATAGCTTGCTGTGATCTGGAAGCAAAGAAGAAAACCACACATAAAACACACAACAGCAATTTTTTAAAAAATAGGCTGTTAAAAGTTCTGCAGTTTAGGGGTGCCTGGGGGGCTGGGTCGGTTCAACGTCCGATGCTTGGTGTCTGCTCAGGTCACGATCTCACAGTTTCATGGGACTGAGCCCTGCGTGGGGCCCCACACTGACAGCGCAGAGCCTGCTTGGGACTCTCTCTCTGCCCCTCTCCCGCTCACTCTCTCTCTCTCAAAATAAATCAACATTTAAAAAAATGTTCTGCAGTTTCAAAGCCTAAAAATAAAAAGGGAAAAACCTGGGTCCCCAGCTGAGCTCTGCCACGATTTAAATGAACATGCTGGCTGTTTTTAGGGGATTTCATATAGACCCACATATGGTCCTTGGCCATCAGGGAGCCTGTGACGATTTTGTCTGCGGAGCTCCAGGGCCCTGCTGTCACTCCTGCCTGCGTGTCAGCTACATTTGACAACCATTAAGGATGCCCACTTAACGGCGGTGGGAGGGAGGGGGGAGCCTCGATTCGTGGGCAGCCTCGGGGCTCATGTGGATGGTGAGCTCACTGGTGTGGCTGCCGGGGTGGGACTGATGGAGATCACAGGGGCCCTCGACCTGACCCCACACTGCCACTGCGATGAACTCTGATCACATGTCCTCTCAACTGCCATTTAACGCCCTTAAAACTGAGGTATTAATTTCCCTTCGAACCTACACTTGTCCACCCGCCTCCACCATCCCTTGCCTGGATCACTTCACCCACAGGGCCACAGAACATGCGGCACAAGTGCCTTGGGCACCGTCAGAGTCCCGTGTTCAAGTCCCACATCCACCAATGGACCTAACTATGTCCTGAGACTCTTTGAGAAAAGAGAGAAATCAGGCTAATAATTTCTGGGGAAAATAAGGATAATCGTATTCATTCTTTCTACCTTATTTAGGGGGCTCAAGTGCACCCAGTAGGCTTTATACTAGTGCATATAGTTAAGATGTCACCAGTCAAGTATTCCTGAATAATCACAGCATCAGCACAGAGAGGTACATAATTCCTTCCTCTTGCCTCTGGCCAATCTGTACTGACCCCAGGCTGCTTTTCCCTTTCAGAAACTCCTTGGGCTTCCCCGTTGCCTTCTTTATCTGTTCCCTCCTACTTCCTGAACTTGAACATGACCACTCAACAGTCAGTGTGCAGGACCTGTGGCTACAGCAAGACAGCAAGTTCCCAAGAACAGGATCTAAGCTGCTTGTGGATATGACAGCGTTTGTGTTTGTGCATAACCCACACTTAGTGGGCAGTGAAACAAAGCAACAAAAAGCAAAAAGCACTTCTTCCCGTTGCCAGACTAAACAGCTCCAGGGACAGAAGGTTCCCTTTTGATCCTACCAAGCAGTTTTATTTTATTTTATTTTTTGATTAAAAAAAAATTTTTTTTTAATGTTTATTAATTTTTGAGAGACAGAGAGACACAGCATGAGCAGGGGAGGGGCAGAAAGAGAGGGAGACACAGATTCCGAAGCTGGCTCCAGGCTCTGAGCTGTCAGCACAGAGTCCGATGCAGGGCTCGAACCCACGAACCATGAGATTATGACCTGAGCTGAAGTCGGACGCTCAATGGACTGAGCCACCCAGGCGCCCCCTACCAAGTAATTTTAAAGTGGGAAAGCACTAGAAACAAGGTTCCTTACATCTGACGCAGGCACAGCCCTCTCCATTGTCCTTTGCTAGGACTCCTGGCTCTCCCCTCCCAAACCACAGGGTTTCCGGAAAATCAACACTCCCTGAAGTTGTGCAAAGGAGTGTAGGAAAGATGTGCCAGGAGGAGTCAGTGCCCGATGCCCAGGCAGCCAGGCTGGGATTGCTTCCTGCACAAGGGAGTCATCTAGGGAGCTTTAAAAAGATACCCATGCCCAGCCTGATCACAGACCGATTAAGCCAGAATGTCAGGGTGGGGGTCTGGCATTGGTTAATTTTGAGAGCTTCTCAGGTGGTTGTCACTTCAGCCAGGTTTGAGAACCCATGTCTTAGCAGAGCCTGTGGGCCAGGACCTGTCCTCATAGAGACCAAGAAGACAACAAGTATCTTAGTGCACAGGTGGGCACACAGAAAGCAAGTGCAAGCCCCTTCTTAGCACCTGCCACGCCAACACTGTATCACTTTTAGCTGAACTAGATGGTCTATGGCCCCTGCTCAGGAACTGCAGTTACTACACTTGCCCCCAGAGGGTGCTGCAGACTGACCCTAAGGCAGACCATCTACGGGCTGGCCAGAGAGGTGTCATGTGACCTGGCATGATGGTCATGCCCATGAGAGAATGTGAAAAGCAGCAGCCAAACAATCAAGGGCATCCTAAGAGGGCAGTGTGGGCTGTGACATGCAAGCAGAGAGTGTGGCTGGTCCCTGGAGCCGTGTTGGTTCCCCACGTCCTTCAAACTCCAGTTTCAGTCCACGTGTAACCTTTCTGCAAAGCCCTCTCTACGTTAGGTGCCCTTAGTGAGACTCCTCCTTTCTACCCAAAGACCCTGACTCACAGGAGCAAGATGGAAACTGGGCAGGACACAGGAAGTAGAAGCACGGAGAAGCAGCAGCCCGGAGAAGCCAGAGCAGAAGGCGGCAACTCCCAAAATGTGCCAAAGTGAGGGGAATGGTGAAACAACACAGAATGACCATGGACAGTTGTACAGGATAACAGGAAGGAAAACGCGTAAGAATTATCTGGCAGGAAGCAAAGCTTTAGCGATTTAAGCCTGGGCAGTGAGAAACTGCAGACTCTACAGGACGAAGGAAGAGGACAACAGGAACAGGAGAGAAAAGACAACAAGGAACCGTCCTTCCCCTGCTCTGCTCAGTGCTGCTGGTCGATGAGCTCTGCAAGCTGAATCTCTAGGCTGTCACCACCCGTCAGCTGCTTCCAGCCAGACACTGGCAGGAGACTGGAGGGCGAGAAGAAGGAAGAAGTCAGGGTTTTCTCCTCCTCCGCTTCATGCAAAACTTCTGGCAGTGATTGCCTTCCCCATGCCTCCAAATCCCCAGACAGGCCTGCACGGTTGGCTGCAGTTTCTCTCGGTGCGGGGGTGGGGATCATAGCCTAGGCTTGGATAACACCACCTGCTCCCTTTTCCTCCCCAACCAGGGGTGTGCCAGAGCTGGCTTGTACTGGCTCACAAGGGCAGATTGTTAAATACTCAGGAATTTTGCAAGCTGGTTGTTAAACTAATGCTAGCTGGAAATTGGCCAATGCTACAAATCAAGGCTTTTTTTTTTTTTTTCTCCAGGGGGAGCTAGTTACCAGCACACTGCTGCCTCCAGGCTTCCTGTAGCTGCCAGTCTCAGTTTTGCCTCAATGTTCCCTGATTGGTATCTCTTTTTACCACCCTGTAACCAATTCACTGCACTACATTCTATTTTACACGAGGACTACTTTCTGTTTTCCTGGTGGGACCATGATTGATGTGCCGACGATGATATCCTCAAGAGCTGTGTGCCAGCTCCCTTGTGAGAGGTAAACATTAAATTCACAACATGTGAGGTTTTAATTTTGTTTGCTTGTTTGTCTAGTAATCTTGTTAATCACTTATCCTTGTGATTAATTTTTTTAACATTTATTTGTTTTGAGAGAGAGAGAGAGAGAGAGAGAGAGAGAGCGTGAGCCCAAGAGCAGGGGAGGGGCGGAGAGAGAGGGAGACTAAGGATCCCAAGCAGGTTCCCGGCTGTCAGTGCAAAGCCCCTGACGTGGGACTCAATCTCACAAACCACGCTGTAAGATCATGACCTGAGCCGATGTCAAGAGTTGGACGCTTAACCAAATGAGCCGCCCAGGTACCCCTCCTTGTGATTAATTTCTAAATCAGATTAATTCTGTTATATATTAAAAACTTACATCATCTTACCAGGGTACTGGTTTGACTGTCAAAAGAACCAAAAAGACAACCAGGTCACTTGAAGCAGATCTCAGGATGAATGGTCTACCCTCAGTTGGGTTTGCTACCTGGCATAGAAAATGGGAAGAGGAAGAAAACTGAAACATGACCCATTATCTATGTGTATTAATAGATGTACAAATCACACTTCTCTGTACAAGAGCCTCTTCCCTACAATTTCCTTCTTAGTTTCACGATAGCTGATGGTATAGGATTTGCCTTATCAACACTTTGTTGCTGTTATTATGTTTTCCCCAGTTCTTTCTCTAAAAGGAACAACCGCAGGCCTTAGAAGTAGATGGAAATAAATTTGCTAGCCATTTGGGAAAAAAAATCAATTTGCAGAATTATCCTACTCTAAAGATAAAATATATATCAGATCATTAAAAAGTGAGCTTTAAAATTTTTTTTAATGTTTATTATTTTGAGAGGGGGAGGGCAGAGAGAAAGGGAGACATAGAATCTGAAGTGGGCTGCAGGCTCCAAACTGTCAGCACAGAGCCCATCATGGGGCTCAAACTCACGAACCCGTGAGATCATGACCTGAGTCGAAGTCGGATGTTAACTGACTGAGCCACCCAGGCACATCAAAAAAGTTAGTTTTTTAAAAAGATTTTTAAAAGGTAGAGGTGAATGAATGTTGACCTAATCTCTAGATGGTAGAACTTTCTAATCTTAAAAAGAACATTTTTTAAAACCTGGTACATTTTGTTCTATAAAGATGGAAAAAAAATTCCTTATGATTCAGATAAATAGAAGTGCAAACTGAAAACTAGGAAATGTATTTGTAATAAACAGGACAAAAGTCAATTTCCTTAAGTATACAGAAATATATAAATCAATAAAAAAAACATACACACAATGAGATACTATGTCAGACAGAATCTAATCTCTCCAGTTACTCTCCTTTCTGGTTTTGGTGTGGGCAGCAAAGTATTCAGTTTCAGGGGAGGGATCATGATTGGTCTAAGCCAAACATCTGAATCCCACTTCCTGATTTCTCAATTCCCTTGTAGCAAGGGTGGCCTTACGATACGGTTCTGGTCAATGAGACATCAGGAGGAATCTACTGGGACGGCATACGGGAAAGCTTTTACTTCCATGATAAATGGCAGGTATAATTGGCTCCACCATCTTCCCTTCTTCATGCCTGGGACAGAAATGTGATGTTCAGAGCAGTTGTAGCCATCTTGTGTCACAAGACACCATCCTGACATCCTACACCACTAACCCAGCCAGTGGGTGCCTACTTCTAGATATCCTGTTATGTCAGAAAAATTTGTCCCAAATGTGTTAACGCCATGGTTAGATCCGTTACGTATGACAAAGAGCATTTTGAACACAAATCCCGAAATAAAAATAGGCAAAGATATGAATAGACAACTCACAAACCATGAAGTGTACACATATGAAAAAAGTTCATTATAACCAGTGCTAGAAATTAAATTAAAATTTTCTTTCTTTTTTTTTTCCTACGAAATTAGCAAGGATTTTTAAAAATAATAATACCATCCAGGTCTGGGAGGGTAAGATAAAATAGTAGGCTTCCCATACTGCCGGTAAAGGTGAAATTTGGTAGAACATTTTTAGGAAAGTAATTTGGTAACAGGTCACAAGAATTTAGAAAATGTGCTATAAACTAATGATTCTACTTTGTGGAATTTGCCCTACAGAAACAATTTAAATGCAATTAACAATGTTATCACAAAGGTTTGTCACAGTGTTATCTAATAAAGCAACACGAAGCAAAAAATAAGAAAAAATCGGGGCGTGTGGCTCAGTCGGTTAAGCGTCCGACTTCAGCTCAGGTCATGATCTCACAGTTCTTGAGTTCGACCCCCACATCGGGCTTGTGCTGACAGCTCAGAGCCTGGAGCCTGCTTTGGATTCTGTGTCTCGTACTCTCTCTACCCCTCCCCCATTCTCTGTCTCTCAAAAATAAATAAATGTTAAAAAGTTTTTATTTTAAAAATAATAAAAAATCAAAGTGGCTAAAATATTAAAAGATTAAATTATAAAATATATATAAAACAGTATGCAGGCACAAAAAATAATGTTGACTATGAATCTTTAATTTGAAGGGGTGATTTTTATGTTAGATGTTACATAAATAAACAAAAACATACACAATATGATCACAACTGTATAAAGTCAATGTGGGAGAAAACAGTTCTATGGTTCCTAAAAAGTTAAATACAGAGTTACGAAATATCACAGTAATTCCACTCCTGGGTCTATACTCAAAAGAATTGCAAACAGGGACTCACATCCTTGTAGGTGAGCTCATAGCAACACTATTCACAATAGCCAAAAAGCGGAAACAACCCAAATGTTAATCAACAGAAGAATGGATAAACAAATTGTGGTATGTACATACAATGGAATATCATTCGGTTATAAAAAAGCACAAAGTGTAGATAAATCCTACAAGGTGAGTCAACCTTGAAAATATTAAGCTAACTAAAGCAGATGCAAAAAGTTACATATTGGATGGTTCCATTTATATGAAACATCCCAAATAGGTAAATACATAGAGACAGAAAGCAGATGGGTGATTACCAGTAACTGGGGGGTGGGGGGTGGGGGGGTGGGGGGAGTGGGGGGGGTGGGGGAGTAGGAGGAGGGGCTGAAATTAAGAAGAACTAATGGGTTTCATTTGGGGTGAAGAAAACATTTCCAGCCTTGTGCCCACTTATCCCAACACCATCTGTTGAAAAGACTATCCTTCATTGAATTGCCTTTGCACCTTGGTAAAAAATATATGTGTGTGTGTGTGTGTGTGTGTGTGTGTGTGTGTGTGTGTGTGTATCCATTGGTTGTATTTTGGAGTCTACTTCTGGACTCTATACTGTTCTATTAATCTAAAGGTCTTTTCCTTCACAAATACTATGCTATGTTGATTACAGTAGCTTTACGGTAAAGCCTTAAAATCTAAGTACTGTGATTCTTTCAATTTTATTCTTCATTTTCAAAATTGTTTTCTCTATTCAATTCCCTTGCTTTTCTAATGGTTCATTCCTACTATATGGAAACTCAATAGATTTTGTTTATTGATCTTATATCCTATCACTTTGCTACATTTACTTCTTAATTCCAGGACTTTTTTTTTTTTGGCAGATGTTTTTGGGGGATTTTCTTTTTTCTTTTTTAACATTTTTTAAAATGTTTTTATTTATTTTTGAGAGAGAGACAGACAGAATGTGAGCTGGGGAGAGGCAGAGAGAGAGTGAGACAGAATCTGAAGCAGGCTCCAGGCTCTGAGCTGTCAGCATAGAGCCTGATGCGGGGCTGGCTCAAACTCACGAGCTGTTGAGATCATGACCTAAGCCACAGTCAGACGCTTGTACATCCTTGTACAAAGATTGTACATCCTTGCTTTGTTTCTGATCTTTGGGAAAAAGCATTTCGTCTTTTACCATTAGATATGATGTTGGCTATAAATTTTCTTGCAGATGCCTTTCATCAGGTTCTATGTCTTTCTTGCCAAGAGTTTTTATCATGAATGCGTGTTCAATTCTGTCAAATGCTTTTCTGCATCAATTAATGTGATCATACGGTGGTTTACAGTAATCTATTTTAAAGTACTGAACCAGCCTTACTGTTACAGGTTAAATTGTGTCCTCTAAGAAAGACACAGGAGAGTCCTAACCCCCAGTTCCTCAGACTATGACCTTACTTGGAGATAGGGGCTTTACAGAGCTATTCAAATTAAAATGAACTCATTAAGGTGTGCTCTAATCCAATAGGACCAGATGTCCTTATCAAAAGGGGAAAATGTGGACAGAGACAGACGCATACACGCCCTGTGAAGACTGGTGTTACACTGCCATGGGCCAAGGAACTACCACAAACTAGGAGGCGGCCTGTAACACATCCTTCCCAGTGCCTTCAGAGGGAGCACGGCCCCTCCCAAAACCTGGACAACACATCTTCTTAACAAATCTGGAGAACAGAGCTGTGGTTGACGGGTTACTCTTCTGTCTCCCCCCAGCCCCCTTCCCCCTTCCACTGCTGTGAAATGCACTGTTTTAAAGTTGAAACCAAGGCAACCTTGATAGAAATATAAAACACCACAACCTTTCCTTGGGAAGTGGGGAGTTTGGTCACGGCAGCCCCCAATTTCCTCTTTCATCTAGAAAGCCTAATGCACGTGGAATGAGGAAGCTGGCTCCTGTGGTATGCCAAGCTGAGACTTTAAGTATGGCCTTTAAACAGGGCCATTGACGATGCCAATAAGGAAACATTCCTGAGGAAAGAGAGGTGAGCCTACAGCTCTCAAATATGGGGCCTATGCAGAACTAACTGCAGAAAAACAGACCCAAATTGCTTCAGCAGGGCTCGAAGCCAGCTGGTTCAGTCTTAAGACTCATGTGTGCCAACAGGAATAGAAATGTTTTCGGACTAGGCTTAACCTGTCCTTGGCTTCCCCAAATCTTTCTTTCCCTTACTTCGCATTCCTTCACAGACATAAGTCAAGGTCCAATTAATTAAAGCATCTACTAGGTGTGTGATACTCTCCATCCCTAAGACAATCCTCGACCATGTCAAGATTGACTGTACAGAACCCAACGTACCCACGGATATATTAACATTACAATATGTATAAAACATAATCAAGAAAAGGGCAGAAAAACATCCAGGTTTTTTTTAAGACAAATTATTTTGAAAGATATGAAGTTTAAAAAGATAGTCAAATATTTTGTATTTATTATCAAAAGAAATAGCCATCGGGGTATCTGGCTGGCTGGGTAGGTAGAGCAAGTGACTCTTGACCTCAGGGTTGTAAGTTCGAGCCCCATATTGGTATAGAGATTACATAAAAAATATAAAATCTTAAAGAAAAAAGAAATAGCCATCATTTTTAATAACCCATAATAATTATTAGAAATAAAATAATAGGAAAATGGTTAGAGTCCCTTTAAATATCATGCCCAAGAGATAGCCATCTTAACAGTTTGGAGCATATCCTTACAAAATGCATGCATGCTTTTTCTTTTTTTCCTTCAATGTTTAATTTTGAGAGAGACAGAGACAGAGAGACAGAGTATAAGCAGGGGAGGGGAAGAGAGAAAGGGAGACACAGAATCTGAAGCAGGTTTCAGACTCTGAGCTGTCAGCACAGAGCCTGACAGAGGGTGCGAAACCATGAACTGAGAGATCGTGACCTGAGCCGAAGTCAGATGCAAAACAGACTGAGCCACCTAGGCACCCCACATACATCCTTTTTAAAACATAAATGGTTACCTGCAATTTTTTCTATATATGGCAAATAACCACCAGTTGTACCCTAACATCCATTAGGCCCTTTTTTTTTTTTAATGTTTACTCTTTGAGAGAGAGAAACAGAGAGCATGAGCCGGGGAGGGGCAGGGAGAGGGAGACACAGAATCTGAAGCAGGCTCCGGGCTCTGAGCCGTCAGCACAGAGCCCAACTTGGGGCTTGAACCCACGAACCGCGGGATCATGACCTGAGCCGAAAACAAGAGTTGGACGCTCAACCGACCGAGCCACCCAGGCGCCCTTTTTAGGTCCTTTTCTTTAATGATATTAGTTGGGCACATGGCAAGCTAGAATTGTATGTTCTCTAATTTCATAGTCAGTGTAAATAAGAGGGCTTTTTAAAAATTATTATTTTATTTTCTAAAGTTATTTCTACAGCAAACGTGGGGCTTGAATTCACGACTCTGAGATCCAACGTCACACGCTCTTCTGACTGCGCCAGCCAGGCGCCCTGGAAATGAGAGTTTTCAAGTGAAAACATCTGTCCTCTTACAAGCTGGATGGGCGGTGTAGGGCTAATCACTCCAACCTTTTGCACGCCATGGTGGGAGGCAGTGCTGTGTAGTAATTAAGTGCACACGGACTTCACGAATCCAATACTCCCTGCACTATTATCTCAGCCACGTTACTTCTCTTCCCTACCCTTCCCCTGCAGAATGGAGATTAGCAAAAAGAGCCCTTAACTCATCAGAGGGGTGTGAGAATTAAAATGAGAAAGTGTACATAAAGAGTTCAGCACAGAGCAAGGGCTAAATAAATACGGGCTATTACTACTGTCATTATCATTAGGTTTTGACAACGATAAAAATACTTGCTCTGGGGGCACCTGGCTGGCTCAAGTCGGCTGAGCATCGGGCTTGGGTTCAGGTCATAATCTCACGGTTCGTGGGTTCAAGCCCCCCATCGGGCTCTGTGCTGACAGCTCAGAGCCTGGAGCCTGCTTCGGATTCTATGCTCCCTCTCTCTCTGTGCCCCTCCCCCACTCTCCCTCTCTCAAAAAAAATAAATAAACAAACATTAAAAAAAATACCTGCTCTATCAGATTATGATAAGGCTAAACAGATATGAAAGACTTTAAAAGCTAAAAGAGTTATGATGTCACAAAGGCTAAAAAACGACACTGTCCCCAAACCTTGCAGTACAAAACTACGCTATTATAGTAATCCCACATGTACTGCACAGGGAGACCCATCCATGGCAGTAACTAGACAGGAGAATGTGTTTGACAGAAAGATGGCCCCTAGGATTAAAGGAATTAATTAAATTGGATGTTACTGGAAACTGCAGACAGCTTGGAGATCCATGTTAATCCACATCTTATTAAACGATTAGAACAAGCAAGCCTACCTGGTCCTCCTGTGACTTCCAGGTGGTCTTCATGGTCCCTTCCCAAGGTCACACGGGGCTGCTCCAGGGCAAGCTGCATTAGTATGAACACTTCGCCTTACAGCATTGACCATCAACCAAAAACTTTCATAGACGGAAGCCATTTGGTGCAGAATCTGTGTTTTATTCTCTGCTGTATTCTCAGGGCCAACACAATGTCTGGCACATAGTAGATGTCCCATAAATAGGAGTCCAGTGTTTCCTGAAAATCGATCTCTTAGCCAGAGGCTGACTTCACCGGCTGGGACAGCAGAGGACAGGCAGAAAGCCTAGGACAGGAGACTGTGTGTCTTAGCTTTTAAACTCTGCAAGGTGCTACAGCGTCCACAGCTATGGACCCTCCACCATTTTGATAAACATTCCCCTTCTGGAGCCGTGGCTCAAGTACAATAGTATACATCAATCAGAAACAACTAAGTTCAGGGGGCGCCTGGGTGGCTCAGTTGGTTAAGCATCCAACTTCAGCTCAGGTCATGATCTCACAGTTGGTGAGTTTGAGCCCCGCATCGGGCTCTGCGCTGACAGCTCAGAGTCTGGGGTCTGCTTCAGATTCTGTCTCCCTCTGTCTCTGCTCCTCCCTCATTCAAGCTCTGTTTCTCTCTCTCAAAAATAAACATTAAAAAAACAAACAAAACAAACAACTAAGTTCTGGAAAACCCTCCTGGGCCACAGCTTTGCCATTAAGCAAAGATAGTCTAAATTTAGACTTGCGATTTTACAACCTGATTGCATCAGGTGCTGTGATGTCTTATACTTTGTAAGTTTTCTGCAAGAGGAAAAATAAACATTTTTGATTTGTTGGTATCTGTTCTGTGAGCTGAGTAGTTGGTATAATCTCTCGGCACATTCTGTTTCGGTTACATTTATGAGACAGGGATAGGTGGCGTTGGGGGATGGACATGGGGGGTGACAAGAAGGTAGTTGTGTTTTTCAAAGATTTGTAAAAAAGTAAGATGTGGGCACCTGGGTGGCTCAGTCGGTTAAGCATCTGACTCTCGGTTCCAGCTCAGGTCACGATCTCATGGTTTCAAGAGTTCAAGCCCCATGTCGGGCTCTGGGCTGACAGTGCAGAGCCTGCTTGGGATTCTCTCTCTCTCCTCCTCTCTCTACCCTTCCCCCTCTCACACTGTCTCTGTCTCTCTGAAAATAAGTAAATAAAACTTAAAAAAAAATGTTTAAAAAAGATGCTTTTTATATTTTATGTATTAAATATGTATACATATATGAATATATATATATATACATTACATGTATTTGTGTATATACATGTACACATGCACACACACAATTGCCTCCACAGTATGAGATAAGTATGGGGAAAATTTCCACTGTGACTCTAACTCTCAGCCATTTTTCCTCACTGTGGCTAGAACCACAGACTGTGCAAGGCCTGAGAAGTCCTACCTGGGACTGTCAGACTGGAACCAAAGTGGTAATTTCCACCCCTTTACCTGGCTCTCAAAGTATTTCTGTAGTACAGATTCCAGACTCACAGGGCAGAGCCGGATAAATGTAACACAGACTATCGTGCGATTCGGGGTTCAGAGGCGGGAGGAATCCCGTCTGGAGCGTGGAGGGGATCTGGGGAAGGGGAAGAAGGTAAAACACACTGAGCTGAAGTGGGGAGAGAAGCTAGGGATTTCAGAAGCCCCTGACTCTGGCCCATGCAGGCCATGAGTTTCCCATCAAGGAAGTATTCGCTGGAAGCCTACTGCATGCTGGCACCTTGCCTGTCCTCGGGGTCTCTGACCTCTAAGCCACGGAATCCAGTACCCTTCCCCTCCTCTGCCTTCCTGGAGCCTCAGGAGACGGCAGTGCCCAGCATTGCTGCCCAGCAATGCACATCACACATCCTTTCCCCATCCTAGCAGTGCTGAGCTCGAGGGCAGACAAGAGACACTCATGGCTGCCAGGCAAGCCCAGTCCTTCCAGCAAATGTTTACTGTCTGTCCACCATGTGCCGGGAGCCACGTCAGGCCCCAGAGATTCACCAAAAGGAGAAGCGTAGATTTTTGCCTATTTTTTTCTAGTTGCCGTCCCCAGAAGAAACTGAAATAACAACACAGTCAGTATTTTGTGTCTGCTTTTTCACAGACCAATGACTCGTAAGCATTGCCCCTCACCTGTATTCGTGCTGAGCTTTAGGGGTCTACACCACCTTGACAACAAGATAGTCAGTAAAGGTAAAATTAAAATATCGAACCGGGCAAGATACAGTTATCTTCATAACTGTCGATTACAATGACTGAACTTTTATTGGATATTTAGATTAGAAATGATCCACTATGTTGGTATTATTTTCCCACTATTCTGCTATTTTTTAATACTGTAATTATTATCTGAGAGCAAATATCTTGTTTTTCCTCGGGGAAAAATACAGTACAGTGGAAAGAATTTATTTGGGTTCAAATTCTAGCTGTCACTGGGGATCTGTGTGACTTTGGGCAAGTTCCTTAACCCTGAGACATTTCAGTTTCCTTCTGTACAAAGCCATCAACACAACTTACCCCCAAGGGATGGTGGTGAGGATTATTCAATGCTGATGGGTAAAATAATTTTTAAGTTAGATCTGGATTTAAATTCTGGCTCTGTTGCTTAACTTGGACAAGATACTCAACCTTTGTTAAGCTGTTTCCTTCTGTGTGAAACGGAAATTCAAGTGTGTGCATAACGAGGTTATTGGGACAATTAAACACATGTAACACGTTTAGTACAGTGCCTAGTATACAGTAAGGGATTGATAAATGTGAGTTGTTATCAAAATCACAGTAATTACTATTATAAAAGGCAGCACTTAATAAATGTTGGTGTGGCCATCTTCTCTACCCCAGACTCCTACTAATGAGAAATATCCAAGAATTGGACTGGGTCAAGGTTAAGGCATAACTTTATAGGTAGCGCCATATCGTTTATCAAAAGGATTGTATTCCACTTACAATTGTTATTATTATTATATGCCACTAACAAGATGCTGAATCTATCCATTTCATGCCAACCCTCACCAACAGTTTTTTCCTGTTATTTTTAAAAGTGGTATTTTGATATTACTCCCATTTGCATTTCTTTATCACTGTGAGGGTGAACATTTTCCCATAATGTTTTGTTTACTGTTGGGATATCTTCGAGCATGAACAACTTATTTTTATCTTTTGCCTGTTTATCAGTTTGAATCTTAGTGTTTTTCTTCAGTATTTGAATCAACTCTTTATCAGGAACATAAATAATATTTAATGCAAATACTTTCCCACTAAGCTGGGGCCAGAGAGATCTGATACCGATGAGGGAAGAGCAGGGGAAGTTCTGTGTGTTCAGGACCATGTCTATGGGTGGGGCTATTGGGTCTCACACAATGAATTCAACTACTCTCTGGCCTTTAACATCCACCTCTGGGCATCTCTGGCCCCGCATGACACTGTGGTTCTATATTTCTGACTATAAGATACTTCTTAGTTGCTTTGTAGACACCTCAAGCCTATTATAGATATAAATGAACTCCTCAGTTGTGCCCAACCAGCAAACTTGACAAACTTCTCCATTTGGTCCCTTATTGTTCTCGCCAAGATGCCTTTTTTTTTTTAATGCTTATTTATTTTTTAGACAGAGAGAGTGAGAGAGTATGCACGTGCACACAAGTGGGAGAGGGGCAGAGAGAGGGAGACAGAGGATCTGAAGCAGGCTCCTTGCTCTCAGCACAGAGCCCGATGTGGGGTTCGAACTCACAAACCGTGAGATCATGACCTGAGCCAAAGTCGGACACGCGACCGACTGAGCCACCCAGGCGCCCCTGTTCTAGCCAAGATATCTTAAGACTCTTTCTCAATTCAGATACTCTTCTTCCCCACCCATATTCCAAAGTTTGCATTAAGCCACTTCGCTTTTATGCAAGTCCGACATTAGTACCTGTTTTCACCAACCAAATGAAATCCGAAGAAGATTTTCACTTTTATGGAAAAAAGTAAAAAGCAAAAATAACATTTAGCACATGTTTCGCAGGGAGGCTTTGTGGAGGCCGCGCACCCCAAGTGGCGAGAGTGGCCCTGCCAAGCTCCTTCCCTGGGGAGCTACACTCGGCACACAAGCTGTGAGGTTTGGAACCGTGTGTGCAAGCGTCTGTGCTTTACCTTGACTTATTCTGGGCATCATTCATCAAGATGTGTCCTAAGGTTTCAGAAACACCTGAAAGAGGTTATTTTGGGGGCTAGGAAAGCTCAAAATTTCTTCCGTATCAATTAATGGTAATTGCCTCTTTGTTTTATGCCACGTTGGCTTATGAAGCTTTCAAGGGATAGTGGGGAAAACCTGTAGAGCAAAAAGCCCTCCCAGAGTCTCTCAGACAGGCCTGTTGTACTGTCTCCTACATAATACTCTTGCATGATAAGTCATGTGTCCTGACTTTTGATTTGGAAAATATGATCACAAAATGAGCAACGGCAGCCAAGTTGACATGTCATCTCAGGTCTTCTCTGCATGTCAGCATCTGCTACTAAAGCCACGCACGTGAGCTGGTGAGCAGCGCAAGGCCATCAGACTGCTACCGAGTGATGAAGATGTGATAGTGGGGTTCAGGAATTAACCAGCGGGAAGGAACGTACTAGAAATAATTGCCTTGAGCATTTGGCCCAAGGGTCCAATGTCCCTAAGTTATTTTTATTTTTATTTTTATTTTTATTTATTTTTTAGAGAGAGAGAGAGAGAGAGAGAGAGAGAGAGAGAGAGACAGGGAAAGCACACAAGTGGAGGAGAGTGGCAGAGGGGGAGAGAGAGAGAGAGAAGGAGAATCCCAAGCAGGCTCCATGCTCAGCACGGAGTCCAACTCAGGGCTCCATCCCACAACCCTGGGATCATGACCTGAGCTGAAATCAAGAGTCGAAGCGGTCCCTGGCTGGCTCAGTCGGTTAAGCGTCTGACTCTTGGTGTCTGCTCAGGTCATGATCTCACAGTTGGTGAGTTCAAGCCCCACATCAGGCTCTGTGCTGACAGCATGGAGCCTGCTTGGGATCCTCTCTTTCCCTCTCTCTCTGCCCCTCCCCTGCTTGTACTCTCTCTCAAAATAAATAAACTTAAAAAAAAAAGTCAGACGCTCAACCAATTGAGCCACCCTGGCGCCCCCCTAAATCATTATTTAAAAAATTAATTTTTAATGTATATTCATTTTTGAGAGACAGAGAGACCAAGCAGGGGAGGGGCAGAGAGAGAAGGAGACACAGAATCTGAAGCAGGTTCCAGGCTCTGAGCTGTCAGCACAGAGCCCGACGCAGGGCTCAAACCCATGAACTGGGAGATCATGACCAGCCGAAATTGGATGCTTAACTGACTGAGCCACCCAGGCGTACCCCCTAAGTTATTTTTATATTTTAATGATGACATTTTAAAAATTATTGAGGTGATTATTTTTAATAGTTGAATAGTTACAGTACTGATTTTGTCTTAGCATTATGCCTTTTTCTGTTGATGCCCCAGTTAGGATATGAGTTTCATGCAGTCGGAAAAGGTGTTTCCGCCTTCCTTCTAAGGCCCAGCCCAATGGCCTTGCCACCTACGAATACTTCTAACTCCCCCCAAAGGCGACTGCTATGGACACCATGAGCTACTATTGAGGAAACATAAGGCAAACGTCAGGTCAAGTATAAAAAGCCAAAATCCTCTTGAATGAAAATTAAAATACATAATATTACTACTATTTCTGAAACTACACTTCATGAGAAGCCATGAAGCATCCTCAGTGGATACTTCCTTCCCTCCTCTTGTTCCCTAATTCTCCCCTCAGTTTCCCCAACTATATATACTGGATCACTTAAGCCCCATCCTCTCCAGAGACAGGAAACACTTCCAAGGACACACCGACAGCCCCCCAGTTCCTTAGTCCTTTTGGGAAATGTGTTGAAAACAAACTACATACAATTCTAAAGTCCTCCTTCCCCAGGCTGGGTGTGCCTGTGGATGGTGCACGTGCATATGTATGGGTGCACGCACGTGGATGTGTATGGGTGTGGACACGCAATGAGGAAATGATGGAGCCTATTTTTCTGAAGGCAGAGTATGATGATGTGAAATGCACATCCTCCAACTTCAAGAGATGTATGTACTAAAAAGGTGTGAAGACAGGGCTTTGGGTTCAGTGTATTCTAACTGCCTCTACAAAGACCAACTAGGGTTTTCCTAGGTGAAGCGCATCTTTGGAGGTTTTTTCCCTGGGGGGCGAGGGATGGGCACTGGAATCTTTGAAAGGAGGGGGAAACCTAGAACCCACATCACCAAGAAGCTGCTCACAAACGAAACGGTTTGCCAAATTCCAATCAATGACACACTTTTTGGTCTGAGAGTGATGGCCCGAATTCCCTTCCAGGGTCAACCGGAGAAGGCCTTGGATGGGTCTATTCTAGAATCGGTGAGAAAGTCCTCGTATTCGTTCCAGGGCCTATCCGGCACTTTGCCAGCAGAAAAACGGGTCCATTTACATCCCAGGCAATGATCTCTCGATTTTATTCTCTGGTATCTAATCCCTCACCTGTAACACTGCATAGTAAGGTTAAGGGTGAAACGGCGCAGCACTACCGGCAAGGAGACCCACGCGTTGTGGCCACTCCGCGCGTCCCAATCCGACGCCAGCTCACTCCACACAGTTTGGCAAGTTGCTGGAGTTCCGGCCCTTGGGGTGGGACCACTTCGCCGCCGGGGAGATGCCATCTCTCCCAGGCGCCGCCGACAGTCGGCGAGGGCCGGAGAGAGGCGTCTCCGGGGCAGAGGGAGAACGACACCGGCGAGGGCGCACCGCCTGCAGGACCGGTGTCAGTAAGCACGTGGGTGCGCGCCCGCCAGGACCTCGCGCCGCGCAGCGCCCCCGCCCCTTTTCGCCCGCCCAGCCGGCCTCCGCCCCCGGCGACCGCTCCGGGGACTTCCGAGCCCACCCCGCCCGGGCCCCCGCGGCCGCCCGCCGCCCACGTGTGCCGGCCGGGGCGGCTCGGCGGGACCCACTCGGAAAGAGAAACGCTCCGAAGGCCGTGCCCGCCCCGGAGACTCGCAGGCCAGCCCGCCCGGGACGCCCACGGCCCTCGCGGGAGAAGCCGAGCGCCGCTTTCCCCCGCGGGGCGGCGCGCTCCCCCGGAGGCCCCGACAGGTGCGCCGCCCCAGCCGCGCGCCCCCTCCGCGCGCGCCCGCGCCCCCGCAAGGCCCCGGGAAAAGAGTGAGAGGAGTTGGCCGTGTACCTGATCCTGTCCTTGTCTGCCCTCTGCAGCTCCTCATTTCTTTCCAGCACCTGAAGGATCTTCCTGGCTTCTTCGTCATTTAAGAAACTGAAATCAAACCCCTGAGGAACCTTCGTCATTTTCTCTCCTGTGTGTGAACTGCACTTCAGCTCCTTGGCGCCTTCTGTTACGAGGACATTTTTCAAGGTGCAGAAGACCAGCTTCAGGAACCTGATCCCACAACCAATAAGAAGGCCGCCCCTTTGAAAATCTAAAACCACAAAGTGAGGGAACAGCCCACGCCCACGGGGCTCAGGTAGACAACACCTTAATGACATGTTTCGCTCCACCTATCTAACCGGGAAGCGAAAGGCCCGGCCCCGCCGACAGAGGGAACCAATCCCATTCCAAGGGGGCGGGGCCTCTCTCGTCTCCTCCCCCCACCCGCAGCCTCGGCCTATCAGACTTAATCAAACTAACAATTCTACACAAGGCCGCACCTAGAGGAGGCCCGAGCTGAAGGGTTGGCGCCAACGTACTGTTTTCGCTGCTGCTCTTTGCTCTCAGTACTCGAGCTGGACTAGTTGAAGGGCTGAGAAAGTTAATCCTCCTTTTCAAAGAAGAGCCCATAGGAAGTAGAATTGCAGTAGGAGCTTTGGAACTGGCACAAGAGTTACCCTATTTGAAAGAAGGGCTGAACTCAATGCACTGGGGGCTGTGGCCTGACCAGGCCCAAGGGATAAATGTAGTTCCTGGAAATGAGTTCTTGGCCAAGCCTCCCTTCTCACAGACACCCCCAAGCCACCCTCCTACAAAAGTCATTGTCAGGCTTTAAGGAAAACAAGACAAAACAAAACAAAATAAAACAAAAAAACTTTTACAACCGCAGAATGGTTTGTGGTGATTTAGGAGAAGACAGCCCCGGGGCAAGGGTGATGAAAATCACCTGTCTGTAGTTTTCTGTAAGATTTGATCATCTTTTCTTTTTTTTTTAAATGTTTTTATTTATTTTTGAGACAGAGAAAGAGCATGAACAGGGGAGGGTCAGAGACAGAGGGAGACACAGAATCTGAAGCAGGCTCCAGGCTCTGAGCTGTCAGCACAGAGTCCGACTCGGGGCTCGAACTCACGGATCATGAGATCATGACCTGAGCCGAAGTCGGACCCTCAACCGACTGAGCCACCCAGGCGCCCCAATTTGATCATCTTCTTAATAATCTCAGAGAGGTGATTCAAGTGCCACTTTCAAACACCTAATCCTCGGACTAAAGGGAAATGTAATCCTCTGAAACCACAGAAATAGCTTTCCTAGAAAGTATTATTCTGAGATATGGAAGTTTCCAAATGTATTCATGTATATATACGTTTTAAAAATTACTGGAGCCTGGGCGCAGGGTTGTAAGAAAGCCTGGCTCCAGGGGTCCCAAACAGACCAGATTTGGCCACTGGCCACTGACAGATTCCAAAGGCAGAAGAACCCACAGTGGTGAAATGAGGGATTTATTCCATGAGACCAACACCAGGGAGACTGCAGACTGCCAGCGTCACAAAGACTGTTTCCAAAGTACTGGTACTTCCAAAGTACCAGATTCAGATAAGAAAAATGTGGGACAAAGATCATGGGTACATGCAGGTGGGCAGTAAAGGTCAGGTTGGTGATTGTCATGGGGTCAGCCACCTGTGGTCCAGCTAGCTCAGGGCGGACCTTAGTGCTTGGGAGGGTAGTTTAGGTCCCATGGGGGGATGCTTTGCCCTCAGGATCGTTTTGCCTGAGTTAGGAGATAAACTGGGAAGAATTAATCAGGTCTTAATCAGTTAAAAAGTGCAGACCGAGGACGAAATGGATGGAGGTGATTGAAGTCCTCTTTCATAATCAAGCCTTTGGCAGAAAACATGTTTCTTTCATCTTTCTGCCCAAAAGTAACTTTATCAGATCAATGTGACTGTCCCATAGCCTTCGTTTAATCGCATCTTGCATAGTGGTGAGGATTACTGACATTTAAAGTCTACTTCCACATGTATCATCTCCTTTCGTGGCCAGTAAACCCAATAACGAACTTGTATCTGTAACAAAAACGTAATGTCAAAATGACTTTACATTTTGGCCCCTGGGTCCTGTACTCACTTTGATCATTGTTAATTAAGACATGTCCAGGCAGGTAGCTGTTCAAATAGTAACTTTACTTGGGTGGCTGTTTGTTATTTCTATGAAGCAGCAGGAACCAATTGAGTTCATCAATTGGTACAACACATAGAACTCCTTTTAAAATAGTGTGTGGTTGGGGCGCCTGGGTGGCTCAGTCGGTTAGGCGTCCGACTTCAGCTCAGGTCACGATGTCGCGGTCCGTGAGTTCGAGCCCCGCGTCGGGCTCTGGGCTGATGGCTCAGAGCCTGGAGCCTGCTTCCGATTCTGTGTCTCCCTCTCTCTCTGCCCCTCCCCCATTCATGCTCTGTCTCTCTCTGTCTCAAAAATAAATAAAACGTTAAAAAAATAATAATAAAATAGTGTGGTGTGTGTGTGTGTGTGTGTGTGTGTGTGTGTGTGTGTTAGTAAATTCTACACCAATGTGGGGCTCGAACCCACACCCCTGAGATCAAGAGTCATGCACTCCACCACCTGAGCCAGCCAGGCACCCCTCTAACATAGTCTCTGTGTTAATGATGGTAGATTAGGAGTGTGGTTTATGTACGATGTCCATTTTTTCTACTCATTAATGTGTTCATTTATTCCACATACATATGGGACTTCTTCATGTGGGCACTGGTAGGCTTTTATCCTGCTCCTGGTGTATCAGTGAATTGATTTCAACTAACATGTAATGTCGCTTCCTGTGTGAAGGCCATTGTACACTGAAGAAGATCCTGTTATCTTTATGAAGTTTATAACACAGTGGGGGAGAGAACACAAACAGAAAAACAACTGCATAACAAAGAGGAACATAATACATGTATCAAGAAAGTTCCATTAGGGCACAGAAAGAGGTCAGTTCCAGCTGAGTGGATCAGGGGGAGGACGTGGTATTTGGGTTGTAACATGAAGGGTCAGATTTCCGCAGAAAGAAATGGAGGGTGGTGGGAGGAGATGTGTGTCTACTCTAGACCAGGGATACAGTGCACCAAATAGCAGAATTACACTCCAGGAACCCGCTCATAATCCCTCATCTCCTCTAACGGCCAAAGTGAGCAAAATCTTGGGAGCTGGAGAATTCAGGGATTGGTAAATGATCTGTTTTGGCTACAGTAGGCATTCTAAATAAGGGTGATATTGGAGGCACAATAATGAATAAGAGGTTGAAAAACCCTGGGCTGGTGCATAGGACACTTAAAGAGTAAATAAGGCAGTGACTTGACTATGAATGCCACGCTAAGGAATCTGGACTCCGTTGCGTGGGCAATGATGAGTCAAGATAGGTTTTGAAGAACATTGGGGAGATGACTCTGGTAGCAGCAGATAAGAGGATGGTGGGAAGGACCCCAAGTTGCTGGAACACTGATGCAGGAGAAGAAGGGAAGGTAACCTGAATGAAAGCCAGCAGAGGTGGGGATAGAAGAGGGCTGTAATCCAAAGGCATCGGCTGGACTTCGACCCTCGTTAGATACCAGGGTTAACAAAGGAGTCACAAAGATGATGCAAAGTTTTGAGAGAAGCGTCTGGAAGGAGAGTGGTCTCTTCGATGATAGGAGAAGCATAAGGTTTATAAAAATATCAGTTCAGTTATAAACATAAAGAGTTTGAAGTAATCTGCAGTTTGTCCACATGGAGATATTCAGCAAAAGTGAGAAACTTGAAACATGGATGGAGAAGTAGATTTGGAAGTCATCTGCTCAGAGGTGATGGCCAAAATCCTGTGGCCCAATAAGAAATCCAGGGCAGGGGCGCCTGGGTGGCTCAGGCGGTTCAGCATCCGATTTTGGCTCAGGTCATGATCTCATGGTTCATGGGTTTGATCCCCGAGACAGGCTCTGTGCTGACGGCTCAGAGCCTGGAACCTGCTTCGGATTCTGTGTCTCCTCTCTCTGCCCCTACCCTACTCATGCTCATGCTCTGTCTCTGTCTCTCTCAAAACATAAAAAAAATTTAAAGTAAAAATAATTTTCAAAGGGTTATTTTCATGGGCTCATTCTGTCAGCTCCAAGCAGCCATTTTTGACCATAGTATTTTTCTGGTAACCCAGGAGCCTTCCAACTGGAGAGATAGTCATCAGTTTGGTTTTGAAAGCAACAGCTGGATAGATAGCAATCATCATTAGAAACCTCCCTTAGTCTCCTGTTTTCTCCAGTCTGCCAGCCAAATCCCCAGCAGAGAGAGGGCTGGTTTAGAATGTTTTTCTTCCCTGACAGCTGACCCAGCCAAGAGAACTGCTGATCACATATTTGCTTGAATGTCTGAATTTCTGTCACCGAAATTCACCTATGACCCCAGTAGGCTATTGAAAATCATCTCTGTAGGGGCACTTAGGCGGCTTAGTAGGTTAAGCATTTGACTTCGGCTCAGGTCATGATCTCGCAGTTCATGAGTTTGAGCCCCGTGTGGGGCTCTGTGCTGATGGGAGCCTGTTTCAGATTCTCCCAAACTCTCTCTCTCTCTCTCTCTCTCTCTCTCAAAAATGAATAAATGTTAAAAAAAAATTTTTATAAGAGAAAATCACCTCTGTAGATTGGGGATAGTTTTCCCACCGTGATATATTTTCTTTCAACAGCACGCTATGGGGTGAGTTTGGGGGGTAGCTTTCAGTGAAACAAGCAAACACAAGCCAGCTTGAATGTAAGATGTTGGTAACAGGTCTTTCTTAGTAAACAAGAGATGGAGAACTGGGAAGGCAGCTGCCAAGTTGTTCATTTCTGTTTCTACTATTCCAATTGTTCAGTGAAGAGCTTTGCAAATCCACATAGAAAAACTCTTTTTTTTTTTTTTTTTAATTACCCCTGAAGCATCAGTCCTGAATGCACAATTATGGAATCAAGATTCCAAGGAGAACAGCAACTTCGACTCTCTGAATGTTAGGGCTTTTTTTTTGTTTGTTTTCATTTTTCTACAAAAGCAAGGATAACAATAGAACCAACTTTATAAGATTACTATAGAAATTCACCGAAAAAAATTCACGGAGATGACACACATCAGTTATCAAGGCCAGCGTGCAGTAAATGGCAGCTATTAAAAATATTCATTGCACACAGAGAGACCTACAATTTTAAAAGGAACATTTTCTCTGACTACATAAGTGTGACCTATTTATTAGGGTTTGGCGAAGACTGGAAAATAAAAGGCAAGAGTCGAACAGGTGGAAATAAAAATCTCAGCCACGTTACTGGTGAGTTAACAGCAAAATGTGACTTGATTCTGCGGTGAAATGGGTACCACTCCTTCCAAGACTCCACCTTGGGGCAGAGCACCAGAGGGAGACGTGGATGTGGGGAGTGCGTATAATTAGTGACAAGAAGCTGGTAGGAGAAGGCCACCAAGTGCTTCGAGGTTTCTGATGGATTAGTTCCATCCAGTCAAAAAGGGTGGATCAAGGGATTTCTTACCTTTATCACCCTCCCCTCAGAGGACTTACTCTTCCATCTACCCTGAGGAGTAAGTAAGGATCCAGGAGAGAGGCTGGCTGGGAAATTACACCAGTCATGGAAGTCCCCTCATAGAAGAATGGTTGTTCATTACACTAAAATGTAAGAATATGGAAAAGAGGAAATTATCTATAATCCAACTACTAGTTTTATTTTTACTTATTTAAAACAAATTTTTAAGTATTTATTTTTGAGAGATGAACAGAGCACAAGCGGGGGAGAGGCAGAGAGAGAGGGAGACACAGAATCTGAAGCAGGCTCCAGGCTCTGAGCTGTCAGCAAAGAGCCCAACGCAGGGCTCGAACTCATGAACCGTGAGATCATGACCTGAGGCGAAGCCAGACACTTAACTGACTGAGCCACCCAGGCACCTGACTACTAGTTTTATTTTTAATATTTTTATTTATATCTTTACATCCTTCCTTTTCCATATATATCTAGCATATCGCATTGTACTAAATAGTCTTCTATAATGTCCTTTTTTGTGGCTGCATAGAGCTCCCTATGATAAGGAGGTGCCATGACCCTCTGAGTAATAGAAATATTATGCAAAATTCGTAAAGATTTCTGGAGTGTTTAAACAAGTCACTAAGTCCTGATGTGACAGATAGCATCAGTACGGTTCTGAAACTTAGAATATCATATAAGGTTGGGCTCCTGGGTGGATCAGTCAGTTGAGTGTACAACTTTGGCTCAGGTCATGACCTCAAAGTTCCTGAGTTCAAGCCACACATCAGGCTCTCTGCTGTCAGTGTGGAGTCTGCTTTGGATCCTCTCTCCTCCTCTCTTTCTGCACCCCCCTCCACTCACCCTCTCTCTCTCAAAAATAAACTTAAAAAGAATAGCATGTCAGGCAAGGGGATAAGAGCCTTGTGTTTTCTCATGTTGGAAGTCACTATATGTGAGGGGCAGATCACAAAATCTACCTGACAAAACCCCCAAAATCTGACTAAATCTAGGAACAAAGAAATACACACTTACTATTCATCCTAGTCCTAGACATTCAATTCTTTATTTAAACATTTTTTTAATGTTTATTTATTGTGAGAGAGAGAGAAAAAGAGCACAAGCCAGGGAGGGGTAGAGCGGGAGGGAGACACAGAATCAGAAGTAGGCTTCAGGCTCTGAGCTATCAACACAGATCCCGACGCGGGACTTGAACCCATGAACCGCAAGATCATGAACTGAGCCGAAGTCGGATGTTTAACTGAGTCAGCCCCCCAGGCACCCCTAGACATTCGATTCTGCCTCACCTCCACATCCTCCATTGTAAGGGTCTTTAACGTTTCCATTCCACCTGAAGGATGAAGGAGGGAAGAAGGGGGCTCTGAGATTTATACGAACATCTTACACACGACTCCAAAACTTAAGAGGTAAAACATTTCCCAAGGCATTCTCCCAGTCTGCTGTTATCCTGACAGCAGCACCTGAGAAAGCTAAGTCAAAAAATAAACACACAAACCCAAAACACACACAGTACGTCTTCCCTTGTGACTATAGATGTAGGAAGAAACCCCAAGAAAAATGCCAGTATGTCAAAGATAGAAATGCATAAAAAATGACTAAGTAGAGATTATTTCAGAAAGGCGAGATATATGTTAATATTAACGTATTTTACTTTATGAGGAGTTCAACAGAAGAAAACCACACCATCAAAAGCTCTTTGATAAAATTCAAAGAGCTCTCTCTCTCTTGGATCGAACTAAATTAAATTAAGTTAAATTTTAAGCCCTAATTTTTTACGATTAGAAGCATATTTCCTTGGTGTGGAAAGGAATGTCTGAGGGCTCCCTGGGTGGCTCAGTTGGTTAAGGAATGTCTGTGCCAGACCATACCAATATCATAATTAATAGTAAATTGATTCAGTGGAAACAAATCCAATACGCCTGCCATTTCCTGTAGTATATAACATTGTTCCGGTAGTTCTAGTCGGTACGGTAAAGAAAGAAAAAGTATTGAGTGTAACACTCGGAAAAGAAAAAAATTGACCATAGATGGTGATTGTTTCCTTACAAAAATCCCAAGGAAATCCATCTCAAAACTACTAGAACCAAAAAGAGAATATGTATAAGTGGCCAGGGTACTGACTCATCCCACAGATAATTTATTTATGGAACATCCAGTGTGTTTGGAAATGTTTCAGATGCCACATATACAGTGTTAACATGAAACGTTCCTTCATGAACATTACATTCTAATGGGCAGAGGGGGAAAAAAAAAAATAAACACAGCCACATAAATTTAGGGTGTGATCCGTGAACCAAAATAACAGAGTGGTGGATGGGAAGGTTGGAGGGGGGTCTGGCTCCGGCCAAGGTTCCTGCGAGATGCCATATGAGCTGGAACCTGAATGCTTGGAAGCCAGACATGTGAAGAACTGGGAAAATAAATATACCTAAGTCCTCAGAGGGGCTTGAATTTGCACAAAACGTGGGCAAAAAGTAGATTTATCTAGCTACTTACAAAATGTTTTGAACCTACCTCGTCTTCATACAAGAAATAATCTCTTGGGTTCCCTGCCCCAGGCAATGTGGTGAAGGGCACGTAGTATTTACTCAGCCTGCTGTGTGTCCAGCCCTGTGCCAGGTGCTGGAACCAGACAGAGGTACAAAGACAAACATGATATAGGTCCTCATGGAGTTTGCATTCCTGAGGAAAAAGATGGTACATACGTAAATAAATAAAAGACTTATTTTTATAAGTATGAGAGATGAGTATGAGAAGTGTGAGAAATGCTATGAAGAAAATTAACAGTGATGTGAGGGAGAGCAACTTTAAGAGGGAGGGGACTACCTTACATGGGCTGGTCAAGACACTGACACGTAATCGGAAATCTGAAGGGTGTGATGAATCCAGCCTCGCTAAGAGCTAGATGAGGGGCTCCTGGGTGGCTCAGTCGGTTGAGCGTCTGACTCTTGCTTTCAGCTCAGGTCATGATCTCACAGTTCATGGGCTTGAGCCCCACATCGGGCTCTGAAGCATCAGTGCAGAGCCTGCTTGGGATTCTCTCTCTCTCCCTTTCTCTCTGCCCCTCCCCTGCTCATGTTCTCTGTCTCTCTTTCTCTCTCTCTCTCAAAATAAATTAATAAACTTAAAAAAAAAAGAGCTAGATGAAGGACTTTTCAAGCAGAGACAAATGCAAAGATGCTGATACAGAACAGAGATTGACACTCTGGTCTAATGTCTCTGGACATCATGGTAATTAGGAGTGTAGGGCGAGGGGGGAAAAGAGAGACATAAAGTTGGAGAGAGAGGCATGGTCTTGATAACATAAGCCAGTCAGGCCAAAGCAAGGGACTTTAGATCCTATTCTAAGAGCATGGGCTGGGAGTCAGGAGTCTTTGGTTCAAGCTCTGTTTACATAATTTACTAGATGTGTGACCTTGGGTGGTTATGTCACTTCCTTATCTGTGAAGTGAGAGTAATAATTGTACCCATCTCATAAGGCTGTGGAATTAAAAGTGATAATGTATATAAAGTCCTTAGCACGTAGTAAGCTCTAATGAAATAATGTGGGAGACAGAGACAGGGAGAGGCAGAGACAGACACAGACACAGAGAGTGTCCTCCCCAGCCACGTGGATGGTTGGATTCTAGTTTCCTCCTCACACCTGGCCAGCTTTCAGGATAAGAAAGATTTCCATATACTATCTCTTCTCACCCTGCTTCCGAGATGGAGGAAATCTTCCTTACGGGCAGAACTCATTTCAAATCATTTGAGCCATAAGGACCGAAATTGTTTTCAAATTGGTAATACAGCATGATGACACCAAAGTAGTAAAAGAGAAAAAAGATATTTTGTAATCCTATCATCCTAATTCAAGGGGTATTTTTTCTTGTTTGAATGCCATCCTAAAGTTCTTGCCCATTTGTGTCTGTGTGTATAGATAGTCTAGTTAAAATCACAGCCGTGTATACATACATAAACACATGCATATTTAGAACTCAACTGTCATCACCGTGCACATTTTGATAAAGGCTTTTAGTATTGTCACTGAAAGACCTCTGTAGAAGATGATTTCACGATCTAGTGGGATAAAAAAATGTTGAAGACTCTTTGAGAACTTTAGAGTGTTTTATAGAAAAAAAGATTACTGATGTTTCTTGTAATACCTCAGTAAGCAGTTGTAGCGGTTCATAGCATTCATTCTCTGGAAATTCTTACCTACAGCACTTCTGCCTACCTCCACCGTGTCTGCTTTTCCTTTCAGAAGACGGCGCCCTTTCAGTTTCTGAGCACACAGCAAGGGACATCTGGAAAACAAATCTCTTTCATTTGTTGTTGGGGAAACTTCTCCCCAGTTAGCAGCAGGAGAAGTGGGAACACTCGCAATGATGATGGGATGGAGGCCTTGATAACAGACTGCCAACCCAGGGTGAGGGAAAGTTGGACAGAAAGAGTCAGGGAAAATTCTAATACAGAAGCCTGATCTCAGCGTCTTCCGAGCTTCAAAGAAATGTCCATCAGAATGAAATGACTGAGATTGAAAATTGCATCGTCCTGTCCCCATCTACAGGTGCACAACAGCCTCTTTGTAACCTCTAATTAAGTGGACCATTATGGTTAATTAATATACCACTTAAATCAAATCAAATGATGACTCAGACTAAACTGGAAGCTTTTTCAAAATCTGTGCATTTTATGGAATAGAATAGAAAACCCACAAATAAATCCACAATCATATGGTCAATTAATCTTCAACAAAACAGGAAAGAATATCCAATGGGAAAAGGACAGTCTTTTCAACAAATGGTGTCGGGAAAACTGGATGGCAACATGCAAAAGAAGGAAAGCGGACCACTTACACCATACACAAAAAAATGCACTCAAGATGGATTCAGGACCTAAATGTGAGACTTGAAACCATAAAAATCCTAGAAGAGAGCACAGGCAATATTTTCTCTGACATTGGTTGTAGCAACATCCTTTTAGATATGTCTCCTGAGGCAAGGGCAATAAAAGCAAAAATGAACTCTTGGGGCTACAGAAGAATAAAAAGCTTCTATACGACGAAGAAAGCAACCAACAAAACTAAAGACATACTACTGAACGGGAGAAGATATTTGCAAATGACATATCTAATAAAGGTTAGTGTCCAAAATATACAAAGAAATTATGCAATTCGACAGCAAAAAAAACCTCCGAATAATACAATTTAAAAATGGGCAGAGGACTTGAGCAGAAAATTTTCCAAAGAAGACAACTTCTTTTCCAAAGAAGAACTACCCTGTGATGTAGTAATTGCACTACTGGATATTTACCCCAAAAATACAAAAACACTAGTTCAAAGGGATACATGCACTCCTATGTTTATAACAGCATTATTTACAATAGCTGAATTATGGAAGCCACCCAAGTGTCCGTCAATAGATGAACAGAGAGAGAAGATGTGGTATATATACACAACGGAATATTACTTAGCCATAAAAAAGAATGAAATCTTGCCTTTTGCAATGACATGGTTGGAGCTAGAGAGCATAATGCTAAAGGAAATAGGATAGGTCGATCAGAGAAAGACAAGTACTATGTGGTTTCACTCATAGGTGGAATTTAAAAAACAAAACAAATGAACAAAGAAGAGACAGACAAAAAAAACCAAACTCTTAAATGTAGAGAACAAACTGGTGCTTGCCAGAGGGGAGGTGGGTGGGGGATGGGGAAAACAAGTGAAGGGGATTAGAATACAATTATCATGATGAACATTGAGTAATGTATACAATTATTGAATCACTCTATTGTGCACCTGAAACTAATATAACCTGTATGTTATCTGTACTGAAACTAAAATTTAAAACTTAATCTAAAAAAAACTGTGCATTTAAAAAAAATTAACGCTTATTTATTTTTGAGAGGCGGAGACAGTGTGAGTGGGAGAGACAGAGCTGGAGTGGGGGAGGGGCAGAGAGAGAGGGAGACACAGAATCCGAAGCCGGCTCCAGGCTCTGAGCTGTCGGCACAGAGCCCAGCTCAGGGCTCAGACCCACAAACCGTGAGATCATGACCTGAACTGAAGTCAGACGCTTAATCAACTGAGCCTCTGAGGCGCCCCCCAAATCTGTGCATTTTAAAGAATTTATTAACATATTTGGAATTTTTTCTTTTTGATTAAGAAACAGTTTTTTCGAGAAACTGGATAAAACTGTTTCTGTTTCATGTGACTAGCATATTACCAAGACTGTAATTCTTCAAAACTTGTATTGTGATTTAAGCAGGCAAATTTCCATTAAATAGAATTTGATAATTTCATGTCTTATTTCTAAATTCATTACCAGGACCAAGGCAGCGTCTGATTAGAAGTTTATGCAGAGCTAACTAATCGAGTCTTCTCTAACTTAACCTCTGTAACTTAATTTGGGTATATTCTAATTACTTTCTGGTACTTCATTGCCTCACCTAGTCATTTGTTCTCATTTATGCGGCATGCTTCAAACAGTGTCTAAACCACACAAATTTCAGGGTTTGAGACATCACCTTTGTCCTGGCACCTGATTATGTTCCTTGGCTGTATTCGCTGTTTTGCATGATTAGAGGTTTATTGTTTCTATAAACTGAATGTCTGTGTCCCCACAGTGTGATGGTATCGGGAAGTGGTGTTGGGAGGTGATCAGGCCACGAGGGTGGAACCCTCACGAATGGGATTAATGCTCTCGGACAGAGACCCGCCGAGCGCTCCCTGGGCCCTTCTGGCTTGCGAGGACACCGTGAGAAGGCGGCTGTCTATAAACTAGGAAGTGGTTCTCACCCGATACTGAATCTGCTGACCCACTGATCCTGGACCACCCAGCCTCCAGAACTGTGAGAAATAAATTTCTATTGTTTGTTGGCCACGTGGTCTATGGTATTTTGTCATAGCGGCCCAAACAGGCTAAGACAATTGTCAAGCGCCGTGTTGGAGGACAAGTGCATTATCAAGTGACTTCGAACAGGATGAGCACATAGACGCCTCTAAACACGAGCAGATGAAGACAGAAGGTTGTGGCTGTCGTTCCGAAGCAAGCTAAATCCTCCAGCAAAGCCTGTGGATGCGAAAGAAGGGTCTGCAACAGAGGGCTTCCTGCAAGTAACAGAATATTCCTCCTGAAGGTAAAAAATATGCCACATATGCCTGTTGCCCCTGAGTTAGAATGTCCAACTTCACTATAACTGAGCAGAAATCAATACTTTCTTAAAATGGAGTAACTTCTAGGTCTTGGTAAATCCTGTCAAACTAATTATTGTGTAGATGAAAATATGCCAGAGCTCTAATTAATGTTATAATACCGATAATCACGTGGTGACATGTATCTTATTAAATGTTCTTCTAGTCAAGGGGTTTACTAGAGAGACAATTTAAAACAATGAACAGCATACTTCAACTAATAGTCATAGGAAAGAAAACGTACTTCCCATACAAGGAAATGCAAACTAGAAATAATATCCCCAAGACTGACTAAGAAATGGTCATATAAATTTATGACCACACGAGGAACAATCCAAGCTTGTAAACAACAATTTATATAATAACAGATGCCCTTCAAGTTCTGGGCCCTTTTTAAAAACCTTAAGTACTGAAATTCAATCAATATTTTTTCTTTCTTCCTTCCTTCCTTTCTTTCTTTCTTTCTTTTTTTTTTTTTTGTTTGTTTTAGAGACAGAGAGAGTGTGAGTGGAGGACAGGGACAGAGGGAGAGAGAATCTTGAGCAGGCTCCTTACCCAGAGCAGAGCCCAACGTGGGGCTCGATCCCCAACCCTGGGATCGGGACCCGAGCCAAAATCAAGAGTCAGACGCTCAACTGAGCCAACCCGGTGCCCCAATCAGTATTTTCTTCTCAACACCGTTTCCCCTAGGTGTTAAAGAGTTCCTGTGGTTTCAAATCTTTAAACATGATAGAGAGCAAAAGCTATGGAAGCTTTATCTTTTTGCCTAAAGTGTAGATGTTTGACTGGGAAATGATGGATTCTTTACATCTGTTTCCTATTTGTTTTTAAGGCTGGTCTAACTACAATGACATGGTTAATCATCAATGGGCTTCCTGTCATGGAACACAACTTGAAACCCTGCTTCTTGTATCCTGGATCCACTTCTAACGCATGCTTCCATCCTTTCATTCATTCTGGGTTATTTCATTCATTCACTTAAGGCTATTTTTATTCATTCATTCATTCACTCATTCATTCATTCATTCATTCATTCATCCAACAAATATTTATTGGGCACCTGCCATGTGCCAGACACTGTTTTTTACCTCCCTATTCTGATTTCTTTTTTAAGTTTCACTTCCTCCAAATTCCTAGAGAGGTCATGTAAGCAGTTATTTTCCCCGACATCCAACACCTCTCTTTTTTGAAGAATGTACTGTGCAGAGAGCTGCATCACCCAGCAATTTTCCAGAAAGGCAGTACCTGGACTAAAAGGGCTTTCCTTCACAAAACGTATTGTCATCCTTGACTCCCACCTTGCTAACACTGTATTCACCATAAAGACAGTCATAATTTACCAGTGGGTTATACCCAGTAGGGTATACCAGTAGGATGAGAAAAGAACACAGAAACCCAATGCCTGCTGCAAATATTGTCCAAATCATATGTAATTTCCCGGTTGGATTAAAAATCCTATTTTGATGGGTATGGTTTCTTTTGGGGGTGTTGAAAATCTTTTGGAACTATACAGAGGTGTTCATTTTAAAATGGCTAATGCTGGGGTGCCTGGGTGGCTTAGTCGGTTGAGCGTCCTACTTCGGCTCATGTCATGATCTCACAGTTCATAGGTTTGAGCCCGCGTTGGGCTCTGTGCTGACAGTTTGGAGCCTGGACCCTGCTTCAGATTCTGTGTGTGTGTGTGTGTCTCTCTCTCTCTTTCTGCCCCTCCCCCACTCGCTCTCTGTCTCTCTCTCTCTCTCTCAAAAATAAACTTTAAAAAATTAAAAAAATAAAATAAAATGGATAATGTTATGCTGTATGAATTTTACCCAATAAAGAATTTCTTAAAACATTGTCAATGTTGATTAAATTATAGGCCTTCCCATTTTCACCCCACTAGTGTAGAGAATAGTCCAAATATAACTCAGTGTATCAAACGTAGTGTCGTTACTAACTCAATCTTCTCAAACCGTGAAGCTAAAGTTTAGTCCAGCAAGAGAGCATTAAGTCAAGGGTGTAAACTCTCACAAGGCACACTCTGTTCCAATCTATGGCCTGTTTGTTCCACATGACTTTGATTGCTGGATCAAATACCATCACCTGTGGGTGGAGAGAAGCATTCCTACTAACACCTAATACTCTGAAGGAGCAACACATCCTGTGGCATAACCTAGAAAAAAGAAAGGCTGTTTCTAGAAGGAGCAGGGGCAGATTTCTGAGATTTAGGGGATAAGAAGGCTGGGGTTCCAGAATGACACTGAGGAAGCACCACAAGGCTATCATCCCTAAGTAGATACACATTGGAGATATATGTAGTGGTCCAGGGAAGAAAAGAAGATGTTTGGACAGTAGCTGATCTGTTTTAGAGTAATTTTTGGAGGCAGGCAGTTATTTTTGCCCAAGTGGAGAAAGGGCTGAATGTTTTTGCTGATGAGAGAGAACCTATTTTCTCTTCAATTAATTCTTTCCTTATTATTCTACCCAACCTTTTGGTATTTTCAGTATTTATTCCATGTATATTATTATTGCATTTAGAACTGAGGTTTGGGGCGCCTGGGTGACTCAGTCGGTTAAGCGTCCCACTTTGGCTCAGGTCATGATCTCACAATTCGTGGGTTCAAGTCCCACATCAGACTCTGTGCTGTCATGACAGCTCAGAGACTGGGGCCTGTTTGGATTCTGTGTTTCCCTCTCTCTCTGCCCCTGCCTTGCTAGCACTCTGTCTCTCCTCTCTCTCTCTCAAAAAATAAATAAACATCAAAAAAAAAAAAAAAAAAAAAAAAAAAAGAACTCAGAGAGATTTTCCTGCTGAGGAGGTCTGGACCCCAGTCCCTTTTCTACAGTCAAGTGTCCTAGTCTATAGTTGAGAAGGTGGGATGGCTACAGGAATGTGCAGAAGATGACTTTTAAAGAGGATACTGACAGAAGGCAGAAAAGTGGTCTAGAGGTGGGTGTGGAGGTCAAGGATTATGTCAGTACCTGAGGGTCCTGGGAAGAAGGACCCTCAACAGGGTCAATGGGAAGAAGGCAGCTCAAGAAATGGCCACCATCTTTGGTCGAGGAGGAAATTTGAGTCACAAGGATAAAATTAGTTTTTGGCTAAAGGGGAAAGGAACATTCAGAAAAAGTCTGTAATGGTATAGAAAATTTTGGTAAAGTCAATAAGGATTTCATAAGTCATAGAGTAAATGAGTTAGAGAAATAAGGCCGAGTTTCTCGGAGCTGACTTAGATGGGACTAGTCTGGAAGAGCATGGGAATAAAGAAGAAAGAGGTCAGGGACCAATGAGGACATTCCCAGGAGCAAAATCACAGGGATTGGGACGGAGTCTCAGGAGGTAGAAAAATTTTCTGAGATGACAGTATCAAACCATCATTCTCAAAGTGCCAGGTGGAACTGGGCTGTGAGGGTGAAACACCGTAGAAGGACACTTCAAGGGAGAGGCCTTTCACTGCTAGTGAATCTTAGCCATCATTTCTAAAATGAATTGGTCGTGAAAGCGGTGACCCTGCTCCTTGGATTCCGTGCCTCCTGCAAAGACTCGGTGTCTGACCTGCCCTAACCTGCTGTTCGCAGAGAAGGTAATGGAAAATATCTGCCTAGGGAGAGCATAGGAGGAAACGTTATTCCTGTGAAAATTAAACCACATGATATATCAGAGCAGTGGTTCTCAACCAATGGTGACTTTGCTACCCCCGGGGACATTTGGCAAAGCCTGGAGATGTTTTTCATTGTCACAACCAGGGGCGAAGGGGGGTGCTATTGGCACCTACCGTAGGGACCAGAGAGGCTGCTGAAAGTCCTACCACGTGGTAGGTCAGCCCCCCACAAAGAATTATCTGGTCCAACATGTCAGCGGTGCTGAGGCTGAGAAGCCCTGTATCAGAGTGATCTGGACTGAGAGGCCCTCAGTTCTGAGACACGCTCGCCTCATTGCTAATTCTGGGTCCTTTGAAAAGACTCAGCTTCTCCGATGGATCACAACAGATAGTGTTGTTTGCTGTGACCACCACACAGTGGACACATATGATGATGAATCGTTTTAAAAAGTAGGAAGAGAAACACAAATGTATTAAGTTGCCATCAGAGATGGTGACCGACTGTCCCACCCCTCCCCATTCTGTGCCGCTGCCTCCCCTGCTGAGGACTGCTGAGCCCCTGTTCGGGCCTCCCGGCCTCCACTTTAAGCTCCTTGTAGTCCAGCTTTGGAAGCTGAAACTACGCTTGCTTTCCTCTCAGGAAAACCCAGAAATGTTTCAGAGTGCTCTCAGCACGTGACTTTCCCTGATCAGGAATCTGTGGGACATCACCGTCATCTCCATCAATCCTCGAACTACCTGTCTCCAAAACCCCACTTGATCTGACCCTGCTCTCCCTCCACACCTACTCCAGTCCGGTGGTTTCCTAGTGGTCCTTGTCTTTCCTCTGACGCTTCCCCTCCCTGTGCTCCCCCATCTCCTCCACTGTGCTTACCTACGTCCTGCCCTCCTGCCCTCCTGCCCTCCTGCCCATCCTGAGGCTGGGCTCCACTTTCCTTCCTTCAAAAAGTCCTTTGTTCACAGTCCCACCCACCTGCCCTGCTCTTCCATAACCTTTTTTGGCCTATTAATCCTTCTCACACATCTGAAAACCAAATTATTCACCATTTTTAAGTATAGTTTTATTTTGGACTCTCTAATGAGATTGTAGACTTCTTTACTTTAAGCTGTTTGAAGGCAGGAGTTTAGTACTGGAGACTCACTTTGCGGATGAAGGCTTTCCCAACCTCTCCCCGCGTGGCTCATCCCAGCCTGCTGACCTCCCTCCCTCAAGCCTCACGCTACCCATAGAGACCTTTATCACAGCGCCTAGAATGAATTCTTTTACTTTTTGTTTACATACTTCTCTCCCATAGCTAGATGGTATACAGGAGCCGGATCTTAATTGTTTTTATCTTATTCGACTCATACATCTGCTCCAGGTTTTCCCTGCCACTAATTGATTTTTAAAAGTTAGGAACCACTGAGAACACATCCATTCACCCTCACAGACTATGACGATCTTAAATGATGGGTTTTTCACCGTGGCCACCTAAGAGGCATCAAATTGAGAAATTCAAACTCAAGAGAAATAGGAGAGATGAGGAGGTCTAAAAGGCAGGCTCTTCCCCAGAAATACTTTGAAATATGAATGTCAGAAGGAACAGAAGCTATCCCAGAGCAGACACGAAGGCAACACAAATTCAAAACATTACTAATGAAAATATCACTATCCAACATAGAATTTTAGAAAAAGGGAGGAAGAACCTCATTTCTCTTTGTTCCCTTTATTATCTGCTTCTCTCTCATATGTCTTGAAGAGTTGGGAGAATTGAAAGAAAAAAAATTCTAGAATTTCTACTCAATATCAACACAGAGAATAAGAATTATTTTTAGCACTTACTTATGCCTATATTTATCAAATAGTGTGCGGTTTTTAGTGTGGGGGAGAATATAAGGTCAACTGGAAAAGACTCCATCATAGTTTTTCTTCATTCAACGTACAAAATGCCCTCCAAATAAAACATTCTTGCTTTGATCCATGACTATCAGAGCATCAAACAATTGGAAACTATGTCATTGCTGGTACTTACATCTGAGCAGCTGGAAATGATGGTGTGACTGGCATGCTGGCTCTAGAATGTACTAAGAATTGTCTTTCTTTTATATGCTCTTCTAATTTGCATGCATAATTACCTAAATGCCACGCAATTACCCACTTTCCTCACAGGGTGATTTATGCATGTGAACAATCCCTCCCCTTCACTAACTTTTCATGTCTCCACCCACAGTTGCATCAGACAAGGTGCTGTGTGCCTGCCGATCGCCTTCTCTTAGGTCAAATCTAGGGACATTTCTGAAGCCCTGGGACTCTGTCCTGTTATTTTCCAGAGCTCTTCCCCATGAACCATTTTTTAAAACTTGTCTTCATCGAAGAAAGCTATATCCTGGCATTTCTGGCAAATCATACATTTCTATCTGGTCTCAGTACATCCTTGTATTTTATCTCTTTTATAAACTAGTATTTCTCAAAGAATTATCTGAAGATCAGCATCAGCTGGGTTGCTTGTTAAAAATGCAAATTTCTTGGAACGCCTGGGTGGCTCAGTCAGTTGAGCCTCTGACTTCAGCTCAGGTCATGATCTGGCGGTTTGTGAGTTGGAGCCCAGTCTCAGGCTCTACGCAGACAGCTCAGAGCCTGGAGCCTGCTTCGGATTCTGTGTCTCCCTCTCTCTCTGCCCTTCCTGCTTGTGCGCTCTCTCTCTCTAAAAAATAAATAATAAACGTTAAAAAAAATTTTAATGCAAATTTCTGGGCCCATTCAGACCCATAGAATCAGAATCACTGGTAGTAACATGGAATCTGCATTTATTGTTTAGTAGTTTTATTTTTAATTGTGGTTAAATACACATAAAATTTACCATCATAACCACTGTTAGGGGTACAGTCCAGGGGCATCAAGTTCATTCACACCATTGTACAAACTTCACCACCATCCATCTCTGAAACTCTTCATTTCTTTCAAGTTTATTTATTTGAGAGAGAGAGAGAGAGAGAGAGGGAGAGAGAATGAGCCTGACACGGGGCTCGAACTCATAAACTGTGAGATCATGACCTGAGCCAAAACCGAGAGTCGGCCACTTAACTGACTGAGCCACTCAGGCGCTCCAGAACTCTTTTCATTTTGCAACACTTCAACTCTATACTCCTTAAACATAAGTCCCCGTTTCCCTCGACCCCAGCCCTGACGGCCATCAATTTACTTTCTGTGTCTATGAATTTGACTCTTCTAGGGGCCTCACATAAGTGGAATAAGATAGTACTTGTCTTTGTGTGAGTAGCTGATTTCGCTTAGCATGTCTGCAAGACTCATCCGTGTTGTAGCATGTGCCAGAATTGCCTTCTTATTAGAGGCTGAATGATCGTCCATTGGATGATATAAGGAATCTGCACTTTTCACAAGCACTGTAAGGTAATACTAAGGTTTGTAACCACCACCAAGTTTTTTGGTGTTCGAATTTTATTTTCCTTGAAGTACCGATTTGGAAGGTTCTTCTCATCACCTCACAATGGTGTAAGTGCAAAAGAAAGCTGTTTTATACCTCCTGAATTTTCCAAATGAACATTGAGAAGCTAGTAATACTCTGGAAATACAGGAAGCTTGAAATAACACCACTGTTAACTCAGCTGTTTTTGGGGGGGTGGGGGTGGGCAGAGAGAGACCGTCCATGCGTGTGTGTGAGCAGAGGAAGGACAAAGGGAGAGAGACAGACAGACAGAGAGAATCCCAAGCAGGCTCCATGCTCGGGGCAGAGCCTAACGCGGGGCTCAATCCCATGACCTTGGGATCATGACCTGAGCCGAAATCAAGAGTCAGGCACTTAACCAACTGAGCTACCCAGGCCCCCCAAAACATTTGAAAATTTAATACAGGGAATGAGCATTTATTGACCTCCAGCTACACTAGGCACCGTGTTTTTGAGGTAGATATTATTGCCTCCACTTTAACGGTGAGGAAACTGAGCCTCACAGAACTTAAGTAACTCATTCAAGGACATACTGACAGTAAAGGACAGGGTTAGGACTTTTGAGTTTTTTTGACTCTGAGTGTGCATGTCTTTCCCCAATACACAAAAACAATAAAGTGTATCGACTCACCATTATTAGAAACCATTGAACCAAACTCACCCTTGTCTGGAGAGGAAGAATTAAATAACGCATGTCTATCCCTTACGTGTACTTCTTTTGTATTGTAGTGTTTGGTGTTAATTAGTGGGGCTGCTGCTTTTCTGGAAATCTCATCCGGATGTGGAATTATCCCAGTTACTAACTCCTTAGGTGTCGCATGTATAGTAATGCAGCCTTAGATTCCTCAGCGTCCCTGCTTTCGTGAGCAGAGATGGGATTGCTCCCTGTGCTCCACTTTGGAGCATTCGAGATGCCCAGGGCAACAAGCTCTTAAAGAAACATGTTCAGGGGCTCCTGGGTGGCTCAGTCGTTTAGGCGACTGACTTCAGCTCAGGTCATGATCCCACGGTTCATGAGTCAGGCCCGCATCAGGCACCGTGCGGACAGCTCAGGGCCTGGAGCCTGCTTCAGGTTCTGCGTCTCCCTCTCTCTCTGCCCCTCTCCTGCTCACTCTCTCTCTCTCTCTCTCTCTCTCAAAAATAAATAAACATTAAAAAAATTAAAAGAAACATGTTCAAAGATTCAGAATCAGTGGTGGTCATTCAAGACTGGCTCTCTCTGATGTTGACAGAGAAACAGGGTCAATCCACCTATCAGTCCACCCTTATCCCCCGCCCCCCCCCCATTTTATTGGAATATAATTGACCTATAATACTGTATTAATTTAAGGCATGTAACCTAATAATTTAATATTGGTATATACTGTGAAATGATTACTACCCCCCTCACTTGTTTGAGCATCCCAGGAACATGGTCAGGAGTTACTCAGTTAATGTCGCAAGCAGCATGCAGGCAAGATTTTTTTTACGTTGTATTTATTTTTGAGAGAGACAGAGACAGAGCATGAGTGGGGGAGGGGCACAGAGAGAGGGAGACACAAAATCCAAAGCAGGCACCAGGCTTTGATCTATCAGCACAGGCCCTGACGTGGGACTCGAACTCACAAACTGCGAGATCGTGACCTGAGCCGAAGTCAGCTGCTTAACCAACTAATCCACTCAGGTGCCCCCTCTCCTTTTTTTTTTTAATTAACAAGTTATATGAATTTCTGAACTAGTATTTCAGAGGAGTTGGACTATTAATTCTTGTACATGTTATTATCAGAATAAGCTTTGAAAGATCTGGATTAAAAAATACTTTTTTTATTAAAAAAATTTTTAATGTCTATTTATTTTTGAAAGAGAAAGTGAGAGAATGAATGGGGGAGGAGCAGAGAGAGAGGGAGACACAGAATCTGAAGCAAGATCCAGGTTCCCAGCTGTCAGCACAGAGTCCGACACGGGGCCTGAACTCACGGACTGTGAGATCATGACCTGAGCCGAAGTCGGACGCTTAACCAACTGGATTAAAAAATCCTGGATTTTGACCCTGGATTAAAAAATACTTTCAAAAAAAAGTTTACACAAGTAACAAGAAGATTAAGATGGTCATATACGAAGTTTAGTTATATAAATAGTAAAATTCAGGAAGCTTCTGTAGTCAGACTTCATTACTATGTTACAGCTCATCGAGACATGCCAAGTGGATTACTATTATACCAAACAGCTTACCTTACAGCGGAACATGCATAGCTTACTTGTGCTGATGGGTCATGAGTTTTAGGTTTCCATTTATAAAGCTTATCAGTCAGGCACTCTGTGATGACTGAACTAAGACTGGTAAATGACATTACAGCCATTAATGCTGGGGGAAGGAATTACGTTTTATGTTCTATTCTTACCCACCTAGATCATTACAGAGCAGGAAGCCTTGAGTCAAATGACCAGAGTACAACAGAACAGTCTAGTTAGGGTCATACCCATAGGGATGGGTATGCAAATGTATATTTGGCAATTTTCCAAGTCAACAGGTGTCCTGAGGAGAAGCTCCTTTGACAGAATTGTTGAGAAGGTGTCAAAACAGTTCAAGAAGACTGTATGGAGGTATTGCCATAAGCCCAGCGTTTCAAAGTTGAGAAACGTATTAACTCATTCACTTATTCGTTCACCAAATGTATACTGTGCAGAGGGCCCTTCATGGGAAGCCAAAACTGCTAAGGTTGTTTGCCTCCAGAGAAAGCTTACTCATGCCAAGGGCTATCCAAAGAGGTTGAAAATGCTTTTAAGAAAGAGAAGTGACCTACCTCATTCTTACCAAAAGCCAAGAGAGAAACTTGGCTTTAACTTACAGTAACATATGAATGAGATTCCAAGCTTCCCTCTTTTTGCTACTGAGTCTCCTTTAATATTGTGTTAATGTTTTATCAGTTATATCCCTTAAAATATAACAGAATTCATGTTATCTCAAGAGCAACCGTTATTCCGATTGAGTTAGGAGAGGCTTTCCTGTGGAAAAACTGTATCGTCCTGTCCTCACTTCAAATAGTATCCACAATAATTTAATATGTGTTATTGGAATGATTGTTTTTTTAAATGTTTATTTATTTATTTTGAGAGAGAGAGAGAGAGAGAGAGCACACACATGCAGAAGAGGCAGAGGGAGAAGGAGAGAGAGAATCCCAAGTGGGCTCCACACTGACAGTGCAGAGCCCGATGTGGGGTAGAACTCACAAATCATGAGATCACGACCTGAGCCGAAGTCAGGAGTCAGATGCTTAACCGAATGAGCCACCCAGGTGCCCCTAGAATGATTATTTAATTTGGAAATAAATATTAACTCCTAGGAATGCATACAAAAGACCTAAGAAATTGAAGAAATATTTATGATTTATTTGCTTTCCTCCATAGTCATAAAACTAAAATAATTTTGTGCAGAAAGAGTATTTAAATGAAGACAGCAAATAATCTGAGCCTGTTGTTTTTGTCTGTATTTAGGGTATGCTGCCCATTGTTTAACTGACGAGCAAAACAACCCAGATATTCAAACTTAAAACATGACTCTTGTGACTCACTCACATTGCTGCTTGACTTTAAATCCTACTGCCTAATGATTGGCTCCTGGGGATTATATGAGTCATCTTCTGTCCTGCATGTGTTGACTAACTAGAAGGAGACCTCCTGGTTTCTCCTGAGAGATTTGTTTCCTTTTTGCTCCAGTCAAGATCACTGTGATACTTGAAAAGGTTGATCACATTCCGGGGAACTGGGTGCTGACGGCGCCAGGAGGCCGAGTTAGGGATAGCGCGACTCCCTTCTCTCCCTAATTTATTCTACGAACGTCTACTCAGTGTAGTGCTCAGGATCATAGTCACTGGCCTTTAAGACTTTACAACCTGGCAGAGGAGTAGAAAATGTGAAGCGAGCCAGGGTAAGAGCTTTCTAACAAGCAAACTTGGAACTTTCAATGTTAATACAGGTCCCTCTTGGGTTGACACTGGCAGACTGACCTCAACCAAAATAATTTCTCGTTTTGGAATAAGAAATCCTAAGACAATATGTTTTTTCTTTAACATCAAAATGAATGTGTAGTGTTAAAAAAAAAAAAAAAAAGCATTGTGGGGCTGTCACCAAGAGCTATGTCGGAGTTTCCAAACTCTGGGATCCAGTCTACACCACACAAATTTTTCGTGATTCCCAGCATCTTCCTTTGTAAGCACAATTTAGTGTGTGTTAACAGACAGATCCTACTAGCACCACTACATGAGGAAGAAAACCAACCTTTGGTCCCTTTGCCCAGGGTCCTCCCTCTCAACAGTGTGAAGAGTGGTGTTTGTTAATGCAACATCCTGTCTGGGGACAAAGGTAGATGGAGGGAAGAGGAAAAGAAGGGGAAGAGAAGAAAGATGACTAAGGTCTAGTTCAGGGATATTTCAGTGGTTCAGAAAGAGCTGGAAGCTTATGTGTTTATTACAGTCTTGTTAGCCTAAGAGATGCAGGGACAGTTTGTGTTCATGTAAAGCTGAGTCACCTTGCAAAGGTGGAGGTGAGCCTGTTTCCATTCTGTATTTTCTTTTTTTTTTTTTTAACGTTTATTTATTTTTGAGACAGAGAGAGACAGAGCATGAACGGGGGAGGGTCAGAGAGAGGGAGACACAGAATCGGAAACAGGCTCCAGGTTCTGAGCCATCAGCCCAGAGCCTGACGCGGGGCTCGAACTCACGGACCAGGAGATCGTGACCTGAGCCGAAGTCGGGCACTTAACCGACTGAGCCACCCAGGCGCCCCTCCATTCTGTATTTTCTAACACCAGAGAGGTTGTGGACAGGTTAAAGTGCTTTGGGATTGTATTTGATTAGTGAATAACTAATGAGCTTACGGTAGACTTTTGGGGAAATTGAAAAAGAAAGAAAGTCGGTTGAAGCAAAAGCTACCTAAGCCACTTGAGCGAGATGCTTAGGACATGATTGTATGGGTCTGACCTGTCAGAGACCCCTACAAGCGGGACCCCACTCCTCTCTTTCCTCTTCTCCTGTAAGCTCCAGTGGCACGAGGAGACTTAATTTTTACCTTTAATGTATAATTTGCTAAAGTTATTAATCAAATGAGAAAATCACATGAGAATCACTTTTAAAAAATTCAGATGTATTTGAATAGGCAAAATAAGGAGGCACTTGTTTGGGATTTTAGAAGAGAAGGGCCCCGCCCGCATGTGTGCGTGAGTGTGTGTGTGCCTACATGCTCGTTTCTGCAATTTGTGATCCGTTCTGGAGGGTGGGAGCATCCCTGTAACAATAAGAAATATTTCCGCCAAATACACTTATTTTTCTAGAGTATTCCTAGAATATTAAAACAGAAATCTAAAATTATGGCTGCTTCCACATAGCTCCTGAACACAGGAATCCTGAATGGGAAAGATTTACATTGCATCATGTAATAATAAAAACCAGTTTTCATCGGAGTTTCTAGGAAAACTGAAAATCTCCCTCCTACAACTAGAGTTTTGTCCAGAATCAAATGAAGAGACTTATAAAAGGACTTGAATTTCAGAAATTAATTGCATTGTGTTCTGTCCTCTATTCTCTATGTCCCCCCATATAAATAAAATTGGTAACATAAAAAACAGTAGAGGGGTGTCTGAGTGGCTCAGTCAGTTAAGTGTCTGACTCTTGGTTTCATGATCTCACGGTTTATGAGCTCGAGCCCCACATCAGGCTCTATGCTGACAGTGCAGAGCCTGCTTGGGATTCTCTCTCTGCCTCTCTCTCTCTCTCTCTCCCTCTCAAAATAAGTAAATAAACTTTAAAAAGTAGTATTCATTTCTTGTGATAAATATGATTCATGTCTGCAACAGCCCCTTGCAAAATCTCATTTCATACTATTTCTCATGACTGCCTGAGGCTGGTCGTTGAAAAATTATTATCATCCTTACACCTGGACTCCAGATCCAAATCTGCTGTCACTCTGGCAAGCAATGTAAATGTATAGCGATGCTGTCTGAAAATGACAAGTAAATTTCATCTGGCAATTTTTAATTCTTCATGCTGCGTAAGATGTCCCTTCCAAAGTGTTCCTTCCTGGGGCGCCTGGTCGGTTGAGTGTCAGACCTCGGCTCAGGTCATGATCTCACGGTCTGTGAGTTTGAGCCCTGAGTTGGGCTCCGTGCTGACAGCTCGGAGCCTGGAGCCTGTTTTGTATCCTGTGTCTCCCTCTCTCTCTGCCCCTCCCCTGCTCATGCTCTGTCTCTCTCTGTCTCAAAAATAAATAAAAACATTAAAAAAAAATTTTTTTAAGTATTCCTTCCAAAGGTTGCCTGCAAACATTTTTTATTTGTCTCTGTATCTTCTAAGTCAAAAGCTATATATTTTTTACAGATATGCCCATGTATTTATGTATAGATCTTATATATCTACATACATACATAGATGTATTCTCCCCCCCCCCCATCCTTCCAGTCTTCACCTATTTTTAGGAATCTTCACTGACAACTTTTTGTTAGCTGTCCTTTTTTATTTTCTATTGAAAATCTACTGTGCATGGATTGTCTTCATTTTATCCACCAAATTGAGATTCTACAAATATAACACTTGTTTAACAGTCATTATTATTAAAAGCTAGCTTGTTCTGCTAGATAGATACAGTGTAACCATGAGCTTCACTCTCTCTGAACCAAAATAGTATATGAATTTTGATGAAAGTAGCCTGAGTCTTTATGGCCTTTCCATCTAGGAACCTATTCTTCTCTTCTTGAACTTTGTCATACTATGAGTGTTTTGGCTTTTATTAGAATGTTATTTATGACAGTAGTAGAAGTCTTCATGCAACATTGGTTTAAGAATAGGAATGGAACAAAAATGAACTATTGGGACCTCACCAAAATAAAAAGCTTCTGCACAGCCAAGGAAACAATCAGCAAAACTAAAAGGCAACCGACAGAATGGGAGAAGATATTTGCAAATGACATATCAGATAAAGGGTTAGTATTCAAAATCTACAAAGAACTTATCAAGCTCAACACCCAAAAAACAAATAATCCTGTGAAGAAATGGGCAAAAGACATGAATAGACACTTCTCCAAGGAAGACATCCAGAGGGCCAACTGACACATGAAAAAATGCCCCACATCACTCATCATCAGGGAAATACAAATCAAACCCACAATGAGATATCATCTCACACCTGTCAGAATGGCTAACATGAACAACTCAGGCAACAACAGATGTTGGCAAGGATGCGGAGAAAGAGGATCTCTTTTGCAATGTTGGTGGGAATGCAAGCTGGTACAGCCACTGTGGAAAACAGTATGGAGGTTCCTCAAAAAACTAAAAATAGTGGGGCGCCTGGGTGGCTCAGTCGGTTGAGCGTCCAGCTTCGGCTCAGGTCATGATCTCACAGTTTGTGAGTTTGAGCCCCACGTCGGGCTCTGTGCTGACAGCTCAGAGCCTGGAGCCTGTTTCGGATTCTGTGTCTCCCTCTCTCTCTGCTCCTCCCCCACTCGTGCTCTGTCTCTCTGTCTCTCTCTCTCTCTCAAAAATAAATAAAACATTTAAAAAAACCCTAAAAATAGAACTACCCTACGACCCAGCAATTGCACTACTAAGCATTTATCCACGGGATACAGGTGTGCTGTTTTGAAGGGACACATGCACCCCCATGTTTATAGGAGCACTATCAACAATAGCCAACGTATGGAAAGAGCCCAAATGTCCATAGATGGATGAATGGATAAAGAAGATGTGGTGTATATATACAATGGAGTAGTACTCGGCAATCAAAAAGAGTGAAATCTTGCCATTTGCAACTACGTGGATGGAACTGGAGGGTATTATGCTAAGTGAAATTAGTCAGTCAGAGAAAGACAAAAATCCTATGACTTCACTCATATGAGGACTTTAAGAGACAAAATAGATGAACATAAGGGAAGGGAAACAAAAATAATATAAAAACAGAGAGGGGGACAAAACAAAAGAGACTCATAAATATGGAGAACAAACTGAGGGTTATTGGAGGGGTTGTGGGAGGGGGGATGGGCTAAATGGGTAAGGGACATTGAGGAATCTACTCCTGAAATCATTGTTTCACTATGTGCTAACTAATTTGGACATAAAGTTTAAAAAATAAAAAATTAAATTAAAACAAATAAAAACAATAAAAAAAAGAATAGGAATGGAAGTGCTCATGGACTGGAAAAACAAATATTGTTGATATTACCCAAAGCAATCTACACATTCAGTGCAATCCCAATCAAAATAGTACTTCGCAGAGCTAGAACAAACAATCCTTTGAATAGCCAAAGTAATGTTGAAAAAGGAAACCTAAGCTGGAGGCATCACAATCCCAGACTTTAGCTTGTATTACAAAGCTGTAATCATCAAGACAGTATGGTACTGGCACAAAAACAGACACATAGACCAATGGAATAGAATAGAGAACCCAGAAATGGACCCACAAATAAATGGCCAACTAATCTTCGACAAAGCAGGAAAGAGGGTCCAGTTCAAAAAGACAGTCTCTTTAGCAAACGGTGCTGGGAGAACTGGACAGCCACATGCAGAAGAATGAAACTAGACCACTTTCGTATACCATTCACAAAAATAAACTCAAAATGGATGAAGGACCTGAATGGGAGACCGGAAACCATCACAACTCTAGAGGAGAAAAACAGGCAACAACCTCTTTGACCTTGGCCGCAGCAACTTCTTACTTGACATGTCTCCAAAGGCAAGGGAAATAAAATCAAAACTGAACTATTGGGACCTCGTGAAGATAAAAAGCTTGTGCACAGCAAATGAAAAAATCAACAAAACTAAAAGTCAACCCACAGAATGGGAGAAGATATCTTCAAATGATGTAACAGATAAAGGGTTAGTATAGAAAATGTATAAAGAATTTACCAAACTCATCACCTAAGAAACAAATAATCCAGGGAAGAAATGGGCAGAAGATATGCATAGACACTTCTCCAAAGAAGACATCCAGATGACCAGCAGACACATGAAAAGATGCTCAACATCGCTTATCATCAGGGAAATACAAATCAAAACCACACTGAGATACCACCTCACACTGGTCAGAGTGGCTAAAAGAACAGGAAACAACAAATGTTAGCGAGGATGTGGAGAAAGGGGAACCCTCTTGCACTGTTGGTGGGAATGCAAACTGTTGCAACCACTCTGGAAAATAGTGTGGAGGTTTCTCAAAAAGTTAAAAATAGAACTACCTTATGACCCAGCTATAGCACTACTGGGAATTTATCCTAAGGATACAGGAGTGCTGCTTCATACCGGCACATGTACCTCAATGTTTATAGCAGCACTATCAACAATATCCAAATTATGGAAAGAGCCCAAATGTCCATCAACTGATGAATGGACAAAGAAAATGTGGGATATATATATATATATATATATATATATATATATATATATATACACGCAACAGAATACTACTCAGTGATGAAAAAGAATGAAATCTTGCCATTTGCAACAATGTGGATGGAACTGGAGGGTATTATGCCAGGTGAAATAAGTCAGTCAGAGAAAGACAGATATCATATGATTTCATTCATGTATGGAATTGGAGAAATTTAACAGAAGACCATAGAGGAAGGGAAGGAGAAATAATTACAAACAGAGAGGGAGGAAAACCATAAGAGACTCTTAAACACAGAGAACAAATTGAGGGTTGATGGAGGTGGGGGGTTTGAGGAGGTGGGGGATGTAGGTGATGGGCATTGAGGAGGGCACTTGTTGGGATGAGCCCTGGGTGTTGTATGTAAATGATGAATCATGGGAATCTACTCCTGAAGCCAAGACTACACTGTATGTTAGCTAACTTGACAATAAATTAAAAAAAAAAAAAAAAGAATAGGAATGGAGAGGCACCTGGGTGGCTCCATTGGTTAGTCATCCAACTCTTGATTTTGGCTTAGGTCATGATCTCACAGTTTGTGGAACTGAGTCTCGAGTTGGGCTCCATGCTGACAGCATAGAGCCTGCTTAAGATTCTCTCTCTCTTTGCTCCTCCCCCACTCCTCTCCCTCTCTCTCAAAATAAATAAATAAACTTTAAAAGAAAGAGTTTTTTTTGAGGTTTGTGGTGGAGGGAAGGAGCTGGAGCTACCATCTCCTTGGAAAAATTCTACCCTTTGGTTAGTTCTCCTCTGTCCTTTTGCCCAGTAGTTGGGACATCAAGGCACCTCTACTAACTCAGAGGAAGCTGTCTGATTATAAAAGACCCAGATTTCTTGGGACATATCCCTTAGTGGGAGGAAAAAAAGATCCATTAGATAACATAAAGAAATCCTGTTCTAATATATAAACAACTACTTTGTGGGGTAGGTCAGATCTATTTTTCTTTACTTTATAGGTGAGAAATGGAAGACTCAAAGAGATTAAACATCTTGCTCGAGGCTAAAAAGTTATTATGTATTACTGCAATTTTTGTAGGTTAAAAAAAAAGATGATTGTATGGCAATTTCTTATGGTTCAACTGAATTGAAAATCCAAGTCTCTATTTAAATGTTAATAATGCACAAACATAGACAAAACATAAACCTCTGATTCACGTATCTTTATTAAACTATATGAATAACAATTAAAAAACCCCTTAAAGATAGGGGTGCCTGGGTGGCTCAGTCAGTTACGCATCCGCCTCTTGATTTTGGCTCATGGTTTGTGAGTTTGAGCCCCACATCGGGCCGCCATGCTGACAGCATGGAGCCTGCTTGGGATTCTCTCTCCCAAGGGTCTCTCTGACCCTTCCCTGCTTGCACGTTGTCTCCCCCTTACTCAAAATAATTAAATAAACATTTTAAAGAATCTTAAAGATACAATAAAAAGAAAACTAAAAAAATACAAAAAATAAATTTATCAACATCTTCTTAATGAAATAATGGGATTTTGCTGAAAGAAAACAATGAACTAGATATTTTAAAACTTAATTTATTACTTCAGTAAAATGTTCCATTTAATAGTGTTTCACCCTGTTTAACAGTTAAAAATAAAAAAGAAAACACTGTTTTAGGAAATTTTTTCATTGTGTATTTACTATTGCATATAATGGTCATGAAATCTTGAAAATGTCTATGTATCAAGATGGAAAGATGAGAAGAACTCCCCACTCTCCCCAGGGAGACTTAAATTGGCCAATTCCTAGGTCTTTAGGTATGAAGAAAAAAACCCACAAGAAATAAAAAACTCAAGTTTACTCAATCTGTGCGTTTGAAGCTTCCTGCATGGTCTAAGAAAACCCACCTTGCCTTCTCTGCCCCAAGTCAAAAAGTTAACATAAAAACTTGTCCCCATTGGTGATGGTACCACTCAGCAACCCAGAAAAAGCAAAATCCAAATAACAAATAAACAAATAAGCTACTTTGATGGCTCTTCAAATCCAAGGTTGTAGAAAAAAAATATATATCCCCATTGAAGATAAACCCAAGTTTTAAAAATTACAAAGGGGGATATAATTCATAATGTGTGAAAGTTGTCAGAGTCAATAAAGAGTAGGTATATACATTCTCAAAACTTCAGCTTAAAGCGCTATAAAATACATATGTGTCAAAGAATTTAAAAGGTAAATAATGCAAAGTATAGAAAAGTAAGAGTCTATATAAAAACAGCCTTTAAAAAGTAGAACTCCTAAAAATAAAAATGGAAAAATAGTTGTAACTCGAAAACTTAATTCCCTGTATGGGGAATTCATGACCTGAAATGTAGAAACATACACAGAATGTGAATTTCAAAGATTTTAAGGTACAGAATATATGAAAAAGAGTTTAAGAGGTATGAAAGAAAGAAGAGAGATGTCTTGTGTGTAGTAGGAATTTCCAAAGGAAAGAGTGGACAGGGAAAGCACGGCGGTATTTCAAAACATAATGGCTGACAGTTTTCTTGAATTATTGAAAAACATGAATGTTCAGGATAAAGAATTACAGAACACGTCAAATAAAAAGAAAATATTAAGAGAGCCCGAGATTTTTAAAAGTTACACTCAAAGAGAATGTTGGTTAAAAATGACAATAGACTTCAGGGGAGCCCGGGTGGCTGTCAGTCCATTGAGCGTCCGACTTTGGCTCAGGTCATGATCTCATGGTTTGTGGGTTTGAGCCCCGTGTCGAGCTCTGTGCTGACGGCTCAGAGCCCGGAGCCTGCTTCGGATTCTGTGTCTCCCTCTTTCTCTCTGCCCCACCCTGGCTCACACTCTGTCTCTTTCTCCCCAAAATAAATAACCATTTGAAAATGTTAAAAATAAAGAAATAAATATTAAAAAAATAAAAATAAAAATGACAATAGACTTCAATAGAACTCATCAAGTTAAAACAATTTTTTTTAGTGTTTATTTTTGAGAGACAGAGTGTGAGTAGAGGAGCAACAGAGAGGGAGGGAGACACAGACTCTGAATCAGGGTCAGGCTCCCAGCTGTCAGCACAGAGCCTGATGCCGGACTCATACAGAGTCAACAGAACAGAGGTTTCAAAACTGTTAACCTAGAGTTCCTTCCCCAGCTAAATTATTATTCAATTGGAAGGGTAAAATAAGGCAGAAAATATCTACCTCTTCCTGATCCTTGTTGAAAGAACTAGTAAAGGATTTTACTCTAGGAAGAGGCAATTTGGACAAGGAAGGAGGAACAGGGAGAGAGAGGATTGGCAGATGAATGAGGAAAAGGACCCCGGTTTCTGACCTCTTGTCTTACCTCCCTCCCCTTCCCAAGGGCTTCTTCTTCACCTCCTAATCTTGAAGTGTGTTGCCCTCTGTCACATCCTTCCCATTTTATGGAATTTTCTTGTAGTTTGGACCTTCTTCCCTGAGGTAGCATCGGGCACAGTGTGAATGACAGTAGGGTACTGGAGAAGATGCTCAACAAGGAAAATAAAAAAACAACCTGTTTAATATTCTCAAAACATTATCGCATCAGGGCTTATATTAATTTCATCAATACAACTGTGTCCGAGCTTTCTGGGGGCAGGGTTTGCATTGGCATTTAAGTCCACGGAGAGCTCAGCTTCCAGGCCCTTCCTGTTTAATCACCTTATAAACAGACAAGTTCAAACAGTAATAAACTTATTCCATGGCTACGTGGCCACTTTTACCCTCTAAGAATTGAGCAGCTCTCATTTGACTGGTTCTTTGGATTCATTCGAAATGCTTGAGAGGACCCCACCTTCTGAATCTCCTCTTCCGTTAAGTGGGAAAGGATGAAATGTAAAGGACACGTAAGATTCTGCAGTTTGACAATCTATGCTGTCCTTTGCCTTTGCCTTTTAAGTTCCTTTTGTTTTAATAGGGTGGGTGGGGAATTGGCAATTCAACTTTAACCAAAGTGAGTAATGAAATGCTTATGTAACTATACAAAACTGGAAACACGGCTCATCTAGATGAGCCTTAGAAGGTAAGTTACCTAATCGACAATACATTAGTGTTTCTGCGGAAGCTTTAGAAATTTCTAAAATGGCTGCTTTTCACAATGTAGCATCAGATTTCCTGGCCTGGTCTGGTAAAACACATTCAATGAGATAAATGTCATGGTTTCTATTGCACAAAAAGGAAAACAATTAGGCACAGAAATATTAAAGGAGGCAATAGTGAGAGTAATCCAAAGGATCCCGGTCCATGATTTCTTCCAGAGGCCCTGCTTAGATGGTAGATGAAGTTGCGTAGAGAGAGGACCAATTCCCAAGGGGTCTCCAGTGATATGCTGAGAAACCTGACCTTAACTCTGAAAGGGTTACAGGAAGATATTAAGGGCTTTTTTTCCTTTTTAACTAAATAGCTTTGTCTTCATAAAAATGACGTGGCTCATTATTTAAAGTGAAAACTGGGCAAAAAAACTTTGGAGGCTGGAAAGCAAATTGACCAGTGTCAACTGACTTAGCAGAGCCAAGGAGGGTGAAATCTATGACCTAAGGGAGACCAAGAGCATGATGCTTCATTGCGGAAAGGCTGGAATTGGAAGTGATGGGTACCCATAAAATTAGGGTTTCGATAAGGTTTAAATAAGATGAGTTGAAATTCTAGGTAGGAAGAAGAAGAAAAAGAAACAATTATTAACTCCAGGGGAAAAATACATTATTCCAGGAAGGTATCATCACGGATTAGTTGTGAATTATATTTACATGGACATAATAATGCAAACACAGAATGTTGACCTAACAAAGTTATGGGTGTAGTTAAAAGGGGCGCAGCTTAAAAGATCTATATACTCATCTTCCATAGTAGAAAGTCAAGAAATATCATCTAAAACTAAAAATTAAGAATTACCTGCATCATGGGTCTCTTGGGCTCCATTGGTTAAGCTTCCAACTCTTGATTTCTGCTCAGGTCATGATCTCACAGTTTGTGAGTTGGAGCTCTGTGTCAGGCTCTGCACCAACAGTGTGGAGCTTGCTTGGGAATCTCTCTCTCCCTCTCTCTCTCTCTGCCCTTCCCCCACTCACTGTCTTTCTCTCTCTGTCTCCATAAATAAATAAACCTAAAAAAAAAAAAAAGAATTACCTGCATACACATGTTTAGGGGGAAGAAATATGTAGATAAACACTATAAGAAACAGCTAAAAAGTTTAAAACGGCTGCTTTTGGGAAGTGCAAAAAATTGGATACATATGTAAGAAGAGACTTCCATTTTCACAGAACACCTTGTCAAACTGAGTTTTACTGCTATAACATATGTAACTTAGGAAGTTAAATTCTAATAACAAAAACATTAAACACACTCGTAGGTTATTGTGGGGATTGAGAATAAGGTATGAAATTCTAACTCTATAAATTCTAGTTCATAGTAAGTGTTTATTACATATTTGTTGTTTCTATTATTATTGATCTAAAATAATTTTAAACATTAAGCAGTTGAGAAAAGTACAAAGAAAAACAATAAAGTAAAAAGCCCACCATTGAATAATAAAGTGTTAACACTGAGTGATCATTATTTTAAGTATCTCTCCACCTCTATACACAAAGTATAGGTGAATAGATAAAAATAATCTTATTAGGGGTGCCTGGGTGGCTCAGTTGGTTGAGTGTCTGACTCTTGATTTCAACTCAGGTCATGATCTCATGGTTCATGGGTTCAAAGCCCACATCAGGCTCTGCACTGACAGTGTGGAACCTGCTTGGGATTCTTTCTCTCTCCCTTTCTCTCTGTCTCTCTCTGCCCATCCCCTGCTTGTGTGCTATCTCTCTCTCTCTCTCTCTCTCTTTCAAAATAAATAAATAAATAAATAAATAAGGAAACTGAAAGACAATAATACTAAAGTACTGACTTTAGTCAGGTATCTCCAGTCTGTCCATTAAAGTCTTTTTTCTGTCCAGGATACCACGTTGCATTAAGTCTTCATGTCTTACTAGTCTGTGACAATTTCTTAATCTTTGTTTCTCATGACTTTGACACTTTTGAAGGGTACTGGTCATGTATTTTTAAAATGTCTGTCAATTTGTGTTTAACGTTTGCTTATGATGAGACCAGGGAAGATGAGTTTTGGGGAAGAATACCACAAAGATGAAGTGTTCTTCTGATTGTCTCTGTCAAGGTACATGATATTAGAACTATGTATTATTGATTCTTTTGACTTTGGTCCCTTGGCCAAAAGGTCCCCAGATACAATGAAAATTATGAAATGTAATCTTATGACTATAATAGAGGAAAATAAAGGAGAAAAGTTCAATGAATCATTGAACTTTAGATTAGGTTTTCATAGTGACAGATAGTAACCTCTAAGGTTCTCTCAGGAGTTAAGAAAAGCAATGATAAAATCCATGCATAATTTAGAGCCTTTATTTAAAAAATAATTTCAGTTTTCATTCACTCGATAAATATTTATTTCTGCACACGCTATGTGTCAGGCACTGCTCTAAGCAGTGTACAAAACAGGCAAATACCTGTACCTTGCAGAGTTTGCGATCAAGCTGGGGTGAAGGGGTTGAGTCACAAATGAACAATAAGCACAATAAATCAATAAATGAGTACATGATGTGGTGTGTTGCACAGTAAGAAAGTAAGAAATGCAGTGGGGAAATTGGAACAAGTGAAAGGGGCCCAAGTATGGGAGTCGAGGGACAAGTTGCTGTTTTAAATGGTATGGTCCCAGTAGGTCTCACAGTCGGGGAAGGGTCTCCAAGGCAGAGGGAGCAGCCAGTGCTAAGGTCTTGAGGCAGGTGGATGGCTAATTTAATGTGTCAATTTGGCCCAGATACTTAGTTAAACATTGTTCTGCATGTTTCCAGGAGGGTCTTTTTTGAGGAGATTATCATTTAGATCGGTGGAATTTGAGTAAAGCCGATCGGTCTCCACAATGTGGATGGGCCTCATCCAGTCAGATGAAGGCTTGAATAAAACAAAAAGCCTTATCTCCCCCAGGCAAGAGAGAAATCTGCAGGAGATGGCCTTTAGACTTCAACTGCAACATCGGCTCTTCCCTATGTCTCTACTCCCCAGCTACCATAATCACTTCTGTCAGTTCCTTAAGAGAAATCTCTTTACACACACACACACACACACACACACACACACACACACACATGCACGCACATACCTTATTGGTTCCACTTTTCTGGAGAACTCTGACTAATAGAACAAGTTAAGAAAAAGACAGCAAGTTGACCAAAGGACTGGAGTAGAGTGGAGCAGTACAAGGAGACGAGGTTAGGAAGGTGGCCGGGCTTTGCAGGCCATGGCAAGGAGCTGGGTTTTCCTATGAGTCAAAGGGCAAGCTCTTGCAAAGCTTTGAGGGGAGAGTGACTTTGGACTGTTGTAACTACTGCCTTTTGGATATAGCCCTTGGATGGATGGCCCATGAGCACCTCTGATTCAGTGAGACCAGGACTGAACTCATGATCATTATCCAGAAACCTTTTTCTTAGTGTTTCCAGCTTAGGTTGTGGCACCATGATTTTACCCAACTATTCAGATTGGAACATTGAGCTGTGTCCTTAATTTGTTTTCAAATACCATGTCAAATCCATCTCCAAGGCTACTGATGTAATCTCCAAAATATTTCCCTAGGGCCACTCACCTTGCTCATATCTTGTTGTCTCATGTCCCATTCTTAATGCAGTCACTGCCTGGCCATGACCGTACTTGTGGGTCGTGCTCACCCTGAATCTGTTCTCCACACCGCAGCTGAAGTTGCCTCTTGAAAACATGAAGCCCTCTCTCTCTTCCAGTTTTTACCACTTCCTTAAGCTTCAGCAGTTTGGTGCTGCTCTCATGCAGTTGCTCTCTGACCTGTCTTCCCAAGTGATGTGAGACCGTGGCTCAGCTGGGACCTCTGGCAAGAGTCTGAAGCCCAGGTGGCAGTGCAATTGGAAACAAAGAAGATCCAGACTGTAGGCAGAGAGTAGAGATAAGATCAAAGCGAGAAGGAGCTTTTGGCTGGGAACAGGAGAGATGACTCTGTTAGATGTGAGGCAAAACTGGGAAGAATCCCGCTAGGCAACGATAGCCAAAGGAAGGGAGATATTTGTGTGTTGGAAGTACAAGACCCACGGGAGCAGAGAGGTGCCATAGAGCTGTAGGAAGTTGGAAACTTTCCTCTTGCAGTTCTTTGTGTGTCTACTTTCTAGTCTTCGTTTAAGACCCATATGAGACAGTGCTTCTTATCGGAAAACTTGTTTGATCCTACTGTCTGTGAACTTCTGCCTTCTCCTGCTTCTGCATATCTGTAAATGTTCCCACTCCTCCATTGTCCTGTGCTTACACCTACATAACCATTGCCTCTTTGTATTGACATGATCAGTTTACTAGATCTGTCTTCTTCCACATACTAATGAACAACTGAAGGGCGGGACTGGGTCTTATATATATTTTAATCCCCAGTGCCAAACATAGTGCCCAAGATTTATTAGATCCTCCAAAGCTGAATGATGTGACTTCTTCTAGAATCTTTACTTTCAGTCTCTCTCTCTCTCTCTCTCTCTCACCAGCCCTAATTTCTATCTCTCCACCTCCCAACTCCACTTTTCCTGTACTCCTCTTTGTCATTTTCACAGAGATCACTAATGCCCCTGTTCTTTCTCTTGAAGCACATGTGTAATCCTCCAACTAGCTTTACCTCCTGATTCAGCCCTGACTTCTTGGTACATTGTTTTAAATACTTTTGGAACCTTATCAAAATAAAAAGCTTCTGCACTGCAAAGGAAACAATCAACAAAACTAAAAGGCAACTGATGGAATGGGAAAAGATATTTGCAAATGACATATCGGACAAAGGGCTAGTATCCAAAATCTATAAGGAACTCACCAAACTCCACATCCGAAAAACAAATAACCCAGTGAAGAAATGGGCAGAAAACATGAATAGACACTTCTCTAAAGAAGACATCCGGAGGGCCAACAGGCACATGAAAAGATGCTCAACGTCGCTCCTCATCAGGGAAATATAAATCAAAACCACACTGAGATATCACCTCACGCCAGTCAGAGTGGCTAAAATGAACAAATCAGGAGACTATAGATGCTGGAGAGGATGTGGAGAAACGGGAACCCTCTTGCACTGTTGGTGGGAATGCAAATTGGTGCAGCCACTCTGGAAAACAGTGTGGAGGCTCCTCAAAAAATTAAAAATAGATCTACCCTATGACCCAGCAATAGCACTGCTAGGAATTTACCCAAGGGATACAGGAGTGTTGATGCATAGTGGTCCTTGTACCCCAATGTTTATAGCAGCACTTTCAACAGTAGCCAAATTATGGAAAGAGCCTAAATGTCCATCAACTGACAAATGGATAAAGAAGATGTGGTTTATATACACAATGGAATACTACTTGGCAGTGAGAAAGAATGAAATCTGCCCATTTGCAGCAACATGGATGGGACTGGAGAGTATTATACTAAGGGAAATAAGTCAGGTAGAGAAAGACAGATACCATATGTTTTCACTCTTATGTGGATCCTGAGAAACTTCACAGACCAGAGGGGAGGGGAAAGAGGGGTAGTTACAGAGAGGGAAGGAGGCAAACTCTAAGAGACTCTTAAATACTGAGAACAAACTGAGAGTTGATGGGGGGGTGGGGGAGAGGGGAAAGTGGTGATGGGCATTGAGGAGGGCACCTGTTGGGATGAGCACTGGGTGTTGTATGGAAACTAATTCGACAATAAATTATAAATAAATACTCTCTTGCCAGTACACCCTTTCTCTTCCTTATCTTTCTAGCACATCTATCCTGCAAATCAGCCACATCTGATCAATTCAGCCTTCCTCTTCTCTCTAACACAGGGAACTTCCCTTTTGCAAATAACGTCATGGTTAATATATAAAACACAGATACAAACTGCCCTGTGTTCTTTGGGCTTGAACAGCCACTTCTAATTTTGCTCTGTCTCAAGTAAACCGTACCCTTTGCATTTGTGAAGCTTCAAGTTTGCAAATTCTTTGTAACAACAGATCTGTAAGATGTTTGGGTAAAAATTGCTCATGAGATCATGACCTGAGCCAAAACTCCTACAAAAATATTTAAAAAACAATCTTTGGCACAATACACAATTGTAGAAATTAGAATACCATGTCATTTTTAACGTATTGAATCAACAAAGACTTTTTAAAAAATAAGAATATGCACCACCGGCCACGATGTACTCTGAGGCTAGAACAGAGTGCGCACGCACACACACACACACACACACACACACACACACACACTCTGGTTCTTTGTTTCTCCCTCCCTACCTCCCACATTCTCTCCTATGTACAATGTTCTTTGTGAGAATACAATATTAGTTTTGCCTTTTTAGAAAATAATTGATTAATACATTAACATTGAATTAATATGGGGCACCTGGGTAGCTCAGTTGGTTGGGTGTCCGACTCTTGATTTCGGCTCAGGTCACGATCTCATGGTTTGTGAGTTTGGGCCCAGCATCGGGCTCTGCACTGACAGTGCTGAGCCTGAGATTCTCTCTCTCTCTCTTTCTGTCTCTTGTTCTCTGCCCCTCCCCAACTTGTTCTCTATCTCTCTTTCAAAATAAATTTAACAAAACTGTAAAATTTAATTTTTACAAATCTATAAGCAGATATAATTGGTTATTAATAAACTGACGATTTTATTTATTCATGTGTATCATGTATATGCTTGAAAATGTTTAATTTCTGAAATGGTATTTTCCTTCTAGGTATCTAGTCCAAGGAAATATTCTGAAATGCGACAAAGATGTGTGAACAAAGATATTTATTGTAACATTATTTATGATGGCATATTAATAATGATTAAAAAATTAGAATGACTTAAATTCGTCCAAACTGTGGAATATTATATAAATTGGAACACTGGAATAATCATTTGATAAGCTAATTTGAATTAAAAAAATTTTTTTTTGTTTATTTACTTTTGACAGACAGAGAGAGAGAGAGAGAGACAGATAGACAAAGCACAAGCAGGGGAGGGGCAGAGAGAGACAGAGACACAGAATCCGAAGTAGGCTCCAGTCTCTGAGTTGTTAGCACAGAGCCCAACATAGGGCTTGAACCCATGAGCCCTGAGATCATGACCTGAGCCAAAATCTAGAGTCAGATGCTTAACCCACTGAGCCACCCAGTTCCCTTGATAAACCAGTTTGGAACATTAGTCAGATGATCCATAATGCTGCAGAGAAATTTTATTTTATTTTATTTTATTTTATTTTATTTTATTTTATTTTATTTATATTAAATATAATTTATTGTCAAATTGGTTTCCATACAACAGCCAGTGCTCATTCCAACAGGTGCCCTCCTCAATGCCCATCATCCACTTTCCCCTCTCCCCCAAGCCCCATCAACCCTCAGTTTGTTCTCACTATTTAAGAACCTCTTAGGGTTTGCCTCCTTCCCTCTTAATGATATTCTCTTAAATGGAAACCTTTATTATGTTTAATACACATCACTTAGGAGAATATTTAACTCTTTTTAAAGATATAAAAGAAATCTTGGATAAATGGAAAGACATTTTTCAGTTATGAAAGGGAAGATTTCATATCAAAAATAAGCCATTTTTACTAAATTTATCCATAAATGCAATGTTGTATTAACCAAAATAACAAGATTTAATCTGGAAAAATAAACATGTAAAAGGATTCAGAAAAATTCTGAAAATGAAGGGTAGCCAGTGAGAACTAGCCTTACCAGTTTTCGAAACATAGTAGAGTTACAGTAATTAAAAGAATTTGGGACTGTTATGTGAATAAACGAAAAGATCGATGAAACACTCCAACATTGAACTCATATGCATGTGAAAAATTAGAGCATGAGAAAATAGCATTGTAGATTAGTGGTGGATTGTAAATTGTATTATGATACTTGATATACCTTTTAGAAATATGCATATGTATGTAGGTATGTATATATTTTAATGGCTTTATTGTTTTTGTAAAAATGAGAGCTGCTGATTTGTATTTCTGCCAGTAAGGTAAACTAGAAATCTTGGAAAGCCCTTCCAAAGAAAGCACAAGAAAAAAGCCAGATTGAGTATATATTTTTTTAATTTTTAAAATTAAATTGATGAGCTAACAAGGACACGAGGTATCTAAGAATGAAACTCTGGGAGGTAAGTAAAACGCCAAAGTGAGTTTTCACCCTCAGGGTATCTGCCAAACTGGGTAACCAGGTGCTTCCCTTATGGCTGCAATTTTTGTGAGAAGCAGGATATAAAATTTAAGACTGGGGTAAGGTTGGGTGTCTCAGATGGAACCTCAAGGCGTTACGTACTCAGTCTAATTGTGAATAGGAATAGGGAATAGACTACTTGTGGAAGTAGTCAGCAAAAAAACAAAACAAACTAAACCAAAAACCAAAACCAAAACCAAAACCAAAAAAACCACAGTTGTCTTGATCTTGGCACAGATTTGAAGAGAAAAATAATTCCCCCAATCCCAAATTTATAACCACAAGCTCAATCCGACATTAGTTTTTTTTGCTCGGATTCATGAAACGTCTGTGGTACAAAAAACCCCAAGTGGAGACTAATTTAAATTCTGGTAGTGACCCTAAGTTACCGGCAAAAGCAAAAGCAGATTCTCTTCAGAAGAATGTAATGTACTTCCTTCCAGTTTCCGAAAGATTTCCACCGAAAGAGTTTACTAGAAAAAAATCATAGAATACTTAAGGAAGAAAGTCATCGTGAATGGGAACCAATAGAAGTAATAGACAATAGGATGAGACCTACAAAGACTTCAAATATTGTCTTGATCAGACACAAAATATGAAATAAGGATCTTTTAATACGTTTTGAAAAATAAAAGACTTGAAAGTGTAAGAAACATGAGGCTATTTTAAGTTACTATATTTATTTCTTATTTATTTATTTTTTCATTTTTTTATTGAGAGACCACCAGTGCGAGCAGGGGACAGGGGCAGAGAGAGAGAGAGAGAGAGAGAGAGAATCTTAAGCAGTTTCCATGCTGTCAGCACGGAGCTCAATGCAGGGCAGGATCTTACAACCTCGAGATCACGACCTGAGCCAAAATCAAGGGTCAGTCGAGTGGCTTAAACGACTGAGCCACCCAGCTGCCCCAAGATTATTTTTTTAAGCAAAGCAGACTTTTTGAAAAGATGAAAAGAAACTTTAGAAAGAAAATCTGAATAATTTAAGTTAGAAATAAATGGACTGATTACACAATCTGATGAAAGAATTAGTAAAATGGAAGACAGATCAGAGGAAATTTTCCAGGATATAGCACTAAAAGATACAGGGATTAAGAAAAATATGTAAGAGAATTTAAAAGATCCGGAGAATATAGTGAGACTATCATACATATAATTGCATTTCTAATTTTTTTTTAAGTTTATTCTGAGACGGAGAGAGAGAGCACAAGTGGGGAAGGAACAGAGAGAGAGGGAGAGAGAGAATCCCAAGCAGGCTCTGCACTGTCAGCACAGAGCCCGATGCGGGGCTTGAACTCATGAACCATGAGATCATGACCTGAGCTGAAATCAAGAGTCAGATGCCTAACCTACTGAGCCATCCAGGAGCCCCTCTAATTACATTTCTAGATACAAATAATAGAAAATAAGGATTCCAACACAGTGACTGATAATTTCCCAGAATTATTTAAAAACAGTAAATCTCAGGTCCAGGAAGGCTGGCTAACCCAAAGCAGGACACAAAAAAGAAATACACAACTGTTGGGGAGAAAGAATTCCTGTCCTATTCAAGGTCCTTCAAGCCAGACTAAAAATCTCAAGAATTGCCATGAGAATGATTAACAGGAGAAAATCAGATTTAATATTGGGTGCAAAGGGAATACACACAGACATGGAAATTCCAAAGACAGTTGGGCAAAATGAGGCTTATATGTCATCCTGAACTAAGGAGAAGAGGGTAGGGGTCTGGGACTTCGGAGGAAAGAGATGCACTTCACAGGACAATAAAAAGAGCAGATGTTTGGCAACTAAATGCTTGCCTTGCCATATAGATGGGTCATTCTGATAAAATTTATCCCTGGTAATAACCCTTATTCTGGGAAAGACGTCCAATCAGATTCTTCTGGTTAGTTAAGGGAAAGGCAAAATTTCTCTTGAGCCCACAGGCTATTGATTGCCTTCAGTTCAAAATAATCTTCATGCCCAACTGGCCTATCTTGGAGTAGTCTACCTTTGGCCTCTATACAACTATATGCACAATCATGAAATAACAGAAGAATAATGAGAAGATCCTAAAACCAGCTGGAGAATAGACAGATGACCTATAAAAGGAGACAATTAAAACTGTGTCAACAGCAAGAGTAAACACTAGAAAACAATGGCATAATATTTTCAGTGATAAGAGAAAATTGGTTTCAGTCTAGAATTCTATATCCATTGAAACTATTTTTCAAGAACAAGGGCATACAAAAGTTTTTTTTTTGTTTTTCAGGCATACAAAATAGAGAGGTTAACACTCCGGGTTTAGAAATTTTAAGAAATTCTAAAGAATGCCTCTCAAATAAAAACAAAATGATGCCACTATAAGCCTGAGAAACAAGAAGGAATGATTAGTAGAGATTATGGAAGAAAACAAAACAAACTTGATTCATGTAAAAAACTAATGTCAAACTAGTGATCAGAATCAACCCCTTTTTATTGACTTTATAAGTAAGACTGCTTGGTATTTGAAAAATGTCATAGAGAAATGAGACACAACATACCATTCATTGAGTAAATGAGCCCCAAATAAGTCAAGGTTTATGTACAAACGTAACATTAAAAGCAGATTAAGCCAAAAGAATTTCCTCTTCAACTACCAATGGATCCAAGGAAACCAGAATAGATTCCTAATCTTGAAAGTTATTCCTGCTAATTAAAATCAGGTATTGGGGTGCCTGGGTGGTTCAGTTAGTTGAGTGTCCGACTCTTGATTTCAGCTCCAGTCATGATTCCAGGGTCGTGGGATTGAGCCTTGTGTCGGGCTCTGTGCTGACAGCATGAAGCCTGCTTGGGACTCTCTCTCTCTCTCTCTCTCTCTCTCTCTCTCTCTCTCCCTCTGCCCCTCTTCTTTGCTCATGCTCTCTCTCTAAAATAAAATAAAATAAAATAAGATAAGATAAAATAAAATAAAATAAAATAAGATAAAATAAAATAAACAGATAAAATATAGGTATTAAACCAATAAATATGTAATAAACCTCCACAAAGCATTTAATCACTGCTCTTTTACTTGGAATAAATACTGCTATAGGATGAAATCTTAAGAAATCTTTAATGAACAAATTTATTGTGTGCTTACTCTGTTTCTTATTGAGAGATACTAAGAAATACAAGACAAGGACTGGGCTTTGTTTGGAAAGAATGAGGACCATAAGGAAAGAAATGGACATTGTAAGACCTTATAAAGATGTCAAATGACTGTCAAGGTAACTCATCCATTTACTAAACGAATAGTGATTGAGCATAGGAATTCAGTGCAGGGAGCATTGCTGTAAGCAAACAATCGTTTGCAGTATGTTTTACTCAGATTTGGCTAGAGGAACACAAGGGCAGAACCTAGAGCACAAAATCAAGGAGGCAGAAAATGGAAAATCCATTAAATTATACACCATTACATAAATACCTGGAGGATATTTTGATCCTTGTGCTTGATGTCAGAGGGCACCATAATCACCCAAGTGGTAAATATTATGAATAAGATGTTTGGGAACCCCCAGAGGAATGTTTATAGGCATGCACTGCGTACCTTGTTAATGATAAAATTTGCATAGCTATAAATGGCCTCTAGTAGTAAATACCTGTATATTTAAAAACCAAATTCCTCGAAAACCATTTCCTCTTTTGCTATTGTATTGTTTTCCTTGATGACTGCAGAGTTGCTAATGATGTTATTTTATTTTATTTGAATGTTTATTTCTTTTTGAGAGAGAGTGAACATGGGAAGCGCAGAGAGAGAAGGGGATAGAGGATCCAAAGCGGACCCTGCACTGACAGCAGAGAGCCGACTAAGGGCAGAACTCATAAACCCTGAGATCATGACCTGAGCCAAAGTCCGACCCTCAACTGACTGAGCCACCCAGTGGCCACAAGAGTTGCTAATGATTTTTGAGTCATTAAGTTCAAGATTTAATTTGACCACCTATATGTGGTACAAAGAGAATTTCATATATAACACTAACTCTTGCATCTCCTATTTATCTGCGGAGGATGGTTTATTCCACACTGTTGTCGCTGATAGAATTTTGCAGTGGTTTTCTGTTCCCAGATCAGGGTGATCTATAGAGGCTGGCTTCAAAAAAAAAATAAAATGGCTTGTTTCTCCCATGAATGATCTGTGTTTGTGCTCAGGGAGTCTTTACCAGCGAAATGGTCTAGCAGGAGCACTGCACATATATGTTGATGGCCAAGCAAGAAATGCTTTCAATTTATGTATTTCATTATTATTTTTTGAGAATAGTGTATCTGTCTAAATCACCTAGTGGGAAGGCTTTCTTTTCTATTCTAAGTATACATTACTGCAAATATTTTAACATTTCATGAAGATATGTTTGGATATTTATGTATTTCATTTCATAAGGTAGGAACTTAAAGGTAGGAATATGAAATCATTATCAATTTACAACCATTTAATTGCTAAACCTGATGTTAATTCTAGCTCCAGAAAGTTCCACAGTGACAGTCTATGTATATTACCAATTTATTAAAGATGCTATCCTTAGTTTACCAAGGGATTATGTTCCAAAAATTCATTAATAAATCAAGTGTTTATAAAGGTGAATATACTTATATAGAAATAAATATTTTATATTGTGGTCAGGTTCCCTGGGAAACCTTCAAAAGTCTGTTCATCCCATAGTATAATCCTTCAATATAATTAGTCAACTGTAATGTTAGCAAGGATGTCTGCTGTCATCTTCCTGTTTCAATTTTTTTAATGTTTATTTATTCTGAGACGGAGAGAGACAGAGTATGAGCAGGGGAGGGCCAGAGAGAGAGGGAGACACAGAATCCGAAGCAGGCTCCATGCTCCGACCTGTCAGCACAGAGCCCGATGCAGGGCTTGAACTCACGAATTGCCAGATCATGACCTGAGCCGAAGTCGGACACTTAACAGACTGAGCCACCCAGGCGCCCTTCATCCTCCTATTTTACATTATCCTGGAAGTTTTGGCTAATGTAATAAGGAAATCAAGAAGGAAAGAAGGCAGGCAGGAAAGAAAAGGGCATAGGGTTATTTATAAAGGAAAAGACATAATTGTTGATATTGACATATAAAAGCTTCCAAGAAAACCTACAAACTTTTAGAATAAGAGCGTTCAGCAGGCTTATTGTATACACGGTTAGTATATACAATAGAGAAAAATGTTCTTCATAACAGAATAAACCTTGTGAGGTGGGCAGCAACGAGGTGCATAAGGGCGTGACTGATACAGTAGGCTCTGAAGCTGGTCTGAACAAGGGGTCAGTCTCTGATATTTCCCAGTCAGGCTTTGGTAGCTGCTGGTTTTCTAACTCAGACATATTAGCTTGGTTCCAGCCATAAAATTTTGTGTTTATGCTGAGGCAGTTCTGACTAAAGGCATCATCAGTTACCCTGATCTTGGGAAGGTTACGTTACTTTTCTTTTCTCTTTTCTTTTTTTTTTTTTATGTCTAGAGAAAGAGAGAGAGATGGGGGAGAGGATAAGAAAGAGAGAGAGAGAGAGAGAGAATCTTAAACACACTCCACATCCGGCTCAGAGCCCGATGTGGGGCTTGAACCCATGACCGTGAAATCATGACTTGAGCTGACGTCAAGAGTCTGACACTCAACCATCTGAGCCACCCAGGTGCTGCTTATCTTCCATTCTTAGCTATTTTCATCTCTAGTTTCATAAATTTGAAAAAGCTCTTTTTGAGCCACTTAGGTTTTCCCTCCCCCAGGATCTATATTTCGTTGACCACTGTCCACAATTATTTTTTATTGGTTTGTCTTTCCAAATACAGCATTTCTTATTCATCTTCAACATCTTAAGTTTCTTCACATATGAATGGAGATTCCAGTACAAAGTCACCCGTTCTATGTAAAGTACCATAATACTCATATTTTGCTTGTTCATAACATCTTTGAGGTAGGACAATGTGGTAGGGTCCCCTCCCTAAGGAATGGAAAAAAAAAACCCACAAGGCAACCTGGCTATACTCATATGTGACATCCCTCATGACCTTGTAACATGAGACCACTTAATCAGACTGCATGTTTGCGTGTTACCATATATGGGAGGCAAAGAAATAAAAAATGTATAAAAAAAACTATGCCACGTGGTGGTTCGGGACTCAGTTCTTCGGATGTGAACCCAAGTGAGCTGTGCCGGCACGAATAAAGTTGCTTCTTGGAAAGAAAACCTCGGTGTCATGATTCTGTGCAAGAATCCTGCTACAAGATTGATTCTTAGCTTCTTGACTTTCATTTTCTTCCCTCAGTTAAGGTGTCTGACCCCTTCTGTGTTCATTAACCTCAAGTACAAGCAGTATTTGTTTAATCCACTTGTTACGGTGACTCTTTAAAAGCGCATATTTGCTGAGCTGTTTAAACTAGTCTTCATTTCTCTGTTTTATAGCAGAAGATAAATTTTTACCGTTCAAGTGAACTGATGCAATGGGTGAATCAAGATACTAACATTATCAGTTAAAACTGTCATTTATATTCGCTGTTGTGGCTTTCATAGGGACCATTAATAAAAATGAAGCTGTCTCCGTTGATGCCTTTTGCATCAGGCCCCATAGGCTGTGAGGTGCCTACACAGCCATGTCCAAGGTGAACACTTTTCAACCATTACTCATCTTTTCAGTGTTCTTCCTGCCTCGGAGAGAGCATTCCCAGAGGAGACAATGAAGAGGTAAGGAGAAGGAGGGCCTAGGCCAGAAAATGGAAGCAAGGGAGAAGTCAAGCATTTAGAGCTTCGTGCTCTGCACAAACCTTCGTGTATCATCCTGTCTGTGATACGGGGGGACTCAGACTCTATTCGTCAGCAGCAGTGAATTTAAGGAAGGCCCTAATGAAACGTACAGAGCAGGGGAAGCAATTGTACATGGAAACATCATCTTTCTATTCCTTTGGTATTCTCAATCTCAGCATGGTGGGGGGAAAGTTTTCACATTCCTCTTCCTCTCTCTATCTCTCAATCCCCCCCCCCCCGCAAAAAAAAAAAAAAAAAAAAAAAAAAACAAAACAAAACAGGGCACCTGGGCAGCTCAGTCAGTTAAGCGTCTGACTTGGGCTCAGGTCATGATCTCGTGATTCTTGAGTTCGAGCCCCAAATTGGGCTCTGTGCTGACAGCTCAGAGCCTGGAGCCTGTTTTGGATTCTGTGTCTCCTTCTCCCTCTGCCCCTCCACTGCTCGAACTCTGTCTCTCTCTCTCTTTCTCTCTTAAGAATAAATAAACAAACAAACAATAACAAAAGGAAACTCTTTGTAGCTTAATCAAACTAATTTCTCTTGATCTCAAAATAAAGGAGCTCTTTTAAAATTACATTCTAATATAATGTATTACATTAGACTTGGCCTAGGTGATTTTGACTGATTGATCTGATTTCTAGCACCTAAACCCCATGAAGAAGTTTCTAGGGTTCCTATAAGACTCACAGAAGTCAAGTGCTTTAGCTAAGTTATACAAATATTGAACAAAAGAGGAAGAACTCAAATTTAGGTCATCTTCAAATGAAATTATATTAGTCTTAGTCTCTGATTCCCAGGAGAACACTTTGGTAAGCTCCTGGAGTTGGTCTCTTCCAGGAATATGAGTGCCGTGGACGTAGATTCCTACTAGTAGAAGCCGGTTCTTCCTCTGGGCTTTTGTATCGTTGCTTGTGACAACAGAGAAGGTGTTATTGGGTGTGAGTCATTCTGCAAGCTGGTAGCACGTGCTGAGGCAACATTCTCAGAATTTTGAAAATATTCTAGGACATTTATATTTTGAAAATATAAAATACCCTTTTGAAAATATTCTAGGATATGGGTTTTTATTTTTTGCTTTATAGATGCACATCAAATAGAATCCGTATCCATCGTGTATCCTTCATAACACTATTATAAATACTGCAGTGTCCCCCAGATCCACAGGTCTCTTGTCCCAGGCTCTCTGAATAAGAATCCAGTTCAAGACATCATGCCCATGTCAATAATCAAGTTAACTTGATGCCACATCATTTGAGCTGCTATGACAGCTCTTAGATGTGATTGTGCCTTGAGGTTACTCTTTCTCCTAAAGTGTCTGTACCCTCATCCTTGATTCCAACATCAAAGCACTGAAATAAGATTCCACAGCTCAAGCAGGATTTTACCCAAGGGACACAGGAGTGCTGATGCATAGGGGCACTTGTACCCCAACGTTTATAGCAGCACTTTCAACAATAGCCAAATTAGGGAAAGAGCCTAAATGTCCATCGACTGGTGAATGGATAAAGAAAGTGTGGTTTATATACACAATGGAATACTACGTGGCAATGAGAAAGAATGCGATATGGCCTTTTGTAGCAACGTGGATGGAACTGGAGAGTGTGATGCTAAGTGAAATAAGTCATACAGAGAAAGACAGATACCATGTTTTCGCTCTTATGTGGATCCTGAGAAACTTGACAGAAGAACATGGGGGAGGGGAAGGAAAAAAAAAAGTTAGAGAGGGAGGGAGCCAAACCATAAAAGACTCTTAAAAACTGAGAATAAACTGAGGGTAGATAGGGGGTGGGGGAGAGGGGAAAGTGGGTGATGGGCATTGAGGAAGGCACCTGTTGGGATGAGCATTGGGTGTTATATGGAAACCAATTTGACAATACATTTCATATTGTAAAAAAAGATTTTTTTTTTTATTTTTAACTCACCTGTATACCCAACGTGGGGCTTGAACTTACAACCCACAGATCAAGAGTTGCATGTTCCACCAACTGAGACACACAGGTGTCCCCCAGGCAGAATTTTAAAGGATGTTTGGAATATCAGGAGTGAGCATTTCTCATGTTCTAGGAAGGCAGAGGAGTCAAGAGGGAGTCCTTGTCTGTCCATAGCCCCGAAAGCAGGAGGCAAGCCGGCAGTGCCATCATGGGTCTGGAATACCAGTGTCAGTGACTCAACAAAATTCAAGTCTATTCAGTTCCCTTGCAGAAGATGCAACTGTTGATTTTAACGTCTTTAGTATGTTCCTTCTGAGAATATAAACCGTCCCAATATCAGGCATTGATGGAATTTTATAAACTTAAGATTTAGAGGGAAAAGTGTCATTCAGGTAAATGGTTTGACCATAGTAAAAGGAATTTAGGGAATTTGGGGAATCATAACCTTTCACTATAAGCTTGGAAATAATGAAAATGGAATAAAAAGCCAGAGACGTAGTATGATGAATGCCATATAGATATTGTGAAATCTTTGCTAGGTTCTGGGGGGTGAGCATGGGAATCAAACTTTTTGTGTGAAAGACAGCATTTAATAATGTTTTTAATGTTTATTTCTTTTTCAAAGAGCTGTCAGTGCACAGAGCCTGACATGGGGCTGGAACTCACGAACTGTGAGATCATGACCTGAGCAGAAGTTGGGCACTCAATTGACTGAGCCACCCAGGCGCCCCGAAAGACAGCGTTTAAAGACAGATGAGCTCTTGAAAGTTTTAGTCCCATAATTTCTCATTCTAACTGAGATCTCCTACACTTACAAAGACATTGTCTTTGGATTTCCTCAACGTATGTGTAATGTTCCTTTTCTGTTGCAGGACCCCATCTAGGGTACCACATTGCAATTGGTTGTCTTGGCTTTTTAAGTTCCTCTTGGCTGTAAAAGTGTCTCAGATTTTTCTTGTTTTTGATGACCTGGACAGTTTTGAGGAGTACTGATCAAATATTTTCTAAACTGTTCCTCAGTTAGGATTTTACTGAGGTTTTCTTCATGATTGGACCGAGGCAATGCATTTTAGAAGAAAGAGCAGAGGAGTAAATTGCCATTCTCATCACGTCATATCAAGGATGCCTAGTATCAATGGGATTAGCCCTTTTGCTGTTAATTTTGACCACCTGGCCGGGGTAGCGTTTATCAGGGTTTCTTCACAGTGAAGTTACTCTTTTCTCTTCCGTCCCTACTCTACTCCTTGGATCAAAGTCACTATGCACAACCCAGGCTTATCAAGTGTGGAGTTATGGTGTACTCCTTGATGGTAAATATCTATATAAATTATTTAAAATCCTTCTGCATGGGACATGTCTCTATTCTCCCCTATTTATTTATTTACTTATTTATTCAATCATTTATTTATATCAAAATGGACTTCTGGATATTTATTTTGCACTTGGGGATACTATCCATTACTATTTTATTTTGTGGCTCAAAATTTTCCAGCTCTGGCTATTGGCAGCTCTTTCAGTTGGTTCCTGTATCTGTTTGATATTCCCCATCATTCTGGGGTTTTGCTTTGTTTTGTGTCTTGAGCTGTCGCTTACTTGCTGACCATAAAGATGCTCTAGGCTCCTCTAGTCTATTTCTTGGACCATGCCCAGAATCAGACATTTCTCCAATGAGCTTTGGTTACTTTTACTGGAAAATGGTATTAGAGAAGAACCAGGAGATATGCTCCTGGGGTTATGGCTTCTAGGGCTTCTCAGCTGACAGAGCAAAGAAATATATTTGAACATTGACCCATGTATATGCTTATATCTATAAATATTTCTGTATCGATCTGTATCCATTTTAAAATAATCGAGTTCATACTGGTGTCTCCAGTACTACTCAATTACTACTGGATCATTCTAGCTTCCTTCTCTTGCTCGTCTGTAACTTCCCACTGCAACAGTGAGGAACTCAGCCTCCACCATCCACTAGAAATTTACTTAACTTTGCAATTCCAGTATACACGTATTGTGGTTTCAGAATCGTTACCTTCCTGGGGAACAGCTTTACCAACTGGAGAACAGTATTTATGTGTAGTTCTGTTTGCTTTAGGTTTTACAGACTCCACTCATTTCCAAAGTCACTGTGGTCAGAGCTTTCTCCTCCTTACCCATGCATACATTTGTGATACATTTAGATTCTTTTGTCATATTTTGCATTCTACTTGGGATCCCTCTGCCTCCCAAATGCTGGCTTTTTAAAAAAATGTGTTTTTTTAATGTTTATTTAGTTTTGAGAGACAGAGCATGAGTGGGAGAGGGATAGAGAGAGAGGGACACCCAGAATCTGAAGCAGACTCCAGGCTCTGAGCTGTCAGCATAGAGCCCAATGTGGGGCTTGAACCCCTGAACTGTGAGATCATGACCTGAGTCTAAGTCGGACACTTAACCAACTAAGCCGCCAAGGCGCCTCCCCCAATTCTGGTTTTTAATTTACATTCTTTTGAGGTTTACTCTCGATTCTGTAAAGTTCTGTGGGTTTCGATAAATGCTTGATGTCCTGCATACACCATTATAGTATCCTATAGGAAAAGTATTATCACACTAAAAAAATCTCCTGGGTTTTATCTATTCAACTCTTCTCCTACCGCCCTCCCCAACCTTGGGTAACCACTGATCTATTAACTGTTTCTATAGTTTTGCCTTTACAGAATGTAATATAGTTGGGATCATTGAGTTACGTGGCTTTTTCACACTGCCTTCCTTCCCTTAGCAATATGCATTTAAGATTCACCGATGTATTGTTGTAGCTTGATAACTCACTTCTTTTTACTTTTGAGTAGTTTTCCATTGTATCAATGTGCCACAGTTTGTTTATTTGTTCATTCCGTGAAAGAATCTTGATTGCTTCCGGTTTGGGGGGCTATTATGAAAATCCCCTGTGTGCAGGGATTTGTGTGGACATAAGTTTTCTTTTTTATTTTAAAAGTTTTTTTTTTTTCAACGTTTATCTATTTATTTTTGGGACAGAGAGAGACAGAGCATGAACGGGGGAGGGGCAGAGAGAGAGGGAGACACAGAATCGGAAACAGGCTCCAGGCTCCGAGCCATCAGCCCAGAGCCTGACGCGGGGCTCGAACTCACGGACCGCGAGATCGTGACCTGGCTGAAGTCGGACGCTTAACCGACTGCGCCACCCAGGCGCCCCTGGACATAAGTTTTCAAATCAGGTGAGTAAACACCTAGAACCACAATTGCTACATTATATGATAAGACTCTGTTTAGTTCTGTGAGAAACTTCCAAAATAGTTGTGCTGCTTTGCATTTCCACCAGCAATGAGAGCCCCCACGCTCTGCGTCCACCTCAACAGTGTTTTCAGACTTTTAGGTTTTAGCCATTTTAATAGGTAGGTAGTGATATCTCATTGTTGTTTTAATTTGCAATTCCTTAATGATAAATGATGCTGAACATCTTTTCAGGTCCTTTCTTGCATCTGTGTGCCTACTTTTATGAGATGTCTGTGCAGATCTTTTGACCCTTTAAAAAATTGGAACATTTTCTTATTTAAAGAGTTATTTATATTTCATTTTGATATTATTTGATTTTTTTGAAAAGCACTTGTTAGCATTTTTAAAAGTATTTATTTATTTAGAGAGTGAGTGAGAGTGCAAGGAGGGGAGGGTCAGAGAGAGAGAGAGAGAGGGAGAGAGAGAATTCCAAGCAGGCTCCGTGCTGTCAGCTCAGAATGCGATATGGGGTCAATCTCACAAACCGGAGATCATGACCTGAGCTGAGATCAAGAGTCGGATGCTTAACCCACTGTGCCACCCAGGTGCCCCCTTGTTAACATTTAGTGAGCCTCCCTCCACGTGGCTTCAAGCTACTAGGACACGGTACTTCCGCACCCTTAATCTTCTCTCCGGCCCTTCTACTGAAGAATTCAGACTTCACAATGAGAGGCTGCTTAGAGAGCTTCTCCTTCCCCAAAACTTTGTAGTAGCCTGATTGCACCATGTGAGGGAAGATGCAGCTCCAGTCTTGTTTTTGGCAGCTTTTACCAGTGTCTGCTCACTGACCAAGGTCCATGGTCTATCAGTTGATTCTTCTTTAAGTGGCAATGCCTCATACCAACTTTTCCAAAGTAACGTGGGTGATATCTGTCGAGGTTGATCCTGTGGTGATACATGCCACCAGCACTACCCTGGTGTCCTAGATGTTTCCGGTACTTGCTAGTAATTACTCCTCCCCACACCCTGGCCAAAGCCACAAGGGCATTTTTTCAGATCTTCATCTCGAGAACCTGGTGGGGGTTCATCATCCCCCATCCCCCCAAACTGTGGCTCCCATTCATGCTGGTGTGTACTCAGCCTCTGGCAATGCATCAGAATTATGATTCAAGAGTTCCTATTGGGGGCGCCTGGGTGGCTCAGTCGGTTAAGCGGCCGACTTCAGCTCAGGTCACGATCTTGCGGTCCGTGAGTTCTAGCCCCGCGTCAGGCTCTGGGCTGATGGCTCAGAGCCTGGAGCCTGCTTCCGATTCTGTGTCTCCCTCTCTCTCTGCCCCTCTCCCACTCATGCTCTGTCTCTCTCTGTCTCAAAAATAAATAAACTTAAAAAAAAAATTAAAAAAAAATAAAAAGAGTTCCTATTAGCATATGGCTCCAGCAGCTTCTGTTCCTGGTAGGCAAATGTTGGCTGTGATTCTCTGGATTTGTTTCTTTTTCTGGATTTCAGGCTGGCAGTTAGCCCTGCAAAATCAGTTTTCTGGTGGGTCCAAGAAAAGTAATTGATTTTCACTTTGTCCAGGTTTTGTGTGTGTGTGTGTGTGTGTGTGTGTGTGTGTGTGGTAAAAATGGGAGTGGTAACATCCAAGCTCATTACATGTTAGAGGTGAACTGGCAATCTCCTGCTAAAGATGCAGAAATATATGGAAATAGCACATAAGTAGTGGACAATTAGATTTAAGATTATCTTAAATAACTGGGGCGCCTGGGTGGCTCAGTCGGTTGAGCGACTGACTTCAGCTCAGGTCATGATCTCACGGTTTATGAGTTCGAGCCCCGTGTCGGGTTCTGTGCTGACAGCTCAGAGCCTGGAGCCTGTTTCAGATTCTGTGTCTCCCTCTCTCTCTGCCCCTCCCCCACTCATGCTCTCTCTCTGTGTCAGAAATAATTAAACATTAAAAAAAATTTTTTTAAGATGATCTTAAATAACCAAACTCAGTCTTATGTAAGAAATAAAAAAAATTGACCCCAGTTGAAGATAAACTACAATTTTTGAAGATCCTAATTTTTCCTAGAATGGAATAGATGGAGGGTGTTCAGTGATAAAATAGATGAAAATTATAGATGTCTTGCAGTGCCACAAACTGGGATACGATACCTGGACAAATCATTTAATCTCTCGTAGCTTCAAGTTTTCTTATCTAAAAAATGCGTTGTATAAGGCTTAGAGATAATGTTTGTGATGAATCTAGCAATGCCTAGGACTTACTAGATGCTGAGTAAATGTTAGCAATTACTTTTAATTGAAAAAGAAGTGATGGAAGAAATAATCCAAAAGTATTGCAGAGAATGTGAGGAGTATTAGTAAACCATGTTCTTAAAGCTCAACATTGTAAAGCAGATAAACTGACCAGGAAACCACCTGGTTGGTGGCTATAAAAACCCAGGCTGAAGTCCATCTAACCCCAAGGGAAAGCTAGCATATGATCCTAGACTGCCACCTGCTGGCCTATGATCAACTGAAAAGAACAATCTGGAAGTTCCAATTCCTCAAGTGGAAATAGTGATGACAGTTCAGTTTCTCTCAGACAAATGATTGGGGTATGAGTTTTGAGCTATTTTTACTGGTAGAACTCTTTATCAGAATCCTTGTGTGTGAGAGCCACAGTAATTTTTATTGATAACATTGGTAAGTAGAGATGATTTTGTTAGGGTTATGCTTACGAGTATTATCTATGGCTCAAATGTGAATCAAGGGCATATGGAGACTTTATTCACTACTATTTTCCCTTTACATGTTAATCTTTCATAGGTTTATTATGGTATAATTTTACTGGCATTAAACTGGAACTGATTCAAATATATAATAAATTGTAATCAGCTTCAACTGTTATGATTAATTATAATCTATTAGACCAGAGGTTCCCAAAAGGAATCTGCAGACCAGCTGATCTGGCTGATTGCATCAGAATTGGCTCGCCTCTGTTTTATATTTGCAGAATCAGAATTTTTTTGGGTAATGCTGAGAAAGTGCCATTTTAAAAAACACTCCTGATGTGATTCTCAGGAAGCTACCTTTAGAGACTATTCTACTAGATTATGAGCTCCTTGAGTCAGGGACAATTTCTTATCATTTTTGTATTTTTGAGGCTTAACAATATCAAGCACACTATAAGACACTTACAAAAACTTAGATAGGTGAATGAACACACGTGTGCATAGATAAACTAATGGATTTGTGACTCCACACAGCAGTTAGCAACACAGCAGTGGTGGTAGGATAGAACCTCTGGGCTTTCTAGTTTACCTGTGCTAGCCAATTAGGGAAGTATACTTTTGTTGTTCTTGTTCTTGACAATTTCAGAGAGGTTATACTCGGGGATTAAGGTGATTGCATGCTGGCCCCGCCAAGTTCTGGAGGGTATGAGTTGAAGAAGATCGAAATAATCAAAGCTGCAATCTCTAAAATTTCATGAAGGTATTGATTATATTCTAAGAATGATTTCAGACTGAATATAGTAATAAGGCAGAAAGAAACAAAGAGGAATCTTTTTATTTGAATAAACATATGCTTTGTTATATTATTAATTTTTTTCAATAAAAAAGTCAACAAATAGCTGAATTGATTTACCGAAAATTATTTGCCATTTTTGCATGACAAGAGGACTTGGATGAGTCATGTTTTAGCTTCTTGAGGCCAAGTTATTCAGATCTTGCAGGATAAACAGTATTTAATTTCAGTAAAAATGTAAAGAGGCAGGTACAGGGTGGAGAGCTGAGAAACTTAAACAAAGAACTATTCATGAAGAGGTCTTTTGTGTGGCTGGGGAAAAAATGGACCCTGTAGAGGCAAAAAAAAGCTTTCCTTTTTCACTCTAGGTTCTTGGGCTGATCTAATAATTAAATTGACACAAGACAGATTAACAAGAGAAAAACAAATTTAATTCTCACATATGAAAGTTTATAGAACTATGCGACTGGAAGAAGTCACCAAGGTAGGCAGCTTGTGTATCTTTCAGACAAAGAAACAATACATTTGTGAAGAATTGACAAGACATCTGGCTGATGTTACTAAATTAGTACAGAAGTAACAAGTTTTATTTACAAAGCCTTCTTAGCCTTGAATTCCCTTCTCTCTGGTGATAGGGATATCTGTCTCCTTTCTCCCTGGTACAAGAAGAGTGCCTTTCACGTGGGAGATTTATTTCCAGCTTTCAGGAACTCAAAGGACAGAGTGTTTTTATAATGGCTTTTTCTTAAGTAATTTCAATTTGAAATAATTAATATGCTAAAGTGGCCTATTTGGGGGTGTAGCAGGATTCTCTCATAGAAAGTCCTGACACCGAGGCTTTATAATTTCCAGGAAACAACTTTATTCGCAGCGGCACTGCTCAGTTGTGTTCCCACCCAAAGAACTGAGCACCGAACGTCACGTGGCAGAGTTTTTCTATTTCTTTGTCTCCCCATATATGGTAGGTAACACATTAACATGTAGTCTGATTAAGTAGTCTCCGTTTACAAGGTCATAAGGGATGTTGTCACGCAGGCGGATAGCCAGGTTACCTTGAAGTTTTCTCTCCCTTTTTTTCTCTCTCCTTAGGGAGGGGACCCTACCACAGGGACAGCCTGCCCTGAATCCCATCAACCCATAACATTTAACTCTTAAAACATAACTTAGTAAATTGATCAGATTTGTTTAAAAAAAAAAAAGGAAAGAAAAAAACCCCTCTGATTCTTCAGTCAAAACCAGCAAGGTTCCAGAAGTGCATTACCTATCACAATAATTTAGCAATTTTAAGGTAATTATTTATTAATTACCTAATTCCTTGTTTTTATGCAATGTCATTAGGCAAAAATAACCACTGTTAAAATTTTAGCAGTTTTCTTATATGTATTCTTTTGTAAGGGTTAAATTGTAGTGTAGGGCTAACGCTTAGCTTGAAAAATAACAGCTTTGTGTTGATACTGAAGGTTAAGAGATAACAGCCTTGCTTTACTCTTGTAAACTACGCCTCATACTCTTGTAAATTAGGCTTCACCAATTAAGGAAACAAAAGTTCAAAGAAAAGAGCATCAGAGGCGGGGTCAAAGGAGATCCACTGGTTGCAACTTAGAGGCAGAAAGTCTAAAACAAACACATCATTAGGCAATTGTTTCTAACTCATCTGGCAACTATTTCTGACTCATCTGGAAACTTCTTTGTTCTGTTCCCAGGTGATGATAAAACGATGTGATCGGCTATAAAAACTCTGTACCCCGGCTGTTCGGGGCCGCACTCTTATCAAGAGTGTTGGTCCCCTTCGGTCGGCCTTGCCTCTCATTGTAATAAACTTTGTTGTGACTGTCACTGGTGCCCGTAGCATTCTGTTTCAGGAGTGGTGTGGATGCAACACTTTCAAAGTTTTACAAAATTGGAGATAAAATACAAAGCTATTATATAATTTCTTAGTAGACATCAGAAAAATGATTTTAAAACTTAATGGAATCAGAAGACAAAACAGAAGATGTTACCATAGAGGGAAATGATATAATATTATTTGAATTGAATATATTTTTTTGGAGAAAATATAGGGAATATTAGAAAAAAAGATAGTGATTGCACAGAATGTAGAACTGAAAGGGGAAGTGTCAATCATGATGAATTTAAATAAAAACTGGAAGAGGAAAAAAAAATTGAATGTACATTTGTATCACATGTATTTTCTCCTAAATCAGGTACACGGTTGTATAACCTGAATATTAAAGAAGTCATTTTTGTTGGAAATTGCCTGTCATAAGCAAGAAGTCTAAATTAAAAAAACAAAACAAAACAGCACAAGTGGAAGCTTTGTGAACTTTGTTTTTACATAAACTCAAACAATGAAAAATTACCGGCTTTTACTGTACCTTGAGTGATTCTGTATTTTTTTTTAATACTGTCAATGAATGAAAAAAATCAGGTTTAAAATGCAAATGGGTGCAAAAAATGGCATTTATCATATATGCTCAGAAGCAGAAGAAAATGAAAAGTAATGTCACCCAACTGTTAAGCATTCAGAATTGAAATCTGATTTGAAAATTATTATGTATGTAACCGTTGGTGAGGTAGAATAAAGAGTATTTAAAGGGTAAAATATAGGGGCACCTGGTGGCTCAGTCGGTTGAGCATCCAATTCTTGATTTCAGCATGGGACATGATGCCAAGATCATGGGATTGAGCCCTGCATGGAGCCCTGAGTGGAATCCCCTGTCGGGCTTTGCACTGAGCATGGAGCTTGCTTGCTTAAGATTGTATTTCTTTCTCCCTCTGCCTCTCTGACCGTTTGTGCTCTCTATCTTTCAATTATAATCAAGAAAGGGTAAAATATAAAACCAAATAATTACACTATCATAGATGCACTGAATGAAATCATTTGAATAAGGCAAGATACACTAAGTATTGCTTAATTATCTTAGGTCTGATCTCCATAAGCCCCAGGTAGAACAGTTAACAATTATTATGAGATTTGTGGCTTTCTAAAGTCTAATATTTTTGCATATGAACATAGATATCATTCAGCAAATGACATAACTGAAAGAAGATGAGATCTACATATTTGGTAGACAATTTACAAACAGAACAGAATCCAAAATAATGTGAGGGGAAGAGATCTCTGTGACTTGGGAAGATGCTCTCTTCTTCTCATGACATCATGTTAGCACGTTGGCCAAAGCAAAAAGCAATAAAGGGTTTACTGAAGACTGAATTCAAAGTAAATGCTCAAAAAGCTTTTGACAGCAATGTAAAAAATTGTGGGGAAAAAAATGTAACCTGACTAACGTTTGAAATATGACAGTTTTGAGGTGAAGATGTTATGTCAAGTTGAGAATGGTATCTCCTCAAAAGAAAAAGGTATCTTGTTGTTCATAGATCTGGGAAACTTAAGTGTGCTTCCAATAATAATAATAATAGTAATAGTAATAGTAATATTATTATTAATATGATAGTACTAGTAGGTTTATCAACAATTAAAAGTCAGAGATATGACAGTGCCACGATTTCGAATGAAAAAAAATAATAGATTTTGATAGAAGATCATCAAAAGTAATTCTCAATCATTCCATATCCCATGTTATACATTCCTCAAACCTAATGGTAAAAAATATACCAAAAATCTGTTTTTTATACTTTTGAAATTTTAATTCCATCCAAGAACTATAAATCTACCTCTCAGTTAATTGAAACATGGAAGGGTTTTGAAATATTAATTTCATTTTTAAATAATTTTTAATTTTTCTAAAGTTTATTTATTTTGAGAGAGAGAGCACAAGTAGGGGAGGGGCAGAGAGAGAGGGAGAGAGACGGAACCCCAAGCAGGCTCTGCCCTGTCAGCACAGAGCCTAACGTGGGGCTTGAACCCACAAACCATGAGATCATGACCTGAGCTGAAACCAAGAGTCCGATGCTCAACAGACTGAGCCACCCAGGCTCTCTGAAATATTAATTTTGAAATCATTACAAAATATATAATATGAAAGTCCATTTGAAGCCATCCCATCACTAGTATTCACTTAGAGGCAGTAAGCAATGCTCTTTTATAAATTATTGATATTTTTACAGATAAATTATCTAGATAAAGGTTAGAATACTAGCCAAAGAAATTCTTTGAAAACACCTATATTTAAATTTATTTCCTCAGTACTAATTTACATGACTATTTTGGTGTGGACATTCCATATTTTAAACCATATTTATTGAAAATAGAACATACCTATAGAAAACTACATGAGTACAAGGCCGAATGAAATAGAAGTATTTAAGGCAAACATTCTTATAACAACTACCAACATCATCATTCTTTGAGCTCTTCTTTATTTTCTGGCACCTCGAGTTATTCTGTACTTTCTCTGGCCCAGGCCTGGAATTAGCTGTGTCTACAAAGATCTCTGGTTCATTTGATTGGGGAAAAATGGCATTTATAAACTGAGATTTGGGGGACGGTTGTGCTCATCACTACTGGAGTATTATTGCTTTCTCAAACAAGATAATCTTTTTTGAAAAAGTTTCAAAGTACAGAAAGAATATAATGGTCTCTCCACAGTTTTAGAGACATATGTAATTTGGAGAATTATGATGATGAACAATCACAACTATGTAAAAATTTACAGTAGAAAGTGATGAATAATGTTAAGTAACTGACGAATAATATTAGGTAGATTTTGAGGTACAAGGAACAAATATTACACTTCACCACCCACCAAATTTTAGTATAGTTGCTCTCCGGACTGAAGTTTTGCCTATATTTGTAGTAGGAGTTACCAGGCACATTTCCAAAACTTTTTTTAGCTCTTCAGGAGCTTGCTGAATATTGGTTGGTATTGGAGAACATAGAGTGTCAATATTAATATGCTGTAAAAACTATTTAATGTCCTCAACGTCATAACTGAAAGCCTGCCCTGGACTCATTTCTACAGAAAACAAGGTATTGTAGCAAATAAGCATGGAAAACACCATGAAGGTGTCATTTTATGCAATCAAGATATGAGCTATTTGTATTACAAATTATTCCATCCTAATGACTTTGGAATGTGAGATTGAGTTCTTTATTGTGATTAGATTTTTAATTTTCTATTATTTTGTGTTAAAAAGTTGATTTACATAACAAACAAAATGACTTCTATTAAGAGTTCTGTTTCACTCTCTGTACAGTTCTTGTTCTTATTCACGGGTAACAACGCCTTATGTTTCCAAAAATGTTAATAATGATTTCTTTTGAAGATTTCTTTTTTTTCCCTTTGGTTTATTAGTTTTAGGTTCCAACTTTTAAGTTAAAGGATTTCCTCAAACATTTGGTGGTCTTCGGTTATTCTTTCACATTTGAGTAAGGATGATTAGAAATGACAAGTGTGTAGAAGAAGTTATTAACTGGTGGGTTCACTGAAGACACAGGGGGAGCTTAGCAACCCACCATTGCTTTGGCGGCTGCCTAAATGCCATTACGTCCCGGTCTTTCTCTTAGGCCAGTTTTCCTAGAGATCTAGAGATGACCGTTCAGTTTTTTTTGCCTGAGGTGTATATGTAGCCGGTTGCTTTAGCTTTAGAAGAGTGACTGTGAGAGTTGGGACCCTCATTTGTTGTGTATAGACACTTAAAAGAAATTAAGAACAATTTTTAAAACTGTGATAAGATACAGGGGTGGCTGGGTGGCTCAGTCAGTTAAGCGACTGACTTCAGCTCAGGTAGTGACCTCATCCTTTGTGAGTTTGAGCCCCTTATTGGGTTCTCTGCTGTCAGTGAGGAGAACGCTTGGGATCCTCTGTCACACCACCCTCTCTGCCCCTCCCCTGCTTATTCTGTCCAGAAAGAAAGAAAGAAAGAAAGAAAGAAAGAAAGAAAGAAAGAAAAATTGTGGTAACATAAAAATAAAATTTGCCTCTTAAACCATTTCTGGGTGTATCACCGTTCTGTGGCATTAAGTACATTTGCATCATTGTGCTACCAGTCAGTCTCCCAGAGATGTTTTCATCTTACTAAACAGAAACTCTATACCCATTAAACAGGAACTCCCCATTTTCTCCTCACCCTGGCCTCTGGCACCTCTGATTTTGACTACCCTAAGTATCTCAGATAAATGGATTCATACGGGATTTTTTCTTTTGTGACTGTCTGATTTCACTTACCATAATGTCCTCCAACTTCATCCACATGGGAACATTGTCAGAATTCCCTTTGTTTTGAGGGCTCAGTATTATCTACTATTCCTGGATGGACACATGGGTGGTTTCCACCTTTTGGATATTAGGAATAATGTTGTTATGAATGTGGGTATGCAAACATCTCTTTCAGATGCTGCTTTCAATTCTTTCTTGCATATCCAGAAATAGAAGTATTGGATCATATGGTCATTCTATTTTGAATTTTTTCTGGATGTGTATGTATTTTTAAATAGCCTCCCTTTATAAAGCTTTACCCTCCACCATATCTAGTGACCTTGGGTTGGGGGAGGAGATTCTCCAGTTCACAGCCCCACTTCCCCAACCACTTTCTCTCTGGGGAGTGGGCATGTGTTGGGGGGTAGTCATCAGGCTACGCGGGTTTAAAAAATAATTTGAAGGTGCGAACACTCTACATGTCAGCTTTGAACCTACTGTTGTCCACGCTACAGCTGTGCCCCCACCACCATCCAGTGTATACCTATGCGCACTCTAGGTAAATGTGTCAAAAAACTAATTCACTGAAGGCCAATTCACTTAAAGTGATTTATTGCAAATAACTTTGTTTTTAATTCTTTTAGTTTTCATTTTGCCTTCATAGCAAATTCAGTTCGACTATGCTTCAGCTCGCTGCTGCAGCAGCAACTGAGTCTGAAGGGCCGGAAAAAAGGGAAAACCTAGAGGGACAGTACAATATAGAATAATCATTTTTTTATTCCTAGGTTGGTACTCTGCAGAGGAATATTTGATTTTGGGGCAAATCTTTCAGCTCCCTGGGCCGAAATATGCAAAAAGGGGGATCACAACTGTAACTCAGATTGAGCACGTGTGCCCGTGTGTGCGTGCCTACGCGCACGCTCGCTCACGCTTTGCCAAGGTAAACCCAGGGCAAGCGTGTATTAACAGCCAAAAAGTGTTAAGCGTGTGACGTCACCATAGTAACAGCAACCGTGCGCATGCGTCCATTTAAAGGGCCGGCGTGCTCCTGGCGCCGCTAGCCCCGCCTTCTTCCTCAGACCGCTCCGCCCTGCGGAATCCAAGTCGCCAATCACCGCCCACTTTTTCCTTGCAGTCCAAGGCGCGTGCCCCGGTTTCAAAAGCTCGGGGGCGGGCTCTGGGTTTCGCGCACGCGCCGTCTCCCTCTCCCCCACGCTGGTTCCGCGTCCCCTCAGAACCGTGCCTCCGCCTGGCCTGAGGTGTCTCGTGTCTGGGGGCGGTCTGGGCTGTCGCCGCCGCCGCGATGGGCAAAACTGCCGACTGTCGGGGCCCGGAAGGCCGGCCCGACCCGGTGCGGAGCTTCAACCGTTGGAAGAAGAAACACAGCCACAAGCAGAGCCAAAAGAAGCAGTTGAGGAAGCAGCTGAAGAAGCCCGAGTGGCAGGTGGAGCGCGAGAGTATCAGCCGCCTCATGCAGAACTACGAGAAGGTGGGGCGGGGGCGCGGGGTGGGCGGGCCGCGGGGCTGGGGGGTACCTGCGGCGGCCGGCCACCTATCCCGGGGGGCAGGCCGTCGGTCCACGGGGCTGCAGAAGGGAGGCGGCGAGAGGGGCCCGGAGGAGGCCCCACGGGGGGTCACCTGGGTGCCGCAGACCCGGCCGGTGGACCGTCCGGGCCGCTCTTCTGCGCGTCACGCCGTTCCTGATGAAGTGATGGGAATGCACTTCGGAGTAAGGAGAGGAGTAGTGAAACAGTTACTCTAATACTCACAGTAATACCCACCACGGTGGTGGGAATCATGACACCTAGATTTGGAGCCGCTAACCCATCCATAATAATACCAATTACTTACCTGGAACTGAGGTACGGTCGTACTCCTGTTGTACAGATGAGAACAGTGAGGCTCTGAGAAGATAAGGAGTCTGGTTTTGTTTTTTTTTTTTTTTTTTTTTTTTAATTTAAAACAATTTTTTATTAAAACAATTTTTTAATGTCTATTTTTGAGAGAGAGAAAGAGAGACACAGAGTGTGAGAGGGGGAGGGGCAGAGAGAGCCGGAGACCCAGAATCCGAAGCAGGCCCGGGGCTCTGAGCTGTCAGCACAGAGCCCGATGCGGGGCTCGAACCCACGGACTGTGAACCCGGAGATCATGACCTGAGCCCAAGTCAGAGGCTCAAGCGACTGAGCCCTCCAGGTACCTGGGTAAGGAACCTGTTTTAAGCTCCCATGTTAGTTGGTGGTGTGCGATTGGGACCTAGACCCATGTCTTTCCAGTTCTAGAGCTTTTCCTTTTAAAAAAAAAAAAATTTTTTTTTAACGTTTATTTATTTATTATTATTTAAAAAAAAATTTTTTTTTAACATTTATTTATTTTTGAGACAGAGAGAGACAGAGCATGAACAGGGGAGGGTCAGAGAGAGGGAGACACAGAATCTGAAACAGGCTCCAGGCTCTGAGCCGTCAGCACAGAGACCGACGTGGGGCTCGAACTCACGGGCCGCAAGATCGTGACCTGAGCCGAAGTCGGACGCTTAACCGACTGAGCCACCCAGGCGCCCCTAACGTTTACTTATTTTTGAGACAGAGAGAGACAGAGCATGAACAGGGGAGGGGCAGAGAGGGAGACACAGAATCTGAAACAGGCTCCAGGCTCTGAGCTGTCAGCCCAGAGCCCGACGCGGGGCTCGAACTCACGGGCCGCGAGGTCATGACCTGAGCCCAAGTCAGAGGCTCAAGCGACTGAGCCCCCCAGGTACCTGGGTAAGGAACCTGTTTTAAGCTCCCATGTTAGTTGGTGGTGTGTGATTGGGACCTAGACCCATGTCTTTCCAGTTCCAGAGCTTTTCCTTTTTTTTAAAAAAAAAATTTTTTTTTAACGTTTATTTATTTTTGAGACAGAGAGAGACAGAACATGAACAGGGGAGGGGAAGAGAGGGAGACACAGAATCTGAAACAGGCTCCAGGCCCTAAGCTGTCAGCCCAGAGCCCGACGCGGGGCTCGAACTCACGGGCCGTGAGATCGTGACCTGAGCCGAAGTCGGACGCTTAACCGACCGAGCCACCCAGGCGCCCCAGAGCTTTTCCTTTTAACCGTCATGCCAGGTCTGCATCCTGCATCATCGGTCTTCGTTCATCTCGTTTTCTCTCCTTAGGTTCGTGACCCCATCCAAGAATTGACTTAGGGAAAGTTGGATTCCGGGTCTGTTTCTGGCACCTGCCACCCCACATTGTTGTTGATGTCCCCAGATGAGTATCCCTGTAGTTCCCATTTTGACCTCTTGTCCTCACTGTGCCACCCCCCCCCCCGCCGCACTGTCAGTACCCCTTCTTCTCTTCCCCACCCCTAAATCCCTTCTGTTGGCCTTCACCCGCCTCACTCACCCTCTCAGTGATTGCCCCCTTCTAGTGAGGTATAATCAGGGGTTTAATATGTGGGACCTTTCTGGAATCATGGTCATCAAGTGTCATGCTGGTATAGCTTTCCTTTAAGCGACCCTTAGGTCAACGGTAAGATTAGATAGATAAACTTTATCTTTGTCTGGGTTAAGGTAAATGGTGATTGGATCCTGGCTTTTGACGACCAGACGAGTGACTTTGGGCAGGTTACTTATTCTGTCAGCTTCCCCTTTCTTGTCTTTAGAAGGCATAGTAATATCTATAAGTTGTTGCGAGGAGTGAGTAAGAATGCGTGTGAAGTGTTCTGCCCGATGCCCGATACACATAAATGTATTCGCTGTTAAATTATTACTACTATTGCTGATGCACAGCACTTCAAGAAACCACTGTAAACTACCGTTAGATGGCATTTTAGAGTCTTGATCTAAACTAGAATTACTTAGGGGCTATATAGTCTCAGCCCTTCTTTATCGTCTTCCCTGCTGCGTAATCCCAAGGGTTATTCCTGGGGACTGGTGACTCCTTCTTGTATTCCATCCACAGTTCTTCTGAGTTCATATTCTTTTTTTCTGACCGTGCTGGATGTTTTTACCTGAGTGTCGTAGGATCCCTTAAAAACACAAGTCCAAAACTGAGCTCATTATCTTTTATTTCTAAATTCACAGTCCTGTGTATTTGTTCCCTATTTGCCACTCTAAGAAATTATTTTCTCATAGTTCTGGAAGCCATAAGTCTGAAATCCAGTTCACTGGCCTGAAATCAAGGTATCAGCAGGGCCATACTCCCTCTGGAGGCTCTCAGGGAAAATCCCACTTCTTCTTCTTCTTTTTTTTTTTTTTTTAAATGTTCATTTATTTCTGAGATAGTTGGAGACAGAGTGTGAGTGGGGGAGGGGCAGAGAGAGAGAGGGAGACACAGAATCTGAAACAGGCTCTAGGCTCTGAGCTGTCAGCACGAAGCCTGACATAGGACTTGAACTCATGAACTGCAAGATCATGGCGTGAGCCGAAGTTGGACGCCCAAACAACTGGGCCACCCAGACGGCCCAGAAAATCCCACCTCTTGCTTCTAGTTTCTGGTGGCTGTTTGTATTCCTTGGCTTGTGGTTGCGTTCAGTCTGTGCTTTGGATAGCTTCCCTTCTGTCCTGTGTCAAATCTACTTCTAACCATTTTATTTTTATTTATTTAAAGTTTATTTATTTATTTTGAGAGAGAAAGGGAGTGATTGGGGGAGGGGCAGAGAGAGAGGGAGAGAAAATATCCCAGGCAGGCTTCACACACTGTCCCTGTGGAGCCCAACACCTTGTTCAGTCTTATGAACCATGAGATCATGACCTGAGTCGAAATCAAGAGTCAAGTGCTTAACCCACTGAGCCACCCAGGCGTCCCTTATTTATTATTTTTATTTTATTTTATTATTGTTCTTTAAAAAATATTTATTTTGAGAGAGCGAGAGAGCAAACATGAGTATGGGAGGGACAGAGAGAGAGGAGAGAGAGAGAATCCCAAGCAGGCTCCGCACTGTCAGTGCAGAGCCGGACATGGGGCTCAGTCTCATGAGCCATGAGATCATGACCTGAGCCGAAACCAAGAGTCAGATGCTTAACCAACTAAGCTACCCAGGTGTCCCTGTTTTCATTTTATTTGAGAGAGAGAGAGAGCAAGCATGAGCTTGCACGTGAGCAGGGAAGAGGGACAGAGGGAGGGAGACAGAATCTCGAGCAGCCTCCACACTGAGCACAGAACCCAACTCAGGGCTTGATCCCATGACCCTGGCTCATGGCTGAGCCAAGATCAAGAGTCAGATGCTCAACCGACTGAGCCATCCAGGCGCCTTGTACTTCTGCACTTTTTAAATAAGGATACTTCTGATTGTGTTTAGGGCCCACTCAGATAATTGAAGATAATTGCCCATCTCAAGGTCTTTAATAATGATGTGCAAAATCACTTTTGCCATCTAAGGTAATATTCACAGTTCTGGAGGTTAGCATATGGATATACTTGGGGGCTGTTGTTTAGCCCCCCACATCCTAGCCCCACCGTGTAAGCAGACTGTCAAGCTAGAGACCTAGGAGTAATCCTAGACACTTCCCTCTCACCACTTGTACTGACATCCAGTCAGTCACACTGATAATTTCCTCTGCCTTTTAAATTTTTTAAACTGTTACTCTGTCCCACCTGCTATGTCTTAGTTCAGGCCCCATCATCTCTTGTCTGGGTTACTACAGTAGTTATTGCTTATAATAGGGATTAGGAAGCTTTTTCTCTAAAGGACAGGATAGTAAATGATTTCAACTCTGCATGTCAGAAGGGTGGAACCACTCAACCCTGCCATTGTAACATAGAAGCTGCCATGGAAATAGTTAAACAGATGGGTATCCTGCAAAACTTCAGTGAGGAAAACTGGCTCTTAGGCCTTATTCCCTTCTACTCTGTCCTCCGTATTGCTGACAGAATGATTCTTTCCAAGATGAAAATCCAGTCATCCTATTATTGATAAAAACCCTTCCTTGACTCACAATTACTTTCAGGAAAATGGTCAGATACTTTATTAAAACATTTTTTTTAATGTTTATTTTTATTTTTTGAGAGAGACAGAGCATGAGTGGGGGAGGGGCAAAGAGAGAGGGAGACACAGAATCTGAAGCAGGCTCCAGGCTCCTAGCTTTGTCAGCACAGAGCCTGATGCGGGGCTTGAACCCACGAACTGCGAGATCATGACCTGAGCCGAAGTCGGACGCTTAACCGACTGAGCCACCCTGGTGCCCCAATGGTCAAATACTTTAATGTGTCAACATGTTCTTCTCTAGTGGAAGCATAAGTTATTTGTGGTCAGGCAGACCTGGCTTAAATCTCACTCAGTTTGGGTATTGACTAGCCAGTTTCTTAATATTCCTGAGTCTCAGTTTCTTTCATTCAGCAGAGATCACTAAATGTTACAAGGCTCAAATGATGTAGCCTGTGATAGGCATACGTGAAAGAACAATTTGTAGTTTTGTGAATTGGCCTTGGTCCTTGATGCTTCTTGTCCTGGTACTTGATGTTTCCACCGTTTGCAGTGAGCACCCCCATTCTCTCACTCTAGGAATACTTGCCAGGATTTAGGATTGAAACTTCTCTTCCCAACCTCCCCAGGTAGAGTTAGGGTTGCTGTCTGTAACATTTTGTATACACTTTTGTTATAGCATTTATCACCCGGCTGTGATGATTGGTTTCTTTAACTTCTTCGTTAACTCTCCCACTAGACCATGAACTTCAAGGTCAGAAACCGTGGATACACTCACCTTTTCGCTTCCCAGACACTGGTAGCACAATGGTTATCCTGGAATAGGCGCTCAGTGTTGACGTGTTGTTTGGTGCATGAGGACCTTTTCCAGATTGCTTTATTCTAGTTGGTAACATCAGTCTATTCTTTTTGGTCTTTTGTTTTAATTATAATTACTAACATTTATGAAGCTTTTTACATGTTATTTTGCCATATCGTCACAGTAGACAACATCATGAGACTATTTATGTTATATGGGTGAGAAGCTTTAAGGAAGAGCAAGATTAAATAATTTCTGTAAGGTTAAGTAGCTGGTAGTGAGAAACTTCTGACTCAGGTTAGTCTAGGACTGATGCTAGACTCCAAATCACTATACTTTACTGCATTGTACTGCATGGATGTTTAAATTCTAATCTTTTCACTAAATTGAAGGAGTAGATTTTTCCTGTAAGTATTGCCATGTTTTATTATTTTTTTTTACTCATAGAAATATTTTCTTAATATTTTGTCAAGAAGGAAATGCACTGTGAATCGAATACCAGGGCTAGCCGTACTAGAATACCAGCAAAGCAGATTGTTACTGTCCAGGTAACTAAGGTTCAGACCCTCACTACAAGCTGCCTCAGATGATAACATTTGTGCATAAAACTTTTCTTACAGTGTGTTTACAATACAGGGGTGCTGCTAGGTAGCCTCTCTGGGAAAATACTGGACAATTTGATTCAGAAGCATTTTGTAACAGTTTGACAAGGCACTTGTTGAGGCCTAGGTCGTAAAAGATGGGAAAAAATACATGTCTTTGTCTCTAGGGCAGAGAGTTGGTACCTATGTACAGTGCTGTGGAGTTAGAGTGGTGTCATTATGGGGACAGAAGTTGATTTATTCTGTCCCTGCCATTTCTGGCTAGGTGAATTAGAAGAATATGTTCACTCTGGGCATGCTCCCCTTCCTCCACGTGGTTGCAGTCTCAGGCCTGGCTTGTGGAGCTGAGTGTGAGCTGGATTGCAGCCCCTATACCTCAGCCTTTGTAAATTTTTTTATTTTTTTATTTTTTTAAGTAGGCTTCATCCCCAGTGTGGAGCCCAACGTGGGGTCTGAACTTATGACCCTGAGATCAAGACTTGAGCTGAGATCAAGAGTCAGACACTTAACCGACTGAGCCACAGGTGCCCCTACATGCCTTTGTGTAGGGCGCGAACCGCCCAGCGGTTTGTGGTGGCCGTGAGTGGAGCAGCTTTGAATGATGTGTTCTCCAGATAGAAAAGATGGGCAAGAACATTGTAGGTCAAGGGAGCAACACAAGGATATACAAAAAGATGTGAAAATAAGTGATGTTCTCTGAGGGGGAGATTCTCCTTGAAGTGTGGTATGTGTTCCCAAGCTGGCTCCGGGAGAAGAGGGGCAGAGGTGGATTGACAATGGTTTTGGAGACTGTAGTAGTTAGAATAATGGCCTCCTAAAGATGTCTGTAGAAGCTGGAAAAAGCAAGGATATGGATTCTTTCCAATAGTCACCAGAAAGAATGGAGCCCAGCCATATACTCTAATTTTAGCTGTGTGAGATCCATTTTGGACTTCTGACTTTCAGAGTTACAAGTTAATAAATTCACATTGGTTTAAGCCACTGTTAATGGTAATTTGTTTCAGCAACCATAGGAAGTACATACAGAGGCCATGTTTAGGGACTTTATTATTTTTTTTGTGTTTTATTTAAAAAATTTTTAAAAAAATGTTTATTTTTGAGACAGAGAGAGACAGAGCGCTAGCAGGGGATGGGCAGAGAGAGAGAGAGAGAGAGACAGAATCTGAAGCAGGCTCCAGGCTCTGAGCCATCAGCACAGAGCCTGATGTCAGGCTCGAACCCATGAACCATGAGATCATGACCTGAGCTGAAGTTGGATGCTTAACCGACTGAGCCACCAAGGCACCCCCATGTTTAGAGACTTTAACCAAAAATAGTAGGCAGTCTCTGGGGGCAAGTAGAGAGCATACCCAAAGGCTGTGGAGGCTGAGACCAGGTCGGAGACTTAGTATAGTGTAGGTCTTAGATCTTCTGACAGGCAAATGCCAAAGTGGGATTAAGTGAATTGGAGATTTTTTTTTTTTTAACATTTATTCATTTTTGAGAGACAGAGCGTGAGTGGGGGAGGGGCAGAGAGAGAGAGGGAGACACAGAATCTGAAGCAGGCTCCAGGCTCTGAGCTGTCAGCACAGAGCCTGATGCGGGGCTTGAACTCCTGGAACATGAGATCATGACCTGAACTGAAGTTGGACGCTTAACCGACTGAGCCACCCAGGTGCCCCAGTGAATCGGAGATTTATTGGGGGGAAGTGTCTGTGCAAGTGAAAGAGAAGGAACAGAAATAGGGAAAGGAGGGAGTTGGAGGAGCCATAAGAAGAGACTCAGGCTGCAGCACAGTCTAAGAAAGCTTCTGTTGATGGGGCGTCCTAGAGCCACCGTTGCCCATTAAGGGAATCTCCTGTCCTGCAGGAAGTCTCTGGTTGTCCTGCTGCTAGGGAAGAATGGTGCTATCACTGGTAGATCTGGAGGACCGACCGCTGCTGGGGAGTCAGGACTGAGTGGCTTATCCCTAAGGCCACCCTGTAGGGGTGTGTGTTGGGGGTTCTGAGGGAGAGTTGGGGATTGAAGCTTGTTGAGAGAGGTTGGAGATCTTTGTTTCAGTTCCCCTGTTGTCACTGCTGCTGAATGACTCCATCTGTGCACCTGGGATTCTTTTAGACTTGCTTTGAATCAGCTAGAGCTGTATAGGAACCCTGCATTCTAATGTAGTTTCCCCCCTATAGTCAATCAGAATTTGGGCTGGCTTGAGGCGGATTGCTTTTCTTGTCGTGATTGCAGTGGGTGGAGCATTCCAGGATGTTCTTACACTTACTTTCTTCTCCGGCTTTGAGGATGTGGAAGCGTTATTTGCTTTTGTGAGAAACATGAGTAGTGAGAAGAGAGTTGCAAGAAGTATAGGAGGTAGTTGAGTGGTGTCCACCCTGCTTTTCCTTCCGCCCCCTCCAGCTTTCCCTGGAAAGCTGATGAGAAGTCTGGGACAAGTACTGTCACTGGAAAATTGTTTTCTGATTTCAGAAGAGTGATACAGATTTCAGAGGGAGTGTGAACATTGGAAGACAGGAGTGATTTTTTAAGAAAAGAAATATCTGAAGGGAAGGGGAGAAAATGTTATTTTGTTTGTAGGACCCATAGCAGACTCTGTGACTTCTAATTATTCCTTGGATTGTAACAGAGTTTTCTTTTTAAAAAAAATTTTTTTAACGTTTATTTATTTCTGAGACAGAGAGAGACAGAGCGTGAGTGGGGGAGGGGCAGAGAGAGAGGGAGACACAGAATCTGAAACAGGCTCCAGGCTCTGAGCTGTCAGCACAGAGCCCGATGCGGGGCTCGAACTCACGGACCGTGAGATCATGACCTGAGCCGAAGTCGGACGCTTAACGACCAAGCCACCCAGGCGCCCCTAACAGAGAGTTTTCTAGAACAGACTTGACAACCGTTTTCTGTAAAGGGCCAGATAGTCAATATTAGGCTTTGTGGGCCACATGACCTGTGTCACAACGGCATAAGCAACACGTAAATGAGTGGTTGTAGCTGTGCTCCAGGTTAACTGTTTGCAAGAAGAAGCAGCAGGTGGATTGGGCCATAGTTTGACTCCTGTTCTAGTTCATGAGTTGAGTACAGATTTCCTTCTGTTTCTTTGACTTTTTTCTAAGAAAATGTTGTAAATGTTTATGGCTGATAAAGTGCTGGAACCGTTTTCATTTTTCCAGACTTTCCATTTAGGAGGGTTGACAGACTAGAGGGAGATGTGCAGCATTTCCTTGGAGTGGCCCGCTGTGCCCGGGTTGTGTCTCTGGTGGAGGATGAAGGTGTGTTGCCCGTCTGGCTCCTTCTGTAGGCATTCTGTTCTTTGTGAAAACAGCTTTTTAGCTGATCGTACCACAAGTGCACATGTGGACTTCACCTAATTTTAATGCTGTGTTTGGGAGATTGACCTTCTAATTGGGAGGTCAGTTGGCCTAATTTTAATGTTGTGTTTGGGAGATTGACCCCTTGATGGGACAAGATGTTCTAATGAACTTTTCTCTCTCTCATGTGAGTGTACTGATTACTCCTCTTTACTGTTCTCTGGAATGATTTGTGGGAATCAAGGCAATGTTTTAATGCTTGTGTTTGCAGCATGTGAGAACAGAGACTAACCATATCTGGGCTGCTTTAAGAATCTTGGAGAAGATGATGTGTAGACTGTAAAATGAAATAAAAGCTGTCATCCCTTTACTGCCTGGAGTATAATTTAAATAAATGAACCTTACAAATGCAACTTTTCCCTTTTGTGAATCATGAATAATTTGGCAGTGTATTCCCAGATCTGAACAGGAGTTCCTGCTTTCAGCATCTGTAATAAAATAATTCTCCTGAGTAACCGAAATGAAATTCAGAAAATTGGGTTTATGCTAATGAAGAACATCAGTAATGAACATTTAGATAATGTAAAGTTAAAGGGCAAAATGTTACTTATTGTGGCTTCAAAGCATGACAGAGACATTTCCTCTGGTTATTGTTAAATAATGCCCCCTCCTTTGCTATACCCCCGAATGAGGAGTTGTCTGGTTGGATTTTGCATGCCATTGACTTATGGTTAAAACTTGAAAAGGTTTGTGATAACAAGATACATTTCTCCAATTAAGTTCAATCATTTCTCCAAAGTGTGTAAGTAGAAATATTCTCATTGTGCTCTGTGGCATAGAGTCCCTTTGCTCCTTATTTCTTAAACTGATATTCCTTGAAGGATGGTCTGAAGGTAAAGTTTCTTCCTAAAATTGATGTGCTGTTGACCTACCATATTCTTAGAGGTGAAGGAGGGTGGTGGTGGTGGTGATGGTTGTGTGTGTGTGTGTGTGTGTGTGTGTGTGTGTTGAATGAATGAGGTGTTTTTATTTTTAAACCAATTTAAATTGTTACAAGTTTATATTTTTGATTCATGATAACTTCCTTATGGTGTATTTCCTTCTAGAAGGAACATTGGTTTTTAATTAGTAGTGATGATTGAATTCAATCCTGTAGTACCAAGAATTAGCTGGACAGCACAATGTAGACAAAAAATGGTTTTGTTGTAAGACAAATGAATTATATAGTATGTGATTTTACCTTAGCTGAACAGTCTCCTTGTTCTTTTTTCAGATAAATGTAAATGAAATTACAAGATTTTCAGATTTCCCTTTGTCCAAAAAAACATTAAAAGGTAGGAGGATGGTAATCTTGGGACATGTTGTTGGATTTCTTGATGTTTTTTATAAACAGAAAAATATTTATAGTATTTAACCTGAAAAAGATCATTTTGGCAAATAATTTTGATATCTTGAAGCTTTAACACCAGGAAACAATATTAATTCATTTGAGTTTTACTGATGTGTCATTCTCATCTCCTTTCTGGACTGGTTAAAGAGCAGTAGTGAAAAAACAAGATGCCATAGCCTGTCAGGAATTAAAATAAAATCCAATTATGTTAGTTAAAATGAACAAGAAAACAAAAGTGATGTCTTTTATATTAGTGTGTCAGGGCCACCAGAACAAAATCCCACAGACTGGGGGGCTTAGAAGAAATTAATATTCTCACAGTTATGGAGGCTGGAAGTCCAAAGATGGAGTTGTTGGCAGGTTTAGTTTCCTTTGAGAGCCATCGTGGAAGGGATTGTTCCAGAACTCTCTCCTTGGCTTGCAGATGACGACTCTCTTGTGCATCTTCATGTGGTTGTTCCTCTGGGCAGTCATACCATTGGTATCTCTTTTGTGTCCAGATTTCCCCTTGTGAGGACACCAGTCACATCAGATCAAGGCTCATTTGAACTTAATCATCACTTCAAAGGCCCTCTTTTTTTTTTTTTTTTTTTTTTTTTTTTTTTTTTTTAGTGTTTATTTTTGAGACAGAGAGACAGCATGAGCAGGGGAGGGGCAGAGAGAGAGGAAGACAGAATCTGAAGCAGGCTCCAGGCTCTGAGCTGTCAGCACAGAGCCTGACATGGGGCTCGAACTCACAAACTGCAAGATCATGACCTGAACAAAGTTGGACGCTTAACCGACTAAGCCATCCAGGCACCCCAAAGGGCCTCTTTCTGAATACGGTCACAGTCAAAGGTACTGGGTGTTAGGCTTCAATGTAGGAATTTTAGGGGGCGCCGTTCAGTCCGTACTACTGTTTTGTAGGAGTTTTCTACAGTATCACTTTCCTCCCTTCTACACGGCAGGTTTGCAAGAAGCCCAGTACCGTTTGGTAACTGAGATACAGAAGCAGACTATTGGATTGGCTTTGCAAGGGAAAGATGTTCTTGGAGCTGCCAAGACAGGATCTGGCAAGACTTTGGCTTTCCTTGTTCCAGTAAGTAGTTTATTCATACTGGGTCAGGTCCTCTATTACGTGATTTTATTTTACTTATTTTCTTATTTATTAATTTAAACAAATGTTTGTTTTTGAAAGAGAGAGAGACAGAGTGTGAGTAGAGGAGGGGGAGAGAGACAAGAAGATACAGTTGTTTTTTTTTTTTTTTAATTTTTTTTTTTAACGTTTTATTTATTTTTGAGAGAGAGAGACAGAGCATGAACGGGGGAGGGGCAGAGAGAGAGAGAGAGACACAGAATCGGAAGCAGGCTCCAGGCTCTGAGCCATCAGCCCAGAGCCCAACGCTGGGCTCGAACTCACGGACCGCGAGATCGTGACCTGAGCTGAAGTCGGACGCTTAACCGACTGAGCCACCCAAGCGCCCCAGGGAGACACAGTTTTGAATCAGGCTCCAGGCTCTGAGCTGTCAGCACAGAGCCCAGTGCAGACCTTGAACCCACAGACCGTGAGATCATGACCTGATCGTGATCAAAGTTGGATGTTCAACTGACTGAGGCACCTAGGTGCCCCTAAACCTTTTTTTAATGTTTATTTATTTATTTTGAGAGATAGAGAGTGCACACAAGCAGGGGAGGGGCACAGAGTGAGAGAGAGAATCTGCACTGACAGCACAGAGCCTGATGCAGGGCCTGAACCTGTGAACCTGAGATCGTGATCCAAGCTGAAATCAGGAGTTGGATGCTTAACTGACTGAGCCACCCAGGCACCCTGTTATTTATTTATTCTAAAAAGAAATGTTTATTTTGGGAGAGAGCATGTGCGTGAGCAGGGGTAGGGGCAGAGAGAGAGAGGGAGAGAGAGAATCCCAAGCATGCTCCACACGGTCAGCATGGAGCCCGATGTGGGGCTTGAGCCTGTGCACTGAACCATGAGATCATGACCTGAGCCGAAACCAAGAGCCCGATCCCCAACCAACTGAACCACCTAAGTGCCTCTCTGTTATATGATTGTAAAGCATTCTTTGCCTAGGTACAAATCATTATGGAGAGAGTTGTTTCCTATTGGATTCCCCTGGCTAGAATGCCACTTTTATCAGACAGGGGCCCCCAGCTGTCCTGTTCTCCACCATATTCCCTCCATCCTAACGCGGTGCCTTGCACATGGTGGACGCTCAGTAACTTGAATGAATGAATTACCTTAACCAGCCTTTACATTCCTGAAGGATATGTTCCTGGGTGGCAGGTTTGGATGGTTCTACCCTGTTGTAGGACCACGGAAAGGCCTCGGAGGCTATTTATGCGCTTATGCTTGTAAACCTGCCAGTTTCATTTATATTTGCCACTTGTTTAGGATAAAGCTGAAATATGCTCACTTAGATTGAATGACTCGTTGAAAAATTTTCCAGGACGTTGATATCTGTCCTTTTGAGCAGTAAAACTCGTAGGACTTTACTTCTATCTCAGTTGTGCTGTCGATCTCATAATTTAATTCTTACAAAATAATTGGCTTAGAAAAATCACATTTGAGTTTTTGTCCCAAGTATTGAAAAGTTGTTTTTATTTTTCTCTTAAATTCAATTTTTCCTAACAATGTCTGCCCACAACTAGAAAATTCAGTGACTATATAATTATAGTAACTACACGTATGAAAGTTTATTTTAATGTGGTTTCCGTTTAGAAAATGGTGACAGATATTTTTCCAAAGTGTGTTTGAATAGTTTGAGGGCTGTACATAGCTTTCATCGATTGCCATTCTTCTCTGGGCAGGGCTCTGGCAGCAGCTGAGCTGCCAGGGCCTGATTTTCCCTTCCCTCTATGACTTGAGGGATCTGGTGGCTGGAAGAAAAAGAAAAAAAAAAGCAAAGAATTTCATTTTGCTGATTGGAAAGAACTTGTGACTGGTGTGTCTTCTGCTCAGAATGTGCCTTTGATTTGGAGGAGCACGGTTGGCTTAGGAATCAAGATGCCGCCTCCTGAAAGGACTTACTAAACATAATTTGCTGTCTTTTTTGAGGTGTTGGAAGCCTTATACCGTTTGCAGTGGACCTCAACAGACGGGCTGGGGGTTCTGATTATATCACCCACAAGAGAACTGGCCTATCAGACTTTTGAGGTTCTCCGAAAAGTAGGAAAGAATCATGACTTTTCGGCTGGTCTCATCATTGGTGGAAAGGTTTGTCCTTTGTCTTGTCCTTCTTTTTTCTGTAACGTATATTGGGGCACTGTTGGCAGTGGACAGGAAAGAGGTGGAGATTTCATCTAAACAGGTAAGCTGGCCTCCTGGTGTGGTGACTGTCATCTAGAGTTCTGGTTATCAAATTTGAAGGTTCAGAAAGTCCATTTTTTGAGGGTATCTGAGTGGATCAGATTCTCTGACACTAATACACTTTAAAAAACCTATAATTCTATTTGTTATTGTACCTGGGAAAGGTACCATTGGAGTATGTGGGCTAGTTCCTTTTAAGAAAATATTTAAGAGATTGAATAATTCAGAACATTGCTTGGTCAGCAGCAGAAAAAAGACAGGTTTACAAAATTTTTTAAAAAATTTTAATGAATTTTTTAATTGAAGTATAGTTAACACATAATTGTCTTAGTTTCAGGTTACAGCATACCATTTCAACAAGTCTGTACATTATGTGTGCTCACCACAAGTATAGCTAGCATCTGTCAGCATACATGCTATTGTAGTACTATTGACTATCTGTGACTTTCATCCCCATGACTTATCCATTTCATAACTGGAAGCCTATATCTCCCACTCCCTTTCACCCATTTTGCCCATCCTTCTTCCCTCTGGCAATCATCTGTTTGTTTTCTGTATTTATGGGTCTCTTTCCGCTTTTTTGTTTTGTTTTGTTTTGTTTTGTTTTTTGATTTTACATGTAAGTGTAATTACATATGGTATTTGTCCTTCTCTGATTGATTTCACTGAGGATAATCTCTGGGTCTGCCATGTTGTTTGAGATGGCAAGATCTCATTCTTTTTTCATTTTTTCATTTTTTTAACGTTTATTTATTTTTGAGAGAGAGAGACTGAGTGTGATCAGTTGGGGAGGGCCAGAGAGAGGAGACAAAGAATCCGAAGCAGGCTCCAGTCTCTGAGCTGCCAGCACAGAGCCTGGTATGGGGCTCAAACTCATGAACCATGAGATCATGGCCTGAGCCAAGGTCAGATGCATAACCGACTGAGCCTCTCTCTCTCTCTCTCTCTCTCTCTCTCTCTCTCTCTCTGTCTCTGTCTCTGTCTCTGTCTCTCTCACTCACATACACACACCACATCTTTACCCATTCATCTATTGATGGACATTTGGGTTGCTTTCAGTGTCTTGGCTGTTGTAATGCTATTGTGAACATAGGGATGCATAACTCTTCGAATTGGAGAGGGTTTTTTTTTTTTAAATTTTTTTAATGTTGATTTATTATTGAGAGACAGAAAGAGATAGAGCATGAGCATGGGAGGTGCAGAGAGAGGAGGAGACACAGAATCTGAAGCAGGCTCCAGGCTCTGAGCTATCAGCACAGAGCCCGACATGGGGCTCAAGCTCACAAACTGTGAGATCATGACCTGAGCCGAAGTCAGATGCTTAACCAACTGAGCCATCCAGGAGTCCCTGTTGACAGTTTTTATCGTGAATGGATGATGAATTTTGTCATGCTTTTCCTGCATCTATTGAGATCATATGATTTTAATCTTTTATTAATGTTGTCTATTGTGTTGATTTGCAGATGTTGAACTGTTCTTGCATCTGTGGAATAAATCCCACTTGATTGTGGTGTATGGTTTTTGAAATGTATTGTTGGATCTGATTTGCAAATATTTTTTAAATTATTTTTTTCCATAATAATAGTTGTACTCTTTAATCTCCATCCCGTTTCCCTCATCCTCCTATGTACCTTCCCTCTTGTAACTATCAGTTCCCTATAGTTAACAGTCTGTTTCTTGGTTTATCTCTTTTTTTCTTTGCTCATTTGTTGTTTCTTAAATTACACATATGAGTGACATATGGTATTTGTTTTTCTCTGACTATTTCTTTTAGCATAATACTATATAGCTCCATCCATGTCATGCAAGTGGCAAGATTTCATTCTTTTTTATGGCTGGGTAATATTCCATTGTATATGTATACCACATCTTTTTTTTTTTTTAAGTTGATTTATTTTGAGAGAAAGAGTGTGAATGGGGGAGGGGCGGAGAGAGAGAATCACAAGCAGGCTCCATGCCATCAGCACAGAACTCATTGTGGGGCTCGATCCCACGACCCATTAGATCATGACCTGAGCCGAGGTCAAGAGTCGGGCGCTTAACTGACTGAGCCACTCAGGTGCCCCAAATCTATTTTATCTATTCCGTAATCGTTGGACACCTGGGTTGTTCCTATAATTTGGCTATTGGAAACAATGCTGCTATATAAACATCAGGGTGCATGAATCTTTTGGAATTAGTATTTTTTTATTCTTTGGGTAAAAACCCAGTAGTATGATTGCTGGATCATAGAGTAGTTTTATTTTGAATTTTCTGAGGAACCTCCATATTGTTCTCCAGAGTGGCTGTACCAGTTTGCATTCTAACCAACAATGCAAAAGTGTCCCCTTTTGTCCACATCCTCACCAGCACCTGTTGTTTCTTGTGTTGTTGCTTTTAGCCATTCTGACAGATGTGAGGTGATATCTTATCGTAGTTTTGACTTGAATTTCACTGATAACCAGGGATGTTAAGCATCTTTTCATGTGTCTGTTGTCCATTTGTTTGTTTTATTTGGGAAAATGCCTGTTCATGTCAATTGCCCATTTTTTAATTGGATTATTCATTGTTTGAGCATTGAGTTGTATCAGTTTTTATACATTTTGGATTCTAACGTTTTATCAGATAATTTGCAAATTATTGGATAATTAGTCTTTTGCAAACATCTTCTCCCATTTCATAGGTTGTCTTTTAGTTTTGTTGATTGTTTCTTTCGCAGTGAAGAAACTTTTTATTTTGATGTAGTCCCCATAGTTTATCTTTGCTTTTATTTCTCTTGCCTCTGACATCTCTAGAAAAATGTTGCTATGGCTGATGCCAAGAGATTACTCCCTGCCAGGGTCCAGCCCCAGCAGGTCCAGGGGTTCCCGAAGGATGAACGGTGTTGGCGAAAATAACAAATGGACACAGACAACGGCAATGTGTTAGACTGGCCGCTTTATCGTGGCAAGTGTGGCATTATATTTGTTAGCAAATTTCTTATAGCGTGCGTCATCTATGTTTTCTGGCATTACCTAATTCTAAAAATGTTCCTTTGTGTAATCACCCATTAAGGAACAACATAGTTATTTTCTTGTAACGTTCCCTCCTGCCCTTTCAAGGTCATCTGGCTCTCAACACCTCAAGTAGAATGTTTACAGGGACGTGACTTCTTAGTTGTTCCTTTGGACCATTTGTGGCACAAGGAACAAAAGTGTTCGCTTTGGTCTGGGAGGGAGCCAAGAGGGCCCTGGGAACTCGCGCCTTATGCGCTCCCGGAGAGACAATGTATACCTAGGAACTAATGAACCATTCTGTACCTTAATCCCCCAGGTCCAGTTATCATCTGGAATGCCTCCTGGGGGCCAAGTGGGCCTAGGGGTTGGAGTAACTTGTATCCATAGATATGGTCCTTTGTTGCCGGAGTGGGGATTTCAAACCCATTTGTCCCCCTCCTTGGCTGGGAAATATATGGGGCTGTCCTTCCTTTAGGTAGAGGAGTCTTTATAGGGGGTGGCAAGGGCTGGATGCAGGGCCGCATAATTTCCCTACGGAATTTTATTTCTTTCCCCGATGGTTCTTTTCCCGGAGGGCCTGTCGTGGGCAATTCCCCAACCGACCAATCCCCAGGTACTTCATTGGTAGGGGGGCTGCCCTGACCAGCACTGAGGCCAAATTACATAAAAGCAGGAGTACAAGAAGCTTCACTTTCGATGGGCCGCCATGCAGTCCCGATCCGCCCACCGCCTGGGCCCTGCCATCAGGCTGATTGGATAGCTTGGCTTCCTGCAACTCCCTGTGCTCTTTTCAATAATTTTCTAATTGATTTTGAGTTTATTTTTGTGTGTGGTGTAAGAAAGTGGTCCAGTTTCATTCTTTTGCATGTGGCTGCCCAACGGCATTTGTTGGAGAGGCTGTCTTTTTTCCATCGGATATTCTTTCTTACGTTGTCAAAGATTCATTGACTATATAGTTGTGGCTTGATTTCTGGGTTTTCTGTTCTATCCAGTTGATCTATGTGTGTTTTTATGCCAGTACCATACTGTTTTTTAATCACTGCTGCTTTGTGGTATAACTTGAAATCTGGAGTTGTGATACGTCTAGTTTGGTTTTTGTTTTTCAGGATTGCTTTGGCTGCTCAAGGTCTTCTGTGCTTCTGTACAAATTTTAGGATTTTTTGTTCTGGTTCTGTCAAAACTGCTGTTGGTATTTTGATAGGGATTGCATTAAATCTGGGTTTGCTAACATTTTGTTGAGGATTTTTGCATCTGTGTTTGTCGGTGATAGTAGCCTGTGGTTTTCTTTTTTTTAATGGTGTTATTGTCAGGTTTTGGTATCAGGGTAATGTTGGTTTTGGGAAATGAGTTTCGGAGTGTGCCTTCCTCTTCAATTTGGGGAACATTTTGAGGAAGATAGGTACTAGCTCTTCTTTAAGTGTTGGAATTCACCTGTGCAGCCGCCTGGTCCTGGACTTTTGATTTTTCAGAGTTTCAAAATTACCTATTCATGAGTGCCTGAGTGGTTCAGTCAGTTGAGTGTCTGACACTTGTCTTTTCTGCTCAGGTCATGATCCCATGGCTCAGGAGTTTGAGTCCCATATGGGGTTCCATGCTGACAATGCGGAGCCTGCTTGGGATTCTCTCTTTCTCCTCTCTGCCTCTTCCCCACTTGTGCGTGCATGCATGCTCTCTCTCAAAATAAATTAAAAAAAACTTTAAAAAATTATTTTTATTTATTTTAGTGTTTACTTTTGAGAAGGCACAAGTGGGGGAAGGGCAGAGAGAGAGGGAGACACAGAATCCGAAGCAGGCTCGAGGCTCTGAGCTGTCAGCACAGAACCTGATGCAGGGCTCAAACCCACGAACTGTGAGATTATGACCTGAGCTGGAGTCGGGTTGCTTAACCGACTGAGCCACCCAGGCACACCCCACCCCCCCAAAAAAATTATTGATTCAATTTCATTATTTATAATTAGTTTTTTCAGATTGTCTATTTCTTTGTGATTCAGTCTTGGAAGGTTGTGTGTTTCTAGGAGTTTATCCATTGTTATCTAGACTTTTCAACTTGTTGTAATGTAATTCCAGTTGTCTCTTATTATTCTTTGTATTTCTGTGTTGTTGGTTGTAATTTCATTTGTGATTTTTTTTTTTTGTGGGGAGTTTTCTCTCTCTTTTTTGCTTGATGAGCATGGTTAGCAGTTTTATCAGTCAAAAATAAATCTTTTCAGAGAACCAGTTTTTGTTCTGTTGATATTTTCTGTCTTTTTTTTTTGGAGACTCTATTTTATTTATTTAATTAATTAATTAATTAATTAATTTCTGATCTTTATTTTCTTCCAAGAACTTTGGGCTTTATTTATTCTTCTTCTGGTTCCTGTTGATGTAAAGTTTACATGTTTATTTTGGGTATTAAAAATTTTTTTTTTCTAATGTTTATTTTTGAGAGAGAGAGAGAGAGAGTGAGTGAGTGAGCTGGGGAGGGGCAGAGAGAGGGAGACACAATCTGAAGCAGGCTCCAGGCCCTGAGCTGTCAGCACAGAGCCCAATGCAGGGCTTGAACCCCCACTTGTGCGTGCATGCATGCTCTCTCTCAAAATAAATAAATAAATTGTGAAATCATGACCTGAGCTGAAGTCGGATGCTTAATCAACTGAGCCACCCAGGCACTCCCCCCACCCCCGTTTTCTTTTCTTTTTTTTTTTTTTTTTTGTGGTAGGCCTGTATCACTATGATGGTTGATATGATTTCAGTCTTCAGTTTGAGACTTGTTTTGTGGCCTAGCATGTGATCTGTCTTGGAGAATGTTTCATTTTACACTTGGAAAATATGTGTGTTTTGCAATTTTGGGATGAAATGTTTTGTATGTACCTGTTAAGTCTATGTGGTCTAATGTATTGTTTAAGTCCAATGTTTCCTCATTGATTTTCTGTGCCAATGATCTGTCCATTGATGTAAGCGAGGTATTAAAGTTTCCTACTAATATTGTATTGCTGTCAATTTCTCCCTTTATGTCTGTTGTTATTTTTTTTGTTTCACTGATTCTGTGTTTGGTGCATAAATATTTACAAATGTGTGTCTTCTTCGATCAATCCACTTATCATATGTAATGCCCTTTTTTTCTCTTTTACTGTGTTTTATTTTTTTATTTTTTAAAGAGGTTTATTTTTGAGAGAGAGAGAGAAAGTGTGCATGGGTAAGGGGCAGAGAGAGAGAGAGAGAGAGAGAGAGAGAGAAAGAGAGAGAAAATCTCAAGCAGACTCTGCACATTTAGTGGAGAGCCTGATGTGGGGCTCGAACTCATGAACTGTGAGATCATGACCTAAGCAGAAATAAGAGTTGGACGCTTAACCGACTGAAGCCACCCAGGCACCCTCACAGTCTTTGTTTTAAAAATCAGTTTTGTATGACCTGAGTGAGGTCACTCCAGCTTTCTGGAGCAGAAGATAGTTTTGAGGAATGTTGATTTTAGGTGATAGTGGGGCCAGCTACTCAGCTTCTGCTCTACCTTCTGCTTCACTTGGACTGCTTGTTTGTGCTGGAGGCTCTTCTAGACTGTGAAGATAATACTTGGGTTCATATGCAAACATACATGAAGGAAGTGTAGCATTCATCCCAAACCCTCACGTACTGATGTACCTGTCACCCAGCTTTAATGACGAACATTCAAGGAGACACCTTCTAGAGTGTAGAGAGCTCAGCTTCCCTCGCCCTAGTCCACAAAGTGCAGTGTGAATGGTGTCAGAGAGTGCCTCTGGGTTCTGACTTAAATAATGACAACGATTCTACTTTAAGTCGGTTCTGGCCGATGTAAAGAGAAGTGAAGACTTGGAGCATTCATGGGAAATTTTTTCTTGGCCTCAGAATCCTGGGTATAATTAAGAATCTAGAGGCACTCTGAGCTCTTTAGGTCTTCACTGAGGACTTTTATTTGGCCCAGAAATTGGGATGTGCTGCAGAAATCGAAGGGGGAAATCATCTGTTTGTAGCATATCTACATTGCTGTGAGAAGTAGCATGCAGATGGCTTTTATAGTTTTGATACATGGGCTGCTCAGTAATGTGTCTGTGTAATCAGAAGAAACAACTGTTTTCAGGATCTGAAACATGAAGCTGAGAGGATCAATAACATAAATATACTTGTTTGTACTCCGGGTCGGCTTCTTCAACACATGGATGAAACAATATGTTTTCATGCTACCAATCTCCAAATGTTAGGTAAGTCTAATGAATTTCTAATGAAACAATCTCAGACTTAGGAGAGAAGCCTCATCAATTTTAATGTTAGACATTTTTAATCTTAATATTTATTCAATAAAACATCTGAGAATAACTTGAAACAATTTTTTGGCATATGGGTTCTAAACCCAGAGAGTACAACTAGACTTTTTTTTTTTTTTTTTTTTTTTTTTTTTTAAACAAAATGGTCAGAAGAATATAAGTAGTTGTATATGAAATTAGATGCTTCTTTATCTGACACTGCTAGGAATTTATCTCTTAAGATACATCCGCTTCTGGTGATATTACCTAACGTGTGTATATATACTTTTAATCACGTCTTTATTTTGGAATAATTCTATATTTACAGTTACAGTGATAGTACAGAGAGTTGCTTTATACCCTTTCCCCAGTTTCCCCTAGTGTGACATCTTACATAACTGTGGCATGTAACCACATATTTCGTCAAAATGAAGATTAACATTGTTCCGTTATATAAATTCCAGACTTTTATTTGGATTTCACCGATTTTTCCGCTAATGCCCTTTTTCTCTTCTAGGATCCAGTCCTGAATACTACATTGCATTTAGCCTAATGTATATTTTAAATGTTGTAATTCACCTTGAATTTTCTTTTTTTAGTTCTTGATGAAGCAGATAGAATCTTGGATATGGGCTTTGCTGATACCATGAATGCTATTATTGAAAATCTTCCCAAGAAACGTCAGACTTTGCTTTTCTCAGCTACCCAAACCAAATCTGTAAAGGACCTTGCACGCTTGAGTTTGAAAAACCCTGAGTATGTCTGGGTTCATGAAAAAGCAAAATACAGGTATGTACTACTTGTAGCCATATTTGATTCAATTAAAAAAATCAGTGTTCTTTTTACTATAAGAATTTGGTATTTTAAATGAATACTACCTTTTTTAGGAAACTAGACGTCATTTTATGTGTTATAAAATATGAAAAGCATAGTAAAATATATTACAATTATTTAAATATTTGATGGACCTTTAAATGTGGGAATACTCTAGTGCAATATTTCTCATGTGGTCTGAGGAACACATATCTTTCTGTAAGATGTGAACAGGTGTTTGTTAACGACTACCCCTGCATAAAATGGGGGGTGGTGGGGTTGTATGGCTGTGTGGGAAATGGGTTGGGGGAAGTAGGTTTCAAAGTATATTTTGATACAAGTGGAAGTTTGTGTTTGTATGTTTGGTATGAATCACTGTCGATTGTGGACATGCTTGACTTGCAGAAATGTTTTCTAGTGAACATAAGTAGATATGTGTTGAAGGTCTCCATATGGATTATCTCTATCTTCGATTTCTTGCTATGAAATCTTAGTCTGAGAAGGAATAGATTGGGGAAAATGGTGGATTATCCTCTTAGAAAGTTGTTAAATACTGGGAATATGGGCCTTGGGGCCCACCTTAATGTCGTTCAGCTAATAAATGTTTAGGATTAAAGAAAGCCCTAGAAGAGGCCAGACTCCATGCTTCCAGGCTTTCTCAGTGGATGAACATGGTTCTCAAGAACTCGGGAGTGGCATAGCAAGAGATTCTTTATCTCCTCCTTAGCTTACTACGGAGTAGACAGTGGTTGCTGTTTGTAACGTTGTATTGAGGTAGCTATTGAAATTCTTGGTACAATTAATAATCTAAAGAGTCACTTTTTATTTTCTTTTTCTTCTTTGTCTTAAGTTTATTTATTTTATTTATTTATGTATATAAAAAAAATTTTTTTTTTTACCGTTTTATTTATTTTTGAGACAGAGAGAGACAGATCATGAACAGGAGAGGGGCAGAAAGAGAGGGAGACACAGAATCGGAAGCAGGCTCCAGGCTCTGAGCCATCAGCCCAGAGCCCGACGCGGGGCTCAAACTCACGGACCGCGAGATCGTGACCTGAGCTGAAGTCAGACACTTAACCGACTGAGCCACCCAGGCGCCCCAAGTTTATTTATATTAAGAGAGAGAGCAGGGAAGGGGTAGAGAGAGAGCAAGAGAGAATCCCAAGCAAGCTCTGTGCTGTCAGTGTGCAACAAGACAGGCTCAATCTCACAACCCTTGAGATCATGACCTGAGCCGAGATCAAGAGTCGTACACTTAACCAGTTGAGCTACCCAGGCTCCCCTTGATTTTCTTCGTTTTTTGTTTTTTTTTTGTTTTTTTTTTTTTTTTGGCTGTTTGCTTGCTGCCTATTTTCACAACTTTTTAGTGTCTTTACCAGATACAAATTTTTCAGTCATTAGGTAACATCTAAAAACTGCATGATTTAAGGTAATTGTACATAGATTTCTTGTTACCAATTTCTGTAGGTAACAGTGGGTTATTATCTATAGATCAGAGTTAGAAAAAAACAAATGCAAATACTGTTTATTTTATAAGTGATTTTTGAAATGCATCACGTAGAAGAAATGGGGTTTTCAGAAACCATGTCTCCAATGACAACTGACAGTTGCAGGTTATGTGATAATGACTGTAGTACTCTCTAATGTCCAGTTCACCAGAAGCACCACAGAAGGCAGATACTTTTGTGAATTTTGTCTCATATCATTATTGAAGTTTCTTCTCTAGCCATTAACTTGGTTAATACACCATGGGGAAATCACGGTCAAGAAAATTTTTAAGGCAGTATAGAATATCTACTCTAGAATCATGCAGGACCAGAAAAATAATTTTAAAAAGTTAGATCTTTCTGAAGTTGTATATCAGAATGTACTTAGAAAAGGTATAATAGGGTGGTTTCTTTATGTTGCTGTTGCAGTGAAATTGCGCTTCTAATGATTTTTTTTTTTTTTGAGAAAAAAATCGTTCTCTTTGAATCATTGTAATTTGCTGTGTTTTACAGTGAATATAAGTTGAATTCTGTGGTGAATTATGAAGCATTTCAAAATTGAAATGGCTATTCTGAGCTTATGTTGTTAGTTGCATGCAAAAGTAATTTTATATTTCCTGTTAGTGTCATTAATCATTATGAAATGTTCTTTATCTCTACTAATACTTTTTGCTTTGAAGTCTAGTTTGATATTAGTCTCCTTGTAGTAAATTTCTCTTGGTCTGTGTTTGCATGGTGAATCTTTCTCTGGCCATTTACTCCTTACATTATGTACAGCCTTACATTTTAGATTTATTTGACTTTACAAGCAATATGTGGTTCTCTTATCAGGTATGATCATTACTTTGTAACTGGAGGATTTAGTTCATTGACATTTACCTTACCCCATTATTTTAAGTTTCTTTACCCTTTTCCACTGTGTCTTCATCGTGAAGCATTTTAATTTCACACATTTTAAATTCCATAAGCTGTTATTAATACTTTTTGAAACATCAGTATTTATTTAGATTTATCCAAATAGTTATTCTTTATTTCTTGTGTTCAAAAGAACTTTTTTTTTTTTTTTAGTTCAGGTTTACTAGTGGAAAAATTCTGTTTTGACTTTTCTGAGAACATCTCTAGTTCTTCCTCATTTTTGGAAGATATCTTGGCAGGTTTTTTTCTTTAAAGATACATTTCTGTTCTAACTACTATTGTATCAAAATTAGCCGATGTCAGAGTTAGCCGATGGTTTTCCTGTTCTTTTGAGGGTATTGTGTATCGTTTAAGATTTTCTTATTTTCGGTTCTTAGTGAAACCATGTCTGATGGTTTGTTTTTTTTTTTTGTGGCAGATAGATGTGGTATGGACAGATGACCTTGATCTGGGCTATCCTGGCTTGTAGACTCTGGGGTTATTCTCTTTTTGTTTTGCCTGGAGTCATGAGATCTAGTCCTCTGGAAGTCTCAGCTGAAAGTCCTGGGTGTTTCCAGAGCCCTTCCCCTCTGGCAAGTTCTGAACCTCATAGCGCTGAGGCTGCCAGGGTCTCTGCTCAGCTCTCAGCTTCCTGGATGTTGCTTTTTATTTGTTTTCAGTCATTTTGCTGTGTGTGTGTGTGTGTGTGTGTGTGTGTGTGTGTTGAGTTTAGGAGTTCGTCCCACTTTTCATGGGAAGATCCTGTGAAGAATTTAAGATTCAGTGTTTTATGGTTCCTGCTCTCAAGGATCTTGGGCTGAGGTGTGTAGGCCTCAGGGTTCTACTCCCAATTCTTATCTGTCTTGCAAATCAACAGATGCTTTGAGGGGAAGGTGGGGATGAATATGGGGCTTGCCTCAGGGCATGTCTGTTTTCTTTTTTAGCACCTCAAGTCCTAGCTGCCTTGGTTGATCTCTGATGCCTTCAGTTTTTTTGATTTATATTTAATCCAGCTTTCATTGTTAGTGCTACAGGCCAAAGAATGAATCTGAATCAAACAATACCTTTATGACAGGAAGGATAGCTTTTTAATCTTAAAAGTTTTAGGAGCCAGTGATGATTATTCTCGATCCATGGTTTCATTAGGATTTGCAAAATTGTGATGATCCAATTCTAGTTCTGATTCCTAAGAAGTTCTCTTTTGGGGTATATGTATGTGTGTGTATGAGAAATTTGTTGGAGAGCCATGCTGTTGCTAATCATTTCTTTTTCTAATTTTTTTTTTTGGTGGGGTCTGGATTTCAAAGTTAACCAATGTGGCATGTTTTTAACGTATTTCCTCCTCTTATTTTCATAAGCACCCCTGCCACTTTGGAACAGAACTACATAGTTTGCGAGCTGCAGCAAAAAATAAGTGTGTTGTATTCCTTTTTGAGAAGCCACCTGAAGAAGAAAAGTATTGTATTTTTCTCCAGTTGTAAAGAGGTACTGAATGATTAAGTAATTCTTGTTGAATCATCCCTTTTAAAATAGCAAATTTCAGTTAGATAAAAAGCAATTTCTTCTATTCTGATAAATACAGTGCTAGATGTGGTGAGGAACATGATAGATAAGCGTGGTGTCCATCCGTGAATATTGGCAGATCACGCCATTGAATGACTGGATGAACTGCAGGTGTTTATAATCTGACTCCCACCCTCTAGGAATTCTTACCTGAATGTGCCATTTATTTCCATGCCTCGGTGTCCTTGATCGTGGTGATCTCTGGAGTGCCCTGCCTGTACCCCTTTACACTAATGCTGAGGGAGTGTTGAATGTCCTTTAAGGCTAAGCTCAAATGTTACATCTGGAGGTCCCTCTCCAGTATTGCCAATCCCTGTGTTATAATCAGCTGTTTTCTCTCCTCTCCTTCTAGAGTGTTTATGTCTTTAATTCAGTTACACATTTCTTTAACATTAGTCACTTGCTATGAATAAAGGATTCAGTGATAAATAAGGAAACTTAGTCTCTTCCCTTAAAGAGGGAGGGACCTTGATTGATTTTTATGTTCCTTTCTTCTCTATATTTCAGATTGCCTAATGATATATAGTTGTTGGCATATAGTAGGTGGATTCTAGGTTTATAGTTTTTTGAGTGCTTAGCCTGATAAATATGCCAGTGAGTTTCTCTCCAGCTTACAGGGAAGTTAATAGTGGTCTGTCTGTTGTACTCTGTCCTTTTTTTGGTGCATACTCTTTTTAGGAAACCTCTTCAGTCCCATGGTTTTAAGTGCCATCTGTGTTCTAACAACTGCCGAATTGACATCTCAAGCTCTGACCGCTCTCCTGAGCCCCGGACTTGTGTATCCACTTGAATACTAGAGATTTCCTGTTGAGTGTCTTGAGATTTCCTGTTGAGTATCTCAAGTTTAAAGTATGAAAAATGATTTAAGATTTCGTATCCTGAAGATCTTTTCCGTCCACCTCTTCCCCATCTCAGATGACTGAATCCTTAATCATCGCACGTCTTCATCTCATAGTCAATATATTGGTAACTCTCATTAGCTCGACCACCTCTCATTACACCTCAGGCCAAAACTAAATCTCAGACACGCTTGACTTTCTCCTAATCCTGGCTGCTCTCTTCATTCTCGCACTTTCCTTGCTTATAGTTATCACACATTCTAGCCAGAGTGATCTTGGGAAGTCATCCACCTCACCGAGTTTTGTCAAGAGCAGGAATCCAAGGACAGTTTTGATTCAGGAGATGCAGACTGCAGCAAGTTTTCATGGACTCACTTGACACTTCCTGGGTGCATATGTACTTTTATGAGATTGGTTTGCCTGAGGGTGCGTCTGTCGTCCGCAGGTTCACCTTTCCCCTCTCCCCTTCTCATGGTGGCCCTTTTAAACCTGCAGAACAAAGCCATGAGTCCATCTGTCTGTACTCTTACTGGTGCATTGTCTCAGGCCATTAGAGCCTTCCTAGCACCAAGGGTTTCGCTGTTTGGAAAGTGAATGGCTCTGAGAACATGGTACCAAGTTGTTCTGCAGTTCACTGGCCTCACCATTCTTTGCTTTGTTGTTGTTGTTGTTTATTTATTTATTTTGAGAGCGTGAGAAAGAGAATCCCAAACGGGCTCCATGCTCGGTGCAGTGCCTGATGTGGGGTTCAATCTCATGATCTTAAGATCATGACCTGAGCCGATATCAAGAGTCGGACACTTAACCGACTGAGCCACCCAGATGCCCACCAACCATTCTTAACTTTTAACAAAATTTGTGAGGAGACTTAATGGACTTAATAGCTGATGGGATTGTTATAAATTTTATCTGTCATGGTTTTGACCTATTTTATAGGAGTTTAAAGAGTTAAGTTTCCTTCTAGTACATTTTCTTTTTTTCTTTAAAAAAATTTTTTTTATTTTACGTTTATTTTATTTTTGAGAGACAGAGCACAAATGGGGGAGGGGCAGAGAGAGAATGAGATACAATATATGAAGCAGGCTCTAGGCTCTGAGCTGCCTGCACAGAGCCCGACACGGGGCTCGAACTCATAAACTGTGAGATCATGACCTGAGCTGAAGTCGGACGTTTAACTGACTGAGCCACCTAGGTGCCCCTACATTTTCTTTTTTTAAATTTACTTTTTAAATTCCAGTGTAATGTACATATAGTGTTATATTAGTTTCAGGTTTATGACATAGTGATTCAGTAATTCTGTATATTACTCAGTGCTTACATGGTAAGTGTACTTAATCCCCCTTCACCTATTTCACCTACCTCCCCTCTGGCAACCACTAGTTCTCTGTATTTAAGAGTGTTTTTTTTCTTTGTTTTTTTGTCTTTTGTTTGCTTGTTTTTTAGGTTTCACTTAAGTGAAATCATGGTACAAATCTTTCTGTGACTTATTTCACTTAGTATTGTTCCTTCCAGCTCCATCCATGTTGTGGCAAATGTCAAGATTTCATTTTTTATGGCCATGTAATATTTCACTGTGTGTGTGTATGTATGTGTATGTGTTTATCCATTCATCTTTGGATGGACACTGTGCAGCTTCCTTATCTTCGCTGTTGTAAACAGTGCTGCAGTAAACATAGGGGTGCGTATATCTTTTGGAGTTAGTGTTTTTGTTTTCTTCAGATAAATACCCAGAAGTAGAATTACTGGATCATATGGTAGTTCTATTTTTAATTTTTTGAGGAACCTCCATACTGTTCTCCACAGCGATTGCACCAGTCTGCATACCCACCAGCAGTGCACAAGCGTTCCTTTGAGTCCAATTTTCTGTAATTTCATGAAGGGATTTTCTTAATGTGCACATTAGAAAGAGAAAATAGGAATAAAATGATGCTTTACTCTGCCTCAGTCTACCATTCAAGTAGTATTCATTTATTAATATGTAAACTAAAGAGGAATAGAGCCAATAATCAGCTCCATTTATTTCCATTTATGAAGAGCTATAATAACTTCTAGTGTTGTATAACAAAATTACTGTGTCTATCAGTATTTCTTGTTTTGCTTTTTTTTAAATTCTAACATTTCTTGTCCTGGTCAGTTATATACTAATGTAGTAATAGCTTAGTCTGAGAATTTTTAATAGCTTTATGGCCACAGGAGATTAGAAATTAAAACTGATATTCAGTGTTTTATAGTAGAAAGTCATAAATACTGATAAGATAATCAAAAGACTTTGAAGCATAAAACTATTAAGATAAAATTCCGTGGGGTCAGGAAATTGCCATAAAAGTTCAAGAAGGAGAAGAAATGCAAAATTTCTTTCTCTTGAGGATTTTATTTTGTGTTCACTTTTTTTTATTTTTTTTTATTTTTATTTTTTTTTATTTTTTTTTTTTTTAACAATCTACACCTTTATTTATTTACTTTTCAGTTAGTTTAAATCCTTGAGGGGTACAGCATCACACGGATTCTGTGGCCAATGGCTTTAGCAGGAAGGTTGCTTCGGAATTTGGCACGAACCATGCCACTGTTTCCATGAGCACGAGTTACTTTTCCCCAGATTACTCTAGTTTTATTTGGTTTGCCACCAGGAGTCACTGTGTTGTTCTTTGCTTTGTACACATAAGCACATCTCTTGCCTAGATAGAATTCAGTTTCATCTTGAGCATAAACACCTTCAATTTTAAGAAGAGCTGTGTGCTCCCTCTGGTTCCGGAGACCCTGCTTATAGCCAGCAAAAATGGCTTTGGACCACAGCCTTCCAGACATATTTGTCGTTTCAGGAGTCCTGTTCCCAGCAGGCCTCCACGGGTCCCAAGATGGCGGAAAGAGCTGTGTTCACTTTTTTTTAAAGACTTGATTTTTTTATAGCAGTTTGAGGGTCACAGCAAAGTTGAGGGGCCCTCTTTTACACAGGCATGGCCTTCGTAATCTTTACATATTTTAAAAATGATCGTAGGTATCAGATCGCTCTACTACTTAGAATCTACTGGATACATGTGTAAGAGGTTTGTTTTAAATTCTCCATATTTACGATATATCAGAAATTACATTTTTTGCAACTCATTACACTTGAAAAAATGTCAGCTGTCAAGTTGAAATGTAAGGGGAGCATTTTTTACAAAGTTTTTAAAATTTTTATTTATTTTGAAAGAGACATAGTGAGCAGGAGAGGGGCAGAGAGAGAGGGAGACAGAATCCAAAGCAGGCTCCGCGATGTCAGTGTCCAGAGCCCGATGTGACATGCTGGGCTCGACCTCACAAAGTGTGAGATCATGAGCTGAGCCAAAGTCAAGGGTTGAATGCTTAACCGACTGAGCCACCCAGGCGCCCCTAAGGGCAGCATATTAAAAAAAAAATTCTTACAGGAAATAATGTGAACAAAAAGTGCTCGAAGACCACAACTCCAGACTGTGTTTCCCTTTCTCTGCCCTACATTTTTTCTTTGGTGAAACTTGTGCTCCTTAAAGCATGTTTGCTGCTAATCTCCCAAGTTTGCTTGACTGCTGCTGTTATCTGGAAGTACCAAACTCCTTTTTCTGTTACTGCCTAGGTCCAGTATCTGTACCGGGTGTTCTGTCGGCTACGTCCTGGGATCTCTATCCTTGCGCTGCACGGCCGGCAGCAGCAGATGAGAAGGATGGAGGTCTACAATGAATTCGTCCGCAAGAAGGCTGCAGTTCTCTTTGCTACTGACATTGCAGCCAGGGGGCTGGGTGAGAACTTAGAAGAAAAGATTTTGTGGTCATGGCATATAGAATTTGCTTATAAATGGATGGATTTGGGGATTCCGTATAGTTATACTCAAATAATTGGGCCTTTTTTTCTTAGAAAAATAAGTAAATTGGTAACCAATATGATTAAGGATACATCAGTGAAAATTTTGGTTGTATTTTCACCTTCTGTGTTTATTGCTTATGGTAATAATCCTAGAATCCTGAGCAGCCCACAGAATCAAAGGCGGATTAAAGGTGTAAAGACACCTTTCTATGTTTCTTTGAAAATTGGAAACTTGATAAAATATTACAACTTACTTAACAAGAAAATTTGAAATCCCATTTTTTCACCAAATGTTTTTATTTTAAAAGCATACTTAATGTGTTTAAAGTTTCAGAAAGCCACTGTGATACCGTTTTACAGCTGGTGGCTTTGTGGTGGTGGGATGGGGTATGGAAGTAATTACAGGAAGTAGAGATCAGAACACATGACAAGAGATTAAGTAGGTGGTAATTTAAATTGTTCAGTGGCTTTGTTTTATGTTAATTACTGTGGTAGATTTTAAACATACATGAAGAATAGATCTCAGGTGCCATCAGGTATGTTACCCAGCTTTGACAACCATCTTTTCCATGATCCCCTTTTTCTTCCTGTCTCCTTGATTTTCTTGGAGTATTTGAAAGTGTATCTCAGACATTATATATGTTCACTCACATGTGACTGGAGGCAGTAGCCAAGTATACATGTTTTTAAAGCTCTCTGGCTTGTATTGTTGTTATACCATGACTTTTGGTAAAATCATCCTTTTGTATTTACCTTGTCTGGGCTGTGTGATTGTCTGTTGTGATTGTCTGTATGAGTTTTCTCGAATGTTCTAGCAGATGTCCCATACCTTCTTTGCTACCAGTTCAAACCCGGTCCATTTCTCTCTTCCCTTAGACCCTCCCCCTCTTGCAAGTTCCATCTCCAGCTCTTACCCACGCTGGTTGCTCCATAAACCTCATGCGTATTTGTCATCCTGACACTCTTCTTTCCAGATCTTTCTTCCTCTTCCTTGACTTATCAGCCCTTATCTCTATTAGGGAAATTGATCTAAAATTCTCACAGCAAAATCCACTAATGACTAAAAGTAGTTCTTTCAAGTAATTGAGAACAGGATATCTGGAAATGAGTGAAAACTTCTGTAGTCGGAAGTGAGAAAAGGGACTTAGAATCATTAATTTGAATGGAGATGGGAATAGCAAGAAAAGTAAAGTTTCCTTCCTTTAAATTGGGAAACCAGTTTTGTAGTTCACTAGGAGCCCATGAAAAGTGGGTTCTTTTAGGTTATTAAAATTTTATTATTTGTCTGACACGAAGCAATCTCTTCTGTTTCAGATAGAAAAGAATCTTTGTATTCAAACACTGTCATTGATTTTAGTTCACTCTGTCAATGAAGAATTGTTTATTATCTCTTGGTTCCTGTAGTTAATTTTATTTTTAATAAAGTTCACAGATGATATCTATCAGTTTGATGTGATGGAAAGTCCTAGTAAGTGATAATGTAAAATAAAAATAGTGTGGCATGGTAGATCTTGCAACTAGTTTCCTAACTTGATGCTCCTTCTGTTCAGATTTCCCAGCTGTGAATTGGGTTCTTCAGTTTGATTGTCCAGAGGATGCCAACACATACATTCACCGAGCAGGTAGAACTGCCAGGTAGGTGTGCTGGCTCTTTTCTTTGCTTTTGCAGTTGGGAGATGTTTGCTCGTGGTAGAATTTTAAATGTGAAGTATCTTTCTGGATAGCATGTGTTAATAATTACCAAAACCTTAGAGTTCTTCCTTTTGCCTCATGTTCCACATTTAAAAACTGATTTAAGAAAAGAGAGATGGGTAAAGTTACATAAAGATGTTCATCTCACTGACCTGTGTAATGGTTAGGAAATGGAAACAGTCCAAATAATCACAGCAGGGTTATAAGTGATTATGATTAGCCACAGACAGACTGTGTCTTTGGATTTACCTTGTACCATTTATTACCTTATCACAACTGGATGAATATAATGTGGTTGTTGGTGAGACATTGGTACTTGATGATGGAAGAGACACCAACTCTTGGTCTATCTGGGCAGCAGTTCTGCTTTTTATTAAAAAAATTTTTTTTAATGTTTATTTATTTTTGAGAGAGAGAGAGACAGAGACAGAGACACAGTGTGAGTGGGGGAGGGGCAGAGAGAGAGAGGGAGACATAGAATCCAAAGCAGACTCCAGGCTCCTAGCTGTCAGCACAGAGCCCAGCGCAGGGCTTGAACTCAAGAACTGTGATCATGACCTGAGCCGAGGTCAGACATTTAAACTGACTGAGCCACCCAGGCGCCCCATGGAAGGATCTTTAGACCCAAGATTTAGACCATCTTCTAAGCAGTGATTTTCCTCCTCTTCTCCTTGCCCTGTGTCCCTTTCAGCAAACAGCCCCAAGTGGCCTCTCTCCCTCATTTGTCTAGTAAATCCCTTTGGCATGCACTGAAATTTCTTTGAATCCACAGTTTTGGACGGCTTTAAAGAAGTTTTTTTTTTCTTTTTGGCTGTATCTGGTAGATTTTGTTGTATGTTTTAGCTGAAGTAAAGGTTTTTCATGTCCTTCTGCAGGTGCTGCTTGTCCTTCTGAGAAGTAGAGCCCTTCATTTTACTCATTAAAAAATTTTTGTAACATGTTTGATTGTTTAAACATTTTTGATTGATTCACATTTATCTTTAAATAAAGAGATATAGCCATTAAACATGGGCTATAATAAAAATGCACTCAAACGCATTTCTTTTGACCAGCATGGAGTGAATATTACAATAGTGAAAGATAAAGCTATTTAAAAATGGAATTTATGGGGGTGCCTGGGTGGCTCAGTTGGTTAAGCATCCAACTTTAGCTCAGGTCGTGATCTCACAGCTCGTGGATTTGAGCCCCACGTCGGGCTCTGTGCTGACAGCTCGGAGCCTGGAGGCTACTTCTGATTCTGTGTCTCCCTCTATCTCTGCCCCTCCCCTGCTTGTGCTCTGTCTCTCTCTCTGTCTCTCTCTCTCTCAAAAATAAACAAACATTAAAAATAAAAATTTTTAAAATGGAATTTCTGTGCTACAGGGTAAAAAGTAAGTCTTTTTATTGTAGTTAACAATATAATTTGAATAAACAGTGGAGTTAGAACTGGGTTCTATATATGGTGCTGTGGTGCTTTTAGACAAACTTGCCTGTAAAGTGGTTACATTTTGGTTTCTAATGGGGTCTAAGGAAAAAGGACCTGGGTAGATGAACAGGCTTGTTTTCCATTTTATAGGAAGATGGGTGCTGGTGTCAGTGATCTTTGTGTCGGGTACATGTTTGGGTTATCTTTCATAGCGAGATGTTCAGAAGTCGTAAGTAGTAGTGGTTGGCGGAATGAGAATTCCTCTGCTGTTTAACTCTTCTCAGTAAACGTGAGGCATGTATGAGTTTGTACTTGTACCCATGCACACATTTTCCATTTTAGAGAAAGTGGGATGTAGCCTTGCACACAGGCGTGTTAGTGTTAGTTGTGCCATTTGGTGTTGACATAGGGGAAACGGATTTCTTTATGGAACACTTATAAATAGTATTTTAAAATTATTCTTCCTTAATGAAGATGATTGGACATCTCATTGCATCAGAAAACAGTTCACCGAAGAGGAATATTTCAGGGTTTTTCGTTCCCAGAGAGGTTGTTAAAAATCTTCTGTAGCTGAACATGCCAGGGTGAACACTAAATTGGTCCTAATGACTGGAGATGAAAAGGAGCTACAACAACATCATGATTGTATTTGAAAAGAAAATACTAATTTGAAAAACTGTTGTAATGCAATTTCTAATGTCATTAATTTTAAAAATACAAGTCTGTTTGATCCCTCATAACCAATTAAAAATGTTTTGAATCGACTCTTTTAGATGAGTAGTCAGTGGAAATGTTTAGGATACGCAATACTTATTTTTTCTTGGGCAGTTTAATAAAAAAATAATGAAATTGCAGTTTAAAAGTTGCCATTAATGGGCTTACAGATAATTAGAAAGTTTCTTGGGCCATGAGACTGAATAATTGAATTGAATAAAGGCTAAATTAGAATTTGAAACTAATTAAAATCCTGTGTTTATGCTGTAATTAAAACTGGGTTGCCAGATAGTGGTTACTTGTGGAAGTGAGCTATAATATATGAATATGGAAAAATGAATTCAGTGCTTTGTGGCAGAATAGCTAAGGTTTGGGGAATCTTTTTTTTCCTTTCGAAGTGTTTTAGCTAAGTGAAAATAGTGATTTAGGCATTTGTCTTGAAGTACTTTGTTGTAATGTATTATTCACTTAAAATTCTCATGATCCTTAGTATTGGGAAAATTTTTGTCTATTTTCTTTAACCATCCACATCTCTTTTAACAAAATGATCTCCTTTAGAGACAGGAAGGCAAGGAATAGGAATATAATTTTATCAAGCTGTATTCTGTGGTGCATTACTTAAAAATGATTGTTTTTAGGGTTTGCAGTTTTGGGTACTCAAAAAACCAGGCTCTTCCATTTTCTTAGGAAAATGCCCATTTGAAAATAAAAAATTGGGGAATGGAGAGTAAGTAGGTATACATAGGATACTCCTCTTTTTTTGTTTTTTTTTTGAATGTTTTTATTTGGGGGATAGGAGTCTGTGGATGGAAGATGTGAGTTATATGTAACTGTTCATATGTAAACATTTGGGAGTTTAAATATAAAAAGTGAGAGTCCAGGTGCCTGTAAGCTCAGTAGAGCATGAGACTCTTGATCTCTAGATTGTGAGTTCAAACCCCCCACTGTGACTAGAGCTTACTTTAAAACAAAAGGTGAGTTATATATCAGAGAGAGTGTGTGTATGTATATAATATAAAATATATAATAAAATATAATATATAATTATATTCCAGCTGAGTCTTGCCTGGCTGCATTTTGTAGCTCTCAGACTTTGTGAGTGATTTAGACAGCAGTGTGAGATTCCAATAGGGGGCAGCAGAGGCCAGTTCTTTGCGTTGCACACTCATGGCTGCCCTGTAGATCAACAGCAGCAAAGAGGATGCAAAGTAGTTAAAATTTTTGCTGTGATAACTTTGAAGAGTTTATGGTTTGTGGAAAATACTGGTACTTTATGGAAGAGATAATAGATTTTTTAAAAAGTATCCTTAATTGTTTTGTAAATTGAAATAATAAGAGTGAAAAGACAATTTCCATGAGCATTAATTTACTGAAGCTTACTCTGAATATCTTGGGAATGAGATAAGAGGAATCTTTTGCTAGTGAAAATTTGTGCTTCTTTAAAGCTAAGACTTGGTAAGATCCTAAATTTAGCCTGTTTCTTCTGGATGTACTGGTGCTGCTTTGTTTCTTTACATGACCGTCTGCCTTGGTCTGCTACTATTTAGAATTTAAAGTTTTTTTTTTTTTTTTTAAAGGGAAAAACCAATTTTTTATTTTTTATTTAAAAAAAAATTTTTTTTAATGTTTATTTATTTTTGAGACAGAGAGAGACAGAGCATGAACAGGGGAGGGTCAGAGAGAGAGGGAGACACAGAATCTGAAACAGGCTCCAGGCTCTGAGCGGTCAGCACAGAGCCTGATGCGAGGCTCGAACTCACGGACTGCGAGATCATGACCTGAGCCGAAGTCGGCCGCTTAACCGACTGAGCCACCCAGGCGCCCCCCAATTTTTTATTTTGTATCAAGAAGCAATGAGCTGGGGTAGTGTAGGGCCAAAATAGTTACAGAGGTAGGTAAGAGGACTGAGCCTTCTCAGTTGTGGGCTAGTTCCAGGCCCTTCCCCCTTGCCCTTCTGCTGTCGCTTCTCAGCACAGCAGGCAGAGTGATCCTTTTAAACACAAGTCAGATGATGTCAGTCCTCTCCGGGCTTCCTGTTCACTCAGAATAAAAGCCAATGACCTGATATTATTCAGTCCCCTCCAACCTTACTTTCTATTCCCTGCTTGTCCCTATATTTCACACTGGTCACACTGTTTCTCCTTTATGCCTACCATGTTCCCCCCACCTCCCCCAGCCCCCCACCCCCAAGGCCTTTACGTTACTGTTTCTTTTGCTGGAATGGTTTTTCCTCAAGTATCTGCATGACTGTCTTTCTTAACCTGCCCCAACTACTCTTCCTAACCTCAGTCTGTATTTTCTTTTTTCCCCATAGCACTTAATACCTTCATGTATAGTAGAGCATTTCCTTATTACAGTGAATCTCTTTCTCTTCACTAGAATGTAGGCTCCATAAAGACTAGGGAAATATGTCTTCTTAATTGATATACCCTGAGTGCTTAGAACAGGCCTTGGCACAGAGTAGACAGCTGAGATAACACAGTGACTTTCTCAAATCAGACTCATGAATCAGAGCTTCCCTAAAATTAATTATCTCTTGCAGTATAACAGATTATCCCACAACTCAGTGTCTAAAAGCGAGAACTAGATGTTCTCTCCTGGTTTCCGTGGATCGGAAATGCAGGGGTGGCTCGTTCGGGTTCTCTGACTTCTCATCCGCATCCTTGCAGGTCTGGAGCCCAGGTCTGCGGTCATGGTGTCACGTGGTCCTTGAAGGCTCCGCTGGGGCTGGATCCCCTTCCAAGCCCGTTCGTCTGCTTGTTGGTCAGAGGTGCCTCTCAGTTCCTTCCACACCTTTTTTCTTTTCTTGAGACTTTTCATAACAGAGCAGTTGGTTGGCTTCCTCAGAGAGAGCACGAGAGAGAGTAAGAGGGAGTAAGGTGGCGGCAGCGGTGTCTTTTGTGACTTAGAACTTGGAACCCAAACTCCATCTTACCGTAGCATCCTAGTGGTCGTACAGATCAGCCTGATTCTGTGTGGGGAGGACCACAAGGCTGTGGATGCCAGAAGGTCCGGATTTTGGGGAGCCGTTTTAGGAGCTGCCTACCACACCTGAAAGCAAGCTCTCCTGACAGTTTGAAAGATAAAGGACGGTAATGGCAAGGAATGTGCGAGGCAGGAAGAGGTCTGGGAACCCCGCTGTAGCTGCACAGGGCCATTCTCGTCACCTCAGGGTAGGCTCTGGCCAAGACTGACCTCGCAGTCACTAAGCAGTCACTAAGCCACGCGTGCCGTTTATCACTTTCACCGTTGGGCCACCGCTAGGCTCACTCACATGGCTGACTGCAGAGACCTGCCGCTTGAATCCACAGACTTCAGACAAACCTGGTACATCTGTTATTTAGCACCTCCTGCGTGAGGGCTCCCATGCTGGCACACGGCGTGTTTGTTTCCCCGGAGGCCTGTCGTTAGTCTGTTTATGAGGAGATTTGACCGTGTCACTTTTTTTCAGCCGGAGGAGTCTCCGTGCCCTTCCCTGTCATTCCCACAGGGAGCGAGCGGGTTGTGACCTAACCGTTCACTTGGTAACTCTCAGGTCTCTGTTGAGTGAACAGATGGAAGAGCTCAGTCAGTCTTTATACCAGCCTGGTGGGAGAGGCCTTTTTGTCAGGAAACGACTTCTCAGGCTTGCGAGGTAAAATGTGTCTAAGATCCCTTGGGAAATACCAGGACTGGGGTGTGTCCTCAGGTCTCTCTGACCCCGCAGCTCCTGTTCTTGCCAGTGTGCCCCAAAGCAGATGTTTTCAGTTAGTGAAATCTAGTGGCTGCTGCTCCCAGGCAGGGTTTCCATAAGGCGAGAAAGCCAGGTGCTTGGAGAAGGAGGGTAGGTATCCTTATTTAGACTTGCTGTCATTTGTGATCATGAAGGCCAACTAAAAATGTATGCACTTTCCTTCTTTATTTGGATTATTAAAGGCAGATATCCCATAGTTGATCAACACTATCCTGGAAAGTCAAGAAATTTAGGTTTGGATCTAGCTCTGTCACCTGCTGTCTTTGTACCTTTTGATCAGTTCTTAATCTCTTTAAGCCTCGGTTTCTTCTCCTGGCATTAATCATCTCTTTCAGTAGTTTCCAGAAAGTAATTTCAGGTAGTATAATTTTTAGGTATCACTTTTATGTGTTTTCTTCTTGTTTTTAACGTATTAAAACTTAGTCTTGTTTTTAAGTTCTAGGGACACAGTTGATAGAGTCTAATGATTTCTGCCTTTTCTGTGTGAACTCTCTAAATCCTTGTTCTTACTCAGTTTGCTAGAAGCTTTCTGTGCAACACATATTAGCCAACTTGGTTTTTTTTTTTAATTTTTATGAACTTTGTCAAACTGTTGAGCCTATTATGGTGTACCTGTTTGTATTTCCAAAATCTTATGCTGCAGATGACTTTATTTTACCCAGAATATTTCCTGGTCTGTCCTTTTCTCTTTTAAATCTAGTGTAGAGTCTTTAGATAGGATTCTGTGAGTCAGAGATACCTCTTTTCCTGGAATAAGCTCTCCTCTGTACCACACTGTGCAGGAGGAACAGAACATTTAAGTGTGATTCCTGTGGCCTGTCTGTATGCATCTGCTGGGCTGATGCCCTTTGGAACCTCAGTGACAGGTGCTCTTGGGGCTGGTTGCCACTGATGAGGCTAAGGTGTAGGAGGACAGAAGGAGATACAGGGAGGAGGGAAAAGAAGGGCTGTGGAATAGCAGAGTGTGGCCAACAGTTGTCTCTCTTTCTCTCTCTCTTGATGATACTTCTTTTGTGAACAAAGGATAGTATGTTAAGAATCACAGGTATAGAACTTTAGGTTCTGAAGGAACCTGAATCATCTCATTCATCATCTAAGTGGCTCAGGTGGTTAAGTGTCTGACTCTGGCTCAGGTCATGATCTTGCGGTTCGTGAGTTTGAGCCCTGCTTCAGGCTCTCCGCTGTCAGTGCAGAGCCCACTTTGGATCTTCTGTCTGCCCCCTCCATGCCGTGCACACTGTCTTTCTCTCTCTCCCTCTCAAAAATAAACATTTAACAAATTTTTTAAAAAAGTATATAATTTATAAATAAGAATGTAATATATGGTGATAAAATGACTCATTATCCAGGGTTATAAAACTAATGAATAGTACAGCTAGGGCTTGAATTCAGTTCTTTAGACTCCAAATCCAGTGTTCTATCTGCTTACACAATTTCTGGTGGCTTTTTGCATCTGTTTACTCATCAGATATTTGGTGAGCAGCTTTTAGGTACAAGTGTATGGTAGGTATGGAACATGCATTCATATATGTCCTCAAATTTACTAATCGAGGTAAGGAAGTACCCTAATATTAATAGTACTAAGATGTGTTAAATGAAGTAAGAATGACACAAAGATGTAGATTTTAAAAGCACATATGTTTTCATTTTTTACTTCATAAGGACTTGTGTTTTGTTATAAAAATAGTACTTATTCACTATATAGATTCTATCTTTTTTAATGTTTTATTTTGAGAGAGAGAGGAAGAGAGTGGGAGGGGCAGAGAGAGAGGGAGACACAGAATCTGAAGCAGGTTCAAGGCTCTGAGCTGTCAGCATAAATCCTGATGTAGGGCTCTGACCTGAGCCACAGTTGGACGCTTAACTGACTGAGCCACCCAGGCGCCCCTCACTATATAGATTCTAGACATTGGCAGAACCTACCAGCTACATCATACCACCTAGAGAAATTTTCATGTATGTTGTATATATATTTTTAAAATTACAAAAAGGGAATTCTAAATAGAATCTCTTACACCCTGCTCTGTAACTTGGAGAACCAGACCGGGAGAACTGAGAATGGCCAGGCAGTTGTGAGCCCTGGCAGATCTTGCTGAATGGGCAAAATTTAAGGGACACTTAAAGTGTTAGCTAGAATGGGGTTTACGTGTTGGGGAGAAGGCATTGGAATAGCTGAGGACTAGTGGTTACTGGGTGGAACGCAAATTAGTGCCAGAACAGCAGGGCTTTTCCTCCTTCCTTTAGTCAGAGTTTGTTTTGAGGTTAAAATTACCAGTGGGACCCAGAAGTCAGTGGTCTGGGTCTCTCACGTTGAGCTAGAAATGCCAGTGAGCTGTATGTAGCATGTGAAGGCAGACAATCGTGATCAGCCTATTAGGGGTCTGTATAGCTGATAGAGGTAATGAACTGCAAGTTTAAAGCCTCTGATACGCAATGATTAGCTGGAGATTTTTGTTTTTGTTTTGTATTTCTGTTTTTTTGTGGGTGTTTTTGGATAATTTCTTGGTCTTCCCAGAAATTTGCCTTCTCTACCAATTGCTTGTGTAAAAAAGATTGGCAAATTAATGTAAAATGAAGTTCTTCCTAAATTCTAAAGGGCTACGTAAATGTAACGTACTACTACAGATGGTGAAAATGAGATTTTTGTTGTTGTTGTGTTTCAGTTGCAGGGCTTTTATTTGGTGCCTACAATGTTTCTTATAATAACCTGTGTATTATGGAATTCCAAAATGTAGATCTTGTGAAGAACATTTATTTCTCTTTATATATATACTAAGCCTCAGTCCTTGGATATTGCTTTTGAAATATAAAAAGCTAGCTCATGGGTAAATAGACTATCCTTGTAAGCATTTGAAAGAAAAAAAAATGTGCTTCTGCCTTCTTTTCAAATGTGTATTTATTTTTAAAATGAAAGCTTACTGGAAATTCTTGGGTGTTGGTGTGTAGGAGATAATTTGTGCTTTCTGTATGTTGTTTTAGGGAAAAGATGTGTGTGATGTTCAATAGGTAAAGTGGCCAGTTACGATCTTTTCTGTAGATGGCTTGCCTTACGGGGTTCGACTTTGGACATTTTTTTTCCATTTTCCTTTGGGAATTTTGTTCTTCTAAATTCCAGTGTTGTACTCTGTCTTAACCTTGTGCAGATCTATGTGTCTGTTGGCTATAGTTGTAAAAGGTTTGGATATGGCCCATGTGTGACTTGAATCCTGATCTATTCTTCCAGATTATTCTTGGGTACCTGAATGGGTAGACAAGATAGGTATAATGATTAGGCTTATTATTCTTGTTTATTCGTCCATCTGAAGATCCAAGGGCTTCAGGGAATGCTGTTTTGATACCTTAGAGATTTCTGTTAACCCCTTTGCCCCTGTTCTGGCGGACATTATGTGGGCCTGGTGGCATGTTTATTTTTTCTCTCCATCTCTGAATTTGGATATAGAATGTTAAAGAGATCGATTACCCTTTAAGCCACCCATACCCATCTCCCTTCTTCCTAATTGTTCCTCTCTGGGCCACATGAGATAAGCTTTCTTACTTCTGAAGATAATTGACCTCATCTCAAGAGTTTGGCTACCTTGAGGGCATTTTGATATAGTGCACAGCACGGTAGTCATTATTAACCGATATCTGTCCCCTTTGCCTTTAACCTGTTGTTGGTGAGATCTTGGAGCTTCAGAAGTTGAGATGTCTCTCAGATACCTTGTCTGCTCTGGGTTTTGCCTCAATACTTCATATAGTAGTGATTCCTGCCTTCACAGATGGTTTAATCCAGTACTGCTTAGGGGAATGCTTTTTCATGTTTCTTCATAGTAAATGATGTTGAAACATTTTGAATCGTAGTAGGTGTTGAAATACAGTGAGGAAGGTATTTGGTACTAGTTTCTCATTTATGAAACAGTAAAAGCTTTACTCTATCTCCTGTTAAATACCCATGCATTAGAAACCCTAGAAAAAGCTAATCAGCCTGAAGAAGACAAAACTATCCACTGGACTCTCGTCAGATGCTGCCTTTTCTCCCTGGAAAACTGGATTCTCCCCTAATGTTTGACTAATTGCTAATTTTTTAGATCTCTGCTCTTAGAAGCCATTTGCCCAGGGCAGTTTTCTTGACACCTAGACAGCATTCAGTGGAGTTCTCTGTTACGGTTTTATAGCTTCCTGCACACCTACTAACACTCCTACCACTTTATTGTTATTTGATGTTTTGGTATCTGTCCCTAATAGTCTGTAAGCTCTGTAACAGCCACAACTATGTCAGTTTTGGTGCCTGGCATTTAGTGGCCCCTTAAATTTTTTTTTTTCATATATGAGTTAAAGATAAATTTTAGCACTTTGGATATGTTTTATTTCCTACTTTTCTGTGTGTGTGTACTCATAAAGGTGTATACATATATGTAGATATTTCTATAAAGATATTACCCTGGAATTTCACCTTGCTTGTTGGAGTAGAGTTTTAAAATCAGCATGATGTGAAATTGCCCTTCCATGTTTATCGTACATACAATAAGTCAACACAGTTTTCCCCTCCAGTGTTCATTGATAAAATTGTGTACAGTGGTATTCTGTCTCTCTATACACAGCCATCCAGAGTTCTCCAGAACCAGACTCTGATGTACCCATCTGGCAATCCTCCCTGCTGTCCACTTGGTTACCCTGGTTCGGTTGGGTTTCTCCTATCTTAAGTTAGCTAAGTTTGCCCTATGTTTTCTGGTTTCCACTCCTTAGTTCATGCCATTCTCCCGCTTTGGAAGACCCTATCTTTTCCCTTTCTGTTCACCTTCAAGGTCCTCCTCAAATTCTACCTGGCCCTGACCCACTCTGAGTGGTCTTTTTCCTCTTCTGAGTTTTTGCCATTTATTGCCCCTGGTCGTCCTTTGACATTTAGTGATGTTACCATCTTGGGGATGTTGTCTTGATTTTGTGTGTGTTTGTGTTTTCTAGTCAGCTAGATTGTTTGACCACTGAAGACAGAAATACTCTTCTTTTTTTTGTGTTCTTCACAGTTTAGGCCTGGCACAAGGTTTCTCACTAAATAATTTATTTGGTTTTAACTATAAAAAGTTGCTCCTCGAGGATGTGGAGAAACGGGAACCCTCTTGCACTGTTGGTGGGAATGCAAATTGGTGCAGCCACTCTGGAAAGCAGTGTGGAGGTTCCTCAGAAAATTAAAAATAGACCTACCCTATGACCCAGCAATAGCACTGCTAGGAATTTCCCCAAGGGATACAGGAGTGCTGATGCATAGGGGCACTTGTACCCCAGTGTTTATAGCAGCACTCTCAACAATAGCCAAATTATGGAAAGAGCCTAAATGTCCATCAACTGATGAATGGATAAAGAAATTGTGGTTTATATACACAATGGAATACTACGTGTCAATGACAAAGAATGAAATATGGCCCTTTGTAGCAACGCGGATGGAACTGGAGAGTGTGATGCTAAGTGAAATAAGCCATACAGAGAAAGACAGATACCATATGGTTTCACTCTTATGTGGATCCTGAGAAACTTAACAGAAACCCATGGGGGAGGGGAAGGAGGAAAAAAAAAAAAAAAAAGAGGTTAGAGTGGGAGAGAGCCAAAGCATAAGAGACTCTTAAAAACTGAGAACAAACTGAGGGTTGATGGGGGGTGGGAGGGAGGGGAGGGTAGGGGATGGGTATTGAGGAGGGCACCTTTTGGGATGAGCACTGGGTGTTGTATGGAAACCAATTTGACAATAAATTTCATATATTGAAAAAAAAAAAAAAAGTTGCTCCTCACATTTGATAGCATGAACCTTGAATAGAGTACTTTGATGAGAATATTTTTCATTTTGTGTCTTTAAAAAACATTCTACGAATATCCAGTTCTGTTTTGTCTTACTGCTTGCACGTAGTGGCTGACCCTGAGTTACAGGGGAGTCTGTATGCAAGTAGCACAAGAGGTTTAGTAGCTGTGGGGGCATTGTGGCCCAGTTACGTTGAAATTTCTGGTGGTACAGCATGAAATAAGAACTTTACTAGGTGAAGGAAGAGAATGGATTGGAGGATAGCTTTTCACTTGAGCAGAGATCCATTTCTTAAAACTATAGCACTGTTTTCTGAAAACAGTGCTATTCCCAAGGTATAAAATCCCCAGAAAGATGATTTGATTCCTTAATACAGTGGGTGCCATGTTCTTACATGACTAATTGTAACCTAATACTCTCGTGGCTTAAATGAGAAATTGCTACAGAGAACTATTTAAGAAATTCCTTTTAATTGATTTGTTTCTTAGGATCTGGCTCTCCTACCTTGGTATAGCCTAAAAGTCACTTGGAATTGTAACTAGTAGTGGAATGTTGAAAAAGATGCTCAGAGCCCTACTTGTCTGTCGTCACAGAAGTGAACAAAATGGCATTCCTAATATTTACTAATTAGGTGAACTTGCTTCTTTGTTACCTGTTTGTCAGACTGTTGAAATGTAAAATGCAGATTGCACTGATGTGGAAGAGATTATTTGTTTGTTTAGGTACAAAGAGGATGGTGAAGCTTTATTAATTTTACTTCCTTCCGAAGAAAAAGGGATGGTGCAGCAGCTTCTCCAGAAGAAAGTGCCTGTGAAGGAAATCAGGTAAGAACTGCTGGGTGTGTTGAAGTTACCGTTAGGAGAACGGAGGTGCAGAATCATCATGCTGAGTTATGTACACTTCATTCCCTCCTCCCTCTCGTCTTCCGCTGTCTGCTTTGTGACTTTTTTCGTTTGCTAGTGTTCTTCTAAACACGTTTTCTGGAAGACTGTTAATGCAGAAAATAAGATGAAATGGAGAACTTGTTAGCTTCAGCAGACATTGATTGTTGAAAAGATTATACATATTGGATAAAATTTGTAGGGTTGTATGTCCTTTTCAGAGGACTCTGCTGTCCATTGAAGATACTCAGATTGTCAGCAGATTGGAACACGACTGAGTTGAAATTGTTGAGGCTAAGTGAAAGTTTTCTACCTTTTGTGTCTTTAATTCTATATATGATTTTATAATTAAAGTAAAAACCACCTCGTCCACCCCCATCTACTACTACCCCAGCTTTGGAGGAGCAGAGTGGTTCGGTTTATAATCAGGGAAAAAAGTGGGATTTATTTTGTGAAACATAGACCCTTGTAAGAATTTCATTCTTTCCTGTAGCTTCCCTTGGTGGAGTTAAGTAGCAATTCTGTTACATTGTGCCTGATTTCCAGATAAGGAGACCATTATTTATATCTTTTGGCTCCTTGCTTATTATTTGAAATTGGCTTTATGATATTTGGCTGAAAATGGAAGTACTTACAACAATGACATTAACTTTCATTTATTCTATTGCATGGACCGATCTCCTGTTAGAGTATTTTCTAACATTATGGACCTAAGAAGCAACCAGTGATAATTGAATGTTAACCTTAGTATCTTTCACTTAGCATGGGGCATTTAGAGATGATTTCTGATCTTGATCTTTTCCCCCCCTGCATTATGCAGAATACCTGAGAATCAGGTTTACGTCTAGTGGAATTTCAGTCTAATCTGGCTCCTAGATGAGAAATAATGTTATAGGTTTAAAAATACTGAGGAAGATAGGAAAATGCTATATACTGTTTTCAGTTTCTAAAATTGAGATGTCTAAGTTTAACCTGTATTTTTTTGTTACAAAGAATTAATCCAGAAAAACTTATAGACGTCCAGAAAAAATTGGAATCATTTTTAGCACAAGATCAAGATTTAAAAGAAAGAGCTCAAAGGGTAAGTCGTTGGTAAATTGGATACCTTAGTTGGAATGGAGCATATAATAAAGTTAGAATTCATCATTTTCTACTACTTTACATTTCATGGTTATGCTTCAGGTAGTCAAGTGGTGCAGTTCACAGATAACCAGAACATTCTTTAACTTTTAAAAAGACTCTGTACCTCGAAGCGTCCGGGTGGCTCAGTCGGTTAAACGTCCAACTCTTGATTTTGGCTCAGGTCGTGATTTCACGGTTTTTAGGATTGATCCCCACATTGGGTTCTGTGCTGGTGGCATGGAGCCTGCTTGGGATTCTCTCTCTCTCTGCCCCTCCCTTGCTCACACTCTCTCTTTTTCTCTCAAAATAAATAAATTAACATTTTTAAAAAACTAAAAAAAAAAAGTATGTATTTCTTAGAACTGGGAAAATGTCAGCTTTGTGCTTCTTCAGCAAGCTTATTATAATTTCTTATATTAGCTTAAATTTCTAGAAAGCATAGCACTTTTACTGAATCCTCTTTAAGAATGAAATTTTAATCTATAAATATGACTTAATGTTCCCAAATTACTTTTTTTTGACTTAGAAATCCTCTTGATTAGCAAATACAAAGAATGACCACTTTCAGTTAAACTTACTTTTCAGTTCCTAGAGTGCCTAGCAGTAGATGCTTTAGAAAAGGAAGAAGGGAAGTAATTTTGTGTTGTGCTAACAGCTTCCTAGTCTCTAAACGGACAAATATTTGAATCCCTGTTACAAAGCTCATCCTTTTCGCCACGCTCTTATGTACATGGAGGTTACCGGATCTACATATTATCTCTCTCTCTGCATCTCCCATAACATATCAGCAGTGAGTTAAGAGTGTCAGGATTCAGAGGTTGGATTCTGTGTCAGCAGAGAGATGAAATGAGAGGAAGGAAATAAGAGATGTGGAAAGAGCATCCTAAGTGGATAAGGAGCCTGAGCAGAGAAATGGTCAGTAGTAAGGCTTTTACGTTATGGTTTTGAAACTGGATATTCTTGGGAAAGAAGTTTTATTTAAAGAGCAGATTTTACGTTTCTGGTTAAAAATTAACTTCTGTTATATTTTATCAAGTTAGCCTTGCTCTGCTTAAAATACCATGAGTGATGAAAGCTGGAATTTAAATGCTTACTTTGTGTCAAGTGCTTAGTCATGATGTGACTTTGTTACATGGCAGTTTGATACGTGTTCTTTCTTCATCTTCCCAACAACCCAGGAGGGAGGCAATACTGATGTGACTTTACACAGGAGTAAATAGTAGATGGAGAAAATTAAAAATTGTCCAGGATCGGGGTGCCTGGGTGGCTCAGTCGGTCGAACGTCCGACTTCGGCTCAGGTCATGATCTCGCGGTTCGTGAGTTCAAGCCCCATGTCGGGCTCTGTGCTGTCAGCTCAGAGCCTGGAGCCTGTTTCAGATTCTGTGTCCCCCCCTCTCTCCGCCCCACCCCTGCTTGTTCTCTGTCTTTCAAAAATGAATAAACGTAAAAAAAAAAATTAAAAAAAAAATATTGTCCAGGATCACATAAGCTGTTAAGTAGCAGACCTGAGACTGATATCCACATTTGACTTTCTTCAGAAATTCCATGATACATCAGGAGGATTATAAGAAAACCAAATACTGAACTGTGCCAAGTTGGATTTCTCTAGTCTCACTTCACCTGAAATCTAATGAAAAAGACCTTTATAGGGGAGATTTTTTTTTTCCTTAATTTTTGGGTATGCAAACATTTGTGTGTGCAGATATCATCTAGCAGACATTGTTTAAATCTTTTAGAAAGTTTGGAAATAGTATGCACATTTAAAACTATTATACATGAATTCTGAGATGTCATGACTTACTGCATACCTAAGAGGTCATTCAATTATGAATCAGGAAATAAGGAACAATGGAAGGATGTTTCACTAGTTTGTGCATACAACAAATGAGCCTTCCAGAACAAAGATTATAGAATGCACATTGAAATAAATGATGTGATTTATTGGGTGTCACGCATGGTTTAGCAGAATGGCTAACTGTATTGCCAGCAGCAGCAAGCTATCTAGTTTCATAGAAGTGATTTTCTAGCCTTTGATTATAATCTGGAGAGAACAAAAACGATAGGCAACCGGGGTGATTTTTTTGTGTGTGTGAACAATTGTAGGGGAAAAATTATCCTTGAACTGGAGCCATTCATTGTTTTTCATGCCTCTGGAGACAGGGAAAATGGTTTGAAGAAAGGATTAGTATAAATTTATAACAAATATGAAGTTCAGGAAATACTGAAATGGGAATTAAATGGACTTACAAAAATTTTAAAATAAGAAACGCTTGCATAGATGTGTTTCATCATCTTTGTTGCCTGACTGTGTTACAGAGTGATAAAGGATCAGGATCATGTTTAAATTTTGGTTTATATAGTTCTTGGTATACAGATACCTTTTTTCTATATAAACACCAAAGAAAAATAACACAAGTTCATGATGACAAATTACTTGAAGTGATAATGTAAAAGGGAAGGCTTTAGGAGTAAACTTCATGTCCTGATTTTATTAAGCTTCATTTAAATACAGTAACATTTTATTATGTTAGAAAAGGTATTCTTTTCTAAGAATAAATAAATAAAGAATACCTTTAACTAAATAACTAAATAAATACCTTTAACCAATAACTAAAATAATTATTACTAATAGCTAGTATTTATTGGTATTTACTATATTCCAGAAGATACACCCTGGTACTCTAGATCCATTTTCTCGGTTAATTTCTCATAACATTTTAAATAGAAGGTGTTATGATCTCTGATAGATGAGGAAACTGACAGAGACACAAGAGGTTTGAGCAGCTAGTAAGATAAGGAGCTCAGATTGTCATCTGTATCATTACATATCCTACTTTTTCCCCCTGTTAGACTATACTGCAATGGGCTGATACTAACTTGTAGAATAGCTTTCTGAGAAGGTGATGCTCTATGTTGAGTTGGCTTGATGAAACCAAATTTAAAGTCTTATCTAATATTACAGTTACAAAAGGGTAGTTTTTTTTTTATGTAGAATGGAGATATGCTCAATTATTTTATTAAAAAATTTTTTATTTTAATGTTTACTTTTAAGAGAGAAAGTGAGAGACAGAGAGTGAGCGGGGGGGGGGGGGTGGGGTGGGGGGAGGGGGGTGCAGAGAGAGAGTGAGACACAGAATCCGAAGCAGGCTCCAGGCTCTGAGCTGTCAGTATAGAGCCGGACATGGGGCTCAAGCTCAGAGCCATGAGCCGAAGTCATCTGCCCAACTGACTGAACCACCCAGGTGCCCCTATATGCTCACTTATTTTTAAGATATTTCACTACTGTTGAATTTATCCCTTTGGTTAATTTTCTTTTATCTGAGTTTAAATTTATTTTCCGTTTCTGACCATTGTATGTGATACATGTAAACCTCTTACTTTTACAGTGTTTTGTCTCCTATATACGCTCAGTGTATCTGATGAAGGATAAAGAAATATTTGATGTGAGCAAGTTACCTATACCTGAATATGCCCTGTAAGTATTCATATTACACTTTTAGTTGTGAATCCTCAGAGGTAGAGGTCATTTGTCTGCAACCTGGTTCTCTGAGAGTCCTCATTGAAACTGCTCTGCCTTAACTTAAGAGAATCTGTTAAAGATCTGCAGAGAAAAAGATTATGTAAACTAGAAAACTAGGTGAGTGTCTAGTTCTTGTTGTTTAAAGAAGTTTCTTACTTGTAAGTGAAGATTTCTGAAAGTTTCACTGGCAGTTTCCTGTAGTTTCATCTTAAAGGAGGTGGAGAACAATTGGTAAGCACTGTTTGAAATCTTTAAATGTCTGTAGTCCTCTTGTCTTTGGAACGCTGGCTTGGAACACCATAGACCATTCTTTTTTATGCTTTTGACACAAGTCTCCTTGTCAGTTCTTCCTTTATTTTAGATTGATCCCTATAACTGCTTGCTTATTGCCTGAGTGTTCTTTGTGTCTTGGTGTTTCTTATAGGTACTCACAGTTACCATGGCAAAATATCCCCGTTTAGTAACTGAGGTTACTATTACATAAAAAAGGAACTGTTGGTTTGTTTTGGCTCAGTATTTGAAGGACTTTTTTCCTAACCTTTTCAGCTATAAAGGAGGAATGCTCATTTTTTCAGTGGGGTTCTACCTGTGGGAAAAACATTGACAGAATTCTATAAAGCACCCTTGAGGTTAATCATAGGTTAAATATCAGCGTAAAATTCCTAGTCAGTGATGACACATGTATATTCAAGGCAAGGTCTGTGTATTTGCCTTGCTCTCCAGGAATTTGAATGTCTTTACCTTTAAATGGAGTCTGATAAAAACTTGTATCTGGGAGAGTTGCTGTTTTCTACTCTTCACATTAGATTGTGAGTTTAGTATAATAGGTAATTTGTCAGTTGTAACATTTTAGAATGATTGAAATTGCTAGATAACAGCATGAGGCCCCTGACTCTCTGTGTAGGTAATTGATGGAAAACTGCACACCATGGATATAACATGTTTTTGTCACTGAGCTGTTTATGTAGCAGTTACTAATTTCACCTTTTCTGAATATGATTCTTGGTTTAAGTTATTAGCTCCCTTTTAGTATTCCATGAAAAAGTTCTGTCGTGGTTTTCTGATTGACTTAGCTGAGATATTAGTAAACAGGAGAGGCACAGGGCTCTGACACTGCAGGGTCATATTAATGGGACATTTTGTTGCTACAAAAGCCAGTAAATCTCATCTGTTCCCAGTTGACAACCTTTGCTTTTTACTGGTGATGTCTAAGGAAGGCAGAAAGTTAACTTCTGAGCCTAAATTATTGGTATAGTTTAATTTGGTGGTGTTTAGATGTGTAAGTTCCTTGATCTATAAATTCCTTTAGAAGCCCTTTGTTACCTAAAGCAGTGTTATGTGTGCAGGATATAATAAATGTTTTTAGAAATTGTTTTCCTAAAGAAACATGTTTTGAATACTATGTACAGTTCATTGTGCTCGATGTTAAAAAATTATAGATGTACGTACTCTTACCTTAAAAGGGCTCCAAGTTTTAGTAGCTGAGAAAGACACACAACTATAATTGTAATACACTGAGAGAATGCTCTGATGGATAGGAGTTTATGATCCCACCCTATAGTCTCCATAATAGTAATAATGGGAGGTGCTCAGTAGTGGGCCAGGCCTGTGAGCTCATTTCACTCTTACGACAACCCTAGGATATCAGTACTGATCATGCTGTTTCACAAATGAGAGAACTGAGGTATAGAGGTTCAGTAACATCCTTCAATCACACAGCTGGTGATGACAGTCAGGATTTGAACATCAGCAGTCCCATTTCTGAATCTGTGCTTTCCCACGCACCTCTGAGTTTTCTTGAATCATGTCTCATAGGAAAGAGGCAATGGAGCCATGTCATCATGTTAGCTGTTTATTGTAGCAGGCCCGGTTTCAGGAGTTTATTTCCCATCTGCGAGTAGGAACTTAGGAGCTGATCATAAAGTGAATCTTGATCTTAGAAGGAGAAAATAATTTTTCTTTTCTTTTTTGGTCTCGTTTAGAAATCCTTTCTTTTTGGGGTGCTTGGGTGGCTCAATTGGTTAAGTGTCTGACTTTGGCTCAGGTCATGATCTCACAGTTCATGGGTTCAAGCCCTGCATCGGGCTCTGTGCTGAATGCTTGCTCAGAGCCTGGAGCCTCTTTTGGATTCTGTGTCTCCTTTTCTCTCTGCCCGTCCCCTGCTCGTGCTCTGCTTCACTCTCTCTCTCAAAAATAAATAAATGTATTTTTGTAGACGTGATTATGTTGTAGTAAAGGAGGAGAGGACAGTGGTAATTTGAGTTTGTTCTTTGCAGACAGCTGTTTTGTCCTTTCTTGACCATGTCTTTTTCAGGTTTAGTATTGACATTTCACAAAGTGTTTTCATATAGTTAGCAAGTCGGATTGTTACAGCAGCTGTGAGGTGGGCCTGGTAGGTATCGATATCCTGTATTTGAGGGAGCCGAGGCTGAAAGAAGTAAACTGGAAATAGGCAGATTTAGTACTTGACCTGTTCCCTTGTTTCTGGTTTCATGCTCTTTATGTTGTACCTTGTTAACCTCTTAATGAAAAGTGAGGTATCTTCAGTGTTTTCTGATGGGTATTTGGTATTTTTTGGCTTGCCTTTTGGATCATCTAATCTGTCAAGATTGAGTTGTATTTCAGAGGAGTGTTTTTTTAAAAACTCCAAAAATAGATCTCCACTCTTGAGAAACTGTTGCATAATACCATAAGCACACCATCAGTGTGCTGAGATAACTGTTTTCGTTTGTTCATGTTTAAGATCTCTTGGTCTTGCTGTGGCACCTCGGGTAAGATTTCTTCAGAAAATGCAGAAACAACCCCCCAAAGAATTGGTGGTGAGCCAAGATCACAAACAAATTGAGCCAAGGGCTCCCTCCCTCACCAATGATGAAGTAGAAGAATTTAGAGCCTACTTCAATGAGAAAATGTCCATCCTTCAGAAAGGTGGGAAAAGACCAGAAGAGACAGAATACACACCGGGTAAGGGGACTAGTGATGAAGAGGAAGAAGAGAAGGAGGATGAGGAAGAAATGGAAGAGAAACTGGCAAAAGCAAAAGAGTCTTCACTTCAGTCTGTCCCTAGCACTGGGGAGTCCAAGGAAGCCCCTGGGCAGTTCTTAGACAGAGATGAGGACGAGGACGATGGACACGATGCTGATTTCTTTACAGTGAAGCGGCACAATGTGTTTGGGTTGGACCTTAAAGAGAATAAAACACCACAGGTAAGTTTATTCCCACTGGATGGTCTTCTGTTATTTCCCACCACTTCTTACTGTGTGTTGCTTGTGGCCTTTGGGGGGGAACTCTGGGGGCAGGAAGGACTAGGAGAAATGTGTAGAATGACATTCTTTGAAGTGAAGGCTCCCTCTTTCTCCATATTTAAAGATGGAATAAGTGCCAGAGAATTCTCCTTGTTCATAACCTAGGGAACTCTAAGAATGCTGACGAATTTAATCTCATTTGCTGCTCTTCTGAGGCATGTTTTAAAAGTAGCCAGAGACATGGTCATAACGGTAAGGAAGGCAGGTGATGGGGTTCTATGGTTTATAGCGTGACGATCCTTCACTGTGATTATTAACATACTACTTTCTGATTTAAATCATTACAAATATTCCTTACAACAATTTAATCTCCCTAAGCATGGATTTAACTTGTAACGAGACATTTGCTTCGGGGAACCAATGCAGGGTCTTAAATAGAAAGCCAGCACTCCTTTTTAAAGGCCACTTATGAAGGTTTGTTAAAAGTTTCATGTAGATCCTTTGTTCCTCTATAGGTACCTGCTAGGAAAAATAAGAGAGAATTCAGATAAAGCATCTGTTTTCTGGAGTGTCTGTAGGTGCGCGGTTAATGTGTTTCTCCTCCCCTTCCTTGGTCCCCTTCTTATTTTGTATGCATTTATTCTTCATCATTTCTTTAAAGTGAATTGAATTAAAAACTGAAGCTGAGCTCTAATTTTTAATAAACTCTAAGACTCACAGTGGAAATTCTAAATTTTGAACTGTGAAACTCAGATGGTGTTTAAGTAATAACTAAATAAAAATCTTGGAAAGGTAGCAAACATCGTTATTGAGTACTTAATGTATAATTTGGTGTTTTCTGAACATTATCTCATTTGGTCCTTGAATAACCCTGTGAGGTAGGTACTGTCTCATTACACAGGTAAAGGGAAAAAACAACTGGGAGACAGAGACCGTAAGATAGTGACGTGCACTGTTTGTTGCTGGCATAGCTGGAAATTGAGCCTAGGTATTCTAATGTTTTTGGTTAAGTACATGGATAATGATCTGGTTTTTGAAGTGTGATTTATTACTCTTTGTTATAGAATTGATACACTTTGTGTTGTATCTGATAAGTCTGTGGTTAACCTAAGGCCACAAAGATTTCCTCCTATGTTTTCCCTGGGAGGTTTTATAGTTTTAGTGCTTAAATTTAGGGCTAAAGTTTATTTTAGCTTAATTTTTGTGTATGGTGTGAGGGAAGGGTTAAGGTTCTTTTCTTTCTTTTCTTTTTTCTTTTTTTTTTTTTAATTGGGGTCTAGTTGAACCAGTATCTTTGTTAAATAGTGCTTTCTCCATTCAGGAACCTTGTCCCCTTTGTCCAGGGTTGACCACGTATATGTAGGTCTCTTTGACTCTTGTCTCTGTTAGCCATCCTTTCTCCAGTAATACCCATCTTGATTAGTTTCATGGTAAATCTCAGATTAGGTAGTACAAGTCTTCGAACTTGATATTTAAAAAAAATTTTGTTTTGGTTCTTTTTGGGCCACTGTATTTTCTTATAAGTTTTTGAACCAGCTAGTTAATTGGTACAAAAAAACCCCCTTATGTTATCTTCATTGAGATTTCATTGAAATCTTTAAATCTGTTTGGGGAGAATTGACATCTTGAGTTGTCTGATTCAACAATACAGCATATCTTTCCGTTTATTTAGGCTTTTACTGTGTTTTAGTGTGGTTTTATGATTTTAAGCATGTCTATCTTGCACATTTTTTTGTTAGATTCATCTTTATTTCATAGTTTTCAATACTATTATAAATTATACTGTTAAAATACAAATTTCTAATCCTTTGTTTTCAGTATTTTTGTATGCTAGTCATTCTAAACTGACCCATTAGTTCTAGTGGCTTTATTTTGGGGGATTCTTTGGGATTTTCTCTGTAGATGGTAATGGGGTTTGTGAATAAAGATGGTTTCGTTTCTTCTTTCCAATCTGTGTACCTTTTATTTCATTTTCTTAATTATATTTTATGTTGAATAGCACTGGTGAGAGTGGCCATCGTTGTTCTTTTCCTCATCTGTGGGAGGGAAAACATTAGTCTTTTATGATTATACCTGATGTTAGCTTTAAGTTTTGTATAAATGCTTTTTTCGGGGTGGGAAAGTTCCATTCCATTACTGGCTGGTTTAGTGCGTTTATCAAAATGGATGGTGAAAATTTTGTCACGTGCTCCCCCCCACCCCAGCTATTAAGGTGAATATATACTTGTTCTGTTAACATACTGATTTTTTTAATGTTGAACCAACATTGAATTCCTTTGATAACCTTCACTTAGTCACGATGTGTTTTATCTATTGCAGGGTTTTGCTTTCTAATATTTTGTTAAGGATGTTTGTTTCTGTGTTCATGAGGGATATTGGCTTGTTTTCTTCTAATGACTTTGGGACTGTGACACATTTAAAAAACTTTTTATACATTTTGCCATACTATCCTATAGAGAGGTCACAGCCCTTGACCCTGGCCTTGTATGCCATTGCCCCTTTACTTACTCTAACAATGAATATTACCACGTTTTTACTATTTTGAAAAAGAATCAGTGAGAAATGTCTTACCATTTGAGTTTATCTTTTATTGATTCTATTATTGAACATCATTTATTTCAGTTGTATAATTTCTGTGCTTGTCTTTTTCACTCCTTTTCCTGTGCTGTGATACTGGTCTTTTCTGTTGGTCTCCAAAAGTCCTTAAACATTAATTGGTGTTCTTGGGTTTTTAAACTTTTTCTATTATCTTCTGTCACACAAAATTGTCTGTTGGCCTGCCTTCCTTACTGGATTCTGAATTCCTTGAAATTAATGTCTTACTGACCAGTATGTACTCAGGGCCTGGTACAGTGTCTAGCTCCTGTTGAATTTCAAAGATGTTCCATGAATGAATGAGTGATGTGCTGAATTTCTTATTCTTTCACTTTGATAATTTTATTTGCTGTGAATTAGATATAATTCATACCTGTGGGGTTTGTTTTTGGAAACCTATATTTTGAAACTATAAGATTTTAAAAGTATGATTTATCTGATTGGCTTAAAATGATTCAAAAGGTATTGTTTAATTTTCTATAAGCATGAGCATAAATAACTTTCTTTTTTTTACTCATTAAATTATATGCCTGTGTAGGCCAAGCTTTGTAATTTAGGTAGTAAATAAAAGTAATAGTAATGATGTAAAGTTCTAACTTAAGAATACATTTTCATGGTGTACTATAGGAAGTTCTATTTTTAAAATACCTACATGATGTTTTTAAATGAAATAAATTGGAAGTGTATGACGTATGCATCAAACGTGAGGAATAGTTTGGGACGGCAGGATTTTGAGAGGCTGGAAAAGGAATGTTTTTCTCTTTCTTCCTGCACATTCCCTAGTGCTGTATACAGCTACAGTTGAAATTACTGGTTCTTTGGCTGAAATAGAAAGGCTTACTGCCTCCCCCCCACCTAATCTTGCCAGCTTTACTTGTTATGTGCCTTAAGGCTTTCAGAGTCAATGTTTACTTGCTCTCAGATTGTTACCATCTTTCTGGTTCTTCATCTTGTTTTTAAGGCATTTTGTTTTGCGTGTGATTTTTGCATCAGCATTTGCAGTCAGGTTTCTATTTTAGCCTTTGTTCTTGCATGTTATATTTTAGTATTGAGTTGTACTCACTGCAGGCTGCTTTCTTCCTCTATTACCTAATTTTAAGGATAGACCTGATAAAAGAATACCAACCAAACCATACTCACAATGGAAATAATACTATTATTTACACATAAACGCTATATTCCCCTTGGGAGACTTAAGTACTTTTTCCAGACACGGTTGTCTTTGTTCACATATTTTTTGTTGCTCCTGTTTCATAATTGCTGTTAGGGACAACATACCAGACATGTAAGAGAACTGGTTTCATTCCTTCTATCACAGGCTATTCTTTGTCCCGATTATCTTTCTTTCCTTTCTTGCCCCCTTGGAAAGTGGAGGAGATTTGTTGAATCAGTTATAGCTTGGAGCATCGGAGGGGACACATTGGGTTGCAGATGACATGGGATTTGTTTAATAATCATTGTCATTGATAAAATAATTTATTTGGTGTTTTAACATATACCAGATGCTTACAAGTTCTCATTTTGTCCTCGTAACAGGAAAGGCAGATGATGATATTTAAATTTCACAAAGCCTTTTAAATGTCTTTTCCAAAGTTACAGTGGTGGAGTCAGTACTCAGAACCTATCTCTGATGCCAAATCACATTCTCCTGTCCTGTTGCCAACCATATGATTTGCATTTAGTTTACTTGATCTAAATGGGTGATGTCAGCATAACTGATAGCACGTTACATTTCTTTGTGCTACCCATTGTGTGCAGACACGTGGAATACAGAATTGGTACGTTTGCCTCTTTGGATCTGGGCATGAATGGAGAAGAGAGGTGCCGAGTGCAGGTGCAAGCAGTGTCTTCTGGAAGACTGCCCTGTCATAGTCCTTTTCTATTTGACAGGATGAAGGCATTAGCAGAGAAATAGATTTCCTTAGCACTGGGGAGCAAATCAAGAGTGACAGGGAGGTAGAGAGCGTAGTCAGGGTGATCACGCACCAGGGCAGTTAAGAGAAGGTTGGCTGACCTCCTGTCATGGGGAAGAAATCTGTGTTTTGGCTAGTTTTTTTTGGTATTGGCAAGAAAGTTGACTCTAAGGAAACAGTGTTAGGAGTGTGAATATATAATTACAATGATGAATTTGAAAATGATTTTAAAACATTTCTTAAATATAAGAATGAAATCTCTAAGCATATACTTTTGTGTTTCTCATTTTATAATTGTTTAGGGAGGAGACTGATAGGTGGATTCCATTTTTAGCTCAGCATTTGTCCTTTTACAGCTATCTAAACAGTAAACCTAGGTCAGTCTTAAGATTTGAATGATACTCATAGATAAGTCTTTGTTTATAGTAGAATCTATATTACGTTTACTTGGAGTCTTACATTTTTGCACAGAAATTCTTGGTGTTGCAAGAACTCGCTGCTGGTAAAACATAGATTAGCTAATATTATTTTTTATAAGTATCCTCTTACAAAAATATTCTAAAATTCCAAATCAAGATTCCTATATATGGAAGCTTGGTTTTTCTGCCTCTTGTCTCTGTCTTTTCTGTTTCCTCTTCCTCCTCCTTCCTACTTGTCTTTTTTCCCTCTTTCTGGGAGCAGTTACTGAGTGCCTACCAGGTGCCAGGGACTGTGCTAGGTACTTAGTGAGTTTTAGAGGCTTATGACTTGAGTTAATGTAGCTGATTATTAAACTAGAATTTCAGTAGAGAATCCCAGCTTTCTCTTCCTTTATTCATTCATGCAACCAAATGTTTTAAAGCTCTCATATTGGCACTTGGGGGAGAAGACGGCCCCAGGGGCAATTGTACCTTAAATAACAGATAGGTGTTAATATGAGCTGGTAAAGCACTCTCAGCAAAGAGTACAGAGTGAGAAAAACCATGCCACAAGAAAGTATGTGTTTAGTTTGGGAAACTATTTCTGGCATCATGTTCTGTAGTTAAACTTTCTGAACCTTAGTGTGTGTCTGTAAAATGGGTCCAATAACAGTGTCTACTTTGCAGAGTTATGATTAGAAATAGAAAGCACCCAGCACGGTTGTGTATGTAGAAGAAGAGTGTGAACATTAGCTATGATTTCCAGCTGATAAAGTATAATAGGAATGTACAGATAAGGGCGTGATACAGTTTTGCCAGTGCCATGGCCAGGCAGTGTCTGAGGGAGTTGCTGGGGAAAATAAGGCCTTTGTCTGAATCAGGACCAGTTGTAGAAAGAAAAAGTGATGCACTTCATTTACTTCAGGTGTTATATTAGGAAACCAGTTTGCTTTTATGATTATAGCCTAGTGGATAGAGCATTTTTAACATTCTCAGTCTTGTGCATTGATCTGGACAGTGCTAAACCCTACACTAATATCACAGGTGCAGTCAACATCACAGCCAAATATTTATGGAGAGTTTATAATTTGATATAATCAGACTATATTAGGAAGTGCCTCGTAGAAATGGATTTATTGCTTATAAATAGAACTAAAAGTGGTTTAACAGTAGGTATTTCATGTGTAATCATTAAATAAAATTATTGCATTAATTTCCTGGGTGGAGTTCTCTGTCCAGTTACCTGGCAGTATTCTTGTGGATATCAGTGCTGTGCAGTGTATTTCTAGAAGATACTATGTAGGCGATATTGGGATATGGATTTTACTTGTATTTAAAGAATGCTGATTTAAATGGACATTAGAGGAAGTATTGTCGTTGTTTGGGGAATGATTGGGCATGCTGATGAACTGTTGCAGGAGAGTGCTGGTTTAGCTGTTTTTTATCCCCATAATTATTTGATGTAACATGGGAATGAACTATGGTAGCTTATTTCCTGAAATTTCTTGCAGACAACTCAGTTTTTGTAAAAGAAATGTCAGGAAGTGATGAGTATCTATTAGTTTTCTGTAATCTGTCATGCACTTTGATTATCGTGTATCATATACTAAACTCTTACCACAGTCTTATGCGGTATTGCCCCCATTTTGCAGGTTAAGAAACAGAGACTTTGAAAGGGTCAATTGCTTGCCCAGTGTTGCAGAATTAGTGAAGTGGCATAACTGGAATTTGTACCTATGCCCACCTGACACAAGCCTCAGTGTAATTGTGCTTTGTTTTGATTCTTGGCAGTTCTACATTTAGGAGTTTCTTTTAGAGTTCATTTTTACTGCCTACTAGCACTGCAGCTGTTCTTCTGCAGCCCATTACTGCCTCAGACTTGGCTTGGATAAGCCTCATAATTGGTCCCCACTGTTTTCCCATCATCCTCCTGCAGACCTCAGTCAGGTTAGTATTTTTTTCATGCGGTTGGCCTTCCATGCTTCCCTTAAGTTCATCCTTTCAACTGGGCTTCCTAAACTTGCCATGCCCACCTCCCCCCTGCCCCCTGCCCCCCTGCCCCCCTGCCCCACTGCACCACCAGCCCATTCTTTCCTGTGTGAGTTTCCACTCACACTGAAGACTCTGACCACTCAGCATTTCACATCTTAGCTACTCTTCTAGATTCATTGCTGATCATGCCTCTTCTTGAAGCCTGCCTTTACTTCTTCTTGTCATGGACATCTGGATTCTGATTGTCTGGTTAACTAGTCTTTCTTTTTTTGGCATTTCATAATATACCTCCATGAATGTCCTGATTTCTATTCTGTACTGGGTGACCACTGAGGTTGCCATAACCTATGTGTGCAGGGGTCTTATATAATGCTTAGTTGAATGAGACAGAAGGGAGAGCTCTTTAAAACCTGAGAGTCAAGATTACTGTACCCTCACTTTTGATACCATGAAGTGGAACAATGGTGGGATGACCTTCATTGTTGAGTAGTCTAGATAGAGTTGGTATATGTGTCTCTTGGCTTCCTACAGGTGCTTTTTCTTTGTCTTATTTCCTGTTTTTAATTCTTTAATTGCAATTCAAACTTCATTCCAATTCGAAAGGAATAGTTATTGTGTGACTTGCAAGTGAGATGTACATACTGAATTATATATAAATATATATTTCCTTCCTTCCCTATTTGAGTTTTTTATGCATATGATTTCCTGAAGATATAAATCGACAATGGAAAGCTAAAAGCTTTTAGCTTGATGTTTATTCTTTCACATGCGGAATCATTATTGTATCAAAATATTTTGACTTTTCCCTTCATTTCCTGCTTTTATACATCCTCAGTGTTTAAAGCATCTGCTGGCTACTGAATTTTCTAGTGAATTAATTTTATAGCCTAATTTTTAGAAACTTTATTTAATCAAGATATGTTTATCTTTGCTTTAAAGTGAAGGTAATGAAAGAAATGTAAAATAGGGCAGGCTATTTAAAAAATTTTTGTTTTAATGTTTTTATTTATTTTTGAAGGGAGAGAGACAGAGCATGATCAGAGAGAGAAGGAGACATAGAATTTGAAGCAGGCTCCAGGCTCTAAGCTGTCAGCACAGAGCCCGATGCAGGGCTCGAACTCACAAACTGGAGATCATGACCTGAGCCAGAGTCGGACACTTAACTGATTGAGCCACCCAGGCGCCCCTAGGACAGGTTTTTTTTAAGGGCCGTGTAAGTTGCCCTTGAGCTTGATTGTTAGGATAATCAGAAATAAGGAGCTTTTCAGTCATCAACACGTGCTTGTTTATATTTATAGCTCCAACAAATATAACTGAAGAGAATTTAGGCTAATATGGCAGGTACTCTGGTTATGAACAGGTTTCCAAATGCTGTTTGTAAGACCCTTTGTTCTTAAAGTCATAGTAATCAATATATGTCTACCTCCCTAAAGCTTTTTAACAGGAGGGCTGTGTTTGTGGAGGCACTGGATTGTACTCAACATACTATTTACCTCGCAAATTTGTTGGAACAGATTTCCGTTTTACTTAGTTCTGTTCAATGTATGTTTTTGGAACAGCTTCAAAGGTACATGACAAATCTTAAGTCCAAGGCAGCAGCTGAAACAGTGCCATTTATTGGTGACAGGCAGAGTTAAATCACGTTTGCTTTGATGTGAAGCTTTGCCATGAAAGTTTACATTTCAGGTGAAATAGAGGCTTATTAAATGAACGCTTCATGGGTCTTTTAGGAAAAACTCACTCACCGAATACTTAATGAACACCTCCTAGTAAGCACCAGGTGTTGACAACATTAATAACATTCCTTGTCCTCATGGAGCTTCAATTGTAGTGGGGGAAGCTGCACAAAAAAATAAGTGCGTGTGTTGTGGGAAAAATGAAGCGGAGTAAGGGGGAGGCAGGGTTGGGGTGTGTGTGGAGTATTGCAGTTGAACATGTAATACCCAGAGGCCCCTCCCCGGGAGTACGTAGGGCACTCTTCTGCTATTGCTGGCTTAAGACCTTGATTGGTTTTTGAGCCCTGAAAATGTTGTTGTGCTCCCTCCATCCATGTGTAATTTGAAAGAAAAGTTGTACTAAATTTTAAAGCAGTGGAAGTCCTTAAGTTCTGATTTTTTCCATGTTGACTAGTTTATTGCTTTTGTTGAAATATATTATTTCATACACATCTTCAAGTACTCCGGCTTGGCTGGTGCCCTGAGCATGTGTGTAATTTGCTGGTTGGTTAATGGAGCCTGGGAGCTAGACTGGGTAAAGGGAATGTAAAGAGAATTCAGACCCTCTGGGAGCCCATGCTAGCAAGTTAATTGGCCAGAGCCAGTGACACTTCAGTAAAGTTCAGTGGGAACACGGATGCCTGTATGTTAAGAAAGGCCAGTTTTTTTCAGTGACCGTAAAATCTAAGTATAAACTGTATGTAGTTGACATTAGAAACCAAAACCAAAAGAGTCAGCCTTTTTACCAGCAAAATGAGTTTATTCAGGAATTTATTCAGATTATTGCAACTCAGGATAAACTATGATGAAGCGTAGGCAAATCCAGAGAGCAGGGGAGAGGGAAAGGAGGAAGTTGGGAGGGGCTGCTTTGAAGAGTTTCCAGGTGATGCTGGCTTCTCATTGGCCGAGTGTGTTGGTTTCTCATTGGCTGGGCTGTTGCTGGGCCAGGAGAACTTCTTCCTTCTTCCTGATTGGACATGTAAAATCAGCTTCCTCTGGTTGGGGGTGTGATTGGTGATGCTGGAGTGCTTCCCTTTCAGGGCTCCCTGACTCCTGTTCACAGCACTTCTGAGAGTGAGGTTGTCCTACCGACTTCATGATGGCTTACGTTTTAAAAGTTTTCAGGGCACTGCTTCCCAAGCTATGTTTTCTCAAGGACTAGGCCTTTAATTTCCAATTCATCATACAATAATAATTTTACAAAACATTAAAGAAAAACTACTAGAGTAAGACGCACCTCTCTTTGTTTTCTGGCTCTAGCTCTACCATTTTTGCTGCCTTTTCTTTGGGTTGGATTGTTTTAATTTTGGAGCGTAGAGTATCCTGGTGTTTTTTTCTTTTTCTCCGCCTTGTTGGAAAAGCTGTTTATATGGTCATCATAGAATGCTGTGGGGATATTTGTGTATGTGTGTAATGAATGATGCTTAGTGAATGGAACATAGAATTTGCCATTTAGAAAATTGTGCCGTTTCTCTTTAACCCTTCCCTGCCTTTTGGGTCCTTTTTGATGAGTGGAATTTGATCCTGTGAGGGACACTGCCACACCTGCAGTGTGAGGGTTCCTCAACCCTCTTTGGTGCTTAGTTCCCTGTTTAAATTGTGCGCTTACCCCTTCAAGGAAGGAAGGAAGGTTGAGAGGAAGAACCGGTAAGTAGGTTTTTGGTAGGCGCATTGACTGTAAAAGGAATGTGTAGCCAGATGAATCTCCTTGAGGGCAGGTTGCACTTTTTGCTTGTTGTTGCACCGTCTGCAGCATCTTTCATACGGCAGACACCTAGCACTTGTTTGTAGTTTAGGGTCATTTTCTTTCAGTGAGTCTCTCCTGCTGCATTCATCAACAGCACTTTCATCCCTAGTATCAGAATAAAGCAATAATATAGCTAGCTCTTCCTGAGTAAGTCATGATTGGAAACATCTACAATGAAGTTTTAGTAAATTGAATTTTGAAATTTTTATTTATTTTTAAAGTCAGGAGTGTTTGTTATAGGACAGAAAGTTTATCTCTGTTAAGCTAGTAGCAGATCATCAATCTCTGGACATTGCTACTCCCGGAAGGCTGTTGCTATTTTTGGTTTGTTTTCCTTTCTTTTCTTTTTGTTGCTTGCCTGCTGGCTGTTAGAATTAAGGTGACAGACGGTCCTGATACAGTGTTGGACAGAGAATCTGCTGGTTTTTGTTTGGCATTATAAATGATTGAAAACAGACTGACATTTTGTTACAGGTTAATAAAGCCAACACAGTAGTGATTATTACAGTGCATTAATTTTAAGCTCTAGAAACAAGTGCCTTAGTAAATGTTCCTGGAATATATGAAGAAAATCCTAAGCGTTTGGCACACGTAAGATAGGCATCACATATTGCAACTTTTCGGAGAGCACTTAAAGGATGCCGCTCCTGTTTTCATGGATAATCTTTCTTGATGGAATTTTCATTACTGTTGGTCAGCTTCCTCCCCTTCCCTCACATTGGTGGAGCAAATGAATCACTTAATTTCTTAGTAGCAGTTACTATAAAGCCTACTTCCAAATAATTTCTAAGTTTGTTTTGAATTAAAAAGGCATATTTCCTGTTACATCTTTTGAGTATTTATGATTAGAATAATTCTGCCACCTGCACATATTTTCATATCTGCTGGTTTTTGTTATGGAGAGCAACAGAGTAGAGGAATGCTTTCTTCCTTGCTATGATTCCTAATTTTGGAAGGTACATTAATTTCAGAATGTTTGATATGGGAAATAGTTACAAAGTTCAAAACACTTAGTAAGAACTTGCTAGATAATGTTCTCTCCTGTGGTTTGGTTCAGCATTGTTTTATTTCCTTTGCATCTCCTGATCTATGGAGACTTTTTTCTAGCTGCTGACAACATGTCCATAAAGTAGAACTTTACACATCAAAGACTAGGTAAAGTTCTGTTAGGCTATCTCTACTCCCCACCCACATCTTCTGAGAATGACTTTTTTTTTTTTTTTTTAAGAAATCTGAAAAGCTGGCTTTTAGTGACTCTTATTTCTCCTTAGTATTTTCTATTAAGCGTTGTTAGTTGACTCAGTTTGAAGCACACTTAGTAATGTGTGTTAATAACTATTGATCCATTTCATTTAATACCTTGAACTAAGTATTGTTTTTTTAATGGGCATTTTTAGAAATAATACTCTATTTTTAACTTTTTCCCTTCCATGAAAAGGAGGGAGAAAGTATTTTATTGCCAAAAAATATGCTATCAGGCAGGCTTCAGGACACTATTTGGTTTCCAGCCTGAATACTAATACCATTTAGCCAACCAGATTTATAATGGGTTTATAATTATAGGATTAGATACGGGGTAGTGGGTTAATTCTCCTCTCTCCCTTTCCCCACCTCCCATTAACTAGCTCTCTTATGTGGTGGAAATTACAGATTCGTTTGGCTCTTATTTACTGAAGAGAGAAAAACAAGTTATTTCTAGGTTTCAAGAACTGTGGAGAGTCTGAAATGCCACTCTACTTGCAGATTAACAAGTAAGCTTGCCACATTTTGATTTATGTTGCTAGACAATTCATGGCACAGTCAGCTGTAGGAGCTTCAAGTTTGCTTTGGTTTTCTTGCTTTTAAATTCCATAGGGACCATGTGCATGTGGTGCCAGCTGAGTGCCATCCACAGAGTAGGTTTGTGTGAGAGCTAAGGAACTTCCGTCTTGGAAGAGGGCCGCTAGCAAACCTGCCTAGCCTTTGCCCACAGGAAACACTACTTTTATTAACCTGTCCTGGAACGAATCTGTTCACTGCCCTTGAGGGAAATATTGTTTTTATCTTCTAAGGCTGTCTGCTCTGTTGACATCCTTGAAAAGATAATCTGGAAGAGTAATGGATAGAAGATGGGCAGACACATGAGAGACCCATGGATGGTTGTCTCCTAAAGCTAGATAGCAGCAAAAAGTCAGAACTGTTTCTATCTCTCTTTTTGTTGTGGTCTGCTTTTCCCCAGTGCGAATGTAGAAAAACTACTCCCATTTAAATAATCAACATGAATTCCAGAGACACATAGATTCCTCCTTGTGAAAACTGTTAATTTTGTTTGATAAGGCCCTAAAATAGTGGGGAGTTACTTTTGCTGAAACTGAGTCAGTGCTCCAAAGTGTGCTTCCTCAGCAACCTGTGCTTACCACTGTCATACCACTGAACACTCTGCACTGTCATATTGTTTGTTTTTCCCACCTTACCATGTACCTTTAAGGAGGCAGAGAATGTATATCACTCATTTTTGTATCTGATCCATCAGGATTGCCTCTCACTACGATAGGTTCTCAGTAATTGTTGAATGAAATGAGTGAATGATAAGTAAATGAGTAGAACTTTTTAAATTCAAATCTAGTTGGCCTTTTATCAGTTTATTCAGGTTCCTTACCCCAATTTGAGACTGTACCGTTTGATAGAAAAATGTGCTTGGAACATAAGTGGCCAGAAAATGGTTGTTGGCCAATTGGGTTAATTTTAGATAGGACCCTTGTATTGGAATTCAGAAACTGGGTTAGATAACAGTAAATATCTTGTGTGAAATCTTCCCTAAACCTCTCTTAACCATCCATCATCCTTTTCTCTTCATATTGGTTGTTTTGATCTCTGGATCTGCTTTCTTGATGTGGTCCTCTGTCTTCTCTAGTGGAAAAAATAAGTGAAATATTGGCCACCCACCTTCTTCTAAAGATGGTTGAGGAAGTCTTTAGAAAAACTAACTTCTTTTAAGGTGTCATAATTCTCAAGTATTTTTACATAGTGCATAGGTTACTTTAAAGTTTTGCTTAGTACTGACCCTTTATGAAATTGAATTGTATCTAAATGTGCTAGATCTCATTCTCTTTTCATACACATTGCCTTAGAAGGTATTAGTGTGCTCCATTAGTCTGAAAGCTCTCTACTGTAAGTGGAATGGCCCTGTGGTGTCACTGAGTAATTAGTCTCGCAGGCAGACTTTGAGACCAAGTGCAGTTTGCTTTTTGTTTAAAAGGCCAGTGTTGAAGCCCCTTTCCTTAGACACAGAGCAAGCCCCCACCTTCATTTCCATCTTATAGCACGAGCCACTTTACATATTCTGTTCTTTAGAGTTCGCGTTTCTTGTAATTGAAAACATCCTTAAATACTCAATAGCTTTTAAAATATTGTTATTTAAAATACTCCTTTATCCTAAAAATGTAATAAAATATTTTGTAAAGAAAAACTGACTTCTTACATTGAACCACTAGTAATTTATTTTACAGTGTGTTCACTTGTAGCGATCAGTTTGATCCTAACGTTATCCCATCAAAGGCTTGTTTCGTGTCTAAATGTGTATATGGTTCTGTGTAGACTTGATGAGACTCTTCCCTCTAGTTGTGTACTTATTCAGCTTCAGATGGAGGCAGAAGCAAATGGAAGCAGTCTTCCTGTCTCTCACAGGAAGCACACAGCACACAGCCTCCTCCACAGGGAGGCCCCTCAGGTTCTCTTGTCCCCACACTCAAGAAGCTTGCAGAAGCATTCTAAAAGCTGCTAGGTAGTAGTTGTGCTATCTCCTGAGTCATATGAGTAAGCATGATAATCAAAATTATCTAATTCTTTTCTACCAGAAATGAAAGAATTGTTTTGGCAGATCTGTGTGTTCACATTTGTGTTGGCTTTATATGTTCTTACCATGAGTATATTTTGTAGTATAGAGAAGAAAAATGATTCTTAAGCTTTTTCAAATTTGGATCTACAACTACTTTATACTTAATTATATTGTCATTTATATCATTAATTTGAATGGCTTTAGATAGTTTTATAGAAATTCCTCAGATCAGAAGTTGAGGGCAAGAGTAGTTTCATCACAGCTGGGAAGCTTTTTTCCAGTAGCATTCATTTGTTGACTTGTTGCACATTGTGTGAAATGTAAAGCCTTAGCAGATGCCACGGAATGATTGTTTGATGAGGCTATTTATGTCTCTGGTTTTCTCAGGTTGAAAGACCCTGCTGGACTACTTTGAACATAAGCTTCTTTCTTACTCTATTGAGATCTCTGTAAAAACGCCCGTAGAAACTTCAGGGACTCATTTATTCCTACTTTCACTGAAGCAGTTTATAGTACCCAGACTCAAAACCTACTGAGGAAAGAATGAAGATACTAAGCCTTTAAGCATCTGGGCTAGCCTGAGCATTTGGGATTGTGTCTGTTGACTTTAAATATTCTCTGCCATGTTTTCCCTCCTATAGTTAATCAAGTTTTTTTTTTTAATTTACATGATATGGACATGATACTGTACCAAATATGAATAACAGTTAGACTTGTCAGCCCTCAAGAAAGTTATATGGTTGAGGAGACAGGATATTGATATGGAAGCATTTGGTGAAATAACGATAGAAGTATAAGAAAATAATATAAATTGTTGAACTGTAGTAATAGAATGGTTTGAATTAGAACTAGAACTTTGGGCTTGAGTTCAGGGATCTTCCTGGAGTAGGTGGGACTTGATGAGTGTTGAAGGTTGCATCGGATTTGGTAGTTGGACTAAGGAGGGTAAAAGTATGAACAGATGGGGGAGCAGTAGTTGTGGTCTTTCACTTTTGGAATAATAGGAGAGCTCTGCAGGACGTGGTGAGGAGTAGTGAAGCAAGCGAAAGATAATATCTATTGATACGTTTTCATATTATCCAAGTTTATTACTGTGACCACTTATTTCAGCTTAAATATAAATCTGATCATAGTATCAAGTAAAGGAAACTTGGTACAGATTCATCTTAAAATATGACTTCTAGAAGTGAGAGTCCTTTTAAAAAATTGTAGAATACTTATCACTGAAAATATAATTGACATGGTATGTTATGTTAGTTTCAAGTGTACAACATATTGATTCAACCATTCGAGACATTACTAACTGCTCACTACAGTGTGTGTTGTCACCATCTGTCAATATTATTGACTATATTTCCTATGCTTTACTTCTCATCTCTGTGACTTATTTATTTTATAACTGGAATTTTGTACCTCTTAATCCCCTCATTTATTGCAACCATCCCCCACTTCCCCCTCTTGCAATCATCAGTTTGTTCATTGTGTTTAAGAGTCTGTTTGTTCTTTTGTTTTTTTAGATTATACACATAAGTGAAATCATTTGGTATTTGTTTTCTCTGACTTACTTCACTTAGCATAATACCTTCTGGGTCTATCCATGTTGTCACAGATGGCAAGATTCCATTCTTTTTTATGGATGAATAATATTCCACTGTGTGTGTGTGTGTGTGTGTGTGTGTGTGTGTGTGTGTGTATGTGTGTATCTACCACATTTTCTTTATTCATCTGTTGATGGACACTTAGGTTGCTTTCATATCTTGGCTATTGTATAATGCTGCAGTACATACAGGGGTGCGTATATCTTTTTGAATTAGTGTTTTCATTTTCTTTGGGCAAATAGCCAGTAGTGGAATTATTTGATCATATGGAGTTTCTGTTTTTAATTTTTTGAGGAAGCTCAGTACCATTTTCCACAGTGGCTGCACCAGTTTACATTCCCACCAACAGTGCACCAGGGTTCCCTTTTCTCCGCATTCTTTTGAACACTTATTTCTTTTTGATACTAGGTATTCTGATGGGTGTGAGGTGATACCTCTCTATGGTTTTGATTTGCATTTGCCTGGTGATGACTGATGTTGAGTATCTTTTCATGGGTCTGTTGTCCATCTGTATGTTTTCTTTAGAAAAATTTCTGTTCATTGGATTGTGTTCTGGTTTTTTTGGTGTTGAGTTGTAGAAGATCTTTATTTTGGGTATTAAGTCCTTACCACATTTATCATTTGTAGATAGTCCCTTTCATTCCGTAGGTTGCCTCTTTGTTGATTGTTTCCTTCATAGCGCAAAAACTGTTTATTTCCATGTAGTTTCAATAGTTTATTTTTTTCTTTAGTTTCCCTTGCCTGAGAAGACAGATCCATAAATATATTGCTAAGGCTGATGTCTAAGAGATGACTGCCTATGTTTTCTTCCAGTTTTATGGTTTCAGGTCTCACATTTAGGTCTTAAATCCATTTTTAGTTTATTTTTAAGAAGGTGGTTCAGGTTCAGTCTTTTGTGTATAATATAGTGGTCCAGTTTTCCTAACACCATTATTGAAGAGATCTTTTCTTTGTTGTTATCTTGCCTTCTTTGTAGTAGATTAATGGACATTATAGGTATGGGTTTATTTCTGGGCTCTTTCTCTTGTTTCATTCATCTATGTGTCTATTTTTATGCCAGTACCATCATGTTTTGATTTCTACAGCTTTGCAGTGTATCTTGAAACCTGGGATCATAATGCCTCCAGTTTTGTTCTTCTTTCTCAAGATGGCTTTGACTATTTGAAGTCTTTTGTGCAAATTCTAGGATTATTTGTTCTAGTTCTATGAAAAATGTTACTGTTTTTTTTTTTAATAGAGATTGCATGGTTTCTATAGATTGCTTGGGTAGAATGGCCATTTCAACAATATTCCCTCCCCATCCATGAGCGTGGTATATCTTCCTGTTTGTGTCATCTTCCATTTCTTTCCTCAATCTCTTCTTGTTTTCAGAGTTAGGTCTTTCACCCCCTTGGTTTAATTTATTCCTAGATATTTTATTCTTTTTTAGTGCATTTGTAAATAGGATTGCTTGGGAGTCTTTTTACAACTCTGTGAATAGTCTTAATTAAGAAACATTATAATTAGCATTAATAGTTGTGATTCTTAATCAGCAAGAAGACAGTAAAATACTCAGATATGGAACTGTTCTAGACCTTGAAGGCCTGATACAGGGTTAGATATGTTGAAAATTAATGCGTCATATTACTCCTTTCTCAGTGGGAGACTTTGAGCCCACTTCTCCACTCTCCCCACTCCCTTTTCTAATAACAGCTTTATTGAGATAAAATTCACATATCCTACATTTCATCCATTTAAAGTGCATAGTTCATTAGTTTTCAATGTGTTTGTGGGGTTGTCCAACCATTTTCTTTTTATACATATATATGTATACACATACATATACATATATATGTATAAATGTTTATTTTTGAGAGAGAGAGAGTGGGTGCAGGAGGGGCAGAGAGCGAGATACACACACACACACACACACACACACACACACACACACACACAGAATCCAAAGCAGGCTCGGGGCTCCGAGCTGTCAGCTCAGAGCCTGACACGGGGCTTGAACCCATGAACCCGTGAGATCATGACCTGAGCTGAAGTTGGACGCTTAACCAACTGAACCACGCTGGTGCCCCCAACCATTTTCACCATTATAGAATGTTTCATCACCTCCACAAGGAAGTTCCACGCCCTTGAGCTGTTACTCCTTAAACCCCCATTTTCTTTCCACCATAAGCAACTGGTAATTTATTTTCTATCTCTACAGGTTTGCTTATTTTGGATGTTTCATGTAAGTGTTATTATATGTGGTCTCCTGTGACTGTTTTCACTAAGCATGTTTTAAAGCTTCATCCTTATTGTTACGTGTAGCAGTACTTCTTTTCTTTTTATGGTTGAATAATATTCTGTTGTATGGATATACCACATTTTGTTTATCCATTTATCAGCTAATGAGCATTTGAGTTCCTTCCATCTTTTGGCAGCTATGAATGATGCTGCTGTGAACACTCATATACAAATTTTTGTGTGCAAATAAGGATTCATTTCTTTTGGGTATATACAGTTGCTGGTCATATAACTCTAACTTGATGGGGACCTGCCACACTGTTTTACAGAGTAGCTGTACCATTTTGCATTTCCACTAGCAGTATTGAAAGTTTCCATTCTTCTACACCTTCAGCACTTGTTACCATCTGTATTTTTGATTCTAGTTATCCTGCTGGGTGTGAAGTAGTATCTAATTGGGGATTTGATTAGCACTTCCCTGATGATCAATGAGATGCTTATACTCATGTTGTTTGTGGTTTGGTTGAGTATAGAGAACATAAGCATTAAATGATGGTAACAGTACCTGTTGGCTTAGGCACGTTATAGAAATGTTTTGGAGTGAGGCAGTGCAAAGCCCTGTGAGGATGGGACTTGAGTTGAAGACTTGAAGAAAGGAATTTAGCTAAGAATTGTGATCATAAGGGCTTTTTATAACATAAACGGATTTGCAGATGAAAATGTACATGTCCGATTGTGAAGATATACATGAGGGAGTCATAGCTATATTTGGATAGTTGGGTTGTGCTAGATTAAGAGGCTCAGTATATGAAGTTGAGCCTAGATAGTGTAAATAGGGGAACTTAAAATGTGTTTGCTTAGTAGTATGATCATATCTAAAATTCTTTTCTGTAGGTCAGTCTGATTAAAATGTAAGTAAGGGATAGCAGATAGGTTTTCCGTTATGTGCTTACTGATCGGTTGGTGGTGGCAACCTGGATCTCTATACTGAAAAGGATATGTTCAGTTTGGCTCAGTTGGCCAGAGTGTGGTGATTCAATAGCAAGGCCCACTTGTAGCACAGTATGGAAGAATTTTGACATGATCACTACTTTCTTCCCATTTCTGGAGGGTAGACTGAGGTGATAGGTGTGAATATAAGCAACATGGAGAGAAGAGGAAAGGGTGTACTATTTTTAGGCTGTGGGTTTTGTGAGCAGAATGTTGGTGACTTCTCCCCTGACATTCCTTTTGACTTCTGGAGAACTAACCTATTTACTTAACCTATGTACTTGTAATTGCTCTAGCTCACTCCCCATTTTCTTCATGCCTGCTGTTATCCTCTCCCTATTCTTTGCTTTGTACTGTTAAATTAGTCCTCTGATGTCCTTTCTCAAATCCATCCTGTAACATAGCCATCAGAATTATCTTAAATGCGCATCTAATCAGTACTTTCACTGATCTTCTTTTTGAATATATTATGAGCCGAAAATTACTGTTTCATGGTATTTGTTTTACCAAACTTTCCATGGATTCTGACCTTTCTGAGATTTTTGGGTGTACTGGATTTATTATTAGGGTTCAGGCAGAAACACACACACACAGTAACTGTGAAAAAAGTTTGTCTGCATATGGGCTTCTATGGTACAGGTACAGTAAGTGTCTAATGGATTGACCATCCTGCAGGTAAGAATGGCAGGTTTTGGACAAAATATGAAACTTAAGGACTTGAGAGAACAAAAATAAGCAGGTTTTGGAGAAAGTCAAAATTCTCAAGAAAGGACTGGCATAGGGTAGATTTTCTTTTGTGGTAGTTTTGCCATAAGAATGGGCCACCATTCAAAAGTGGGAGAAAACTCACATAGGAACTATGCAGTCTTTCTGGTCCGACAAAAAGGGGATGGAGCTGGGGCAGTTTTGTCCCTCAGGGAGAGAGACTGCTGGAAGGCAGTCTGGGAAGAAGAGCTCCTGAGCCTTTCATGGGACCTAACTCCTTTGTCAGCAAATGGTAGAGCAAGTAGATTCAGTACATCTATGAAGACATTGAGGACCTATCTGGCCAGCACTGTCAGCCCCTTCAGCCGAATTGTATTTTAGTACAGTACATCTGACAAGGGTGAAATAGTCATTCTTTTCCAGTTCACATGGTGTATTCATAATGCATCGTATGTTAAGTCATAAAATAAGCTTCACTAGATTTAAAAGGGTTGAATTCATACACAGTATATACTTTGATTATAACTGAGTTAAAATAGGAATCAGTAAGACATCTAGGAAGACCCTAAATACTGGGAAAGCTAAATCTAATTAAGGTTTGAAGAAGTCCGTGTCCTTGCTTAGTTGTTATTTTTGACTTTCAGCTCTAATATTGTCATGGATATTAATTTTTAATAATGAGGTAAAAATATAGAGGAACATGGAATGAGTTGCATAAGAACTATTGAAAGCTATGTCTGAATTCCTCCTCCACCCCCACAGCTTTATTGAGATATAATCCTGTGGATATTATCAAAGGCCAGAGTGGTGATGAAATAGGACTCAGTTATTATACACAATTTGTGAAGTAGAGATTTGTGACAGGATACTGTACTTCTTCCAAATTGGCATGTACACTGTTACTGTTGAGAATCTTTATTCAAGGAACGGGGGGTTACTGCCATATGTATTTCACTCTTCAAGTTTGTTAGCTTATTGACAGGTTGCATGTTTTATCAGGTCAAAATTAAAGGTTCTCCTGATGCTTAAAGGTCAAAGAACTGATTTGCTTTTGTTATGCCCGAAAGAGAGAAACCATATAATCTTACTAAATGCTTGGGTTTCTCTTTTCACGCTTCTTGGAGGTGTCACTGCTATAATTTTTTTTTTCTGTAAATGTCAGTATATAGAGAGTATGTAACGCATCATAAAGTAAACTGTAGCTGAATCACATTGAATATGTTGAGTTCTGTTAATAAAATTGAGTTATCATGAAAGAAATCATATCAGAAGTGTTTAATGATCATTTAAAGAGTGTAGGATTTCAAGCAGGTATTACTTTGGTTAAAGTAGAATTACTCGTACCTGCAAATGAATTATTAAACTAGTAATTTGCCCTTTTTGTTAACAAAGGTCTTTGTTTTGTTCCTAAGAAAATTAGGTTAAACCAAGCATTTAAGAATTGTATTTTACTAAAATCCTACATTGAATTTATTGGTTGGTAATATGATGGGCAATTCTGTAAGTACTCTGTAAAAATGATTTTTATTTTGAGCTTGTAATTTCTTTTTTCAGAGAAGAAACAATCATGATTGGTATAGTCAAAGCTAAAGTAAAATTGCAGAATCTGTATGAAGTACAGCTGTTACTTTGAATGTTGTAGTTGATGGAAATGAGAAGCCATATTAAGATTCTGATCTGAAAGATTCCACTTGAGAAATTGGCTGCCATTGTTTTCTTCTTCAGGAAACAATCAGAAAAGCTAACCTCAAGGGAATCTTTTGTTTTAGTATGTTTAGCAGTGGGTGATGTTATAACACTGCTGCTATCAGCTTGGTTTGTCCTTCATTTATTACTGACTAAGCAGATGTACTTTGGACTGAATATCAGTTACAGGGCTGGTTTAAACTTTAAGTTTCACTTGGCAAATGTGATAATAGAAAATGGGAGACCTGAATTGTAAGTTTTCTACTCAGAAGTTAAAGGATATTGAACTACTCATACAACTGTGCTGTAAATCCATCTCTCTTTAGGGTTTCTAACATCCTGTGTCTCTGTTACCCTCGTCCTCTCCTGCCATAGGCCCTTTTAGCAGTCCATTAATGCCTATAGACCCCTACTCCGAGTAATGTTTCAAACACATAAAATAAAATACATAGAATTACTTGATAAAAGTTCATGGACACCGCCCTCTCCTTGACTTTTATCATGTATCAGCTGCAGATGGGTTAGATGGACTACTCTGCTTCTTAAAGTCTTTGATACTAAACTTGTGGAGAGTCTCCTTTGATGAAATATCTTACAGTAATGTAAAAATCCCTTACATTATAATTTATTGTGATTCTTTAGCTATCCTGTAACCTACCCATCTCAGTGCCCTTCAATATTTTATGTTGAATACATGGCCTGTTTATTTATTTATAAATGTTGAAACATGTGTAATAGACAGTGAATATATTAAACTCTTCTTCCAACATCCATTTGAGCAAAGCATAATGCTAGGAATATAAAGCAAAATAAAAGGTCCTTTCTGTCCTGGGACTTCAAACTGTAGTTAGGGGGATCTCTGCATCCTAAAACAACACCAAGTTTAAAGAGATTAAGAAACCAGTGAAAACACACATTTTTAAAAAAAATGTTTGTTTTTTTTGAGAGAGAGAGAGAGAGAGAGCGTGCCACAAGTAGGGGAGGGGTAGAGAGAGAAGGAGACAAAGAATCCGAAGCAGGCTCCAGGCTCTGAGCTGTCAGCACAGAGCCCGACATGGGTTGTGAACTCATGAACCACGAGATCATGACCAGAGCCAAAGTCAGTAGCTTAACCAACTGAGCCACCCAGGTGCCCTGAAAACATATTTTTGAGCCAGGATGTGCATCAGGAATATTTACTTAAAAGCTAAATAGAGTTATGTTCATAGCATAAAGCCTTTATATATGATATAGTATCCAGTGAGTGTTCTAGATTTCAAGCTTAAGATCTCTCTCAATGGGATGAGTTAGTGGCTGGGAAGACTTCCCAAAGTTAGCATTATATAGATTCTGAAGATTATGGCAAAGGGGGCACCTGGGTGACTCAGTTGGTTAAATATTGAACTCCTGATTTCGGCTCAGGTCATGATCTCATTGTGGAGCCTGCTTGGGATTCTCTCTCTCTTCCCTTCTCCCTGCTCACGTACACATTCATTCTCTCTCTCTCTCTCTCTCTCTCTCTCTTTCTCAAAACAAACATAAAAAAAAAAAAGAATGGGGCAGACGGTCAGAACAAGGGACTGGCATCATTGTTTTGAGGATGGTCAAAGTAGCTCAACTATAGTGACTAGTATTTTTTTTAGCTTTATTGAGATACAGTTGACAAATGAAATTATAAGGTATCTAAGGTATACAGGGTGATGATTTGATCTACGTGTATATTGTGGAAGGATATCTTTCTTTGAGAAATTCGTATTTATCACCTCACAGTTATCTTTTTTGGTGTGTATGAGAACATTTAAGTGCTGCTGTCTTAGCAAATTTCAGTTATACAGTACAGTGTTATCAATTGTACCGTTATCATGTTATACATTAGATCCTGAGCCCCTATTTCTCTTATAACTGAAAGTTTTTACCTTTTCTTGGGGGTGGGGGAGAGAGAGAAAGAGAGAGTATGTGCCTGTGCACGTGTGCGAGAGGGACAGAGAGAGAGGGAGAGGGAGAGAGAGAATCTTAAGCAGACTCCACGCCCCCTGCTGAGCCAGATGCCATCTCGATCTCACAGGCGTGTGATGATGACCTGAGCCAAAATCAAGAGTTTGACGCTTAACCAGCTCAGCGACTGAGCCACCCGGGCACCCCAAGTTACACCCTTTTAATCAACCTTTGCCTCTTTACTCCAGCCCCTTGCAACTATTTCTCTCCTTTTGTACAGTGACTGGTCTTTATGTTGAGGTGTTAGAGATACATTTGTGCGGGATTTGTTCAAGTTTAATCTGAGATTAAATGCTTCCTGCTCTTGTTATGCATACTTAACACAAGATAGAGAAAACCAGAAGAACTGTCCTAATACTGCGTTCAGCAAATCAGTTTTTTGGGGTATCTGCTACTTATTTCTGTTTTCTTTACTTTCTCTCCTGTGGGAAGAATTGGGTAGAGGTGACCCACTAATTAATTAATGTAGAGCCTTGATGAAATTCACAGATGTTATCACCGGATAGCATGAATGTCCGGAGGTGTTTTATCTGATGGCCACTGATGTGTATTTTGCATTACTGGATCCCTCTAGATGTACTTATGAGTGTTTGTTTTTAGTAGGTAGCTGATGAATGAATATCATGACTCAGTTGGAACACTTTTGTTGTTACTGTCTAACCACCTGATTGGATTGCCACATGCCACGTCATAGTCATTCAGTGTGGAGTGATCAAGAGTAGAGAAAACTTGTGTTTATTTGAAATGGTTTTGTATTTGTCATAGATGTGTTATGTATAACTTCTAAAGTTGAACTGGTAGAAAATTGCAAAACAAATGTGTTCCTAGCACCAAACAATGTAGCCTAACATTTTTGCCATTTTCATCATGTTAGTTTTTATATTGCCCAGGCAATTTAGTGTTTTTTGCTAGATTTTTAAGTCACTACTAGAATGTCACAAAAGTTCCACTTTTCTCCTTTGGGACCTGGCACACGAAAGGTGCTAAATAAGTGTTTGCTGGATTGAATTCGGGTAGCCAGTCTAGAATGTTGGGAAATGAACACACAGCTCTTTATCATAGACTAGAAATGTGTTTCATTTCTATTACCAGCAACTATTAGCAGTCTTTATTTCAGAAAGGAGAACTTTATAATGAATAATAATTAGTACAAACCAGATACATTTAATTGTCTGCAGATGGACTAATAATAGCAGGACTTGAGTGCTTATTAAAAATTTATAGCTTAATCATAAGGCACAAACCCTACGTAATTACTAAAGTGCTTATCCTTGGTTGGATAAAGACTATTTAAATAGAATCACTGATTTTTAATTTGCTATGTGCGTATTAAAAGATTAAAAGAAATAACAGGCATCTTAAAATATAGGTTCACAAATATACAAACCTACAAAATGTAGTCATCCACTGCAATGTGGATAAACATTACAAAAAGAAGCAGCAGCCTATATTATGTATGTACTGCCCTTCCAAGGATTTATGTATCAGTGAAAACATTTTGGTAAGTGTTAAAGGAACTCTCAAATGGCCAATCATGCCCCACGGATGAGTCAGATTTTCATTGGTTATACTTTTTATATACAGGAATAGCTTATTTTATTGGGCTTTGCAAATACTGTGTTTTTTTAAAGATTGAAAGTTTGTGGCAACGTTGTGTCTAGTAAGCCGGTTGATGGCCTTTCTTCCAACCTGTTTTTCCAACAACTTCAACTTCGTGTGTCTGTGTCACATTCTGGTAATTTGAAATATTGTAAACTTTTTCATTATTTGTTGTGGTGATCTGTGATGAGTGATTTTTGCTGTTACTATTGTAATTATTTCGGGGCACCAGGAACTGTGCCCACATAAAATGGTGAACTTGACTGATGAATGTTGTGTGTATTCTGACTTCTCGATTGACCTGCTCTTTTCCCGTCTCTCTCCCTCCTTCTGTCTCCCTCCTTCCAAGGCACAGTAATATTGAAATTGGGCCAGTTAACCCTGCATTGGCCTCTAAGTGTTCAATGAAAGGAAGAATCACACGTCTGTCACTTTAAATCAGTAGCTAGAGATGATTAAGCTCAGTGAGGAGGGCATATCACAAGCCAAGATGGGCCAAAAGCTAGGCTTCTTGCACAGTCAGCAGGTTGTGAATGGAAGGAAAAGTTCTTGAAGGAAATTAAAAGTGCTTCTACTCCAGTGAACACACGAATGATAAAAACCAACCAACCAACCAAACTGCCTCATTGCTGACATGGGGAAAGTTTTAGTGGTCTGGACAGGAGATAAAATCAGCCACATTTCCTTAAGCCAAAGCCTACTTTAGAGCAGGGCCCTAACTCTTCAATTCTGTGATGGTGGAGAGAGGTGGGGAAGCTGCGTAAGAAAAATTTCAGTCAACAGAGGCTGGTTCATTAGGTTTAAGGGAAGAAGCTGTCTGCATAGCATCAAAGTACAAAGGGAGCAGCAAGTGCTGATGTCGAGGCAAGTTATCCCTAAGATCTAGCTAAGAGAATTAATGGAAGTGGTGTTAACCTTAAAAACACAACTGCCAGTTATGTTACCAGCAAAAATGGTCTTATTTGCGAATAACAGAGAACTGCAATCTGGGACAAGCAAGCTAAGCCACAAACCGTAGGCAAGTCTGCAGAACAAAAGAGAAGAATGGTCTTTGTAAGAGAAAGGGGTAACTTCAGAAAGCTGTTAAAGACAAAAGTCCATTGGAGTAAACCGGTAGCTGGAAGTATGATGGCCTCTCATTGACTGGGCTGTTGCTGGGGGAACAGGAAAATCTTTCTTCCTTCTGTTGGGGTAAAGTAGTATACTATTAAGGTCCATCTATTCCTGTACAGTTAGTAACAAGTGGCAGGGTGTGAGAGCTCCGTCCTGACTCCATTTTAGTGAGGTTTTCTGTTACTAATTTTCTCAATGGTGGCACTAACTAAATTTTCATTGTAGATAAAACTGTCCTGTTTTGGAAGAAGATGCCATCTCAGACTTAGCTGGAGAGAACTCAGTGCCTGGATTCAGAGCTTGAAAGGACTGACTGATGCTCTTGTTACGGGCTAATGCAGCTAGTGACTTTAAGTTGAAGCCAGTATTCATTTACCATTTCTGAACATCTGTCAAGAATTATGCTAAATCTGTCTGTGCTTTATAAATCCCATTAGTTACCATTTACCATTTTGAAAATCCCTTAAAATTATGCCAAATCTCTCTGTGCTCTATAAATGGAACTACAGACCTGGATGACAGCACATCTGTTTACAACATGCTTTACTGAATATTGTAAGCCTACCCTTGAGACCTAACTGCTCACGTAAAGATTCCTTTCAAAACATTACTGTTCATTGACAATGCGTCCGCACCTAAAAGCTCTGATGGAGATGTACAGTGAGCCTGATGTTGTCATGCCTGTTCACACAGCATCCATTCTGCAGCCCATGGATCAAGGAGTTTTTTTTAAAAAAATTGTTTACTTTTATTAAAAAAATTTTTTTTAATGTTTATTCATTTTTGAGAAAAAGAGAAAGAGACAGAGTGTGAACGAGGGAGGTGTAGAGAGAGGGAGACACAGAATGTGAAGCAGGCTCCAGGCTCTGAGCTGTTAGCACAGAGCCCAATGTGGGGCTTGAACTCAAGAAACCTGAGGTCGTGACCTGAACTGAAGTTGGATGCTTAACCGACTAAGCTACCCAGGCGCCCCTCAAGGAGTAATTTTGTCTTTTAAGTCTTAATACTTAAGAAATACATTTTATAAGGATGTAGCTGCCATAGATAGTGATTCCTCTGGTGGATCTGGGCAGTTGAAAGCCTTCTGGCAGGGGGATTCACCATTCTAGATGCTTTTAAGAACATTCAGGATTCATGGGAATAGGTCAAAGTATCAATATTAACTGGAGTTTAGAGGTTGATTCTAGTCCTCATGGATGACTTTGAGATGTTCGAGACTTCACTGGAGGAGGTAACTGTAGATATAGAAACGGTGAGAGAACTAGAATTAGAAGTGGAGCCTGTAGATGCGAATGAATTGTTAAAATCTCATGATAAAACATCAGTGCATGAAGAGTTGCTTCTTATAGATGAGCAAAGAATGATTTCTCAAGATGAAATCTATTCTTGGTGAAGAGTTTATGAAGATAGTTGAAATGACAAAAGATTTAGAATATGACAAATTTAGTTGATCAAGCAGTGACAGAGTTTGAGAGAATTGGCTCCAATTTTGAGAATATTTTACCCACAGTAGAATTTCTTTCAAACAGCATCACATGGTATAGAGAAGGTGTTTGTGAAAGGAAGAGTCCATTGATACAGCAAACTTCAGTGCTGTCTTATTTTGGAAATTCCCACGGCCACCCTACCCTGTAGCAATCGCCACCCTGATCAGTCAGCAACCATCAATACTGAGGCAAGACTCTCCATTAGCAGAAAAGATTATAGCTTAATGAAAGCTCAGATGATGGTTATTATGTTTTTAGCAATGATGTATTTTTTAATTAAGGTGTGTTCATTTTCTTAGACCTACTGCTCTTGTACACTTAATAGACTCTAGTATAGTGAAAACATGCCTTTTATATGCACTGGGAAACCAGAAATTCATTTGACTTGTTTTATTGCAGTATTTGCTTTATTACAGTGGTCTGGAACCAAACCCACGCCAAGGTATGCCTGTAACATGAGTGTGGCGGATTCTGTATGCACTTATTCCTATAAATACCTAGTTCAGAAGAAAATAGGAAGCTAGAGTCAGCATTTCAGATGGATAGTTCTTATGTTGTATTTTCATTTGGATATTGAAAAACATCATGAGAAGTTGGAAGTATCGAATACATGACAAATAAAGCAAACGTATTCTCCTAGAATTAATTTGGAAATTTTTCGCAAATTTTTTTATTGACAAATTATGGAATGTGTGGGCTTCATTTTTAATTTAGTATTATTCTGAGCCACATGGTACTTGCTTCCTAGGAATAGGCTTTTCTTGAGATGCCTTCTGAATGTAAAATGCTGAATACAGAGTGGTTGTGTGTGTGTGTGGGGGGGGGGGTGTATAAAGTAACATATATTACATTTAATATTGGCTGCCTTCTCCCTTTAAAAGAAAGTCCAAGACAGTCCTTTCCCAATTTATCTTTTGTGTTGACAATTACTCTAAATCACTGAAGAATTTATTTGTAACAAATTTAGTTTTGATACTGGTTTATGTTGCAGTGAAGTCATGGACTCTCTGTAGCAGCCTATTTTTTTGCTCCGATTTGTTGCTGCTGTTTTTGCTGAAATGTATCACATCACTAAGTTGCTTACTGTTCCTGGGACACAGTATGACTATAAAGGCCCAGCCTTATGATTTTCCTGATGGGTTGTCCAACCTGGAAGAATCTTACTGTCCTTGGGGTTCTTACTGTGTTTTATACATTGACATGTTCGAGTGTAACATTCATTTTATCAGGATTATTTTGGTAGTGCCAAGTTTGGAAACTGTGGCCATAATCTGGTTTCCGAGCAGGATGTGCTTGATGGATGAGTCATCGGGATATATACGAAGAAAATGTTTGAATTTGCATTTATATATCTTAACTCTTCATATTTTTCTTGTATATTTGATTTTAGATATTTTCACATATGTGTGTACACAAATTTCGTAAGTAATTAAAAGGATTTGGAAACCAAATAGATAATAGGTGGGTAAGAATCAAATTAGAGTGGTAGCATTGGGAAAATGAGAAGAAGGTGAGTAATTGAAGACCTATTATGCATTTCGCCGTAGGTGACACAATGAAGTGAGCGATAGAAAGGTCAGAGTCCATTTTTGTTGTTGTTCATGTCTTCAGTTAGGCTGGGAGATCTATCAGAACAGAGGGCAAACCTTCTCTGTTCTGTCCCCTGGGCCTAAGTGCGTGGGCAGCCAGGAGGATACCAGTTAAAGTCAGCATCAGAAAAGGTTGAGTTTTCAGATCAGTGCAGTCACATCTGTGTAATTTGTGTGTGCTAACTGAAGTGTGCTCTGAGATTTCGTTATACTTCACTGTTCTAGGAAGTCTGATTTTGGGGTTGAATGTCAAGGCCCCCACCCTAGCAGAGCAGATGGTTTTGATGGGGAGTAAATGTGGGCTGCAAGTAGACTGGCAGCAGCCCCAGTGCAAAGCCCTGTGGCTTTTTGCGACCTGTTCTTGGCAGGAGGCGCTGCTGCTTTCCCTGGGGATCCAGAAAACCCTAGAGGTGTCTGTGAGAGGCAGCTAAACTAAAGTGCATTAAAACGATGCATGTCAACTATAATTAAAAGTAAATTTCTTTTCCTGCAAATAAACCTGCTTTCCCTTGAGAAGGTCCTTGATGTTACTTCTTATATCTTGCGTGCAGATTCTTTCCTGTAACTGACTTATATAGGAGTCATGAATTTTATAATTTTTTGAAAATTTTTAATCTCCTGCTTATAAGCTAGCCTGGGTTTGGTAAACTATGGCCCCCAAGTCAAATCTGGCCCATTACCTGTGTTTGCAAATTGTTACTTTTTAAATTTTTATTGGAACACAGCTATGCTTATTTGCTTATTGTTGCTTTTTGGCTTCAGTAGCAGAGTTGAGTAGCTGTGGCAAGGACCACGTGGGCCACAAAGTCCAAAATAATTATTTGGCCTTTTACAGAAAATGTTTCCCTATCCCTGAGTTCAACTCACAGATATTTGACAAAGAGTTGTTTTTTTTTTTTTCTCTTTGCTCTGTTGGATGGGTTTTTGATGTTTACATGGAGAAGCTTACCTTTTATGAGGCCGTATATCAGAATGGTTAACAACATTGGTTCTGGAATAAAACCTTGTGAGTTCACATCTTGCCTCTGCTATTTGTCAATTTTGTGACTTGAGGAATGTTACTTCTCTTCCCTTTAATTTCCTTTCTGCAAAGTAGGGCCAGTAATAGTGCTCACTCAAAGGGTTGCTGTGGGAATCCAGTGAGCAGAGCATCTTGTGTATATGACACGTGCTCAATAAATAAATATTAGCTGTTTTCACTAGGTTTTATTCTTTGAAATCTGAAATGAAGGAAGAGGTAGAAGAAAGTCTTCCCAGTTCATGCATCATGTGGAAAGAAAGTGTGCCCTTACCCTCCTAACTGGCCTCTGGCTACACTGATTCTATTAGTGCTGCTGTTTTCTTCTTTAAAACTGTTTGCTGAAACCACAGGAAGGTTTGCAGTGAACTTAATTGAATGTGATTTTCTGTTGGTTAATCCATGTTTATTTTTCATATGTCAATGTAATGAAATTTAGCCTGAGGTTGTTCATTGGACAGGGTGATTCTTACATAGAGAATTTAGCAGCGCTGTGATGCCTCATGCACCTGGGTGTCAGACTTGCTGAGATCAGATTGCATTCTTTATCTGCTTTAATCAGATTGTAGGCATAATCAAGTTCAAATTTATAGTTGCTTTACGAATAAGTGAGACCACTGAATAGATTAGAGATTAATTGTTATTGACCCTATATTTTCACTCAGGTTAATTTACTGACTTCACGGAGTTGATTATTTATTATTTAAAAAAAAATTTTTTTAAGGTTACTTGTTTTGAGAGATAGAGCTGAGGAGGGACAGAGAGAGAGGGAGAGAGAAAATCCCAGGCAGGCTCTGTGCTGTCAGTGTGGAGACTGATGTGGGACTCGAACTCATGAACCATGCGATCATGACCTGAGCTGAAACGAAGAGTCAGATGCTTCACCGACTGAGCTACCCAGGTACCCGTGAGCTGTTTATTTAGATTTTAGGCTGCTGCATGCCGTTGGATTTGTCTGTTGATTTAAGATACTGTGGAGTTTACCTTATGTTTGGTTTACATAGTACTGAACTTTGTTTTTGTAACATGGTTAGAGCTGTGAATAATTTTCTGCAGACTACAGGTTGGCTACTTTTGGAAGTCCCCTTCAGGATAGCCTGTCTGAAACCAGTAAGATAGTAAATATTCTCATGTTTTCAGAATGTCTATTTGTGCCTTCTTGATGGCTTGTAATGGCCGCTAGGCTTTTTTAGCTAAGCTACAGTGAGAAGGTATGTTCTTACATTTTAGTAAATTACAGTCAACAACCATCTAGTCATATCCTAATTTCAGATTATTTTGGTCTTAATTGAAGGAGAATAAATTGGAAAGTCATTAAGTGAAATTACCTCTCTTGGTAATTCCCCAAGCATCCTGACACACATTAATTCTCTTTCTTGACTTAGGAAAGATGTAAAACATAACAAGCAAACACAGAGCGTTTGATTTCAGCCTTGGTCTGCGTTGAGCTTCTCAGGGAAGTTGATTCTTGCCTGAGGTAGTTGGGGGCTGGGGTAAGGCCGTGGAGGGTCGGTGCTGTGCTGGGAGCCCAGTGACCTTCTGGAGCCTGTGGTCTCTGGCTTCAGTAGGGTATCTCAGGGGTAATTAACCAGCCCAGTCCCACACCTGTCCTGTGTTCTCCCTGCAAAGGATTCTCCAGATCAGCCTGTTTACATTCACCTTCATTTCTTCTTTCCTTCCTATTTCTGCCTCTAGGCCCAGCTCTGTGGAAGAAATGCTTGCTCTCCTTTCTGTGGTGCACGTTGCATATCACAATCACTTGATTTTTAAAATCTCACTTTGCACCTTTTGCGTACCTGCCTGTGTAACATAAGGTCTACCTATTATAAGTTTATGTAATTATCCAGTTAAAAATATTTACTGTATTTTTATGGTTTTTACAGTTTTGAAGATTTATTTATGGTATTTGGAGGCAGATGTGTGCACATGCCACTCTTTATTTATTATGATAACGTTCATACTTATCAAAGGTCCTAAGGCCAAATAGCCAAGACTTCTGTGGCCAAGAATACACCTGCCAAGGTGTTTTCTAAAAAATATTTCCTAAATATCCCTCTCAAGGGGTTTTCTTACCTTTCTTGGTGTCTACTTCAGTCAAGCTTCTTTTCAGTCTTGGGATTCTCTTGCCTAGATCTGAGCAAATTCTTTATTTCCTTCTGGAACCATCTGTTAGTTGCCCTCATGGAAGCCATCATACTCTCTAACCCTAATTTCTGAAATTCCCAGCCCTTATAATCTATGATCCTCCTTCCCTTGTTTTCTGGCTTTTTCCTCATCTGCAGCCTTCCTGTCAGTTCGTTTTCTTACTACCTATCAGCCTCTGCTGCCTTTATCTCCTTCCTGTTTACTGTCTAATGTGTGATCCATTTCTTCAGCCTTTTTCTTTTTTTTCTTTTGTTCTTGTCAGTATGTTTGGTGCCATCGTTGCATTCTTGTCTCTCTACCTCATCTCGCCTTCAGACTTCACACCAAAATCCATCCAACTTCCGACTTCCACCTGCCTGAGCCTGGGCTGCCTGGTGGCCCTGCAAGGCCCAACCCTTCCTGCGTCCTCTTACCCAGATTGGCCACATCCAGTCCTCAGTGTTACTAAGCCCCCTAAGCAGTGACCGCCCTCCCCCTCTCCCGCCCCCCACCGTGTTCAGTGTTATTAAATGACTCCAGAGGGAAAGTAGCCACCATCTGGCAGAATCCCTGGTTCATAGTAGGGAGTGCGGATGGGGGCAAATGTATAACACACTTCTTGTATTCTCAACACCTCTTGCAGGTTTGTGCACCATGGGTATTTGGGATGTTTGACAGCACTGTATCATTTTATTTTAAAAATTTATACTCCTTTAGTCTATAAAGGATTTGATATAGCCCACAGGAAATGCATATTAAATAGTGAAATAAAAATGAAATGCTGGTTTGTAAAGTGACAGGGCAGAAGAAACATAGCATGGGGAAAAAGGAATAATACAGGGATTGTACCTGCTTTCTGTGGCTGCTCTAATAAATTACTACAAACTTCGTGGTTGAAAGTAGCACAGATTTATTACCTTATAGTTCTGTAGTTCCAAAGTCTTACAGGGGTCTCACTGCGTGAAAGGCAAGGTGTCAGCAGCGTGGTGTACCTTTCTGGAGGTTCTAGGGGTGCGTCTGTGTCCTTATCTTTTTGGCTCTGTAGGTGCTGTCCACAATCCTTGGCTCCCTGCCTTCTTGCTGTTTTCAAAGCCAGAAACGGTGGATTGAGTTCTGACATCATATCACCGACCTCTTCTTTTGCCGCCTCCTCCCACTTGTACGGATCCTTGGGACCCTTACATTGGACCCACTTGGATAAGCCAGAGTAATCTCCCTACTTTAAGGTTGGCTGATGAGCAACTTTAATTTCCTTTTGCCATGTAACATAATAGATTCATAGGATGGATGGGTCCGTGGACGGTTTTTGAGGGTGGGTGGGGTATTTCCCTGCCGACCACAGGGACTGACCATAAAGCCACTTGTTCTAGTTAGATCATAATTGTGTCTCTAAAATGCTTTTATGATAGCCAAATGGAGAATAGGAAATTGCTTGCTGTATGGTTTTTGTTGTTGTTGTTGTTGTTGTTGTTGTTGTTGTTTTGTTTGGATTTTTTGAATTTTGGTTTTTTTTTTTTTTTGTCCACACTAACAAATATGGCAGTTGTAGTAGTGCTGTTGTTGTATAATTCCTATGATCTTTTTATTTAACCATGTTGAATTCTGTACCCTTGGAGGTTGGTACTAGTATGGTTAATACATGTAATTTAAAAACAGTAACAATGAGGGGCGCCTGGGTGACTCAGTTGATTAAGCATCCTGCTTTGGCTCAGGTCATGATCTTGTGGTCCATGGGTTTGAGCCCCTCGTTGGACTCTGTGCTAATAGCTCCGAGCCTGGAGCCTGCTTCAGATTCTGTGTCTCCCTTTCTCTTTGCCCCTCTTCTGCTCATGCTCTCTCTCTCTCAAAAATAAACATTAAAAAAATTTTTTTAAATAAAAAAACAGTAACAATGAAAATTGTTTATCTTTAAACTTTTTTTTTTATGTCTATTTTTGAGAAAGAGTGAACGAGGCAGGGGCAGAGAGAGAGGGAGACACAGAATCGGAAGCAGGCTCCAGGCAGGCTCTGAGCTGTCAGCACAGAGCCTGATGGAAGGCTCAAACCTATGAACCATGAGATCATGACCTGAGCCGAAGTTGATGCTTAACAGGCTGAGCTACCCAATAATTGTTTATCTTTTAAATGGTATATAATTGTCTTAAATTATTTGATTATAACTTAACACTGTGTCTAAGTTCCTCATACTTATAGCTCTCCTGTACCTCTAAAATAACAAAATAAAAAGCAAAACTAAAAACCAGTAAACTTTAAATAAACAGCATTCGTTTTGTGAGATTGATGATACTCTTTTAAGTACCTGCTAGTACCATGGTGGGTGAGGAGTCAGTTTCCTACTCTATTTGAAGTTTTCTAGCCTCTGCTGGTGAGTTTCCAGGGGGTCTGCCTGGTGCTAGTGTGGCAGTCAGTGCTCCACAGAACTCAGAATTTAGATGTGGTTGTAGGATGGTCCTCCACTAGATCCAGGGTGCAGACTGGTAAGGTTTGTAGATTGTCACTGAAATGAAAATGCAAAATTATGTAAGTTCTTTTGGTGAATTTGTAGTTCATTGAGACCTCTGGACTCTCTTTCCCAGGGCCTTGAAGACTCCAAATTAGACAAACACTCAGCTAGGCAGAATTTGGTTTTGTTTCATCATCCTGCATCTTTTTTCTTCACTAGTTACAGCTCATGACCTAGATTTTCCATAAATTCCTTTAATTCAGTAGCTCAGATTAGGGTGTGGCAGTGAGACTTTTGTTGTTAAGATGGTGTCTACCCCAGATGTCATGTTTTACCAGGTGTCTTTACAAAATTATCAGGTAAGGAGGGAATTTTTTTAGGCATCCACACTGTGCCAAAGAAGGAGATATTTTTGTACGGGAGAGGTTTTTCTTACCCTTGTTCATTTTCACTGTGGCATTAAATTCATGTAGGAAAGAAACCGTTCTCATATGTTTAGAGAAGTTGCCTGCTCTGATTAATGTAAAAAAAAAAAAAAAAAAGGGATAACCAGCCTTAAATTGTGTGTGTGAGGGGAGGGTATATCTACCAATTCTTAAGTTTCTCATTGGTTGTTATTTTCTTTTTGAATCTGGAAATTTCGCTTTTTATCTTTCCTTTTTTGTTCATGTTTTCTGTGTTGTAGGTATATAGTTTGGGTTTTCTTAGCATTAAGTTTTACTTACATTTTAAGATTTTTTTTTGTATATTGAACTGAATTTTGTTTGGGTTATGTGCATCTTTATAGGAAATTGACGTACCTCATTAGGTTACTTGGTGGGTTTGATTTGTGAGCTGGTAGTGGTGGGTATGGGTGGGCACATGAAGGCTGAAGGAGGGTTAGGGAAGGATATGAGACATTAAAATGTTTCTACTCCTTTTATGTAACTTTGACAATAATTTCTGCATTTAATGTATTAAGAAAAAAGACCCCAAACTTGTTCCAGTTCCTATATGCTTTCCTCTTAGTTCATATGAGAATGTTCTTACATTGACCTTTTAGAATTACAGGTAATTTATTTGGGCAGCATAGAAGCCTCATCATTGAAGGACTTTCCTTCATACTGTGTTTTTTTTAATGTAGTACATATAATAAAATTATCAAGTTTTTGTTTGAGCAACTAAGAGATTGTTATTGGGATTTGATTAGGACATGGTTTTACTAAAGTATAATATAGCATTGTTTGTTTAAAAAGAAATTAGAGGTTCAGGGTCTGTAATGGGAAAGATGGTTACCTTATCCTGTCTACAATCATTAGCTTACAGATGAATGATATGTTGAACCAGAAGGCTAGAGTTTAAGAACTGGGGGAAAGCCTTCTTATATGCCGTTCTCAAAAGAGTTTTAAGTTTGATTTTCTTTTTTAGCTTTTGCTATTTTTTTTTTCTCATGGATTATCTTGATGGTGATTTTCTGTATTATTGGCAGAGCTATTTACCTAAATCTTCTTTGAAATGATGTGAAAAATCTTGGAGAGTAGAAGATTGAATAAACAAAGTAATTCATTCACTTAAGCACATGCTGTTGGAATTCTAGCTATGTGACAAAACCAAGCTTATATGTAGTTTTTTACCAGGGCTTTTAGAAAAAAAAATGATACAAATACAGGGTATATAAAATGGAAACAATTTCCAGACTCTCATCACTTCAGAGACCTTTTATTTTGGATGATGATAAGACTTCCAATGACTTGGTTGGTTTTCTGCTGCTTCTTCCCTAAATGTGGCAACATTATGAACATTGTTCAAGAATGAGAAAGTCGGTGGATCTCTTTTATGTTCTTTGGATTGCTCAAAGCAGGGAGGTTGTGTAGGAAGCCTCACTCCATTTTGATTTTACATGAAAATCACTTTATTATGTCCTTCTGTTTTTCTTTTGAAGAACAGTCCCTCTCTTATATTTCCTTGACTTAGAATATTGTTTCTTCCGGCTTGGTGAGATTGCTATTTCCCTATTAGTGTGTTGTCTTCATTAATCAAGAAATTACCCTTTATAACTTCTTTGTTAATTGGAGATCTAAGAAAATATGCATGGACTTAACAGGGAGATAAGTGTTTTAGAGAAAGGGTCAAGTGTAAGTCCAGATGTTCTCCTTGTAAGACATTTTAGCAGCTGTAGTGGTGTTGTTTCTGCTCCACGTGGCATATCTTTTGGTTTCTTCCACTTGGAGGTGGAAAAAGAAAAGACTCTCAGATTGGAGAAGTATCTTGTAGGAGAGGTGAAACTTACTGGTAGCCTGGAGAGTTGTATGTTGTAGGAAATTTGAATATAATGTGGAAGCACACTGTGTTACCATGGAAGAGTTACTCAGAATGGAAGATAAGGTATAATTTGTAATAAATCATTAAGTAAATATATATAATATTTTTTGTAGTAATATAAGCGTGAAAAGTCAAAGTTTGACTTATTGCTCTCATTGAGAATGAGTATGATTGATGTTTATTGTTCACTGGAACTTCTCAAGCTCAGTTCTGGTAGTTGGGTTAGAATAATAACCCTTCTTTTTGGATCGAACCTGCTGTTCCTAATTTTCTTAAATTATTAAAAAGGAAGGCCTGCATATATTTAAAATGAAGAATTATGAGCGAGTCACAGCCAGCAGTACTTTTGACTATCCCAACAGTGTACATGGATAAAGGTTCATTTACTAAATCTGATTCATTTGTCAAATCTGATTATGTTGAGAACATTAATATTACTGCCTACCAGGTATGAATCAGAGGTAACTTTTCCTCAATTCCTTGTCCCAAACCCCTCCTGATTTGCCATAATCACTGTGTAGTGGGCACAGTAGAACTTCTGGTAAAGAGCAAACAACTTGACCTTATTTTAAGTATTAGTTGTATATAGCCAAAGTTGCCAAAAGGGACGTTTTGTGCCTTTAAAATATTTTCCTGTTGACTTCTATTGTAATTTAAGTGCTATGGCAATAAAAGATTTGTACCCGGTACATAATAAAAATCTGAAATAGAGTCAATTCAAAGGGCATTTAGCTTTTAATGAAATGGAATCTTGGGGCATTTAATTCTCCAGTAACATTTGCAAGAAGGTACTCAAATGGACAGAGTCTTTATGACCTTATTCTTAAAAAGGCTCAAATATGTCAAAATGACAGTTAATTTCTGTTAGTTTTTAGGGATTTCTATACTTATAACATAGTACGCTTTCAATCAGTTTCAACTGTCGTAAATATTTAAGCTTTTGGATTGATGCATTATTCCAGGAACTTGCTGTTTGCTAGATATGTGCCATACATGGATTTCTTTTCATCCCCTGCCCCCTTAATACCATTCACCTGTCCCTGCATCCCTCCACTTAAAACAATAAAGAGTTAATTCTGGCATCATTGAATTATATGCTGGCTTTTCAAGAGAATATTATAGATTGGTACATAAAATCCTGAATAATACTTGAAGATTTATGAAGAAGTGCTAGAAGTTAGAAGGACGGTATGTTATAGTAATTTTTTTTTTTTTTTTTTTTTTTTTAAGTTAAGGTAGATTCTGGCACTGAAAACAAGCAACCTAGCCTTGATCTTTGGATATAATTCTAGAACTTAATAAATAGATGTAAGCAATACAGGGAAGAAAAGGGAATGAATTCTAGGAGGCCTTGTGGATTACTCACTTTCTTCATGGCTCATTTCATTTTCTGAGCAGGTCTGTTAGATTGACAAATATAGGGAATTCTTTAGATGTGTAGTGTGTTCTGCTTTTGACAGATATTCTGAGCATCTTTGGTAGCAAGGTAAAGAAACTGGGAAACTCCAAAGAAATGTCTGTCTTATTCTAAAGCAGTACCACTCCAAGTATGATCTGCACACCAGTTTCAGTCCAGAAAGTATTTGTTACTGACCTTGATCCAGGTGCTGTGTTAAGTTTCTAACCTTAACCATTGATTTCTGTTTTCCTCATAGTGGACCTGAGAGAACTGGTCTCGACGATCTGTCAGCTCCCTTCCTTGCTCTAAATTTCTGATGCTTGGGGGTATTCTTACTGCTAATGATTCTATTTGGTGCACTTGTCACTGAGTGAAATGCTCAAATATATAAACAGATATGTGCTAGTGAAGTGGAAATAGACAAGCAGTCCCTATTTAGGTAACAAAACTCAACAGACTGGGTAGTTACTCCTCCTCGAGTTATGTTCCCATTTAGGAGGGCCATGTCGTCAGGCAGACTGTGTGGTTTGTATTAAGTGTGCTTGGGAAAACAAACAAGCACACAAATCAGGGACTACACGATAATAATTAGATCCCTTTTTGTTGCTGGTATCATTGTTATGATGGAAATTGGGCATTGTCAGTATAGATCAGGAGCCCAGACTTAAAACCTGGGGAACAAACATGAAAAAAGTAGGGAGGTAGGTGTTCCTGAAATCAGGATGTGACCTACTGGCCAACTAGAGGTTTTCTTTTGCACTACAAGGAACTTGATTATTAAAGTAAAGACTTGCAGAGATGGAGGTTTTCAAAATACCTTTATATGGTTTCACTGCGTTGATGAGGCCAATCTTACTGGAGATAAGCATATTGTACCCAATAAAATTAGGAAAGCAAAGTACTTTCTAGATCAGTGATCTCAGTTTTTTTGGCATTTATATAAAAATTATGTACATTTCTATCCTGATTTTACATATGAAGTATTTTTATACCACATACTCATGAAGAGCACTGTATTTAGCCAACAGCGAATGTTCCCTTCCTTTCCCCCTTTTTAGAACAATGTAATTCCTTAAAATGTCAAGAATAGGCTCTACTGTCTTTCTTGCCCTATATATAGAGTGACTTGATTGCCATTAGAATATTTTTTAATTTCTGTATCACATTTCAAAGAAATAAATTCTCCCAAAGCAACTGTGGTGAATGGGAATCCTTTTCTCCCTTCTCACTTGCCACTTGCCCTTGCCACTTCCCCTTGCCACTTCTTGTGTTCTCATTGATTCTTGAACAGACTTGCACTAGAGTACATGCCTTCTTGAAGGGTGGAAGAAGCTGGTTATCCTTGGCATAAATCACCATGACTAGGCAGAGCAGGTACTCATTTAACAGATTCAGAGAAGGGCCTGGTGCTCTTCTTCCTCTGGTTTCAGTTCCTTTGCTGCCAGAGCAGACTGCACAGCAGCAGAAATATTGAGAAGTTGAAAGATCCTCTAAATGGATTCGGATGGCACCCATGTCTCGTTTCATGGGCTTTCCTGAAGGTCATCTTCACTTGGGCTTATTTTTACTTAGTGTCTCTTCCCTTGGTTTAAGTAGAATCCATAGTAACATAAATAGTTTTAAAAAATATCCAGGAAGCATTCTATTACCAGAAACAATGTGTTAATAACACATAAAACCAATACATCACCAGGTGAGAGATGTGGGGATACTTGACACTTGAGAATAAACATATTAAGGATTTACTGTACAAGCGAGCACCATGCTTTTTCCAGTGTTGCGTTTATTGGGCTTTCTTCTTAAATGGGTAGAAACCATTGCATTTTTGAAATGTTTATAGTTGTGCTTTGATACAACCAGAGTGATTTGGTGAAAGGACAGTGGACTTTTAAAATTGAATTTTAAATTGAGTTGTGAGTCATTGGATAGTACGTTCTATTTTAATGGGGGAAATAAAGGGACCAGGTGGGGGAGAAAATATCTCGTTCTGCTCAAAATGTATGTACAGTGAAAAAACAATGGTTTTCTCCAGCTAGTCATGCTACATTAAACAGTTCAGGTTTAAAATTGTGTTTAAGAATAGCTGATATTTAAAGAAAACATGGTATGTTTTGTTTTCAAATATGCAGAAAATACAAATTGACAAGTGTTAACCATTCCAAATGTGGAGCATTTACTGTGTTGGGCAGGTAACAAAAGAAGAGTGAGCATTATGAGAATTGTGGTAACAGGCCATTTTTGTTTTGAAGTCAGAACATCTAAATCCTTTGGTAGATTTTAAATGACAAAAAACTTTCTCCATTTTTTATAACCCCAGACTTATGTTTGAGAACTGCCTTTGCAGGACCGTCTTTGTTGCATTAGATTAGCAGCAACAGAAAATTTGCCTCTTTCAGTTCCATGGGATAATTGAACACACCATTAAAGGAGTATAATCGTTTCTCGGAAATTTTTGGTTTTTTAGCCTAGTAGAACACCAGATGAAGAGCGGAATATGTTAACCAAGGGTTGTTAATTAGTTTTGGTGCAGGAGGGAAGTATCCTGAAGTTATTTTCTAGAAATGAAGTTCACTACTACACAGATCACTTTGCCAACAGGCATTATGAATTAGGACATTCAAAGGGCAAAATGACATAACAAAACGAAGCTTAGGAAAAGAAAACACACGTGAAATGCTACCTTGATACTATGAATGTAAGAAATACAAAGTCTAATTTGAGATAGAATGAAATGGGGCATAGAATGCATTTGTTTTAGCATTATTTTCCTTGACTTTGTCTCTTAAAAATCTATAATGAGGGACTCCTGGGTGGCTCAGTCAGTTAATTAAGCATCAGACTCTTAATCTCAGCCCAGGTCTTGATCTTGTGGTTTGTGGGTTCAGGCCTGCATCAGGCTCTGCACTCTCCTCTCTACCCCTCCCCTCCTGTGTGCACACACTCTCTTTCTCTCTCTCAAAATAAATAAATAAACATTAAAAATGAAAAACAAGAATTAAGATCTATAATGATTTGAAAACTGTGCTACGGTGCATTTGTAATTGGATAAAATACCTTATGAAGTATCATAACTCTGGTGATTCTAGTATAAATTACAAAATAAAGTTAAAACTTCACATTCTATTTGCTTTGGTATAAAAAGCATGTTCTTTAAAAGCAAGTTCTTAGGACATGCAAATGTGAACACATCTACATGGACTGAAATTTAAAATTTAATACTCCTTTCTTTGTTTTTACATTGTGTATTAACATTCATGCAAGATTTTGATTGACCTTCAAAATAGGTAAAAATCTACTGAAGAAAACAGACCTGAAGGAGACAGAGAAATCTACAGTTTTAGTATTCTGCCAGTTCCCCACAGTGGATTTGTACTATGACTCTGAGGCAATGAATATAACAATCTATTACTTGCTTAAAATTGATGGAAGTGTCAAAACAGCTCTAGTGGTGCTGGGTTTAAAAACTAGGCTGCTTCTGGAGTTTTCTGCTATATCCTCATATTGTCCCTTCGTTGAATTTTTAAGCCTATGTAAGTTTATAGTATTTGAATACAGGTAAGAAACATATCAGCATTCAAGTTTTAGTTACTGTGGTATTAGAAAATTATTTACAGCTCTTTCAGAAATGTTGCTTAGGACTGAATGACTAAATGACAAGGCGCTGTTAGTTTTTAAGTAAATTAGATGCTCTGTCTTTAATTTGGCCTAGAAAAATATTTGTAGCCATAGTTTCACTTCAGCTGCTGAGAGGAAATAAAATATTTTGACTGCAGTTTGAGAGATTTGACAGCCTCGTATTAAATCCAAGAGCTATTCTGTATTTAATACATGTCAGTTTACTTCTGCATTGCAAAATATGTTGCTAACCATGCTGTTCGACATGTGTTCATGCACCTTAGTTTTTATGCGAGCATCACAAAATGACTTTTGATCTGTGTCTAAATAGATGAGGTTTTTTGAGTAAGTCAGATCTGCAGTGCAGTCAGTGAATTGCCCACTGTGTGCTTCGCATAGTACTTGCTGCAGCAAGAGGGTATTGAGTGAAGTGGAGATTGAGTTAGTGATGCTGTAACAGACTTTAAATTGTTGATGAATTTGAGCATGATTTGAGGAAACTGAAATAGCTGCTCATTAATATGTTTGAGTCTTGAATCATAGGTGCTTACAAAATTGATGATTGTAAGTCACAGTTGTATTCCTAACCTCAGCAAAGCCTTATTTAAACTTAAGTGATGGCATATTGGCTTTAAAATATGATTTTGAATTCCTTTCCATGACTTATTTCCTTAGGTCTCTACATTTATAGTTCTCATTGTATTTTCATTTGTTTCTCTTAATTTTTGTATCTTCTTTCTTCCCCAGTAGATTATATGCTTATGAGGGCAGAATTGTTTTGCTTTTGTATCCCTCTTAGGACCCACCATTTTCAGAAAGAGGTAAATTAAGACATACCTACGTAATTGGTTTTGTACCATTGGTATGATGATATCCATTATTTATTCTTCCTTCGTAATATCTGACCTGTAATTTCTTTTTAGGATGACAGTTAAAATGGAAACAAGTACATAATCCAGATAAAAGTGTCTTAAAAAATTTTTTTTAATGTTTATTTTTGAGAGAGAGAGAGACAGAGTACTAGTGGAGGAGGTGCAGAGAGGGAGACACAGTATCGGAAGCAGGCTCCAGGCTCTGAGCTGTCAGCCCAGAGCCTGATGTGGGGCTTGAACTGACGAATTGAGATCATGACCTGAGTTGAAGTTGGATGGTCAATAGACTGAGCTACCCAGGTGCCCCTAGATAAAAGTAGCTTTTAACATACAGGTGACTTTGGACATTCTTGATTGAAAACCGTTGTAAACTAGTTATGTTTTTAGTTTTTTTTTAAATGATCATAATTGTTTTAATCAGACGTTTCTTGAGTATCTGTATAAGATGTATACGTTTTCTCATCCCAGTTCCTTAGATTTGGAGCAAACTTAGAGTAACATGGGTGTGAGCCTTATATGAATTACTCAGAATTTTAACAAAACAATATGAAGGGAATCTTAGTTTAATGAAAGTCCTGATTCTTAGATTAAATTGTAATGATCTAGGGAAGTACTATATCATATTGGGCAGACACCTTTGTTTTCATCACAAGAAACCACACTTCCTGCTACTCAGTTAATATTTACTGAGTATTTGAATGACTGACTGATTGAATAAATGTATAAACAAGCACATAACGGTTGCAGAAGGTTGGTAGGGTATTATTAACTGCTTAGGCTGGTGTACATCCATTAGGACTCGAGTTGTTTGATTAATAGCTTCAATTTGATTTCAGGAGTATGGAAAACTTAATTACTTTGAGAACTCTTTATCAAGTAATGTGTGCTAATTGATGTCTATTAAATGTTTGTTGGGGCAAGGGAATCTTCCACTTTTGGGGTGCCAGCTGCTTTAGCCTTCACATTGGAGAGTGACAGAGGAAGCAAACATAGACCGTAAGTGATATGGGCTTCACGTATGTATTATCAGTAGTCTTTGGCATTCGTACAGGCCTTCAGCAGCCAGTGAACAGTTCACCTGTGGATTATCCTACTACTTGGTAGAAATCAGTCTCATGATTACTTGTATTACACTGAGATGTTTTATGAGAAAAGGCAGTCCAAAAATGCATCTCTTTGATGGAAATTGATTTTATCCAATAAAGGGCAACTTAGATTTCATGTTCCTTTGAGACCAAACACTGAAACCCTATCTACTTTCCAATTCAGACATCTGAGACATATGGGGAGCATGGGACATAGATTACTATAAGGAGAGGAAGGTGGAAACAAGTCGACTGGGGTCCACCAGGAGTTTTATCTTCTACAGTGGGGATAAGGATGTCTCCTCTTGAATTTTAGTAGTGAATGCCAGGGAGATGAGGTTTGTACCCTAGCAGTTCAGAACTATAATTTCAGGCTGTGTTTTGTTTTGTTTTGTTTTGTTACACAGACCATACTGTCTTATCCCTTTGACCTTTGCTCATCCTGTTATGTCTCTTGACAAACCTTTCACTCAACCCCTTCTTTGCCTAATTAATTCATGGTTCTCATAATGTCAGGGAGTATTTTATGTGGGGACTATATGGATTGACATGGCACTCTCATTGTTTCATGTGTCAAGTGACTCTTACAAACAGTATGAGAAATTCCCTGAGGAAGAGTGGGAGTTTGTAGGTCACAGAGGGATTTGTGTCTGTTTCCATACTGACTTGGCTTTCAGCACACTGCAGTTGCTATATTTCAGTTTGTTTTATGTATCTGGTTATCTTCGACATTCAAATTTTTTCATTACCCTGGATGTGATAAAAGCATACTTGATTTAAATCTAAAGTTAACCATTGTCTCTGCCCTCCTCTTGTACAATATGAGACCCTTGGACCACTTTTACTTTAGCTCCTTTCCAACCCAATGTTGTTGAGTATGTATGTTAGTTTCATGTATTTTTATGCCTCCAGCATTAATTGTTACCCTACCCCTTGGGCTGCAATGCTTCTTCTCTAAAAGTACTTCCACACATTTACTTATTAGTTGCTCAACTCTTGTGCCCCATTTTCTCATTTTTGATCAAGTTTTCTTCTCAAAATACCATTTTTTTTAGTAGCTCTTTCAGTAAGGCTGTGTTTAGTAGTAGATGCTTTGTTTTGGCTGACTGTGCTTGACCTGTTAGATAGGTTGGGTGGTACAGCAGCTATCTTTGTTAGGTGAGGGTATCATCCCACTGTCTTCTAGCTTTTGCTATTGCTGGTGTTAGTTTGTCATCCTTTGTAGTAATTTGACTTTTTCTTTATGATTTTTTCTCTGTGAGTTCATAGATGAGGGTTTGTAGTCCCTATATCTGAGGAAACTCCAACTGATAATATCTAGTATGTTGTCATTTTATTTAGTTCTCTGGGTCTTGTAATCTCTTCTTATATTCCATTCGTTTATCTCTCTGCTGCCTTCTGCTTAATCCCTCAAATTTATCTTCCAACTCATCTCTCTTCTCCTCATCTGTATCCAATTTACTGTTTAGCTCAACCACAGAGGTTTAAATTTCAGTGCCCATTTTGATTCCTTTTTTTTTTTTTTTTTTTTTAAGAGAGAGTATAAGTAGGGTAGAGGGGGAAGGGGGATGAGAGAGAGAGAGAGAAAGAAAGGGAGAGAAAGAGCGAGCGAGCATCGGAGAATCTTAAGCAGGTTCTATGCTTAGTGCAGAGTCCAGCACAGAGCTCGATCTCACGACCCTGGGATTGTGACCTGAGCTGAAATCAAGAGTCACATGCTCAGCTGGGAACCCTATTGTCCGCTCACCGCCCGTCTCCCCATTTTCATTCCAGTAAGTTATGTTTGATTTCTTTTCTAATCTGCCCTAAAAATAACTTATTCTGATGTTTATATCTTCTCTTAACACCTTTAATAATTTTTAAACTTAATTATTTGAGTCTCTACCACATAATTCTATTTACCTAAATATCTTGGGACTATAAACCCCTGTGTTTTGTGTTGGTTACTCTTTTTTATGATGGATTGTTTCCATGTGTCTTTCATAATTTTTGATTCTGAAGTTATCTCCAGGCTGCTTTTCCCTATGGAAATTCTGTAGAGTAGTTTATATATCTCCTCTTCCAAACCTGTTCTGTTTGTTTAGTATTTGAGGTATTCCAGACTTAGGGGAATCTTGGTTTAGGAGTTCTCTGACCAACCATGTACATAAACTTTCACCTGATATTGTTCATTTAATTTGTTGTGAGTTGGTGTTTTTACATATATACCCTTAATTTCAGTTTATTGAGATCTTGGAATTTGCAAGGAAGTGTTGGTAATGAAATTGTAATTCAGTCATGTTGTACTACGCTAATTGTGTGGAATAAGATTTGAACCCTCTATTGATTCTTTGTCACAGGAAGTTATTGAAACTGGGGGGAGGGGGGAGGTTTCTAGAAAAAGGAGTGAGGTTGTTTTGAAAAGTAGGAATGATTAAGGCTAGTATTTCTCAAACTTTTTATGGTTGCAAGAACTCTTGACATTTGTAGACATTATTGAGGGCCCCAAAGAGCTTTTGTTTTTGTGGGTTGTATCTCTTGATATTTACTGTATTAGAAGCTAACACTGAGAAATTTTTGTAATAACTTAAAACAGCAAACTTAATCACGTTATCATAAAAATTTTTATGTAAAATAAACTTTTCCAAAAAAAAAAAAATAGTGAAAGTGGCACTATTACATTTTTACAAATCTCTGACATCTGGCTAAATAGAATTATAGATAGTTGCATTCTAATAACAGGTTCTGAGTTCAGTCTGTTTGCATCGTGTTTCATTGAAGTATATGAAGAAAATGTGGCCTTCCACAGAATTCTACTTGGAAGAAGAGGAATCTTCGAATAACCTCTCATGTGATTGTGGATATCCTATGACACTGCACTGGAACTCACCACTGTTAATTTCTTACAGATTAGTTGTAATGAAGAATCTGAAACCACCTTATTGGCCTTTTGTTCTTTGTTAAAATTCATTGGTCTGTTTTACAGTCTGAAAAGACCTTTTTCTCATGCATTATTTTTTAACTTCATGCTGTATGTGGAAAATACTTCTTCTCTGAGTTACACAGGTCTTCCAAATGGTGACCCAATTTATTTTATAATAAGACCCCCCCTACCCCACTGCCTACATTTGTTCATATCAGTGCCATTCTCAGTAAGAGAAGTGTTTAAGTATTGGGAAGCCATCTGGTGCATGAGAGATACAGGTTTCCTAAATTCCAAAATTTCTCTTGAAAGCCTGAATTTTATCATTGGCAGTACATGCTGGCAGTTGTTTTTGTTGAAGTAATAGGCTCACTTTGTTCATATTTGAAGAAATATTGCAAATGCCCAAGAGTCAAAAAACCATGGTCAGTGCTATCTAGCCAGGCATCACCAGGAGTTCACCTGTAGTTCAACAAGTTGGGTTTATTACTTGTGTCAGCCAGAGGGAATATTCCCAGGAGAGGACCTTGGGGTGTCTCAGTAAGCATGTGTCAGAAAGGATTTATTATGGGACTTGGGTTTGTGTTAGACGTTGCAAGAGAGGGTTAAAAGAAGGGGGCTTTGTGTTGGATTAGATGCTGTGGGTGAATGGGGTGATTCTGCAGTTGGGTATCTTAAATATCATGTGTAAGAAGGAATAAATGGTGAGGAAGCAGCAGTCACTCTTAGTAGCCAGTAGAGGGGGATGTTTGGTCATTTGTGGTTTGGATGATCGTATTTTTGTTTGGATTCATCATGGTCAGGGTGGCGTTATTTGATGTTGATGTTTAGTTATGTTTAACAGGAGAACATCAAGGCTTAGATGTGAGGGTCAGATTTTAGTCGCATCAAGGTCCTGCCGATAGTACCAGACAAGTTTCCATCTTTCAGGGCTGCTCTTGTTTTTGCACTGTAGCTTGTCAGTTGTTCTTTCAAGTAATAATGATGTGCGTGCAAAAGGTGTCTGGTTCTTTTTTGCAGCTCAACAGTCTCCCAAGTGCTTTTCCTCAAAATACCCGTTGTATTGCAATAACCCTGGAAGTGCTTTATGCATGCCTCCCACTTGGTCACACACAATATCAAAGGCACTTGTTGGAATGGGCTGAATAATGGCGCCTCAAGAGATGTGTCCACATCCTCATTCCTGGAATCTCAGAATGTTTCCTGGAAAAGGAGTCTTGGTAGATGTAATTAAGTTTTAAAGATCCTGAGATGAGGAGAGCATTTTGGATTATCCTTTTGGATTATCATTTTGGAGTATCCTTATGGGAGAGACACAGACAGAAGACACATTTGGAGAAGATGAGGAGGTGATGTGTGATCGTGGGACAGGGGGGAGAATAGTGTGGCTGTAAGCCAAGGAACACCTGAAACTGGAAGAGGTGAACAATGAATTCTCTCCTAGAATCTTTGGAGGGAATGTGGCTTTGCTGACATTTAAATACTGTACTTCTGGTCTCCAGAACTCTGGGAGAATAAATGCCGATTTTAAGCCACCAAGTTTGTAGTTATTTGTTATGGCAGCCTCAGGAAAGGAGTATACTTGTACTTAAGGGTGGAGATGTAATGAAACCCATAATTTTTTGTGGTTTATGGAAAGGCATTTGTAGGTGCAACTCACATCTTTATAAGGAGGGTGTGGAGGTGGCCGATACAAAGATTGCTTGTTGCCAAAGCCTTGATTGGTGCTAATACACTAGCAGTTTTATCCATTGTTGCTTTTGACTGAAGTGTCAGTTGCATTTTGCCTGAAATCTGGGTATTATTATGCAGATAAGTTGGATCATGCAGACTTCCTAAAAGGGTGCGGTGGTTGGGTGTCTGTATACCACTTTGAGAACCACTGGCTAAGGAACTCTGCCTCAGTTGCAGAACCCAGATGGAACGTGAAGAACTTTGTTTGACTCTGTCTGTTAGGGCACACAGTATTGCGACCACTGTATTCTTTTCCACTACAGACGGACATGAACAGTAGCATCGTGCCTTGACACATAACGGTTCTGTTGAATTATAACTTGTTTACTGTGACGAACCTTACTGTACTAATGTAAATGAGCAGGTAAGAACAATTTATCTCCTTAGAAAGCACACCTTTGACTTGTGATAGAAACTCAGCTCAACCCTAACTTTATCTTCTGCCCACCAAAGATGATTGGCTGTTTTTGGAGATTTACCTGTCCTGGGAGCAGCACTTACTGTTGGTGTCTTGTGTTTTGATGAGGTCTGCCAGTCTGCCTGCCTTCTTTACATGCCATAGTCTTTGCTTTCCAAACTATAAAATGCTTGTTTTTTTAATACCAAATTGTATGTAGGAGCTCTCTGAGCCTTTTTTCTCTCCTGTGTGCTTTCTAAGCTGCGCACATGTGTGTATGCACATACACACACTAGAATGCACTTTGCACTTAGTTATCTAGTTGTTTCTCAGCTGTTCCCTGGAATCTCGTTTTGTCATTGCAGTTACAGGTACTGATTTCCATAGATATTAAAGGTTTGGCATTAGTTTATTTACAGTGAAGCTGAGGAGGATGAAATACAGTGAGAGTAATTCATTTATATCATAGAGTTGCTTATAAAAAGGATTTTGAAGTTACTACGTGTTTAAAAACTCATAATATATTCTCATTTAATTGTTTTGGAATGTGTCACAGCAGTGAGATGGGAGATCTGGTCCTAAAACTCCTAGCTGGGAGCTTGAGTATTAGGCTCAGAGAAACATGAAAGAGGATATCTTGCTTATACTGAGAAGGGAGACAGCTGAGGAAGCACAAAGGAAATCACTTACTGGGTGAATGGGATAAAGGTGTTCTCATGAAAACCAGCACAACAAAAACACTAACTGTGTAAGCAGGTAAGGAAGGTCTGTGTAAGTACTTCATAATACTAGTTACTCCCCGCCCCCCCCCCCCCCCCCCCACGCCAATGGCTTGGGACCAGTTGACAACCAGAAAGAGAAGTCTTAATTGTATCTAGTAGGAAGTCTAGTATCTAGTAGGAACTGATGCTGTAATTCAGTATGCAGTATGGGAGTGGATTTGCTTCAGTTTATTGCCCTTGGTGAGCTGAGAGCCATTTGTCTGCTGGCGTGAACAGGTTGGCATAGTGTGGGCATTTCCCTGTGCAGGCACTTTGATCACAGCTTTCTTCGCTGCTGACTTACCGTTGTTCATCCACCTCACATAATATTAAAATTTTGTTACTGCCTGCTGTCTACTGTTGTCTTCTCTTTCTCTTGTTCTTTGGGGGTTTATACTTTTCAAATGCTTTTAATTTATTCCTTTTTTGAGGAAGCAGAGGGTATACTCATTTCATTGTTTGCAACTGGAAATCTCTGCCTTGATTTATTATCAAGTCTTGAATTAAACCTTGGGCATTAGCTTTTTCTGCAATTCCTGGAACCCATACCTGTTTCATATTCCTTTTCCCCCATGAACCCATGTCCCCTGTAGTTTTTCTTATACTGTTGTGTTTTTCCCCTAACCAAGAAGCTTTTTGAGCTTTGCTTTTTATAGTTTGTATTACAGAAAAATATAGGCACGTTAAATATGCTGTCTCATGCCGTTTCCTGGTATGTTTTGAGGAATGATTTAGATTTGGATCCCTTTCCTCTCCAGTGAAAATCACACATTGCTCACTGTTTAGAGATTACTACCTCTTCTGATCAGTGTCTGACTTGCTCTAGAGCCAGAAGGCACATCTGTTTATATAACTGGATGTTTGGCAGCTACTGACCCTTGGTAGTTTGTTTAAACTTTTCTTGCATGTTTGCTTTTAGTGAAAGAACTCAGTACCATGTAGCTTATGAGTGACATAGAACACAGTGAAATGTTTTCAAAGCCTGTTCACAATTGGATATTGCCTCATTTAAATGGTTGGTATTGCCGAATGCATCCAATTCTGAAGGAACTGAAATAAATGTGAAAGCTGTCTTTAGCTCATTAGTGAAATGAAGGAAACAGTGTGAATGTGAGGACGAGTTGTCATGGGAAATTAAATGGAAATGAAAAATGTTAATAATCTTAAATTGGTTTTGCTATGCATTCCGATTTTTAAATGTGTCAGGTTACACTGGCAGATGGATGCTCTGAAAACTTTGACCTTCACAAGGAAGCACACAGTTCATTTGACAATTGAATGAGTGTATCAACAAATAAATGAGTGAGATACAGTCTCTTTAATTCAGGAATTGATGCCTAGCTAACTGAAAAGAGTAGAAAGGAGAAATGTGAGCTGAGCCTTGGTACCTGGGTTGAGTCGCAGAAATTCTACCATCTATCCAGTTAAGTTCAACATTTCAAAGCAACGCCTAACAATCTTGGTTTGCTCATGTTAACCGACTGTTCTAAGGAATGGATCGACTTTTTAAATTTCTCTGCCCAAACACTATTTAAAATATAAGCATATAACTGTGACATCAAAAAGACTGACATGTGCTCAAAATTACTCCTATGAATAATTCTGCGTACTTGTAGTTTTAGTGAAATACAGATTTTTTTATTTTACATTTTTAGAGGTATAATTTATATGCAGTACAGGCACATATTTTAAGCAAGTTCTCTTATGCCCTTTCCTGCCCCCCTGTCCTCCTCTGGCACAACTGCTTTTTCATTCACCCAGCTTAGCTCTGTCCATCTTAGAACTTCAAATAAACATAATCCTACAGAATGTACTTTTCTGGTCTCTCTTGCTCAACATGTTTTAAAATTCATTCGTATTGTTGGACATATGAGTAGTTATTTCATTTTCAGTGCTGAGTTGTGTTCCATTATGTGAATATACTACAGTTGTTTATCTGTTTACTTCTTTGATGGATATTTGGGTTATTTTGGCTGGTATGAAGAAAATTATTGTAATCACTCATATACAGATCTTTTAATGACATTTGTGTGCAAGTCTTTTGGCTAAATGCCTAGGAATGGAATTGCTGGGTATATGTATGTGGGTGATTTTGCTGCCCTGGGGAAATTTGGCAGTGTCTGCAAACATTAAAAAACTTTTAAGTTTATTTATTTATTTCGAGAGAGACAGAGAGTGCACGGAAGGAGCAGAGAGAGAAAGAATCCCAAGTGGGCTCCACACTGTGACAGCGCAGAATCTGAGGAGGCAGAACCACAAACCGTGAGATCATGACCTGAGCCGAAATCAGAAGTCAGTTGCTCAACTGACTGAGCCATCTAGGCGCCCCTCTCTGGAAACATTTTTGATAATCACAGCTGGGTAGGAGTGGATAGAGATCCTGGAGGCTGCGACACCACATACAAGGCACAGCATAGCTCTGCTTGCAAATAATTCCTTGGTTCACAGTATCTGTGATGCTGAGCTTAGAATTTCCGCTTTGAACAAAACTGCCAAACAGTGTGCCAAAGTGGTTTGTATCATTGTAGCATATGGCAGTTTCCATTTGTTGCATGTACTCTATAAAATTTGATATTAATAGTATTAATTTTAGCCATTCCTATCAGGTATCCTATTTATGGTTTTAATTTGTATTTTCTTTATGACTAATGATGTTGAATATTTTTTCATATGCTTTTGACCATTTCTGTATATTTCTTTTACCAGCTTTGAGATAACTGATACAACATGGCAAAAGTTTAGTGTGTAAGTTAGCGAACATTTTCATCACCTCCCATAGTTACTCCCTGCCTTTTGTGGTGAGAACCTTTAAGATCTAGCCTCTTAGCAACTTTCAAGTATACAATACACTATTGTTAACCAATGTTTAGTATAGTTATTGTGCTTCATATTAGATGCTCAGAACATGTTCATTGTAGAACTGGAAGTCTGTATCCTTTGATTACCAGCTCCCATCTCTACCCTATTCCCTGGATTTTAGTAACCACCAATCTACTATTTCTGTGAGTTTGACTTTTTAAGGTTCCACATGTAAATAAGATCATATGTGTTTTTTTTTTTTTGTCTGTCTGACTCATTTCACTTAGCATAATACACTCAAATTTGATCCATGTTGTCACAAATGGTAAAATTTCCTTTTTTTATGGCTGAATAATATTCCATTATACATGTATCGTCTGATTTCAAACTAAATTACAAAGCTATAGTAATCAAAACAGTATGGTGCTGGCTTAAGAACAGATACATGGAGTATGTATCTGTGAGGGGCACCTAGCTGGCTCAGTTGGTAGAGCATGTGACTCTTGATCCGGAGATCAAGTCATGGGTCATGAGTTCAAGCCCCACGTTGGGTGTAGAGATTACTTAAATAAGTAAATAAATCTTTTTTTTTTTTTTTTTTTTTTTAATTTTTAACGTTTATTTACTTAGAGAGCAGGGGAGGGGCAGAGACACACACACACACACACACACACACACACACACACACACACACACAGAATCCAAAGCAGGCTCTAGGCTCTGAGCTTTCAGCACAGAGCCCGACATGGGGCTCAGACTCAGAGACCATGAGATCATGACCTGAGCCAAAGTCAGATGCTCAACCGACTGAGCCACCCAGGTGCCCCAGTAAGTAAATCTTAAAAGATACAGGAACCAGTGTAACAGAATCAAGAGCCCAAGAATAAACCCATTCATATGGTTAACTAATATTTGACATGGGAGCCAAAAAATGGTCAATGGGGGGAGGATAGTCTCTTGAACAAATGGTGTTGCAAAAACTGGATATCCATATGGAGAAGAATGAAACTGGACCACTCAAAAAAATTAAGTAAAAGTGCGTTAAAAGATAAATTTAAGACTTAAAACCATGAAACTCCTGGACGAAAACATAGGAAAAAAGCTCTGATACGGGTCTGGGCAATGATTTTTTTTTGATAGGAGAACACAGGCAAAAAACCCAAAAGTACACAGGTGGGGTTATATCAAACGTAAAAGCTTTTGCGTAGCAAAAAGCCAATCTCCTCATCCCTCTCAACAAGACCAGCAACAAAATGCAAAGGCATCTTATGGAATAGGAGAAAATATTTGTAAACCTTACTTCTGGTAAGTGGTTAACGTCCAAAATATTCAAGGAACCCATACTACTAAATAACAACCCTCCCCCCCCAATTTGAATCCAATAATGGCAGAAGACTTGAACAGACATTTTCTTCAAAGAAGATATAAATGACCACCAACAGGTACATGAAAAGGTGCTCCATGTCACTAATCATCAGGGAGATGCAAGTAAGCCTCCCCTGAGATATCCCCTCACCCGGTAGAATGACTTACCAAAGACAAAAGATAAATGCTGACAAGGATATGGAGAAAAGGGAATCTTTGTGCACTGTTGGGGAACATAAATTGGTATAGCCACTCTGGAAGGCAATGTGGAGGATCCTTAAAAAAAACAACAACAACAAAAAACTACCATACGATCCAGCAATCCCACACTTTTGGGTATATATCTGAGGGACATGAAGTCATTACTTCAAAGAGATATCTGCACCCCCATGTTCATTGCAGCATTATTTACAGCAGCCAAGACATGGAAATGACCTAAGTGTTCAAAATTTTTTGTGAAAGTTTCTGTTCAAGTCTTTTGCCAAATAGAAAAACTGGATTGTTTACACAATCTCATTAAATCATTTTCCAAATATATGTCTCTTGCATATATCTTCTTTTGGTCTGTAGTTTTCCTTTCCATTTTCTTAATGGTAATTTTGGAAGTCCAGAAATTGTAATCTTTGGAGACCAGTTTGCATCTATTTCTTTTCTTTCTAATCTAGTGCTTAGTGTGCTCTATGAAGACTTTGGTTATACCAAGATATCATTAATATACTCTCTTTGGTTACTGTCTAGAAGCTTTGTATTTTTAGATTTTATATTCTATTGGAAAGGACTTTTTAAATACATGATATGAGGTGGGGATCAAGATATGTTTACTTCCATCTGGATTTTCAGTTCTTATAGACCATTTTTCTTATTTTCCCGTAAATTACTTTGTCTACTGCCTAAACTCAATTGATCTATTTTGTGAGTCTGTTTTTGGACTTCCTATTCTCTGTTTGATCTATACCTGTCCTTACTACCAATATGACACTTCTTTAGTTTTAGAGTAAGTCATGGAAACAGTCAGTATAAGCCCTTCGATTTTATTCTTTTTCAATATTTTGCCTATTTGAAGTCTTTTGAATTTCTATGTAAATTTTAGAATATACTTACCAGTTTCTACAAGAACCATGTTGGGATTTTAATTGTGATGGCATCGATCAGTTTGAGAATTGACAAATTAAGTCAATATTAACAATATTGAGTCTTCTAGTTCTCAAATGTGGAATATGTAGTGGAATCTGACGTGGAATTTGACAGCATTGCTTTAGAATTTTCTGTTATAGGTCTTAGAGTTCTGTTGTGTTTTTTTTTGAAGCATTTTATGTATTTCTAAGATTTTAATTTTTAAGAGTAATTTTAGGTTCACAGCAAAATTGAGAGGAAGGTACGGAAATTTTCAGTATACCTCTTATGTCCCCACATGCATAGACTCCCACAGAGTGATACCTTTGTAGAAAGTGGCTTATGTTGACATCATAAATGCCCAAAGTCCATACTTTACATGGGGTGTTCTTTTGGTGTTGTACATTCTGTGGGTTTGGGCAAACATATAATGACACTTATACACCATTATAGTATCATACAGAGTATTTTCACTCCCTTGAAAATCCTCTGTGCTTCGCCTATTATAAATTTCTTCCTATATATTTTAAGATTTTTCATAAAGTGTAACTGGTACTTGAAAAAAATTATTTTTCAGTTGCTAATGCAACAAACTCAATTGATGTTTATATTTTGATTTTGTTTCCTGAAACATTGGTAAATTTGTCCTATTAGGAGTTTTTCTTTTTTTTTTTTGATAGATTCTTTAGGATTTTTGCCGTGAACAATCCTGTATTCTTTTCTTTCTTTTTTTTTTTTTTTTTAAAGGTTTATTTTGAGGGGTGCCTGGGTGGCTCAGTTGGTTAAACGTCTGATTTCGGCTCGGGTCATGATCTCACAGTCTGTGAGTTCGAGCCCCGTGTCGGGCTCTGTGCTGACAGCTCAGAGCCTGGAGCCTGTTTCAGATTCTGTGTCTCCCTCTCTCTCTGACCCTCCCCCGTTCATGCTCTGTCTCTCTCTGTCTCAAAAATAAAATAAACGTTAAAAAATAAAAAATTAAAAAAAAAAAGGGTTATTTTGAGAGAAAGAGTACACACGTGAGCAGGGGAGCAGCAGGAGGGAGAGAATCCCAAGCAGGCTCTGCTCACGAACTGTGAGATCATGACCTGAGCTGAAACCAGGAGTCCGTAGCTTAACCACATGAGCCACCCAGGCACCCCTAACAACTCTGTCTTCTAAAAACAAAGACAGTTTTAATTTTTCTTTTTTGGTTTGTATGTGTTTATTCACTTTTCTTGCCTACTGCAGTGGCCAGGACCTCCAATAAAATATTAAATAGAAGTGGAGAGAGAGAGGACATTCTTGCTTTTTCCTTGATCTTTGGGGAAATGTATTTAATATTTAACTGTTAAGTATGATACAGAATTTAAATCTTTTATTCCATTTGGTCCACCCATGGTTTGTTTTGCATTCACCTAACATTTGGATGGGGAAGAAAGACTATGATTACCATACTAGGCTTCAGAGCAGTCTCGCGTGTCCCTCTTCTTTGGGAGCCCTTGCTGCATTCCATGGGTTAATCTTGCTCTTCCTTCCCTCCACCTTTCCAGCAATGGGTGTTTAGGTGCAAGGAGACGGTGGTGGGCGTTGGGGGGGATGTCGTACTAGCTTAGAAGCTTCATGTTCCTTCAGAGGTATGGTCTCTTTTATAATAGCTGCATAGGTATCTTTTCCATGGTCCCTGCAAGGGAAATGTCTATTATGAAGAAGCTTGGATTTATACTTTTTATCAGATTATTAGTTCTCCCAGTCTAGATGTAGTCTGCCAACCAGGGTCATTTTTTTTTTTTTAATTTTTTAATGTTTATTTATTTTTGAGGAGAGAGAGCACGAGCAGGGGAGGAACAGAGAGAGAGAGGGAGACACAGAATTCGAAGCAGGCTCCAGGCTCTGAGCTGTCAGCACAGAGCCTGACACGGGGCTCAAACTCACGAACTGTAAGATCATGACCTGAGCTGAAGTTGGACACTTAAACAACTGAGCCAGCCAGGCACTGCTAGGGTCATTTTTATTGTAAGCATAAAGGGTATCTCTTACCTGGTAAAGGAGAGAGAGAGCTAGGAACTTACCCACATGTCTGTTTACCTGCATCATAGTTGTCTTTTGTCACATGGAGAAAGTTCTCTATTCCTAGTTTTGAGTGCTTTTCTTTTTAACATCATGAACGTGCATAATTTAGTCAAGTGCTTTTTATAACATCTATTAAGATGACACATAGTTTTTGTACTATATTTGGGTAGAGTGGTGGATTACATGATGGATTTTGCATTCCTGGGCTAGACCCAGATTGTAAGTTAACCTGTTTGAGCCTCATTTTCTTCTTCTGTGAAAAGGTAAGAAAATCTATCCTTCATGGTTGTTCAAAGATGAAATTATATGGTTTATAGAAAGCCCTGGGAAAAGAGTGGATGCTTAATGTGGATGAGGAGATGAACATTATGGCCATAGCTGCAGATGTGTTTTGCCATCTTGCTTTCCAGAAGTAAAATACCAATTTAGAGTTGATTGCTTTCTTTTAACAGGCCTTCTGTGTAAGTAGTGACTCAAAGAGGGGCAATTCTAAGTGCACACCACAGGTTAGGGTAGCAGAAGTTAAAGATTAAAGAACAAACTTTTACAATACTACCCTGTACATATTTGGTGCTGAATCGGATTTCCAAAAGATACAATTAATTGTCGTGTTCTCCCAAGTTTGTGCATCAAAAAGAAATCCTTTTGAGGTTACTAAAAGAGTGGTTTCTGGGCACTTGCCGCCGCCCCCCCCCTCCCCCCCCTCCCCCCGTTTAGGACTACTGTTGTTTGTTTAGCTCAGCAGATTGTATTTTCTGGTTTGTTTCCAGGATAGCTGCCATTTGAATAGTCAAGAGTTATAAAAAACCTTTATATTGGAGTCCTTTATCAAGTGCTAATTGGATTTGTAATTTTCCTAGTTTACCACATCCTCCATAAATATACTTGTCTTGTCTCTGTGTCCCAAGGGATGCTATTTTGTTGCTACGCATTGAAATAACATATTTTTAGTATTCTACTCAAGTATTTTATTAATGTGGATGCTTGGGTTTATATTGTTGCAAAATATTTCTCTTATTGACAACTTGCTCTGTTTCTATTCGGATGGGGCAGTAAATAAAGGTACTTAATTTACATAAGCCTATTAAATGAAATTCTCAAGAGGAGGGAAAATAATTTTAAATGCAGTTTACAATGTGGTGACAGCTGATCCACTTACATACACGCTCATTTAGTGGAATTGGATTGAATGAAAAAACTTTACCAGTTTTATAACATTGTTTGTGATACATATCAAGTGGTGTTCATAGTACTAAGCTGTATGAGATTAGCTCCATTTCTGTTGACCCCTTCTCTTTTCCCTTCCTAACTCCCAGAGGTTAAAAAAGAGGAAGAAAGAGGGAATTTGTCTTGCCTTCAAAAATTATTCTGTCAATTTATAGTTGAAATGGCTTTCATTTAAAAGGGAGGTGAGAGAATCTGCACTGCAGTTATCAGAGGTTTGAAAGTGTAGTTCATACTGCACAGCCAAGAATCATCTCCCTTCCCTTGTTTCTTTTCTTTCTTGGATGAACAGTATGCAGACTCTTCTGATAGAAATAAAATTAGCAAGAGTCTATGCACAGGACAGCTGAGTTCTGTTTTTAATATCTTTTTAAAAGTTTTTAAAAGCTGCTTCTGTAATATTTTAAGGACTTTTGGTTCCACTGGCCATTGGGAATTAAGAGCACAGCCATCAGAAGAGATTATTCTCACATATTTCTCTTTGACCTCTACAAAGGCGCATTTTCTCCTTGAGAAAGCCACTGGCAAATTCACCTAATACAGAACATGGAGTTCATTTGTTTAAAGGGCTGCAGCCTTAGGGCACAAATAGAACACATCGGCTCTTCCAATTAATTTCTGACAAGCTCAGGTGATGACTCTGATGTGTCAGATTGTGTATGGTGTGGATATGGGCTGTGGTTACCTTAGAAACCATCTTTTTTCTTAGGTTTCTGCCTAGGAATGTGATTTTTACAGGCAATTTTGCAGGACATTCTCAGATTTGAATTTGGATGTGGAAGACCCACCTGCATTCTTCAGAGAAAGCACAAGCCTAGAATTCTTGTCCCATTAATCCATTCTGCAGTTCTTGTTGAACGCCTTTTAGATCTGGTTAAAATTTATATGAGCAATTTTTCTCATCTGCAATTAAATTCCAGTTAGACTATTTCTAAATCACTTTAGATTTGCAGTTTAATTTCCCCCGGATCACTTTCTGCTTGCTTCTGTTCAATGCATTTTATTAATCTGCTGTGGTGTACTTTGGATCGCTATTCTTGCACCATATTATCCTTATAACTGCTATTTTTTTTGTATGTTAGTTTGTGCATTACTTTTATGAAAGCGGTTAATTTGGCTAATCCTGTGGAGAGAACTGAGTATTCCTTTGCTCGTCAGTACCGTCATTAAAGTTACACATGACACCTTTTTACTATGACCTGGTTTGCGTTGTCTGCTAGCTAGTAGTAGCCGCCATGGACCAGATCTTCAGAGAGCATGGAGAGTGTGCGGAGGATGAGGGCACCCTTTTGGGAATAGAAGCGGAATCCAACAAAAAGGGGGGGGGGAGGGGCGGAGAGTATGAAGAAAGGGAAGAATGGCCACTGGGATCACACTCTGCCGGACAGGCTCATGGATTTCTCCTGGGCCCATCCCCTGCTTCCTGCTCACTGCTTCGGTATGAGTTTAGGTCATTTCTCTATTCTTTGTGCACATATGCTCTGTTTGAAATAACCTTCTTTTACTGTCTGTGATGTTAAGAATTTCTGGGGCGCCTGGGTGGCTCAGTCGGTTAAGCGGCCGACTTCAACTCAGGTCATGATCTCTCGGTCCGTGAGTTCAAGCCCCGCGTTGGGCTCTGTGCTGACAGCTCAGAGCCTGGAGCCTGTTTCAGATTCTGTGTCTCCCTCTCTCTGACCCTCCCCCATTCATGCTCAGTCTCTCTCTGTCTCAAAAATAAATAAACGTTAAAAAAAAAAAAATTAAAAAAAAAAAGAATTTCTGTTAAACCTTTAAAACAGATTATTCACTGCTTCTTGGAAACCATTCTCTAGCTCCAATTCCCTACGCTTTCCCCCCATCATGTATAGGCCACTGTCATTGAACTTATTTACCATGATTTACCATGTCCTGTGACTGTTTCTCCCATTAGACTCTGAGCTTTTTAAGATGGAGACTCTTTATTTATTTATTTATTTATTTATTTATTTATTTATTTTATTTATTTATTTTTTAATATATGAAATTTACTGTCAAATTGGTTTCCATACAACACCCAGTGCAAGATGGAGACTCTTTTAATCAACTTTGTACATCTAGTGCCTAACATATACTTTGGCTTTAATGGAAGCTTAAAAATAAGCAAAAAAGAAATAGACCTAAAAGAGGTCTTTCATTTTAGCTGTGAGGTAGTGATTGGTAACCTTTTCCCAGAGCAATTTTAATCCAGGAGCGGAGGTGGAAGCCATTTCGAAGTGGGTGGAGAAATGAAGAGCTGGGTGGCCCACAGTTCAAGAAGGTTGGCTGTGCAGGAGTGGGTGTTGTGGTTGTGGCTGGCAGGGAAAGGAGTATGTGCTGCAGGTTTTATTGGTTGTAAGAGCTGGGGGATGTGAACATATTTAAAGGCTTAAGGGAAGGAGCTCCTGAACCTCACTGAAGAGAGTGGGGAATGGCAGGTTGAAGAGGAATAGGAAAGGTTGAATGCAGGGTAGGGAGGAGAGGTGAGCCTTGAAGTGCCAAGCTGTTCACACTGCTTGGAGAACAAAAGGAAGAAAGATGTAAATTGACTTAGAAGTGCATTTGGAGGCAGAATCCTTTATTTTTTTATTTATTTATTTTTTAACAGGCTTAGTTTTTATACAAGAAAGGTAAAGTGAATTATGTGGTGACCATACTGCAGTCTGGGGTCTCTGCCTAGGAACTCTGGTATGGATCTTTATGAGGTGGTTCCTGAATTCCTAATTAGCAGACTTGGTGACCGTTGTCTCTTTGCAGAGGTTGGTGTTGAGATGGCTCTAGGTCTTAGAGATGGCATCGAAAGTGGCCTTGATAAAGGTACCCATCAAGTGGCCTTGATGACAGTGCCGTCTGTGGCCAAGGTGTAGCCGTTGTCAGTACCCACCATTGGCAACAGTTTACTGGGCACAGGAGCCTAGATGGTGCCAGTGCCACTGGGCGTGAGGGTGAGATACACCCCACGGAGCCTCAGTGACTAGTGACATTGAGAGGGACAGTGTAGGGCTTGCTGATCTTGTTTCTCCTGTAGCTTTGCTGCACAGGGTCGATGGAAAGCTTGTCCAGGATGATGGCTCTGTGGACACCAGTGGCTCCCTCCTTGCCTCCTTGCTTAACACGCAGACTGACAAGTTGGTTGTAGTCCCCCATGGTGACAAATGCCTGGAACCTAGTCTGTGGCCCAGTGTGGATCTGCCTTCAGATGGGCAGTCTTCAAAATCTTGGTCTTAAGGAACACCCCCAGGAAAAGTCAGTGACCTCAGATTGCTTGACGGGCAGGGAGAAGAGAGAAATTTCCTTTAGGGACTCAAGTTTCTTGTCTTGGACCAATGTTTCAGTTTGGTGATGGGGATCCATGCCTTGGCCTTGACTCCACATAAGCTGTCTCAGCCTCCTATTCAAGGACCCCTGGGGCTGCCTGGATGTCCCATAGCACTGGTGTCATCTGCTGTTTTGTATTTTCTTGGAGGGAAAAAAAAATTTTTAGATTCCTTTAAATCAGGTGCTTCCAGCTTTTGTTGTACCTTAAATCAGAGCATCTACCAGTAGCATAAGATTGGTGGCAGTTGCTTTTTGTGCATTTAGATAATTTGGATTGAGGACAACAAAGAAGGAAATGTCATCTGTGTGTTGTTTCACTTTTTGAGACTGTCCTTATTTATTGCGGACTATTATAGGTCTGTCTGGGAGATAGTTCTTAACAACATTTGTGAAAGATATATGCACAAGATGGTACTGTCTTACAGACTGCTACATCATTCAGTTTCCAAGAAGAACCTCTAGTCGTTTGGAGACGCAGTCAAGCACACACACACCTCTCTGTTCGCATATTTTTAAGTTAGGTATTTTATAAGCGGCGGGAAAAGATCTTTTCATGTACAGTAAAATGACATTCTTTGCTGGCTTCTATAAAATTGGCTTGTCCTTTGTCAACAGAACGACTCTGTTTATAATACCAGACTTTTTTCCTGAAAATTTTGTTGCCAGGTATACATACATGTAGGACACTTTTCACTGCAGGTAGCAGAAAAGCAGAATTGGCTTAAAGGAAGATAAAAATTTGTTAATTACATAATGAGAAACCTGATGAAAGATAGTTCTAATGTCACTTCAACAGCATTGTCAGGATCAGTGTTCTATCCATCTTGCTGTTCTGACAACCTTAGTTTCTGTTCAGCTGACTTTTGTCCTTAGAGTTGCCCCCTAATGATTAAAAGACATTCTTAATTCTTTTTTTTTTTTTTTTTAAGTTTGCTTATTTATTTTGAGAGAGACAGAGCACATGCACAGGAAGGGGAGAGAGAGAGAGAGAGAGGAGAGAGAGTCCCAAGCACTGACAGTGTGGAGTCCGATGCGGGACTTGAACCCATGAACCTGAGCTGAAACCAAGAGACAGATGCCTCACCACAGAGCTCCCAGGTGCCTCTAAAAGATATTCTTAACTCCAGACTAGTTAAGTGAGAATTGCTCCTGCGGATTGTGGGATGGGTGGAAGGTGGGGAGGGAGGGAGCCCTAGCATTGGTCTTTTAAAAGTTCCCAGATGAGTCTGGCATGGAGCTTGCAAAGACTGAGAACAGAGTTCTACCAAGTAAGATTCACTGTGAAGATTATATACCTAGTGCCCCGCTCATTTGACAGCTGAAGAAAGCAGGAGTTCTTTTCAGCAGGGAATAAGAAAAGATATACCCAATGCTGTCTACCCTGCTGCTGCTGATTTAAAGTAAAAAAACCCCACAAAACACTATGTTTTGAATTCATGTGTGATCACTGTTATCGCTTTAAAAAGAGCTATATAAATTGTTCCTACCCTTTGTTTTAGAGAAAAATCTCCAGATAGGCAGTTTTATTGAACCCAGTTAACTACACAGAGAATGTTTTGGGTAGAATGGAAGTAAGAGTATTAAAGTACATTTTTTTAGCCATTTTATCTGGAGATAAATATCAATCATTTATATAAATATAAAGTAATGGTCATTGTTGCCTGGTCTCAGGATTGTAGCAGTTCTTGATTAGTTAGAATGGAGTCTGTCCTTCATGGATTGTATAAAATGTGCCCTGTGTTTTGGCTCTTGTCCTTTAAAATTTTCAGATGCATTCTACCTTCACTAGCATGTGCCAAAACAGAATTTATTATTGTCCTTACTAAACTTGGTGTCATTTAATGGCATCACCATCTTTCAGAGGTTTCCTGAATGTATTAATCATCAGGACATTTCACTGGCATATTGAAGGCATGTTTTCTCTTGAAATACTACCCTAATAATTCTTGTCTCCTCCTTCTTCCACCTACACGTACCTTTTTGTCTCTCTATTTTAGTCTATTCCTAGTAGTGCTTTTGGAGTTATCACCCTAAAATACAGATGGGATCATGTTGTTTTGCATTCCCTTAGTAGACCTCTTGACCATGATTGTTTTTTGTGCTTGGTTCAATTTGCGAATATTTTGTTAAGGATTTTTACGTAAGTGTTTATGAGATTGATTGCTCGGAAGCTTGCTTTTTTTGTAATGTCTCTGTCTGGTTTGGGTATCCGGGTATTGCTTGACTCATAGAATGAATTCAACAGTGTTCCTTCTTTATTATTATACACAAGTTTGTGTGACATTGTTATTTCTTAGATGTTTGGTACAATTCCCAGTAAAGCCTGGGAATTTTGTCTGTGGGTAGGTTTTTAAACTATAAATTCTTTTCCTCTATTAAATGAAGGACAATTTGTTTATCAATTTTTTTTTCTTAAATGGCCGTCATTGGTTTGTACCTTTCAAGAAATTTTCCCATTCCATTTAAGTCAACCAAATTTGTTGACATGAAGTTGTTGGAATTTCCTTATTACCCCTTTAATATCTGTATGAACTGTAGTGATGTTGTCCCTCTCGTATCTGATATTATGAATTGTGTTTACTCTCTTTTCCTGATTTTCAGGAAAAAGGGCTTATGAATATACTGACTTTTCAAAGAGCCAGTTGATTTTCAATAAAAACATTGTTTTTATGTGTCTTGTTTTGTGATGGGAGAGCTATCCTTATTCCTCATGAACTTTATAGTACAGATCTCCTGTGTTCTAGTTGAGTTGTACTTGTGTTTTACCCCTTCCCCCCTCAGTGGACAGCATGCTTTTTTGGAACAACACCTGTTATTCATCTTTGTCTTTTTGTCTAGAGTCAAACTGGACTCAGGAATAGTAGATAAATATCACAGAAATTGGCATAAGTTGATTTATTCTTCTATTAACTGTCCGATATAGTATTCAGTAGTAAGTTAAAACAAAGAGGTATGGAGGCAACGCTCATCTTGGAAGGCACATTTAGCCTTTTTAATAAAAAAGTTGTTTGTCTCTGTAGTGTACAAATAAATTGTATTATGATTCACATTCTTGTTAATATGCTTTAGATGATTCTGGTTTCCCTTTCCTTTGGCATGTGAAAGGAGACTAGTACTTTTATCTGATTCAGGACTTTCTTTTAACCTCCCTCTAAGCTTTTCTCCCTAGCGGTAGTGGAGATACACGCAAAGAAATCCGCATGAGGATATAGCAGATAAATGAATTCCGTTACGAAAGATCCACTCTGGGAGATAGAGCTCTATTTAGTAAATATGAGCTTACCTAGTACATTTAACATATTGACTGGAGTTATCACAATTTTATTGATACAATCTTTCAGAAGTGCACCTCTTATGTAACTTGTGAGGAGAGCTGTGTCATTATCATAGCAGTTCAAATTCTGGGAAGTATAAGTAGTCCCATTGTGTTTGGCCAAAAGCAAATAACAGAATAGATCTTTTAAGATGAGGAGAAGTATGAGTAAATAAAACACTTTTCTGATTCTTGATAAATGGCCTGGAGGCTGGGAGAGTAATAGAAAGGGCCTTATTCTGTATCTTGTACAGTTGACTGCCCCTTGATCTCCTTGCTCAGCCACTCCTACTAAATAATAATCCCAGGGGAGCAGACTTAGGCTGCCTCCTTTCTCTCACCGGGCTGAAAACCTTCACAACCATCTTTGAATTCTCTTATTTCTTGCAGTCTTTCTAAGCTATTTTCTTTGACTTCTTACTTCCATCTCTTGCTCCGTTCCATTTTTAATATATTGATGTCCTATTAATCTTGCTGAAATACATTTAATTAAATCACTGTTTGGGGCCCAGGTTTGGTTACAGATTGAAAGACTCTAAACTCCTCTAACTCTCCGAACATGGTTCTTTTGGTTGCACCTTCCTGGAACACGGATGCCTCCTCAGCTATTCACCATTTCAGTCTCAGTGAATTTATTAGAGATCTATTTTTATAAACATTTTATTTTTATAGTAACGTTTTAAAACTCACACAAGATGAATTTTCCCATCTTGACTGTTTTTAAGTGTACAGTTTAGTATTGTTAAGAATATTCACATTGTTTTGCAGCCGGTCTCCAGAACTGCATCTCCAGCCTCCTGAATTGCAGAACTGAAACCCTGTACTCATTAAACATTAACATCCCATTCTCCCCTCCCGCCAGCCCTGGGCACTCACTAGTGTACTTTGTATGAATCGGACTGTGCTAGCTACCTCATGTAAGTAGAATCATACACTACCTGTCCTTTGAGGCTGGCTTCTTTCACTTAGCACAGTGCCCTTGAGATTCATCCTTGTTGTAGCGTGTGTGTGAATTTCCTTCCTTTTTCGGTCGAATCTCTTTTTAAGAGCAGGTTGTTTATGGGAAGAGGATCGGCAATGTTGGAATATTAACAAGTGAGAAGAATTACTGTAAGTTCATGGGTAGGGCTGGGGGAAAACAGATTCTGAGGTGTTTGAAGTTTCAGCTTGGCGTAGCTTTGCTTGTGTGGTGTACACAGTATGTGGCCACAGACGGTGCTGTTTGGGCGTGAGGGTTATTTTGAGTTTAATGCACATAAATAACAGCAGCTGCAAGAAGGCCACTCTGACCTTCCTTTTTGTTCCTGAAGGCAAGAGGGGAACCTCATGTAAAAGGTGCCCTCCTGATACCCGGAGAAAGGAAGACATTGTTCTTAACACTAGAGATGGGAATAGAGGCTGAGAAAAATCAGTGCAAACAACCCTTATTAAACTAATCCTACCTTCCTGGTCACTTTTCCATGGTTATCTGCCCCAGCCCAACACCTCAACTTGTCACATCTTCACAGTTTGTGAAGCCTTTGTCCAGCGTAACGTATAAGCTTTTGGCCCTAATGGCTTCTTTGCGTCTTCCATTTTTCTGTGAAGGCTTCCAAGTACATAACAAATCTGTATGCTTTTCTCCTGTCACTGTGTCTTATGTCAGTTTAGTTGTTAGAGCTGGCTGGAGACCCTAAGAGGGTAGAGGAGAAAATTTCTCTCCCCTATACTTGTTTCGCTATTTACTTGTTTCTCTAAGTTATCTCTAAGTATCAATAGTGCCTGAGTTTTCATACTGTTTTTTATTTAAGTAAATTCTCAAGACCCAGTTTTTCTTTTTTTAAATGTGTATTTATTTATTTTGAGAAAGAGGCAGGGGGTGTGAGTGGAGGAGGGGCAGAGAGAGAGGGAGACACAGAATTTAAAGCAGGCTCCAGGCTCTGAGCTGTCAGCACAGAGCCTGACACGAGGCTTGAACCCACGAGACATGAGATCATAACGTGAGCTGAAGTTGGACGCTCAACTGACTGAGCCACCCAGGTGCCCCAAGACCAGTTTTTTTTTTCTAATTAATAAGCATACTGATTTAGTAACTGTATCTGTGATCTTAGGAATTACCTTTTCTTTGCAGTCTTTGTGGTATGTGTGTGTGTGTGAAATTGAAGAGCTGTGAAAACTAAGTATCTTTTTGGACTCATGATAATTCACATGGTCTGAACAATGTTTTTTTTTTTGTTTTTTTTTTTTTGGAGTTCTTTACATCACTGACAGGAGTGTGTGTGTGACCAGTTTACTTGTTATATAATAAAACATTTTTCAAGTAGAAATGTTCATGTTCCAATTTGGATAGAACTTTCTGTCCTCCTTGCTGTGTGGTAAATATGATAGTGTCCGAGAAAGTGTTGGTTCTTGGCCTCTCTGAACCACGCCCATCCTAATAAGCTCTTTGGGACGAATCCAGTTACTTTACAAGTGCACAGTATGCCCCTACCCTTTTCTGTACATTAACTATGAAGTCCTCAGCATGCTGTCGCAAGTGCTTTGCAGTGTGATGCACAACTAATTCCTGTTCTGTCTCTTGCCAGAGTCCAGTTCTGTCCCCACTCCCCTTCTTCCCTAGTTCCACCTCCACCAGATGACTAAGATTTCTCCAAACCTGGCTTACCCTCTCCTAGCAAATCAGATTCTCCCTGCCTGGGATATACTATGCTTGTTTCTGTGAAATCTGGTGATTTCTGTGAGATCTGGTGCAATCTCACTATTTGATTGAAGCCTCTGTCTGCCAGGTTCCTTATCTCAACTTCAGAACTCATTGATTTTAGTGACTTTTTCTGAATTTTTCCATGGATGATCTATGAATTATGATCCTATATGTATAAGAATGAAGGTAACTCATTACCTTCAATGTATGCATTAGGGCATTGTTTTTGGAGACCCCTCACTAAAAAAGGTCTAGTCTCACTTCACCCTTCTATTAACTTTTGCACACATTCCACTCCTCTGGAACATTTGCTGCATTGTAATTACTCATTTGTATATTCAGCCTTTCCATTTAGGCGGGGCATCTAGAGGACAGAGCGTCTGTCTTATTTGTTCTCACACTGCAGAACTTGGCCCCATGCCTGATACAGGGTTGATGCTCAATAAATATGAGGAGATTATAGGTAGGTGCAGATACTCAGGATTATAGTCCCTTCCTAACAGTAGTTCAGCTTCACTTGTTTTGGCATGACCATAGTCCACATTGTCCAGTTGCTTTTCCATCTTACTTTTGCCTTTGCTCTCTTCCTTAGACGAGTACCTTAATATTTATCGCCCTGTCCTCCAGGGGTGAGTACATTCACTTAAGCACTTTCTTGTTCCTTGTGGCTGCTTTGCCCGCCTAGATGGAGCTAGATGCTCCTAGTGAGAACCTGTCGGTATGGATTTTTGGAAGCTCTAATGTCACATTTATAAGAAATAAAATTCTCGTTGATTATTGACACAGTTACATGGAAAATTCCATCATATGGTGCTTTTGCCGAACTTCATTGGGCAAAAATAGGGTTAAACCGTTTATTTGAATAGTAATGATGAGAACAACGGCAAGAAAAAGGTAGTTTGAATTAAATCTCCTTACAACTTTCAGCCCACTGATAGATTGTTGAGACTGGCAGAGCGTGACATTCCTCAGGGAGTTCATGGCTGCCTTAAATGCCTTCATGTTTATATTTCATTAACGACTAAAAGCACCCTTACGTTGACAATAGCTAAGTCTTCAAGGTCCTGTGACACCCTGCTTTCAGCATACAGAAATTCCTTAGGAACCTACGTTACCTCTACCTCCCCTCCTTCCACAAACTTAAAAATATATCATCAGTTGCCCCTCACATTTGCAGGTGCAGCTCTTTCCGCCCATAGGTCCTGTCCCCATGCTGTAATAAAATCACCTTTTGGCACCGCAAAGTTTCAAGAATTCTATCTTGGCCATTCACTCTCAAACCTGAACCTCAAATCACAATAATGTTGCTTTTGTAGTATTTATAGTTAGTATGTTATCCTTGTTTTCTGAGTTGGTGTTAATTTCTACTATACATTATTATACTTACCCTTTCAGTGTTAGCTCTATAAATTGATTATTAATTTGTTGTCAACTTCCCCACATTCTTTTTGCCTCCTTGTCTGTCCAGTATGTAGAGGTGGATGTGGATGTTGGTTGTTACGTGATGGCTTTTGTCATGTACTATATGCTGTGACGATGAAGAATTAATCCTTTGAATTGGCAGAACTGCAGACTGTGCCCAGGGGTCAGTTCTCTTTCTCAGACTCTCTGGAAGATGGTGATAGTGCATCTTCTCATCATAGGACAGACCCTAAAGTTGTTAGGCTATATACGTTGGAATGTTAGAATGGGCACTTAAAAATTTTTTTTAATTTTTAATTTTGAGAGAGTGCAAAAGCACAAATGGGGGAGAGGGTCAGGGAGAGGGGGAGAGAGAGGGAAAGAGAGAATCTTTATTTTTATTTTTATTCATTTTTTATTACATTTCTTTATTTTTGAGAGGCAGAGAAAGGCAGAACATGAGCGGGGGAGGGGCAGAGAGTGAGGGAGACACAGAATCCAAAGCAGGCTCTAGTCTCTGAGCAGTTAGTACAGAGCCCGATGAGGGGCTCGAACCCACGAATGGTGAGATCATGACCTGAGTCGGTCATGACTCAACCACTGAGCCACCCAGGCGCCCCAAGAGAGAGAATCTTAAGCAGGCTCTACACTCAGCGTAGAGCCTGATGCAGGGCTCAATCTAGAATGGGTACTTTGAATGTCAGGGTGTGATTGTTTCAATTTTGTTGAGAAAATATTAGATCAGAGTTGTGTTTGATGATATTAGAATAAAAAAAAATTATCTCCCCCTCTCCTTACCTGCCTAACCTGTGAATGGAAAGGACACAAGCAGTATTTTCTAACTGCTGTGAAATCGGTACTGAGTTTTTGGTTCTGTTGGCTTGTCTTTCTCCTCTTCTTAAAGCTAGAGATAACTGTGCTTTTTTGAGTGTGTTTGGGAACATGTTTTCTGAGTGTCTGAACTTGTGAAATGTTAAACTCTCCCAAGATTGACAGTAGCTTGGTGTGTGGAGAGAAAACAGCATTTTGCTGGACTAGATGTGAGGAGAGCTGTGGGTCCTGAATGTACTGAGTTCTCTTCCCTCACTACTTACAGCCTTTGTGTCTTGTGTGCCCTGTTGGGAAATGAAGTGCAAGCCCAAGTGGAAATAATCCTAAGCCTGTATGGTGCAAATGTGAAGTGGTGTTAGTTTCTGCCTTTGATTTCTGTGTTAGTAAATCAGCTCCCACTTTCTCTTGCTTGAATACATTTTCCAGGCTCTTCTCACCCCTTTAGAATGCACCCAGCCCTGAAACCCTCTTCCTCTTGAAAAATTTGAGTGTTTTTTATGTGCTAGATGCTGCTAAATAAAAACACAACAAGTAAATATCAAAGTTAGAATTCAGATCCAGGTCCGTTTTTACTCCTGAGCTTTTGCCATTCACTAGTATGTATGTTACTAATTGTCAACATTCTTTTGTCCTCAATAACAAAACAGTGATCTTCACAGTCTTATTATTTAGAGGTGGCTGTCAAAAGGGTGCTATAGGAGGCTTAAAAGAAAAATGTGGAAATTCCCATCCTGGCACTGTTTTAGTGGGTTTATTGGTAGTCAAAACAAAAAACAGAAAGAAAAATAGAAACCGTGTATTGAGTACCATGTGGCCTATTGTGGCTGATCAAGCAGAACACATCACTGCTCTTGTTTCGAAACTTCAGAGGGTAGGGGCGCCTGGGTGTCTCAGTTCGTCAAGCGAATGACTTTCGCTCAGGTAGTGATCTCGCATTTGGTGAGTTCGAGCCCCGCGTCAGGCTCTGTGCTGACAGTTCAGAGCCTGGAGCCTACTTTGGATTCTATGTCTCCCCTCTTTCTGCCCCTCCCCTGCTCATGCTCTGTGTCTCTCTGTCTCTCAATAATAAATAAACGTTGAAAAAAATTTTTTTAAGAAAACTCAGAGGGTAAATGTACAACATCCAAGTAATAGTACATTGATGTGATTTAATAAAATGCACAAAATTCAATAATACTGTAACTTGAAAGATGCCTGTTTCCTGACCCCCCTCTTTAGAGCAGTCTTCTACATTTTTATTACTACTACTCTTTTGCTTTATGTATCAGAAGAAAAAAACATCTGGTTTCCTCTATAAAATTTGTGCCTGTGAGACAGCAGCATATTAGTTCCCTTTAGGGATAGGTCTTTCTCTCAAGTCTGGTCTGTCATGCTTAGAGTATGTGGCTTCCCTTTTGTTATTTTCTGAAACTTTATGAAGTTCTTTTCAAAGATATTACAAGATTCCTAGAGTTAGTTGCTTACATTGCATGGTAAGGGCCTCCATCCTTTGTTAACAAACTGAAGTTTTGAATGCCAGAAGTGCTAACCCAGAATAGTCATTTCATGAATTTATCTTTCTAGACTTGAAATTTAATTATATAAGTCACTCAGACTTGGATATAGATATAGCTCCAAAGTAATACCAGCAGAGGCAGCCTATGAAATTAATGTCTGCACCTATCATTTTTAAATCCAACATTGGAAAAAGGAAAAACATAATTCCCAGAAAAGATAATCAGATTTGAATTTCTTCTGTAGAACTGATAGTTTGCTATTACAGACACCTGCTGTCTCCAGCAGCCTCCGCCCCCCGCCCTGCTGCCCCTCTTTTAGCTGCCTTCAGTTTCTTCTTACTTTCTTTTCTAACAAATGATTCTTCACTAGCAGCATTCTTTCAATATATCAAATTTAGTTCAATATTGTAAGGTTTTTACTACCATTGTTACTCAGGGTCATTTCTGCTCGGATGAATAATATTACGCAGAAGCAGTATTTTAGAACCTTCAAGGATCTTTGTTTTTGTTTATCATTGCTGTCTTCCTCATTATATCTCTGAGGCATCTATTACATAAATCAGTTACCTTTCGAGGTCATGTGAAATGCGTGTAATATGTAGTTTTATGTTCTCATTCTTGTATATTTTTAGTAAGTAAACCTCAGATATTCACTTCAGAAAGTTTTTGAGTTTTAATATTTTACTTATAAAGTAATTTCTAGATAACAGCAACTGAGAAATAAAACAAATCCTGTTGTGTTGGAAATAAATATCTTTGGTCATTGCCTCTGAACTGTGTCTTCCTTCCGCTAACCTGTGAGGATCACATGAGATAATTGCATTCCTCTGGTATTTTCTCACTTTCAGGTTCTGTAGTCTCTTCTCTTTTTAGAGTAAGGTATTGCTGATAGGTCTGATTCCAAAACAATTTCCAGTTCTTCTTGTGTGTGTGTGTCTATGTGTGTTTGTGTGTGTGCGCACGCCTGTTTTTATTATACAAGTGAAGTGTGAGTTTCCCGGAATGATCAGACTCTCACAGTTAATTCTCAGTAAGCATTTATTGAGGGCTTGGTATATTGTGTTAGTCCAAGTACATCGAGGAATTAAAAATAACATCAAACTAGAGAGCAGTTTTCTATTGCTGCATGACATATTTCCACAAATTCAGCAGCTTAAAACAACACACATTTATTATCTCGTGTTTTCTGTGGCTTGGGTGTCTGGGCACAGCTTAGCTGCGTCTTCTCTTTGGTGTCTCACAAGGCTGCAATCAAGGTATTGGCCAATTTACTTTCTTACCTGGGGACTTGAATGGAGCAGTTGCGTTCCAAGTTCATTAATGAGTTGTTAGATTTTCTTTGGCAGCTGTATGGCCATAGGGCCCTGCTTTTTGCTGGCTGTGAGCTGGGGACCACCCTTAGTTCCTAGAGGCCACCCAAGTTCTTTGCCATTTGGGCTTCTCCAACATGGCTGCTTACATCATTAAGCCTGTGCAGCTTGTCTGTGGCTCCAGCCTGCTGGTAAGAAGGAATCTCATCTAATCTGGTGCAATCATGGGCGTGATATCCCATTACCCTTTCATATTGTGTTGATCGGAAGAAAGTCCTAGGTCCTGCTTACACTGAAGGAGACGGGATTACACAAAAAGGCATTGACACCAGAAGGTGGGATTGTTGGGGATCTTTCTGCCACAGACACGAGGTAAATAAATGAGTGACGATTAAACCTCAAGTAATTAAAAATGGTACATTTTATTGCTTAGATACTGTGTTCATGCCAGGACTGGATTAGCCAGATTTGAAGCTGGGCCATTACTGCGCTTGGCAGGAGAAAGGCTGCGATGATGGGAATGTGCATATTGCCTCACAGTTATTTTTTCCAGTGAACTTCGTTAGAAACCATGTGTTGGTGGACAGGGGTGAACTCTTGGAGAATGTAGTATGTAGACTACCTATGTGATTTAATGTTTAAGTAAAAACAAAATGCTTCATTAATTTTTGGGGGCAGATAACATGACGTAAGCATTTATTACTTAAGTGTGGGTTTGTGTATATATTAAAATGATATCCACTTGATTGATGCTGAATTTGGGCAGCTACATGGGAACATGTAGGTGTGCTGACTTTGAAATGTCAGAAAGATGTTTACCTTTAGGACCCTTTAGTCACTCCCTTCCCTTTCTCCCAGGTGTTTTGATTTTATACCTGGAGTTTTTTTGTGCTACCAATATTTGATCCTTTCTGTAAAGAAAAATACAACTGTTGCATCATTTTGCATTAAGGGCATCTTTATATCATTTAATTATCTCGTTGGACATATTATATGGTCAGGAAGAAAACTCGAGGAACTTATTGGGACTCTAGGCTAGAGTACTTCTGCTGTGAGGAAGCTATACTTCATTTTAATGTTCCATTCCAGTAGACTCATGATGTAAAAATCCTCTGAGATCTTTTTAGGCAGGAAAAATTTAAGTAGCTTTGTTTTAATGTGTATTTATTTTTGAGAAAGAGAGAGAGAGAGCAGGGGAGGGGCAGAGAGAGAGGGAGACACAGGATCCAAAACAGGCTCCAGGCTCTGAGCTGTCAGCACAGAGCCTGATACGGGGCTCGAACTCATAAACTGTGAGATCATGACCTGAGCCGAAGTTGGATGCTCAACTGACTAAGCCACCCAGGTGCCTTCCAAATACAATTTTTTAGGTACCCGCTTAAACTAACAAAGGACCCATGTGACTTTTGTTGGCCCAATGGAGAAATTTCCCCTTATCACTGTAGAGTAGTAGTACTACGTATTGACAGATCTTCCTTATTTTTATGAATTTAATACATAGAATTGAAAACACTTGTATTATATAGGCAGTGTGTGTAAAGTACAAATATTACCCTAATCTTTAGTCTAAACAAAGGAATTAGTTTTATTTTTAATTTTTGGCAAGAAGATTGGTTTGTACTACTTAACTATCTAAATGACATAGCTGTTCAGTTCTCTCAGATAGTACATGAATTATTATTCTGCCTGTATCGGAGTGTGGTAGGCGTTTTGGGGATTTGCCTTGATTGCTCTGCGTGTTGTCCTTTTCATGTATATTAATACCTCTAAGGTTAGTCCTTTGTAAAAGTACAGCAACAGTTTAGTTTTTAATACAGCATTGTTGTGCCAACTAAAAGCACACAGATACACTAGCAGCTTTGTGGAAATAGGAGTGAAACTTTTTGTCATAGGAATACATAAATCCTATGTGTAAACCAGAAAATTAGTGCTTTGTAGTCCTTATTAGGGCTGCTTCCATCTTCAGTTAGTATCCCACCGATGATATCCCAGTTGGAAAAGTATTAGGCTACATTTTGAAAGACAGCCAGCCAGCCAGCCAGCCAGCCATCTATCTGGTCAACCATGCTTGTGTCTCATCAGCAAAAGATTTGAAGTGGCTCACTTAAAAAACAAAAAATAAAAGAGAGGTGGGGGCAGAGAAAGGTAAAGAAGAAAATGTAGTAAGTGAAAATCTGGTATAGGGAATATCTGTCTTACTGAACACAAAGTCAAGGGCGTGTGTGTGTGTGTGCCATGTGTGCGTGTGTGCGCCATGTGTGCGTGTGTGCGCGCGCACACACACACACACACACAGAATGCCTATATGTTTATAATTAGGTTATGTATGTAGTTTTTACAATTGAACAAAAAGTTTATGTTTAATATTCCTGACGGTCAAATTGAAAAGGAAGACAAAAGTTTTGACTTCAATCTAACTATAATAAAAAATAATTTTTTCTTTCTTTCTTTCTTTCTTTCTTTCTTTCTTTCTTTCTTTCTCTCTCTCTCTCTCTCTCTCTCTCTCTGTCTCTCTCTCTCTCTCTCTCCCTTCCTTCCTTCCTTCCTTCCTTCCTTCCTTCCTTCCTTCCTTCTTTCCTTCCTTCCTTCCTTCCTTCTTAGAAAATACTGGTTTGCCCTAGCATTGACGTTAAAATATTGTTTGGGGCAACTTTGAGTGACATTGTGGTAGACAGTTAAAATGGTGAACTATTAAAGGAAATTTGAAATGGGCTTTCATGGTTACTTAAGTATCCATTCACACACATTTAGTGAGTAATGTCACTGATACATTGGAGTGGTGAGAGGCAGGAGCCATATTGCAGTGGTTGAGCGGTGAGTAAACGATGAAGATGTGGAGACACTTGGGGTAGACTTGTAAAAGTAGTTTGATTACAAGAAGATAATGAAGAGGATTGGAAGAGCATCCAACCCCTGGCTTTTTAAATTGCGTTTTTGAGCATACGGATCCTGGAAGTGAAGATAGCGTCACCCATGAGAATTAGATATGGTATAAAATCTCTACAGGTGTGAAACACTTCCAGATTTCACTGGTTATAGGCCTTGGCTAAGAAATGGAAGGGAAGCAAGGAAATAAAGGATAGGGGTAGTGAACACTAATAAAGATGGGGGTAGGAATAGAAGAATGGGGTCTTAAGGAGCTATCTCTGTCTGTTTGCTTGATTCAGTCAATAAATGGTGAACTGTCTGCATGTATCAGGCAGTGTGTAAGGACTGGAGATACAGGTGTGGCCCAGTCCCTGCCCTCATGGAGCTCATATTCTAGTGTATGTGTCCTCCACGTATTGGCCACTTTCTTATGTAGGAGTGTCTGGCATGGTGTTTGGCGTACATAGTAGTTGCCCCCCCAAAAAAGTAACGAATTCCTTTGCATTTATTTGTTCTAACTGATATCTGCAGTTATACAGCCTTCTGTCTTTACTTCTTTGGCATAGCAGGCATCTCAAAAATTTGTTAGTTTAATATACAAATAATGTAACTTGTAAGAAGTAGTAATAGAATTTTTTTAAAAAACTAACATCAACACTATTGGTAGACTTTCTTTTATGAATGGGTACTGTTTGAAAAGTTTTTGCAACTTGGAATACATTTTCCCTTAGGTCATCGTGAATGTTTATTTAGTGTTCTCCATGTATTGAGGACTTGTCTGGAATAAGAGATGAGTAAGGTCAAACTCTATTTGGATAGATGGACGTTTTTAACCGCAGGACATAGGATAATATAATAAGTATGAAAATAGGTTATGAACAAAGTGATATGGGCACAGGGGAGGGAATGATTAATTATGGTTGGTTATTTGTTTCCTTTCTTAATTGATAAAAATCTGTTCTATTTGTAATGCAGTAGAACTTGCAAGTTTTACTAGTTAGAACCTGGGGACTCAGGACAAAGAGTGGAGATGATTGCTTTTCACAGGTTTTTCAGAAATTTGGAATTATTTGATAATGTTTTGAGCATGATTTATTAGAGCCGTAGAGACAACCTATCTGGGGAAGAGTAGGAATGTACCCAATTGTATTTATAGATGATTTATAAATTTGTTTTGGAGGGCTGGTGTGTGAGATAGAGGGGGAGATCAGGGGATGGAGTAAGGAGAGTAGAGATTGAGTAGAGATGGTGTTGAGAGGTGTGCTAACTTTTTGTTTAGAATTGGTTGATGTGGGTGGGCCCCGTCTCTGAAATTGGGACACTGGACTAACTTCAGGCTCCAGTTGAAGTTCTTAAGTGTAAACTATTATTTTTCCATGGAATCTGTACTTGTTTTATTCTGAATTTTTCCCATACTTGAAAAATACAGGAAGTAAATGCATGGCTAGACACTCTGGGAATTTTAACAAACCGTTGACCCTGGTTCTCCACCTACCTGCAAAACGCTTACTGCACACTTGTCGTTCCTCCTTTACCCTACTATATATATTCTCCCCATAGCACATAAACCTTTCAGTCATTATTTCTGGTCTATCTCCAGTGCAATGTAAACTCTCCAAGACAAACATTTTTGTCTGTTTTGTTTACCTTCACAGAAAAAATGAGGAAAATGTCTTCTACGAGATATTTTTGCTCACCTCCTACAAGCGATTCCTAGATTTTGTGGACTTCAGTCAGTTATTGGGCCATTTGATATACTGGATAAGTGTATATTGACCATCATTTTTGTACTCAGCAGTTTGCCCAGTGCAGTCAGTGTATGTCTGTGTTGGGATGGTGGCTGTTGCTATATACGCTCTCAGCCTGTCACACCTCTCACAGTTACATTGTGGATATAGGTAATATGTTTAAAAATTAGGAAATGACACAGGACCTTATAAAGTTAAGATCTAAATTATACAGTAGGAATTGATCAATTTGTTGGTTGGGTAGGAGAAGGCTTCATGGCTTATGTGGAACTTGAACTTTAAAAGGAAGAGGCAAAGGTGAGGAAAGATGTTCTAGAAAAGGAACCCTCATGATACCTCCTTTTTGAACTTTCTCTGAAATTACCCCCATCCCTCAGGATTTATTTTTAAAAAGGAGACAAACTAAAAAGTTACTACCTTGTATCATGATCTGGCATATACCCTATAATGAAAATTTAATGCTATTTTGTGATGTATCTATTTGTGTAATATCTTCTCTCAAAAGAAAAAAAATGTGTTGGACATATCATTCATATTACCTTAGAGGTACTTGTTAAGAAGCAAGCAGACAAGAGTGTGTTTTTCAGTGAGTAGGGAAGAATCCTAAGAAAACTGAGAATGGCTCTTCTAAGTGCCCACTTAAAGTTTCTCATTAATTTCCCACCAGTTTCCCATTGCCTTTATGCCATGGAAATGACAAGTGATCCTACTGAATTCAGTTAGTTAGGACAAAGTCCTAACTGGAGTCCGTGCTGGAGGATACTCTCAGTTGGATGGTAGAGTGGGGAGGGACCAGAGTGGAAGGGCACATCTGTGATCAGAACTGTTCGATGGGTTTTGGGGTTAGTAGACGACATAAGTGACATAGAGCTTCTGGGTGCACTCTCTTTCTCTTCTGCTCTCTGCTGCTCTTCCCAGCTCTGGCACATTGTGCTTTCTTCACTGCCGTGGTGGTGGTGGTGATGGCTAGATAGGAAGCTTTTACTGTGTTAGACACTTTGCTAAGCACTTCACTTACATTTTCTAGTTTAATCCTTAAAAGAGCCCTATTAAAAACATATTCTTTTTTCTAGATGAAGAAATGGAAGATGGGGAGGTTAAGAAATCTTGAGCTAGTCAGGGTAGAGCTAGGATTTGGACATAGTAATAAATAGTTCCAGAACTTGGGTGTTTAATCTCTGTTATGCTGACTCATTCATGAAGCAAGTCTTTTGAGTCAGTTTTCATTTTTTTGTTAATTTGTTAGACTTATAGTACATTAGTACCCCTTTAATACAGTCATGTAAATGCTGGCTCACTGGGTCTAGTTTGGGTGGCACAGTAAGTTTATATAATTAGGTCTTTGTATAGGTCTTCTAGAGTTACCCTCTAACCCCCCAGTCCATGTGTATTAACAGTCAAAAATTAAAAAAAAAAAAAAAATCCCTGAATAGATCCCTTCTTTTTAGCCCCATGGTTTCTTTATTATATCTTGAAGTTATTTTTTATGTGGGTGATTTTTTTTTTAATATAACACTTACCAAAACAGAACATACTAGGTATTAATAATGGAACACTTACATTGTTCCTTTTCATGCTTTGCCCACAGATTTAGGAGGCAAAATCTTCTGATTTGACTTTAGGAAATTACGTAATTAATCATTAGATGAATTTATATGAATTGTCCTTAAAATGATTCTTTGAGGTAGTTTAAAATAAAATAGTAGACAAGGTAAGCTAGATGGAAGCTTACCATTATTTTTGGATGAACTAGATTTTTAAAATGAATGAGTGCTATTAATGATCCCGAAAGCTTCCTGGGGAATAGACATTTAATGTTTAAGATGTTCAGAAGATCTGTATGTCCTCCTGTAAAATGTGCTTAATTGCTCTCATGGTTGTAAAATTGAGACCATCAATCAAATTGTTTTATAAATGATGAGATTTCTGTGGGCCTTGTTAACTATTTCTTTTACTTACTCACTTGAATTTGAATGGTAGTAAACAATTGACTTATCATTTTCTCCCTCACCATTAAGATGAGGTCAAAAGGGGTAAGCTTGTTACATTTCACTTGAAAATTTACAAAATTTAATTTTATTTATTTGGTTAGAGACAGATTGGGTTTAAAATGAAACAACAGCATGGTTGGACAACTAAATTTCAGTGTATTTAGAATTTTGGAATTTAGTATTTGTCTTTATAGTTTCCTTTTTCTTTTTTAAGTTTATTTTATTCATTTTTTAAATGTTTTATTTTTCAAGAGAGAGAGAGAGAGAAAGAGAGCATGAGTAGGGGAGGGGCAGAAGGAGAGAATCACACAGAATCTGAAGTAGGCTCCAGGCTCTGAGCTGTCAGCACAGAGCCCTGTGCAGGGCTTGAAGCCATGAACGTGAGATCATGACCTGAGCTGAAGTTGGATGCTCAATGAGCCATCCAGGTACCCCAGAGTTTATTTTTTTATTTTGAGAGAGAGAAAGAGAGAGAGAGATTGAGATTGAATCCCAAATAGGCTCTGTACTGCCAGCACAGAACCAGACGTGGGGCTTGATCCTACAGACGATGAGATCATGACCTAAGCTAAAATCAGGAGTTGGATGCTTAACCAACTGAGCCATCTAGGCGCCCCAGTATCTGTCTTTAAAATAACTTTTTAATACATTTCTACCTTTGAAGTTCTTTGTTAATTAGGGATCTGCTGCTCAACACTGTAATTTACATGTGTTCTTTAGATAATTTCACACACGTTTAATAAAATCTAGTCTATTACTCTTTCTCTTCTAGACATTTGGCAAGAATTGTTTCCCCCTGAAAGTTTCATCAAGAAGTATAGAATAATGTATATATCAGAAAGGTTACATTTCTCTAGCTACTTACATGGGATAGACATAGAATAAGAAATGGTAGCTTTGGCTTTGTGTTGTAAATGCAACATGGTCTTGTCTAATTTTTAATTTTTTTACATAAACGTTGTTCGAAAACTAATCTAGAAGTTGAAGCTTTCCTTCTTTGAATATCAGTCCCTGTTTGTAAATATGTCATTTTTTCATTTTTAATTAATAAAATTTGTGAAATGTTGATTTTGTTTGGATCCTAAATCAAAAAGGACTGTTTTATCCTTACAACATTATAAGCCCCAGGTGTAGGGAATTTACTCTCAGCTCTCGTCTCCAGCAATTTAGGATGACAGATTGTCATAACCATGGTCATGATGTATGTTTTCTGCATGTATCATAAATTACCATATTACAGTGAACACAATCAAAGTGTAAAATGGTTTGTAAAAATACTAATATAGATTAGAGATTTTCTGATCCATAAAATCTTGAAATTTTCCAGGGTACAAAAATACCTCATAAGTTTTTAAATCGGCTTAAAAGAAAACATCAATTTCTGGGGCACGTTTGTGGCTCAGTCAGTTAAGCATCTGCCTTTGACTCAGGTCATGATCTCGTGGTTTGTGAGTTCGAGCCCCACATTGACTCTGCTGACAGCATAGAGCCTGCTTTGGATTCTCTGTCCCTTCCTCTCTCTTCCTCTCTCTCTCTCTCTCTCTCTCTCTCTCAAAAATAAACAAAAATTTTAAAAAATCAGTTTCAAAGAAAAATGATTTGGGTAATAAATTGTAAATTAATTATTAGGAAAAAAAATTGCAAGATAGTGGGAAGTTTGTTACAGGAATAAGTGGAACCGACTAAAATTTACTAAATGTCCACAATTTACTGTGTTTGGTGCCCTTGATTTAATAATCTGGTGAGTTATAAATTCAGATAAACTGAGAGTTATAGTAGTCTCTAGGGCCATAGAAGAGAGCAACCTGAACCAGCCTGGAGGAATGAGGAAGCAAAGGGGACTCAGGTAAGACCTTACATGACGTTAGAGCTCCTCTAGAAGGAGAAGTAAGAATTTTGTTCTTCAACATTTTTCATGGCAAATAAAACCTTGTTTTATTACAACCAGTAATTTTTGCTAATTATTTGCTCTTCAGCCGAAAATTGGGAAATAAGGAAATACATAATAAAGAAAGCTACATATCTGCTATAATCATCTGATACACTTTGATAAAACTATTCTTACCCTTTGGTTTGTGTACCTCTGTCTTTTTCTGTATGTCTGTGTGCACATACACACAATCTTTCCACCCCGAAAACATTAAAGTTACAGAGCAGATAATCATTATGGACTGATTTATAGCCTTTGTAAAAACGGAAATAATGTTGGGAAATTTTTCCTGGTCAGTAAGTGCACTTGTATAAGGCTGTAATTTAATAGCTAGATTTGTTCTTTTGTGTGAATCGGTATCTAACACATTTTATTCATGTGCCCCTTACTCCAGTGCTTTTGGATCCCTTCTGATTTTTCTCTAATAAATGCAATGATGTGATGCGGATATTTATAATCCTTGATTACTTTCTGGGAAATGTAAAAATTGGTATTAGGTGTTTCAGTCTAGCACATACAGAAGTCACTCTTCACTTACCTACACTCCAGTTGTAATAACACTAAATGTGGTTCTGGAGCTTCACCATTTGGTAGTTGGGGATAACGAAGAGAATTCCTTGGAAGAGTAGCCTATACTTAACTGTTTTCACTACTTCACCCTCTATTTCCTCTTGTACCTTTTCTGCTCAGATTCGTATCCCTTCCACTCTATTGAAATCTCTTTTCCTCAGGGAAGGAGCAGCTCCTATTTTGGCAAATTGAAGAATCAACTCTCAGGATCCCATGTCAATCAAAATCTCAGCAATGTTTTCTCTCTGGAAAGTGTTCTTTTTGGAATGCCTTCTTCACTTGGCTTCTGACACACCACACTTGCCTCCTTTTGCTCTTATCTTAACTGATTGTTCTGTCTGGTTTTCTTTACTGGTTTCTTCTTTTTCCATCCTAAATGAGGGAGTGCCCTGAAGCTGTGTCTTAAACTAGTTTCCATCAACATATGTTCCCTGGCAAACCTAGACATTGGATTTGTTGGTGAATCCACATATATGTCCTGAATCCCTTCTGCTTCCCTTAAACTCCTTTTAACTAGCTTGAATGTATAATGCCAGTCACCCGGTTCAAGAGCCTGGGAGTTATCCGTGAATCCTTTTTTACCTTCCCTTTCTACTCTTGGTGCGAATCTTGTTACCCTTTCTTCTTTTTTTTAATGTTTATTTATTTTTGAGATGGGGGAGGGGCAGAAAGAGATCAAGACACAGAATCCAAAGCAGGCTCCAGGCTTTGAGCTGTCAGCACAGAGCCTGATACGGGGCTCGAACCCACAAACCTTGAGATCATAACCTGAGCCAAAGTCGGATACTTAACAGACTGAGCCACCCAGGTGCCCCTCGTTACTCTTTTTTAAAAAATATACCAGATCCTACCATTTTCTTCACTTACTACTCTGATTCAAACTATCATCTTGCATGTAGACCAATATTTTACCTTTCTAATTGCTGTAGTATCCTCACAGCAGAAGAAAAGCCCAAATTATGCCATGTTTCTTGCTTGAAACTTGTATTCCTTCTCATATTCAGGGTAAAGTCAAGCTGTAGTGTGTTCTACAAGATCTTACATAATCCCGAATCTTCCTGTATCTCTGACTTCCTCTCCTACCACTCTCCACCTTGCTCACTCTTGTCTAGTCATTCTTTTTTTTTTTGTTTGTTTTGTTTTTCTTTTTGAAAACAACGATCTTATTTCCACTTGCAGGCTTTTGGTGCTTACTCTTTCTTTTACTTGGGATTCTTACCTAGATCAATGACTGCTTTCACATCGTTTAAAAAAAAATTTGTTTTTTTAACCTTTATTTATCATTGAGAGACAGAGAACCAGAGCACGAGTGTGGGAGCAGCAGAGAGAGGAGGAGACACAGAATCTAAAGCAGGCTTCAGGCTCTGAGCTGTCAACACAGAGCCCAATGCAGGGCTTGAACTGATAAACTGAGATCATGACCTGAGCCGAAGTTGGACGCTTAACCGACTGAGCCACCCAGGTGCCCCCACATCATTTTAGATCTCTGCTCCAGTGACCCCTCTTCAGAGAGGCCCTATCTAACTATTTAAAATTTCTCCATTCCACTAGTCACTGTCTCCACCATTACTCTGCCTTTGTTCATAGTGTTTAAAGCTCCTTGACATACTCTGTGTGTGTGTGTGTGTGTGTGTGTGTGTGTGTGTGTGTGTGTGTGTTTGGGTTTTTCTACTGGAATGCACCTTCCCAAGTGCCTAGGATAGGACTTAGAGTATTGCAGATACCCAGTGTTTGTTGAATAAATGACTGAGCCTCCTTTATTCTATTTTATTCCTCCTAATCCCACAAGGAATTAGAAGTAGCTTAAGTAGTAGTTAGAAGTACTTCTAACTGTAATAAAATAGAAAACATCAGGCATGCAAAATATAGATAGGATAGAAATGACTGGTGGGAGATTTAATATGCAGGGTCATGCAGGGTTTTACATGGTTCTTAAATATGGATCAGGAATTTGGCTCTGAGGTCTTAACTGCCAAAATGAAAAGAATACTTTTCCCATAAGGAGCAGACATTCTTCTACTCCAGAGAAGCACAGATTTTCCTTGCATTTCAACAACTGTACGATAAGACATAAAATGCATTTTATATGGAAATGCTTGATACCCATCCTTAAAGGAAACAGACGAGGCAATGCCAGCATGAAGTTCAGGGAAAGGAGCTCTCTGGAAACTGGTGAGATGGGCATAGCGAATCTGTTCCCTCTCTCTGTTTCTCCATCCCCTAATTTACATGCATGCTTCTCTGAGGAAGGTAGAGCCATTTTAACATGATCATCAACATATGACCCTTTTGTAACAGAGCAGCAAGAGAGAGTTGACTCATTATTCCTAAAATGGGCAGCTCATTCCCAAGCAAGTTGAAAATTAGCCAGATCCCATGCTTTTTGTCAAGTGAGGCTTCCTGTAGGTACTCAGAAAACAGTAACAGTACTGTTTTGATCAGATCATTCTCTGATAGTTTGTGACCTTTTAAAGGAAGGTTTGACAACCAGAATTTTGGATTCAGAACTAATGAGGCCAATTATGGTGAGTTTCATAATATAACCCTGGAAATCTTGATGCACTAGTGGAAAATTAATTGCATTTTAATGGAGAAAATTCTCATCAGTTCAACCTGTTTACTTGATACAATTGAAGCTGAATGTATTCAAAATCAGTTTGATGTAAATCTTTTATTAGGATCATCATGTTATTTAATGCTTTCATTTATTAACGACTTGATCAAATCCTTCAAATAATTACATGGTTTAAATAATTGAAGTATTTGGAGAAGAAACAGTGTAGGTATGTTGTAAATAGTATTAGCCAGTGAAAGTATACTGACTTGGAAATGATCACACTGAGTTCCAAAGATTAATTTCATGTTCCAATATAATCTCTTCTTTTGGACTTAACCACTCCTAGTCTCAGATCTAGACATTTTTTAGGTGTAATGGAGAAAATACTAGGGAGATAGATGGCAGTTATTATCCGTCCTGTCAGTGACTGGTTAAAAAATTCTCAAAGTTTTCTGTTTTGGTTTAATCATTTGGTTTTTCCCATTTAGAGTTGATAATTTGTAAGATGTTTAGTAGGGGAAAAATGGTTTGGAAGTATGGTGCAAAGTTTTTTTTTACAACACATCACTAATTGTGAGAGGAATCTGTTTTCAAAGCACTTTCCCTCTCCCTTGTTCCTTCCTTTCTTGTGATTTTGTTTTCAGATGGTCTCCTTTCATTACTCTAACTGTCTTACTCTGCACAGCTCCCCTTTCCTCCTGCTTTGTTCTTAAATGCTGTCTCTTTGGTCCCGTAGTCTTCCCTGAATCTTGTCACAGACCTCTTAGTACCTTTCTGATTTTTCCTCCAACTTTATTTTAGCTTCGTGTGTAATTACTAATTGTCTTTTCCTAGAGTGACAGAAGAAGTTCAGAGCTGGCCTGTGTCCCTTCAAGCTGGATAATTGGTTAACTTATTTTACTGTCAGTTTCATCACCTGTGAGATACAAGCAATATCTCAGAAGGGTAGTTGTGAGTAGTAAATGATATATAAACATCTAGCATGGTGTCCAGTCCTTGGCATCACTAATTAACTACTTACTGTTCCATAAACTTCTCAAAAAAAGTTTAGTGACCTTTTCCTATGCCCCGTAAACCTATCTGGATTGCCACTTGTCATGTATTGGAGCTTAGGACAAATTTCACAATATAATGGCATGGGTTAAAGAATGGGCTTTGTTGGGAAAAGGATATTCTATGGGGAAAAGCCAGAATCGGCAAGAAGTAAGGCCTGAGTTTTCCATGTCATTATTCCACATAGAGGGGTGCCAGGATTTTAGCAGTTTGCTCCCTATTAGAATAGCATAGGTTTTTTTTAATTCCAGTGAAACTTTGCTGTCATCTCTTATTGTCCCTTATTATAGAAGTGGTAGGCCAGCCTTATCAGTGAGCAGTCACCTGAACTGCTTGAGAACCAGCCAGTATAGTTGTGGGTTCATGTGGTCATCTGAGAAATGCGTCGGTCCGGCCCGAGGAGACCTGGGGTCCAGGGAAGTTGCATCTGCCTTGTGAAGGGAAGAAGCCAGGAGGCTGTCACTAGCTGAACACGGTCACAGCCTATCATGCTGGGAGATGGGGATGCTGGAGTGACTTCAGCTCCTGGACTAGGCACCCAGAATGACTCCTGACATCATTTTCTGATAGTTCTACTTTGCTTGCATCACACTTTATTATTGCCCGGAGTCAGTGGATCTGTTTTCTCAACAAATAAGTGTCAAATTTGAATGTGCAATATTATGGGTTGTTTTTTTTTTAATTTCTGTGCTGTTTAAACAAGTTGATGTCACAATAGCTAACTGAAGAATGTGTTTCAGAGTGTTTGAGTCAGTGTTCCTCTCAATGAAAACTGTCTTGATTTGCTTAGCTCAGCTTCACAAATAATTATTGATTTGTTCAGATGCAATATGGGCACTTAACCCTAGAAATTAAAAGGTAAAGGCAAGGTCCATATCCTCAGGGAGTTGTGTCTAAGAGGGGTAAAATAGAAGTGGAAGAAATCTCCTACCAAGAGTATAAGAAATACCATAGGAGACATCACCAGGAGGCTGAGGGTAGAAAGGAAGAAAAGCGTCTCAAAAGATAGCCAGTATCAAATCTTAACTTAAATTTGCCTTCTGGGTGAGAATTTCAAGACTATTGATAGCTCCTGCATTTTCTAGTCTGTGGATGAGACAGTAGGAGGGAGAGTGATGAAAAAAAATGTTGAGTAGCTAGGTAAGATACAGAGTTTGGAGACTAGGGAGGACTTCATTTTAATCCTTAGTAAGTTGTAATTACAAACATTACATTTTTAAAAAGTAATTATTAATTTACTTACTTTGAGAGAGAGAAAGAGAGAGAGAGAGAGTGCACGAGTGGGGATGGGCAGAGAGAGGGAGAGAGAATCCTAAGCAGGCTCTGCATGAGGGCTTGATCTTGTGAACTGTTAGATCATGACCTGAGCCGAAACAAAGAGTCGGACGCTTAACTGACTGAGCCACCCAGGTGCCCCTCCAAATATTACATTTAGTGTTACAGATTTCCTAACAAAATGGCAGGGACACATTCTAAGATGGGAGAAAAATTAACGAGCAATCACCTGTCAACTGCTTCTAATGGCTGTCAAAATTTGTTTTTAATGTTTAAGTGCCAAGGAGGGCAGATGGAAATTGTATTAATCACTGCATGCTCAGCATGCAATTTGCCAGGAAATCAAAGGACAGCGTAGAGCGTTGAGAAGAACTTTTTTCTACATGCTATTCTTTTGAGAGATAAGAATATTAGAGGTCAGGTTTTGTAGTGGTATCTATGGTCCTTCTATGAAAGCGGAAAAGGACACTTTTAAAATGCCTTCCTTGAAGGATTCTTTTCATTTTAAAGAAAACATTTGCCCTCCATCAGTTCTTAATTTCAATTTTATGGAGTCTCTGAGTATTCTTCAGGAAAATTGTGATTGTTGGAGGAAATTGTAGTCTCTGAGATGTTTCTAAGATACTTTTGTATGTGGTGTCAGGGTAAGAGCACAGGTTGGCTTTGCCCAAAAGCTTGAGTTCCAGCCTTAACTTTGCTGGTACCGGCCGCGTGATCTTGAAATCCTCTCATCCTGTGCGTGTGCTCGTGGTATTTGTTTCTCTGAGTAATCTTGGATGGCCCTTTCATCCTTCCACGTTCTGTACTTAATAATGGCAATATCTTTTATCAACATTAAATGGCCTTGCAGACCACCATTTTATAAATGGTGTGTTTTTTAAGAGTATCTCATTTGAAATAATTAGACATCGTCCAAGTACGTTTTGATGAAACCTGGTACGGTAGGCTGGCCTGTGACTTTTCATTTGGTATTTTTTGCTTAGCTAACATTTGTAGACAATAGAAGGCAGATCTTGGAAATTTTACTGTGCCTGTAGTTGTGCACATGGCTTGGGCTGGCCATGATAGTGATACTTGTTATTTCTCTTTTAGTTAAGGTATATCCCATGCGTATCTTGTGATTTACTAATGTAAGTCAGTTTAGAAAAATGGCAGACACTGGAACCACGTATAACCAGTAGCAGTGATTGCTTTGTTTTGAGGGGCTGAGAAGTCAGAATTAGCATCTCATACTGTCTTACAATAGTGTGTCAAAAATGGCTAACTTAATCAGGCACAAAGCCCAATTTGAGTTTAGTATATGTCTTAGTTCTGTTATTGCAGTTCTTTGTGAAGGGTTTAAATCATCCAGAGATTCTGTTTGTGTAATTTAGAGTATAGATGCACTAGTGTGTTTGTGTGTAATTTTTTAAATTGGTGCTTCACTGAATAAGCACTATTCTGTGGCCTATGTTTGTTAGACTTTCATGATGAATGAATTTTCAGAAACTCTGCTTTAAATTACACAAGCCAGGCTGCCAAGTAATTTGTTAATATTGTAGGTGCCGGAGCCAACTATAAAGTTCTCAGTTAAACCTGGAACTAGATATTGTTGAAGGCTATTTTGATGCTATTTCATTTTATTCACACAAATTCTGGTAAATTAGCTCCTGGTGCATTCTTGCTGAGTCTCTGCTGTCACTTGGAAGGAAGGTGGTAGAGGCATAAATGGCAAAGTATAGTTGTCATGTTGCCTTATGAAAGCAGCATAAATGCTGCCCCAGGTCTTTTTACTTAGTTCATTACCACCGTTATTGTGTCCCTTAACCCTGTTACCTGAACGGCCATGTGACACAAGATAGCTTTTCCTTTTAATGTTACTGGGTTTTTTGTATGCCTGTAGTATTTCTAAGTTCTGGAAGAATTTCACAAGTTGTAGGAGACAACAGAAATAGATGTAGCCAATTTGGGCACAAGTTAGAAATGAAATCTATACTGTCATTTTTTGAAGTCTAAAAAGAGAGGAAAAAAGTATGTATCAGGCCCCATTTCTCTAAATTGCTTCCAGCTGCCTGCTTCCTAATATAGAAATATTTATTAAAAGTGGCAGGTTAAAAATTGGATTCCTAAGGCAAAATATGACTGGTTCCATAATTTTGTTAAAGAAAGGAAGCATCTGAGATTTCATATTTATGGTCGCCTTTTTTTTTTTCTTTCTTTAAAATTTATTTGTATTTTTGGGGGGTGGGGTGGGGTGGGGAGAAGGGTATGATGTGGAACAAATAATACAAATTTCCTGGCTAGCAAAACAGAATAGTAAACAGCTTGGACAGTTTCAGTGAACTAAAGAAAATTTCTTAAGGTACCAGATGAGAAATAAGAAATTATTCTTTATGTGTTCCAATAGTATAAATGTGTTCAGAAAGGTAAGAAGGAAACATTTAAGGTAGTAAATAGACCAAAGACAGTGATGGATCTGGGTGGCCATGAAACTCGGGGATGAGGCTTGAACTCAGGAAATAAGCAAAATAAAATATGGCATGGGTGGAAAAATGAAACTGAAATCTTATCTAGACTAATTGGAGGCAGTGAAAGATTTAAAGAATTATTAGACTGAAATGCTATGAAAAGGCTTTTTAAAATCAAGGAAAAATTGGTTGATTTTGACAAATTGTTGAGGAAGACAAATATATTGAAGGGAAAAAACCACTGATGTTTGAGGATTTGGTGGGGGAACTTGTATTTGAAGAATAGGAGAAGGAACAGAGGAAAATAGAAACTGTATCAGGAATATATTTGAAACTTACTTTTCTGAAAGCATTTAGTAGTTAAGGTGGCAGGTACATACTAGTCAGAAGAGTTTATTAGGTTAAGAGATTCTTCTCGAAAGTATCCCAGATTAAGCGTGTGGATTCAGGAAGTAGAAATCCGGAAGGAAGAATCTCTTAATGAAAAAAATATTGTGTAGAATGATTGTGCCTTATTATCGTCCATAAGCAGGAGGGAAGTCCAGACAAAGCTGAGATCACTGCATATCTGCATGGTTTTTGATCTGTTGGGAAAAACAGAAAAATATTTGTCTGTTTACCTGTTTAGGTTGGCCTGTTAAGATGATTTTTTAAAAGAATCATGAGTATTTCGTAATAAATATTTAGTCATGTTGCTTAATGTATTGTAGTATTCAATAACTATTTTCATCAACTTATACTTTAGAATTGCAGTTTACAGACTTCAAAGAAGTCTTATTCAAAGAAAATAAGTCTTATTCAAATTTTCTTATTCAAAGAAAATAAATAGTGCCTGGAGTTATTGACGACACAGAATAGAGACTTTTACTTATGGTTTGCTTCTTGATGTAATCAGAAGGGCTAATCTGATACTCTGAAATATGAAGAACTTTGACAGGATGTGTGGGCTCTCATTTATATGATTTTATGTTTGAAATAAACATGTATTATCTATAATATATTAAAAATTGGGAAAGATTTCTAGAATGGTATTTAGGCTGTCTTCTAGGTACAATTTATGAAGTGTCAGTATTCAAGTAATGACACAAGTATCATACACAAATTCTGTAACAGCTGTGATTCTCATCAGAAGGGAAGTAGGATTGGGGCCTTGTAATTTGAAGTGGCATATTTGGTATTTAAAATTGATACTTGGATGTGAAAACAGTTATTTTAAAAACCAATACAGATACTGCATCAGAAAGTAGAATATGAAAAAATCTTCCTTAATGGACCATGAACTGGAAAGTTGAAAAACGGTGTAAAGTTTCTAAGAATAGCAGTTTTCAAACATTCTTTCAAAGTTGATAGAAACGTAAAAGGCACATATTGAGGAAAATTATGATGCTGTAACTTAAGACAGTTTGAACAAAAATCACCTAAGCATTGTAGAATATAAACAACAAAGTCAAGTACCCTTTGATTTAAATTGTGCAGCCTTGAACAGATTGCCAAATTTGTCAAACCTTTGGTTTTCTAATTAAAAAAATTCTCAGGGCCCAGATTTGACTCATAGTTGTTATGAGCAGTAAATGAAGTAATGCTTTATTCCACTGGGAATTGTTTCACTAATTCTTGGTTCAAGAAGTACTTACTGAATGCTTCCTGTGTGCCAGCCTCTCTGTGATGCTCTGGGGATACAAATGGTAATACAAACGATCTTACCCTGGTGAAGATTACAGTCCATCAGGAAAAACAAATCAGGAACCCAAGTGGTGACTGTGGCTTTACCATAATGGGGGCAAGGGCGCAGGCCAAGTTTGATAACAGGCTGCTGCAATACAGTCAGCCACAGACTAATGTAACTGGGACTTGGGTAGAGGCGGCACTGGCTCTCGTCATTCTCTCCAACTCCTCTGTCCCCGATTTTAGCAGTATGACTCAATTTATGCATATTACCAAGGTTTATTGTAGCTTGCCTTCCATTAAACTTTAAACAATGACATTGGTAAATGTGGACATTTGAAGAAAAATCCTGTGGATTGGTTAGACCATTTTATAAGATTATTTTCATAATTTATAATTTATAAGCACTCTGTTTCATAGCATTTTAGTTGACCGGCACTTAAGGGTCTCTTGTGTCCTTCCCGTTCCTTGCATTGCCTGCCTTGGGCCCCGCCCTCCAGCTGCTGTGGAATTCTGGGACTGCTGCTTGACTTAAGTTTACATTTGTGGAGGAGCCCTGAAAAGAGAAACTGCTTCCATAACAGCATTTTAAACTGAAGTCTAGTTACAGTCTAGATGGCTCTTTATTTTGAATTGTAGTAAAATACATAGAAAATGTACCACTTTAAGTATAGAGTGCAGCACATTCCCGCAGTCATGCAACCAATCTCCAGACCTCTTCTACACCTTTTAGGTGGCTCTTAATTTTAAGACTATAGGTTGTGCGAAGATTTCACAAACATACCTATTCTACTTACTGGTGGTGGTGTTTTTATTTTTTCCCCTAGCGTTATTGAGGAATAGTCGATCAATAAAATTGTATGTGTATACAACGTGATTGTGTTTTCATGTGCCGTGTGAAATGATTATCAAGATCAAGATAATTAACGCACCCATCACCTCACAGTTAACTTTGTGTGTGTGTGATGAGGATGCTTAAGATCTGTTCTCCGCAAATTTCACGTATACAATACAGTATTTTAACTATAGTTACCATGCTATACATTAGATCTTCAGTTTACTCATCTTATAACTGAAAGTTATGCATCTCAATTTCTCCCTCTTCCCATCCCCTGGCAACAACTGTTCTGTGTTTCTGTGACATCAGCCCCCATTTCCCCTTTTTCTTCTCTATAAATACTCTACATATAAGTGATACCATATAGTATCTGTCTCTGACTTATTTCATTTAACATAATGCCTTCCAGGTTCATCCATATTGTCACCCATGGCAGGATTTCCTTCTTTTTCGTGGTTGAATAATACTCCATTGTATATGTGTACCACGTTTTCTATTAATCCATTTATCCTTTGACAGACACTTAGGATTGTTTTTATGTCTTGGCTGTTGTGAGTCATGATGCAACAGACATGGGGGTGCACATACCTCTCCTAGAACTGATTTTGTTTCCTTCGGATATATACCCAGGAGTGAGTGGTATCGTTGCATCATATGATAGTTTAAATTTTTAATTTTTTTGAGGAACTTCCATTCTGTTTTCCACTGTGGCTTAACCAGTTTACATTCCCACTGTGTACGACAGGTCTCTTTCCTCTACACCCATGCCAACACCTGTTACCTCTTGTCTTTTTGATGATAGCTATCTAATAAGTGTGAAATGCTATCTCATTATGGTTTTGATTTCATTTCCCTGAAGATTAAAACTCCCAGAAGAGAACATAGGGGAAAAAATCTCCTTGGCATTAGTCTTGACAGTGATCTTTTGGACAAGATGCCATAGGCACAGGCAACAAGAGCTGAAATAAACAAGGGGTCTGTATCAAACTGAAAAACTTCTGTATAGCAAAGGAAACAAAAAGGCAGCCTAGGGAATGGGAGAAATATTTATAAATCATGTTTCAGATAAGGGGTTTCTGAGATATATATATATATATATATAAGGAACTGATACAACCCAAAAGCAAAAACAAAGTAATCTAATTAAAAAATGGACAAAGGACTAGAATAGACTTTTTTCCAAAGAAGATATACACATAAATGACCAATAGGTGCATGAAAGCATGTGCAACATCACTAATCATCAAGGAAGTTTATTTATTTATTTATTTATTTATTTATTTATTTTTATGTAGGTAAAAATAACTTTTTTGTAACTTAAATTTTTTTTAATTTTATTTTTTTAAATTTACATCCAAATTAGCATACAGTGCAAAAGTGATTTCAGGAGTAGATTCCTTAATGCCCCTTACCCATTTAGCCTATCCCCCCTCCTACAACCCCTCCAGTAACCCTCTGTTTGTTCTCCATATTTAAGAGTCCCTTTATGTTTTGTCCCCCCTCTCTGTTTTTATACTTTTTTTGTTTCCTTTTTCTTACGTTCATCTGTTTTGTCTCTTAAAGTCCTCATATGAATGAAGTCATATGATATTTGTCTTTCTCTGACTGGCTAATTTCGCTTAGCATAATACACTCCACTTCCATCCACGTAGTTGTGAATGGCAAGATTTCATTCTTTTTGATTGCCAAGTTATACTCCATTGTATGTATGTATGTATGTATGTATGTGTGTGTGTGTGTGTATACACACACACACACACACACACACACACACCACATCTTCTTTATCCATTCACCCATTGGTGGACATTTGGGCTCTTTCCTACTTTGGCTATTGTGGATAGTGCTGCTATATACATTGGGGTGCATATGTTCCTTTGAAACAGCACACCTGTATCCCTTGGATAAATAGCTAGTAGTGCAATTGCTGGGTCGTAGGGTAGTTCTATTTTTAATTTTTTGAGGAGCCTCCATACTGTGTTTTCCAGAGTGGCTGCACCAGCTTGCATTCCCAAGGGAAGTTTATTTCTTTTTTTTTTTTTTTTTAATTTTTTTCTTCAACGTTTTTTATTTATTTTTGGGACAGAGAGAGACAGAGCATGAACAGGGGAGGGGCAGAGAGAGAGGGAGACACAGAATCGGAAACAGGCTCCAGGCTCCGAGCCATCAGCCCAGAGCCTGACGCGGGGCTCGAACTCACAGACCGCGAGATCATGACCTGAGCCGAAGTCGGACGCCCAACCGACTGCGCCACCCAGGCGCCCCTAGTTTATTTCTTAAGAAAATATTTTGTAGATGGGTTTCAAATCAAATGCCACATAGTACATCCTTAATTTATAGTGTAAAATTAGACTGTGTGAATTCTTGTAGCTCAGTAAATTTAGGATGATGAAGGAATTATGCTTACATAGCAGGTGTGGTTTTTTTTTTTTTTTATATTGGTTTTGTTTTGCTTTTTAAATCTTCAGTTCTAAGGTATGATTATTTTTGGACTCTGAGGCAACAGTACTTATAAATGCTATGAAATGCCCATACTTTTAATGTGAGGTCTCAGGTTATAATAAGTAATCTGTAAGGTTTTGACCAGGGTTGAGAGTTCTTTATTTTGTAGGTTTCCTTCACTTTTAGGTAAAATTGTTATTATAAATCATTAATTATTCCATGATGCATATGGGAGCTACTTTAAGGAAGCATAAACATCTGATTTCTTTAGAGTATCTTCTTTTAATTCTGACTTTCATCTCTGTATGGTTTTTGTTTTTCTTTTTTTTTGCAATGATACTTTGTTTTTTAATTTTTTAATGTTTATTTAATTTTGAGACAGAGAGAGACAGAGCGTGAGTGGGAAAGGGGCAGAGAGAGAGAGAGACACAGAATCTGAAGCAGGCTCCAGGCTCTGAGTCATCAGCCCAGAACCCGACGCAGGGCTCGAACTCAGGAACCATGAGAACGTGACCTGAGCTGAAGTCGGACACTTAACCGACTCAGCCACCCAGGCACCCTGCACTGTTACTTTTAATTTACCTCTAGGATGTATAGTAGTAATGCTTATATTAGTTTTTGTTTTCACTGATTATATTTGAATCTTGTTGTAGCTAGTGTTAAAACTAATACGGTCCTTCTCGGAACCTTTTATCTTCCAAGTTATTTGTGGCAGCCTCCTACAGCTGTCACAAGACCTTGAAAATTACTTGATGCTTTATCAATTTTGTATTTTATGATATTTTCCTTTTTGAATTTTATTCTGATGTCTAGCATACATGTCATGAAGGAAGTGCAAATGGAAATGAAAATTGTGTTTTGATGTTTTACATCTTGTCAGGAAATCTTTTGTTAAACTCTTTGGTTTAAAATTTACAAATTTCATTCTTTTACCAATAATACAAAGTCTTGTAGTAAAAATACAACTTTTGCCTAACAATAAGTATACTTGATATTTTGAATGACTTAATAGAAACTTAAAGTGTTAACAAGCAGCACTTCCCCTCCTTATCCAAGATTCAGTGTTGAAACTTTTACAGAAAATAAAATCTGAATTTTAAGAAGTTAAACTGTTTTTTGAAAAGTCATATAGTGTAAAACATATTGGTAAGTATGGTACAAAAAAAATCCAGAAAATTTTCTTATTTTAAACATTGATTACATAAAAATTAAAAATACATGTTTAGCAAAAAAACAAAACAAAGTCCAAACAACAAAATATTACCCTTGTGGTAGAAGTCCAAAGGTAAATGATGCAGTGGGAGAAAATATTGACACATTTTTAACAAATGAAAAGATCTCACAAATTAATAAGTAAAATGCTAGGAATTCATTAACTGTTGATAGTTGATAATACTGTTGAAGATGATACACAGTGCACAGGAAAAAAAATGTCTTTGGAAAGATGTTCTACTATGCTTAAAACAAGATAAATGCAAATTAAAAATTTCATGAGATACTATTTTTTCCACCTAATTGGCAAAACATAAAGCCTAATATCTACTTTCTGAAAATAGATGTGGAGAATCAGTTACTCTCAAATTTTTGGTGGGACTGTTAAATTTTGTTTGACTTCTCAGGAAGGTTATTTGGAAATATTGAGTTGAACTTTAAGTGTACATACTCTTTGAGTGCTTTGACTTTTAGAGATTTATCCTGGGTAAGTGAATGCCCATGTGGATAGCTCATTTAGTACTTTGGTGTTCTTCATGTATACTTGATTGTGGGTAGAATGTCTCTGGAAAGGATATAGAGAAAGGTATTAATGCCATTTGCTTCTTGGGAGGTAAACACTGTGGCTGCAGAAGACATGAATGGAGACTTTTTAACATGATTAAGACATGAATTCATAAGACATGAGTATCCTTTACAAAAAAAAGATGCGTATGTATTAGCTGCTAAAGGTAATGTTTAAAAAAAACCTTTTTTTAATGTTTTTATTTATTTTTGAGACAGAGGGAGACAGAGCATGAGCAGGGGAGGGTCAGAGAGAGAGGGAGACACAGAATCTGAAGCAGGCTCCAGGCTCTGAGCTGTCAGCACAGAGCCTGACGCGGGGCTCGAACTCACAGACTGTGAGATCAGGACCTGAGCTGAAGTCGGATGCTTAACCGACTGAGCCACCCAGGTGCCCCATAAAGGTAATGTTTTAAAGAAGGACATTGTCCTTAGTTAAGCTAAGCCACATGTGAAACACACCATCAGTGGACACCCAGAAGATATTTGTTAATGCCACACATTGTTTGGGTGTTTGCCACTCATTTTAGACATTTGTCTCACACGGAAATTTTCCTGGACTCCTCTCCTTATCCTAGACTAGCTAGGGCAGGTACCCTGTTGCATAGATTCATTCATCCTTTTTATTTTTTCTGAACACTTAATACATTTGTGATTAAATAGTTAAAGACATTAAACAGTGGAAAATATTTTTTTCCCCATAGAGTTAGGCCAGGGAGGGTTGGGAGTCCCCGTCTCTTTCATTGCTCAGTCTCCAGCGTGCACTGTGGTGTCTTGTGTGTGGACGATACTCTAGGGCGTATTTGAATGACTGAAGAATAATTCTCAAGTATTGGAGTGAATCCCCAACCTGTCAATGAAATAAAATAAACATGTGTCTTTTCACCCATTTTGCAATTTCGGTTCTTTACAGTGGCTTCCCTAAAATGAACAAATTTGATTTTTTTGATGCAAAGATCCCCCAGTGTTGTTACATAATTTCAGTGGTTTCATGGGTCTCCCTAAAGCTCTTGATATAGACCTGAATCATCCCAAGGTTCCACCATGCAGGGCTGGTTTTCTTTTTTCTTTTTCTTTTTAAATATTTATTTATTTTTGGCAGAGAGACACACACAGAGCATGAACTGGGGAGGGGCAGAGAGAGAGGGAGACCCAGAATGCAAAGCAGGTTCCAGGCTCCAGGCTCTCAGCACAGAGCCAGATGCGAGGCTCGAACTCATGAACCATGAGATCATGACCTGAGCCAAAGTCAGATGCTTAACTGACTGAGCCACCTAGGCTCCCCGAGGTTGGTTTTTTAACTGATGTTTCTTCTATTTTGGCAGTTTTTGGTATTTTTGCTTTATGACTTTTTCTCTCATTCCTGGGACCAGGCCTTTTTTGTATTTTGTTCTAAAAAAATTTCAAACATAAAGAAAAGCTGAAGAAAGTGCACTTTGTACACCAAAATATTCACTACTCATTCTATAATGAAACTCTTACCATATGGCCTTTATCATGTAATTCTCCAACTATTTATCACACTTTTAAATTTAATGCACTTCAGAGTAAGTTGCCAACAGTATTACCCTTTGTACTGTATATACTTCAGCCTGCTTGGCATTCATTTAAGTTCATTACAGGACTGTTTTTTGAGGTAGAAATTTATGTGCAGTAAAATACACCAATCTTAAGTGTAATATTTGAGGTTTGACAATTATATACACCTGTGTAACTCAAATTCCTATCAAGATCTAGAGTATTACCCCCAGAATGTTGGCTCTGATTGCTCCTCAGCATTTTTTTTTTAAGTGGTGATAACTTACTCCTGTATAATTGTTATTTTTACGTTGTAATGATCCTCTGAGTTTGCGCTATTTGATCAGCGTTCTCTCTGATGACAGAACATTAGCCAACCCATGATCCTCAAGAGTTGATCTAACCCTAAAAAGCAAGAAGATCAAGTAGGAATAACTCCGTCACCAACCCTGGCGATTGTGTTGGTGGTGTTCTTTGATAATTGTGGAGAAAGGTGGGGGTAGGAGTACTGGCTGGGAAGAAGGAAGTGGGGGTCTTATTAATGCCCTGTGTTCACAAGGTGACCTACAGGTGGCAACTTAACCTCGGTTGGCATTCAGCTTCCTAACACCCTGGTCTCTTTTAATGTAGAAGTTTTAATGCTACACAGCTTAGTTAATTACCCTCAGAAGTGAGAAAATAAGGACTGTATTATTTCCTAAGGAGAATAATAGTAGTGTATCTCAGAGCACAGTGGTGGGGAGAAGGTTGTGAGGGATGGACAGAGCAGTTTAGGGCCTTGTGCAACCTGGTGGCAGCATGCATGCAGTTGGGTCCAGTGGGGGTTGGGAGGAGTAGATGGAATATCCCATGGGAAGAAGAAATTTGAAACAAATTGAATTTATTTTCATAGAAATCTTGTGAGGTGCAGGTATAATGGGATTGTAACATTATCGATATCTCTCTGATGTAATAAAAATTACTTTAGAGAAGATGAATCTTTTCGTAAGCGTTTTATAGATTTAAAATCTTAGTATGTTTTTTTTTTTTTTTAATGTTTATTAAAGAGAGAGAGAGAGAGAGAGCGCTCGCGCACACATGCAGGGAAGGAGCAGAGAGAGAGGGGGGGCACAGAATCCAAAGCCGGCTCCAGGCTCTGAGTTATTAGCCCAGAGCCCGATGCGGAGGCTCGAACCCACGAACCGTGAGATCATGACCTGAGCTCAAATTGGACGGACATTTAACCCACTGAGCCACCCAGGTGCCCCCCAAATCTTAGTATGTTTTTAACTTTGACTTGATACGTGGTCTGAGAAATAAGTGTAATTAGATGGTATAGTTTTAGGAACCAGAACTATAAAAAGCAGTGTTAGTAACACCCACATAACAGAGCCATTGTACTTAAATTATCATGTTGCAACTTTCTTGTACGTAAATTATCATATTGCAGATACATTAGCTAATTTTCATAATAAGCATTATTGTTATCTAAAAACGTAATGTATTAATGACTTGCTACAAACCTCTGTTGTAGTAAATTTGTTATTTTTGATGTCATGGTACTTTATTTTTAAGCATTTTTGTATTCATTATCAATAATATAAACTGTTTAAAGTGAATTGTTCTTTCTGTTTATTGATTACCATAATATAGCAGTTATAAATAATGTACATCTTCTCAAAGCTTGTGATAACTCTTGTTTCCTAGATCAGTCCCTCCTTTCTTAGTTTTTATTGGGTGGTTACCTATAACACAGTGCTAAAAAAAACCAATCAGTTAGGAAGCTCCAAATCTGGGATTGATGCAGTTCATACAGATGCAGTTGGCATGATCTCTTTAGGTAGCTTGAAGAGATCACTAGTGGTATTTGAGGTTTATTTAATACTTTGATTTTGTATATTTTACATTTATTATTAAATTCTCCCAGCCAACCCTATGAGACAGAGGTACTGTTGAGGGTCAATTTATAGCTAAAGCACAGAAGTTAAGTAACTTGCTCCTACATAGCTCATAAGTGGTAGTAGAGCTTGAATTCAAATTTGTTGTCTTCACTGTTGCACCAGAAACTTCTCATTCTGTCTACTTACTCACCTGATGAAGCCTGCCTTAGATTAGTTTACCAACCACCGCCGGTGGTATTCCTGGATCTAATGTAAGAAACATGGTGCAAATCCCTCTTAGTGGTGAGTTTCTTACTGTCCCTCTCTCATCTGTGCAGGCTGTGGTATGACCTCCACAGCTCCCCATTTCACATGGCTCCTCAGCATTCACTTAGCATAAGTAAGCAGTGGCTTCGTATGTTCACTACCTTGCTGTGGTGGTTTGAGGATGTTAGGTGGGTTCTGATCAGGGTATCCTGCTGAATTATTCTGATTCCATCTCACCTTTGGGCACAGCTTCGTTATCAAAGGCTTTTCCCCGTGTTCATATAGTAAATTAGTGTAATGGGAGGAAGAATGTGGAATTGCAAACAATGTATTGCAGTAATTTTGCTTTCCAGGTAAACATTCTCCTACTCTGAAAATTTAAGTTTGCACTTGGAATTAGAGCTATTTAAAAAATGTGTTCTGTGTTTTAGCTGGAAGAGAGCTTTATTTACCTTGGATGCCCATTTGTCACATTATCATGAGTTTCTGCTGCTTCAGCATTATCAGGGTAGCATGGTTTCAGTAATGGAAGAAATTTTAAAGGTTGCTTATGGCTAACATTTATCTTGTTTACACTTAAGCCCCTATAGTATTGGGGGTATCATTCATTAAAAAGTCTAATAACTTTATTTCTGGACAGTACTTTTGGTGCTTATTAGTCAGTGAGCAGGAAATATATTGAGTTTTAGAAAGTGTATTGCCAGAGTGAAATTCCTAACGTAAAGCAGCCATTTAACTAATCTCTTTTGTTTGTATATTTTCACACAGAAGAAAGAACCTTCTAAATCCAGTGTCAAGAAGAAAGTGACCAAGGTCGCAGAAGCAAAAAAAGTAATGAAGAGAAATTTTAAAGTGAATAAGAAGATAACATTTACTGAGGAAGGGGAGGTAAGATTCTTAAAGGCTTCATCTCTGAGATACCTTCCGCTTAAAGAGTTTGACTCTCCTGCTGACTTAACATTCATTAATGAGAGAAAGAAAATGTTCCTTTTTCTTTTTTTTAACGTTTATTTATTTGTGAGAGAGAGAGCACACATGCGAGCAAGCATGAGTGGGGGAGGGGCAGAGAGTGAGAAGGAGACACAGAATCCCAAGCAGGCTCCAGGCTCCGAGCTGTCAGCCCAGAATCCGACTCAGGGCTCGAACTCAAGAACCATGAGATCATGACCTGAGCTGAAGTCTCAACCCACTTAACACTTAACTGACTGAGCCAGCCAGGTGCCCCAGAAAATGTTTCTTTAAAGCGTGCTAAGGCGGTTCCTCTGTTGTCTCGGGCATTTCGTCAGCTGCCATCTGTAAGCAGGAAGGCCTTACTGACAGTAAACTGGGACACTTGTTGGTGCTAATGACACAGAGTTGGTTTTGAACTTTTTAAATTCCATTTTTACAGATTAGACTTTCCTGTCAAGGTGTCCATCAACACGTCCTGTGGGAACAAATGCAAGAATCGTAACAAAACCACTTGCCACAGCTTCTTTTCTGGGCCCTCAAAAGTCTCTGCTTTGCAGTTCCTCAGTCTAGATGCTGTATTGGCGTGTTTCTTACTGGTCTGGCTTTGAGGGCATTTTCTGCTTTCACATCATATCAGATGCAGGTGCCCAACTCTCTTGTCACCATTACCTCGGTCTTAGTGTAAATACATACTTGTAGAGTCGGAAAGCTTGCTGGTGAAAAGTCCCTCTGTCATATAACCTTGTTTTTGAAGAGGAAAGAGATGTGGAAAGTCCGTGACTGACATAAGGAGTAATGTCGGGGGGCAGCCACAGCAGGGTCTAACTTGTGTCACCCCCCAGGTTTCCTGTGCTTTCTGGTAGAGTGCTCAGCGCCCCATGCCCCCTGTCCTCTCCTTTCCTTGCCTTGTCTTCTGTTTTCCTCACAGCACTCTTGTGGCTTGACATCCTCTATTTACGTGGTTATTGTTTTCTTCTGCTCCAGTGGAATGAGGGCAGCTACCCAAGGGAGGGTGTCTGTTGACTTTGCTCCCTACTCCATTCCCAGCTCTGAGAACAGAGCCCAGCATACAGTTAACCCAGAAGTTTTTTAAATGGATGAACTATTTTCTAAAATCCCAATAAAATAACAGCTTTTAAAATACCGTCATGTAGCACATCAGGTATTTCATTGTCATTAATACAGATGCTGTGTAAACAGGCTGCATACACTAGAGTATTTTTTTTTGAAGTTTATTTATTTATTTTGAGAGGTGGGGCAGGGTGGGGGGGTGCAGAGAGAGAGAGAGAGAGAGAGAGAGAGAGAGAGAATCCCAAGTAGGCTCCGTACTGTCAGCACAGAGCTCAGTGTGGGACTTGAACTCACAAACCATGAGATCATGACCTGAGCTGAAATCAAGAGTTGGACCTGAGCCACCCAGGCACCCAGAGTGTGTTTTAACTGTGGAGTTAACAGGTGTGGATGTTACTTCGGGGGAAGGGAGCTTGGCCCCAGAAGCCCAGATTTACACTGACAACATGGAGTAAAGTGGTGTATGAATCACATGAAAAAAGCGCAATTTAAAGTTGTTGGAAGTTGTAGACAAAGCCTATAGAATTGATAAGTAATGGATCTTCATGAAATTACTAAAAAGAGGTCAGCATCTGAAGCGAGCTTAACCAGAATATAGTTGTATTACGTCAGATGCTTACTGTAAAGTAAGATTAGTGCTGTTCGTGTAATGAGGATCCTCACTGTGCTTGTAAGTTTAACTACACAGATTACTTTGCTCCAAGAAGGATACAAATCCTTAACTGTAAAATGTTTCAATGTAAACTTATTGCTGATAGGAGCTCCATATGGCTTTGAGCCACGTTGAAACTTCTGCTCTAAAATTCTGAAAGAACTTTGCATTCAGCCCACAGATGCAGAAGCTTCTTTCACATGGTCACGAGGCAGGGCTGAGGAGTCTGAGCATGGATGCCATGCCTGCTCCCTCTCACTCCTTTCTCATTGTCCGTGGCCTCCCATCGTGGCTGCACAGGCAGTGACATTCGTGATCCCTGGTCCCTGCTGCGGGGATCCCATCTGGAAGAATGGCCGCAGTGGGCGGTGACAGGAGTGAGAGGAGGCAGCGATACCTGTGACGCGCAGGCCTACAGCTTCTCTTTGCACGTTCATGAGCAGCCTTTCAAAACGGTGGCAGCTACTGAAATCCTCTGGCAACCAATTACTCATTCAAATAAGAGAATAGGTTTTGTCTGAATTGTCTTGAATTTTACAATGTTAGGCCTGGAAGATTACTGAGTCCACCAGACCTTTTCTTATTTTTCAGAAAAGGACCCAGATGCCCAGAAATGAAGGAATTTATTCAGGATTCTGCAGTCGGGCTAGCAGAAAAGCTGGGACATTAAGCCAGGTCCCCTGACTCCAGATCACTGCCCTGATTTCTGTGTTACCGTGTTCCTAACCATAAACTGTGTGTGTAAATTCCATAGATTTGAGCCAGCTCCTGAAATCTAAACTAATTTTTTTCTATGCTTAGTTATTTTAGTCTTTATGTGTAGTACTGGCTGCTAGGTGATTTATCGATCAATTCTGAGTATCTGATAATGTGCCAGATACTGTACCGGGCTCTGAGAGTACATGAACAAGATAGATGACTGCCCTCAAGGAGGTAAATTCTAGTCAGAAGAACAGGGAAGTAAAACCACAGAGGATGGTGAGAGAAGTGATGGGGGTGTTGGCAGTCGCTGGCAGAGATGATTTGGAACAGAGCTGGTGGAGCACAGCACACTGAGAACACTGTTTGAGATGATGTTGAAGCAACTACGTTTTCCTCCAAAGTATTTCATGACGTTTTCCTTTAATCCTGCCGTCACTGGATCATGGCAGCGTTACTTTATCCTGACCGGGACAGTCTTTTTTGCGGGTTTGCCCACTTCAATTCTTTTTTTTTTTTTTTTTAACGTTTATTTATTTTTGAGACAGAGAGAGACAGAGCATGAGCAGGGGAGGGGCAGAGAGAGGGAGACACAGAATCTGAAACAGGCTCCAGGTTCCGAGCTGTCAGCACAGAGCCCGAAGCGGGGCTCGAACTCACGGACCGTGAGATCATGACCTGAGCCGAAGTCGGACGCTTAACCGACCGAGCCACCCAGGTGCCCCTGCCCACTTCAATTCTAAAGTTTGTTAGAAAGCTTAAGAAATATAGGTTGTGGGGCGCCTGGGTCGCTCAGTCACTTGAGCCTCAGACTTCGGCCCAGGTCATGATCTCTGAGTTCGTGAGTTCCAGCCCCGCGCCACACTCTGCAGTGACAGCTCAGAGCCTGGAGCCTGCTTTGGATTCTGTGTCTCTCTTTCTCTCTCTCCACCCCTCCCACACTCATGCTCTGTCTCTCTCAAACAAACATTTAGAAAAAAAATAAAGAAGAAATATAGGTTGTAAGGCAGAAAGTGGGAAAATACACCATTTCAAAATCATTCTGCAAAGGGAAATGGTTTTCTGTTGATGTTCCCTGTTTCGTGCACCATACTAAACCTTTTCCCTGCCTGCAGTCGGTTCAGCAGTGGCCTCAGATGCAGAAGTCTGTCTCCAAGGATGCCGAAGAGGAGGAGGACAGCACTGGGGGCATCAACTTAGATAAAGCAAAGGAAAGGCTTCAGGAAGAGGACAAATTTGACAAAGAAGAGTATAGGAAGAAGATCAGGGCAAAGCATCGGGTAAGTTTTCCATCTTGGATTAATACTGAGTGACATTTACTATGTCCCTAAATATATCTAGATATTTATTAGTTGTTCATCAGTAACCATGTTACTGTCTTCTTTGCTTTCTCTAACGCTTCTTTTTCTGTGGATATTTTGTCATTTTATCTGGTCTCCTTTTTTGATTTTGCTGGTGGAATCTTTGTGGAGTCACTGGTGTCTGAGAACATTGCCCACATCTGCTTTTGGTTGAGGTAACCCAAATAATGTTAGTGATTTCTTTTTAGTTAAAGCTTTGATTTTGAGATTATTATAATTTCACATGTTGTTGTAAGAAGTAATACACTCTGTTACTCTCTCATCCCATGTGCTCCATTTCTAGAATTTTTGCCATTTCAGGAATGTTATGTAACTAAAGCATCGTAATATGTATGTAGCCTTTTGAGATTTGCATTTTACACTGAGCAGAATTCTATGTAGATTCACCCAGGTTGTTGTGTGTATCAGTACCCGGTGTGGATGTACCACAGGCTGTTCACCATTGACCTGTTTAAGTGACATTAATGTTTCAGCTTAAACTTTATCATTGAATTTCTTCCCATAGCAGTTAGTTGATAATGCATGGAAGATTTACTTAGTGTATTAAAAAAAAGAAAAGAAAGAGAGATAGAGGAACAAAGAAAGAAAAAGAAAGAAAGTAATCAACCTTGTTAAAGAGAGAGTGCTATAGCATGTGCACTGTTAGCCTTACACTTGGCAGTTTTCTGTTATCCCTGAAATGGACTACTCCATTCCAGTCACTTACTGACATTACTGTCTTCTCAGACTACTTAATTCCCATAAAAGTGGGTATTTCTCTAAATCAATGAGTTAGTTAATGAAATAAGACAGATTTAACATTTTTAAGGATGTTTCTCTAGCATGCCCTTGAGACAGGAATGACTTCAGGGGAACATAGTATCATGGCTAAGGCTGTCTGCCATAATATGAAATTCTGGGTCAAGAACTTGTAAGCCTTTGGATGTGGACATTACTACATCCTGAGAAGGATTTTTGTGTTTTTTGACTCCTGTTTGACCTTATAATGATTCAGTGGCTCAGTAAACTTTTCTAGAACAGTGGTTCTCATTCCTTCAAGGTTTGATGCCACTTTGCAGTAGCGTTTGATGAATAAAAAGAAGCAGACATTGAAGATAGCTTCAGGGATGGAAATACAGGTGAAAAAGTCATTCCAGATATGTAGGGAACAGATGAACCTCAGATATACTGTTTGCAGTTCAGAATGTTATCACACAAACAAAACATTTCATGCATTGCTGTTTATTACAGTACTTTAAGTTGAAAGTTAGCACTAATTATGTTATTAAAATTTTTAATAATGTTAAGAATGCCAGCAGTGTGTCACGTTTCAGCTTACACTTCACTTAGAGTACTTATCTGGGGAGACTGAACTAAAGGACCTTTATCCTTTATTTTTATTTTTTTAAGTTTATTTTTGAGTGAGAGAAAGAGAGAGAGAGTGAGAGAGTGTGTGTGTGTGTGTGTCTGAGTTGGGGAGGGGCAGATATAGAGAGGGAGACACAGAATCCGAAGCAGGCTCCAGGCTCTGAGCTGTCCGCACAGAGCCCGATGCGGGGCTCTAACCCATGAACCGTGAGATCATGACTTGAGCTGAAGTTGGATGCTTAACTGACTAAGCCACCCAGGCACCCCTAGACTGACTGACTGACTTACTTACTTTATTTATTTATTTATTTTTAACATTTATTCATTTTAAGAGTGAGAGAGACAGAGCACGAGTCGGGGAGGGGCAGAGAGAGAGGGAGACACATAATCAGAAGCAGGCTCCAGGCTCTGAGCTGTCAGCACAGGGCCCAACGTGGGGCTTGAACTCACGGACTGGGAGATCATGACCTGAGCTGAAGTTGGACGCTTAACTGACTGAGCCACCCAGACGCTCCATATTTTTAAATCTAGCCAGCAGTAAAGGCAGCAGGAGGCATTTACATAAAGGAAAGCTTTCCCACTCTTGCCCTTTCTTGTCTCCCCCTCCCTTCCTCCTCTCATGTGTAGAAGTTACTGCATCCAGGTTGTGGAATATTTTTTCTGAAACCTTTAGAAACTTAATTTCAGTTTGACTAATTGTGCATTTATTACACAGTGTGTGCTAGGCTTTGTGAGGAGAGAATACTTAAAATACATGAGTTTCTCTCTCTCTTGGAAGATTATAATTAAACCACAGTTAACTGTGGATATTCCATCACTGCACAAAAGCTTTTTATACCGTTTTTTTTACGTTAACATTTTCAAAATGAATAATATATTCACATTGTTCTAAAATAAAGATCATACAAAAGCTAATGTTGAGAAATCTTGCTTCTGCCGATGCCTGTCATTCTCACTTATACCTACCCCTGTAGGTAGCTATTTTTATTAATTATTAATGTATCCTGGCCGTTTCTTTATGCAAATGCAAGTAAACAGAAATAAATACAGATCCTTATTTTCTCTCTTTGTTACAAGAAAGGTAAGTATACTATATGTAGATTGTTCTGCACATTTCCATCTTCAGTTACTTTTGTGCTTTTAAATAATTCATTTTCTTTGCACCATTGTTAAAAGTAGCATATGATATTTAAGCTATCGCTGTGATTATCTCATGGCAAGGTTGAACAGAGCAGTTTGGGCTGACACAGCTGTGAAAGAAATCACAAGAACTTCACATACTACTAGTTTCAAAGTCAGTACCTTTCTAACTAAAATAGATAGGGGTCTTTAACAGGAAGCCACAGCTGGTGATTTTGCACAGAATGGCTGTATTCTGCACACAGGTAACCCGTGGCATCCTTTCCATATCAGAAGTTGAAAATGTTGTGTAGCCTGAAAAAAGTGCAAGGAGATAACTAAAATAGTGTTCTGTCTGTTCACCTTGAATGTAAATGCTATCTGAATCAGATACGATTACTTTCTTGGTATTTGCATCAGTAGAAATTATTACTTACACAGATGTATTTGTGTATTAAATTAGAAGATAATCATGTTTGAGCACTTTAGACTTAGTAAGTTTATTATAATGGCGTATTTAAGACAGTGCAGGTGCTCAGGTCAGCCATGCACCAGGCTGCCGTGGACTGCATTTCTGCCTCGAAGACACGACAAGTTTGAACGTTTGGCTTATTTGGCAGGAAGAATGTGATAAGGAGGAGTCCTTGCCTTTGAGCCCTAAGTCTGGCATTGCCTGGTCCGGGTGAGATTCCCAGTCACCAGTTTGGATTGCACTGTCTTGTTGTGTAAAGGGGGGAAATGGGAGTTCCTGCCAGATGGTCAGGGGGCCCCTCTGGCTCTGTGTGTATAGGGAGGATATGGGAATAAAAGTACCCCTTTTTGTTTGGAAAATGGAATTTTAATTGGTCATCTTTTCCTGCTGACAAGAAGGGTTTCTACCTTGATGATAAGGCCTCCTTCTTATTTGCTTATTTTCCAGTGGTTACTAAAATATTATTTTAGAAATGAAACATATTATCAGTCCTGCACAGATTATTTTATCTTAATTGCCTTATCTGAATACATTATTGGTTTTGAAATCATATTTTTTTTTCCTAATTGAGTATATTACTTACTGTAATGACAATGCTTAGTTCTTCTAGCATAAGGTTTTACCTTGGGCAAATGTAATTATGTTTCCCTTGAAGTCGTCCCTCATAATTTTGTTATTTCTTTGGAAGAATACTGAGAAGAATTGTATGTCCCTAAAGAACTCTTGAAGTACTAACTTAGGGTCTGGGGATAACCTTTACTTACTTAAGATAGAAGGAGATGAAGAAACTTGACAAAAAATTGAGTAGGGGATGTGCCTAAAAGAATCTTACATGTAAAAAGAATACTCTACAAAATCTGTATTTTATTTATTTTATTTTTTATTTTTTTTAGAGAGAGGGAAAGAGAGTGTGAGCAGGGAAGGGGCAGAAGGAGAAGGGGAGAGGGAATCTTAGGCAGACTCCACACTTGGTGCGGAACTTGACACGGGGCTTGATCCCATGACCCTGGGATCACGACCTGAGCCGAAGTCATTAGTCGGACGCTTAATTGACTGAGCCACCCAGGTGCCCCACAAAATCTGTATTTTTAAAAATACCTGTCAATTTTAGGAGTTTTCATAATTTAGGAATGTTCTTTCAGCATGTTCACAATGTTTCACGATTATATTCTGGTTTAAAAGGGTAACATTTAATATCTGTGGGTTTTGTCTTAATGATTTTGAAGCAGTTGTTTGCTCCTGCTGTTTACAGTTGCCAGCTCTGCCCCTGGTTTTGAACGTGCTCCCAGTCTCTGTGGTCCAGGACTCTGCTGTTCATTGTCACTCTTCATGCTGACAGACCAATTCTTGACTCATATTTTCATCTACCAAACTCTGAAAGCTCTGTAATTTCTACTGTGGCTCAAGTAAATATCTTCTTTGTCCTAAAGGTTTAGAAGCTGAGCAACAAGAATTTTAACTAGTTTATAACACAAACAAAAGAGCTGGTACGGTGTCCCTGGGAGTAAATTTAGCTTCCTGCTCCTGGAACTGCGAGCTGCCCGCTCTGTGGACGTCAGGGGACCTTGTGTAACTGCTCTGGTCACTGAGTCGGCAGCCTTATTTATCTTTGCTGAGTCTTCATTTTTTTTTTTTTTTTTTTTTTTCTGAGACCATTCCAATCCTCACCTTTCCCTGGCGGCTCATAGGAAGCTGTACTTAACTAGGCCTGTTACTCTTTTCTGTGTTGAACTTTTTGAAACCACTCATCAGAAGTAAGATTATAGCAGGAGCTATAATTTTTTCATATTAGGCCATTAGTAAACTAGTATACCCTAAAGGCGAAACCAGTACATTTGCATGGAAACAATGTGTTTTCTTGCCATTCAGTCAGAACCCTCAAAGGTGGGCTGTGGATCACGTCAGTGAAAGACGTCTTTTACTTGAATGGAGTGAAAATCTGCTTTGTGGTGTGTGTCATCATTCTTAGCTCTGGAAGATAACTTGTATTTAGGCTGATAATATCCGCTAGAACAGCTGGGAGTGGAGAGAAGCAATACAACATGAAGTTCTCTTTCATTCCCTGGAAATTTGCTTTGAGTGCTTTATTGGTTTTGGATTATAGGTTTAGATAACACAGCCGTGCCAGGATGGGGCTTGGACTGCTTGCGAAGATGGTACTACTAGCGTGAACGGAAAGTTAGAAAAGAGTTAAAGGGACCTTTAAATTTTTTTTTTTTTTTTGACGTTTTATTTATTTTTGAGATAGAGAGAGAGACAGAGCATGAACGGGGGAGGAGCAGAGAGAGAGGGAGACACAGAATCGGAAGCAGGCTCCAGGCTCTGAGCCATCAGCCCAGAGCCCGACGCGGGGCTCGAACTCACGGACCGCGAGATCGTGACCTGAGCTGAGGTCGGACACTCAACCGACTGAGCCACCCAGGCGCCCCATGGGACCTTTTATTTATTACTTATTTAGTTATTTATCTATTTATATTTATTTATTTATATTTATTTATTTATTCATTTATTTTCAGTGTTTATTAATATTTTGAGAGAGACAGAGTGCGAGTTGGGGAGGGGCAGAGAGAGAGGGAGACACAGAATTCGAAGCAGGCTCCAGGCTCTGAGCTGTCAGCACAGGGCCCGACGCGGGGCTCGAACTCACAAACTGCGAGATCATGACCTGAGCTGAAGTCGGACGCTTAACTGAGCCACCCAGGCGCCCCAGGGACTTTTCAGGAAGTCTATTTCATTTTTGTCTTTGTTGACACGGAATTGAGTTGCCATTGAGTCCACGTATCTAAAACATAAATGTATATGATATCAGGAAGGAGGGGAGCAGTAATCAGGCATCTGCAGTGCTGTGCTTTGCATGTGTTATTGAATTAGTGCTAACAGTTAACTTCTGAGAAAAGTGAGCTAGCTTCAAATTACAGATGATAAAATAGACTTAGAAGGAAGGATCAAGTAATTTTCCATGGTCCCATGAGTCACAAATGGCAGGCCTGGGACTCTTACCCCAAGGTCTTTGTTATTCTACAGACTCTTTTTTTAACTATTCGTTCTGTTTGAACTACCTTAAACCATCAGGCATTCTCTTACAACAGCTAACTCTGAAACAGTGAATGAAAGGGTGAGAATAGGAGTGGAGGATTTTGAGGAAGGAATGACAAATAATGGAAATTGTTCATGTTTCCAGAGCAAGGCCATTGTTGTCAAATACATTAAGGAATAAAGTAAGCGTGGTGGTTAGTAGCTTAGTTTAGGACCCAGTACTAATAATGTCTTTGCTTGAGTGTTCATTCAGTATCTATATAATTACTAGCACCAGAGTCCATTTTTAAGTAATTGTGAGTCTTAGAGCCTAAGGCCTTGTCGAAGACTGGTCTGGCTCAGATGACCTTAAGAAATTTTACTGTTGTCAGCAATGTCATCATGAGAATAAGGGACTAAACATCTGGTGCTTAATCCCAAATTGGACTTAATGAATAAAGCTTACTTTCAGGGGAGGAAAGGAGATTCTCTTTTTGTATATCCCCATCCCTTTTCCAGTTTCAGCCCTTCCTACTACCATCACAACAAAGTGTACTATAAAAAAGGAGCCCTGGGGCGCCTGGGTGGCTCAGTCGGTTAAGTGTCCGGCTTTGGCTCAGGTCATGATCTCCAAGTCCGTGAGTTCGAGCCCCGCGTCGGGCTCTGTGCTGACAGCTCAGAGCTTAGAGCCTGTTTCAGATTCTGTGTCTCCCTCTTTCTCTGACCCTCCCCCGTTCATGCTGTCTCTCTCTGTCTCAAAAATAAATAAACATTAAAAAAAAAAAATCTATTTAGAAAAGGAGCCAGCCCGTTACTGTGGAACGTTTCTGATTTAGAGATGTCTGCCTGAGAGGTTTCTCTTTATATTCCAGAGAGCTTATACCATTTTGTGATACTCAGTTCAGCAGCTTGATACATGGGCCCTCCTTCATATTCAGCATCCAAAATAAGACATTTAAATACTCAAAATTGCATAGATCTCATCAACTGCGTGGCAAGTGTTTGAGCTGTTTATCATCTCTATTTTTTATTGTTGAAATAAAGTGGGATCATGCGATTTTTTTTTTTTTTTAAACACCATATGATGTTTGAGAGGTGAGGTGGTGGTTGTTAGATTGATGGTTAATGGCTGGAGATTGTGGTTAAGGAACATGGGCGGAGCTTGGTGCTAATGTAATCAATGTGTCTGACAAGGCCAGGTCCTAGACTAAAAAGACCAAGGGAACTAGACTGTTTGGCCAACCCTTAGAAGCCCACCATGGGGCTTGGCACATAGTAGCTCAGCAGATGTTTCCAGATATACTTACTTTTCTCCCTGTCTTCATATCCTTGTTGAGTTGTTACAGATTTATATACGGAAGAGGGAACAGATCAGAGAACGTTGCTTTGTTCGGAGTCCCTGGGAAGGATTTAGGTTAACTGGGATTTTGTTGTTGGAGGGTAGGGGGTGTCTTCAGGGCCAGAAATCTTTGTAATCATTCTTTTATTCACTTCTGTTGAGCCAATTTTCTTCCCTGAAAAAGAGGTTCATGTAATACTGAAAGAAGGATAGATGTTTCCTGCTGCTCTCTCTGACAGCTGGGAAATTGATTCCTTACCAAACTGACACAGTCACCTGATACTCATTCAAATAGCTTATGCTTCCACTAGCTCCTGAGTTGTATTTCCAAATCTGTGAATTTCCAAGATTGCCGTAGAATGAAATGATTTAAATAACGTAGTCCTGTCTGCTGATGAAATTCATACTTCATGGTATTTGCTTTTCTGGAAGCTAGGGATCTATAGTTTGTGAGAAGCCAGAAGAGGTATAATAACATCTGTAAAGAGGGTGTTTTGTACCTTGAAATGTGATTTTTCTGTTTTCCTATCCCTTGTGTATTTGGTTTCTATTATTGAATTTCACGCTCTTCTTACATTTAATCATTTGTAGGATGGTAAGACTAAAGATAAGATGTTGCCTTATTTTTGTGTGGCATAAAATAGCTTTTGCTACCAATGTGTCCTCAAAAATGAAATAAGAAAATAAAGGATTTGAAGCATTTGAACCACAAAAAATTAAGAGAGAGGGAGAACCTCAATTGCTCAGTCTAATAAAATTTAATTATTTTATTAAAATAAAAGTCATTGTACTCCAACCTTTATCTTTTTGTCTTGTCATTTTTAACATCTATAAATCATATGTATATATTTTTAAAAAGAAATTTTTTCCTGCCTTAGTAAAGGAAAAAATGTACTTTCTTTTTATATCCATTTCCTAAATTTTGGATTACCATAAATTCTACTTTCTGTTTTTTCCTCTGTTTGAAGACTGATGTTTACTCCTGCCTCTTTTCAGGTAGAGTGCTAATAGCTTTTTAAGATAAGAAGGAAAAGTTTTCTAATTTTCCTTATGTTTCACCGAGTATTGAAAGTTCTTTTTATTTATACTTAAGCTCCATGTCCTGCTCGTGGTCACTCCCTATTTTAAAGGTTTTGGATGTCCCTCATGCATCTGGGACTTGTGGTAGAAATGTTACAAGGAAAAATTAGCCCATTTGTATGCCCATGTGAATTCTGATGGCCAGGTAAAATTTGAAATTTACAATGTCCTTCCTTGACGATAATGAAGTAATACTGGAGTTCCTTAGCAGTGGAAAATTGTCAATATGTTCTTTTCTGCTAGATTAAAATGACTAGACGAAAAGGGCCAGAGTGGAAATTATGTTTACTTGAATAGAAAGGGTTTTTCCGATGTGAACATATTGAGGTTATTGTTTGGAACTTTGAAGTGCCATTTTCAGATCCTCTAATGCGTTGGGAGAAGGCCAGTTACTGAATAATTACAACAAAAATTTGTGTGACTGTTAAATGTGGTTAATTATCTTCTTTTTCCCCCTCTGCACAGAGACTGGCAAAAATTAATTAGATAATGTCCACAAAATGCTATCGGGGGGGAAAAATGCTATTAGGATGAAAAGACACATACGGTAGCAGACCATTATTAATAAAAAAAGAAATGGAATATTTGTCTTAAACATGTTGATAAGACAAAAACACTATGCATCCACAAAACAAGTATGCTTTCTAATGGAGGCGAGAGTGGGGAGAGGTGTGCTGGAATTGAAGGAGGGAAGGGGGGAAGTGTCCTGGGGTTGAGAGAGTGAGGATGTTGGCTCCTTAGACCTGGTTTTAGTCTAAGCTTCATCATTGGCTGGCTGCGTGATCCCAGATGTTACTTAATCACCTTGGTTCAGTTTTTTCATCTATAAAATGGAAAGAATAATACTTGCAAAGTTTTTTTAAATAGCTTAAAAAGTATATGTAAAATGCCTAGTATACTGCTGTCTAATTCAGAGGTATTAGTGTTTGTAAGAAATACAATGTAATAATGGTGTGTTAATGGGCATATGTTTTTATAAAAGTTCAGTTTCATAACTCTTGTTATTTGATGTTTTGCATGCCTATATTTTATGTAGCTTTAGTTTTAAAATAAGTTTGAGCAGCATAGCACTTGAAAGTCACTGTGACCTTCAAAAACCCAGAAACTTCTTTTTGTAGGACATAGAACTGAAGTGTGTGTAAGAGAGAAGAGGGATGATATTACAGATACGTGTATCCACAAACTAGAGCCAACTCTCAAACTAAGCCTGATGATTAGTTGCTGTAAATCCTTTTCTTTAATATTATTTTGCTGCTTTCATCTGTTTTGTAGCCTGTTTTGTAGACAGAGACAGAGTGTGAGCACGCGAGGGGCAGAGAGAGAGGGAGACACAGACCCCGAAGCAGACTCCAGGCTCCCAGCTGTCAGCACAGAGCCGACATGGGGCTCGAACTCATGAACCGTGGGATCATGACCTGATCCAAAGTCAGACACTTAACCGACTGAGCCACTCAGGCTTCCCAAGACGAGCCTTTTTATTATTTTAACACTTTGTTTTTGAAGGGAAAAAGAGGTTGTTTTTATTTAAAAGAAAACTATTTTCAACTTTAGCTGGGTTGTTTTGTTTTGAATTTTAATATTGTGCATACTAATTTATTGTGCATACTAATTTTTTCCTTACTTTAAAAAATGTCAGTGTTGTGTTTTGTGCCTACTTACGATCATTGGAAAACTAATGGAGCAATTATAAAACAATATAATAAAATAACAAGCTTTGTAGGAATGAATTTCTGTTGTTATCTGTTTGAGAAAATGTAGCCACTTTTCTAAGAACAGATTTCATATCCTTATAGATTTTGCTTTAGATAGAGGAAAAGGGAAATACCATGAATGCATTTTTTTCCTATTTATTCTAATAGCTGACATTGATTGTGTACCAGTTATACGTTGGGCATTGTGCTAAGCACTTATGTATAGTATTTTATATAATTCTTAACACCAGTTTTAGGAAATGTGTGTTCCTGTTATCTTCATGTTTCAGTGAGAAAATGAGAGTTACAAAATGCAAATAAGTTGCCCCAGATTGCACAGCTAGCAGGTGGTAGAACTGTGGTCTGTCTCCACATCTTAATGATTATGATAACTTATGCCAGTCCCATCGAGGGCATTCAGTAAGTATTTATTGAAAAATGAATGCCAGGTATCAGTTGGCTTTAAAAAAAAAGGTCAAGAATGTGTAGTCTGATTTATATGTAATCAAAGTTTATATGCTGCTAATTCCCCCTTCTTCTTGTAGGAGAAAAGACTGAAGGAAAGGGAAGCCAGAAGAGAAGCCAGTAAGAGACAAGCAAAGGTAAGGATTGATATTTTTTATGAGAAAAATGTTGGTAACACTGAATGGGATTTAAATATTCTGCTTGTCCATATGCATTTTTATATTTATCTCTATATCATGACATTCAAATTGGATATAAGTCCACGTGTCCTTGTCATTTACTTTCTCCAATTATTTCTTTCCTCTGTGATGCAGGATGAAAAATGCATAAGATAATTTGTTTGCTGGCCTTTGCCCTACTGCTCCCACCACCTTCTCCCATTCTATTTTGTGCCTATTAAATACGGGAGAAGGTTGGCTTTGTGGACCAAGCTTGGCAGGATTTTACACTCTGTCGTCTTTTGACCAGGCAGACAGCTGTGTGGACCCAGCTTCATAGTAGATGACTCTGAGAGCACTGATTGCTTCACTTCAACTCCTAGAAGCTAGGGGAGAGCACTCCGTATCGGGTACCTTTAGTATATCCTATAAACAGCACAGTATCGCTTATGTATGTACCGTTGTGAACACCATCCATGTGCAGCTATAGTTTTTATCTGGTGTGTTGGACACTGAGAATGGTTCAGCTTCTACATTCTGAGGTCATTGAGCACAAATGATTTGCTAGAACCAGGACCCAGTAACGTATGTCATTTCTCATGCCATATCTCACTGTGCTATGCCTGACTAGCCATGATTTCCTCTTGGCAGTTAGCAAAGATCTGACTCCCTTGAGTAAGCCCATAATATTCTTTGTCATTTTTTCCATGCTGGCCATAGCACTTAGAGAGCAAGTCAGAGATGATAACTCATTTTATAGGTCTGAAGTGGGAAGCAATTACTCTGCAGAGTAAGATGAAAAGACTGTTTATATTCAGTATTAAATATCACTCTGTCTTCAGACGTGCCCGAAAACGAGAGCCATTGTGTGTGTGGCCTGACTGCGAAATCAGGTGGTGGATTCTGCATATGCTTTTAAAATGCAGACGTGAACTGTCACGGCATAGAAATTACATCTTAGGGGCTGTCGTGGGAAAAATTTAAATTTAAGAAGAAAACTTTAAATCTAACAAATGCATTTGATATTTATGAATATTGCATGTTCATCATAAAACTAAACTTACTTTATTTCACTGAGAAGCTCTCTTTTCTGCATGTAAAATTATGAAATGAAAGATGTAATCTGGAGCCAAAAGAAAGCTTGGTTACTGTATTTCCTTTGTGTGGATTCACACATATTCGTGTATATTACTAAAATGTTTTGTTGTTGTTGTTGTTGTTGTTGTTGACGATGTGTGCTTCACCTGTTGTAGTGGTTTAAGTCGTAAGAAGTTGCTCTCACCTGTGGGCCTGCCTCTTGTGCCTCTTATTTTTTTGGGAGTTGGTGTATGCGTTTGGATTTGGTACTGTGCCAGCGGGGAACTAAGCATAAAGCTGGAAACACTGTAGTCCGGTTTTTCTATTGGGGCAGTTCTCTAAAATGCACTCCTCCAGCTCAGCCCACCCTTCCACTTTCTACCCCTGTAAATGTTCATCATCTGTTTCCTGGCATGTGACAAGAAATGAAGACACCTCATTTCTGTCTGACCAGTAAGGCTCATCCTGGAAACAAACAGAAGAGGCTCTGTGGCCACCATGGCTCTGCTGCTCGGCCAGAAGTGCTCAGTAGACAGAGGGTATGCTTCACTCCCGCTCTGGGTGGTAGAACTGCCTCCCTTTCACGACCTCGACTGCGTGCTCTGAGGCGGCAGGCCTCCTGTAGGAGTGATTCTAGCAGAGGGGCAAGCGGCTGTTTGTAGCCAGGCCTCCAGCATTCCCGTGAGACAGCAAGGGCTGGCAGCGGTGGCAGATTCAGGCCGACCGTCGGGGCCTGAGGAGTTAGCTTGGGTCAACCTTTTTGTGCCCTGCTTCTTTTCAAATGAAAGCGGCAGGATGGAGATTCTCATGGCTTTTCAGGTGCCCTTTGGAAATAGAACCAGAAGATCTAATTTAGAGAGACGGTGTAAAAAGGGGTGATGGCCCTGTCTTCTGTAATGTCTAAGAAGAAATGCCTGGTGTGAATTACCAGATTTCCTTATTGTCTTTGTGCATGTGCTTTAAATGATGGATGAGTCAGTGTTAGAGTAGATTTTATCCCCTCTTGAGTATGTTTCCATGTAATCATTGTGTGACTTGTGGCTCTGTCTTCTGAGGCCCTTTGTTCAGCTCCAGGCTAGAGCATCTTTCAGTTACTCAGCCTGCAAGATATCTAGACGATGCCTTAGTGGTGAGAGGAAGTAGTCTTCTCAGACCTACTGTACCAGGACGTGTAATGTCACCTGGCCAGAGCTCTGTGAAGAGTCTGCAGGCCACTGACTGTGTGAGAAAGGGAGATGCCCATGGCTCTTTGTGCCTGGTTTTGTGCTCCATTTGGCAAATACCATGCCATACAAGGAGGAACATAGAAGACAGAATACGTATTTTTTTAACTGGCAAAAAAAAGCATTCAAGTGAAAATTAATGGATTTGTCTTTATTTCCCAAAAAGGTGAAAGCTTAATGATAATGTGTGGTTTCAGTTTTATAAATGATGGTTGGTGGTTCTCTCTTCCGACATAGAAAATATTACTAGGAAAAGTTGCTTGAAAGATGGAGTGCAGTGAAACCCAGTCGGAATGGACCTGTCAGCATTCCGATGCAACTCTTTGTTAAAAGACAGATGTACGACTTGCCTAGAAAATGTTATGTGCGGTGCCAACAGTAGGAAAGAAACATGAACTTCAAACTCTTGAGGTTTTCTGGAAACCCAGTACTTAATGATTTGGAGTATGGAAGTGTTGTGAGTATCAAAACTTTGTTCAGCAGAGAAATATTTGAACTGCAAAATGGACTTTTTACTTTGACAGGATGTGTGTGTTCTTATAACTTAGAAATTTTAAGCTAAGAGATGAAACAAGCAGTTGTAGCAATGATCAATAGACCACATGTCTCTTGAGGTTCAGGGAGGTTCCATAATCCTGGAAATGCAGCCTCACCCCTTCCTTCAGCTTCCCTCCTGTTACTCTGATAGTCACACGTGCTTGTACTAACCTCCAGTGTCTGCAGTGATTATGCAGAAACGTAAAGAAAAGAACAACAGTGCTGAAACTTGAAGAAATAGATCCCCGGAAATATCTCTGTGCTATGCTGCTTTTGAAAAGAAAGTAGAATTTATTAAACAAGTATGAGGTTGATAAAACTGAACAATGACTATGAAGGAATAAAGAGTAGGAAATAGCTCACAGGCACTTAAACAATGGAAAGTTAGGTGTTGCTTGAGTATATTACACATGCTTTGGTAGTTGTTATTTTTTAGGTGTGGGGAAAGTTCTATTAAAATAACTAAAATGCCCTATGAGTGTGAAGTTTTATACTAGTAAACTTTAGCTTAATTTTTCTCTAGTTTTTATTGCTTTTTTTTTTTTTTAAACTTTAGTGACCCTGGGACACTTTACTTATTTGCTTAACAAATAGTAGTCTTAGAAAACAGTTCTTTGGATACCTCAGGTGGTCTCAGTTAGTTCTTTGAGGACATAGGATGCAAAGAAATAGGAGTTGTATAACTTTAGAACATGAGTAGACCTGAGAGATGGTCTGGAGTGATTTTCTAATCTTTTGGTCTATAATTATCTTTTTTTTCTAGCCACTGATAGTTTCACATAGCAAAGCTGCATTTATTCACTTTGGTAGAACATTCTATTGTTTTTGCTTTGGATTGTCTTTTTATTTATGAAATATAATGATGATTTTAAGAATCATCATTTCTCGACAAAGTCAGTCCTTCAAAATCTTTTTGGACATTTCTTTGTTCATGACATTTAAGAGTATGGCCTCCACTGACCTGCTCCAGTAGTTTGAGTTTTAAGTAGTACATTGAATAGCCTAGGTGTCTGTTGGAGGTATGCGGGGCAGGGCTCTGGGCTACCATTTTGACTTCAGTCAGAGCAGCTCCATGTTTTTCTTCATGTATACTAAGCTTTTATTTGAAATAATGGTTCTACTTAAATATATACTTAATATTTTAGCAGTACTCAGATAAATTAAGGCTAACAGCAAGTAAATGACTTACTCCCATCACTGGCTTCGTTGGTGGCAGAAATAGTATGTCTACTCAAGCTTTCTGGATCCTGTTACTGTTATTGCCCCATGCTGCTTCAGTATGTTACTCTTTACCCCTTTTATTTTATATTGTTTTTCTTTAAAAGAAACCTGATTTATATATGTGGGCTAATAGCTGTTCATAGAAAAGACTAATAGCAAATCCGATGAGTTAAGGTAGACCTCTGAACTGACACTAGAAGGTAGGCTGTGTCCATTGTTGCTGGGTGACCCCTGATATGTCATTTCCCTTTCTGGCTTCTCGCCACATATAAAATGAAGGGTGTATATGACATAGTCACTTTTAATCATGCTTACATTTTCGTGGTCCCATGTAATCTTGATCTGAGCCGAGATACCTAACAAAAATGTATGCATTGTACTCACTGCAGTTCCTGATAGGGATCCACAGCCTTTCTCAACATTCGTGGATAACTCTTGTTTTCTCCCATGTCTTAAAGGGTTATCTTTCCTTACAGAGCTACTAATACAAGTTAATAAATGTTGGTAATGGTCATTCCTAGGTCCTAAGCCTTTGTTTTTATTTCTTTTTGGTAGTGTTTTATTGACTGACACTAAATTAAAAATTTTAATTTTGGGGAAAATTTCTCCTCATTCTGTGTATTTCATATAAACCTTCCATCCACCCCCCCCCCTCCTTTTTTTTTTCTGGCATTTCATAGTATTGAAATTTTACTGGTCCGTTTCTTTGTTTTTAATACAGTTAGAATTTCAAGGGCTTTAGAGGGTCAGTTTATTTTAAACCAAAGAACTTTTGATAAAATTAAAAACAAGATAATGGAAACATAAGTTTGTTTATAGTCCCAGTTCCCAGAGAAAGCAAAGGTCCTCTGTGAAAGTAAATTGCTCTCACATCTGAAGGGACTTGAACCTTTCTAGGGTGCCCTCTGCTGCTCTGATATAATCACTTATTTAATGGTGCCCTAAATGAGTCATTCTGTTTCTCTAGGCAAATTGCTCAAATAGTACCTTGTTTTAGTGCTATTATAAGGCCCATTATGCTGTCCTTCTCCTTTTTAAATAAATAGCACTGAGTCTTTTAGATGACATGCTTTTTTCCCATTAATATCTACCTAAGTGAACAATGAATACCCAAGGAAGTTTAGCTTTTACTGTGATTCTAGTGTTGGTTTGGTTTGTGGGAATATTAATATAATGATTCTGTTCTTTTCTTTTCACTCCCTTCCTTTTTCTCTCTTCCCCACCCCTCCCTACCTTTCCTTTCTCTTCTCTTTCTCTGTCTCTCTCTCTCTCTCTTTATTTCTCTATCCTTCTTGGTGATGAAGAAGAAGGGATTACTAAATTTGAACTTTTAACTATCTTGGATCACTTGAGAGATAGTTTCAGTGTTTTCTTGTCAGAGAATTGTTCTCTAGTCGTGAAGATTTAAAGTTAAGTATGGGAGAAAGAATCCTGCTGGCTATGATCTCTTCCACATGGTGAATACATGTGTTCTTTTAAGACTCAGCTTATGGGTTCTCCCTTTTATGCGGACTTTTCCGATCACCTCAGGTAAAATGGACTTCTGCTTTTATAACTTGCACTCCATTCTCCTGTATAAAGCATCCGATGGTTCATGGCACTTCCTTGGATACGTGTCTGTGTGTGTGTCTTCCTGCTCAGCTCTAAGTCTTGTTCTTGGTGTCTCCATCACAGTGCTTGTTTCATGATGAGCTCTCGATAAATATTTGATGACTGACTGAATGGGTGAGTGAATGGCTTGCTGGGATACAGGCACAAACTTAAAAATTCTTTTAAAATATTTTTTATTGCTATAAAATACACATAAGATTCACTATTTTAACCATCTTTAAGTATAATGTTTGGCATCAATTGTATTCACACTGCTGTGCAACCACCACCAGTACCCATTTCTAGAACCTTCTCAGCCTGGATGAAAATCGGTGCCCAGTAAACACTTACTCTCCATTCCCACCTCCCTATCCTCATCTCAGAATACAAACCTTTGAAGAGAAGACTCTTCTATTTCAAATCATTATTTTTCATGTGAGGAAGTGAAGAGTCTTTATGAATAGGTGATTCTTCTGAGATCTTACAGTTAAATAACAACAAAACCTGGCCAGACCCCAGGTCTCTGGGTGCTTACGTGTGTGTTTTTCATTCTCCTTTAAAGTCCCTTCCCCCAGTATAACAATATAGGAAATAACAAAGAGCAGTGCATGTAGTTTAGAATTTTCTTAGATTTATTTAAGGTATCACAGGAATAAGGAAGTTATTGACACTATGCTCTCAGTCACAATCTCAACACTTTTTAAAGACTGAAACCCAAGTAATATTGAAAGTTTCATTAGCACCAGTGTTAAGTATATCAAGCAGTTTTTATAAAGAATATCCCTTCTTTTCCCTGTAGCATACCTAAGAATCGTAATAGGAACGTGAGTTTGGGGTGCAATTTTTGTGAACATTGTAAAGCATAACAGTAGTAGCTGCTGTCATTCATTGACTGCCTGCTATGTTACAAGTACTGTGATTAAATGCTCTTTGTGCATTACTGCTTTAATCTTCACAAATAGCACTGTGAGTTAACTGGTATTATTATCTTCATTTTGTAAATGAGGAAGTTGAGGCTTAGGAAGTTTATGCAACTTTCTCAAGATCACATGGCTAGGATAATGGCAGAGCCTAGACTCCTGTCTACTTCACAGGACTTCAAAGCCTTAATACTTAAGCATTGGGTCATACGGTCACCTCATTTCCAAGGCAGTAAAGAGTATTCACATATGAGAATCTTAAAACCTAAAGCAGAAATTACACGTAAACAGATTTCCTCATGAAATTGCTCTTAGTGTCTACATTTAGTTCATCTTACAGTAGGTACTAAGAAACAGACCAGTTAGATATATAATCATTGGCAGATACAGACTAGTGTTAATTTCCTATTAGTTTCTGTAAATCACCATAATCCCAGTAATAAAGTCTTTTCATATGAATGAACTATTATGAAGTAGATTACCATTATTTTTGGCCATGCAGATCAGTTAAACACGCCATATTCTCCTTTACTTCTTTTATACAAATTTCCCCTCTCTGTGGGATGTCCTCACCTTCACTGCTTCTTCCTTCTAGGTACTGTTTCCTTTTTGAAGACTGTCCTGGGGCACCTGGGTGGCTCAGTCGGTTGAGTGTCCGACTTCAGCTCAGGTCATGATCTCATGGTTCATGGGTTCGAGCCCTGGATCAGGCTCTTTAGTGACAGCTCAGAGCCTGCAGCCTGCTTCAGATTCTGTATCTCTGTTTCGGTCCTCCTCCGCTGCTCACACTCTGTCTCTCTCTCTCTGTCAAAAATAAACATTAAAGAGATTGTTTTGAAGACTGTCCTGCCCCCTTCAGGCAGAGTTAGGCATTTCTTTCTGCCCTACTACCCTTTTGTACACTGTTTTGCCTTAATTCTTGGTGGTTTTGACTCCCATTGCTAACCTGTGAACTCTTTGAGATCAGGAATTGAGAGTTTTCCTAGTAGCTGGCAGGTAGTAAATGCTTATAAATACTTATTGAATATTTAAGGAAATGCAGGTATATTCATTCTTAAAGTTATCATTTACATGTTAATGCTGTGTCAGTCATAGCCTTCTTGAAACACAGAGACTGGGGGCACCTGGGTGGCTCAGTCAGTTAAGCGTCCGACTTCAGGTTCAGGTCACGATCTCGCAGTCTGTGAGTTCGAGCCCCGCATCGGGCTCTGGGCTGATGGCTCAGAGCCTGGAGCCTGCTTCTGATTCTGTGTCTCCCTCTCTCTGCCCCTCCCCCACTCATGGTCTGTCTTTCTCTGTCTCAAAAATAAATAAACGTTAAAAAAAAAAAAATTGAAACACAGAGACTGTACCCATAGAATAGAGTGGAGTTGCACTCTACTGATTTAAATTTTTGCCAGACTGAATGCACCCATGACACCCAGGGCTCTTCAGATTGCTGCTCCTTCCTTCCCCCTTCTCGTTTATTCATCACCACTACAAACAAATCCATTAACTTATACCAAGGTTATAGAACAGCGATTCTGGTACAGCTTCACTGTTGGCAGTGTCATGGTGAATATTGTATTTGGTGGTTGTGAACATGGGTTGCCTGAATAATTAGAACCTAATTCAAATGTGCTTAGACTGTTAGAGAGCTAGGACTCAGATGCAAGCCGGTCTCTACCTCCTGACTCATGACCACTGAGAGTTGTGCAGTGGGTGTTAAGATGAAGGGTGATCATAAACCCATCCTGTGCAAGCTGTGAACCTTGAGAAGAAGATAAAAATTTTCAGACAAGTCAGACTTGTTGCTTTTAAACTTGCAATGCAATAAATAACAGGTTAATTCAAGACAGAATTTTAATGACTAATTCAGGTATTTCTTTTAATACTTTTTAAAGAACGTTGTTTCTTTTATAAAACTTGTAAAATAAAATGTTATAAGCAGATACAATTTTGGGAAAAATAGACTCAAAACACATTTGAATAAGATGCCAGAAAAAGAGCTCGTGTGTTCGTGCTCTCTCTCTCTCTCTCTCTCTCTCTCTCTTACACGTACATATGTGTATATACATGTGTGGGTATATATGTGCATATGTATGTATATATATTATCCCTTTCTGTGTCTTGTAAATCATTGTATTATTAAATGCTCTGATGGACTCTGCTCATTTGGGTGGTCATTTAGCTCAATTCCAGTACATGAGGTCTTTGATTTCACATTGGACCAAAACAGAGTAGGTCAGTCCCTGTGATGCCCTTTATACTCAGTTGTGCCTTATTCTGCTTAATCACAAGTTAGAGGTAATTTGACACTTAATATATTTGAGTTAGTGGTTTATAGGAACATCTTCTCTAGCAGAACAAATTAACTTTATCTGAATCCTTGTAGTCAGTTGGTAATTGTGTGGTCATTAACACATACCCTACTTTGTAGAAACTCTTGTGAGCATGTGTACATGTATGTGTGGCCATTATGACTGTGGAAGCTGATGCTTAGAATCATCGACCTTTATTTTCATATGTATTACTACTCACTAATGATGTGCATGATAACTTTGATTGGCTGTTAATAAAACTATTACTATCTTTTGGGAGTTCATACTATCATAATTTCTTACAGTAAACAAAAATCCCAAATTACTGGGGAAAGAAGTGCACGCGGGTCCTTTTCTCCTTTTCTGTTAAGATTTTGCTTTACAACTCAGAATCCTTTCATTTATACTAGAAACTGAGGACAGGTCTAGAGAATTACCATAAATCTTGATTTTAATGATTTTCCGAGTGTGGTATAAGAATCTGTGTGGGGGGGCGCCTGGGTGGCGCAGTCGGTTAAGCGTCCGACTTCAGCCAGGTCACGATCTCGCGGTCCGTGAGTTCGAGCCCCGCGTCAGGCTCTGGGCTGATGGCTCGGAGCCTGGAGCCTGTTTCCGATTCTGTGTCTCCCTCTCTCTCTGCCCCTCCCCCGTTCATGCTCTGTCTCTCTCTGTCCCAAAAATAAAAAAAAAAAAAAAAAAAAAAAAAAACGTTGAAGAATCTGTGTGGGTTTTCCATGTTATCAGTAGAGATTTTTTCCAGTTCTTATAAATTTCCAACATTGGCTATCCCAAGAATAAATTATCTGTAATCTATATATTATATGATGCAGGTAACTTATTATATATAATTGTTTAACGTATGTAATATAATTGATAAAAATACTCTTTTTTTTAAGTTTATTTATTTATTTTGAGAGGCTGAGACAGTGCAAGTAGGGGAGGGGCAGTCAGGGGGAGAGAGAGAATCCTAAGCAGGCTCTGCACTGTCAGCACAAAGCCTGACGCAGGGCTCGAACTCATGGACTGTTAACTCATTTGCTGAGCTGAAATCAAGAGTTAGACACTTAACAGACTGAGCCACCCAGGCACCCCTAAAAGTATTCTAAAAGCTATTAAGATGATCACAATATGAATTTGTATTACTAAATTCATAGTACCTTCTTGTTGTTTCTTAAATGACACACCAAATGTAGAATTGTCATCTTGCACATAGTTTGGTGTTAAATATCTTCTTTTATCAGAAGAGATGGAGATAAACAGAATGGTGTGTAAACAGAGCCAGTCATACTTGTAACACTTAGTCAGAATCTAACACAATTACTGGCAGGGAGAACAGGGAGAAAGAGGATCCTGGTATTTCTTAACAAGAAGGTTGTCCTCAGTCTTTTAAACGAGGAAGTTGGAAAAAGGGAATAACAGAAACAAAAGTGAAATGAAACACAGGAAAAAGAAAATGGGAATAAGTTCTGTGCTAATTCCTAAAGACCATTCCTGATTTTGGAGATCAGTGAGGGAATAAAACCGATTCCTAATTTTTAAGTATTTATGATATCCACTAGTCCTGTGTGAAATAGTTTCTTGTTCAGTGAGAAGGAATGAAATCCTGCTGTGTGCAACAACATGGATGGAACTGGAGGGTATTATGCTAAGTGAAATAAGTCAGTCAGAGAAAGACAGATATCCTGTGTTTTCACTCATATGTAGAACTTGAAGACCATGGGGGAAGGGAAGGGGAAAAATAGTGTCCAACAGAGAGGGAGGCAAACCATAAGAGACTCTTAAATACGGAGAACAAACTGGTGAGGGTTGATGGGGGTAGTGGGGGTGATGGGTATTAAGGAGGCCACTTGTTGGGATAAACACTGGGTATTGTATGTAAGCAATAAATCATGGGAATCAACCCCTGAAACCAAGAGCACACTATATACACTATGTGTTAGCTAACCTGACAATAAATTATATTTAAAAAAGTAATAAAAAAGTAAAATCAAATTAGTGAATAAAAAAATACTTTTCTTGTGAATAAGGAAAGCTCTTTGGGGGGATGATGGTGTATGTGAGCTGTAGAGTAGCCAAGCTTACTGTAAGCCCTTTCTTGAAGCCATGAAGGCTTGTGTTGGAGAGCGCTGTAAGCAGTATTCAAAAGAGAAAAACTAGTGGCTGGAAGAATTTGTTCCTGGAGATAATCAAATATACTGAAAATAGCCTTGAGAACTTGTTTTTCTCACTGACACCTTCCCCCTGCCATCCTCTAAAAGAATTAAATATATATGAAATGCTTTGTAACCATCCAGCTCTAATTAGCTAATTTATTATTATTATCCTTGCAGTTACTATTACCAGCAACATTAACTAATTACTGTTGGCTGTATTTTCTTTCTTTGGGTAAAATTGTAGCCAGGTGTCTGCAGTGTTTTATGCAGGGATATTTTTCCCTTTGCTTAGTAAGTCTTTATTATTGACACACACACACACACACACACATACATACATACATACATACATACATACATACATACATACATTACAGGGTCCAAAGATTTCTTGACTTGAAGAGAACTCTAGAATTTGTTCTTCATTGATGGTGTTGTTAAAGATTTTCGGTACCATCACAGTGTTTTATCCTCTTCAGGGTGCTTTTATCTAGATTTCCCTCCTTGATTCATCAACTTATGTAATAATTGGAAGCATTCAGTCATCTGACAGTTGAAAAATCTTTCCTACAGAAACTGCATAAGTAAATGACTTGGTTAAGGTCATATACCTAATTTTGTAGGTTAAAAAACCCTTCTGGTTTCTGTCTCAGGACCTGACAGACAGAGGTCTTCTGACACTATTGAAGAGTTGATCGGTCTTCTGTCCTTCAGATTGTACACTGATGAATCTCAGCCTGATTGCCTTGAGCATTATCTGCAATGTTCAGGAGGGAGTGATATTAAATTATGAAACCTGGAACTTATCTCTAGTTCTTGTCCTAGATCACTGTATATTTAGGTACAAAATCACTGTAATCCCCTAAGGTTTACTTTTCCTGATTAATAGCGCAGCTCCTTGGGAGAGATGTCTGGTCGTGTCTACAAAGCTGGATGTGTGCCTACCTGGAGCTCCACACTGGCACTCTTAGGTATATGCCCAGGAGGAATGCAGAGACGTCTGCTACAAGATGCTCATACAGCAGCACTGTTCACAGTCCTCATGTTCGGGAAATAACCCAAGTTGTAGAATATGTAAATTGTGTGTGTAGATATAATGAGATGTTATGTAATTATGAATTATTAGTACATGCAGTAACAAAGACAAATTTCATGGATATTGAGCCAAAGAAGCCAGACACGAAGGAGTAAATACTATAGTATCCCATTTATATCAAGTTGTTTTGTTGTGCTTTCTTTTTCCAATTCTTATTTAATTTCTAGCTAGTTAACATACAGTGCAGTATTGGTTTCAGGAGTATAATTCAGTGATTCATCCCTTACATACAACACCCAGTGTTCATCATAAGTGCCTTCCTTAGTGCTCATCACCTGTCTAGCCCATCCCCCCACCCACCTCCCTCCATCAACCCTCAGTTTGTTCTCTATTGTTAAGAGTCTCTTATAGTTTGTTTCCCTCTCTCTTTTTTTCTGCCCTTCCATATGTTCATCTATTTTGTTTGTTAAATTTCACATGTGAGTGAAATTACATGGTATTTGTCTTTCTCTGACTGACTTAGCATAGTGCACTCTGTCTCCATCCACGTTTTGCAGATGGCAAGATACTTCATTGTTTTTGATGGCTGAGTTATATTCCATTGCATGTTTATGCCATATCTTCTTTATCCACTCATCAGTTGGTGGACATTTGGGCTCTCACCATAGGTTGGCTATTGTTGATAATGCTGCTGTAAACATCGGGGTACATGTACCCCTTCAAATCTGTATTTTTGTATCCTTTGGGTAAATACTTAGTAGCGCAATTGCTGGGTCATAGGGTAGTTCTATTTTTTACTGTTTGAGAAACCTCTATACTGTTTTCCACGGTGGTTGCACCAGTTTACATTCCCACCAACAGTGTAAGAGGGTTCCCCTTTCTCTGTGTCCTTGCCTACACTTGTTGTTTCTTGTGTTGTTAATTTTAGCTATTCTGACAGGTGTGAGGTGGTATCTCCTCATGGTTTTGATTTGTATTTCCCTGATGATGAATGATGTTGAGCATCTTTTCATGTGTCAGTTAATCATCTGGATGTCTTGTTTAGAAAAGTGTCTATTCATGTCTTCTGCCCATTTCTTTTTTTTTTTTTTTTTTAATTTTCTTTAATGTTTATTTTATTTTATTTAAAAAAAAAATTTTTTTTTAACGTTTATTTATTTTTGAGACAGAGAGAGACAGAGCATGAACAGGGGAGGGGCAGAGAGAGAGGGAGACACAGAATCAGAAGCAGGCTCCAGGCTGTGAGCCATCAGCCCAGAGCCCGACATGGGGCTCGAACTCACGGACCGTGAGATCGTGACCTGAGCTGAAGCCGGATGCTTAACCGACTGAGCCACCCAGGCGCCCCGTTTAATGTTTATTTTTGATATATATAGAGAGACAGAGTATGAGTGGGGAGGAGCAGAGAGAGAGGGAGACAGAAATGGAAGTTCCAGGCTCTGAGCTATCAGCACAGAGCCCCCTGTGGGGCTTGAACCCACAAATCGTGAGATCATGACCTGAGCTGAAGTTCAATGCTTAACCAGCTGAGCCACCCAGGTGCCCCTCTGCCCATTTCTTAATTGGATTATTTGTGTTTGGAGTGTTGAGTTTGCTAGGTTCTTTCTAGAATTTGGATACTAACCCTTTATCAGATCTGTGATTTGTCTTTTCCCATTTTGTAGTCTGCCTTTTAGTTTTGTTAATTTTGTTGTTGTGCTTTTTATCTTGATGAAGCCCCAGTAGTTCATTCTTGCTTTGTTTCCCTTGCCTCTGGCAGTGTGTCTAGTGAGAAGTTGCCGAGGTCCAAGATGTTGCTGCCTGTGTTCTCCTCTAAGATGTTGATGGTTTCCTGTCTCACATCTAAGTCTTTCATCCATTTTGTGTTTATTTTTGTATATGGTGTAAGAAAGTAGTCCTTTTTCGTTCTTCTCCATGTTGCCATCCAGTTTGCCCAACAGTATTTGTTGAAGAGACTGTCTTTTTTCCATTGGATATTCTTTCCTGTATTTTCAAAGATTAGTTGACCATAGTTGTGGGTCCATTTCTGGGTTTTCTTTTGTGTTCCATTAATCTATGTGTCTGTTTTTGTGCCAGTACCATACTGTCTTGATGACCACAACTTTATAATATAGCTTAAAATCTGGAATTGTGATGCCTCCAGTTTTGCTTTTTCTTTTTCAGTATTTCTTTGGCTATTTGGGGTCTTTTGTGATACCATACAGATTTTAGGATTTTTTTTCTAGCTCTCTGAAAATGCTGATGGTATTTTGATGGATATTGAATTAAATGTGTAGATTGCTTTGGGTAGTATAGGCATTTCAACAGTGTTTGTTCTTCCCATCTATGAGCATGGAATGATTTTTCATTTCTTTGTGTCCTTTTTGGTTTTTTTCACAAGTGTTCTATAGTTTTCAGAGTATAGATCTTTTACCTCTCTGGTTAATTTTATTCCTAGGTATCTCATTGTTTTTTGTGCGGTTGCAAATGGGATCAATTCTTTCATTTCTTTTTCTGCTGCTTCGTTTTTGGTGTATAGAAATGCAACAGATTTCTGCACATTGATTTTATATCCTGTGACTTTGCTGAATTTATGTATTAGTTCTCGCAGTTTTTTGGAGTCTTTCCAGTTTTCTACAGAGTATCATGTCATCTGCAAGTAGTGAAAGTTTGTCTTCTTTGCTGATTTGGATGACTTTTATTTTGTTGTTGTTGTTATCATCTGATTGCTGAGGCTGAGACTTCCAGTACTATGTTAAATGGTAATGGTGAGAGTAGACATCCTTGTCTTATTCCTGACTGTAGGGGAAAGGTTCTCAGTTTTTCCCCATTGAGGATGATATTAGCTGTGGGTCTTAAGTATGTGGACTTAATGATGTTGACTTATGTTTCATCTATCCCAATTTGTTGAGGGTTTTTGTCAAGAGTAGATGTTATATTTTGTTAGTTCTCTTTCTGCATCTGTTGAGAGGATCATACGGTTCTTATCCTTCTGTTCATTAATGTGGTGTATCATGTTGATTGATTGCAAATATTGAAGGAGCCTACAGCCCAAGGATAAATCCCATTTGATAGTGGTGAATAATTCTTTTAATGTGCTGTTGAATTCGATTTGCCAGTATCTTGAGAATTTTTGCATTCATGTTCACCATGGATATTGGCCTCTATTTCCTCCTCTTAGTGAGGTGGGGTCTTTGTCTGGTTTTGGAATCAAGGTAATGCTGGCCTCCTAGAATGAGTTTGGATGTTTTCCTTTCATTTCTACTTTTTGGAACAGTTTGAGAAGAATAGGTATTAACTCTGCTTTAATTATCTGCTAAAATTCCCCTGGGAATCTGACCCTAGACTTTTGTTGGTTCGGAGATCTTTTTTTTTTTTGTTTATTTCTTTTTGAGAGAGAGGCAGAACACAAGTGGGGGAGGGAGAGAGAGAGAGGGAGACAGAATCCAAAGCAGGCTCCAGGCTCTGAGCTGTCAGCACAGAGCCTGACATGGGGCTCGAACCCACAAACTGTGAGATCGTGACCTGAGCTGAAGTCGGAAGCTCAACCAACTGAGCCACCCAGGCACCCCCTCATTCGAAGATCTTTGATGATTGTCTCACTTTCTTTGCTGGTTATGGGTCTGTTCACATTTTCTGTTTCTTCCTGTTTAAGTTTTGGTTGTTTGTGTGTTTCTAGGAATTTAAGCTAGTTTGAGTATTAGTTAACCTTAATTAAGTTAATTAACCTAGTTAATTCCATTAATCTAGGTGTAAGTTTAGGTTACCTACTTGAGACCTTTCTTGCTTCCTGAAGTAGGCCTGTATTGCAATATGCTTCCCTCTTATGCCTTTGCTGCATCTCAAAAGTTTTGTACTATTGTGTTTTCATTTTCATTTGCATCCATGTACTTTTTAATTTCTTCTTTAATTTCATTCTTTAGTAGGATGTTCTTCAGCCTCCAATTATTTGTGGTCTTTCCATATTTTTTCTTGCGGTTTCTTGAGACTTCAAGTTTCATAGTCTTGTGGTCTGAAAACATGCTTCAGTCTTTTTCTACTTTTTGAGGGCTGATTTGTGACCCAGATCTCATCTGGAGAATGTTCCACATGCACTCAACAACAATGTGTACTCTGCTACATTAGGATGCAATGTTCTGTATGTATCTGTTAAGTTCATCCAGTCCAGTGTGTCATTCAAAGCCATTGTTTCCTTGTTGATTTTCTGCTTAGATTATCTGTCCATTGCTTTTGGTGGGATGTTAAAGTAAAATCCCCTACTGTTACTCTGTTATTATCAGTGAGTTTCTTTATGCTTGTTATTAATTTATTTATATATTTGGATGCTTCCAAGTTGGTGGCATAACATTTAAACTTGTTAGATCTTTTTGATGGATGGACCCCTTAATTATGATCTAATGCCCTTCTCCGTCTCTTGTTACGGTCTTTGTTTTAAAGTTTAGTTTGTCTCATAAAGGTATGGCTACTCTAGCTTTCTTTTGGCATCCATTAGCATGATAGATGTTTCTCCACCCTCTCACTTTCGATCTGCAGGTATTTTAGGTTTAAAATGAGTCTCTTATAAGTACCATATAGATAGGTCTTTTTTTTTTTTTTTTTTTTTAAATCCATTATGCTCTTCTGTTTTTTTATTGGAGCATTTAGTTCATTTACATTCAGGGTGATTATTGAAAGATATGAGCTTAGTGCCATTGTGTTACCTGTAGAGTTGGTGTTTCTCATGATGTTCTCTGTTCTTTTCTAGTTTTTGTTTCTTTTGGTCTTTTTTTTTTTTTTTCTCCCCCCCCCCCCCCCAAAGGGTCCACTTTAATATTTCTTGCAGGGCTGGCTTAGTGGCCACAGACTCGTTTAGTTTTAGTTTTTGTTTGTCTGGTAAACTTCTGAATAACAGCCTTGCTGGATAGAATATTCTTGGCTGCATATTTTGCCCATTCAGCACATTGAATGTATCCTGCCACTCCCTTCTGGCTTGCCAGGTGTCTGTGGATAGATCTTTGTGAACCTGATCTGTCTTCACTTGTAGGTTAAGGATTTCTTTCTCTTGCAGCTTTCAGGATTCTTTCCTTCTCTGTGCATTTTGTAAATTTGACTGTGATACGCTTTGGCACTGGCTGGCTTTTGTTGAATTCAGTGGGAGCTCCCTTTGCTTCTTGGATTTTGATGTCTGTGTCCTTCCCTAGGTTAGGGAAGTTTTCAGCTATAATTTGCTGAGATAAACCTTCTGCCCCTTTTTCTCTCTCTTCATCTTCTGGGACTCCGATGATATGAATGTTATTCTGTTGTAGTAAGTCACTGAGTTCCCTAAGTCTTCCTTTGTGATGAATTACTTTTGCTTCCCTATTCTTTTCAGCTTCATTATTTTTTATAATTTTGTCTTCTCTGTCACTAATTTGTTCCTGTGTTTTGTTCATCTTTGTTATTATGGCATCTGTTTGGGTTTGCATCTTAGTATATAGCATTTTTAATGTTGGCTTGAATAGATTTTAGCTCTTTTATCTCTGAAATAATGGATTATCTAGTGTCTTCTATGCTTTTCTCAAACCCAGCTAGAATCCTTAACATGGTTGTTTTCAATTCTAGTTCAGACATCTTGTATCGATTAAATATCTGTATTGATTAAATCCCTGGCCATCATTTCTTCCTGTGCCTTGTTTTGAGGTTGAATTCCTCCATCTTGTCATTTTGGAGGGAAAAAATAATAATAATTAAAAAATTAAAAAGAAAAATCAAGTAAAGGCTAGATTACCTAGGTGTGTTTTGGTCTGCTTGTTGAGAGAAGATTGATAGAAAAAAGGAAAAGTAGAAAAAGTTAAAAAATAAATAAAATAAAAAAATTTGCTTTCTGTATCCAAGAAAAACATCAGAAGCAAACAAAACTAGAAGCAAAGACAAACAAATAAACCCAAAGGATGCTAGATCCAGTTTCTCCTAGAGCTGGAGCATTGCAGCAGTCTGTGGTCGATAGGTTAAGCTCCTGGAAGGGATTTGTGCTGGCCTTCTGGGGGAGGAGCCTGTTGCCCTGCTTCTCAGGCTGACTTGCCCTAGTGGAGATGTGGTTGGAGGGCACAAGGGGGCGGGACTTGGTGTAAAGGTTTCGCTCCGCTTGGTGGAGCTGTTTACCTCACTGGGGTTGATCAGTGTTGGTGAGCTAATGGTGAAAATGGATGCACCGTGCTCTTTAGTTTTAGTCTCCAAAACGGGAAGTTTGTACCCTTGCACTCGATCAGTCACCCCTCCTGTATCCCTGGCTTCCCGTCAGCTCCCCACCTTCACCCTGTATGTATCCGAGTTGTCCACCTGCCAGGTGGTGCCTCCCTCCAGAGTTTGATCTCAGGCAGGGCTGTGTTTCACAACTTCAGAGAGCTCTGTGGGTGGGACATCTGCTGATCCTGTAGGGTAGGGTCTCTGGAGCTGTGGCAAGTATGGGCTTGTCTCACGAAATGTTTGTGCAACTGCCCGGTGACAGTGGCTCAGGGTTTACGGTAAATCATAACACACAGCTGGTATAAGGTGTGCTGCCCCCAGTCAGTGTCTTTGTTCCTCTGGCGCTGTGTAGCGCTATATGGCACCTGCTGTGTCTTCTGCCCGCAGAGAGTTCCTGTTGCCTCTGCCAAACGCACTCTAAGCAGGGGAATGGCTTTTCCCGGTGGGACCCAGGGTTCTGCCCAGTCATGAGTCTCCACCCTGCTTCCTCCCCGGGAGCACCTTTAGGCGCTGACCTCCAAAAACTTCAGACTGCATTCTACTGTTTTTTATAAAAAACTGGCAGTGCTGAAACCCTCTCCTTTTTCCCTGTCAGTGGTTTTGGAGAGCAGTTTTCCTGTGCAGTCCCCTGCATGTGTTTTCACGCTTTCTCTCTAGCTGCTTTCAGGGGGAACTGCTTTTCTTGTGTGAACCCAGCATGCTGCTTAGTCTCCCCCTCTCTTTCTCCTCTTTGCAGAATGGTCTCCTACCCCTCTGCAGCACTGTGGCTTTTCTCCCCTCCAGTTCACCTCTTTGCACTGCATACCTCTCACATAATCTCCCTCAAATTATGCTGATTGTTCTGTTTATCCTCAGATCGATTTCCTAGGTTTCAAAATCGTTTCACGTTGATCTGGTTGTGTTTGAGGGACAGGACAAGCTCAGGATCCCTTCAACTCCACCATCTTAACTCCTGGTTGTCTCGTCTTTAATTCAGAACAGTTTTCTAGCCTCTTCTATGTATTTTATGACCCTGACATTTTTGGAGAGTCTGCATCCATTTTATAGAGTCCACATGAGCTGTTTTGCAGAAGGTCCCTCAATTTGAATTTGTATGATGTTTCCTTGTGTTTGGAAGCAGGTTATGCATTTTTTTGGCATGAATGCTACATATGTGACGTTATCTTCCCAGTGTATCTGTTTGTTTTAAAGTAAAACCAGCATTTGGGATAAGAGTCAAGATAGTGGTATTACCTTGGGGAAAAGAGGAGATTATTACCGAGAAAACAAGTATGAGGGGGCTACTGGAAAACTTGGGAGCGTTCTGATTTCTTGCTTTGGCTGGTAGATACATGGGGGTATTCTCTTTATGAAATTTCATCAAGCTATATGCCTACAGTTTGTTGTACTTTCCTGGATATAGGTCATACTTTAAATTAAAAAGGTTCTTTTGAAAAATGAAGTGGTAGGCTAGATCTTTATATGTGCTTTCAGTCTACAGGTTTTAATTTGTGGATTTAGGAATTTATAGGGTATTATGGGTAACTCTTTAACTCCAGAGCTATTAGGAGTCTTAGTCCCTCGAGTCATCCATGTTTTATGACAGCTATGAAAGAAAGTTAATAATGTATATCCCTCAGATAACACATTTCCTTTTTAAATATCCTTGTTCCAAGAAGTATTATGTTTTACCTCCTAAAACTCATAAAATCTCTAAAATGAGAAAATAATATTTTGACTTCCATGCAAATTAAAAAGAAAAATGTATGTTTTCTACAAGGGGCATAGTAATCATTGTGCCATTCAGACACCTTTAACCTCCTCGCTACCCCAAAGAATTTTCCCGTTTCTGCACTAAAATTGTTCCGCATTTTGGTGGCCTTGGAATGCGGTCCCGTTCTCTCCTATTTCTTCCAGCTGAGAGGAACCTCAGAGCTCTTGAAATTGGACTTTGTTTAAAATAGTGAACACAAGAGTGATGAAATGGACATTGGCATGAATGGTCCCTCCGTGTACTATTGTAACTTCATAAATTGAAATAAATACATAACCACAGAAATAGAAAAATATTCAGAACTTGAGGGATTATTTAATCAAAGACATGATTTTATCTTCCCATGAGTAGATTTTTTCATTTGGTTTATCTTGTTGCTATAGAATCTGGTTATTCAAATATAGTACTTTCCATGCACATCTTATGTGAATTAAGTGTTCTCTCCCTTACTTTCACCATCTACAGATAAATATCATTTGGCAGGTGCTTACTCAGCATCTGTCATGTACCTGGTCCAGTGGTAAGAGTTAAAGGACAGAGTAGGCTCCTTTTGTAGCTTCATTTTATCTTACTTGAGGGAACAAATCTCTTGCAATTCCAAGTCAAATGTTAAGCTCTGAGAATGTTGGAGAAATAGTGTATTCGTGATCCCAAAGTTCCTTTATCAAGAATCATACTGTTTTGTCTGTCTTCGGACTGTAATCACTGCTAGAACTAAGATCAATTGTTTTATTTTACCCATCTTGGTTTTCAGCTGTGTACATCAATTTTCCTCCTTACTACAGACACATTTGATTTTTATTTCATAAAATCATCTCATTTCCTTTGATTAGAAATGATATACACTCTCAAGCTTACCCATTTATTTACATTAGTGCAGCTTTCTTTGGAAACAAGAAAGTATATTTCATAGGGCATCAGCTTCACTGAATTGGTTTTAATATGATTCTTATCTAAATTCTAAACATGACTGCTGTTGATTGCTGTCTCCTGGCATCCATCCAACCCTGAGATTTTTGCCCTTCTCAGTATAGCTGACACATGGTATTTTTGTGTTGTTCCTTTGAAGATAACAAAGTGAAAGAAAGAAAGAAAAATATTGAGTTCTATTTAAATAAAAGAGAAAACTAAGAGTGAATGATAGTACAGTCTGCATTGTGAGTTCATCAGTAGTGTTAGAGCATAGATTTTGAGCTTAAGGTTAGATTTTTATCTTGAACTGTCCTTTTGTTAGAATTCTTGCCAGAGAGCATGAGGTTTGGAAATAGAAGACCCAGGATCAGTTCTTGCCAGTAAGCTGTGGACTCCACAGCAGCCATCTTTCCCTGAGCCTGTTTCCTCTTCTGTAGAATAACAACAGTGTCGTTGTCTGCATTTTCAGCCTTCCAGGTTTCTTGTGAGGATAAGAAATGTGTCAAGAATGTCAGCCATTGTTGTCAGTATTATTAGTGTTTCCTTTTTAGCAGACTTGTTCTGAATTACCTAAGGTCTACACCAGTAGTTTGATCAAGACTGGAGTGTGTTGAGTCCAGATCACTGAAAGATGTCTCAAAATACACATACCTAGCTCTTCCTCACCCTCTTCCCATCGGAAACTCTGGGGAAAGGGCTTACTTGCATGTGTTCATGTGGTATAGATGTGTGTAATGAAGGCGATATATGTGTATAATGAAGGTACGGCCACCACTGCTTTAAGAGACAGTGGTCTAAAGTCAGATACACATTTTTGTACTTGCATAAAACCCTGAGCTGCTAAGCCTTTTCCAGTTTTGGTTTGGCTTATGCCACTCTGGCAGAATGTCTGCTAGAAACACATGCATAAATGTAAGCTTAGTCCCTTGAGTCCATCTGTAACCCAGCTCCACGAGCTCTAGTTCTCCCTCAGTGTGCAGGTTGGCATCAGAGAAGAATCTCCTGTTGTTCTTGCCTTGAAACCTAATGAACAGCCTCAGTTCTGTGGTGTAAGGAAAGGAGAGTATGAAGCTATGTTGCTCAGAACCTTGTAAAAGAAAGGACTGCCAGGAGTTGGCTTCTCCGTGACGTGTACATAGGAGTCCTGTGTCTGTTCGGCTCACTGGAGGAGAGCGAGGGTCTTGCAGGCGACCATACTGGGAGGAAGTGGCCCTGGTTTGTTAGGTGGAATCAGTGCTGACCTAGAGGGCCCGGTGGGCCGTGAGCCTGAGTTCTGCGCTGCCAGTAGATCACAGTGTGGCCTTGAGCAAATTTCTCAACTTCCTTCAAGTGTTATGTACTGGGTGTTCTGCTTGGCCCCTTTCAGCTCTATAATTCTGATGTTCTTTTAAATTCAGGAGTTGATAGATTATTCTCTATTATTTTTAGGTCCTTTCTGACCTTCCCACATAATGCTTGCAGGTGTGTTGTCTATTCTGTGTATTATCTTCAGCACTGATAGAAATACAGCAAGAGATTGCAACCATTCCAGTATAAGAGGTTTGACTGGTGTTCCTGGGGCCTCTGGGGAAGAGAATGATTTGAGAGGGACTGTCAGTTTTTACTGGCATAAAGTGGAATGACAAGGGCTAGAGCTGGAGAAAGTTGGTGGCTCAGAGAAGATCTTGAATGCCTAGTTAAAGATTTGGCCTGATTCTGGAGACTTTTGGGGGTGTGGTAAATTAAAGGTTTTGTGGAGGGGTGTAGCTTCAGTGGTATCATGTCCCTAGAAATTCATTGGCTTATTTCACACCTATTTCTTGAGTGCCTACTATGTGTGTTCCAACATAATTCCAAGATAGAATTAAGCTGCCCTTGAGGAGCTATAAATGTAATGGAAAACATTTGTAAGTAGTATGGTGTAATGAATGCTGTGACAGACAAGTAGTTTTGTGAGGTATGTTCATATACAATGCTCAAAGCCAAAGGGGAAGAAATGAAGCATTTTATATTGTGCTTTCCATGGATTAAAAAAAAAATATTTTAGTGTATGAACTTCAGCCCTTGAAGTTATAGGTAATGATATTATCATCCCCATTTAACAGATGAAGAAATTTCAGCACGGGAACGTTGCATACCTCCTTGTCTATGGTGATTCTGGATTCCAGTGCAGTGTGACTCCAGAGAGTGGATGAGAGAGAGAGAGAGAGAGAGAGAGAGAGAGAGCGCGAGCACGCTGCAGGTGACAGATCCTTGGAACAGCAGCCTTTGTAGGGCATGCAGATGAAAAGCAGTCAGGGCAATTGAGAACATAGTATCGGAAAGATCAGAGGAGAGGAAGGAAAATTGGTCTGTGGGTCTAGAAAGTATAAAGAGAGAAATGAAAGAAGGGCCTGGTTAAAAGTGTTAAATGCTACAGACAGAGAGAGAGATAAAATAAGAAGAGAATTGAAAACAGACATGGCTTGATGATTAGAATATCATTATGATCCGTCTTATCAGGATTAATTGTATTTGCCATTGAGTGGTTAGATTGCAGGCCTAGGACAGCTTAGGAAATCAGGAGACCATTTCAGGAGTTGAGGTGTTAAGTAATAACGATGGCCCGCGTATCACAGTGAGTATAAGAATAATAAGGAAAGGACATTTTATTCATGATGGTCAAGAACAGAATTGTCACGTCTTGATGGCTGAAGTGGGGGCATGGGGAGACTGCAAGAGAAGGGTCACATTAGTCACGTTGCCCTGAGGTTTCCTAAATTTGGCACCTCTCACAACTGACGGCTTTAAGGAGTGTAAAGGTCAGGAAGGGGCCACTTTTAATAGCCAGTGGTAAACTGTTGTGTACCACACGCTGGGCTATTTATTTAGGCAGTTTATTTAGTACTCTAAATAGGTACTTTGAGAGATGAGGGACCTACAGTTTACAGAAATTAAATATATTTGCCCTAGGACTAACATTCAGTAAGTGACTGAGTCTCAAATCCTGCATTTTAACTTCTGTTCTAGGAGGCAGATCTAGTAAAAGAGATAAAATACTGGACATGATTATAGTGGCAGACCCACTCTTGATTGATACAAGGTGCAAACGTTTAGAAGTTGGAGAGGTTATTTCTGACTTGCAGGATTCGAAAAAGAGAGCATCCCAGGAAGAGGGCCATTTGGAGCAATAAATCAGGATAAATGTTCCTAAAAGTCTGTTAATTGTAATGTACCATGGAAATACTATACTGACACTAAGTGGGGTTGAATGTGCTAAGCTGGCATGAAACAGAAGCAGGGGAACGTTAAGTCACAAGTTGTTACCGACAGAATTGTCTTGGGGTGGGATAGAGGTTCTCCAAGTGGGGAGCCGTACATGTTGAGGCTGGAAATAGAGGGCCTTGAATATTCCAGCAAGTAGAATGGGCTTTAGTAGTGGGTGGCAGAGAGCCATGGAGAGTTGAGAGCAGACATGTGTTTGTGAATACAGCTCATGTTTTAGTATTTTTGCATTATGTAGATTGAATAGTTTGAGCAGAAAGTTGGAACTTTGAAGAATGAGCCGAAACTTCATTTGATTCTTCACTTCGGGTGGGTTTCGTATACATTTAAACAGATAATTTTAAAAATTGAAACCTAATGTTACCTCTGATACAGTTTCCCACTTGTTTGAAATTTGACCACCATTGTCAAGAACGAGGCGTGATCAAAAAGCCTGTGGTCAGTGTAGAAGGCCCAGCCCCCGGGCGCTCAGCCTGTGCGTTCTGCCTCCAGAGAAGGCCTGTGCCCTCTACACACAGATTGGCATTGTAGCCACACTTCTAACAAACCTGGTTTTGTGAGTTATGAAGCTACTGAAGTTAGACAGCAAAGTAGTTTCTTAAAGGACACTGCCCTGTTTCATCAGTGAAATGAGATACCTCACAGCAAGGAACTTGAATAGAAAAACTACTGATAAGACAGACCTCATGATTGAAAGACTGTGGTGTAGGGATAGAGGGCCCTCAGGAATCTCAGTAGACCCAGAGGGCACCACTCTGTTCCTGAACTGATGGTTGTAATTTTTGCCTTCAGACATCAAGGAAATACTAAGTTGTATTCTTTCTTCAGGCAGCCTCCATATATGGTTTGACTTAAAGGCCTCTTTCATATGAACAGTAGTTTCTGCACACAAGGCGATAGGCAGCTCCTAACTTGATAGATGTTACAGCTTGGTATCCACTGGGTTCATTTTTCTTTTGCCTCCAGCTTAAGTCTGTTGATACTTTACCTTGTCATATGGGCTTGCAGTCAGAAAAGAAGAAAAGGCAGAGAAAGTCTTGTGGTGCTTCATCTCATTTAATACCTAATACCAAAGGATTTTGATCTGCGATCATAGCAGCACTGGGAGATGGCTATTTGTGTCACCTCTAGTTTTCAGATAAGGAAAGGAGTCCCAGAGAGTTTAGGTAGAAGGGCAGTCTGGGCGCAAGGAACGTGATGAGAATGGCCAGATGACGGAAGATGATGAAGTACGGTTGTAGGAGAGCGAGTGGGTCGCTGTGGACTTTGCCACACTTGGCTGCCGGGACCCTCAAGTAAGAAACTCATTTTACGTTCCTACCCAGTATCATGTACTCACAACATTGAAAGGGAAATTTCACAAAACAATACTTAAACTTAACCATGTGTCATATACTTAGAATTTTCTCTTCTATTTCCTTTTTGAAAAATGATAGTCACAGTCTACCCAGTGACTTCCTGATTGACTCGTGAGTTAAGCTGTACAGTCTGATGGACACTAGTCTGATGTGACTTGGAAGCAGATTATTTTATGAGGACATGAAACCAGAGAGATGGATTGTGGTGATTCTGTTGTGCCTGTTCTCGAGTGCCAGGCCAAGGAACTTGTCTTGATGTAACAGGCAACAAAAAGTACTTGAGGGGGATAACAAGCTTATGTCTTCGTGCCGGGAATAGGACGGGGAGACCCAACAAAGTTCTTTAATAGGTTATATATAATTAACTTTCACATACATTATTTAACTTGTTCTCAGTAGTAACTGTCAGAGGTAGATAAAAACAAGTATTCATTACCTTCTTGCAGATGAAGAAACTGAGGCTTAAAAGGTAAAACCCTTGTCTCAAGTTTAAAGCTGCAATTGGGAATTAAGCTCAATTTTTCTGACTGTTGGATTGGTGAGAAGGGAAAGCTTAGCTAACTGGCCTTTTCAAAAGTCTGGGTGAGAGGTAATGATAGTGATGGAATGGAAGGGAGGGGTCATTGTAGAATTCAAGGAAAACCCAAATAATTGCTTGAAGAATTTACTTTTATGTTGAAAGCCACATGCATGCATCCTGAACTCTAATTGTTTCTTTTTTTTTTTTTTTTTTTTTTTTTTGGTCAGGATAGTTTTTCAGTTACGTTGTAAAATTCCAGCCCATTTACCGTGCAAGGCCAGGGAATAAAATTGCCATTATGCTCTGTCATGGCCTGTGATAGTTTTCATCACTCACTTTGTCTTTGGAAGGAACTGAGTTGAGAAAGCATTTTTCACTGTTTAATGTTCAAATCTGAAAATACTGATATTTAAACTTCAGAAACAGATCATTTGAAATAAGACCTGTCAGCAGGTCTTCTGTCGAGTGTGAATTGTTTCGGAGGTGTCTGAGTTCTTCCTTTTTGTTACAGTGCATTCTGTATCTTCATTGAAAAACTTGCAGTAACATCTGAGTTTTAAAAATATCTTATCCTTCTGAAAGTCATTAAAAGAATAATAAGTTTGTCTCTACATTTCACTATGAACAGACTGCACATCATCCGTGTTAGTCTGAAATGCAAAATGAAGAAACGAATCCTTACATTTGTAGCAAGTAAACTTCAAAATCTCAGTTTTTTATTTTCTGATCTTTAATTCTGCCAAAAGAATTTTTGTTTCTTTTACCAAGAAAAGTTTGATATATTTGATACATATCCTGCTTTTTCTAAAAAAAAAAAAAAAATGATAATACTTTCTGCGAAATGTGTTATTTTTTTTAAAGGTCATTATTGAAAGTTTGACAGATTTTTAGCTTCATTATAGAGGATTATGGTAAAATGTGGGTATTAATTAAGAGAAAGTTAGAATAGAAAAACTTCTCGATCATCATTTGCCTGTTTTCTCTTGCCGCGGGAGAAACATGGGAGCCATTTTTAGCCTCTTCATACTCACAATGCTCATGATACACAGTTAAGCATTGAGTTCTCACGATTCTATGTTAAAAATCTCTTTGAAGCTAATTGTCCCTGACCCTGGAGAGCAGTGCTCTTGTAACCAACTGCCTGTTGGATGTCTCCACTGGAACTTTTAGTAGGAATCTCAAGTCTAACATAGCCGAATACAAACCCCAAATTTTTATCTCCTCAATTTTTTTTCCATGGTCTTCCTCATCCAAGGAGATGACTGCTCCATCTTTCTAGTTGCCCAGATGAGACCTCACAGATGACCTTGGCTTCTCATTCTTATACTCTATTACAATCAATTAGTAAGTTACGTTGCCTTTGCCTTCGAGTGACCCAGAAAAATTGGTGAATCCAAGTTAAGACTAGTTAATAGTAAAATGCCAGTGTTTGTTTCTTAGTTGTGACAAATACACCATAAGATGTTAATAATTGGGGAAACCTGAGTGAGAGATATATACCAACACTGTACATCATAACAAAGTTTCTGTAATTCTAAAATTACTTAAAAGTACTTTTTTAATAAATCCAGAATCCAGCCATTTTTTAACACTCCCATTGCTATCATTTCAATTCAAGGCACCATCATCTCTACTGTGGATTATTAATTTTAATAATCTTCTAACTAGTCCGCTTGTCTTCTTTTTCTTATCTTTCTTGCCTGTCCCTGCCCCCTACCCCAGGTTATTCTTAATAGAGTAGTTGGAAGGAGCCTTTTCACATTTGTGAAGTACCCTCTGCTCAGAACCCAACCCTCAAAGTGCTTCTTTGTCTTATTCATAAAACTACAAAGCCCACCATACATGACCCACCTTCCAGCTGCTTCTTTGGCCTATACCTCACTGTTCTGCCGTTAACTCACTTAACATCAGGCCCCTCCTGATTGTTCCTCAGGACGCTAAGCTGATCCTTGGCACCCCTGACAGCTTTGTGATTTGCTTCCCTTATCCCTTCACTGCCTCCTGCCCTGTACACTCTTCTTTGATTTGTTTTTCTCCACAGTGCTTACCTCTCCCAGACAGTATATAAAATTGTGCCAGTTTGCTGTTGCATATCTTACCCCCACTCGAATGTGAGGTGTATCACCAGTGCTTAAATTAGTGTCCGGCAAACACCAGGCAGTCCATATTTAATAAGTGAGTGAGTGAAGTAGTTCCTCGTTTTCGCTGTGACACTTCCAAAACAATGATATGACAGAATTATAGTATGCTCTTTATTGGGAGGCAAATAACCTTGGGGATATTTCAGGTTCATTTCAGAGGAAGAACAGTAAAACAAAAGGAAAACAAGGAAGGGGGACTAGACAGCAGTGTTACTGGGCATAGACAGGAATTACTAAATACAGGCAATCTCTGACTGTATGTATACTTTATGTCTTCAGGTTCGCTTGTAAGCTGGAACATTTTCCCCTGGAAAACACATTACACACTGTGGTTCATTTCCATTGTTACTTAGAGTGACCATTTAAAGCAGCATACGAAGAGAGAGTGAAAATGGGTGCAGTGAATAATTATGCCTGGACAGCTGGTTCTGGGCAAACCTGAGACTGTCCTTGGCAAACCCAGGCCATATGGTCATCCTTGTTGTAACTCACAGATGCCTTAGCCTGACCTCCTGGAGGTTTGGGACTCTGGAAACATAAGCTTCTGCTGGTGGAAAATACGAGTTGTAATGTAATGAATGCTACATTTGGCTTCCTCTCTCCTCTCCTTTCCAGCAAAATTGTCACCCTAGCACTGTGGGAGGGAGGCTCTTTTCCCTCCACTCTTCTAGTATTTAGAATAAATTTTAGCTTTCCCTCCCCTGTACCAATCACGTGCCCACGTCCCAACTCCATCCTCCTCACCAGTCCCAAGAATTAAAGGAAAAAAAAAGTTGAGCTTTGATGGTAGATGAATGTGTCACCCTTATTATGTGTAAAGAAGTTTCAGTTAAGTACTAAGGAATTTAAAAAGTTTACAAATGATTACGCTAATAGTAGTGATTTACTAAAATAACACACTTGGCAGCATTCTGAATTTGTCCTAAGCTAACTATTTTGCATTATCTCGATTTTTCCTTTTGTACAGCGTGTTCTTAAAAACTCATCTTGTCAAATGTTCCTGTGAATATCAAACACTGGTATAATGTTAACATCAGCAAGATAAATCACAAATATGTAAGAGATTGATGACTAACTTAATTTTACATAATTGATTTTCCATTAAGTGGTTATTTGCCCTGCATATGCTTTAAGACCATTGTGTTCTATCCTAATGTGTGTAAAGCAAGCAGTTTCTTCACTGTGTACGGCTCTTTCAGAGACAAGCAGACTGGTGTAAGCGTAAGTTATTTAGGAAAACATTCCTCATTTCCTTAAAATGAGCACTTACATAAGTGAACGTAGGGGGTAGAGGGATGGGGGTGTAGTCTATAAAAAGTATTTGAGTCGCACAGAACCAGGGTACTTTGAGATAATATTCTCCCCAGGTTTAGACAGCTTTGGTTTGCAAAACAAGCTTATTTTGACAGCAAAAATATGAGTACATTTTGGTTCCGTGTGCTAGCTCCTTAACTGACTTCTATTATTTCTGGCATGATTACTATTCTGCTCGTTTTAGAAGAACTTCCAAGTATATTGTGGGTACTCAGTGGTGTCTGGTAGTGTGTGTGTGTGTGTTTGAATTTGTGGAAATACTTGTCATTATTACCCTTCAGCAGTGTTTTCTGGTGCAGATACAAGCTTGTTGTTTATCTCAAAAATATGGATACGCATTTTTCCTATCAGCTCCCTCATTCACCTATTTCATTTTCTCTCATTCCTATTCTCTCTGTCTGTCTCTCCCTCTGTCTGTCTCTCCCTCTGTCTGTCTCTCCCTCTGTCTGTCTTTCTCTCTGTCTCTCTCTCCTTCTCCTTCCCATTCAGTTGCTCATGCTCCTATCCCTTCTGCTCCCATACTATAAAGGTTTCTGAAAACTAGGAGTCACCCTCATTAAATATGGGCTCTGCTGTCATTTAAAAGCTGGAACCACTTGGAAGGAGACCTGGAGTGAGTTCTGTGAGTAGAGGCTCTAAAGTAACATCACGGACATAAGTCACAGTTAAGTCATACTGATTGTTTATGTAATTCTTTGTGACTATCTCCTGAGTCAGTGGAAGGTTACCCTGAGATCTTGCATTATCACTTTGGTTAGCATAATTATTATGGTATTTAAGTTTGGACTGAGTGGCCATATTTTTCTGTTGGGAAATGCATAGACACAGTGTGTTGCTTTTCTAAGTATGTGGACAGGGTATCTTCATTATATGAAGGTCAACTGTGAGGAGAACTTGACACTGTGTCCCTGAACAGCTTGTTTATCAGGGATGAGTGTGGTGTGTTAGTCTCCATGGGAAAAAGCTTGTAGTCTCCTTTCCTTCCTTCCTTTTCACCATGAGCTTTCCATCTCCAGACATGGTGTGCGTGATAGTTCAGGAAGATCTTTTATCCTTTTGACTGATTGTGCATCTTATTTATATAGGAGCTGACCATCATGGGACTGCTTTTTCTCCTAGTCTTTTGTTCCCTCTGTCTTATAACATTGTCCTGTGTGTTCCAAGAAAGAACGTTTTATTTACCTGAGAACACCTTCTGTTGTGGACAAATTCTTCTGTGGTCTGGATCTGCTTCTCTTTTTCCCTTAGAAAGAATATTGAATTTCTTTCATAAAACCTCTTTCCAAAGAGGTTAAATGATTGATTTGCCAGAAGGAGAACTCAGACTTAATATGCTCTGACATCTACACTATCTATGCTTTCTGTTTGACCTAGAACATCCCTTAAATATTTTGTCCATGATACAAACCTGCCTTGTAAGAAAATTAAGATGTCATTATAGTTTTATCAAAACAGATTATACAACAATGTAAGAAGTTACATTATTAATCTTTATCCTTCTAGATACTGGTTTAAGTTGGATAAAACAGTACCTGAACTGTGTTTCATTCGGATAACTCCAAAGGGTCTGTTTCTATTAGATGTTTGAACTACTCCCAGCAGCTCTTAAAGGAAGACACATTCTATTTCATTCATGAGATCGCTGAGGATCAGAAGAGATATTGCTTTAGGTGATAATATTGTGTTTTCACGGCAGCAGAAAAAAATCCCCACGTTTTATAACCATAGAAGTGCAGCAAAATTGGGGACTAGCTCCAGACGACATGGCTTATGAAAAAGAAACCAAAAAAATATTCTCTATGATGAAGAGCAGAAGTCTCCCTGTGGAAGAACGTCATGACAGTCACAGCTGTTGAGAAATGGAATGAGCTGTCTCATTCTGGTAAGGTGTCGTACCCTCCACTTTCAGATCCTGTTCTCTGGGAAGCAAGGGATTCCTGCCCTCCTTGGTATTTTGGAACTGAAAGCTGCTAGGGCCTGTCAGGGTACTCAGAAGCTCCTAATTGTGTTGATTGCGTGGTGAGAGAAATCAGAGGACACCAACAACGTGCTGTCTGTCAGCAGAGGGCTGGCTGTGAGAGTGAAGTACCGCCAGAATAGGCGCTCACATATCTGAAGGTGCTTGAAGATAGTCCCATCTGCTTAGCAGTTCAGCCCTGACATCCTTACAAATCCAGTCTTAGTCGATAACTTAGCATTTCATTTCAGCTAGCCTCTTTTTAAAAAAAAAAAAACAAACCATCAGTGTCAAAGCAACGGGGCCTAAATTCATAAAGCATCGCTCAGTTCCTTTATCAGCAGCAGTAGAGCAGAGTGACAGAGGACTGGCTCTGGAACCAGACTGTCTGGGTTTGAGTTCTTGGGCAAGATACCGAAACCCTTATGGTGCATTTCCCATTTCTAAAATGAAGGTGATAGATAACATTGCACAGCACTGTTCAGGGGATATAGTGAGGTAGGCATGTAAGTTGCCACAGCTAAAGTTAATCATTCAATAAAAGGTTGTTGAGCCAGAAGCAGGTATTAGGGCAAATGGTTTTCCTTATTTCAAGAAATAACTCTAAAGAAGAGACAAAGTTTCTGTGAAGCCTTCATTACTGTGCACAGCATTTTAATTCTTTGTTAAAGGAAAAGATACTGGCTGATTTTGGTCAGTCTGTGCTGGTTGTCTACTGGCACACACATATTTTCTAAAGTTTCAATTCATGTATTTTAAAAATTAGACTTCCTGAGTCTTAGGCCTTTGTCTGCACTGAGACCATAATGGTTTCCTTCTGTGCCACGTTGGTGGATAGAACGATGAGGGGATTTTGAGGTTATGACATAACAGGAATGGTTACGGAGGAACTGTGGTTGTTTAACTTAGCGGAGAAAACATTTAGGGAGGGAAAATAACATTGACTTTTGAGTCAGGCAGACTTGGATTAAAACCTTCTTACTATTTCTTGAACTCTCAGAGTCTAGTTTTTTCATCTGGTAGATGGGGCTTTTGATACCTAAATCTTGGAGTTACTGAGAGAAATAAGAAGTACCCATTAATGCTTGGCGTGCAAGAACTTCTGCACAAACTGGTTCCCTTTCCTACAACATTTCTCTTCAGAAGAGAGCAAATGCATCCTTTTTTGTTTGTTGTGGAAAGTCACATTAAAGACCATCGTATGAATGTTAATCATAGTTTCTTAAAGCTTTCAGGTAAAATAATACTGTCACAACTACCAGTTATATCCAAATAAAAGGCAGAGACCCTTTTGTTGGAAAGAGAATTCTTAGTTCAGTAATGGTTAGTCCAGTTGGATAAGATAACTGTAAGCACAGAGAACAAAGGGCCAATATTTGTCATGTTGTCTTCATAAACCATCAAAATATTCTGTAACAGTAAAAATTTGGATAAATTTCTATGATTGCTTTTTCCCGTAAAACTTGAGAATGTCTAGCTCCCGTAGGGAAAAGGCTCAGTGAAGGAAACCCTGGCTGCCTTGTGACTGTTTTATGTACACATTTAGCTTCTCACATCAAAGCATGGTGCGAACTTGAATAGAAATAATTTATGTGGTTGTTTTATTTTCATGGTTCTTTGAAACTCATTAGCACCATTTGTCTTTTTTTTTTTTTTTTTTTTTTTAATCTAGATGTTCTGGGAGGAAAGTCGAGTGAGTTAAGTGTGTTTATAGTTCTTTAAATGTATGTAATGCCTTTGGGTATAGACAGCACAGGTGGAATCTCATTTTTAGTGACCTGATGAGATTTCAGAAGGCTTACTTTATATCCAAATCTCAACCACAGTTTGAACTATTGTTACATCACCATTGCTATGAAGAACTTAATTGACTTTGTAAAAAACCATTTGTATAAAAGCAAATGGGTATTTGTTGTGTTGACAACCAGCAACTAAGAGGGGTTGGTTATGCATGGCTGATGTGGAGGAGTGGGGACGTGCCTTCTGAAGGTAAACTTAGACTGTGCACATCTGATATTTAAAAGGTGTACATTCGATAATCTAAACTGGTGGATCTAGGTGCCCATAAACATTGTCATGGGAATCCTGTAGAAGATACTTGTGTAGCTCTTTGGCTTAGAGGGTTTTGTCTTGATACCTGGAAAGTAGAAAAACACAGTTTGCATTTGATGTGCCGTTTGCTGTAGCTTTCCCAATTTGGCAGAGTTCATTTGACCATTTGAAGTAAAACAATCTAGCCCAAGGAAAATAAATTTCACGTCCAGAAAGCTTATTAAGGCACAGCCAGATGATGCTAGCTAATGTTTCTTTTTCTTTATCTTGCTTCTATTTGTATCTTGGTGATTTCTTTTTCACTTCTTGTCTCCTTCTCTTTATTTCAGCAGAAGGAAGATATTTAAAGGGAGGCTTTTTAAAAGCTTACTTACTATTTGAAAGTAATATCCAAAACAGAATACCAGATTTTACTGTCTTTGAATCTCCATGTTATTCACAATTAAACATATTAGGTTCATATGCATGACAACTTTTTTTTTTGATACAGCTTTGCAAATATGGGGAAAAAAAGGTGGACTCAACAGAAATTTTTGTTTGTTCATTTTTTTGTTTCTCCCTGGAAGAAAAAGCAGCTAAATTGAGATGCCCTGAAACATCATCTTATAAAGAACCAGTTGTCTCAGTGAACTTTAGATTGCCTGTCAAAAGTTTTTTTATAAATTACTTTGTGGATATAGATGTGTAACACACCATTGCTACAGAAGGTTTTTGTATTTTTTTTTTTTTTTTAACCTCTTTCTCTTGGCCAACTTTTGTTTTTTTCACTGAATATGATTGCTACACTGCTTCTCTTTTTTTGCTTTCTTCTGCTCATCTGACATTCCAGTTTTCTTCTGGGAATGAAATTATGATGGCCTGCACATCATTCTCCCTTTTCCCTACAATAATCCCTCAGGTGTTAGGACACAGCTTCCTTTAATGTTTCACTTCGTTTCTGAGAAGGTCTTTATATTCGACCTAATGTTAAAATGGGATTCTCTTTCTTGGGGATTTCTTGGGTTCGTTCCAGGATGAACTGGTTTGTATTTGTACAAATACTTGCCTTTCTTTGTCAGTTGCCACAGCCATGGTTTAGTGCAAAGAACTTGGGCATTGCTGACAAACAGGCTTATTTTTATTATCCCAATTCAGAAACTTAATAGGTCTGTGAACTTGTATAAATTACTTCTCCAAACCTCAGTTTAGTGACCTACAAAGTGATGCTATCCTCTGAATAGAACTGAAATATTTCTGCTTTTATTACAGCCTTCATAGAGTTGTATTGTTGGCAGTGGGGATAGAAATGCTGGAATTAGAGATAGAAAAATTGTTTTCTCTTAGAATTTTCTAAGTCATCTAAACACTGAGTTCACTTAATTGGCTGCATTCTTCCAAAGATAAGCAGATAGTTTCCTATTTACATGAATAACAGCTTATAGTCAAACTTAGATTCCTCTTCAGACTGCTGAGAAGGAACCATATTCATAAGTAACATAATCTTCCTGAAATGGTAACTTCTGCTTTGCTCTTCCTGATGGAAGATCATGGAATAAGAATTGCAGTAAGCTTCAGAAACAGGGATACATGGTTACATAACATTTGGCTTGGCCCTTTTGATGCAGAGGCATGCTGAAGTACAAGAAAAACCAACAAAAATCCTTTATTTTCACGTCTCTTGTTATTGCATTATGGTAATAAAATAGGTAACCCTGCTCCTAACCTGGCCACTCTGGCCAGCACTGGATAAGTGGCAGGAATAAATTATGAATCATCACTATCTCTGCACATAACACTTGTTAATTTAAAAAAAAAAAAAGTTGCCTTCTAACAGGGTCACTCTGACATGGCTTCATCAAATTAGCCTGGTCAGAATGTCCTTTATTTCAAGGTGACCATCATATCATAATGGTTTTTTGCTGCTTACACTTATCAAGACCAGGTTTTTATGGAAGCAATTGCATACTTTTCCAACTTTAAGACATGTTGTTAAAAATTTGTTGGAGGGAACAGTTGAAATAATTGAAAGAATTTTACTAATTTGTGGATCTTTTAAGACTGGCTTTGAAAAAATGCTTGACTTGACAAAAATACTTTCTTGGCATTTGTGTTAGTCAGCTCAGCTGCCCTAACAAAATACTGCAGACTGGATAGCTCAAACAACAGAAATTTATTTTCTCATGGTTCTGGAAGCTCCAAGTGCAAGGTCACAGTGCTGTCAGGATTGGTTTCTGGTGAGGCCTCTTCTAGGCTTGTAGATGGCTGTGTTATCGCTACGTCAGCCCATAACCTTCATCTCTGCGTGCAGGGATCGAGATTTCTGGTCCTGTCTTCCTCTTCATATGAGGACACTAACCGTATTAGATTAGAGTCCTACCCTTACAACCACATTTAACCTTAATTATCTCATTAAAGGCCTTATCTTCAAATGCAGTCATATTGGGCATTAGGGCTTCAAGATAGGAAGGGGGAGTCACAGTTTAGTTTTATCCATAACGACATTGCATTATTGATGTATGAACATTGCATTGAATGTATGAACGTTAATTGGACTTCATCTTTAATTTTTAAGAGGCTCATTCTCTAGTGTGGAAGCCCAATGTATAAGCAGATAATCAGATTATAATTCAGTAAGTATAATAGCAGATATATTCAAATGACAGTATCACTTCAGCTGGATAAAGAAACTACTGTAGCCTTTGTTATGAACAAGGAAGATACAGGCATTCTGGGAAAAGGAAGTAACATCACCCTCCAGAGCTGAGCTGTACTTAATAGGGAACACTGTAGAGTTTTAAACAGGAAAGTGACATAATCTGATATGTATTTTAGAAAGATAGCCCTGGTCATCTGGCCCAGACTCCAGGCAGATGTGTAACTCTTGATTCTTTAGGCACTTAATCCAAGCTATTCCCACGTGGTACATCTAACTATATTTCTGGGAAGAGTTTTATTCTACCATGCTTGGAGTCTTTTCTGATATTGACCTTGAATTTTCCTTATGCAACTTAAAGCATTTTTACATTGTTTTCTTTGACATGGAGAAAAAAAAATGTTTTTTATCACTCTCACTACATAGATAGACCCTTACATACTTTTTTGTTTGTTTTCTCTGAGCTAAGCCATACATTTCAGTATTTAAAACTTCCCCTTAATTTTTGAAGTGCTCTTTAAACTCTCACTTTCTCTGCATTGTGAGCAGAAAATTTTACAGCCTCAAAAAAGGGTTCAGTATTTTTATCCTGTAGGAAGCTCTGTGAATAGTCAAACTGGTAGCTAACTGGGAGTTCTCATCTCCTACAAGATGGAAAAGGCTGTTAGGTTTCAAAATATGCTTTCCATGGGAAGATTGGCTTTGTGGAAAATTTTTTCATTATCAGTTTGGTGATGTGGAAACCTTAGATGTAAATTAAAGATGAGTTCACACCATGTGGTTATAATGGCAGCCCTCATATTTGTGGTAAAACAGTCTGGGAAAATATACCTTATAAAACAAGGTTAAAGGAATTAAGAGTGTCTTGCCTACAGGAGAAAAGACTTTGAGAAAATGTAAAAACCACCAAAAGTATATATGAAAGTGTATTTTTCAGATGTTCATGATTGACTCCACTTTCATTTGGTACAGGACAGGGTGCCTGGGTGGCTCAGTCAGTTGAGCGTCCAACTCTTGATTTTGGCTCAGGTCGTGATCCCAGGGTTGTTGGATTGAGCCCTGCATCAAGGCCCCATACTGGGCTCCGTGCTCAGCGTGGAGCCTGGTGAAGATTCTGTTGGTCTGTCTCTGCCCCTGCCCCATTCATTCTCTCTCACTCTCCCTTTACCTCTCTCTTTTTCTCAAAAGAAAAGTACAGGACAAAACCATGTTGTCAGAAGGAATTAGACCACAAGAGCTGTGGAGTCTCTGGAAATGTCAAAGGAGGAGGATCAGGCACCATCTTTTCTGGAGAAGGGTTGACTGCATGCCTTCTTAAGTGCCCTTTAAATTCTAAGTTTTAATATGCTGTGGCTGTTGCAGAGTCAGAGCTTGTATTTTGGATAAGATCTGTGCTTGATGGAAAGGAGAACAGGTGGTTATGCTGGTCAGAGACCAAAACTATTAATAGTTAGCTCTTTGCTGCAACTTTTTGTTTCTGCCTGTTAGGATCATTTTTCAGTGATTGATTAGTTTGAATATCATCTCTCTTACTGTTAATTACAAACAGTTTAGAATCACCAACAATTATTTTTAACACCTGCCAGCTAGAAATAAGGATTCCTTGCCTTACTTTCAGGTATAGGGAACATTCAGTAATTTTAGGCTTAAGGGATTGATTGAGACCACCCCATGCTTCTTTCCTTAAATATATTTGGTATTTCCTTTGCAGCCTTCTTTCCCATTGCTGTTCACTCCAGCTTGAGATTTCTGTTGCATCAAACCACACTGCTATGAAAGCTTTCTAAATGGCTCCAAACTCTTGGAGTTATTTTCCAGGGGATGTAATTCACAGATCACGTAGTGGGAACGATGCCTCTGGAATTGTGCATCTCATGGCAGCCCTGAGGCCCCCTTCGGTGGTCTTGCATAGTTCTGTATAGTTAATCCTACCAAAACGCCCTTCTCACTGGGTTAGTCTGTTGTTTAAGAATCTTCATATTTTTCCTTTACTTATTAGCTAAAATCAGAGCTCCTGTTTGGAAATCTTGACACCTCCCTCAGAGATTATTTTCACTTTATTTTGTGGTTTCCCCCCATATGAGAGCTACTCATTTTCCTGAACGTTTCAGACTCTGAACTTCATTTCTGAAGACGTACCATGCTTCACAAATACCCCTTCCCATTTTAAATACGGTGAGGGAAAGTGAAAAGAAACTACACTGTGTGCTCTCTGTGGGCCAGAGGCTCCCCACGCATCATCCCATTTAATCCTCTTTCCAAATGTATGACATCCTAGTTACCATATCGATTTCACAGATGAAGAAATAGCTTCAGAGAGATTAAATCATTTAGCTGAAGTTATACACCTCTTAAGAGTTGGGATTTGAAGTCGTGGACTGTGGGGGAGAAAGAAAACTGAAAGCATCCCACCCTCTCCCAGCTAGATGAAATAATCAGTCCAAATTACTCAAGAGTTCTCTGAAGTCATTTTCTTGTTTTTCTTTATTATCTTCCATGAAGTAAAGTGTGCTCACAGTCTGCCCCCACCTGTTGTATAAAACCTGGGAGCAGGCAGAAACAGTCCCATTTTTGTGTGTGCTAATTTTAATAGATGATCTTCAGTCATTATGATGTCATGGTGTTCCGTTCATGTTGTAATTCCACATCTCACCCACAAGTGGAGGCAGCTGTTAGAAAGAGCAAGTACCTAGTCCATGGGCATGGGGGTGAAATGAGGAGTTCCGCAATCCGTTCCACGGAAGACTTGTGTGTGACTCCGTGTTGTGAAGAAGACATTCTAAAACCTCATTATAATAGCACGTTGACATCCATAATGTAAGCAGTGAATCCTCAATTGTGTAGGTAAAAGGTAATCTGAAACCTGCTCTCAGGCCGTTATGTAGTTAGAGTGTAAGATTTGTTGCTTTTCCTTGATGGATGGGAGGTCAGATTTTTAAGTTTCTTGTGTCTCTGTCAACTTTGGTTTCTATTTCTCTTAGTGTTTTAGGAAATTACAGAAAATATGTATTAGTATTGTACATAAGTATTCCAATAAAGGATTTGGAACAGTAGGCTGGAATTAAGACACCGTGTTTCTTGATTGTTCTGGACCAGTGACATGACCTTGAACAAATCATTTAAATCTCTGGGTCTTCAGCATTTTCTGTTTTGTTTTGTTTTGTTTTGTTTTGTTTTGTTGTATTGAGAGGGAGTATGTGCAAGCAGGGGAGGGACAGAGGGAAAGGGAGAGAGAATCTTAAGCGGGCTCATGCTGAGGGCAGAGGTGGATGCAGGGCTTGATCCTAGGACCTTGGGATCATGACCTGAGCTAAAATCAAGAGTTGGACACTTAAATCGCTGAGCCACCTACACACCCCATTTCCTCATTTATTTTTAAAATGTTGCTTTCCCATCTAAATTTCTATGTTTCAATAATGTCTTTGTCTGCATTTATTCTTTTTTGCTCATACCATTTAAAATAATAATTATCATTAAAGTCCTTAGAGATGGATTTTAAAAGAGCATGAGTGGATGTATTGTGTTTACCTGCCTGTCTTCCTTCCTCCCTCCCTCCTTCCCTCTTTCTTTTCTTTTGCTTTGCTTTGCTTTTCTCTCTCTCTCTCTCTCTGTTTCTCTCTCTCTTCTGACATACTTTCTGTTTAAGGGCACATTATACTAGTTTCCATTAAAACTTGAGGCATAGTATGTTAACTATACTTTAATTAAAATAAAAACTTAATACAAAAACCTTTGAGTTGTAGCTCACTCAGTGGGTTGCTAATTATGTTTGGTTGGTATACCAAAGAAAACTGAAGATACCTTTTTATCTATATGGCTCATAAGAGCAGTGATCATACTAAAAGTCTTTATTTTCTCAGTAGTATTAATAATTATAAGATTCACAAGCAAATTAATAGATTTTTTTTGCCTTCAGACCAGTCTGTAATGGAATGAAATTCCAGATAAGATATATGCTATTTTCTTTTTTTACTTTTAGAGAATACATAGACTGGGAGGGGGTGGTCACGTGATACAAATAATTTTACAGTTTTTCATCTCTATAGGAATATATGCAAATCACACTTTATTGAGGCTTTATTATAGGAGTTGCAGTCTAGAAGAGTGAACACCAAAGGAATAAATTTTCCAACTCTGTGTTCATGGGCTGTGGCTGTCACCTTAGGGAAGATTCCCACCCCACTCCCCCAGTTCTGTGGCCTCCTCTGTGCTAGAAAGAGATTGAACTAAATTATTTTTGATAATAATTACACTTGTTAACATTTCCCAAGTACCTGCACAGATATGCAGCCTGAGGAGGCAGGTTCTGTCATCACACTACCCCATTTAAAGAGAAACCGTACTAGAGACAGCCTGTCCATTCCCTGCCTCTAAAACTCATGATTAGACTAGTTTAGTACACTTCCTTCCAATTTAAGCAGTTCATGATCCTGTGAATTTCTAATACAGAAATGTCTATCTTAAACAATTGTTTGGAATCTCAAGATAACTGCCCGTATCAATTAGTTGCTTCAATATTCCTACGTAAATCTTCTACACCCCACACCATATCACTGTGGATTTCTGACACTTACCACTGTTTCTAAATAACTTTAAAACACTTTGTACATATATTCACAACACTCCAGGAGGAAAGTTGGGCAACTAAGTATAATACACATGGGAAAGAAGATTTGGCAGGTGTTACTTAGGTGTGAACTGGCAGAACCAAATCTAGAACCCACTTCCTGGCTGCTCCTATTTCGGAAGACCATACACCTACAATGATTGCTTTGAAAGGTTTGGGGGGGGGGGGGGAAGAATAAAATAACGTAAAAGCTCTATCAGATTACTGCTGAGAAAACAGTAATAATCGCAGAGATTATATTATATAATATTCCTTCCTGCATCTATGCCTTTCTGTGTGTTACTGTGAACAAATCATCCCAGCTTTAATCTAAGGCCCACCTCTCTACTTGGGCACTGGGTCCCATTCCTTCCCTTCGATTCCAGAACTTTGCTCTTGAATTTCCCTTGTCTCTTTTATAACTGATTTCTCCTGCTTTACCAGATCATTCTTTTTTTTTTTTTTTTTTTTTTTTTGGAACCAGATCATTCTTAATAGCATGTAGTCATGTTCTGTCTCTGCTCATAAGTGGGGTAAAAATCCCTCCCTAGATACTGTATTCTCCCTTAGTTTTGTCACATTTATCAATTTCCCTTGATAGTAAAACTCTACAGAATTTTCTGTGCTTCTCTGTCCACTTCCTCACCCCTCATCTCTTTAGGCTACTTAACTCGGGAAGCTATGTGTTTACTTGTTTCTTTCCACCTCCCAGCAGTTTCCCTGTTGTTAAGCAGTCAGTTCCCAGGCTTCATTTTACTGGAACCTCCCATCATTTGACCCAGTTGTTTGTTCTTTGGTTCTTGAAATCTTTCTTTACTGAGATTTCAGAGTATCCAGGTCTAAAAATCTCCCTGGGAAACTCTCCATCTCTTTTACTAACTTCTCTTCTGTACTTCTAGTTGTTAAAATGTGTCTGGGCTCAGTCCTTAGACCTCTTCTCTGTCTTTACTTGTGCCCGGATGATTTCCTTCCTCAGCACTTAGGTCTCATCCTTATGTTGATGGTCCTAAATCTGTATCATTAGCCTCCACCTCTCTCCTGAGCTACTGGTTCATAACTTTAACTGCCTGCTTAACAGTTTCAGTTGGGTGGCTTTTAGGCATTTCAGATATATCATGGCTCTTTCCCATGAAAGAGAGAGTGGTAGGTGAATCATTTTTGAAACAGACCTATTGACAGAGAGAGTCCATCCTTAACAACTGAGAGACCTCCTGTACCTAGTAGTCATTTCATCAGTGCCACCCATTGCAGTTAGATGAGAAACTGGAAAGGCAAGACACTTTGAGTTGAAATGCAAGCTAAACTTTTGACTTAAAAATCCCTGCTCAGTATGCACCTCTCCAAGCCTCACCATTGTGGTTTATGATTCACTTAGTTGACTGGGCCCAGATGATAGGAGTTGTGTGAAACCCCCAAGCTCATTGCTATCCCTGGATCTTTACACTTGATGGTCCCTGTCCTGAGAATGTTCTTTCCCTAAATCCACAAATGGTCCTTCCTTTCTTTTTCCTAGCTTTTCCCTTTGCCCTTATCTACCCCCGCCCCCAACCCATCCCTCTCCCCCAACTCTTTCTCTTCCTTCCTTCCATCTCCCCTTCCTCCCCTCTCCCCTCCTCTTCTTCCCTCTCCTCCTTTCTCTCCCTGTCTCCCTGACACCCCTGTTCTTTCTCCCTCTTTCTGTCCCCTTCCTCCTGTGGTGATGAACTCTGAAAAATTACATACACATTCTTGAAAACACATTTATTTTTTATTACCAGGTTTCTGGTGAACAGGAAGTGAAAATCCTCTCTCTTCTCCCTGGGCTTTTCTGAGCAGACTGTTGAATTTTGCCATGGAAGACCCATCCTCCTTTGAGTGCTGTTTGTAATATTGCTTTGTTTGCTTTGACATCTGAAAATGTCAGTGATGTCAGGGTATCAGACACCAGAAATCAAGTAGCTTTTACTTTCTTGGAAGGAAACAAATCAAAACTGCAAGGTAGCAGTTTAAGAGATACATTTTTTCAGGACAGCTCCAACAAACATTTTTCAGCTGTTTAACCACTGCCATATTAAGATGATTGTTCTTTGAACCTGTGTTCCTTTGTTGTTGTGACTGTTTACCAGCCAACATTCTTTTAGCTAGGTAAAACTAATCTTATTAGATGAAAATGCACATGATTTACTGGACATTGGAAGGTTCTTGTTTTTATTACCACTGTTGAACTTAAACATTTCCAGATTTCGTCTTCTGGGCAACCTTGAACACCATCCTCCTTTCTTCTTCCATTGACCACAGCAGTCCCTACTTATCCATGGGTGACACTGTTTCCAGGTTCCTCGTGGAAGCCTGAAACTTTGCGTCATACCAAAGCCTATATATAGTATTGTCTCCTATATGTATATATTTGTCATGAAGTTACATTTGTAAATTGGGTAGTGTAAGAGATTAAAAACAACAACAACAACAACAACAGCAACAACAGGGGCGCCTGGGTGGCTCAGTCAGTTGAGCGTCCAACTTAGGCTTAGGTCATGATCTCACGGTTCATGAGTTCAAGCCCCCCGTTGGGCTCTGTGCTGACAGCTCAGGGCCCTGAGCCTGCCTCAGATTCTGTGTCTCCCTCTCTCTCTGCTCCTCCCCTGCTCACACTCTGTCTCTCTCTCAAAAGTAAAAATAAAAGTTTAACAACAACACCACCAATAATAAGATAGAACAGTTATAACAATATACTGTAGTAAAAGGTATGGAAATGTGGTCTGTTTCTCTCTCTCTCTCCCCCCAAATACCTTATTGTCCTGGACTCACCCTTGTGTTAATATGAGATGATAAAATGCCTATGTGATGAGGTGACGTGAGGTGAATGACGTAGGCACTGAGGTAGCGTTAGGCTACGACTGACCTTTGGACAGTTGTCGGGAGAAGGATCATCTGCTCTAGATCATGGGTGACCACAGGTAACTGGAAAGCAAAACTGCAGATGAGGGAGGGACTGTTGTATGTAACTGTTGGAAAATAATATATTGCATGGAAACATTAGAAACGGAATAACTGACTAGTTACTTGTGTTCTAGTTTAATCTACAATTTAACAAAGTTTTATATTCATGGAGAAACATAAGGTTAATTTCTTTACTGTCATCTTATCAATAGACCATGTAGGTATCAGGTAATATATTGCTTTACCCAATACAGAAGTCAAGGCAGTTAATCACCAAAGAACTAATTGATCTTCAGAATTACTTATTTCCAAAACAGAAGAATGTCAAAGCATCCTAAAATCTGAGAGGTTTTTTTATTATTTATTATTATTATTATTATTATTATTATTATTATTATTATTATTTTACCTCTGTGTAGCAATTTACTTGCTTAGGTGAGGATTGTTCTTATTTTTGTTCTGTTTTAGTTTTGTCATTCATTTTCTTTTCCCCTAAGAAAAACTGTTGGTGGTACAGCAAGTTTGTTAGGCTCAGAGTGGATAACTAGTGAATTCTCTTGATATAGAGAATAAACTCATATTTGAAGTAACCTGAAAAGCATAGTCTGCTAAGGACACTGATTAGAAATAAATTAGAGATTTTCCCCCTCCTTCTAGTTACTAAATTACTCTTGGTTTTTATAACTTCCAGTCAGCAGAAATGGATATTGCTTTGTTATAAATAGTGTTTTTAATGCTTATAAGCCTTATTTTTAAGATTAGATGACTCATGGATTTTAATAGCCTTGTCAGTCACTTCATAAACAAGTCTTCTCAGCAGGGGAATAATGATTAGAATGAAAACAAAGATACCAAACGATTTATGATATAGGCACTGAACTGTAAAAATCATCTGTCTGTAGGGAATGTCAAATTAGATTTAAATAAGGGATGACAGTACTATCAACTTCTAATGTGATTTTATTGATAACATATCTGCAGATACCATGCATGTCTGCAATTATCTTAAAATACTTACACACACACGCACACACACATATATACATATATATATATAGCAGTATCCTCTTAGTATTGTAGTTATGTTTGTCAAAGAGGCCATGTAAAATTCATTTTTTTTTATTATACAAAAATCCAGTGATGGTTTAAGTACATAAAAGATACTGTCTTCTGGTTGTAAAATTCATATGCCATTTTCTTCCGGTAGTTGAAGATAGTTGCTACTATTACCATATCTTGACTATTTCTGTATATATTCTGCATGAGTGCAATCTGCACACACAGATTTCTGAACAACTACAGCTGTATCTTTATTCTTGACTAGGGTTTATGCTATAAATCCCTGTTTACTTTTCTAATTGGGTGAAGTTCACTGAAACCACATCATTTTACCAGGGAAATTGGATATGCTGTACTGGTCGTGCACTAGAAATGGGACATAGATGTCCATATATCTGACAGGATTTATCAAAGTCCCCCTCCATTTAAAAAAATTTCTGGGGGCGCCTGGGTGGCTCAGTTGGTTGGGCGGGCGACTTCGGCTCAGGTCACGATCTCACGGTCCGTGAGTTCAAGCCCCACGTTGGGCTCTGTGCTGACAGCTCAGAGCCTGGAGCCTGTTTCAGATTCTGTGTCTCCCTCTCTCTGACCCTCCCCCGTTCATGCTCTGTCTCTATCTCAAAAATAAATAAACATTAAAAAAATTTTTTTTTTCTGAAGTCTGCTCGGTAGATTTTCTTGGTGTTTATCTCTGTGGTTGGAATCCAGTTTTCTGTGACCCAAGATACTGTGATTTAGTAGTAACACAGAACTTGCAGTTAAAAGACCTGATTCCAGGCCAGATCGTGCTATTTACCAACATTATGGCCTTAGGCTGAGATATTTAGGATCTTGGAGTCTTATTTTCTTGTCTATAAAATAAAAATAAAGTCCCCCAAGTAGTTTTGTGTGAGAATTAAAAGTTGTCATAGTAAACATGCTTTTATACTGATTATGCAGATACCAGAAGTCTTACAGATACTCTCTTAGTAATTGAATATCTCTCTGTGCTTCTATGTTATCTTCCTCCGCTTTTATGATGATTACTTAATCCGTAGAGGTCAAAATGACAGGAGATAGAACTAAATCTGTATGACCCATAACACAAATTGCTTCTTTCACCTAAAATTCACTGACCCCCAATTTTTACTTAATTGAAGATTCCATTTAGTCATGTTTGAATGATGGAAATTTTAGTTTACTTATGACCTTGAAGGACTTTCAGCTTATAAAACTTGAGTGACAGCACAGTTGACCACAGAAAAGATGCTAAATTCTGTAGCCCACATCAAAACACCTTGAATTCTGGCAATATATAAAGAAACCTTGAGTCGGTCAGGCAGAGAAAGACAGATACTGTATGTTTTCACTCTTATGTGGATCCTGAGAAACTTAACAGAAGACCATGGGGGAGGGGAAGGGGAGAAAAAAAAGAGGGAGGGAGGCAAACCATAGGAGACTCTTTAAAACTGAGAATAAACTGAGGGTTGATGGGGGGTGGGAGGGAGGGGAAAGTGGGTGATGGGCATTGAGGAGGGCACTTGTTGGGATGAGCACTGGGTGTTGTATGGAAACCAATTTGACAATAAATTATATTTAATAATAAAAAAAGAAACCTTGAAAAGGTTTTTTATAGCGATAGTAATTGTGTGCTCTTATTATTTATTATTTTATTTTGATATTTACTGTTGCTATGAAACCAGATTTAAAGAACAAACTCGCAATTTCAGCAGAGCCAAAAGTGAGAAGGAAAAGCATGAGAAAGAGGAAATGTTTCTTAGAAGTTTGGCTTAAAGAGCCACATCATAAATATAAATGATTATTCTCATGACACATTGAGGTATTGGAAAAAAAAAATCCAATGTGTAACGTACCAAGTCTTTCATAAGTAGATATTTTCAATAACTAAATAGGTTAAGGATTAGCAGTTATATTTCTTTTGTAGCAGAGATTTCCAAAAAGTAGGTTCCGATTATTGAATCTCCTAAAAGAGAGTAAAATACACAAAACTTGGCGTGGGATCAGATATTACAGAATAGGCCAGTAGAGGTTAGGTGTGTGTTAAGATGTACGTGATGGCTGCCTTAGACAAAGTTCTTCCTTGAGAATTTCACTGTTCTGAGCATTTGGTAAATTTACTATGTTGTTTATAAGGGCAAATACTACTTGATAGAAATGTCTCTAGATAATCATAATCTACTATAAGACTGAGAAAAGAGTAAAGACTTAATATGGTACCCCCATTCTGTGATTAGAAGATAATATCCCTATAAACAGTCCATCAGTTCACAAAGTATTGATCCTTGTCACTGTGATAAACTGCAGCAGAGAGGAGCCTTCTGGCTCCTGGTGGCTTGTTGGGAATGATAGCTGGAGCCTGTTTAGGATCTATGGACAGTGTGTTGCAAATGCTCTCAACTCTTCTAAAGCTGTTGCTTTATTCTTGGTATCTTCCGATGGTCACCTGGTACCTGTAGTGCTGAAATACCTGCTCCAACTCCTGCTTCTTTTTTTTTTTTTTTTTATTAAAAAATTTTTATTGGTTCAGCATGGTGCTTACTGCTAGAATGAATGTTTTAAATGCTTTTTTTTTTTCCAATGCCACCACCCTGCCTAAGAACCTTTGTAGACCCCATTTATTAAACTGTTCTTGACCATGGTGGGTCCTCCATAAGCTGTCTTATGCCTGCATTCCCACTACAGGTTGGTTTACTTGTTTATTATACTAAGTTCCATTCCACAGAGAATTGAGGGATCCCATGAGAATACTCGAAATAAAATAATGGGTAAATATGTTTAGAAATGAGGGAGGAACTATGGAAAGACAGAAGGAAAGGGCAGAAGATTGAGAGTGGGGAAGAGAACCCAAATGTAGAGGCTGCCTGTGCTGTGACTGAGGTTAAGGTTGAACTTGGTGTTGCTTAGGTATCACCTTTTTTGTCCCCTCCACCGTGCATGTGCTCTCATGTAAACTCCTGCCGTGCCTTGTTCGATCACACGTGTGTGTGTTTGCTCCCCATCCTTCCGTACCCTGTCATCCATTGTTCAGAGTTCATCTTAGATCCATTTCCCACCTTCCATGAAGTCTTCCCTGTGGGTGCCAGTCCAGTTGGTACCTCTGATTTGACTCCTACAGCGGTTACATTCAGTGCACGATAGTGTGCGCTTTTCAATACTCATCTTTTTATGGTGGTCAAGATTATGTTTTAGGCTAGCATTCTCAAATAGATTTTAAGTATAATGAGAGTTTTTATATATCTAGACGTCTGTCAGTGACTTCCTTCTTTTTCGTCGTCACTCTGTAATGCCTGTGCAGCCACCATTTTCAAAACACAACTAAATGGCTGAACTCAATAATTGTCTCATATGTACATACTAGTAACTTGAAAGTACATGTAGTTCCTATTTGAGTTAATAGAAATGTACACTCTAAAGGGGTTTCTACATTCATAATAATTTTTATTATGGTATTTTTGACTGTATTCCCTATGCTGTACTCTTTATCTCTGTGACATATTTTATATAAGTAAAAACTGGAAATTTATGCATCTTACTCCCCTTTATCACTTTATCAGTTTCACCCATCCCCTCACCCGTCTCTTCTCTGCCAACCACTCGTTTGTTCTGAAGAGTCTGTTGATTTGTTTTGTGTTTTAGATTCCACACATGAGGGAAACCATATGGTATTTGTCTTCGTATGACTTAGCATGATACCTCCGTGGTCCATCCCCGTTGTTGCAAACAGCAAGATTGTGTTCTTTTTTATGGCCTTGTAGTACTCCATTGTATATACACACACATAGTGCGTATATAAAGGAGATATATGTAAATCCATAGTAAATTTTGTTATTACATGTGGTCTCAAAGATGACACAGCATAACTACTATTTCTGGGGAGAGATGAGGGTGGAGCTCTGTACCCAGTTCTTTTTTTATGATCAAAGAAGTCCTTGTTTTTACACGGCTGATAATCTTGGGCTCATAATTTATGAAGTTATTTATGATTATGCAATTAATATAATGTATGAATTTATTCCAGGTTTGCTTAGCAGGCCCTTCCCAAGCTGGCTCTTGCATACTTGTTGAGCCCAGGCTCTCACTATGCTCCCATCCTTCATTGCACTGAAAGCCCCTGTTCTTTCCTGCCCCTCCCCTTTCTCTCTGCCCTATAAACTCTAACTCGTCCTCAGGACTACATGACATCTGTCCCAAGAAGACTTCACAGTCCTTTTAGATTCCTTCTGTGTGTATATGTACACACTAATAATTGACTACATAGAAATCTTTCATCCGCTAAACTGGCATATAGTAGGTGATTAGGAAGTACTTGCTGAAGAAAGAAGGAAAAGGTGATGTGCACGCAAGAGTTCATGATTGTACGGGAGCTCTTTGGTACAGTGAATATTGAGGATGTATACTGATTTGAAGATGGTTGTTTACTAACATTGTCTGACCTTCAGGTCAGAGATGTTTGACTAAATTATCTTTTGTGAGGGGGAAAATTTTGTGTTAATTTTGTATTAAAACCCAAATATTTGGTTTCTAGCTCTACCACTAACTTAAATTCTTTAATACTGTTTCCTTGTCTGTCAGATGGGAAATTCTAACACCTTTTCCTCCATTTGTTCATTAGACAAATATTTATGTTCTAGGTAGACATTGTTATTTTTACCTGTCAGTTTTAACCTTTAAATAATTATATTGGTTTTTCTACTCATTGCCCACACTTTTAGAAAAGTGCACTGAAATGTTTGTTTTATCATTTTTCTGGTAGTAACTTATTTACCTGCCTTATTCTTTTGAAAAACTACACAAAATAAACTGTCTTTCAAATATATGGTCCCTAGGGATTGTTGTCTCAACTCTTTATCTCTAACTATATATGGGTAGGTGGTTTTAAATCTTAGCCCAGTACCTGAATGATGTACAGAAATTGCTTTTGCCAGTCCCTTATCAGGGCAGCATTGATTGCTAAATAGAATATTAAAGAGATTGATATGCGAGATTACCTGTTTTTTTCCAAACAGAGAAAGTAATAGAGGATAAGAAATTTCATGCAAATTTATGCAGGGGATGCAGTAGCTGTGATTTCCAGGTATTCATCTTCTCAAAATATGTTTCTCCTGTGTAAACAAAACATTTTCTTTGCTTTTGTCCTGATGAATGGAAAATTGATTACCTTAATTGAACCTCTATTCAAACTCACTTACAAATGACGGTGACAAACTGTAAAGAGATAGAATAAGGAATTTCAGCTCTTGAAGCTTTCACTGCACAGGTGAATTTTAATGAAAATCTAATTTGATATTAAAATCATGAACTAGTTAATTGATTTCTTGGCAAAAAAAGGAAAGCTTGTAAGTGAGAGCATGAGGATAATACACTTTGACTGCACATGTCGTATTGTTGCACAGGAGGTAATAGGTTGGTCCTGGCATGTATTATATCTAGCAGCGAGAGTGAGAATTAGGACCCAGTAAGTGAGGTTGAAGTATCTGAATTCATTCTTACTGTCTTCATGGTGGAGGTGGTAAGATGCAGGAAGGTGATAGTAAGAGATTTTTATTCTTTGGTCACATACACTTTTGATGGAGATTCTTATGTAGAATTTAGTAAGATGTATTTTTACAGTTTAAAATGAGTTTTGTCAGCCATTGTTCATGATTAGAAACCATTGTTTACTATGTGCTGCAGATGATGATTTTTCTTATTTTAATTTATAATTCATTTCAGCTACAGTTGAAAAAAGCCTGAAATGAAAAGTGAAGCACATTGAAGAAAATATTATCATGGCTTATCTTAGTGCTGGTTTATTCATGTTTGTAAATAAAAATTTAATTATTTTGGTGCCACATTGTCATGGGGGAGGTAACAAAGTTAAGAGAATTCAGAGTGCAGAATGTCTTAGAAAGTGGTGTTTTCCTCATTTAGGCATACTCTTTGGTATTCTTTTGTAAAATACTTCAATATTAAAAACATTAAAACTTCCAGTAAAGGACAACTATATGACTTTTTAGTTAAATACTTCACGTGAACTATTAAGGGAACTCAGGGGCAATTTAGAATATTTATTGAGTTTTGTTTGTTCTCTCTCGCTCTCTCTTTCTTTCTTCTCTCCTTCCTTCCACATCCATCTGTCTGTCCATGGAAATTTCTCACCCATGTAAACCCTTTTTGGAAAACTGGATTTGGGGGTGCCTGGGTGGCTCAATTGGTTAAGCATCCAAATTGATTTCTGCTTAGGTCATGATCTCTTGGTTCATGAATTCCTGCCCTGCATAGGTGTGAAGCCTGCTTGGGATTCTCTCTTCCTCTCTCTCTGCCTCTCCCCTGATTGTACGTCTGCTCTCAAGGAATATTGGGTTTGTAGTTGGTATTTATACTCTGGCCTATTTCAGATCAGGACTATTTTGGGCATTTCAAAATACGAAAAAGATGGAATTTTAGGAAGTTTGTTATTTTAGAAGTATCTGCTTTGTTTAATAGAAACAACTTTGAGCTGGCTAATTAGAAAGAGTGCATACAGGGATCAGTCTTAGAAATGCTTGAACAATAAAATTTACTATTTTAAAAGGTATAAGATGAGCCCCTGGGTGGCTCAGTCGATTAAGCGTCTAACTTCAGCTCTGGTCATGATCTCAGGGTTCTTGGGTTTGAGCCCTGTGTCGGGCTCTGTGCTGACAGCTCAGACCCTGGAGCCTGCTTCGGATTCTGTGTCTCCCTCTCTCTCTCTGCCCCACCCATGCTAGCGCTCTGTCTCTCTGTCAAAAATAAATATTAAAAACAAAAATTTAAAATGTGTAAGAGTTTTCTGAAGGCGATGCAATTAATACTCTTCAGAAACCTTTTCCAGAATATGAAATGACATCTAATGAATGATTTTTTTTTTTTTTTTTTTTTGCTTGGTACACAAGCCATGACATTTTTTTCCCTGTCGTTTTTCAGTCCCATTTTATTGTATTGAAATCTTGTATGCTCTCCTTGGAATGTAAACTTGGTGACGTTAGAAAACTTTTCTTTAGTTTCTTGTTAAATGAGCTTTTCCCAAAATTAGAATGCTATTTCTTAGTGAATATTAAGGATTCTCTAATTTTCTTTTTGTTATATGTTATGTTATATAGCAGTTGGACTCTGATTTGGCTTTCAGACATAAAGGAATTATATTTCTATATTTTAGTAATACATTCATATTGATTTTAACATACATCTTCTAAAATTATCACGTGTTCTTTATGTCCTAACTTAGATTTCTTTTTATAAAAAGGAAATGATAATATAGGTTTATGTACTAATATTGTTCTAGCACTAGAATATATCTCAAGAATATTTCAAGAGGTTAGAATCCCAAATCCAGTAGCTGTGAATAATGCAAAGGTAGGAGCCGAGGAAACTTCTAAGTCCCACTTTAGGCATAAATGCTCAGGCACTAGACATGCACGGTGCTGACTTCCAGCTGTCTTGCTTTCAGAAAATTCAGTAAACCTTTTCCAAATGAACCAAAAGTTATCAACCTGCTGCTCCAAATACCAAGTTGTTTTCTTCTTTTGGTGTGTATAAACCCGTAGTGCCATGAAGAAAGTTACATCAACATCCTCCTTGGAGCACTTCTCCACTTAGCTGTTGTGGAATGTTTGTATACGTGATGCCTCCCCAGTGCACTTGTTCAGAGGAAGTGAGTCCGAACCCTAAGAGGCAGGTTAATTGAAAAGGACTTCAGTAAGAGATCCATTTTGTTGTGATTGTATTCTGCTGTGTCCATATATCTCTGAGAGCCTTTGCTAATTTTAGATCATACAGATAAGAAAATAGCTACTAAGGAGATTGGTTATAAAGCAGTTCTTGCTAGTTTTTTATGCATTTTAAAGAGTGCTCACGTGACCACCTGTACTTTTAAAAGGCGGAACAAATGAACACACATACGGGTGAACCCAGAACTAAGGATCTCTGCAGCCCCTTTCTGATACTTGGAACTAGTGATTGATAGAACAGTAATCCTTCGCATTTTTTCTTCCTGCCAATGCGTGTTTTAAGTTTCTCCCTCTGGGCCCCGTTTGGGAAGAAATTGGCTTAGGCACATTTCCTGCAATGGGGTGTGTTCTTGCTAGTAATGGTAAATGCATGCGTTGGTATCTGTCGAGCCACATCTGTTTTATCCTAAACACCAATTTTAGAGTTGGAAGTTGTCTGATATTGAGGTAGAAAACCAAGTCTCTGGTTTATTGATGAAGCAATTATCATACCTGGTCTTCATCAGAATTGTCTCTGAATTCCATTTTGAAATCATAACAGTTCTATAACTGATGCTTACTCAGAGGGGTTCAAGTCAGGTTAGAATTGTAAGTCCCTCTTAATGTCTGATCTTAGTTGCCTTTCTGTTGGGAAAGAAAGAATTTTATTGAGTGCCTATCTTTTGCCCAAGTGCTTTGTACACATGTAATTTTTACGTGAGAGTGGCCTTGTCTGGCCTTGATTGGAAGACTAAAAGACTAAAGATTTGGCTTGGTTCTGCCATTAACTTCTTTTATGATTTTTAGGGAATTTGCTTAAACTCTGTAGGTCAGCATGTGTTTGCTTGTACTTACTTGTGATCAGTAGAGTACTAGCTAATAATCTTTTTTAATTGTAATAAAATACCCAACACAAAATCTATCATTTTAACCATTTTTAATGCACAGTAGTGTTAACTATGCACACATTGTGATGGAACTGATCTCAAGAACTTTTTCATTTTGCAAAACTGCACTACTATACCCATTGAACAGTGACTTTTCCCCCCTGCCCCCCTTCTCCCAGCCCCTGGCAACCTTCTGTTTTCTGTTCCTAAGAGCTTGACTCATCTAAGTGGAATCACACAGTTTTTGTCTTTGTGACTGGCTTATTTTACTTGGCATAATGTCCTCGAGGTTAATCCATGTTGTTTGTAGCATGTGTCAGAATATCCTTCCAATTAAGGCTGAATGATATTGGATTATATGTTTATACCACATTTTGTTTATGCATTGACCCATCAATGGACATTTAGGTTGGTTCCACCTATTGGCTGTTGTGAATAATACTGCAGAGAACATGGGAGTCCAAGTATCTCTTTGAGATCCGTGTAATCTTTAACTTGCAGTTCTGATGCTGAAAGGCGGTGGTCCACTGGGTTTTTGTTCTCCTAACCACTGTCATACCTTAATGACCTGTGATAATAAGGAATTGGAGAGGATCAAAACAGTGAAAAGTTGAAATAGTATTTTTTGTTTTCAGGAGGTGTGTTTTTTTGTTTTTAAGTTTAACCATCTGTATAACAGCAGCATTACATTACAGTATACCAACAGAACGCAAGATACAGAATAGAGACAGTAAGGTACTCGTAAATTAGCATCAGTAGCAAGTGGTTCAATAGCTTATGAAATCTTTCATAAGTGAAGAATATGAGCTTGCACATGATCTGTACGCCATGTAAACTTAAAAATACTGTGGCAACTTTATTACCCTGTGTTGATGATGGTAGATGGCAAGTTATTCAAATAATATAGCTTCTCACAGATGGAGTATCACCAGTTACATGTCACTGTGTAAGAAAATTGAGGAAAACCGAAGCATATATCTTAGTATAATTACTTAGAAAGTTATGTGCCTAAAACACGCAAACATATGTCACCTCTCTGTAATTAATGAAGAAACTCAATTGATAATGATAAAACTAACTGAGTTTCATAATTGAAGAAAAATAACAATTGAAAATTTTACCCAACCTAAGGCAAGAGGATAAAGCTACGTAACAGATTTTTGAGTACCCGGTTTTACTAAGCCCTAGTAATTTGGCTACACAGATTCCTAGTAAATAGCCTTTCAAGTTGCATGAAAAGATAGTACAGGGAATTATTAATCATTTTCCTTAAAGAATAGCAGAAAGATCTTGTATTTTTTAAAGAGTTTGTAACCCATTTCAGCTTCCTAGTAAACCACACACTGTCCATACATACTCTGAGACTCCTGGCTCTAAGACACTGGTTCTCCGTGTACATGGACCCTTCAAGGCTGTGCTGTTCACTTATGATCACTGTACATAATTCACCTTCCCTCAACAACTGTAACAAGCACACAGTTAAAGCAGTGGCTGACTGAAAGAAAATTGAGGAGAGCATATGATGTGAATTTAAAAAGGCATGACTTGCTGCAGGTGAGAGAGAAGAGTCACAGGGTCAGGCCACCCAGTGCCTACGTCAGTCACATGTTAGGTGGGAAAACCAGAAACTTCACCCCGTGAGCATATAAGCAAATACAGGCCTGGCAGGTCCACTTACACCTGACCCAGCACTGAGGACTGACCTAATCAGCAGTCAAATAATCCATGGACATTGTGTAGATGAAGCACCGTGCCTCACACTTTGATACGTGACATTTATAAAAGTGCTCTGTAGGAGTAATTGTATTTAATTGTGGACATTTTTGGTGTGTGGTTTTTTGTTTTTTTTTTAATCTTACTATCTTTAAGCAAGTCCCCCGTAATTCCAGTGTTCCCAAATGTTCTTTGAATACAAAGTTCAGAAGTTCAGCTGTTTTAAGTTCCTGCCTTTGGGTATCTCCTTAATACCCTCTATTTTATCCCCCCCTTTCCACATGCCTCTGGTTAAGTTTCTAATCCTCAGAGATGGGCTGGTCTCTGTCAGTCCTTTTCTCTGCAGTGTTATTTTGGAACTACCTTTATTTATTTATTTTTACTCCTCTGTGTTAGGTTACAAATTATTTGGACTTTTCTGGAGGCATCTGTTAGCATTATTTGTTTGTAATCTTGGGCTGAAATTTATGACACCCTTAGGTAGGTTACAAAACCAATTACAGAGATCTCAGGAGTATATTGAGCATAATAATTCCCAAACTTTTGCATTTCAAAACAAATAGAAAATGAGGAATGTACACAGTGTTATCACCTCTTGTTATTTTTCCATTAGGCACATTTAAAAGCACACAATCATCATTATCATTATTTTACAAAAAAAAATGATAATTTTCATTAGAATAAAATGAAGTTCTTTCCTACAAAGTTGGAAATTTTGCACCAACATAAAGACATGCACAACAATACTGAGAACTATTTTGTAATCCTAAACTTTACCTTTACCTGGCTAAAAAATAGCTAATACAGATATTTTGTCCCCTCAGCAACCAAAGATGTTTTAGCTCTGGATCCCAGGTCTGTCCACTTTCTAGAATAATTTGCAGTCCTTTGCTTCCCTTCTGCCAAAACAACTACTTAGTGTCATTTATTGAGTTGCCTGCATTGGCCAGTTCGGTACAAGGCACTTCATTTCCTCATGAATCCATAGCATCACTAATTAGTTCTTAATACCATATTAATTCACAGACAGTGAAGCTCTGCTACCGGAAGCTTGTGATTTCCCACTAGTCCTGCATCTGGAGCAGTGGGTGGACCCAAGATTTAAAAGAAACTGCTCGGTCACCACCTCTGCTGCCCCTGTACTTTCTTCCCACACAAACCCCATCCAGTCCTCCCCCATTCTAGTTTTAGTTGTGGGAGAATGCCTGACCTAAGGAGTTCCGTGGAAGCTAACCCCCGGTGGAGGTGGTCTTCTGCTTCCCGAACTGTGCCAGACTCTGGCAAGGCACGGCATCTGTCCCGAGGACGGGGGCAAGGGGGTGGGAGGGTGGTGGTGGTGTTCCATGTTCCTTGGTTTTTTCAGGGTCGACCTTCTGTGTGCCTATACAGTTTATGCCCTGTGCCTTTGCTTATGTTATACCTTCAGCTGAAATGCCCTTCTTCATGTCCTTTACACATTCCAATCCTTATTTGGCCTGAGCAGAACTTAAATGACACTCTTTATAAAACTTAACATCTGCCACCACCACTGCCCCATCCCAGCCTTCCATTCCTGCAGAACATATATATTTCCTTTCCTTGTATTAGAATTACCTGTACTTTGTGCTTTTGAGATATTTGTGCTGACTGGCCTACCTGTTCCCTTGTTTGTAATTCAGATAAAGACTGCGGAAGGATAATTCCTTATAGAGTAGTTACTTATTAGCAAATAAAATATTTAAGACTGCAGCATACATTTATGAGCTTTTCATTTATTCAGAGCAAAGGGATGCTTTCTAAAGTATTTTCGATAAATTTCAGTACAACCCCAGAGTATTCACGAAATTGAAAAAATAGGGTAAAGTATGTCATAAGGTACATGTAGGGTCATATATAGTGCTTAGTTTTAATCTTGGAAATAAATGCTGTAATAAAAAGCTAGCTACAAATATAGAAGCTAAAATTTAAAGCATATGAATGTTTTCTAATACAAACCTTGGTTGGGGGGGTGGGGGGTGGGGGGAGGAATGTGTTGGCTGTCTCACTTGGTCCAGGGATCTGGGATCACAATTAGCTACTGCATTACATTTTTGCAACAGATACTTTCTGAATGTTTACTATGTGCAAGGTGCACATGATAAGGGGCTTTGAGGGATACAAAGAGAAATAAAATCTGTTTACTTCTCGTAAAGTACTTCTAGATTAATAGAGTCAGTAATGTAGGGACATATATACAATTGTTCCCCCTTACCATGGCAATATGTCCAGGACCCCCAGTGGATGCCTGACATAGTGGATAGTACCAAACCCTATCTGCACTATTTTTTCCTTGTACATACCTATGATAAAGTTTAATTTATAATTTAGTCACAATAAGAGATTTATAACAATAAAGTAGAACATTTATAACACTGTATTATGATACAAGGTATGCAAATATGGTGTCTCTCTCAAAATACCTTATTATACTGTACTCTTATTTTTCTGATGATGTAAAATGATAAAATGCCTACGTGATGAGATGAAGTGAAGGAAATGACATAGGCACTGTGATGTGGCGCTGGGCTTTGTTGACTTTCTGACAGTATGTCACAAGATCATCTGCTTCCAGCCCGTGGTTTGCTGCAGAGAACTGAAACCATGGACGAAGACTCCTGTACTTCCTTTCTTTCACTGATGAGTGACATTTCATTGTATGCATATCCTACATTTTACTTACCCATTTATCATTTGTTAGGGCATTTGGGTTGTTTCAACTTTTTGGCTATCATGAATAATACTGCTGTGTGCAAGTTTTATTTATGTGTTAAGTTTTTGTCTGGACATATATTTCCATTTCTCTTGGGTGTATACCTAGGATTGGAATTACTTGTTTGGTAACTCTCTTATTAACTTTCTTAAAAACCACTTGTTTCCCAAAGCAAAGTACCCTGTAATCTCAAAGTCCTTGTTTGATCTCTCCTCCTCTCCCCTGGAGTCATTGATGTGATAATATTGGGAGTGGGAGGGAGGGAAAACAAAGAAGAAAAAATTTTTATTACTGTGATTTTTTGTTTTAACAGACAGCTTATGTAAGATCAGCCCATATTGGAAATGATCTAATTTTATTAGGAAGCAGACTCTCAGAACACGGCAGTCTTAGCAGAAGTGACTGAAGCCCCTCTCTATAAAATGCTAAAAGGAGAAATTGGTTTCATTTGGGAATGTTCATTCGCTGACATCTCATTCAGTGATATCAGAATCACCTGTTTCCTTGGGAAATACACCATCATGATTTGTAACTTTTACATCTGTAGGGGATGCTTCACACACTATTAAGCATTTTTACCTTTTTGAATGCTCACGGTTAGTGAATTTTCACGTTCTGTTGGGTTCATTCATATGCATTTGTCAAAACCTGAATTCATTCAATTTAATGATGATTTTAAATTGCTATATAATTTTCACCAAACATGTGCCAGTTTTAGACCCTGCAGGGAGTAGTTTTCCACTAGCTCACTGAGAGAAGTTGAGGTTGCCCTTGGATTTCCCCTTGGAGAAATGATGAATGGATAGAACAAACCACAAGGAATGTAATAAAGCTAATCATTCACATGACTAAAAACCCATCTCGTCACTGTTCTGTTGCTCTAAAGCTAGAGCCTAACTTGGCTCTGTTAGAGAAATGAAAATTTTGGTCAAAGATTGCAGATATAGCCATGTGGCAGAGGGGTACACAATCCCACTCATTCTTTGGCTGCTTTATGAATTGCTGTTAGGAATTCTTGCCCTTAAAAATGTTGAGTTTATGACTTCTCTGTTTTTCTGCTTGTCAGCAGCCTGAAACAGTTCTCAAGACTGGCATATGTCATTAGGTAATTGAAACCTAAATCACGTTCAGGGCTTTCAGGGACGAATGATCCTTCAAGATTCAGAACTGTCTAATTTGAGGCTTATGTTTGTAGAATCAATTCAGTCCCAAGAAATACAGTTGTACCAAGCATTAGTTCTTGATCAGAGACAGGAGGCAGGAGGAATGGTTGGTGGCTCATGGACTGTTAAAAGTTATGGCTCTTCTTCCCTCCAAAATGTGTATATGTCTATACTAATAATTTTTTGATACTGTTTCATTAGTTTTGTGGCTTCCAGGAACCCTATGTTAAGAACTTCTAATCCACGGCCCACCCTGTTACCATATTGGAGAGGCCATACAAACTTCTTGTAGAGTCTTGCAAAAACAATATTTCATCTCTTTGACTTCAAAAACATTACTTACTCATTGTAAGACACTTTTTGATTGAAAGAAGGAAAATTCTGTAATCCATGTCCACCACCCAAAGCTTCCCCAATACATTTTTTTTTTTTTTTAACTATATAGTCTTTATAATCTACTGTTTCATTGTGAACACCTGTAGACACCATTAAAGTATTCTCTTGGGGGTCCTTTATTAGTATACATGTAAAATTCACTGTGGTGTTCACTCAGGGATTTTGACAAGTGCATAGGTGTGTTCGCCTGCCACCATCAAAGATACACAATAAGTTCATCATCATCTCAAAAAATTCTTTCTTGCTGACCCCGCCCCCCAACTCCTGGCAATCACTGATCTGTTTTCTGTCCCTGGTTTGTTGTTGTTTTTACCAGATTTTAATATAAGTTGAATCACTGAGTATATAGCCTCTGAGGTCCATTCTCTTTCACTTAGCAAGGTGCGTTTGAAATTCACCCATGTTGTTACATCTATCAGTCCTTGTCACTGTTGACTAATAGTCCATTGATCAGACTATTTACTACTTGGTTTACAAAATAATATTTTTATTTATTCTTGAACTACTTTTGCTAACATTCTAACATTGATACTTTGAACTCTTTTTTTTTTTTTTTTTTTTTTAAACGTTTTTTATTTATTTTTGGGACAGAGAGAGACAGAGCATGAACGGGGGAGGGGCAGAGAGAGAGGGAGACACAGAATCGGAAACAGGCTCCAGGCCCCGAGCCATCAGCCCAGAGCCTGACGCGGGGCTCGAACTCACAGACCGTGAGATCGTGACCTGGCTGAAGTCGGACGCTTAACCGACTGCGCCACCCAGGCGCCCCAGAACTCTTTGTGACCTTAATCAGTTGTATGGTTTCAGTTCTATTCTCTTTTGTGTATAATCTCCTCTTTATTTTTTTGTTATGAATAACATCCTTTCCTAAAGAGATTAAATCTATTGCACATTTCTGCCCATGTTAGAATTATGTTTGGAGAAAGCAGAGGATACTTAAAAAGGATAAGATGACCAAACTGCTGGAATGTTTTTTTGCTGTTTGTACGGTTCTGCTACTATTGATGATAAACATTATTGCAGACTTCTTGTTGTGCTTTTCTCACTGGACGCTCACAGCAACATTGAATGGTAGATGGCAGCGTTTAGATTATACAGATGAGGAAACAACCTCCCAGAGTTAGTAAATTGCCTCAGGACACACAGCCAGCCAGTGGCGGGGCAGTCAAATCAGGGTCTTGTGACTTGTTTTATATTAAAGCATTCATTATGACAATAGTGGCAAACAAATTTGTATTTTATTTAATATCTTATTTGGTGTAACTTTCCTCTGGAAAGAAGAGAGTGAGAAAGATGATCCATAATGGAAAGCACTATTATTTAATAGGATGTTATGAAATTGTAGCATCCTCCCTATCTTTCAGAGCTCTGTGAGAGAGTCATATATTAAGTAAGCAAGTAAATAAGTAATTTAGGAAGAATAATGAATTTTGTGCAAGGCAGTTTTAGAAGGAATTTCATTTTGTTGAAAGTCTTATTAAGGTTAAAATGCTGAATCATAGTCTCTTCTGTCAATGCTGTGTTTCAGATTACATTCTTCTATAGCAGTGCTCAATGGCAAGTGTGTGGTAAATAGTTGTTGATTGAATATTCCAAATTCTGAAGATTCTTTAAAATTTGGGACTTGCTCTTGAGGCTTTGAATATTCATGTGCGAGCCCTTTGCCTGTCATTCTGAACTATGTTCACTTCATGTATTAAGTATATTGCCTCCTTATAGTCTTTCAGTCAAATATTTCTTTTGTTTTGGAATGCTTGAAAAAAATTAAGAAGGTACTGGCTGGAATTCGGGTAAGCTCAACTGGATTTAAGAAAGAAATTATCTAAACAGATGGCCTTTGCCTGAATTCTCCTGCTTGTTCCCCCTGATGTCCTTTTTTTTTATCATCCCCAACATCCCGTGTTCCCTTCTCAGGTTCCTATGTGATCAGGTGGCCAGGGCTGAAATGTGTTGCCTTCCTCTGATTTGCTAGGTTTGTCTCATAAATGCTGGAAATTAGGACAGACAGATATATTTCTGAGCAAGAACTCCTCAATTGTAGAGTCCAGAACCCTTGATCAGAGTTGGGGATTCGAGTGCAATTCAGCCAGTGTACATATTAGAAGTGCAGAAAATACCCACTTTGACCAGATACCAAAGAACCAAGTAGACATATCAGCCTTAGGCCAAAGCCCAACGTTAGCATTATGAAATAAATTTCCAGCAGCTAGAAACTGAAAATATTCTGAAATATTTTAATTAGTACACCATCGTCATTAAAAAGTGAAGGAGTCAGGCTATTAAAATTTGGAATTGTGGTTCAGGAGCAGGGACCTGTCAGCACTGTCAGCTGCTCCTGTGTTTACCATGCTGTACATGTGTCTCAGTAGATAGATGCTTTCAGCCTTTAATATCATTAACCTTTTTGTGCTTCTAGTTCAGAAAAACCATTTCCATAATTTCTTCACTCAGGAAGTTCGTACCTGGGATTTATAGCTTGGGTAAATCTCAAAAAATCAGTCCATCCCTAACTACTGAAGATGGTTGGCTGTCTTCATCAATCAGAATCTTTATTTTAAATTTCAAAACTATGAAGTATTAATCCTTTCTTAGAAAGTTATTTTGAAGTTTTATTAGTGAGAACAAAATGTGTTTTGAATACATCATTTTTCTCTAAAATTTTGTTTTCTTCACCACTTTTACATTCTTTTACAGGATCAGAAGTAGTTTATTATAAATTTTGGAATTTTCCCCTTATGAAATTTTGATGTGTCAAAGCTGACATTCTGCTTTTTTTTTTAAATTTTTTTAATGTTTATTTATTTTTGAGAGAGAGAGAGACAGAATACAAGTGGGTTAGAGTCAAAGAGAGGGGGAGACACAGAATCTGAAGCAGGCTCCAGGCTCCAGCTGTCAGCACAGAGCCCGATGCAGGGCTCGAACTCATGAGCTGTGAGATCATGGCCTGAGCTGAAGTTGGACGCTCAACTGACTGAGCCACCCAGGCGCCCCTAGGAAGGAATACGGACATTAAATAATGAATTCACTCTAGGTGTAGCACTGAAGAGAAATCCACAAGAAATTTTACTAAGGATGATGTTTAGAAATATTTAATCTGAGACTTGATGACTTGGAATGAACCACATGTGATATAATAAAAAATCTATTTGGTTTTGTTCTTGGTTCTGGACATTGAACTTCTTTTTTTTTTTTTTTTATTTATTTTTGGGACAGAGAGAGACAGAGCATGAACGGGGGAGGGGCAGAGAGAGAGGGAGACACAGAATCGGAAACAGGCTCCAGGCTCCGAGCCATCAGCCCAGAGCCTGACGCGGGGCTCGAACTCACGGACCGCGAGATCGTGACCTGGCTGAAGTCGGACGCTTAACCGACTGCGCCACCCAGGCGCCCCAAGGGATAGGACATTGAACTTCTAAAATCCTTGGCATTTCCTGAGTGATAGGAGTATTTTATTACTCATAAGGAGCCCCTGTCCAGCACACTTGAGTTTATGTTCACGAGGTAACTCAAGCAGGAGTCTCTAGATAGCTTCAGAAGGGGACTGACTGGTCACCAGAAAGAACGCATGATTAGAGGGTGGGAACTTTTAGCCCCACCCCCCCATCTCTTGGGAGGAAATTGGGCCTAGAAATTGAGTTATAAGAACTCATGAACATGGGGCACCTGGTGGCTCAGCCAGTTAGGTGGCTGACCGTTGGTTTTGGCTCAGGCCACTGTCTCACGGTTTGTGGGATTGGGCCCCTCCTCAGGTTCTGTGCTGCTGTCACAGAGCCTGCTTGGGATGCTCTCTCTCCTCTCTTTTCTGCCCCTCCCTTGCCTGCCCTCTCCCTCTCTCCCTCTCCCTCTCTCTCTCTCTCTCTCTCTCTCTCTCTCTCTCTCTGCCACTTTTCCTGCTTGTGCTCTCTCTCTCAAAATAAATAAACATTAAAAAACAAAACAACAACAAAAATTCTCGAACAGCAAGATTCTGAGAACTTCCAGGCTGGTGACTATGTCGACATGCTAGGAAGGTGGCCCACCTGGAGAGGGCCTGGAAGCTCTGCACCCCATCCTCACTCCATACCTTGCTCTATGCCTCTCTTCCCTTTGGTTGTTCCTGAGTGGCAGCCTTTAGAATAAATAAACTGGCAGTCATAAGCAGGGCAGTTCCCTGAGTTCTGAATCGTTATACAGAATTATGGAATGTGTGAGGGGGGGTCATGAGACTCCCTGAATTTGTAGTTGGCCGCGGGGAAGCACAGGTAATTTGGGGGCCCCATCTGCAGCTGGCATCTGATGTGTTGGCAGTCTTGTGGCACTGAGCCCTTTACCTGTCGGTTCTCTGCTAATGCTGCATGGTGTCAGAGTTGAATTACTGGGACACTCGTTTGGCATTGGGAAATTGGTGTCGAAAGGATACCACGTTTGGTGTCAAAAACCACCATACACCAGGCAAGGGGAAGTGGAAGAGGAGTCCGTGGAAAAATACCCGGTGGGAGGACATTGAGGTGAGAAGGGGCTTGACTTGGTCTAGGACCTGAAAGAAGCTGTGTCCTGAAGGTTGTAAGCAGGTGATAGACATGATCAGATTTGAAACTTAAGAAAAAACAACCACAACATTCTAATTACAACATAGAGAATTGATGTGACCAGAGAGGGGAAGAATGGTTCTGGGGAGTCTCATGAGGAAGCTAGTGTGGGGTTGCACGCAGGAGACACTGGAGATGTACTTGGGAGACCAGGGCATTCAGAGCGGAGGTGGGTGCATGCAAGTTGCATGGAAAGCAGTGCTCCATGTTTTAGGAAGCTTATAAAATATGCCTGCTTCTGAAGAAATGTTTGTATCAGCAGCAAATCCAGAGATTTTTATGGGGGAAAATTGAGATTCAGGGTGACACAGGAGAAGACCTGTACATCCAGGTTCATGTGACCTTGGTTAAGTTATTTTGTCCTCTAAATCGCAGTTTTTTCAATTTGAAAACGAGAACAGTGGTTACCTTCTTACTTCATAGGGCTTGCGAATCACATAAGATGAAGTACGTCAGAGCCCTTTGTGATTTGTTGTTGGAGTGCGATACTTCGCATCTGTGTTTCTTGCCATCCTCAAAACCAAAAACAAAATAGAAGTCAGTTGAGTTACATTTCTTTTTCAGATATTTTCTTCTGTCCTACTTATGATTGAGTCTTCCAAGTAACTATTTTAGGAAAAGCCATTCTTACTTGAGGTGAAATATTTTCCTCAGAGGTTCTGAAATTGTATTTCAGGAACAGCCGGTTCATAGAGGTGACCCTGATCTCTGTGTGTGTGAGGCCTTACTTGTCCGGCCTTAAGAGAGAAGAGAGGAGTGCAGGTGTGACAGTAGGGGTTCTGGTTTTGTTTTGAGCTGGGGTTGGGGAGAAGAGGTGAGAGAGTGATTAGTTAGGTGCAGGAGTGCTTTCATCTTTCAGCCTAGAAGTAATTCAAGAGAAGCATGTTGACAGTTAGGATCCATAATCAATCAGCTACATGTTCAAGGTCCCATAACTTGGAAGACTTCGTTCTGTAAGCTATTAGGCATTTAGCAGGGCCAGTGGAGTCCATTCACTGTTGCTTGGCTATTCCCCAGAAATAGCAGAACCTGGCGTTCATGCTAACGCTTCTCCACGGGTAACTATCCTAGAACAGTTTGTTTTATGGTCAAGGTAGGGTATGGTCAAGTGTCTCATTCACTCTGCATCCCCAGAACCTAGTCATGTGGACTTGAATAAAAGTGTTTTTGTAAGGCATCTTCACAGTATTTACCAAGTTGCTTTCTTAAACTGTATTTGACATATACTGTTATGCTTCTGTGCACATTGATTCCCAGGAATTATTATTATATACCCATTTAGTCCACAGAACCTGATTGGTTTTCTCTCCTTAACATCTCTCAGGCCTGTCCCCACCTCCACTTCCGTGGCTACTTTCTTCCTCGAATCCCTCGTTCCACTTGGATTATTATAGTTTTTAAATTGATATCCTACCTTCCAACCACCCTTCCCATTGCTGTCAAGGTGTAGCATTTCTAAGGAAAAGATTTAATTACTTTCCTACTAAAATGCTTAAACATTCCCTTTGCCGTAAGTTTCTAGCCATGGGGTCCTAACACACAGGGGTACATCAGAGTATTTGTGTTCTCACAAAGGTGAACCCAAAAGGAGATAAAGATGAGTATCGTGCCTTTTTTATAAATATTCTTTTAAATGATTTGTGGAACCACAAAGAAAGACAAAATCGGCTACATTTTTTTTTTTTTTTTTTTTTGCTACCTTCTATGGCAAGAAGGAGCATACTTCTAAACTAGACCTCACGAGAAAGACACGAGAAAGTACTTTTCTCCAGAATGTTTTCATTATGGCACTACTCCTAGTGACTTTTATTTATGCTTTGTATTTGTTGTAAATGATAATGTTTTTGTTTAGTTTTTAATAAATTGAAGGCATCAAAGAAGCACATTATATTTTCATATTACAGATTTATAGTTCTGTATTTCTGACTGTACAAAGAATGAGCCAAATAAGAAAGATCAATATAAAAATGCCTTTTTTCCCCATCATCCCTACATTTCTAGTAGTTTGAAATTGTGTTTTCTGAAAGGAGTGATTGTGAACTTAAATTCATCTGTCATTGTCTTGAATTAAGGTGTCATTGCAGTACAGACAGTATGGGATAGGCATCAATGCTGTGATTGTCTTATAAATCAGGAAGCAGCAGAACCCAAATGTTGTTAATTGGAAGAGTTATATTAACACAAACTTTCATCGTTCTGAGTATTTTCCTTCAAATAGTTAAGTCTGTACACTGGAGTATTGAATGAGATATTTATACTGAGTCTCACTGTCTAATTTCTTTCTCCTGTTATAGATATCTTATGGCCACGTGCTTTATAATAAATGCTAAAAGAGCATATTAAATGGTATTAGGTGTTAAAATGCAGTTAAACGAAATATTCTGCTTGAAGTGTCAGAGCATAGGTCTCATGCCCACAGAGCAGGTGGAAATTAGAGTTATTCCCACCCACAAGGAAACCATAGAGAGAGTGAGCCTAACTCTGCTTAAATCCTTGGCTGAGTGTCACATTTTATAGGCTCATAGGAAGCCAGGCTAAAAAAGTAGCAATTGGAAGCCATAAGGACAATACAGAGATATAAGCAGCCAAGCACCCTGAGTTGGAGTTTGTGGTTTGAATCCAAGTAAGATAACTGCCTAATAGAATATAAATCCAGTAGTCCTCAGAAAAATGGGACAGAATTCAATTTCCATATCAGCCATGTCTATTTTTCTACAAAAATACTAGAGATGGAGTTAGGCAGGAAAATGTGACCCATACTGAAGAGAAAGGCATTCAAAGAAACGATTAGGCCAGATTTGAATTAGGCAAAGGTTTCAAAGCAGCTATTTTAAATATGTTCAGGAATTAAGGTATGTTCAGAGAATTAAAGGAAAGTATAATATGAATGAATAAGCAGAGAGATGATCTCAGAGCAATGGAAACTATGTTTAAAACAAAACAAACTTGGGGCACCTGGGTGTCTTGGTCGGTTGGGTGTCTGACTTTGGTTCAGGTCATGATCTCACAGTCTTTGGGTTCAAGCCACACATTGGGCTCTGCACTGATAGCTCAGAGCCTAGAGCCTGCTTCAGATTCTGTCTCTCTCTCTCTCTCTCTCTGCTACTCCCCAGCTTGCACTCTGTCTCTCAAAAATAAAATTAAAAAACAACAACAACAAAAACAAAAAACTTGGAAGTTCTAGAACTGAATTACTTTTAAAAAAAATTGCTGGATGGCTTCAAAAGTACTTTGGAAATATCGGAAGAAAGGAATAGCAAACCTGAAGACAGGGTAGAAATGACCCTGTCCAAAGAGTAGTAAGATAGGTGCCTGGCTAGCTCAGTTGGTAGAGTGTGTGATTCTTGATCTCCAGGTTGTGGGTTCGAGCCCCACATTCGGTGTAGAAATTTCTTAAAATCTTTTTTTTTTTTTTTAATTTTTTTAATGTTTATTTATTTTTGAGACAGAGAGAGACAGAGCATGAACAGGGGAGGAGCAGAGAGAGAGGGAGACACAGAATCTGAAACAGGCTCCAGGCTCTGAGCTGTCAGCACAGAGGCCGATGCGGGGCTCGAACTCACGGACCGCGAGATCATGACCTGAGCCGAAGTCGGCCGCTTAACCGACCAAGCCACCCAGGCGCCCCAAAAATAAAAAAAACAAAACAAAAACACAAAAAAAAATTGAAGAAAAGTGAACAAAAGCTCAGAGAACTGTGAAGTAGGCCAATATACATGTCCTTGCAATCGTGGAAGGAGAGATGACAAAGAGGCATACAAATATTTGAAGAAATAATGGCCAAAATTTTCCCAAATGTAGTGAAAAACATGAAATGATAGATCCAAGAAGCTTGCAGAGCCCCAAGAAAGACGAACACAAAGAACACCTTGCCCCAGACATAATATGGTAAAACTCTGTGATGAAGAGAGATGTTTGAAAGCAACCCGAGGAAAATGATACTTCTTGCTTGCATTTCAAGGGAAAAATCAAAAATATTTGCTGTTAACCATAAAATATGAAGAAAATATTTTGGAAAGCTTGTATCCACCAGTAGCTTCCCCATACTTTTTTTGCAAGGCACTTCTTATGATATCAATGTGATATTAACAAATGTGACCTAAAAAAATATTGTATAATAAAATGTGTCAACATTTTAAGATCCATGTAAGGAAGATCTGCGTACTTCAGTGAACCAGTATTTTCCAAATAGCTGATGCATGATGTTATGCAGTCATTCACTGGTAAAGGATATGTTCAAAGTGAAAAGTAGACCAATAGATTTTAATGTGATAGTACAGAATGGCTTCAGATTCTGCGTTACAACTATTTGTTAAGAACCGGAGTGCCTGGACGACTCAGGTGCTTGACCATTCTCTTGATTTCAACTCAGGTCATGATCCCAGGGTTGTGGAATTGAGCCATGCCTCAGGCTTCACGATGAGTATGGAGCCTGCTTAAGGTTCATAATCATTCTCTCTCTCTCTCCCTCCCTCTTTCTCTCTCTCTCTCTCTGACCCTTTCCCATCTTTCTTTCCCTCTGCCCCTGTTCCCTGCTCATGCTTGCTCTCTCTTTCTCTCTTTCTGTCTCTCTCAAAAAAAAAAAAAAAAAAAAAAAGTACTCACCAGGGTTTGTGTTATCAAAGAAAAGTCAAGTGCAGTTACCTGGAAAGGCTATTAAATGACTCCTCCCTTTCCTATCTCAGAGAGACTGGATTTTCTTCATATACTTGACCTGGAACAATACACTGTGAAGGCAGAGTACATTTGGGCCTCCTGGTGTCTTCTTTTAAACTGGTTATTAAAGAAACTTGCAAAAATATAAAACTGTTCTTTTATTGTGGGAAATTATGGCTGTTTTTCATAAAATATGCCACTTATGTTAATATGTAGTGAATTTTATTGTTACTTTTAAATTAGTTTTTTAAATCTTAATTTCTAATACAGTAAATAATCCACGTTCACAGAAGATCTTTGGAGTCTTTCATACTTTTTAAGTGTAAAGGTGTCCTAAGCCCGAAAAGTTGAGAGTCGTTTTGAGTCTGCTCTGTCTTCAAATTCCTTTGAGAGCATCCGACTGGAAAATTGGAAAGATCTTGTAGCCCAGGAGATTAGTGTTTTTGAGCATATGATGATATTCACTTTTTGTTGATATCCTTGATTATTTTCAAGTAAACCATATAGTCTGCTGTGGAGGATGCTGCTTACTGCTTCTGATGACAGCCCTCCCCAATTTTGATACATTTTTTTCAGACCTGTTATTGTCAGCAGGGAGAGTTACCAGGAAAGCAGTAGGGGCCTTTTGCAGTGGTGACTAATCCTTCTTTTCTTTTCTTTTTCTTCCTTTTGTTATGTTTAGAGGTTATCAAGGGAGAGATGTTCAGAAAGTGTTAGAGGGCCTCTATGGCGGCCTGTACCCTCCCTTGCTGTGCTATTCTGAGTTGTTATTCACTTTCTGGGAAAGAACATTAAACATTTGAAAACAGAATCATTGACGTTTGTCTCACATGGTGTGAAGAGGAATTATAAAGATGGTAACGGAGAGAATTTCATCCAGAATTTTTTTTAGTCCTACTTATAATCTGTTAAATGCATGTGGCGATGCTTGGTTTTGTAACCGAGTAGACAAGAAGCACAGTGTGCCAGAAATAAATTTTCTATAAGGGTGGTCATTACATAAACGTGTAGTAAGTTTATTTTAACATTATATTACTTTGTTCTTTGACAAAAATAACCCACTATAAAATAAAAGCAAAAAAAGCCCCCACCTACGTACCTGCTTGCATGAAACTGAATTATTCCCAACCTCTTCCATGTATTACTGCATTTCCTGTCTCTTGGTATTTCTCTCCTTTTCCATTGTTTTTAGTGACTTCATACTTATACTGGAATTTGGAACACTCGTTATTAATGAGCTTATATAGACCTGATTGTTAATTTTAACACTTAGATTACTGTGGTCATAAGGCCATCAGGCAACAAAGGAGTTCCTGTACCTTCTCTTCTGGCCTTTTATATTTTCACATAATATTTTTGGGAAGTTTGAAATTCACTTGTGTGTGAACAGGATCACTAAGACAACTTTATTTATACTTTATTTCTTTGACAGTTAAGTTCTGTGAAAAATAAAATTTTTCTCATGTTGTGCTTAAGGTACTTAATGGTGATTTACTTTCTGAACCATATTTTCGTTGTAATTTTGAAATGACATGGGGTTTCTTTCTCTTTGCAAATGATTATCGTTCAGAAAGTCACATAGAGGCTTTCACCAGAATAGAAGCCTTCAATTTGAGGCTCTTAATTAGAGAAGTATTTATTTGGGTCTAGAAATAAGACTTGATTATTCATCAGCTGTTTTCTTAAACCACAATTTCCCTTGTGTTTTCTTAGGCCAGAGATGAAGAGGAAGCTTTTCTGGATTGGAGTGATGATGATGATGATGATGGATTTGATCCAAGCACACTTCCAGATCCAGATAAGTACAGAAGCTCTGAAGAATCGGACAGTGATGATACGGAGAATAAAATTAGGTATGTTTTTACTTCTGGTAGCACTAAATATATGACTCTTCTCCTTTGAATCCAAAGGGTGTGTAGAGACCAACGTCGTGTAGTCTTCTCATTATTTTAGGGGCTCTCTTATTATTTCTGTAATCACTGTTAGTTTTAAGAGTATTTTAATAAGAGTTGTTTTTTTCTTTCTCTATTCTTCCCGTCTTTCTCCTTCTGGATCCTTTATGCATAAGTACTGGATGCACTAGGGTATATTTAATACAAACAGAGGCAGAATTTTATTTTGATTTCACTGTCAAAGGACTCTTGAGAGTGTTATTAAAAATTCTCTCTGAATTTTGAAAAAGAGCAGTTATACTTTCATATTCTTTGATATAAAATTAAGTAACAAATACATAGAACAATGGAAAACTTATACATAAACAGTGCTTGACCAGTCTTCTCAATTTAAAATCTGTTCATCTGCAATGTGGACTTATTTGCGACCATGCCAAAAACAGATGGAATGTGATCAATTGAATAATAGTGTGATTTGCTCAGCATTTGTTTTCATAGTAGTGTGTATTAGATTAAATTGAGATTGCATTGATTTAAAAGTTGAGGGCACTACACTTCATGGACATTCTAAGCCAATGAGCCTCCTTAGGCAGAAGGGAGATACTAATGACAGATGAAGTCATGACAGATTGAAGGAAAGCTTGACCACTAGCTGGAGATTTTGGAGTTGGAGAGAGAGGCCACAAAGAGCTAGAATCTGGTTTTGAGTAAGACCATTATGAAAAAATCTCAAATAAAGATTATCCTCTAAGGAGACGGTGCTGACAGGGGACATTTCAGAGTTAATCTTTATTTTGATCTTGTGTTCGTTTAAACATAGAATTATTTTTATAATACTGAAATGACATCTAAAGTGCAGTCTTCCCAAGTGATACCAGAAACTTGAGATATCAGCTATTGGACAGCTGGGTAGTGGACATAGCAGTTTCAATACCACAAGAGGCACCAGAGGTGAAAATAATTTGATTATGATTTAAAAAAATATTTAAACGTGTGTCATAAGGGTTAAATAACTTCATTTTAGGGCATAGTGCTGATGTTGAGCTTTGAGGGTGAATATGCATACTTTGCTTCAGAAAGTTCCTTGGTATACATGTTGAGACCTTGATGAACTATCAGTATGGTTAAGTGTGCTGTCCCTTAGTTCTAAAATAAATGTCCCTTTTTCAGAGTTGGTTTGTGGGATCTCCATTTTGATAGATGTGATCTAACTCAACATGTATGGTTTGACACGATTAATTTCTTTTAAAAGAGAGAATTCAGTTGAGTAAAATTTAAAGATTTTAATGGATTTTCTCAACAATTCATGAATCAGGCAGCATCCCATTAGCAGATACAGAGATCCTCCAAAGAGCTTTAAAAAAATGAAAGGTATAGGTAGAGGAGAGCAGGAAAAGGAATTTTTTTTTTTTTTAATCGAAGAGTGGATTATTTCAGACAAGGTCACCTTCCTGTTGGGGATGGAAATGGTCTTTTGGGCGGATGACCTCACTAGTGCTGACCAGGTGATTCCATATTGACTGGCTATCAGTCACATTCCTAGGAGAGACTGAAGCTGCAAGTAGGTTAAATATCTTGGTTTGCTGATATGAGGCTTGGCGCAAGTCACTTCATTTTGGGCATGTTGTCTCGTCTTTAACTTGGAACTGTTTCTGAATAATTTTACTTTCTGGAGAGAACATTCATTGGTTCTTACAGTTTGTTGTTCAACATATTTTGCATATCTGTCTAACATACCTTTAAAACACAAAACCAACCTTTGAAGTTTTTTTCCTAACATTTTTTATGATAGCTTCTGGGTCATCCTTAATCTGTGTGCAGTAGAAATTTCATTTCATTTTTCTGGCATTTCTTACCCTCGTAGTGACATTGCCCTGCTACCACCTCGTTAATATGACTTGTTCTCTAATAGTTTCACGTGTTTCATCCTCTTAGCCTGTAAATGCCTCAGAGGTAGAAACTGTCTTTTGTACCAACACATGCAGCTCTTGCCTCTACTCCTGTGTCCAGTGTTATGGTCATAAGCACAACGAAGGCCCTGAAGTATTTGAATCAATTAATTGACTGATAAAGGAGATTTATAGAGTGAAAAAAGAGAAGTATAATTATAAGCAGCTATATGATTGGCCCTAATAGTTTAAATGATACAGGAGATGATAGAATAGACGGTTGGAGCAGCCAAGTTCAGATAGTGTAATAGTGAGGGAAAAGAAGGTCAGAATACCTTGAGATGCCAAAGCATCTCAAAGAAGAATGTTCATATGGAAAATAATTAAGCATTCAATGCAAATTAAAATAGTTTTAATTTTGGGCACAGCTAGTAAGTCTGCTTTAACAGGGATTGAAAGGAATTGGTAAACTTGTCTTTAAACTGAAGAAAAATCATCTTTTGTTGAAGAGTATCGTCAACACGGACTAAGGAACTTACCAGCAGTTTTGTTTTTGTTTATGATAACAGTGATTATCTAGTCTGATGCTCTCTTCTTGTAGATGAAGAAACCAAGGCTTTAAGGGATAAAATAATCTGTGATCACAATACTAAGTTAGGGGCAGATCAGCATAACCTATGTAAATCACATCAACTCTGTAGATCTAATACTCCAGTGAAATTGTATAGAATTATTCCAGCATTAGGACGGGTAGCTTCCTTCCAGTTTTATGTCATTTGGGTAAAGACTTGATCCATGAACTAACTGTAGGGTAGGTTTGACTAAATTGTGGTTTCCCAACTTCCAACATTACTGACATTCTGGCCCAGATAGTTCTTTGTTTTGGTGGGCTGGGAGTGATTGTGGACTGTTAAGCATCTTCCCTGGCCTCTACCACCAGTACTGCCCCAGTGCTTCTCCAGTCGGGACAACCAGAAATATTTTCAGACATTGCCGCATATCCCTCAAGGAGCAACATCTCCCACTGGACTAGACCCAGGATGACAGGTCCATATTACTGGTGGTTGATGTCTCCATGCCCCATCTAGGATATATTCCTTTCCAGTCAGCCCAAGCAGTCATTCTCAGTATGGCCTGTGTCAGTCTGCTGGGATTCCTAGCCAAGGAAAAACCAATTTGCCATTCTTGAACAGAGACAGGATGTGGGGTAGTTACAAGTAACAGCCTATGTGTGAAATTCCTATATATGCTCTACTTCTCTTTTTCTCCCTCTTCCCTTCTCTGTTAAAATGACCTCCTTGAAAACGAATAAAGGTAGTGTAAAGTAAAACCAGGATTGTTTTTAGATAAATAAAAGTGTTCGCAAGTAAATCCATATACACTACAGGTTTGACGGTAGTAATTGCCGTTGCTACTGCTATTTATAATAATAGCACTAATGCACTTTTGCTGTCTTGCTCCAGTTCGGCTGCGTCTTTTTTCCTTTACCTCTCATAAACAAGAATAGATGCTAGGATTTTGTGATGTCAGCTTTAGAGGGCTCTCCTGGCATGTTCCCAGGTTTTATTTGCTGCGCTCTTCTAACCTCCGCTCAATAATTGCAGGAACAGTGAGTGTTTCAGCTTCTTGGTCATCTCCTCTCTCCCAGTAGGTTATTCCTTGGTTATTAACTTTGCATTTTCCAATACGAATTTACTTTTATGGGACCAGATAGCACCAATTAGAAAATGGCTATTAGTCTCAAAGTAAACAGCATGAGCTAGTTTCTTTGAAAGTTTCCTCTGGGTATTTCTTTTTCCTTCACTTCACTGACACCCATAAATATTCAGCATGAGTAACACTTTTGTCTCCCTACATGGAAAGACACTTAAGTCAGTAGGAAATAGGCAAAAGAGAGCCCAATGTAGTGGGGAATGACTGAATCTGGGGTCAATAATTCTTCCTCAGGGAGGCGTGATAGTGTTTTAAATAGTGTACCTCCGTCTTCTCGGCACAGTGCACAGTGCAGAATTTAAAACCATCCTTAACCCTCTGTAGAATTATCAAAATTGTCAGCTCTACCACTGCTTCCCAAGGCGTTCTGATGTACAAGATTTGGCTCCTTTAAATTAGAATGACAAAGAGAGACCTCTTAATAAATATGATCCCAGGGACAATGAAAATAATGTGACCTTGAGTTCCTTTGAAGGAGCTCTAAGAAAGCTCTCATTAGTAGCTCATTTATCCTCAGAAAGAGAGTTGTGAAATAGGAGGAACAGTACTGTACCTCATGGTACAGACGAACGTCAACTGGCTCGGCAGCAGCAGCCAGAACTCCATCAGAGGCTCTAAGCTTTTGTGTGCTCCTTTTGAAAACGGAGAAGAGAAAGCTTGCTTTGACGCGGTGTGTTTTCTTTCCTCCTCTTTCCTTCTTACACATTGGCCCAAGCTGTGTTTTACCCTGTAGCTTTCCTTCTGGTTCCTCCTAACCGTGGAATTAGCATAGGTAGAGTTACTGCAGCGTGTTAGCATCTGTCATGGTCGTCAATGTTGTTGTTGTTGTTGTTGTTGTTGTTGTTGTTGTTGTTGTTGCTATAATAGAACAGTTTGGTAGGAGACCTAGCTCTTTGCTGCAGGGGACTTTGTGACATCATAGAATGCAGTGGTCTTCTAGGAACTGCACAGAACCATGTTCTTGAGTCTAGTGAGTTTTGATACAGAGGAAGAAAGACCTCAAATATTATAATTGTTTTTGTGCTACTAAGTGATTTTTTAAATTTATCTCCCCAACAGGCTATACATGCAATGTATTTATTTATACTGCTTTCGCAATAAAAATATTTGGCCATGTTCTATATGTGGTGCCAAGAACTGGAGTACAAACCTTCTGTATTATTTCAATCACATTGTACTTATTTAAGAATTAAAAATGTCCACTTGTCTGTTAATCTCCAGCTTGTTGTAATATTTCTTCCATCCATTTTTTCACCTAAGAATTTTTTAGTAAGTTGTCATGTGCCAGGCGTAGTGAGTGCAGGTACAGAGGATAAAGCATAACGAAAAATCCCTTTCCTGCTGCCACAGTTTTTAGTTCGGCAGAGGTTGCAGACAGCTCTGCATATAATTACAAAAAATGTGGTGGATACCTGCTGTGATCTGTGCCCTGGGGAAGGCAGCAGGGAGCAGGGTAAGTAGGGGATGAGCGCAGAGAGCAAGTGATGTCTCACCTGGGCTTGGTGAATCTGGAAGAGCTTCCTGAAGGGAGTGACATCGAAGCTAAACCTGAAGGAAGCTTGAAGTCTTACCCGAGCCGGAGGAGGTAGCTTGCCCTTCTAAAGAGCGAGGCAAGAGTATCTTTAACTGTATTCCAGTTGAACTCTTCTTTCAATAACATTGTTCCTTTTAGCTGTGCCTAACAAGCTGAGAGATTTGGTTCTGAGCATGCAATATAAGATTAATTTTTGTATATCTGGTAGCATTCATCATGTTTGGTTTATGGCCATCTTCATGTGAATTGCTAATGATGAAAATCTGCAAATCAGTGAATACGATGAAAAAGAAGCAACTGGGGTGTTCAAGATATTCATTATCCAGTCAAATTAAGTTTTTAATATTTATAATCTTGACCTTTTTCAAAAAAAAAAAAAAAAAAAGGAAAGAGAAAAAGGTTGTGGTGAGACTTTTACTGCCTAATATTTCAGTGTTTTCTTCACAGACCACCGTCCCTGGCCATGGCAGGTTGCTTTATAAAGAATTGTTATATCAGTGGAGTGTTTGTTAGATTATTCTGGGTGACATAAGACCCATTACATCTTTAATTTGTACTGTACTGAGACTTTTGGCATAATTTAGACATGATAACTTCTATATGGATTGATGCCTTTTCCTATGCAGAGTAAACGGTTTTACATCTACTCTCAGGAGCTGTTCTTTTTGGCTTGTGTGATACAGCTCTGCATCAAAAGATTGATGAAGGATTTTTATCTGTTTTTTAATTTGTTTGAGGTTTTGTTTTATTTTTAAACCGTGTTCCATTTTGGGGCTCCTGAGTGGCTTCGTTGGTTGAGCAGCCGACTTCGGCTCAGGTCATGATCTTGCGGTTCGTGGGTTCGGCCCCAAGTCGGGCTCTGTGCTAACAGCTCAGAGCCTGGAACCTGCTTCAGATTCTGTCTCCCTCTCTCTCTGCCCATCCCCCGGTAAGCGCTCTTTCTTTCTCAAAAATAAATAAACATTTAAAAAAAATTTAAACTGTGTTCCATGTTTTCTGTTTTTGAGTGAACTTGCATGTCTTTAAGAGTTCTGTCCCGCATGAAGGAGGTGATCCACGTTAATCTGTATGGTTGCTTCTCATGTTGTTTTATGATATTTCTTCAGTAAATCTTGCTTTGCAACTTTTCTGTTAAGACTTAACAGTCGGCTTTGTAATATGTGAAATGCTCTCCACCTGCAGTAGAAATGTATATGACTCAGAAATGAATTTCTGGGCAAGGAAAGTGCCTGGAAAGCATTTTCATTTCTTTTTAACTGTTTTTGGTTGGGACTGGGTATGGCACATTACATATTTTATATGAATTTTAGAAGAATTGTTGGTGTTGAATCTAGGGGAGGGTTATTTAAAAAAAATTTTTTTCCCCTCAGGGTCTAGGTGATTATGAAAAGAAAAATACTATTGACTGCAGTTTCCATTTACTTGAATCCCTGTTCGTTGGTGGATCCAGTTGTGGGTGGCAGATGGGGAAAGAAGTCAGCTCAGCTTAATGATATATTGACTTTATTGTGTGCCTGCCATTCTTTTCTTTTACTCTTTTTAACTTCAAGAGATTTATCCCTGATTGTAATATGCCTAGCAACTTTCAAGGGAAAATCTCCATCATCTCTTCTTATTTGTGAAGTACAAAGTTCTATGAACTATTGAATTTCATAGGGCTTTGACTAGAACTCAACATGAATTGTGGTTGACAAGAAGTTAATTTAATTTAGTTTTACTTTCTTTAAGTTGTGTTCATTTTATCTTTCTCCTTTTTGACATTGCCCTAAAAACAAAACCCAACAGAATATCCTGAGCGGTGTGTAGCATGAATGGAGAAACTTGTAAGGCAGATTGTTGGGTTGGGTGTGGGGGAAAGCAGTATCCTTTATCTTGGGACTTACAGGGGAAAGGGTGCTACCCATTGAGGAAGGAAGGTGTTATTTTCTGGGGTGGGGCTTAGGATGGGGAAGATGTATTTGGAAATTTAGGAGGTTTAGGTTTAGGCTAAGGAGGTTTAGGAGGCTCCCAGCTTGACCTTACGTACAGTCCCAGTTTTTGCTCTATGCTTTCTGTTTCTCTGTCATTTAGCCACCCACTGAATAACTGTGACTCACTGAAAGTTGGGACTTTGTCATGTTTCAGGAGTATTAAGATCTCTAAGAAGGTGGATGAATGGCCTGGATGCCAAGAAGCCAAGAACCATGTAGCAAGGGTAATGAACCATCTAGGAGGGCTCTCTTGGCTGCTGCCCAGAGTGTGGTACATGGCAACTTCGTTTTCACTGAAGACTGTTGAGAAGGACATATTCTTAGGGTGATCCTTTTCTTCATTTCACATGACTTCATGTAGAATGGTTCATAACTAATGACTGTATAGCATTCCATTATTTATACACTGTAATTTCTTTATCCACTCCCCTTTTAGAATTCTAGATTATACCCATGCTTAGGTTTTTTCGTTTGTGTTGTTTGGTTTTGTTTACTTCTGTTTCTGCCATTATAAGTATTTTTTTAAATTGAAGTAAAATTGGCATGTAACATTATATTACTTTCAGGTGTACAACACTATTATTTAACATTCATATGGGATACAAAATAATTACCACCAAAAGTCTAGTCACCATCTATCAACATACAATTGACCCCCTTTACACATTTCCCCTATCCCCTAACTCCCTTCCTCTCTGGTAACCATCAGTCTGTTCTCTGAATCTTTTGAGCTTGCTTTAGTATTCTTTTGTTTGTTTGTTTGCACATATGAGTGAAATCATATACTACTTGTCTTTCTCTGACTTTTATTTCACTTAGCGTCATACACTCGGGGTCCATCCATGTTGTCACAAATGGCAAGATTTTGTTCTTATTTTTGGCTAATAGTAATCCATTGTGTATTTATACTGTATCTTCTTTATCCGTTTATCTCTTGTTGGTCATTTAGGTTTTTTCTGTATCTTATTGTAAATAATGCTACACTGAACCTATAGCAGTGCACATACCTTTTCAAATTAGTGTTTTTGTTTTCTTTGGATAAATACCCAAAGTGGAAAAGCTGCATCATACGGTAGATCTGTTTTTGGATTTTTGAGGAATCTCTGTACTGTTTTCCATAGTGGCTGCACCAATATACATTCCCACCATCTGTGTACAGGGGTTCCCTTTTCTCCACATCTTCGTCAATACTTGCTATTTCTTGTTCTTTTGATAACAGCCGTTTTTACAGGGGTGAGGTGGTATCTTATTGTAGTTTTGATTGCAGTGATTACTGTTGTTGCATATCCTTTCATGTGTCTCTTGGGCATCTCTCTCTCTTCTTTGAACAAAAGATCTATTCAGATCTGCTATTTTTAATTTTTTTTTTTATTGTCAAGTTGTAAACGTTCTTTATTTTGGATGGTAGCCCCTTACTGGGATTATCTTCTCCCATTCAGTAGATTGCCTTTTCATTTTGTTGATGGTTTTCCTTGCTGTGCAGAAGCTTTTTAGTTTGATGTAGACCATTTGTTTGCTTTTGTTTCAATTGCCTTTGGAGTCAGATCTACAAGCACATCGTAGAGATTGATGTTAAGCAGCTTACTGCATAAGTTTTTCTGTAGGCATTTTATGGTTTCAAGTGTTCTATTCACATATGTAATACATTTTGAGTTAATTTTTGTGTATAGTGTAAGATAGCAGTCTAGTTTTATTCTTTTGCTTGTGGCTGTGGCTGACAAGTTTTTCCAGCACCATTTATTGGAGAGACTGTCCTTTCTCCATTGTATGTTCTTGATTCCTTTGTCCCAAACTAATTGTATATATGTAGGTTTACTTTGGGGGTGTTAGTTCCATTCCATTGGCCCATGTGTCTATTTTTGTGTTAGAATGGTATTGTTTTGATTACTATTACTTTTAGTGTAATACTATTACTGTTACTTTTAGTGTAATTGAAATTAGGGAGCATGATACCTCCAGGTTTGTTCTTCTTTCTCAAGATTGCTTTGTCTCTTTGGGATCCTTTATGGTTCCATACAAATTTTAAGATTATTTGTTCTATTTCTGTGAAAAATGCCATCAGAATTTTGATAGGGATTGCACTGAATCTATAGATTGCTTTGGTTATATGGACATTTTAACAATACTAATTCTTCCATCCATGAGCATGGAATATCTTTCCATCTATTTGTGTTCTTCAGATTCTTTCATTGGTATCTTATAGTTTCTAGTATTCAGGTCTTTCACCTCTTGGTTAAAAATTTTTTCTAGGTACATATCTTATTCTTTTTGATGGAATTGTAGACGAAATTGTTTTCTTAATTTCTCTTTCTAGCAGTCCATCATTAGTGTGTAGAAATGCCACACATTTCTATATAGTGATTTTGTGTTCTACAACTTTGCTGAATGTATTTATTAGTTCTAACAGCTTCTTGATGAAAATCCTTTAGGATTTTCTATAGTATATCATCTGCAAAGAGTGACAGTTTTCCTTTTTCCTTTTTGGTTCTTACTACTTCTGACTTTTATTTCTTTTTCTTGCCTAATTTCTCTTGCCTATATCACTAAAAGTGCTATATTGAATAAAAGTGGTGAGAGTGGGCATTGTTGTCTTGTTCTTGATCTTAAAGGAATAGCTTTTGGTTTTTTGCCGTTGAGAATGATACTAGCTTTGGGTTTGTCAATATGCCCTTTATTGTGTTGAGGTACATTCTCTTTATACCCACTTGGAATGAGAGTTTTTATCATAAATGGATGTTGAATTTTGTCAAATGCTTTTTATGCATTGATTGCAATGATCATATGATTTTTTATTTTTCATTTCATTAAAGTGTTGTATCTTGTTGATAGAGTTGCAGATGTTGAATCATTCTTGCATCCCTAGAATAAATCTCACTTGATCATGCATGGTGTGTGATCCTTTCAATGTATTGCTGAATTTGGCTTGCTAAATTTTGTTGGGGATTTTTGCATCATCAAGAATATTGGCCTGTGAGTTTCTTTTTTGTGTGGTGCCTTTGGTTTTTGAATCAGGGTAATGGTGGCCTTATAAAATGAGTTCTGGAACATTCTCTCCTCTTCAGTTTTTTGGAAGAATTTGAGAAGGGTGGGCATTAAATCTTTAAATGTTTGGTAAAACTCACCAATGAAGCCATCTGGTCCTGAGCCTTTGTCTGTTGGGAGGTTTTGCTTAATGATTCAGTTTCCTTACTAGAAATTGGTCAGTTCAGGTTTTCTGTATCTTTGTGAGTCATTCCTTGAAGATTGTGTGTTTCTAGGAATTTATCCATTACTTCTAGATTGTCTACTTTGTTGGCATATACTTAGTTTCTTGGGGTCCTTTGTATTTCTCTGGTATCAGTTGTTAACTACTCTTTCATTTCTGATTTTGTTTTTTGAGCCCCTCTCTTTTTTTCTTGATGAGGCTGGCTAAAGGTTTATCAATTTGTTGATCTTTTCAAAGAACCAGCGCTTAGTTTCATTGATCTTTTCTGTTGTTTTAGTCTCTATTTCATTTATTTCTGCTCTTATCTTTATTATTTCCTTCTTTCTACTAACTATAAACTTTATTTGTTGTTCTTTTTCTAGTTGCTTTAGGTGTGACGTTAGATTGTTTATTTGAGATTTTTTCCATTTCTTGAGGTAGGCCTGTATAGCTGTGAACTTCCCTGTCAGTACTACTTTTGCTGTATCCCATAGATTTTGGTATATCATATTTCTGTTTACATTTGTCTTTGGGTAATTTTTTATTTGTCCTCTGATTTTTTTTTTCAGTGACTCATTGGTTGTTTACTAGCATGTTGTTTAACCTCTCTATGTTTTTGTGGTTTTGCTCATTTTCTTCTTTATACCATTGTGATTGGAAAAGATGCTTGATGATTTAAATTTTTGAATTTATTGAGACTTGTTTGTGGTCTAACATCTGAGTGCTCCTAAAGACTGTTCCATATGTACTTGAGAAGATTGTGTATTCTGTTGCTTTTGGATGGAATGTTCTATATATATTTACTAAGCTCATCTAGTTTCATGTATCATTTAAGCTTAGTGTTTCTGTATTGATTTCCTGTCTGGATGATCTAACCATTGATAGAAGTGAGGTGTCGTAGTCCTCTGTTCCTATTATTGTATTGCTATCATTTTCTTCCATTAGGTCTGTTAATACTTGTTTTATATATATTGGTGCTCGTATGTTGGATGCATATATATTTATAAATGTTATATATTCTTGATAGATTGACCCCTTTATCATTATGTGGGTCTTTGTCTTTTATTACATTACTTGTTTTAAATTTGTTTCTCTTTTTTCTTTTTTTTTTAAATTTTTTAATGTTTATTTATTTTTGAGAGAGAGACAGAGCATGAGCAGGGGAGAGGCAAAGAGAGAGGGAGACACAGAATCTGAAACAGGCTCCAGGTTCTGAGCTGTCAGCACAGAGCCCAACGTGGGGTTTGAACTCACAAACTGTGAGATCATGACCTGAGCTGAAGTTGGACGCTTAACCAACTGAGCCACCCAGGTGCCCCTAAGTCTGTTTTTCTGATAGGAGTTTAACTACACCAGCTTTCGTTTCCATTTGCCTGGAATATCTTTCTCCATCCCTTCACTTTCAGTCTGTGTGGTCTTTACTTCCTTAGTTAATTTTTAGGTAGCATGTAGATGAGTCTTGTTTTTGATTTTGTTTTTAATCCATTCAGCCACTCTGTCTTTTGATTGGAATATCTAGTCTTTTTACATTTAAAGTAATTAATTATTGATAGATATATACTTACTGCCATTTTGTTTATTGTTTTCAGGTATTTTTGTAGTTCTTCTTTGTTCATTCTTTTCTTACTCTCTTCCCTTGTTGTTGATGAATTTTTTTAGTGTTAGGTTTGGATTCCTTTCTCTTTGTTTTCTGTTCTCTAGTTCCTCTATTCCTTTATTTTTCTCTCTTTTCTTGTGGTTTGAAGGCTTTCTGTAGTGTTTAGATTTTTTCTCATTTTTTGGTGTGTATTTACTGTAAATTTTTGCTTCCATGAAGTTCACATATAATACCCTTTGTATAGAATGGTTGATTTTTGAGTTGATGGGAACCTAAATTTGAACATATTCAGAAAAAGTTTATATTTGGAGAGGGAGAAAGAGCGAGCACAAGCAGGAGAGGGGTAGAGGAAGAGTGAAAGAGAATCTTAAGCAGGCTCCATTCCCAGTGCAGAGCCTGAGGTGGGGCTTGATCTGCAAGATCATGACCTAGAGTCGGACACTTAACCAACTGAGTCACTCAGGTACCCCAAAAAGTATATGTTTTTAATCTCCCCGTGTGCATTGTGTGTGTGTATATATTATATAATATATATAATTTTTTAAATTTTATTTATTTACTTTGAGAGAGAGAGAGAGAGAGAGAGAGAGAGAGAGAGCAAGCTGGGGAGGGGCTGAGAGAGAATCCCAAGCAGGCTCCACACTGCCAGCACAGAGCCCAGTGTGGGGCTTGAACTCACGAACCGTGAGACCATGACCTGAGCCAAAATCTAGAGTTGCTCGCTCAACCAACTGAGCCACCCAGGCACCCCTGCATTTTATATTTTGATATCACATTTTACATCTTTTTATTTTATGCGTCCTTAACTAATTATTGTAGTTTTTGTTAGTTTTACCACTATTATCTTTTAACCTTCCTACTTGCTTTATAAATGATTGATCCACGGTCTTGTCTTTCTTTTTTTCTTTTTTAATTTTTTTTTAATGTTTCTATTTATTTTTGAGACAGAGAGAGACAGAGCATGAGCAGGGGAGGGGCAGAGAGAGGGGGAGACACTGAATCTGAACCGGGCTCCAGGCTCTGAGCTGTCAGCACAGAGCCTGACGCGGGGCTCGAACTCACAGAGTGTCAAATCATGACCTGAGCTGAAGTCGGATGCTCAACCGACTGAGCCACCAGGCACTCCTATCCACTGTCTTTTCTATATATTCGCCTTTTCCTGTGAAATTTTTACTTTCATATATTTTCTTATTATTAATTAGTGTCCTTTCTTTTCAGCCTAGAAATTCCTTTAACATATCTTGTAGGTCCATTTTAGTGGTGGTGAACTTTTAGTTTTTGTTTATCTAGAAAACTCTTAATCTCCCCTTTAATTCTGAATGCTGTGTTGAGTAGAGAATTTCTTAGTTGGAAATTTTTTCCTTTCAGAAGCACTTTGAATATGTCATGCCACTTCCTTACCCCAGCAGAATTTCTGCTGAAAGCCTTATGGGGTTTCCCTTGTACTTAACAAGTGTTTATTCTTGATGCTTTTGAGATTTCCTCTATCTTTAACACTCTCCCACCCCTACCCCCAGTCAATGAAAGAGTGAAAGGGCAACTTTATTAAGACTCCAGGGCCTTGGGCCTCAGGCAGGAGACTACCCTGTGGGCAAAGGAAGAGCCAGTGGAGAGGCCTTGTTTTACCTTCTTTTGGGGGTGCAGTTTGTTGGTGTGTCCACACTTCTTGCGACAATTCACAGCACAGGGGTGCAGGTAAGCATAGCATTGAAAACAGATCTTCTTGTTGCAGTTGCTTTTCTGGGTTAGCTGGAAAAGGGAAGGATTAATGATGCCACCCCTCAGATGAAGCACCAAGCTCAGAGTAGATTCTTTCTGGATATTGTAGTCTGAGCAAATGTGGTTATTCTCCAGCTATTTGCTAATCAAAAGTCAGATGCTGTTGGTCAGGCAGGATACCCTCCTTGTCTTTGATTTGGGCCTTGACATTCTCAGTGGTGTCACTGGGCTCATTCTCAAGGGCACTGGTCTTGCCTATCAAGGTCTGCATCTCTGTCCACAAGGCCACTAACCCTGAGCTACTTGGCCACTTCGTGAGAGTCTCTTACTTTTGCCATTTTAACTATAATGTGTCTTGATGTAGATCTCTTTGGATTCATCTCTTATGGAACTCTCTCAGCTTCCTTGATCTGAATTTTTGTTCCCTTCCTCAGATTAGGGAGGTTTTCAGCCATTATTTTTTCAGATAGTTTTCTGGCCCTTTCTCTCTTTTCTCCTCCTGGATCCCCTATAATGCAAATGTTATTCCACTTGATATTGTCACAAAGGTCCTTTAAGATATCTTCTCTTATAAAAATTTCTTTTTGCTACACTATTTAGGCGAATTCCATTGTTTGCTATTTCAGCTTGCTGATCTGTCCTTCTGCTTTATCCAGTCTGCTGTTGAACCCCTCTAGTGTGCATTTCAGTTTGGTATTATTCTTCAGCTCTGTAACTTCTGCCTGATACTTTGTTATATTTTCTGTCTCCTTTGATGTTCTCACTGCATTCATCCATTCTTCTCCTGAGTTCAGTGAGCATCTTTGTGAACATTACTTTGAACTTCTTATCAGGTGGATCAGTTATCTCTGTTTTATGAAGGTCTTTTACTGAGGCTTTTTCTTGTTCTTTCATTTGGAGCATATTCCTCTATTCCTCTGTCTCCTCATTTTCCTGACTCTGTGTGTGTTTCTTTGTGTTAGAAGGTAGGTAAATTACCTACCTCTCCCAGCCTGGAGGGAGTGCCCTTGTATAGAAGATGTCCCATGGGGCTCAGAAACAATATCCCTCCTGGCCACTTGCACCAGGAACCTGGGGTGGGGCATGTTTCCCCGTATGAGTTGCATGTGCCTGCCTGCAGTGGTGGGGCCACAACTGTGGCACAGGAGTATGTGGGGATGTTGCCCCGCCCAGCTGCATTGTGCTGCTGTGGTGCTGGGGTGGGCAGGTAAGACCTGGCCTGGCTGTGGTATGGAGGTGGGCAGGGCACTCAGCAGTGGGCACCCTCCAGTGCCAACAGGCTGGAGGAAGAGTTTCTAAATGGTGCCCACCAACAAGTTAGAATAAGACTTCAAAAGTGACTCCTACCCATGTCTGTATCCCTGGAGCGTCCAAACCAAGTTCCTGCCTCTCTAGCAGACTCTTCAAGATGACTAAGTTGGTGGTCGTCACATATGGCCCAGGCACTTTTCAAACGGGTGGCTTTGAGCCAGGTCCCGGAGTGAGGGAGTCCGTCATCAAGCCCTTTATGAGCAGGTTCTCTGTTCCCTGCAGATTTCCTACATGTAATGCCCATTGGTTTTTAATGGCATTTTGGGGGGCTCACCTCTCCTTTGCAGGATCTAGGGGTTGGGTGCCTGATGTGGCAACCCGATCTCTCACTTCTTTGGGAAAAATTTTGTATCTTTGAGATTCTTCCTGATCATGTATCACCACACCTGGGCTTAGTTACTGTTTTGTTTTGTATTGTTGTGGCAAGACTGTGTCTCTTTCTCTACTTGTTTCATTGCTACTCTTTTATCCTTTGTTGTGGAGGCTCTCTGTTCATCTGGTTATCAGGTCTTTTTTAGAGGATATTATTTCATATGTACTTGAAAATTCGTTGTGACAATGGGAAGAAGTGAGTGTGGAATCTTCCTTTGCCACCATATTGAACCCTTCGCTCCTGTAAGTAGTTCTTCAATGGACAGCTTTGTTGAAGATTGGATTTTCTCTCTCTTGAAATCATTTGAAAGACTAGTGAAGAGTAAGACTAAACTGTAAATCTTTTCCAAATACCTGGAACAGTGGGGACATGTTTGGGTAGGGGTTGATCTTCAATATTGAAAACTAAGGAGTGAAAAGTAGTTTGAGGAGAAAAGCTGACTGTGCTTCTGGGAAGCACAAAATGTTCTACATACACATTGGCAGTGAGAGGAATACATAATATAAACCCAACCGATATGGGTGTTTAATTTTTTTTTTTAATCTGAGAGAAGAGAAATAATTATGTACGTTATGTCTTCTAAATTACTGCAGAACAGGGATTCTTAATCTGGACTCTATAGATGAGCTTTAGAGGATTCTTGAACGTCTTGAAATTATATGCAAAATTATGGTGTGGATGCATGCCACGTAGACACTCTTGTGCACTTATTTGGAAAAGGGGGCCATTTATTTTCGTTGAATTCTCAGTGGATTTATGAACCAGAAAAATAGAGATGAGGGGCCAGAACTTTTTGCCAATCCCAAATGACATGTGTGCGTTTTTCAGAAGGAAACATGCAAATGGATTGTTAGTGTGATTGCAGTCTCTGCCTTCTCTTTCCTTTTCACCACCCCCAGCATTTTCTTGTTATTAGAATTTTGATCTAAGAGGACATCCTTTGCTCTTTTACTTGTGTTTGTTCAGTGAATGCTGAATGCCGAGCCAATCAGTCTTTTCTTGGACAATTTTCTTTTCCTACAAATCTGTTTTTAGTGCTGAGCAGCTAGGAAAGAAACATTAAGGACATGATGCATTTTAGTTCCATTTCTATATGCGGAAGACTTCACTATCACAAGGAAGCTGGACAGATTTTTTGGAATGTACTGCCGTAATTAATCTTCATTAGGACTGTTGCCATGGCCCTGTAAATTAAAATTTATGATAAGGGGGAAAGTCTCCGGGACAATGTGTTTGAATGCCAGAGTGCCTATACTTAGGGAGAGGTACAAAGATTTCTGAGATTTTTTTGATGGTCCCAAGCTTATTTATTATTAGCTTAACATACTTTAGGGCAGAGTCCAGGTTACATTAATTGATATGAATGCAGAAGGAGAGCTTTATACAAAAGGGACTCAAAGTGGACACTCAGGTGCTGACTCTCGGCTTTCCACCATAATTCAGCAGCATGTTGTAAAAAGAAACTCCAGGGTTTCTGTGGAAGTGAACATTCACTGCTCCCCATCTCAGTCCTCAGCTTCCTCATAGTTATATTAGTTAGCAGTTTCACCTGATTTCTTTCCTTTGCATTCCAGAAAAAGAGTAAAGCAAGAATTTGAAAAGCATGCACAGACATTATAGCAAAGGGAATGTGCTTTCTTCAGTCTACACCTCGTCCTGGTTTTTGTTAGATGTCTGAATAGGCTTGTGCGGTGATGGTGATCCTCTGTTTTATGATGTAACAGACCCCTAATTGTACATGAATAAATGCAGCTGCTACAGAAGTTAAGCGCTCTGACATGAGCAAGCCATCATGGTGCTTTCCGGCTGCAGGCTCTTTTCTAGTGTCAGGCTTACAGAAGCCCCAGTGATTCTGGCTGCCATTTTATCACTTAATAATTGGAACTGCTTGCCCCAGTGTCTTTGGAAGTTTAGTGCTCACTCGACTACACTGTGTTTCTGCAAAGCCTGCACACTCCAGGGAAGAAGTTGACAGGATTTCCCAGTAGATCTTTTTCTTCTCTGGTGCCTTGGCCACAGCCATAACAGACAGTGCTTGGAACATTCTTGAGGCTTGGAGTAGTGGTTCCGACTGCAGCATTCTTGCAGCCCAGGGAGCATGGTTTCCAGGTTACAGAGGACGTTCTGATCTCTTTTTATTGGAGGTAATTCACACATCATTTATTTAAAGTATGCTGTTTAACAACGAACGGTCTTCTTGTTCGCGGCAAATACTACTGATTATGTTCTGTCTTTTTTTAAATTTATTTTTCTTTTTTTGGTAATGTATTATTTGTCCTGTCCCTTTCCACTTGTGTAAGTCTGGCTAAAGCATCGTAAGGGGCAGAGAGAGAGTTAAACAAAAAAAAAAAAAATCAAGTGGTGTAAGACCTAGTACTTTCCTTTACATGAAAAAGTAGTACATCAGTGAATTAGTCTCTCTCCTTTTGCCTTTCTGTTTTAATCCGTAGGAATTTAAACTGGGTCTGCTCCTGGAAGGATGGTCTCAGAGGCATCTGTATCTCAAAAATAGTTGCTCTAGCAGGTGTAAAATAAGAATTACCCGAACTTCTGTGGATCAAGAGACTGAATGCCTTATTCACATACACCACTGCCTTTAATTTGGGAACCTTGATCTTTGTGCCATATTATCATGCACTTTGCAACATGGAAGAAGTAGTTTTGTGAAATTAAGTTTATATGAGAACAGCAGGCTAATTGGCCCTGTGGGAAAACTGGTTTTTGGAATCCGATCTGAGTTTGAATCTTACGTCCTTTTTAAAATTTTGAACAATGGACAAGGTACTTAATCTCTGTGACCCTCAGTTTTCTTCACCGGTCAAATGAATATAATTCTTACCTTGCATGGTTATTGTGAATCTATTGAAGGTAAAAAGAAAGGGTATGATACATCATAGGGCCATTAATATATGATAATCCTTTTAATTATTAAAAGCAGAGCTGTGATAGGAATTTTTAAATGCATATGTTTTTACAAGAATAAAATTTAATGTCCTCTGGGATACCTGCTTTCCATTTTCTTCCTCATGAAAATCATTCATTATGATGTGGCAGGCCTTTGTTTAAAACAGTCTGCAAGAGCAACATGGATGGAAATGGAGGGTATTATGCTAATAAGTGAAGTAAGTCAGGCAGAAAAAGACAGATACCATATGTTTTCACTCATATGTGGTTCCTGAGAAACTTAACAGAAGACCATGGGGAGGGGAAGGGGAAAAAAAAAGTTACAGAGAGGGAGGGTGGCAAACCGTAAGAGACTCTTAAAAACTGAAAACAAACTGAGGGTTGTTGGGGGGTGAGGGAGAGGAGAAAGTGGATGATGGGCATTGAGGAAGGCACCTATAGGGATGAGCACTGGGTGTTGTATAGAAACCAATTTGACAATAAATTATATTTAATGTAAAAAAAACCAGTCTGCAAAAATATCCCATAGACTTGACTGACGTAATAAATGATACGGTGACGAAAATGTCAATGTCATGTATTCTGTTGATCATATGGATAGAGAGTCCATATTGCCGAATGGGAGTGTGGGAAGTGCCCTGACTCTGTGCCTGGTGTAGAGCTGTAAAGAGGACAGACTGGATCCCAGTCTTCACAGAGCTTCGCCTCTGGGGGAGGTTGGGGGCGGGGTGACAGACTTAAAGAAGTACACAAAAAGAGGAAAAGAATGGTTGCTCAGGACCCTGAAAGCCATGAGTGAGGATAAGGACAGAGGATCTGGAAGCGCTGACTTTGTATGAGATGGTTAGGAAAAACCTGTGTGAGGGGAAACCTGAAAAATTATTGAAAACCTTTAAGTAAAGAAGGAATATTCATTCCGGCATTCTAACCCTTAATTGCTGGGACAGTTAACAGAATTTAAATATTTTCTCTAATAGCCCAGTCGTGGCTCTACCCTTACACGTACTCCTGGCAGAGGAGATTCCTGGGCTCCTTCTCATCCCGTGTCTTCCAACCACGTGTGTGTCGTGACCGAGATGCTAGTTGGTTTCAGGCGAGTGATGAAGGTAAGAAACAGCTGCCATTGTAGCCCAGAGCGTCGCAGCTCCCTGGAAAGGTATATGGCAGCATGACGTCTATGAGAACAGGAGAGTGGATGTGAGATGGTCCGACCGAACACTGGCCAGTCACTTCAGGTGATGCATTACGGCAGCGTGTTGTTCTTTGGGGAAGAGAGGAGAAAACTAATACTTGAACTTACGTTGATGGTGTAGCAACTCTTTTGCACTGTGCAGATCTTTTTATGAATAGGCTTTATTTTTGTAGCAATTTTACTTTTTACAGTAAAAACTTAATGAAAAGGAGTTTCCATATGTCCTCCCTCCCCCCGCAGCCTTTTCTATTACCTTTTATTAGTGTTTGTGACCATCCACGAACTTGTGCTGACACATCATTGTCATCCAAAGTTTATAGTTTACATTAGGATTCATTCTTTGTGTTGTACCTTCTATGGGTTTGCCTCCCTCTCTGTTTTTATCTCATTTTTCTTTCCCTTCTCCTATTTTCATCTGTTAAGTTTTTCAAACTCCACGAGTGAAATCATGTATTTGTCTTTCTCTGACTTATTTCGCTTAGCATAATACACTCTAGTTCCATCCACGTTGTTGCAAATGGCAAGATTTCATTTTCATGAATATTCCATATTGTGTGTGTGCGTGCGTGTGTGTATACACCACATCTTTATCCATTCATCAGTTGATGGACATTTGGGCGCTTTCCATACTTTGACTACTTGTCAATAGTGCTGCTCTAAACCTAGCATGCATGTGCCCCTTCAAATCAGCATTTTTGTATCCTTTGGATAAATAGCTAGCAGTGCAGTTGCCGGGTCGTAGGGTAGTTCTGTTTTTATTTTTTTGAGGAACCTCCACACTGTTTTCCAGAGTGGCTGCACCAGTTCGCATTCCCACCAATAGTGCAAGAGGGTTCCCCTTTCTCCACATCCTCGCTAACACCTGTTGTTTCCTGAACTGTTAATTTTAGCCACTCTGACAGGTGTGAGGTGGTATTTCCCTGGTGATGATTTGTATTTCCCTGATGATGAGAGATGTTGAACATCTTTCCATGTGTCTGTTAGCCATCTGGGTGTCTTGTTTGGAAAAGTGTCTATTCATGTCTTCTGCCCATTTCTACACTGGATTATTTTGGGGGTGGGGGTGATGACTTTAGTAAGTTCTTCATAGATTTTGGATACTAACCCTTTATCCAATATGTCATTAGCAAATATAAGAAGACTATTTTTTAACTTTTTATTTTCTCCTTGGGGAATAGTGAGCATGGAAATCATTATTGAATGGCTTTCTTACAAGCCTAACAGGTAAAACTAAAAAGTAGAACTAACCAAACTCAGAAATTTCTCTCTATGGTCCATGCTCCATGGACCACAGGTGTTGAGTCTAGAACAGTGGCTTGCAACATTTTCATCATCACAGAGAACTTTTGCTTTCAATGTTAATGGCTCCTATGTTGTGAAAGATTTTTGTCTTTTAAGAATGTTAATAAAAAGTTAATGTTTCACATTTGTTTTTTTGACAAAGACAATTTCCAGTTCAGTCAAGTGTTTGCGAAGCTCAGTTATTAAAATTGGAGCTAGCACTTGGTCTCGGGCATGTAATTGTGGGTGTTTTGAAATGCTGAAAGTGACTCGTCCCCCATCTGTCCTGACAAGAGAAATCTCCCCTTTCCCCATACCTCGGTGGATCCAGGGGCCCACGTTGAAGCGTATGTGTCACACCTACCCTCATGCTTCTGAGCTTTGTGGAATTACAGAGAATAATTGTAATTATTCTTTGCCCAGAACTACTTTTCCCTTCAAATATAACTTTCTTTTTTATTGCATAGAGTAATAACAAGCTTGTTACAGAAAAATGAGAAGATACATATACCAGCAAAAAAAATAATCTAAAAAAATCTTCCGGCTCTTTTTCTCCTCAAACATACATACAAGCCTTTGTTAAAGATGGACTCTTGTTCTGTATTGGTTTTGTAAGTGTTTTCAGTGTCAATAAAGAAATTCCTGCAACACTGTTTTTAATTGCTGCATAGTGTTTTCATTTTTAATTTTATAACTTATTTCACAAATGAGTCCCTTATGATTGGATGTTTGGGTTTTCAACTTTCTGAGATTACAAATAGTTTTGCCTTCAGTGTTCTGTAACTAAATCTTTATACACATCCTTAATTATTTCTTTGGGATAAATTCTCAGAAGAGAAACTGCTGGGTAGGCATACTTGAAAGACTTTTGAAAGGTGCCACCAGATTGCCCTCCAGAAAGCTTAGTAGTAATCTGTATTCCCACCCAGGAGTTTTTACATTCTGATTAGGAGTTATGATGCATAGAGGTGAAAAAAAAATCATTTTAGTGTTAGAAAGTAGTAATGTTAAGTGCAAAATTACGAATTAACAATTAGAGTTGTAGGCATTCAGAGGAAAGAGATCATTTTTAATAAGGGAGTTTGGGTACCTTTCATGGAAGATGAGAAATTGAAGATGGTTTTTTTGTTTTGTTTTGTTTTGTCTTTTATGTTTGTTTTATTTTTGAGAGAGAGAGAGCACAAGCAGGGGCGGGACAGAGAGAGAGGGAGACACAGACTCCGAAGCAGGCTCCGGGCTCTGAGCTGTCAGTACAGAGCCCAACGTGCGGTTCGAACCCCCAAACTGTGAGATCATGACCTGAATCAAAGTCGGCGCTCAATCGACTGAACCATCCGGGAGCTCCTAGAAGTTGAAGATGGTTCTTGAAGCAAGGGAGGGATGAACAGGAGGAAGGTACCCCATTGACAAGAAGGGCACAGGCGGGACATACAAGAGGGCTCTCTGATCTAAACAAGGGCCACATTTGAAGAGTCCAGGAAGAGGGGCCAGGAGGAAGGTTGACCTCATCAGGTTAACTCCAGGTGTTCCTCCCTCTTTTGTTTCTCATGAATGTACTTAATACAGGCTATACTCATTCTGGGTGACTAGGCAGCTACAAGTACCTGAAAAAGTTCCTGAAACCAGGAAATCAAACCTACAGTAAAATCTGTTCACTTTCTGGGAGAATTGAGTTTTGGGTTTAGAAAACTTAGAAAATAAGAAAGTTATATTCCATTTAAAACTCAGTAATATATTTATTAACATGTTAAAGTTGAGTTCACATTTCTGTGTTAAATCCTTTTTTCTTACTATCAGTGAATAAATTGGTTCGCATGTTTACATTGGGTGTTGTGATGTGCTTCCATGTAATCATTTTCACTTAAATTTCAAAGCCATTGAAGTAACATTTCCCTGTTATTGTTGGTTCAGATTACATATTACAACATGGTATTTTTCTTTGTGTTTTGTTGTATGATTAGTTCTTTAAATGACACATCAGACATTACTAATTAAGCCTCTCTATTAATTGGATTATTGAAAGATAAATAGTTCTGAATTATTTTGCTTTGGTGGTTTTGTGTTTAGAACTATAATGGGGCTTTTAGTGCCCTGAGCCATACTTTTGCTTTTTAAGCTGTGTTATATCAGCCAATATATTGTACTGTTACAATGTTGAGCAGTAAGATGGCCCTTTTTGACACTGAGTTCATAGATTTGAAGTATGTGGAGATAGTTTGACACTTTACGTCCCATAGAAATACTGAAATAAAAATAAAATGCAGAGCTCAGGCCCAGACTCTTGGCCCTGTTTTGTAGGCCACCTCCTAGTTGTTAGTTCATACTGTGAGCTTCCTTACCTCCTTCAGTCCAGTGGAGTGAACTTACTCCGAGAAGAAGATTCACAGGTGTTACTGCTGTCTCTCACCTGTATTGTGGTTCTTCCTTCCAGCAGACCTATTTTCATAATGTCCCAACATGTGATTGGTAAACTGTATCAATGATGTGCTACCACAGGTCAGCTAACAGAACTCTTGATTGGGAGGCACAGGAGCCCCATCCAGCAATTGAAGATCATAATTAAAGAACCAACAAACTAGAACCAACTCACTGTTACATGCAGTATTAGGCTGTCGACCAATCCTAAGGACATCCGAGGTCTTAATTAGATTCAATAACTCCCTGGGGAACATTAACTATACAAGGTCAGAACCCTTCCACTTGATTTATCAGGATGTAAATAAAATAGAGGTTTCTAGTGCCACGCAATTTCCCCCAGCTTTATTGAGATATAGTTGACATAGAACATTATGTAAGTGTAAGGTATACAGCATGTTATTTGATATACTTATATGTTGTGAAATGATTTTCACCCTGGTATTATTAGCAAACCCTCTATAGCATTACATAGGTATGTTTGTGTGTGTGTGTGTGTGTGAGAGAGAGAGAGAGAGAGAGATGATAACATTAACCATTTACTATCTTAGCAACTTTCAAGTATCTGATAAAATATTGCTAACTATAATCACCATGTTGTACATTAGATCCCCAGAACTTACCTTAAAACTGGAACTTTGTACCTTTGACCAGCATCTCCCCATTTCCCCTACCCCTCGGCCTCTGGTAACTACCATTCTAGTGTCTCGTTTCTGTGTTCACCTTTTTTTAGATTCCACATAGAAGTGGTATCATACAGATTTCATCTTTCTCTGTCTTATTTTTATTTCACTTAACGTGATGCCCTCAAGGTCCATCCATTTTATTGCAGATGGCAGGATATCCTTTTTCCTCACGGTTGAATAATATCCCATTGTGTATATATAATATGCTATATCATCTATCCATGACACTTAGGTTGTGTCCATTTCCTGCCAGTTGTGAATAATGTTGAAATGAACACGAGGATGTAGAGAACTCTTGAAGATCCTGTTTTCATTTCCTTTGGGTAATATACCCAGAACAGGGATTTGTGGATCATTTGGTAGTTCTGTTTTTAGGAACCTCCATGCTGGTTTCCATAGAGGCTGTACTGATTGCATTCCCACCAACAGTGCACAAAGATTCCCTTTCCACGCTCTCACCAACACCTTGTTACCTCTTGTCTTTTTGATGACAACCATTTTACCAGGTATGAGGTCATATCTCATTGTGGCTTTGATTTGCATTTCCCTCTTAATTAGTGATAATTGAGCACCTGTTCTTGTACTCGTTGGTCGTGTGAATGTGTCTATTCAGTTCCTCTGCCTGTTTTTTTTTTTTTTTTTTTTTTTTTCAACATTTTTTAAATTTATTTTTGGGACAGAGAGAGACAGAGCATGAACGGGGGAGGGGCAGAGAGAGAGGGAGACACAGAATCGGAAACAGGCTCCAGGCTCCGAGCCATCAGCTCAGAGCCTGACGCGGGGCTCAAACTCACGGACCGCGAGATCGTGACCTGGCTGAAGTCAGACGCTTAGCCGACTGCGCCACCCAGGCGCCCCATCTCTGCCTGTTTTTTTAATCAGACTCTTTGAAGGGATTTTTTTTTTTTTTTTTTTTTTTGCTACTGAGTTATAGGACTTCCTTATGTATTTTGGATATTAAACTTTTATCATAAATATGGCCTGTAATATTTTCTCCATTTTGTAGGTTGCCTTTTCATTTTTGTTTTGCTGCGCAGAAGCTTTCTACTGTGATGTAGTCCTACTGACTTTTGCTTTTGTTTATTGTGTTTCTGGCATCATATCCAGAAAACTGTTGCCTAGACCAGTGTCACAGCGATTTAGCCCTGTGTTTTCTTCCTGGAGTTTTATGGTTTGGAGTCATCTTTTTAAGTCTTTAATTCATTTTGTGGTTATCCAGTTTTCATACCACCTTTTATGAAAGAGACCATCCTTTCTCCATTGAGTATTTTCTGCTCCCTTGTCAAGTATGCACTGACCATATGTGCAAGGGTTTATTTGTTCTCTGTTGTGTTGGTCTGAGTGACTGTTTCTGTGTCAGTACCATACTACTGGTTTGATTACTTTAGCTTTGTAGTATAGTTTGAAATCAGGATTGTGATACCTCTGGATTTGTTCTTTCTTAGAATTGCCTTGGCTTGTTGGAATCTTTAGTGATTTTATGAATTTAGGATTATTTTTTCTAGTTCTGTGAAAAATGCCATTGGAATTTTTATAGAGATTTCATTGAATCTATAGATAGTTTGGGGTAGTATGGGCATTTTAATGTATTAATTCTTCTGATCCATGAATATGGGATATCTTTCCATTTATTTGTCTTTTTCACATTTCTTTCATCAAAATCTTACAGTTTAGAGTGTATTGATAATTCACTTCCTTGATTAAAGTTATTCCCAAGTATGATTTTGATGTTGTTATGTTTGTAGGGGGTAATTTTTTTAAATTTCTTTTTCAGATAACTTGCTTTTAATGTAAAGAAATGTTACTGAATTTTGTATGTTGATTTTTGTATCTTGCGACTTTACCTAATTTATTTATTAGTTCTAACAGTCTTTCGTGAAGTCTTTAAGATTTTCTATATATAAGATCATATCTATGAACAATTACCATCTTAATTCCTTTCTGATTTGAATGCCTTTTTTTCCCCTTGTGTGATGCTTTCATTAGGACTTCTAGTACTATGTTGAATAGAAACAATGAGAATGGGCATCCTTGAATTGTTCCTGACCTTAAAGAAAAAGTTTTCAACCTTTACTGAGTATAATGTTACCTGTGACTTGTCATATATGGTTTTTATTATGTTGAGGCATATTTGTTCTCTCCCCAGTCTGTTGAGCTTTTGTCAAGAAAAGGTTGCTGAATTTTGTCAAATACTTTTCCTGCATCTATTGAGATGATTATATGATTTTTATTTTTCATTTTATTAATTTGGTATATCACATTTATTGATTTGGGTATGTTGAACCATACTTGCATCCCAGGGATGAATCTCAGCTGAATCATCGTGTGGGATCCTTTTACTATGCTGTTGAATTAAGTTTGCTAATATCTTGCTAATAATTTTTGCATCTGCATTCATCAGGAATATTGACCTGCAGTTTTCTTTTCTTGTTACTATTTTTATCTGGCGTTCGCATTAGGTTAGTGCAGTCCTTGTGAAACGTGTTTGGAATATTCTCTTTAGTGTTTTAGAAGAGTTTGAGAAGGATTGGAGTTAATTCCTTTTTAAATGTTTGGTAAAATTCACTAGGGAAACCTTCTGGTTCTGGACTTTACTTTGTTGGCAGAATTTTGATTACCGATTCAATCTCCTTATTCCCTACTGGTCTATTCAAACTTGCTATTTTTTCATGACTCAGTGTTGTTAGGTTGATGTTTCTAGGAGTTCATTCATTTCTTCTAGGTTATCCAAATGGTTGGTGTATAATTAATCTGCAGGGGTCTCATGACCTTTTATATTTTTGTGGTATTGGTTGTTAAGTCTCCTTTCTAGTTTCTGATTTTTAATCTTTCTTTTTTCTTGAGTTAGACTAGCCATATGTTGGTCAGTTTTGCATATCTTTTAAAAAAATTATTGTTTTTTTTTAATCTTTTTTTTTATTTTGTTTTTCTGGTCTCTTATTTATTTTTTTCCTGATCTTTGTATTTCATTACTTCTGCTAACTTTGGACTTCATTTGTTCATATTTTAGTTCGCTGGAGGTGAAAAGTTAGGTTGTTTGAGATCTTTCTCGTTTCTTAAGGTCAGCTTTTAACACTGTAAACTTCCCACTTTGGGAAGATGCTTTTGCTACATCTCACAAGTTTTGGTATCTTGTGTTTCCATTTTTAGAGATTTAAAAAAATGTTTTTTAAAATTTCTTCCTTCACCCACTGGTTGTTGCGGGTCATGTTGTTTAATTTTACGTTTGTGAATTTTTCAGTTTTCCTCTTATAACTGATTTGTAGTTTCATACCATTGTGGTGTTAAAGATACTTGATAAGATTTTAGTCTTCTTAATTTGCTGAGAATTGTTTTGTGACCTGTCACATGATCTGTCCTGCAGATTGTTACATATGTGCTTGAGAAGAACATGTATTCTGTTGCTGCTATATGGAATGTTCTCTCTATATATGTCAGGTCCATTTGTCTGAAGTATAGTTCATTTTCCACATTTCCTTATTGAAATGTCTGGATAATCTAGTCATTGTTGAAAGTGGATTACTGAAGTTCTCTTTTCTTGTTGTATTACTGTTTATTTCTGCCTTCAGATTTGTTAGTATTTGCTAAATATATTGTATTGCTCCGATGTTGGGTGTATATATATTTATGATTGTTATATTCTCTTAATGAATTGACTTCTTTATCATCATGTTATGATCTTTTTCATCTTTTGCTAATTGTTTTTGACTTATGGCATATTTTGTCTCATAGAAGTATAGCTATCCCTGCTCTCTTTTGGTTTCTACTTGCATGGAATATCTTTTTCCAGCCTTTCATGTTGAGACTTTATGTCCTTAAAAGTGAAATGAGTTTCTTGTAGACAGTATATAGTTGGGTCTTATGCATCCAGCCACTCTATGCCTTTTGATTGGAGAATTTAATTCATTTTAATTTAGGATAATTATTGAAAGGTAAGGACTTACTAATGTTATCTGTTTTGTCATTCTCTTGATTTTTTTTCTTCCTCTCTTGCTGTCTTCCTTTTTGAATTGATTTCCTATAGAGATGTGCTCTGATTCCTGTCTCTTTATCTTTTGTGGATCTACTTTAAGTTTTTACTTTGTGGTTACCATGAAGCTTACATAAAACATCTTATAATAGTCTGTTTTATGCTAATAATGGCTTATTTCAATTGCGTACAAAAATTCTATCCTTTTACTCTGTTCTTAGGTTTTTGGTGTCACAATTTACCTATTTTTATATTGTGTGTTCATTGACCAATATTATAGCTATTATTATTTTTTTATGTTTATTTTTGAGAGAGAGACACAATGTGAGTGGGAGAGGGGCAGAGAGAGAGGGAGACACAGAATCCCAAGCGGGCTCCAGGCTCTGAGCTGTCAGCAGAGAGCCCGATGCAGGGCTCAAACTCACGAACCATGAGATGATGACCTGAGCTGAAGTTGGACACTTAGCCAACAACCACCCAGGCACCCCCTGTAGCTTATTGTTATTTTTAATACTCTTGCCCGTTAACCTTTAACCTTCCGTAACCTGGGGTTATGTGGTGAACACACCACCATATTACAGCCCTAGCATATTTTGAATTTAACTATATACTTGAATTTTCCAGTTTATTGGATAGTTTCCTATGTTTTCTTGTACTATGAATCCTTTCATGTCAACTTGGATTCTTTCATTTCAACTTGGATTCTTTCAGCTTTTGTTTGTCCAGGATAGTCGTTATCTCTCCTTCATTTCTGAAAGACAGCTTTGTTGGATACAGTATTCTTGGTTGGAGGTTTTTTCTTTTCATAGCCTCCTATTCTCTCTAAGCCTGTAAAGTTTCTGCTGAGTAATCTGCTGATAGCCTTATTGGAATTCCCTTGTCAGTTGCAAGTTTCTTTTCTCTTGCTGTGTTTAAAATTCTGTCTTTGTCTTTGATTTTTAACAGTTTTATTATGTGTCTTGAAGGAGATTTCTTTGAATTGAATTTGTTTGGGGACCTATAACCTTCATCAACTTGTATATCCACGTCTCTCCCCCAGATGTGGGAAGTTCTCAGCTATGATTTCTTTAAATAGGCTATCTGCTCCTTTCTTCCTCTTGTCTCCTTCCAGGATTCCATTGATTTACAGAGTGTTGGGTTTTTTTGGTTTTTTTTGTTTTTTTGAATGTATGTCATAGGTAATGTAGGCTTTTTTTCACTCTCTTTCATTCTTTTCCTTTGTTCTTCTCTGACTAGATAATTTCAAAGTTTCTGTCTTCTAACTTGCAGATTCTTTCTTCTGCTTGATTCCTTCTGACTTTGATCCTCCCTTCTGAAGTTTTATTTTATTCATTGTATTCTTCACCTGCAGAGTTTCTGGGGCTTTTTGGTAAATGACTTATGTCTTTTTGTTAAACTTCCCATTTTGTTCATACATTGTTTTCCTGGTTTAGTTGACTTTTCTTTTTTTTTTTTTTTTTGTACCTTGTTGAACTTCCTTAAAATAGCTATTTTAATTTCTTTATCCAGTAAATTGTAGATCTTCATGTCTTTGGGATCAGCTACTGGAAAATTCTGTGACCTTTAGGTGGTGTCATGTTTCCTAGATCAGTCAGTTCCTTGCTGTCTTCACATTTGTGGTAGCAGTCACCTCCCTTAGTCTTTACTAACTGCCTTCAAGAGAGAAATGTCTTCTGTCACCCCTGGGTCAGACAGGGATTTTGAGGTTTTCTCACCTGCTCCACACTTCTTGGCTCCCTCATGTGCAGAATTTTTTAACTTGTATGTCTTCTCTTGATCCTGCAACACATCAGGCCAAATGCTTCCAGCCTCCCTTTTGCTTTTCCAAGAATGGCACTAATGCTGAGGTGGTCTTTCCCTGACCTACAAATTTGGGTGATGCTCAGCAGATACCTACCAGAGCTTACTCCCACCACCGTCATCAGGAGCATGCACAGGGAGCCGGACGCAGGTGTAGGGGGGTGTAGGTAAGGCACACAAGTGCTAGGGAGTGCCCATGGGCCACTTGGAGGGATCTGTGTGCAGGGCATCTCCACTGGTTCATGGGCAGGGTTCTTGATGGAATCCATGACACAGGAAGATTCACATTCCTTATTCTGAGAGTCCTGTCTGCCACTCTCCCAGCTTTTTCCTGCCTCCTGCACCCAGCCATGCAGCTCATGATTTAGTATTCTGGATAGAGTGAGAGAGACATGGGCCTTTTTGGGCAGCATTCTGCACAGCGGGGAAAGCTGGGCACTCGCTCACCTGCTCTCATTGCACCATGGGAAAAATTGCCCTCAGTTGTGCCATCTAGGGGGAGGGGTGATAGTGAAATCATACTATTCCTCCTCCCCTCTCCAGCATGCTGGAGTTTCCCCCCTGGAAACCTGGATTTCCACAAGTGTTCCTGTCCATGGGTGTTTGTTTAAGATGGTGTTCTCCCACTGCCGAGAGGGGCTGGAGCCAGTTCACAACTTGGAATGTAGTCTGTATACCTATTACCCAAAGCAGGGTTGGGTGAGACTCCTCTCAGGTCTCTTGGTGTCTAGTGCTGGATCCCACAGCTCCCACAAAAACACTTCTGTCCGTGGAAGGTTGCCACATGTTGGGAGGGGACACGAACCAGGGATGTCTTCTTCAGCCATGTTGCTGACCTCACCCTCTAGTACTGCACCATTTGGAAGGGGCCTTTTCTGAAGAGACCACATTGTGACCATATTTTGCTTCCTTGCTTACCGTATTATTTTCTAGACTCATTACATTTTCCCCCTTTTAGGTGACTTACCTATTGAATATCCATATTGTTGTTTAATAATTAATTTGTTATACAAATTGCTACTTATTTGCTATGGCAAGTAGGATAAAATACCTTTCTAGAATTTGAACTGGTCCACAAAGCAGCAAAGCTGCTAATTATGAAAATATTTGTGTTACATAAATTTCCCATCTTCCTTTTATTATCTGAACCAGCTATTTCCTGCAGGGAATATAATGTTCAAGAGCACATTAACAAAGGATGCATTAGTAAAGCCTACTAATTAGGCTGTTTCTGATGAGCTGCTCTGAGGTGCTCTTGAAATACAGGCAGGGCAGAAATCAGTATTACCTTGTACCAAATAAATTCTGGTACTCTAGCCCAGTGGAGCTTAAACAGGATGGGCAATACACAATCAGATTAAGACTCAATATATTTTCTTTTTTAAGGCCCTTTCCACTAAGAATTAACTGTCTCTGCTAACTGAATTTTCCATTATGGGGAATTCTTTTCACGTTTATCTCTTCAAGTACCCTTTGAAAATGCAGTTGTTTGAGGCTTGAAGTAATCTCATAGTGCTGTCTCATTTGTCTTTCCTCCGATGGTGGGAGAGAATGGCTGCTGAGTCAGAGCATTGAGAATTTCTGGGAGGTGAAATGGGAAATTATTTACGGCTTTGCTTCAAGCTGGGCATAAGTAGATATGCTGATTAGGCAAATTCACTCATAGCCAGGCATGCTTCTTAAGAAGTAATATTCTCCATTGAAATTTGAGCACTTTGTTCTTTTTTGGAATATATCATATGCTTGGAATATGATACTTCTGTGGATTTTTTTTTCTGCTTTTCTATTATATAACATCAGTGTAAGAATTTATTTGAAAGGAAGTAGTTTATAAGCAGAAAGGAAATTAACATGTATTGAGTATTAATTACTATGTTCTTGACTTTATATAATTTTAAGTAATTCTTATAGCAATTCTGCTAAGTAAATTATATAATCTTCACCTTTACAGATTGAGACTAATGCTTAGAAATGTTAGTTGATTGGCTAAGGTTTGACTGTGTTAGTGCCAAATCAGTGTTCTTTCCACAGCTAATTATTTTCTTTCTTGTCTTTCAAATACTAACTGAAGCTAGTCAGCTTATTGCTTTCGGTAACCTGGCTTTGGAGCTAAATTTAGAGTCCTTGGGTTCGAATCCTATGTTTATAATCTGGGTACAGTCATTTAATCGTAGAATGAAGCTAATGCTCCCCAACCAAGGATTTTCCTGAAGATAAATGATGTAGTCTGTATAAAGCATGTAGCACAGTGCCAGACCGTTAGCAAGCCTTTGACGAAGGGTTGCTACTATGAAGGCTATTAGATGGGCTTTTAGTTTTGCTTTAATCCTGCATCCAGTAATTGGGTCATCTTTGAACATGATGATGGTATCTCACAATACTTTGAGAATGTTTTGCTGTTTTGCTTTTTCTTTTATTTTTAATGTATAAAGTGATTTCCTGTACCTTCAGAAACTAGCTTTATGTTTATAGTCTGTGCCTCAAGTGTATGCAGAACCCTGCAGTAACAATGGTGGTTTGGTTTTTTTAAATTGAAGTATAGTTGACACACAATTTTACATTAGTTTCAGGGGTACAACCTAGTGATTCCACAACTCTGTACCTTATGCTATGCTCACCACAAGTGTAGACACCATCTGTCACCATACAACACTATTACAGTAACATTGATTATATTTCCTATGTTGCGGCTGTGATTTATTCATTCCATTAGTGGCAGTCTCTACCTCCTACTCCCTCATTTCACCTGTCCCCCTGCCCTCCCTCTGGCAACAACCAGTTCTCTATGTTTATGGGTCTGTTTTTGCTTTTCGTTTGTTTTGTTTTTCAGATTCCACATATAAGCAGAATCATATGGTTTTTGTCTTTCTCATTCTGACTTCATTTAGCATAGTATCCTTTAGATCCATGCATGTTGTTGCAAACGGCAAAAGCTTTGTTCTTTTTTATGTCTGAATAATATTCCTATCTGTATATCTCTGTGTGTGTGTGTGTGTGTGTGTGTGTGTGTGTGTGTGTGTGCGCGCCACATCTTTGTCCATTCATCTGTCAATGGACACTTAGGTTGCTTCCATATTTTGGTTATTGTAAATGCTGCAGTAAACATAGAGGTACATGTATCTTTTTGAATTAGTGCTTTCATTTTCTTTGGGTAAATACTCAGTAGTGGAATCCTGTGATATTTCTATTTTAATTTTTTGAGGAACCTCCATACTGTTTTTTATGGTGGCTGTACCAATTGACATTCCCACCAACAGTGCACCAGGATCCCTTATCTCCATATCTTGCCAACATTTATTACTTATTTTTTTATACTAGCCATTCTAATACCTCATTGTAGTTTTGAATTGCATTTCCCTGATAATTAGCAATGTTGAGCATCTTTTCATGTGCCTGTTGGCCATCTGTATGTCTTCTTCAGAAAAATGTGTATTTGGTTCCTGTGCCCATTTTTAAATTGGATTGTTTGGCTTCTTTGGTGTTTAATTGTATAATTTCTTTGTATATTTTGGATTTTAACCCCTTGTCAGATATGTAATTTACAAATACCTTCTTTTCAATAGGTTGCCTTGTTGTTTTGTTGGTGGTTTCGTTCAACTGCAAAAGCTTTTTAGGTTGATGTAGCCCCAGTGGTTTATTTTTTGCTTTTCCCTTGTGTGAAGAGAGACATGCTTGGAAAAACGTTCCCAGGGATGATGTCCAGAAGATCACTGCCTGTATTTTCTTCAAGAAGTTTTATTGTTCAGGTTGCATATTTAGGTCTTTAATCCATTTTGAGATTGTTTTTGTGTATGGTATAAGAAAGTGGTCCAGTTTCATTCTTCTACCTGTAGCTGTCCAGTTTTCCCAGCACCATTTATTGAAGAGATTGTCTTTTACCCATTGTATATCCATACTTCCTTTGTCATGGATTAATTAACTATATAAGCTTGGGTTTATTTGGGGACTCTCTACAGTACCATACTGTTTGAGTCCTATAGTTTTGTAGTTTATTTTGAAATTTGGGGCTATGGTATCTCCAGCTTTGTTCTTCTTTCTCAAGACTGCTTTGGCCATTTGGGGTCTTTTGTGGTTCTATAACAAATTTTAGGAGTACTTTTTCTAGTTCTGTGAAAAACGCCATTGGAATTTTAATAGGGATTGCATTGAGTCTGTAGATTGCTTTGGATAGTAGGAGTTTTTAACAGTAACTCTCGGTCCATAAGCATAGTATATCTTTCCATTTATTTGTGCCATCTTCAAATTTCTTTCATCAATGTCTTATAATTTTTAGAGTATAGATCTGTCTCCTCCTTGGTTAAATTTATTCCTAGGAATTTTATTTTGTTTTGTTTTATTTTTTGGTGCAAGTTTAAAAAAATTTTTTTAAGTTTATTTATTTTGAGAGAGAAAGAGAGAGAGCAAAAGTAGGGGAGGGGCAGAGAGAAGGAGACACAGAATCCCAAGCAGGTTCCATGCCACCAGTGCAGAGCCTAATGGGGTACTTGAATTCACGAACTGTGAGATCATGACCTGAGCCGAGATCAAGAGTCAGATGCTCAACTGACTCAGCCACCCAGGCGCCTCTTTTGGTGCACTTGTAAGTGGGACTGTTTTCTTAATTTCTTTTTCTGCTTCTCCATTATTAGTGTATAGAAATGCAACACATTTCTGTATACTGATTTTGTGTTCTGCAACTTTACTGAATTTATTTCCGATAGTTTTTTTTTTTTTTTTTTTTTTTTTGGTTGAGTCTTTAGGATTTTCTATCTTTAATGTCATGTCATTTGGAAATAGTGACAGTTTTACTTCTTCCTTAACCAATCTGAATGTGGAAATAGTGACAGTTTTACTTCTTCCTTAACCAATCTGAATGCCTTTTATTTCTTTTTCTTGTCTGATTGCAGCAGCTAGGATTTCCAGTACTATGTTGAATAAAAGTGGTAGGAGTGGAATACTGTAATAATGTTTGTTTTTTCGAGACAATGTTTGGGTCTTAGATATAGACTTTAATTTTTATTTGTTTGTTTGTTTATTTATTTATTTATTTATTTATTTATTTTTGAGACTGAGAGAGACAGAGCATGAGAGGGGCAGAGAGAGAGGGAGACACAGAATCCAAAGCAGGCTCCAGGCTCTGAACTGTCAGCATAGAGCCTGACACGGGGCTCGAACTCACAGACTGTGAGATTGTGACCTGAGCCGGTCGGACGCTCAACCGACTGAGCCACCCAGGCACCCCATTGAATGGAGAAAGTTTATTTGATGTCTTAAATAATTTGACATTTGAGGTTCTCTTTTACTCTAAACCTGTATATCACAACTTCATACAACAGATGTTAGTATCTGGTATCCTGGTATCTGTTAGCTTACAGATTGCTACCAAAACAGTAATCTAACTTTAATACAGGCAGTTTGCTGTGGCAGGACAAGCACAGATAGGAGCCAGAGTGCAGGCCATCAGTGTCCCCAGGTTGTGGATGATATAACTGTAGCTCCGTAGAATTGTGAGGATTGGATGAGACTGCCTGTGCAGTGCCTGGTGCATGGTAGGCCTTCTGCCCCCATCTGTTAATAGGAAGGTACTTATGACATACAGATATCCTGATGCTGTTACAGTTTCTTTCTCTCTTGAGTAATAATATCACTTTACCAACTCTCTGTTATTGGTGATTTTGTCCTATTTTAAGTGTTTGATTTCATAATGGATTTAGTTGTTTATCAAGTAAATCGTTGGATTTGTTCCCACCAGTGATACCAAGAAGAAGCAGGGAATGAGGAAAAGGAACAACAGCGAAGTGGAAGACGTGGGACCCACGAGTCGTAACAGAAAGAAGGCCAAGTGGGAGACCTTAGAGCCTTTGGACACAGGCCTGTCTTTAGCAGAGGATGAAGAGCTGGTGTTACATCTGCTCAAAAGTCAAAGCTAGATGCTCCGTGCTCTTCTCCTTGAGACCTCTGGTCATGATTATGTGGACAAGAAGTTGAAAAAAACAGTTGGCTTTGGGGCACTTAGGTAACATGAGCCCCGTGCCCAAAGGATCTGTCCTCGGACCAAAGCAGTTCTGTCTCTAAGCCCCTTTCACGGGACATGCTTGTGCCATCCCAGAGCAAACTCAGAGTGAGGGTGGATTACCAAGTTTCTTGATCCCATTTTCCAGCATGTGCTCTGTTAGATCTCATCCGTGGATTCCTACATCTTGTCACTCGAAATGCTTCCTTTGTTTTACCGACAACTTCTGGAGACCTTGTTTCATTGTTAGAAATTCCTATCTTGCTTACCATACAGAAATTTCTGTGTATTATTAAGCAAAATTGCTCACATTTTTGATGTATTTAATATCTCTAAAGAGACAGAGTAAGATGGACCAGTCCCGAGAAAAAAGTATTTTTGAATTGCAACGATCAATAATAAACATATTTCCTATAAAATACTAATGTTTTCATTGTGTCCAGTAATATAAGAGCACTCTCAGGGCAAGATCCCTGAGTACAATGCTTAGCCAGTTCCGGACAGTGAATTTATCATGTTCTTAAATTAGCTTTCCTGAAGATAATCGCTTAGCTTGTACTGGCAGATTGCGTGGCTGCTTTTGAAACCTGTACCATTCCTACACCTGGAGACTGTGCTCCACATCCAGCCCTGTAGCGAGCACCCAGTAGGCTGTAGGTCTCTCTTTTTTTTTGATTTTTGTTTAATCTTTATGTCATTTTTGAGAGAGAGACAGAGAGGCAGAGTGCAAATGGGGGAGAGGCAGAGAGAAAGGGAGACACAGAATCTGAAGCAGGCTCCAGACTCCAAGGTGTTAGCCCAGAGCTCGACGTGGGGCGTGAACCCGTGAACCGTGAGACCATGACCTGAGCCGAAGTTGGACACCTAACTGACCGAGCCACCCAGGCGCCCCTAGTCTTCTCTTAAGTGCCTTGTTCGGCAGGCACCACGGAGCCCCCCACCGAGCCAGCTCCTGGTAATGAGTAAGAAGCAGAACAAGACAGAACCTGTTTTTGGTTATTCTTTGTGGGGAAAGAAACCTGGCTTTGGCATGCCGGTTCTACCATAGATTTGTCACCCCCTCGTTGTTCTCTGCCCTGGCTGCTGCTCACTCCGTGCACAAACATACACAAATAAATTTCAATAACTGAGTGCAAATCACTCACGAATCCAAGGAAGTATCCCTCCTGCATATCCCACAGACACTTCCAACTCAGCCTGACTCCGTAATGTCTCTGCTTGGTGTGATCGGTGTCCCTCAAGGGCAGCACAGAGAAACTCGACCACCCTTCACTTGGCTGGTTCCGTTGATTCCTCTGCATGTGACTCTTCTATCCACTGTTTTTCCTTTATCTTCCCAGCTTCTGTCTTCAGTCAGAGTTCAGATTCTCCTTGAGACATTACTCCAGTGACCGCCAGCTGGTGCCACCAGCCTCCCATTTCTGTAGCTGAGCGTTCCACTGTGGCCGCAGTTGTCTGCGTAGCGCTGAGCTGAGCTGTTTCTTGCTTCTGTTACCGTGCTTATCATGCAGTGTTCCAGATGTTGTTTATAAGCCTCTTGCCCCTGTTATGTGACAAATTTCTAGACTGTCTGTGCTTACCCATCCTGTGCACTCCCAGAGCTAAATACAGCACCTGCCCTTTAACAGGTTCTCGGTAATGCTTATGGAATTAATGAACGAATAGCAAGAGACCAAAATGATTTAAGGTATGTTGTGTGCATTGCCCCCTCTGGTAGGAAGGATATAGGGTGTTAAGAAATTTGACACCTGGATGAAATGGCTCTTTTGGGGAAAATTGATGGGAAAGGAATTTAGGGTACGACAGCCAGGGAAGATTTTGAAATTAAATGATACGGTACAGGATTTCTTGGCCTTGAATATTTCCAAAGGACAGAAGTATGTAAACTGAAGGTTTACCTATTTCAGTTTGTCAAGAGTGTATATACACTGAGGGTTCACCATTGAATTCACTTTGTGCAATTTTGGATTTTGTTTGTTCTAACCCAAAAGAAGGATTAAGGCAGTTTTATTCCGTGTTTGTGAACATTCAATAGATATATTGCCACGCCTTTAGTTCATAAAGTAGTTTGAGTTGTATTCTGTCCCTCGAACTGAATAGATCCTGACTAATCTATACATTGTAGGGGATTTTAGTTTGCTGGTTTCGAAAACTAGTTAAAACCTCAGAACAGCGTTGATGGAAAACTCAGGTAAACAACACAGGGTAGATTTTGTTCGGTGTTTACTGTATAGTATTACTTTTTAGCAGATATTCACTACACCCCCCCCCCCTTCCTTGCTTTGCAAAGCATAATTTTCTCCGCCCCTCCTGTTGGGCCTGCCACATGGCTTACTCTAGCCCATGGAATGTGTGGAAGTGACTGTGGGCCAGTTGTAAGTAGAGCCTTTAGGGTGTATTGATGTTCCGTCAGCCGTCTCCCTTGATACTAGGACCAGAGAGAGGGTACTGCTTCAGTCTGGGTCCAAGTGAGAAGACATGTTAGACCTGTGGCCACCACATCCCCTCTAAATCTTGGGGAGCAAGAAATCCTCTAAGACTTGGGGAGAAAGACTTTTTTCAGAGAAAAAAGATAAGAGAAACTTAATAGCCAATGAGTAAGAGCATTCATCCATTCAATAAATGTTAATAAATTCAGCAACTACCATATGTCAGGCTCTTTGCTTGTGAGAAATACAAAATGTTCCCTCCCCTGCTCCCATATAGTGGGGGGAAGGAGAAGCAGGCTCATAGTTTTCGTGCATTATGAAAGGAGGTGGAAATTCTGCGTTAGCATTGTTGCTGGCGTGCAGGAAGGGGGGACATAGATAGTGACTTGGCCGAGGACCCAGAGGCTAATTCTTGCTTGATGCGTAACTGAGGCCAAGAGGCTATTACCCACTCGTGTAAAATGATCCCTGAAATTACATGAGCCTTTTAGAGCAGATACACCCAACAGCCCAATCCTTTGGAAGGCTGCCGTCTTATAAGCTTAACGTGGCATTTTAGATTTGTTGGGAGCTATAAAAAATGGGTAAGTTTAATTAAATGTAATTAATTTTGTTATACAACATTTGAAATACCCTGAACATGAAGAGTCATCTCCATGGGTGTCAGAGTCTGCCAGAGGATGCAGATGTTCCTGAGAGGTGTGGGGGGTGTGGGGGGGAGCAGGGATGGGAGGTGGTGATGTAGGTAGAGGGGAAAGAGCCTGCAACCAATATTTAGAAACCTTGTTTCAGCTCTTTGAAGACTATTTTATTCATTTAGTTTGAGAGAGTGAGCGAGAGCGATTGGGGGAAGGGCAGAGAAAGAGGGAGAAGAGAGGATCCCAGGCCTGCTTGGCCATGCTCAGTATTGGAGCCCGATGCAGAACTCCATCTCACAACCATGAGATCAGGACCTGAGATGAAATCAAGAGTCGGATGCTCAACCGACTGAGCCACCCAGACACCCCTAAGACCATTTTAACCAGAAGTGTGATCACAGTGTGATTTTCTTCCCCAGGCCCTGCTGATCGGACCCGTCTGTATACCTGGTACCTGCTGGAATTGGTCAGGAATTGGCAGCTAGCCATGAGCCTGTTAGAGAGGCTGAGACCGAAAGCTCTGTCCGAACAGGGACACGTTGGGCAACGGAAGTTTAGGTAGTCCACAAAATAGGGTTAGGAGACAGACCAGGGAGCACGATGGGCAGAAAGTGAGCTCAGATTGGGAGTTAGGTGGGCACAGCTGTGAGTGAACAAGAACTCTGGAAAAAAGAGTAAGTGGTGAGGGGTCCCCGTTGGTCATGGAACATGAGGCAAATCCATGGAAAATCCAGGCTGGAACAGTGAAGGCCTGCAGACCCCTCTTGCTGAGATCTCTGGGGTCCACACGGCCCTTTAGGGTCTTCATAAGGCTTTACCTTCTCCGTGGTCCTGTCAGAGTTCTGCGTAAGTCTGTCTCCTTCACTGCCTTGGGTAGAAGACCCCCTTGCCTCAACCAGTCTGAGTGAGTCTTTGGGGTTTTTGTGCCCAGAAGAGCTTCAGTAAACGCAGAATACTCTAATGCCGTGCTGCCTGGATGTGAGTGTGCCAGGTAAGCACCAGGGGCGTCTTTCCAGAGGGCTAATCCCGGATCAGGACGTCTGAGGTGGGGTCTGAGAGTCCGCGTTTCTTTCACGCTTTCAGGTGATGCTGTGCCACTGTCCCCCGGTCACATTTGAGTAGCGAGGCACTAATGGAATTCAGAGAGTTATTAAAATCATTATTCACAGATAGGGTTCTGTCAGAGTCCCAGCAGGAAACAGATGGCACACACAAATTAGCATTATTCTAAGGGGATTCAATAAAAGGATTATTTACACAGGCCAGGGCAGGGTGTGAGGAAATCATGACAGAGAGTCTACCTGAGGCTGGTTGCTGGAGTGTTCCCACTCCTCCCCCTGAAGGAAGTGGGGGTGCGGGCACGGGGCCGGGAAGGAGAGACTGCTGGGCTTTGACCTTTCTGTGCAGCCAGCCGGAGGTGACCACGGGGAACCGGCCCAGAGAATGAATCCCGGGACCTGGCGATTGCCCCTGTAGCCAGAAAGCAAGCTGCCTTGACAGGTGAGCTGTGCAGTCTCCCGAGACGCGGAGCAAGGTGGAGAAACCTAGGGCGACAGAAGAAACGGGCACAGAGATGTAGGGCGTAGATGGGTGGGAGGAGAGGAGCGGCCCCGGGCCTCTGCCCCTCTGGCCTGCGCTGCGGGCCAGGCACCGCCCTGAGAGCCAGCTGTGCGTCGAGGACGGGCAGCCAGCCAGCCAGCCAGCCTGCATGGTGCCAGTGGGGGGTGAGCCAGGGGAAGAGGGTAGCTCGATGGCCAGGGGAGTGACCGTCGCGGGGAGGGCCCGCGGATCTGCTGGCAGGGGTGAAGTCGGAGGAGCAAGGCCCACTTCCCAAAGGTGTTGGGGGCACCCTGGCGGCAGGTGCCGCCTGGACAGCCCCCCACCCCCAACCCCACCCCCACCCCCAGAGCATTTCTGACCACCGTCATGTAGTGGCCTTCACACTCAGTGCCTCCTGCTCTCTGAGACCACTGTTCCTCCCGCTTCCCTCTCAGACCTCCAGAGCTTGCCCTTCTTCACTCTTGGCCCGTGATTTTACTGAGAAAATAGAAATAGTTGATTTTAATGTCGATTAATGTCGATTTTACTGAGAAAATAGAAATAGGACACCTTCCCTGAACTGCACACCCGCCTGGCCTCCCCTCCGGCCGCTGGGGAGGGATGGGGGGGACTGTCTACGCTCCCGCCCTGGGCCAACCCCCTGCCCGGGCTGGGTGCCCCCTGCCCTTCCACAATTGTTCCCTCTCCACGGCATCCTCAGCCTTCCCTCCCTGCTGGGCGGCAGGGTCTCTCACTTACACACCAGAACTTAAATCGCGACCACAACTGGCACCCCGCCCACCATCCCTTGGCAGCCACAGCTCTGTTGCTCTCTCTCTCTCTCCCTTTGTGGTATAGATAACTCTGATCCCTGTCTATACCTCCTTCCTTCCCAGTCTTACGTGCAAGTGATATTGAATAAACTGCTCATGTTCAAGTACATGGTTTGATAAACACTGGCATGTGCACACATCCCTACACATGCACGATGGACAATGGACATACACATCTGTAGCCCCTAAAAGTTTCCTCCTGTTGTCCTCTCCCCACCCCCCCGCCGTTTCCCAGACAGCCCCTGAGTCACTATAGATCGGTTTACGTTTGCTAGAATTTTCTGTCAATGGGGTCACGCAACATGCGTTCATTTTTGTCTGGCTTCTGGCACTCAACATCATCTTGAAATTCATCCAATTTGCAGTGCATATCAAGCGTTCGTTCCTTTTATTGCTGGGTAGTAATCCGTTGTGCGGACCATACCTGTTTATCCCTTCACCATTTACCAACGGGGGCAAGACTTGCATTTTTGGCAATTACAGATAACATTGGTAGGAAGTGTATAAGTCTGTGTGTGTGGTCCTATGTTTTCACTTGTCTTGGGTAAACACCTGGGAGAGCAAACGGCTGTCTCACGTGGTAGGCATATGTTTAACTTTTCAGGAAACTGCCAGGTGGTCTTTCCAAGAGGCTGGACCATTTCACCTTACGCCCAGTAGTGTATGAGAAGTCCCTGCTTCTGCACACCCTCGCCAACACTTGATATTATCAGTCTTTTTAATTTTAACCATTTTGATGAGTGTGTAGTACTATCTCATTGGGACTTTAATTCACATTTCCCTAATGGCCAAACACACTGAGCAACTTTTCGTGTCCTTATTTGCCATCCGTATGTCTTCTTTGTGAAATGGGTGTTCAAGTATTTTGCCCATTTTTAAGAATTTGCTTGCTTGTTTTCTTACTGAAATTTATAAATTTATCTGATACTCTGCTGGACACAAGTCCTTTATCAGATACATGATTTGCAAATATTTGCTCCCGTTCTGTGGATTGTCTTCTCATTCATTCTCTTTCATTTTCTGATTGTCTTTTGAGGAGTAGACCTTTAATTTTAATGATGTTTAAATTATTCTTTCTTTTATCGATCCTGTGATTGGTGTCATATCTAAGAACTCTTGGCTTATCCCAAGGTCACAAAGATTTTCTCCTATATTTTCCTCTAAAAGATTTATAGTTTTAGGCATTCCATTCAGATTCATGCTGCATTTTGAATTAATCCTTGTATATGGTGCAAGATGTGGATTGAACTTCAATTTTTTTGCATTCGGATATGCAGTTGATCCCACAGCATTTGTCAAAAAGTCTGGGTGTGTTTTTTTTCCCCTCCACTGAATTGCCTGTGCATTTTGTCATGCCAGAAAGTAAGAAAATGCTCAAAAAGAAGAAACTTACAACGTGGTGGTATGCCAAAGGGGTATGGGAGCCTACTGAAAGCATTCTCAATGGCCAGAGCTGAGAAAGTTCGAGCAACAAAATAAAGTAGAATTGAATTATAACCCCATATATATAAGGGTCCCTGAGTCCGTGCTGATATAACTCAAGGACTGAAAAAATAAATGTGGGACAAGGGACAAATCTCCCATGCAAAAGAATCCCAAATAACTTACGCAGCTACTCTGCCCTCCAGGAAGTGGGCTGTGCATGGTGATTCCTCCAAAGATGACAGAAAAAGGAGTAGCTTCACAGCAGAAAACCTGACAAACCCCCTCAGCCAGTGATCAAGACAATAGCTCGTACTCCGTCGTATCATGGGATAAGAAGGGTGTGCTCCATCTGTGGTCTTCCTCTCTGAAATGCAGAACCTCATTCTAATCATGAGAAGAGACATCAGACAAATCCAAGTTGAGAAGCATTCTACGACACAGCTGACCAGTACTTCTCAAAACTCACAGGGTCGTCAAATGAGGGAAGTCTGAGACTCACTCACGGCCAAAAGGAGCGTACGGACACATGCTACCAAAACAGGATGTGGGGTCATCCATGGGACCCTGAACAGAAATACGACATTAGATGGAGACTAAGGAGATCTGAATAAGGCATGGAGTTGAGTTAATAGTAATTTGTCAGTATTGGTTCTTTATTGTGAGAAATGTACCATAACAGTGTACGATGTTAAAAATGGGGGAATATGGAAACTCTATACTGGCTTTCTACAAACTCTACAAGTCTTTCTAATGCTGAAGAAGTTTTAAATGAGAAGTTTATTTTAAAAATGACACCCAGCAGATGCCGCCTATTTTATTTAATCCAATCTCTTATGATTGGACATTTAAGTCGTTTCTAAATTTTTGCTCTTTATAACACATTGATGAGAAACTTCCTTACGATTAAATCCCTGCACACATCTGTTAATGTTTCCTTCAGAAGAAGTTTGTAGAAGCGAGGCTGTAGGCTAACAGGTGTGCATGTTGTAATAGTATTAAGGATTTTGATGCAATATACCTAATGAGGCACTTTCAACAGAAGAATGTTAACTCCAAATAATGAGGGATGACCTGTTTGGGAAAGAGCTGTGATATTGGGCCTGTCCAAGCCAGTCGCATCAAATGCACACAGTAGTTCTGTCAACTCCCTGAGAAAGTCACTTGCCAGGGTCTGAACTCAAAAGGCCTGTGTTCAGAGGTGTGCCCTGCCTTGGGTGTCTGTGCGTGCGACAGATTAATGAGCCTGTTAAGGCACAGGTCTCTGTCAGAAGATTTCACTTCCTCATGCTGAGTTGGGCCAACTCAGTGTAAAAAACAAACAAACAAACAAACAAACAAACAATGAAAGCAGGAAAAATAAAGGTGCAGCTCTCCAGATATCCAGAGGATGTGACAAAGCCTTCCTGAATTTTATCAGTCAATGAAACAAAGACCAATACCATAGATCAGTGGTTCTCAAAGTGTGGTGCCTAGAACCAGCTCCATCAACATCACCTGGAAATGTGTTAGAAATGCAAATTCTGTTTTGTCTTTACTATCTAAATGTTTATTTTAAATTCCCTTTAAGGTGAAAAATAAGATAGAGGAGAGTCATATATGCACAATGGGGAAAGGCAAAAGAGGAAACATTCAAAATGAAAAAGCCAAGAGTGATTTTTTTTTAAGTTCATTCATTTTGAGAGAGAGACAGAGCACACAGCAGGGGAAGGGTAGAGGGAGAGGGAGACACAGAATCCCAAGGAGAATCCAGGCTCTGAGCTGTCAGCATAGAGCCTGAGGCGGGGCTTGAACTCACCAGCCGTGAGATCATGACCTGAGCTGAAGTTGGACGCTCGACCGACTGAGCCACCCAGGCACCCCTTCCCAGGTGATTTTTACGGTACATCCAGGGTGAGAACTGTTGGGGTAGACAGCGGAGCCCACGGTTAGTGTTCTGCACGCGGACTTAATTGGCTCTCCGGTGCACTTCCCCACCCCTTCTCTGACATGTGGGAGCCATATCTGAAAATCCAGGGTAATGCTAGGCTGGGGTTAGGCTGCTGGGCTGAATCACTGGAAGATTCCTGGCTACGTTTTATATGAAGCGTCAGTTGTATATGCCGGGAGGAGAAATGAGGCTAGTTATATTCATAGCAAGGTTACCGGCCCCCCAGTGACCATGGAAAATGGTGCAGCGGGGAAGGAAGAGGTAAAGGGCTTTCACATATTAACTTGCAATTCAGAGGTGTAGGTCTCTGCTGAACAGAATGACTTTCTTCGGATGCAAATGTCTCGAATGCAATTTAGATTTTAATTAGACATGTGCCGCACCTTAACGTAGAGGTATTTATAGAGGGAGGCCAAAGACGCGCAAACGAAAACCTTGCAGTTCTTCCAGATGGTTTATTAAATTAAAGAGCGTCTCCCAACCTCTAGTCTTGACCCTGCCGTGGCAAAGATGAGTCATTGAAACATCAGCCTGTCAGTTATCCTGAGTGATTGGCTGGGTACTCCAGCTGCCAGCATCTCCCGACAACCCACCAAGCTGGAGAACTCGTGAGGGTTCTTATTTTTATTTTCTCCTTCAGTCCAACTGCCTTTATCCAATTAGAATTTTCATCCTCATCTATTTATTATCTCCTGCTCTGAGTAAAAACAAACCTGTGCGGCTCTGCTGTGTGCAAATTAGCCTGGCTCGGGAGGCCCCAAGGCTTCACAGAAGCCCGTCCACGAGTAAGTAAAAATGTTATTAAATTTGAAACCGCATCCCCATCACCGGATTTGGATTCCTCTAGGCCACAGATGTTCACTGTCAGCGAATATTTCCTCTGTGAGGCACCTGCTTGGATGCACTTGAACCTAATAGCGTTATATGTATGCTTGTATCCGAAATCCTATGCACAGATACATCGATTGCCTTCAGACTCTCGGAGAAAGCAGTTGCTTATGCGGCTGCTGGGGCTCCTGGCCCTGTGGGTCCCGGCACAGCCGACTCTCGTGGCCCTGGCTGTACAATCCGCGGCTCCCTCTGCCGAGAACGCCCCTTCCCCCCTGTACCTTCTGACTTCTTCTCCTGACTCATTGGTGCCACCGCCTCTCAGAAGCTTTCCTTCATTTCCACCGCCCCCCCCAACCCCCATCCGAAGTCTTCTGCATGTGTTTGCACAATATCTAGTGCTTCTATGTGCTATAGTATAATTGTTGATGTGTCTGATGTCCCCGTATTCTGGCATCGAGCCGGCACCTGCTCCGTAGTGGGTGCCTGAGACGGGCTTGTCTGAATGGGTGGGTGCTGAAAGGTGCTGCTCATCCAGTCGAACTTCGTGCCGCGCGCTGGGCTAAGCCGTCAGCATCCACTGTCTCCTTTCATCCAGGGAACAGTTCCGAGAGGAGGGGATTATGTTTCCCGTTCCACAGACGGGGACGCTGGCTGAGACGCCAGGCGCCTTCCTGCCAGGACCTCAGTGGCGGGGAGGCAGTGCGCCTGGCCCCGGGAAGAGGGTGTGCTCTCCTTGCCAGGGGGTATGGACTGTTCCCAGTTTGCACTGTTGCTTGGGAGGATGGCCTGGGACGTCCGCAGGCAGCAGACGGCCACCTGGGCCCGCGCCTGGAACCCGGAGCTGCCTGCAGCTCGGCCTCGCTCGCTCAGCACACAGCAGACAGTCCGACTGCTGGAGAAGCACCGTGAGCCACACTTTCTGACTGACCTCTTGGGCTTTGCAGGCAGTTAGTTCAGTCTCTCAGAGGTCCTGGTAAGGGCTGAGCCGGCCAGCCGAGCCCTGACCTTCCACAGGGGGAGGAGAGTTTCCTCCCCTGCCACGAAGGCCCCACCTCGACAAGGGAGAGGAGGACTGGTTTTCAGGAGTGAGCACTCCCGTGGGGACAGAAGCCCCAGCCTCGGCCGCCTGCACACAAGTTTTGCCCCCGGCTCTTCAGCAGAGTCATCCTCTGAGCCATCCCCCTCTCGGACACATCTCTGGAAGTTCTGGAAGATAGCCGCAGGGGGACAGGAGAGACCCCTTTGTGTCTGGAGCCTCCCGGCAGTGGTGGGGGGTGGGTGGGGAGCCTGCTCTTGCTTCCTGGCTTTTCAGATAAGTAGATAATTCACCGTGGAAACGGTACGGATACTTTTAGGGTTTCAAAGACCCCAGATGGGAACCTCTTCTGGAGAAGGCTCTCCTCGCCTTGAAATCCTGCTGTGTTCTGACCTCTTCTTTCTGTGCCTCCTACACCTGACAAGCAGAACGTGTGTGGGGTGGTTCAGGTCTCAGCACGGGCTGTCTGGGTTATTCAAATTTCCTTTTCTTTGCTCTCTGTTAGAGTATCAGTCCATATATGGAGGTGTCTCTGGCCTCAAGAGCATGATCCTGGCAGAACCTTCTAAGTAGAGACAGCTGTCCTTCCTCCCACCTGTGTGGAAGGCTGGGCCTCGTAGGGACCTCTGCTCCTTCAAGCATCATGACTGCCGCTGACCAGAACAGGGCCGAGGCCCAGCCTGAGGCCAGCAAACTCTGACTTGGCTGATAGAAGAGAGAAAATAAATGAGCTGGGTCAACAAGTTCCTCGAAAGGGAGTTTAAATCAGGAGCCACTGAACCGTGGCCTTGGGGCTTGTGGTGGTCAAAGCCGGAGTCCGTGGTGTGGGGCCCCGAACAGGTGCCGCGGACCTTGTCTGATCCGGGACCGGGAGGAGCCACGGGCAGGCACAGCTAGACCGGTAGAGACAAGTAACAGCTTGGGTGCCTTTTCCCTACAGTTTGCATCTCGTGCACAGTCCCACACTAGAAGAACCACGATTCCCCTTTTGTTTTCTTCTGATCTAAAAATGCTCAAATCACTGCCCTCAGCACAGCCTCCATGTTCCTCTGAGGCCCACGACAGTCGGTGGGGCTTATCTGCAAGCCTGTCTCTTTTCAATAGGCTGTGCCCCCAGCCGAATAGAGTAGACACTTTGCCACGTTATCCAAGCAAGTCTGAAGATCTTCTGGAACTGACTGCCTTGCTGGAGAGTCACCACAAAGCTTGCTTTTGTGGGACGCCCAAGGGCACACGAGTCAGAGACAGGTCTGGGCACCTTCTGTTCGCAAGCAGGGAAGGGAGGCCGGGAAGGCCAGGTGAGCTCTCCCAGGGTCCCGCGGCCCCTGCTCGGAGCACCGCCGAACAGCAGCCACCACAGGCCTTAAGGTCACCCTCTAGGGAGGCGAAGGAGCTTGGAGGAAATATTGGGAAACCATGGTCCACTGTAAAAGAGGGTTAGGAAAAGAAGCATCATCTTCAAGAGCAAAACGCAATACTGGAAACCGCGGTCGGGGGCTTCGACATGATTGCAGCTCAGACTGTTTCCAGAACAAACACAAACACAGAAAATCATCCTTATTGTTTCTCAAATGAGGAGACCCGTGGGCGTTTATAGGGTGCTGGACAGAGTTGGTTTTTTCCAACTTTGTGACTAATTGAGCAACTTGGGAAAAAAGAAAAGCCAACAAACGGGACCAGCAAGGGGAGCCCCGTGTTTATGGGGACAGACACCGTCGCCCCACAGCTTTATTCGAGGCAAATGCACGCGGACACTGCTCGGGGAAGCCGCTGAAGCAACTTCAGTCGTCGCTCCTGCCCCACCATTAACTCTTTGCAGAGATCTGAGAAGAGACCACCCCCCCACCCCCGCCCCGCCCCGGCCAAGGAGTTTTAATTTCGGTTGGGTTTTCTTCTCTGTGTTGGAGAAGGTCAATGACTTCTCAAAAAAACAGACATTAGCCCTGCTCAGAGACTCTCAAGAAGCAGCTTTTAAAAAGATAACAGAAATTATGGTTTTTCTCTGCCTTACTAATCTTTATTCTGTATCGGGGACAGCCGGCTGCGTCTGTGGATTGCTGCCCGGGCACCGAGAGTAGGGAAGCCAGCTGAGCACCTGTCTGAGAAGGTGTGATGACCTCAAGTACCCTCAGGGGCATCTGGGCTCAGTCTTCATGTCATAGACCTTGTGCAGCATACGATAGCAATAATTAGAAACCCACCCTGCCTTAAATTCTTTTTGACTGTTTCTCAAGGACAACTTGGCAATATCCATCGAAAGCTGTGAACCATGTTTCTTATTCCCAGAAATTCCATTTTCATCAATGTTTGCCAAGGAAATAATAAAGGATATGGAAGGGTCTTCATTTCGGCCTTGTTTATAATCATAATATGTCTGAAAACAACATAAATTCCCAACAATTGAGAGTAGATGCCTAAGTTATGGCAGATTCAGCTAGTCTTCGTAGAGTACCATGCATCCGTTAAAAAATGTATGTTGTAGGGGCGCCCGGGTGGCTCAGTCGGTTAAGCGTCCAACTTTTGGTTTCGGCTCAGGTCATGATCTCGTGGTTCTTGAGTTCGAGCCCCACATCAGGCTTCATGCTGACGGTGTGGAGCCTGCTTGGGATTCTCTCTCTCCCCCTCTCTCTGCCCCTCCCCTGCTCACTTTCTCTCTCAAAATTAATAAATAAACTTAAAAAAATTCTGTTGTAAAAATATATTCCTTGATAGGGAAAGATATTTACAATAGTGTTACATTAAAAAAATCAGAGAGAATGATGCAGAATGAACCATTAAATAACTTGCATGTTTTGGAGCTGCTGGGTGGTTCAGTTGGTTAAACATCTAACTCGGTTTTGGCTCAGGTCACAATCTCATAACTTGTGAGTTGGAACCCTGCGTCAGCCTCTGCTGACAGCGCGGAGCCCGCATGGGATTCTTTTGAAAGGGCAGGCCTACGCCGGCCGACTCCATCTTGTTCTGTGTCCTTCACCTTGACCACGCCTCCTCCCCTTGAGTAACCCCCCCCCTCACCTGCCTAACAGGACTCGGACCCTTCCCCAGCCAATCGGCTGAGGCCACAGCCATTACCTCACCAACTGCCCCTAGGCCCCAATAAAACCTTTGTCCTTTTGAAACTTCTCCCTCTCCCCGGTATCTCACCGCTGCGTCGGTGCAGGTAGGGGATTGAGCTCGAGCTAGCTCGAATAAAGGCTCTTTTGCTTTTGTATCGGACTCGGTCCCTAGTGGTCTTTGGGGATCACGAATTCTGGGCATAACAGGCACCAGCAATGCACCACTGGTGGCCTGGGAGCCGGGTGCAGTCCGGAGGAACGGAGAAGAGGTGCAGGAAGTGGAAGGCAGGCCACTGTCTGCTTCCTGTTGGCATATTAGATGACTGCTCTCAACGCGCAGGTGGACGTGTGCAGGTGGGCCAAGCACTTATGCTCACAACCCCCCGTGTGCCCACGTCAGCCCTTTCTCTCCTGCTTGGGAAAGCGTATTAGATTTTGGGTTAATTTGACGTCAGTACGAAGGGGCCTCCGCGGGCTCCTGTCACGGCCCTCCTAACTCATCTGCCTTCCGCCCCCCTTGCTTCATGCTCTCCACAGCCGCAGAGACCCCCTAAAACCAGTAGAAGCACCTCCTTGACCCGCATTCAGCCCTGCAGAGACTCTCCAGTGTTCCTAGAGTAAGGTGGAAAACCTCTACCTTGGTTCCCAGCGTCCTCTGCAGCATGGCCCCTGCCCCCTCCGTCCTTACCTCCACCGCTTTGCCCTTCTCCACCCACACTGGTTGTAGCAACTCTTGAGTAAAAGAATCATTCTCTCCCACCTCAGGGCCTTTGCACATGCTGTTCTCCCCGCCACCACCACTTCCAGAGCACTCCTCTTCTTGCTTTTCTCCTGGGCAACCCCCTCCCCCATCCTTCAAGATCTTTGAGCAAACGCCACTTCCCCACAGGAACTTGCCTGTCTCCCCACCCGTGCTGTCCACATCTATCCCGCCTTGCACTTTTGGAGCCCCTATAAAACCTGTAACTGCTTGCGTAATAACGTCTTCCACACTGGACAGGGTCCAGGGTCCAGAGGACAGGGTCCAGATCCATCTGTCTTGTTAGACTCTGTGTCACATGGGTGAATCAATAAAGCATTTGGATGCTTTGGGCGTGGTGGGCCCAAATGAAGGGCTTTAGAACCAGGTGGGAGTTGTATTGGGGAAGGGCTGACAGCCTCCGGAGAGAGGCTTTCTGTGAGGAATGTTCAAAGGTAAGCAAAGCATTCACTGACCTTGAGGAGGAAACGTGAATTTTAGATACTGAAGAAGCTTAAACAGGTAGAAATCAGGTATTGCCTAAGGCGTAAAAAATAAATGGTCTGACCTCGTCTTCAGAGCATCCCTGGCCTCCAGGATATGTTTGTATGTAGCTGTCCTTTCCTATTTATAAATTAGCCTGGAGGGGCTGTGGGTAGGTAGGTGGACTGAAGGATGTTGGTGAGTCGAGGTGGGTGAGAGAGAGGAGGGGAAGAAGGCAGAGAAGTGTCTTCTCTTCAGTATTTCATACATCCATTTACAAATCGTTTCTGGAGACTTACCGGTGTGCCCGGCTCCGTGCGGGGCACTTTTGGAGGTGGGAGGGGCAGGTGCTACAGAGACACTACAGCATTGAAGGCTCAAGATCGGTGGAAACACAGAAAAGGTGATGTCTGCGCATGTCAGGTGGGAGAAGGTGTCACCGAGGGGGTGAATTCGAGCCGAGCCTTAAGGACAACTTAGAATTTTCCAGTGGAAAAAGAAGCAAAAGAGCATTCCAGGGAAGGGTCTGAAAAATCGCGGAGTGTTGGGGCACCAGTGAGAACCTAGCGTGGAACCTGCGTCAGGAACCCGGGCTGCAAAGCGACCATGATCGTGGTAACAGCCGACGCTTAGCAGACACGTCCCTGTGTGCCAGACCCCGCTTAAGTGCTTTCCCGTATGATCCCAGCTTGTTGGGCGAAGCCTTAGGGTTCTAGGCCAAAGCCGTCTAACTCCAGAGCCACCCTCCTCAGCACACAGCCGGGTTGTCAGGGAAACCGAGTGCTGTGCCTGGACGCCCCCGGGGAGGGGCTGAGGTTTGGGAAAGGTTTTACCACTTGGAAAATGGCCCATTCAGACCGAGCTTTAGAAAGAGCCTGCGGGGAGCTGCATGCAGCTCAGAGGTGCAACCCCTCGGGAGAGGCAGGAAAGGAGGGAGGTGGCCCTGCCCTCAGGAAACCAACAGCTTCCTTAACAAGCAAAACTCACAAGTGAGCCAATGAAATGCGAAAACTGTTGCCACGGAGGAAGAAAAACTAGCGAGTTCTAAAAGAGCTTAGAGGGAGAGGGTTAACCTGGTTGAAGGGAACGCATCCATTTTAGCTCGATGCTTCCTCATCGGGAGTTTCTTTGCCTCTTGGTGGTGGAATCACCCCATTTTTGCTACCAACTATACCGCTTTGTGCCCCCACCGCCAATCCGTGCTTATCCTGAACCTCATAGCGTGACCTTATTTGGAAACAGGGTCTTGCAGATGTAATTACAGAGATGAGGTCATTCTGGGGGCACCTGGGTGCCTCAGTCGGTGAAACTTTCGACTTCGGCTCAGGTCTCGATCTTGCAGTTTGTGGGTTCATGCCTCACGTCAGGCTCTGTGCTGACAGCTCAGAGCCTGAGGCCTGCTTGGGATTCTGCGTCTCCCTCATTGTGCCCCTCCCCCCTGCAAAATAAATAAACATAAAAAAAAAAAAAAGGTGAGGTCATTCTGCAGTGAAGCGGGCCCAGGAGGAAGAGCGACAGGGACAGAGACCCGCCCACGGGGAGGAAGGCATGCGAGGGCAGAGGCAGAGATTGAAGACCATCACCAGAAGCTGCGGGAGCCTCCCCGACTGCCCGCAGAGGGAGCGTGGCCCCCGCTAACACCTTGATTTTGGACTTCCAGCTTCTCGGACCGTGAGAGAATCAGCCACCCAGCTTGTGGCGGCTCTAGGAAACCAGCGCACCAAGGGAGCTGAGAAACCAGAAGCCCAGATCCTCTCCGCGCCCCCCGTTTTATGGCTGTGGCATCCACGGCGGGTTGTGGAGGTTGGCCAGCCTCAGAGGGCGTATGAAGGGCACGGACTCTGCGTTTCCAGTCCCCCTCCTCCAGGTACTGCTGGGCAACCTTACACAAGGTGCTCCGGTGCCGGCCGCCTTGGGTTTCTTCCGTGGGAGAGCGGCCACCGCTAGTCCCTCCCTCCTGGGGCTGTTCTGAGAATGAAGCGAGTCGATAACACCTTAGCATGTAGAGTGCTGGTTGCTGTTACCTACTATTCGCGATGGCATCCTTCATTCACTCTGTGCTGGGGAACCAGAGCCCGGCCCTTCGGGACCTGTCCCCCTCGCCCTGCCCAGGCTCCCGCTGCCCGTGTGCACGGCACCCTCCGTGCTCCGTATCCTCGCTGCCCCACACCGGCTCTTGTGACGAGGGCTGTGGGCGCTTGTGCACAGACCGGGCGCGGGGTTGATCACGCGCTCGCGTGCATCTAAGATTCAGGCCTGTGAGTGCCAGCCTGGGGTCCTTCTACCCAAGAGCCATCTGTGACCTGGACGGTGTGGCGTCCCCGGGGCCTGCGCACCAAGCCTGCTGTGAGGCCCTTTGCTCCAGAAGAGGCAGTGGGAGTTGCCAAGCAGACAGATGGGCCGCAGCTGGCGGGTCCCAGGAATCGCACCTCCTGGTCTCGCGAGGCCCGTTTCAAATGCAAGGGCCCGGGAAGAGCTCCAGAAGTCTCCTCTGGAGCCTCTCTTTCCCAGACCCGGCCTATCCCACCGGTCACAGGACGGAAACCGCTGAGCGTCCCAATCCTGAGTTTTGTGCTGGCAGCAAAAAAGAGTTGAGACCTGGCCATTGCCAGTGGGATGTACGGTCTGTATTCTTGGGTCTGGGCCGACTCTGGCAGGCTTGGCCAGTACGGTAAAGGCAGAGTAACCCTGTGCCGAGTCCCCAGTTATTTCTTCTTCTGGCCTTCTGGAGGACTCACTTATAGAGCCCTAAGCGGCCTGTGAGGACGGCCACCCACCCTGCTGGAGACCCCCTGGGGAGGAAGACAGAAGACGTGCCAGCCGAGCCCAGCCTTCCAGCCGGCCCTGCTAGGGTGCCAGGCATACGGGCGAAGCCGTCCGGGACCCCCGAGCCAGCTCAGCCACCAGCTGAATACGGCAGAGTAAATCTAGTCGGTGCCACGCAGGGCAGAGGAATCGCCCCAGTTCCCCATCCACAAAACCATGATACATTATCATAACACGGCTGTTGTTTTAAGGCACTCACCTTCGGGGTAGAAACTGGAATGTGTTCTCAGAAATAGACAAATGGGACATTGACCCAGTCCCGGGTGGAGAAGCCGGGACCCTGAGAGCAGATGTGGGCTGGGCAAACAGGCAGGCGCTTCCCGTCTGCGCTGAGGGAAACCAGGCTGGCGGCCTGAGGACAGCCCAGGGGTCCCCCGAGCAAGCAGGGAGCCCATGGACCTGCCCCCGCAAAGGGGCCCAGCGCGTGTCAGCTCCTCGCCATGTCACCAATCAGACAAACCCTCCCCTGGAGGCCTTCTTGAGAGAATGCAAGTGACCGCAAGGGTTCCTTCTGGGAAAACCTGAAGGTAGAGGAATAAGTGTCATGTGCCAACTGGACAAACCAAACAACGAACCAGAAACAGCTTGTCTGCTTTGACTTTGCAAGGGAAAGACATTCTTGGAAGTGGCAAGGTAGGAGCTGGCAAACCAGGGGATTTTTCCCTCCCCGGTTGGCCAGTAACCCAGAGCAGGCCGGGGCCCGTTAGACGCGCTCTCGGCCCTTTTTATTTCTCCCTTGGAGCTCTTTCCACTCTTGCAGTTAATGATTCATTGGATTCCGGGTTTGACATCTGCACCTCCCTACCTGACAGCTCCATGTGGGGAGCGGTTCTTCCCACGAATCTCGGGGGCCTTGCTCGTCACCGATGCCCCGGAAGTACCTCCTGAATGGCCAAGCAAATGAACAGGGCGTCCCCAACGTTCCCCCTGTGGAGCCCTGACCTCACCTGCTCTCCACGCCTCCCCCTGAGCCAGCAGCTCAGCGCTCCTGTCCCCCAGCCTCTCCACGGAGGCCTCTCGGAAGGGGGCTCCCGCTCCTGGCCTTGTCCTGTGGCCCCTTGTAAGGGCCTTCGTTGTCGTTGCCTCAGCGTTGAACTGCGTCAGCATGAGGAGGAGAAAACTGCGAGCGCCAGGAGGCACATGTCCCTGTCACCACCTTGTCCCGCCAAGCCGGCCGTGGGACCCTAGGCAAGTCACCTAACAGGCTGAACCCCAGCCTTCGGTACATACCCCTCCTCTGCTCTGCTCTGCCAGCCTCGCACGGTAGTTGTGGGAGCCAATCCGAAAAGGAGGCTAAGACGTTTTGCCAAGCTGTCCTTCAAGCCACTAAGATTATGCAAACTTTCTCCGTGGCTCTAGGTTTAAAAAAAAAAAAAAAACACAAAACCCAAACGGCTTTATTGACATACGATTCACGTGTCACGTAATTCGCCATTTTAAAGCGTACAGCTTAGTGATTTTTAGTATGTTCACAGAGTGGTATAACCGCCACCGTGACCCGTTTTTAATCACTCTTGCCTCTCCCCAAAGAAATCTCATACCTGTTAGTATCGCTCCCATATGCCCTCGGACCTCCCCGGCCTGAGGCAACCACTCATCTGCTTCTTGTGTATAAATCAGCCTGTTTGCACATTTCATATTCGTGTCACGGTACACTCTGTGGCCTTTTGTGCCTGGCTTCTTTCACTTAGCACTACGTTTTCAGGGCTTGTCCCTGTTTTCCCTCATTCCTTTTTATCACCCAACAATATTCCATTCCATGCATATGACACATTTTGTTTATTCATTTATCAGTTGATGGACATTAGGGTTGTTTTCACCTCTCGGCTGTTACGAGTCACGGCGCTATGAACATTCACCTACAAGCCTTGGTGAGCACGTATGTTTTCATTTCTCTTGACGATCCCTCTAGGAGTGGATCTGCCGGTCATCATGTAATGCCACATTTAACATCACGGAGAAGGGACTTAGAGCTTTGGGAACTGACAAGTGAGGCCGTTCCGAATGGCAGGCACGCACGCGTGAACGTGTGTGTGAGCACAGGTACACGCACACCTACGGGAGTGGGGCTGCTCGGGTGGAAGCCGCTTGTGAACACCATCTTGTATTCAAAGTGACCCTTGGCCAGTCAATCTCTCGTGACCCTGACGTTTCTGCCTCTCTGCTCCCTTGTTTGCGGATTATCGTACCTATGGGGTGATGGTGCTCAGATAGTTCATCAGTTCTAACACTTTGACGAAAGCAAAAGCATTCCAGAAGCATCGATTATAGAGAGTATCGTGTTGTTACCGGTTGTCACTCATATGTTATGCACCTTTGGGATCCATACAATTCGTAATCAGCGTATGCACACACACGTGCGTATGTTTTTGCCCCCCAGAGAGCGGTTGTGGAATGTGGACCAGCACCTACTGTCGAAGGAGCAGGCTCCTTGACTTGTCTGCCAGTGTCTGAGCAGCTGAACCAGGAGCTTCGGCAGAGAGGGAGGGAGGGAGACAGAGGGAAGGGGAGATTTTAAGTTCCAGGACAAAGCTAAGTGACTTCCAGTTATAGACCGTGATCCTTCCAGATTACAATCCCCGACACTTCCTTTTGGGTCTGCTTCCGCTGGGCCTGAATTTCCCCCCATGACTCTGAACCCCTCTCCCCTTTAAGGGAACTGAATTTAAGTCACGCTGGCCTGAGCGGAGGATAGGAAAGGCCTGCGTTGCTATCCTGGAGCCCCATGCTCCGTCTCCGGCCAAGTGCCCATGACAAACACACATCAGGATGGCTCTAGAGGGCTTCTCCGTGGGCGAAATGGGCCCTTTGGGGAAGAGTCTCTGGACAGACATCAGAAAGATAGTCGAGTGTCCTTGCCTTGACTGCACAGCAGATGCTGGAGGCCTGCTGACGTCACTGGAGCAGGTGCCTCGAGGAAAGTCAGTTCCCAGTGGTGACTGCCTCTGACCACACTGTTAGTATTTTCCCCTGAGCCACTTCCAAAGGGCTGATTCTGGTGGCTTTTTTTTTAAAACGGTGGGGCTTAGACCTTATTTCACCTGTGTATTTTTCCTTCACACAAGTGTGCTCCTGGGAGGACGCCGGTGCCGTGATATTTCCCTGCCTGCCCGAGCAGGGCCTGTGGCTCTCAGGTGGGAGCTCTGTTCCTCTGTGTCCTGCCGGCTGCCTCCCAGGGGGCTCCTGTCACTCAGCCACAGTCTGAGCTCAGAGGGAGCTCTGCGGCCTTTACACTGGAAGCTTCGCAGGACGCAGGACGGTGGTGTTAGGGAAAGTGGGGGTGGTGACAGGAAGCCACAGGTTTTCCCTCTGACCTCAGGCTGGACGGTGAATGCTCGCATTGCCTCCAGCTTCCCAGAGATTTTCCAGCATGGCCTGAGATCACCTGCTCAGGAAGAATAAAGGCTCCTGCCATTGTGCCTGTCCCCGGAGGCTGGGACTGCTTCCCAGTCCCCCACCTCCTGCCTGCATACCACAGGTGGGCCTGGATGTTGAAATGTCAACTCTGCAGAGAAAGAAGGCTCTGAGTGACAATTTTGAGAGAGAAAACCCTGTTACTAAATGTATAAAGATTTTTGCAGAACCCATAAGATTCACCCAATGATTAGTGCCATAAAAAAAAAAAAAGGCACATTGATCCCTTTGTCAGGGAAATACATTGATCAGGTGCTGACATCATGCCATTGGTTCGATTTTATTGCACTTGATGAACTGAGAGCATTCTTCGTTGGATAGCGTGTTAACCCCCTAATTGATATATTCCCTAATTTTATTATAAGCCACAGGATTGCTTCTGGGGATAGCAATTTATTTTTTATTAAGAGCTTCAGAGGAGAATGTGTGTGCTGTTTCCCAAAAGTGATTCAAACCGCGCGTGTGAGAGCAACAGGAAAACCCCTTGAACCTTTGGATCCCGAAGAGGCATCCCCTGACCAGCCCTGGTCCATGCAGTTCACATGGGAATGAGCATCTCCGTACGCGGATGAGAAAACGCCCAGCAAATCCGAGGCGATCATAAGTTATAACTCTGATTGGCTTACTGTAGTTGAGTTACAGTGAGTCACTCTCTGGTCCCGGTTTCCTGTGCATAAGGAGCTGCCTTCTCCCAGCCACTGAGTCACCACTTTGCCGGCATAGTTTGCCTCCCCCGTGTCATCAGGGAGACCTGGAGCTTTCTAGGATGCTGGAAACTAGGGCAGACCCATTTCCCCTGGAGGCCTGTCTCCAAACAGTGCTGACAGTCCCCGTGCCCCAGTAGTGGAATGGAGGGCTGGCTTACCTCAACCTCCATCCCAGCCCTCCATGGCGATGCCATTCAAACCTTGCCCAAATATTTGCAGGCCACCTGCGCGCCTATCCTGCACACCTATCCTGAGCAAATAATTGCCCACAGAGTTAAATTGTTGGTAGCATGTAGCATTCTGTGTGGCTAGCTTCCCTCACATGCTGTCAGAGTTCTAAGTGCACCCAGCGGCAGGCACGTTTGGGAAGTTGCCCAGAGCAGAGAAGCAGAGCGAGCGTGTGTGTGTGTGTGTAGAACTTCTGGTCCGTTCCAGCCCTCCCCAGGTCCCCTCCTGACCGAGCACCTGATGTGATTATTCCGTGCTAAAAATAGGAGTGCCATCACGGCTCTTGTGCAGGTGGGAAGCTTTGTGAAAAGAGATCGTCTTTGTTTTTTTCCGTCCCTTCCCAAGTCCTTGAGTGCCAGATGGACGGCTGCTGTTTGATCACGTGTGTGCATGGTGGACTGGCAGGGAAGGGGCGGGGGAGCCACAGTCCCCTGGTGCCCACGGTCAGGGGCAGGGCCAGCACAGGCTTCCCTGCTCTCCTGGACCCATCATCTCAAACTGCAAAACAGCACCGGTATGTGGTTAAAAAAATTATCTTAGAAAACTGCTGAATGTTGCTCTTTTCTGGCCATACTTGGGATAGTACCTGGAAAAAAAGGAGGATAGGGAATAGTAGAGGTACATACAGGAGAATCAGCTCTTAAGTACTTGTTCAATTCCTACTCTGAACAAAGCAACAAAGGTTCCCCAGCTACACAGCCCTGGAACCAGCTCCTAATGAGATCTTCTGGCGACATCCAGGAGTCAACGTATAAACATAAAAGTTATGATAATGTAATAAACAGTGTATACTAACAACTTTTTAGCATATAGAGGACTTTCTCTTCTTCCTTCTGGGATAATGGTCTTGGGAGATAACTGGAGCACTTAGGTAAATGTCCCCAACTAACCCAGCAGCCCCTGTTCTGGCAGGAACGATTAGCAGGTGGCATTAGGGAAGGAAGTGAGCTAGGGGCGGTTGGATTTTGCTGGAAGCAACAAAGCGGGCCCTGAAAGAACTCTACCCCTGTGCTCCATCCAAGTGCATCTGCATTAGGGTCACCTGGAAGCCAGCCAGCGCTGTGGGTTTACTGGAGACATTTTGCCCCAGTACATTTTCCTTTCTCCTGAACTGCCACCATGGGCTTGATGACATCCCTGTGCCGGCCAGGACGTGTCTGTCAGCGTGTAACACGGGGTCAGGCCCCAGGAGGCTTACCCTGTAGGGCCTAGGGTGGCTAAGCTGCCTACGAACAAACCCCCTCCACCACGTGGGTGACCACCACACTCGCCCTCTATTTCTCACTTGTGTGGTAGTTCAAGGTCATTCCCTCCCACGCATTCATCCAGGGACCTCACCCCACGGCCGACTTTCCAAGAGCGGTGTCTTGCTCGGGGCTTTCCCCTCAGAAAGCAGAGTCCAAGGCAAGAGTGGGTGCAGGGGCTTTGTTTGCAGATGAATTGTGAGTTCCAGGGGGACCGTGAGAAGGTTGCCGGGAAAACGGACACAGGGACTGGGGTGAAGCCAGTGTCGGAGTAGACGATCAAGTCGGTCTTCAATGTGGGAAACTGAGGCACCCTTTCACTGGGATGTTCTGGAAAGCTGTCTCCTAGTGTTCTAGGGCTGACTTCACAAAGTGCCACAAGCGGGTTGTGTCAACCACAGAGATGTATCGTCCTGCCGTTCTGGAGGCTGGACGTCTGAGACCAGGCTGTTAGCTGGGCCGCTTCCTTCGGGGGGGGGTGAGACTGAGGCTCTCCGCGGCCTGACCCCCAGCGCTTCCTGGTTTGCTGGCAATCTTTGGAGCCCGTTGGCTTGTAGAAGAAGCATCGCTGATCTCTGCCTATATGTTCACCTGGGGTCCTCTGTGTGTCTGTCTCCGTGTCCAAATACCCCCTTTCTGTAAGGATGCCAGTCACACTGGATTAGGACCCACCCCAGTGACCTGCTCCTAACACAGTCATTGGCAAAGACCCTGTTTCCAAATCAGGTCACGTTCACGGGTACTGGGGTTAGGGCTTCGACGTCTTTTTGGAGGACATAATTCAACCCCAAAGCAAGCCATATAGACTCTACCTCAGAACTGTCAGCCTGAGGCACTGAAGAGGGAAGCCTCGGCTCCTGACCTCTACTGTCAGCGTCCCATGAGGTGTAAACTTTGCCGCTCTCCCAGATGACACCCGCGTGAGTGTCTTGTGGATGCTGCTGGCGTCCCATGCAGCAGCTGCAGAGAATTTCCAGGACAGAGAGTGAGACACATGTTGAGCAGTAGTCAGGGCACAGCTGCGGGAAGGTGCCGGGGTAACAGCTGGCCTTGCAGCATGTAAGGTAAAGCCAAGAGGTATGTGATGTAGTGGGGGAGACGTTCCTATGATCGGAGCTTCAGGAGGGCAAGTTCATGCTGGTCTTTCTCACTATGCCATTCTTGTTGCACAGCTGAGTGCCTGGTACATGACAGCATTACACGGGAGGTAGGGATGTGCGTCTGGTCCCCATATCTCCGCCACGCTGGATGTTTTGGAGGCCAAAGTTAGCTACTTAAGTGAACCAGGGAAACAGGATTCTCTCTCTTGTCCCTCTTCCAATGCACAAACCAATGAGACGGTTATACAGCATCGCCTGCCTCTTCTAACTGCTGAGGGATGGAGGTATAGCAAGTCGTTTTGTTTGTTTCCTTGTCTTGTTTAGATTCATGTATGTCAACTATATTTTTTTTTAATGTTTTTATTTTTATTTTTTTATTTTTATTTATTTTTTATTTTTGAGAGAGAGAGACAGAGTGTGAGCAGAGGAGGGGCAGAGCGAGAGGGAGACACAGAATCCGAAGCAGGCTCCAGGCTCTGAGCCGTCAGCACAGAGCCCAAAGCGGGGCTCGAGCTCACAAACCGTGAGATCATGACCTGAGCCAAAGTTGGACATTTAACCTACTGGGCCACCCAGGTGCCCCCCCCCTTTATTTTTTCAGAAAGAGAGAGAGAGTGGGGGAGGGAGAGAGAGAATCCCAAGCAGGCTCCACGCTGTCAGTGCAGAGCCAGACGCAGGGCTTGATCTCACAACCTGAGATCGTGTCCTGAGCTGAAATCAAGAGTCAAATGCTTAACCAGCTGAGCCACCCAGGTGCCCCTCAACCGTCTTTTTGATGAGACCACCTCATAATGTGTCTTTTAGCTATTTTCATGACCAAGTCTTTTTGGACAGGATCCATTGTTCCTCAATGGAACAAATAGTGCTATAGCAAGGTCACTGCGTATTACCATCATCACTGTCTCCTTTACTTCAACACGGGCTTGCAGGGAGAGAAGAGAGGTCATGTGTAAAATGCTCATTTAGAACTAATTTCTAAGCATCTGTCCGCACTGAGCACTGCATTGGGTACTAAGTGTATGGAGCGTGTTCATCTGGGGTCCTAACCAGGTCATGCCGAAGCACTTACCCACTCGGCTCAGACTGGGTAGATGGGGACACCATGACCTGCCTCCGGGAAAAGAACTGTTTCTGTTCTGACCTCAAAGCACTTGTCAGGCCTCTGCACTTGCAACACGGGCCAGGCATATGCTCACTGGGGGCTTGGTCCCAGGCTCCCTGAGGACCAGACTCGAATCCCCACCCCCCTTCCTCCACCTTCTGGTTGTCTCAGGGATAATCCGTGCAGCCTGGGGCTGAATGGGCTGTTCCAGGACTTGTGTGACTCCCTTCCCCCCTCATCACTGTAAAATCAGGGCATATCACACGGAGTTACAGTGGGCCAGAGAAGGTTCTCCACGCCCTGGCCCCCTGGGTCTCCCAGGCCGAGGATGCTTTGCAGGTGTAAACCTGTGTGGCCACAGTGGGAGCGTAAGGGGGACGTGGCCTGCGCAGGGGAGATGGCTGTGTATTGTTGGGCCAGTCATCAGGTTTACCCCGCCCCCTACGTGTTTAGGCAGCAGAGGGTGAGAATCACCAAAATGTGAAGGCAGAACGTCATTTGTGGATCTGCAAGGAGGGGGTTGGAAGGATGTGGCAGCAAATGACTGTCACTGCATGAAGCCCCTCCCTGACCCCCTCCTCCACCTCGACGAAGGCCATCCCACGTGTAGTGGGTGACAGTGTCCTACTTAAGGACAGTTGCCCCTGAGGCCCAGGTTGTCCCACTGCTCAGTGCAAACAGGAACCAAAGCCCATCAGAGGTTCAGCAAGGGGCGTATTGTAGTGGCTCTGTCGTCGGGCTTAGAGACAGACAGACCTGCCCGAATCCCAGCTATTAGCTGGAAGACCTTGCTCAAGCCACTGGACCTTGCCGAGCCTCAGTTTCCTCCTCTGTAAGACGGGAATTATAGCAGAACCTGCTTCAGAAGGTTGTTGTGGAAATTACATTTAACAAAAGCAAACCAAACCCCTGTTAAACTGCTTATCACAGGACCTGAGAAGAAAACCAGATTTTAATAATCCGTTCTTGTTTTTGACACGGGGAGTTCTCACGGGGCGTCTCTCTTGGCCCTCCCTACCATCTTGCCTTGGTGATTAGCTAAGACAGTGCCGTTTCGGGACGGGCCTGGGAAGCAGGTGCGCCGGCGGCCATGCTGAGGACGTGGCATCCCGTCGGGGAGGAGAGCCTGGTGGTCTCCAGGAGGGAGGTGTGGAGGCCTCTCCAGAGCTGCCCCTTTCCCCTCAGGGCCTAACCGCCAGGCTCTGACCCCGCCTGGAAACCGTGCCTTCTCAGAAATCTAGCTTGTTGCTAATTCAGACAGTGCCCTGACCTGGTTGTCCGCGGGGCCCGAGCAGGAAGGCCTGGGTGACTTCTGACAGGTAGGGTGGGGCCAGAGCAGTTTAGGAAGGGCCGGGAGCCCAGGACTGGACTCATCAGTGGATCTGGAAAGCAGTAAAAGAGATCTTCAAAAACAAATAGACTTCCACATCTTTGGGAAAAATACGCGTTGAATAAATTCTCTATGATATTTGCTTCAGAAAAATTCCAGAGACTGATGAGCCTCACCTGTGTTTGGGGTTTCTCTTCTTTTTCTTAAATTTTTATTTATTTTTGGGAGAGAGAGAGAGAATGAGCGGGGAGAGGCAGGGAGAGAGATACAGAATCCAAAGCAGGCTCCAGGCTCTGAGCTGTCAGGACAGAGCCTAATGTGGGGCTCGAACTCAAGAACCGCGAGATCATGACCTGAGCTGAAGTCAGCTGCTAAACCGACTGAGCCACCCAAAGCACGCTTCTTTTTTCTTCTTAATGTACATATTTTATTCACATCATACTTTCAGATTTATTAAGGAAATAAAATTTTTCCAATTTTATTGAGAAAAAAATGGACATACATCACTGTAGAAGTTTAAGGGGAGCAAATCAAGACATAAGCTCTGAACTGCAGAGAACATACCGATGGTCACCAGAGGGGAGGTGGGTGTGGGGTTGGGAGAAACAGGTGATGGGGATGAAGGAGAGCCCTTGTCGTGATGAGCACCAGGTGTTGTATGGACGTGTTGAATCACGATATTGTACACCTGAAACTGATATTACACTGCATGTTAACATACTGGAAGTTAAATAATAACTTTTTTAAAAAAATTAAGGGATACAGCATGGTGGTTTGATTTATGTATCATGAACTGATTATTGCAATAGGTTCAGCTCACACCCATCATGTCATAGTGATACAATATAAAGAAAAGGTAGAAGGAAAACAGGGAAAACAACTCTGCCCTTGTGATGAGAACTTTGGGATTTACTCCCTCAACAGCTTTCCCGTCTACAACAGCGGTATTAGTTAGCTGCCCCATCACGTCACACATCACGTCCACAGTACTCAACTTCTCTTGTAACCGGAAGTCTGTACCCTTTGACCCTCTTCCTTCAGCTCCCCTCCCCCGCCTCCCCCCACCCTCCACCTCCGTTCTGATCTCTTTTTCTAGGGTTGTTGCTGTTGTTGTTTTTAAGATTCCACATATAAGTGAGATCATAGAATAGTTCTCTTTCTCTGTCTGACTTATTTCCCTCAGGGTCCATTCATGTTGTCGCGAATGGTAGGACTTCCTCATTTTTTAGGATGAACAATATTCCATTGTATGTATATGTGTGGCATCCATATATATATATACCACATCTTATCCATTCACCCATTAATGGACACTTAGGTTGTTTCCATGTGTTGGCTGTTTTGAATAATGCTGCTGTCAACATGGTTGTGGAGATGTCTTTCTGAGTTAGTGTCTTTATTACCTTTGCATATATTCCCAGAAATGGAACTTCTGGATCATATAGTAAGTAGTTGCATTTTTAATTTTCTGAGGATCCTCCATACTGTTTTCCAGAGTGGTTGTACCAATGCTCAACCCCACCAACAATGCACAAGAGTCGCTTCTTCTTGACATCCTTGCCAGTATTTGTTACCTCTTGTCTTTCTCGTGATGGACATTTTACAAGGCGTGCAGTGGTATCTCCTTGTTTTGATTTGCATTTCCCTAATGACTAGTGATGTTGAGCATCTTTTCATGTACATGTTGGCTTTTTGTACATCTTCTCTGGAAAAATGTCTATTCAAGTACTTGGCTCAGTTTTTAAATTGGGTTTTGTTTTTTGCTATTGAGTTGTTATGAGTTCCTCATATATTTTAGATATTAGCCCTTTATCAAATACATGGTTTGCAAATTTTTTTTTCCATTCTGTAGGTTGTCTTTTTACTTTGTTGATTGTTTCTTTTGTGGTTTCTTTTGCTTTTTTATTTCTTATATTGTTGCTTACACTTTTGGTGTCTTATCAAAAAAATCATCACCAAGGCCCATGGCAAGGAACTTTATTCTTTTTTTTTTTTAATTTTTTTTAATGTTTATTTATTTTTGAGAGAGAGACAGAGAGAGACAGAGTGTAAGCGGGGAAGGGGCAGAGAGGGATGGAGACACAGAATCTGAAGCAGGCTCCAAGCTCTGTCAGCACAGAGCCTGATGCAGGGCTCAAACCAATGAACTTGAAGATCATGACCTGAGCCAATATCAGAGGCTTAGTGACTGAGCCACCCAGGTGCCCTGGAACTTTATTCTTGCGATTTCTTCTAGGAGTTTTATGGTCTCAGGTCTTACATTTAAGTCTTCAATCCATTTTGAGTAAATTTTTGTGGGTGGTGTAAGATATGGCTTCAGTTTCATTCTTTTACATATACACACATTCAATGATCCCAGCACCATTTACTGAAGATACTGTCTTTTCTCCATTAAGAATTCTTGGTTCCCTTGTCAAATATTAGTTAACTATATATGCTTGGGTTTATTTCTGGGCTCTTGATTCTGTTGCATTGGTCTGTCTGTTTTTATGTCAGTACGATATTGTTTTGATTACCGTAGCTTGAAATTAGAGGGTGTGATGCCTCCTGTTTTATTTTTCTTTCTCAACATTTCTTTGGGTATTTAGGGTTTTTTGTAGTTCCATACAAATTGTAGGAGAATTTTGCTACTTCTTTAAAAAATACTAGTGGAATCTTGATAAGCATGGCATTGAATCTACGGATGGCTTTTGGTGGTATTGACATTTCAACAATAACAATCCATGAACATGGAATACTTTGCCATTTATTTGTGTCTTCTTCATTAATTTTCTTTAATTAATGTTAGTTTTCAGAGTAGAGATCTTTCTTTCACTGGTTTGGTTAAATTTATTCCTAAATATTTCATTGTTTTTGATGCTGTTGTAAATAAGATCAATAAAAAAAAATTTTTTTCTTAACGTTAATTTATTATTGAGAGAGAGAGACAGAGCATGGGCTTGAGAGGGGCAGACACAGAATCCGAAGCAGGGCCCAGGCCCTGAGCTGTCAGCACAGAGCGCAATGCAGGGCTCAAAGTCACAAACTGCAAGATCATGACCTGAGCTGAAGTCAGACACCTAACCGACTGAGCCACCCAGGCACCCCAAGATCAATTTTTTTAAATTTCTTTTGCAGAAAATGTATTGTTAGTGTGTGGAAATACTACTGATTTTTCATATGTTAATTTTGCGTCCTGTAATTTTACTGAATTCGTTAATTAGATCCAACAATTTGTTTGGTTGAGTCTTCCACATTTTCTATATATAAAATGATGTCATCTGCAAATAGAGACACGCTTGCTTCTTTCTTTCCCATTCTGGTACCTTTTATTTCTTTTTCTTGCCCCATTGCTCTAGCTAAGACTTTAAGTACTACGTGAAAAGAAGTAGTAAGTGAGCACCCTTGTTTTAGTCCTGATCTTAGAGATAAGCTTTCAGTTTTTCACCATTGAGTATTATATTAGCTATGGGCTTGTAAATAGCCTTTATTATGTTGAGATATGTTCTTTCTATGCCTAATTTGCAAGAGTTTTTTTTCTATCATGAGTGGACGATCAGTTTTGTCACATATTTTTTTCTGCGTCTATTGAGATGATCATATGATTTTCTTCATTCTATTAATGTGATATACTGCATTGATTAATTTGTGTATATCAAACCATCGTTACATCCCAGGGATAAATCCCAGTTGATTATAGTGAATGATCCTTTTAATGTGCTGCTGAATTCAGTTTGCTAGTATTTTAGTGAGAATTTTTATATCTATGTTCATCAGGGACATTGTCCTATAGTTTTCTTTTTTATTAGTGTTCTTTTCTGGCTTCAGTATCAGGGTAATGCTGACCTTGTAAAATGAGTTTGGGAGTGTTTCCTCTTTGATTTTTATAAGAGTTTGAGAGGTATTGATATTAGTTGTTCTTCAAATGTTTGGTAAAATTCACCAGTGAAGCTCTCTGGTCCTGGGATTTCTTCATTGGGAGATTTTTGATTACTGACTCAATATCCTTACTAATGATTGGTCTATTCAGACTTTTCTATTCCTTCCTGAGTCAGTCTTTGTAAGTTGCTTCTAAGAATTTTTCCATTTCTTGCAGGTTGTTCGGTTTGTTTGTGTGTTCTCTCTTCTTTCTGGACCTTGGATGGACTATATATCCCAGCCTTTATTGCCGTTAGGTAGGTGGGTAGGTTGGTTGGGGTGGGGGACACATAACTGAGTTCAAGCCAATGGAATGTGAGTGGAAGTGATGTGGGCCAGAAACACCTACCACTTTTGATCCGTGTTCTCTCTCCCTGTTCACAGTGGACTGGGGGCAACTCTGAGGATTTAAATGAGGGCAGAGTCACCAGATGGAAGGAGTCTGGGTCCCTGCATGACCACGTGGTCCCTGTCTCATGAAATTACGATGTAAGGAAGAAACAAACGATCGTTGTATTATGCCACTGGGATTTTGGGTTGGTGATATAGCAGCTAGCTTTATTTATTGGAATATAGTTTAGTTAAGATGATACTTCACTCACATGCTGCTGGCTGGCCATCCTGATTCTGGGTAGACTGTGTAGGTGAACATGATGGCGTCTTGTGTTTGAATGTGCACTCATTTTCCTTTGGCCAAAGTCACTGATGTTTATCTGTTTGGTTGTAATGCGGCTTCAAACATCTTTCATTTTTTTTTAACGTATTTCCCCACTCATCTCTTCTATTTTCCACTCCCTTCCCGTGCCCTACTGCCACCAAAATGGCACTGGATTCAGACACACTTGACATGTGTCAAAAGGAACACATGGAGAATCTGAGATTTTTAAGCTGAAATGAAATTGATAAAATATTGAAAATCAAAACTGATGATATAAACCTAAAGAATAATTCTCTTTTGAATATACCTTTCCAGCTTCCTTCTAATACACAGACATGTATGTGTACACACCCAGTTAGTGAGCAGAGTATCAGCCAGATTTTGCAGAGAGATTACCATGAGTGAGGTAATTTTAGATATCTCTAATTCTCAGAGTAGCCTTTGGAATGAGCATTATTCTTTCCATTTTAAGATATAGAAACCGGGGTTCAGAGAGATTAAATAACTTATTTTTTAAAGTAATCTCTACACCCAACGTGGGGCCCGAACCCACAACCCTGAGCCCCAAGTCGCACGCTCTACCACTGTGTCAGCCAGGCGCCCCAGGGAGATTAAATAACTTACTTAAGATGACATAGCAGTGGGGCACCTGGGTGGCTCAGTCGGTGAAGCAGCCGACTTTGGCTCGGGTCATGATATCGTGTTCGTGAGGTCCAGCTCCACATCGGGCACTGTGCTTTCGGTGTGGAGCCTGCTTGGGATCCTCTCTCTGTACACCTCTCCTGCGTGTGCATGCACGCACTCTCTCTCCTCTCTCTCTCGCTCAAAAATTTAAAAAACTTTCAAAAAATAATAAAAAGTAGATGACACAGCAGCAGTGGGGCTCAAACCTACACCTACTCTTACCTAGATCTCGCCTACTGTACTATGCTAACCTATAACACATTTTCTCTCTTGTGGGAGAAATAATTTGGGGGGCCTCTGGTTAAAAGCCTTGACCCTAAGGATGGTGACCCTCCCTTTTCATGACTTGTCCAATAAAAAGGTACAGAGAGACTGGTATGCTGTATGTTAGACTTCTCTGTGGGGTGTCAAATCAGGCCCCAAGGCCTCTGTACCCATCTGTCCCATCTATGCCTTGTCCAGCCTTGGTATTCACGAACTTTCATGTCTTTCCCTGTCAGGGCCCTGGCCCTGAGTGGAGCCCTGTGTGACAAGGGCTGCGGGATAACTGGGATGGAAAAATGTAAGGCTCTCTTAGGTCAGCGATCATGTGGGAGGACCACAGGAAAGATGGCTAGAAGGTAGGATAGACAGTACACTCTAATCACTGTTTGGCTGAGGCAGGTGAGGAGAAAAAAGGAGTAAATGGTGTTCCCAGGTTTTTGCATTGGGCCACTGGGTGGGCAGTATGTGCTGGAAAGAACCAGCATTAAGGGAACATTATGAAGGAAGTTTGGGTCCGTATGCACTGCCCATATATACCACCCATTCTTCTTTTTTTAATGTTTATTTCTTTTTTGTGTGTGTGAGAGAGAGTGCATGAGGAGGGGAGGGGCTGAGAGAGAGGTAGACACAGAATCAGAAGCGGGCTCCAGGCTCTGAGCTGTCAGCACAGAGCCCTATATGGGGCTTGAACCCACAAACTATGAGATCGTGACCTAAGCCGAAGTCGGGCCAGGTAACGGACTGAGCCACCCAGGTGCCCCATACCACCCGTTCTTTAGATGTTACACAAGCTAATGAAGGCTTCGCTGGGCCACATCATCAGAGGACAATTTGCAACAGCTCCCAGGACTCTTTACTGCATTTTAACCAAGTACAACATAAAAACTAAAGGATGATTTGGTTCATTTCTCCATCACACAATGTGTCTGTTTTATGAAGCTGCTTTATGGCAGTGTGTAACTTTGCTGGCTTCCATGGGTGTTTTCCTTCTGTGAAGATTGTTTCCTTACATATCTATATTTATTTTATCACATTTATGCACACATACGAGGCATTCTCTACAATAGTTATTTTTTTAAATGTTTATTTATTTTTGAGAGAGAGACAGAGCATGAGCAGGGAAGAGGCAGAGGGAGAGAGAGGGAGACACAGAATCCGAAGCAGGCTCCAGGCTCTGAGCTGTCAGCACAGAGCCCGATGCGGGGCTCGAACCCATGAACTGCGAGATCATGACCTGAGCTGAAGTCGCACGCTGAACCGACTGAGCCACCCAGGTCCCCCTCTCCAACAGTTTCTTTTTAAAGGAAACCCAGAGACACAATTTGAAATGAAATTAAGATGAATTTATTTTAGCTTTTACTTTTGATATAATGGGAGTAGTTTTTCCGAGGTCCTAATTATCTGAGCTAGTCGTTCCCGTGCACAACGGCTCATCAAGATGAACTGTAATACTTTTAACAGATAAAGCTTCCGGCCAGGACCTCCTCCACCGGGAGGTTCTGATTCACTGGGGCTGAGGCATCTACGTTTTAGACTCATTGCAAAATTCTTATCAGTAGTCAGATATGGCCATCACTCATCTGAGTCCCAACCCCTGCTTTGGTTACTTCAGCATTTCATGTTTTAAAAATTTTGAAGAAAAGATAGGCATTTTATTTATTTTTAAACGTTATTTATTTATTTTGAGAGAGAGAGAGAGAGCAGAGGAGGGGCAGAGAGAGAAGGAGAGAGAGTCTCCCAACATGGGGTTTGATGACCTGAGCAGAAATCAAGAATCGGAGGCTTAACCCACTGAGCCACCCAGGCGCCCCAAGGTCGGCATTTTAGTATAGAGTAAATGGTGTCTTATTAGCAAAAACTAATGTTACATTACTGATGATTTGCTGTTGCCAGGCACAATAATTTTTAAGAATTATTGTACTTAGCTCAGCTTGGTCGTCATTGATGACTTGTAGAATATCGTCATGTTCTAAAGCCAAGGAATCTGAAGCTAGAAATGATTGAAGAGACTATTTGAGGAGCTAGTTTGAGTGACCAAGTGGAGGAATGTGGTCAGAACCCAAGTGTCTCTGGTCTAGAAAGAAGCCTGTCTCTGAACCACCACCCTCGGTTGCTATTGTATGGGATTAGTGATGATTCCAAAATTGCTCAGCTGCCTTTTGTCTTTTGGAGATGAGACTCTTTTCCTCTGTTATCAGTGGGAGGGCAAAAAGTCAAAGGCGACACCTCCCACGGTCGGCAAGTGCTCTGGTGAAGAAAAATCTTGCCTACGCTAAAAGAACCAGAGAGAAGGCCCTTGTCAGGAAAAACAAATAACAAAAAGCTATGCTTTCCTAAATACTGGAACTAACTTCAGATCTCTTATTCTTGTCTTTTTTTTTTTTTTTTAAGAGTCGGGATTGATTTATTACTTACGTATAAATGTATCCAGCTAACTACCCCCCTAAGATGCTGCCTCTGTTGGTGCTGTCATAAATCAATGAGAGACTGTTAATAGTAACACTGGCTTACTCACTCTGATGCCTCTTTTTTGCTAATGGGGACTATAAAAATAGATGGAGGTGTGAAGAAATGTGTTTTCTGAAACTTGCCAGGCTTGGATGAGCACAGTGTGGACCCGGAAAGTGAGGCCATCAAAGCCTCTGGGATGCGATGATGGTAACCACTCTCTCACCTCGCTTCTGTGGGGCTCTTTACCTCGCTTTACTTTGCACACAGCCCTGCGAGGCAGGCATTTAGGCCTCCACCTTCGGGTGAGGACGCTCCGGCAGCCTCCTTAGTCCAGAGTTCTCCTCCTCCTGCAGCCCAGCTCCCGGTCCTGATGGACACATGGTCTCCCCTTTCGCAGCCCACTCCCCGCCAGGGATCCCCGTGGACCCTTGAACCCCGTGTGGTTTTCCCGTGTGCTCAGTGAGCAGGGAGCCCGGCTGACTCAGGAGCCACTTCGAGCCCCGCAAACACACTGCGGTTGTTGGTAAAAAGGGAACAGAGAAGTTGAATGGTCATTAGGCTCCTCAGAGAGGGGGTTTGCCATAGATTCTCAGCCTTCTCAGTCGCTCCGCGTTATTAGGACGTGAGCCCAGATATTTTTCTTCATTTCCTATGTTGGTGCTCACCCAAGGATCATTGTTTTGTAATATTTAGTTTTCTTGGCTTCGTAGCTCAGTTAAATGGGACTTAGGGGGGAGGGAAGGGGAGGAAAGATTCCTCTCCTTGGAATCTACCTCTGGGCCCGGTTTCCTATATTTAATGAACGCAGTGGCGAGCCCAGGAAGTGACCCGCGTGCTGTGGGACTCCACAGAGTCAGGGCTTGGCCTTGCAGAAATGAAGGAAGATAGCACAAGATACCAGTTGAAGTGTTTCTGAAATCGGATCGCTCCTCTTTTCCCCAGCAGGCCCGTGTTGCAGGTACTCGTGTGATTTTCTTTCTGGAACCAGGCTGAGGCTGAGGTGAGGGAGAGAGACGTATGAAGTACTTTTTTTTTTTTTTTTTTTTTTTTTAAGATTTTTGTGTTTTATTAACCTGAGTTGGTTACTTTTATGAAACTCCAAATTCCAACTTATCTGCACGTCTGGGACTGAATGGAGTGAACGAGCGCTGGGTTCATTGGGGCTGGAGACTTTAGCACTGGGTTCAGGTGGGGCGGGAGGCTGTGTGGAAGAGAGCCCTGACAGGAATTTTACCTCAGAATTAGACACAGGTTTTGCCAAGAGTTCTGGAACAACCAGGAGAATTCTGCAGAGCGTGGAAAGTAGTCGATCTCGCCAGGTTCCTTGGCCCTGAAAGATCTCAGTACCTTAAGGAAGACGGGTGACATCAGCCTGGTGGATGCTTCTCATCCCCACCACTACCCGCTTGGTACCTCAAAAAGTGAAAAAGAGACAGAGAGGCGGCCTAGGGCCTCTGTCTTCGGAGGTTGACAGGGTGCTGGGCACTCTTCTCCTGTGGTCTCAGCAGGACCTGCTTTTGTACAGCTGGTCTCGGAGGAAGGACCCCTTCCTGTCCACAGCCAGACCCGACCCCACTGACCCAGCAGAGAAAAAGAACATGCAGACAAGACATCCCAGCAGCTCGAGAGGAAATGGGGGGTCACAATGAGCAGAACACAGCCTCAGTAAAACAGAGGCACTGGAGGGGATAGGTGGGAATGTAATAACAGAACCTAGAGATTTCAGTGCGATGCCCAAAGAATTTCTAGTGGAAAACATCCTCGCTTGTCACTCCGGTAGCTGTAGCTCAAAGAGTTAATGGTCACCATCAAGACCCACATTGATGACTCGGAAAACCGAAGCAAAAGGAGCAAAATGTCAATGTGAAAATCAAAAGGGAAAGAAAGAAAGCCAACTGGGAGGAGAGAAGCAGAAGGTTTAACCTGCCAGTAAAAGGGTTTGCAGACGAATGGAAGAACAGCTGAAGAAGAGGCAATAATTAAACATACAATAGAAGAGAATTTTCTGGAAAGACCTGACTCTTTGTATTGAAGGGATGAGCCAAGTGCCGGGTCAAATTAATGAGAAAAGTGAGACCCAATGTATTCTGGTAAAAATTCCTGAGCTCTAAGAATAAAGAGAAAATCTTGTAAGTTTTAGACAGGAAGAGAATGTCACTTATGAGGGAAAAAGAGCGAGATTGGCCTCAGGTTTCCCACCCAGACGCTAGAGGATCCTGGAGCAAAGTCTGCAGAACATGTACATGTACAACCCAAGAATCCTCTTCTCAGCCAAGATCTCGTTCGCCTGTTAAGGCAAAAAAAAAAAGTGATCTGAAGAAGATGGTTAATACTTGAGTGTTTCACTCACCTTCACTGTCTCAGCAAAACACTTGAAAAGGACCCAAGCAAACAGCACACGGATCCACCCGGAAGATGAAGCGGAAATGAAAGGCCAAGGAAAGAACCTTGCTCTTTCTGCCCGTAGATCCTGAAAGACACAGCAGTCTCCGGCCCGGGGGGCCAGTAGCTTCTGTAAGGAGCATTCTGACTGCAGGGAAGACAGCACGACTCAGGGAAAATTCCCCATGAAAACAGGCCCCAAGACTAGATGGGCTGAGGCCTCCGATTTATCCAATACCCAAAGAAAGATGGTTGCAGTGTTGTTTAAACTCTTCCGGAAAAAAAAGAAAAAAAAGAAAAAGTTGAATTCACTTAATAAAGCCAACCTAATTCTAATCCTGAACTCTAATAAAGAAGGTATAGCTGGAAATTTAAAAGTACCAACCAATCTAACTTGTGAGTATTGATCCAAAATAGAAAATAAACAGCAAGAAGAACCGAGTGAAGTTTTAAAGTTGTATTATACTGTGACCTAGTAAGATTTCTTCAAGGAATGCCAGAATAGATGGAAATAGGGTATGTCTATCACCAGCATCGATTCCATCAGAGAGTTCAAAGAGAAAAATCATAGAATTACAGGAATGGATCTTGAAAATGCATCTTATAAAATTCTTATGAAAGAAAGCCAAGTAATACATGATAAAAGTAAATAACCTAAATACGATAAAGACCACTCACCAAAAGCCACCAGCAAATATTTATCCTAAGCGGCAAAACACTTAATTTACTTCTGTTAGAATCTGGAGCTAAAACAGAATATTTCAACGATCGTTCTGCCATATTGTGTTGCAGTTTCTAGTGAAGGAGATAAGCCAAGAAAAGAAATAACTGCTACCCAAACAATTTCTTTTTACTGGTGACATGTTGTTTAAAGCCCTTCAGAGTCCCAAAGTTCACTTTCAGGTATTAAAAAAAAACGACTCAGTGGGGTGCCTGGGTGGTTTAGTCTGTTAAGCGTCTGACTTTGGCTCACGTCATGATCTCATGGTTTGTGGGTTTGAGCCCCACATCGGGATCTGTGCTGACAGCTCAGAGTCTGGAGCCTACTTCAGATTTTGTGTGTGTGTGTGTGTGTGTGTGTGTGTGTGTGTGTGTGTCTTTGCCCCTTCCCCACTTGTGTTCTGTGTGTCTCTCTCCCTCTCTTTCAAAAATAAATATTAAATAAATAAAATTAAAAAATGAGTCAGGTTAATGAGAATGTGTAAGGTAGCTAGAATAACATCTGTTCTCAGATACCCAAACTTGACTTTCTTCTGCAAGTAAGGAGTCAGAATGGAGATGGAAAAATGAATCTTTAATAGCTTTAAGTACTATGACATATTTATAAGTAATTATGTTAAGAAAGACTCAGAACCTATGTCAAGAAAACTCCAAAACCTTATTGAGGAACACATAATCTCAGCACATTCAGGAAGCCTTCCTTTTTTCAGAGGAAAAAATTTAATAGAGAAAGGGTAATTTAAACATTTTAGGAGTTCCTGTCAGTATCCCAATAGGGAGTTTTTGTCTTGGGAATTAGGGAAAATAATCTTATAGTTTATATGAAAGAAGAACATTTTTTTAGACTAGCTAAGAAAAATATGTGAGAGAAAAATGAAGGAAAGTTTTCCCTCAGCAGATATTGTCACCCATTTTTAAGAAAATGAGGTTTTATCAATTTATTACTGGAATAGTGTAGATAATAAGATTAGTGGAACAGAATAGATAATCCAGAAATAAGCTTGATTTATTTGAGAAGTTGGTCCATTCCAGAGGAGGCATTTTACTTAAACAGCAAAATTTTTACCTTTTTCTTTTTCTTTTCTCTTTCTTTCTTTCTTTCTTTCTTTCTTTCTTTCTTTCTTTTCCTTTTTACCTTTTTTACTGACTACACTTAGTGCTGCTATATGGTATCTATGAAAATTGTTAAGAGAGTAAATCCTAAGAGTTCTCATCATAAGAAGAAAAATTTTTTTTATATCTATATGAGATGATCGATGTTCACCAAACTTACTGACATGGAAGTCAGATCACTGGGCGGCTTGCCTTAAACTTATGCAGTGTCGTATGTCGATTACATCTTAATAAAATGGAAACAAGGAACATTAAAATAAAAATGGTTATCAGAGTTTCCTAGACATACAAACAAACAAGGAAAAACAGGAAAAGCTGAATTTAATCATACAGTCTTAGGATTCCTGGTTCCCCATCTGGAGGAAAGCAAAATTGGATCACTGTATGTCGCTTTCTATAACACGATAGTCATAGAAAAAATTTCAATTAAAAAAACAGGATTAAGAGTCATACATCTAATAATATGCAAACAGTTCTTGCAAATGGTGAAGGAGGGACAAAGTACCCAGTAGAAAATGGGCAAATGATTTGCAGAAACTATTGGCAGAAGAGCAACTTCAAATGGCCAAAACTTCACGAGAAGATATTAAAAGTCACTGGTGTTCAGGGAATCTAATTTTAAGTAACGGTTAGATATAAAATGGCCACATTTTAAAAAGCAATAACATACATTGCCAGAGGGGAATGAGTCCTCTAATACAGTGCTGGCAAAATGTAAATTTTTATAGTCTTTGTGGAAAGAAAACTGTTAAAACCATTAAAATTAATCCTACACATTCCTTTCTGTTCAGTAATCCTGGTACTGGGACTAATCCTATTCAAAAAAGAAAACACTACCATGTAAAGTGCTTATGACGGTTAATTTGGTTTATCAGCTTTAGTGGGCCACAGGATGCCCAAATATTTGGTCAAACATTTTTCTGGGTTTATCTGTGAGAATATTTTTGTCTGAGATTAACATTTGAATCAGTAGAGCGAGTAAAGCTGACTGCTGTCTTCTCTGTGAGTGGGCTGCATCTAATCAGTTGAAGACTTAAACAGCAGGAAAAGGCTGACCTTCTTGAGAGTTAAGAGGCAACTCCTCCTGCCTGACTGCCTTGAACTGAGACATTGGGCTTTTCCTGCCTTCAGACTTGAATTGAAACATGATCTCTTCCTGAATCTCCATCCTGCTGGCTTTTGGACAAAACTTATACCAAAGCTCTCCTGATTCTCAGGCCCTCAGACTTGAACTGGAACTATGCTGTTGGCTCTCCTGGGCCTTCAACTTTCTGACTGCAGAACTTGGGACTTCTTAGCCTCTGTAACACGTAAACCTGTGTCTGTAATAAATCTCTTCCTCGCTCTATGTATGCAGGCTATTGACACTGTTTCTTTGGAGAACCCTGACTAGTGCAGGTTTACACATGGAAAACAAAGTGACTGTTTACAGGGAGGGGAGTGGTTTTATCAATTACTGTGTCTTCATCCATACCATATCTTATGCAGGCATTACGAAACTAAAAGCGAAAACAAAACAAATAAACCTATAACCTCATTGCCTGGCTCGGAGGGATTTCCAATAAGGAGAAAAGCAAGATGAAGACACGTGTTTACAATAGAATTATTTCTGTAAAACAAACGATTCCATATCCCTTCTCTAGGTATATGGTTATATACATATGTGGGTGTCTGTATATTATTATATGAGCTGAGGGAAGCACATGTGTTGGGTAGTTACCAAGAGATTCCTGTTCGGTGGGGGCGGGGGGAAAGAGGCCATGATGTGAGTGAAGCCATAGGGAGAACGGGAGCAGGGTTGCAAAACAAAATGAAAAACCTAACGCGCCTGATAGGACACACTTGTGCATTTAATCATAAATGTCTCTTCTATGTATAAGGAAAAATAAACATTTTTAAAGATTAAAAAATTTGTATTTTATTTTATTTATTTTTTAAAGTATTTTTTGATGTTTATTTATTTTTGAGAGAGAGAGAGACAGAGCGTGAGTGGGTGAGGAGCAGAGAGAGAGGGAGACCCAGAATCTGAAGCAGGTTCCAGGCTCCCAGCTGTCAGCACAGAGCTCGATGTGGGGCTTGAACTCATGAGCTGTGAGATCATGGCCTGAGCCGAAGCTGGACTCTCGACCAACTGAGCCACTCAGGCGCCCTCCCAAAATTTGTATTTTAAAAATAAAATGTAAAAAAAAAAAAAGGAAGAAGAAAGAATTAAAAAAAAAAAAAAGGTGGGTGGGGCTACAAAAGGCTCTCAGGATCTAGCATTCACTGTCAAGAACAAAGCCCAAGCTGATGTTGATCAGGATGGAGACTCCGTGGCACCCACTCGACCACCACTACCATCGGGTAGTTTTGTCCATCGTATGAGATGAGCCACCTACCTGACAGTTGTGACGTCACCAAAACTGTAAGCTGCGTTAGTTTCAGATTTAAAACTACAGATGGCGTTAGATGTATCAGATGTAAGTAGGGCAGATACCAGAGGACTCTACATCAAGTTTTAAAATAATCAAGGTGCTAATATGCTAATAATCAAGGACCAAAAACTTTGGGAAAATTAAAAAGGCCTAGAAAGTTCCTCTTGTTCCATGGCCCTAGACTAGGGTACACCCTTCCTGCGCTGTTCCAGTCTTAACATTAACTTACATTTACAAGGGCCTCCAAGGGGAAAAATCTTCTGTTCGAGTGCGGAATAATTCTTTCATAATGCCGAGGTTTTCTTGGTGAATAAAAGGGAGCCTGGTGTGTGGATCGCACCTTTATGACTTTGGAGTCCCAGAACAGATTTCTGGGTTTATTTATAGAAAGAGAATCCATCTCGGTGTCTCTGTTACGCCCGCTGCTGACTGCTGCTCAGCACTGGGAGAATGTTGCCGGGGTTAGTCAGGAAGGGAGACGCGTCTGCCCTTCCAGTAATTACCTCCGGCCTTGCCCTGAGCACTTGCAGGAAGAGCCGGTCTGCTGGGGGCTGCAGGGAAGGAGGGAAGTCCTGAAGCGGAGGTCAAGGGACTTCTGCTGCATCGTTGGTGAATCTGCCTGGCCCTCTAGACGGCAAGGGACCGTTTGCGCCGCGTTCGGGGTGGGAAAATTGTACCTGCACAGCTGCCTCTTTGGCTTCTGAGGAAGAGGTCGTAGTGATGCTCGCTCAGATGGCTGCCTGCAGGGGTCTGGCACTCCCCACCTGCCTGAGGGGGGCCCTGGGTTCCCTCCAGGTGAATTTCTTGTTTGCCTTGGGCAAGTACAGCCCCAGCACCGACCGTGGCCAAATTTTCTCTCCCGCTGGCGATCTTGTTCGTAAGATGATGTTTTATAAAAACTTAAAAAGCTCTTAAAAATTCCTTTTGTCCAACATAAAGTGCACACTCTGTTCTCTTTGATCCTTCTACATCTTGTAACCCCGTGTCCCAGCCTCCTGCCCCTCTCCCTACCCTGCAGTGATGGACACTTCTGCAAGACACTTCTGTACGTCTCTGTGAGGTGTTTGCTGCTATACCAGTGACAGACATCTCAGAATGACTCCTGGAGACAAAATAAATTCTTGTTGTTGAGTGTTACTGATTAGTATTCAGGGGATCTCTTCACCAAAACCAGTGTGGGATGCTGGGCGTTGTAAATTTTATTGGAAGAAATGCCAAGGCTCTTTGATTGGTACCAGCCTGGATAAAGGAGTAAGAGAAAGAAAGAGCATGGCAAAGGCACGGAGGGCACATGAGGAGGTCCAGTCCTCAGGATATCCAGTTTTCCAGACTGGAAATTGGGACACAGAGTCTGGCGAATACGTTTGTCATAGTGGCAGCGATAAGGCCCACTGTTTTACGTTTGGGCTGTCCCAGAGCTTAGAAAGCAGTGAGTATTCCATCTCGGGACAAAGAACAAGGGGAGCAGAGAGAACCTTGACATTTCGATTTCAAGGGAAACAAAATTTTGGTTTTACTGTTGCCTCTAGAAATCCCATTGGTTCTTGAGGATTTCAGAGGTCAGAGCCTCACTCTGTTGACTCATGATTTACGGGAGTCACATCACGGTGTAACTTCTGCCTACGTTTAAAGTGTATGATTAGAAAGTGATTTGGACAGATTTCCGGCCAGTTTTATGGACCAAGTCTCCAGGTTGCTAACATTTGAAGGAGCCTGGGAAGGAAGTAATTAAGGACATCTGTTGTAGGTTGTTGCAATGAGTCCTGCTTCTGGGCACATCCTGCACTTGAAAATGAAATTGGAATTTCCAAAACACCATCAACAGCTCTGCTATTTTCCAGCTTCTGCCTAAACCGTTGGGTTTCTGTTCTTTGCACTCTTGGAAATGGAAACGGACTCCTTGGTTACTTATGGCTCCGAATTGTTGCTCATATTCCCACTGAGAGAAATGTTAATTGCTCTTACAGAACCAGAAATATGAGCCACCAGGACTTTTTTCAGGGAAAAGGGCCAAATTGTCGTTAATGTGAGAGTTCTTAAAATCACTCATAATGGACTGAAACAATCTATTTTGAATTTGGGATACGGGAAGCAATTATTTTAATGGATTGAATTTCAATCTTTTCTGACAAACCATTTTTATTGCGTTTGGTTGTTTTAAAAACCAAGTGTAAATTGTGCCACTTCTTGGTTTGTGTTTCACGGTTAGAGAAATAGGCGTTCTCCTCTTAAGCTCTCGGATGAGGGGGCATTTCCTAGAGCTGGAAGAGACCCATCAGTCACGTTATTCATCTCTTTTGTTTTCTAGATGAAAAAAAAGCCTGTTTTTCTAGATGAGAAAAAAAAGCATGTATCACATGTATCAGAGGGGCTGTGGTGCCCCCAGGTTTCACAACCAGATCACAGGTCAACAAGACTAGCACCTGGGTTTCCTGACAGTCTGGCCCTCTTTCCACTTCACTCCATTGCTCTGAAGATCGCACTGGCCGCCCAGTCCCTTCGCTGAAAGAGCGAGCTACTCGGTTCAGTTCAGAGCTGCTGTGGCTCTGGTCCGTTGGAGAAGTCTTCCAAGGACTCCCCGTTTTTTACCTTTACAACTATCACTTCTATTCATGGTTCTCTGTCTAGAAAAACATCATCATGCACTTGGGACTAGAACTGGGACTAGTCCCATCATGAACTGGGACTAGAAGATTTGATCACCGGGGGTAGGACCTACCACCGGGGGTAGGATCACCGGGGGTAGGATGAGGTAGGACCTCATCCAGGTGAGCTGCTCAGTGTGGCCTCCCAATGAGTGGTTCTTCTCTTTCCCTTTGGAGGCAGACTTGCCCGAGGCCCGAGGCAGGCATGACCAGGCACTTTGTCCTTCTGGTAAAATGACCGGTGAGCTTGAGCCATTGAGAATTTCTGTTGGAGGAAAGGACCAGAAGTGAACCTCATGGGAACACGGGCATCCATCTCCAAAACTTTCTTCAATGGCTCCCGGAAACAAAGAGCAGAGACATCTTGGGGCAGGGGCATCCTGCTGATGGCCTTCCTTCAGGAAGCTTCCTTCAGGAGCCAGGTTATGTTTCTTGCTAGATAAAGACCCGGATCTTTTTTATTCTGTGATGTTATGGACTTAGGCACTTGTTCAGTGGGTTCGGAGTAGAAGCTGGTCCTTGAACCCTCCCACTCACTCCCCTTCCTTTTGGGGTTCCTTCTAGGGAATCCGTACATACAAAGAACAAGGACCACGTGGGAAACACAACACCGGCATCAGCAGTAGGAATACAGCTTGGCAAAGCCCCGGGACCAGCCGGTGTTCCCCCATCGCCCTCTGTGCCGGGCTTCTCTCTTGGAACCCAGCTGGGCAGGCCACATGCCTTCAACTTGAGCTGAAGTGTCCCCCTTCTGCCTCCTTCTCGCCGCATCTCTACTTATTCTCAGCCCCCAGACCCCAGCCTAAAGAAGGATCTTTGAATTGTGGACCAAAGACAGGCTGACGCAAAGCACACCAGGAGAAAAGGAGCTAGACGTTAGCCAGGGACACATTTATTGTCAGTGTTGCCCAGAGGGGGTTTATGCTGAAGGCCAAGTTGGTAGCCCAAGTCAGGCCGCCCAGTGGGAGAAGAGAGGAGATGGATGGGCGTTTTCTCGGGTGGCAGATGAGGCCATTGCTTTCTAACTGTTGAGTGCCGGGGAGTGCAGAAGGCCGGAGCTGAGCCTGTTGTCGGTGCAGGAGGTAGAAAAAGAAAGAGTAGTATCTTTCCTGTTGGAGACACAGTCACACAGCCCTTGGCGCCGCGCGGTCTCATGACCATCAGGCTCTGAGCAATCAGGGAGACAGCCCCTTCTCGTGGAGAGGGCTAGGAAGTGGAGGGAGGCCAGAATATGAGCACAAAGACTCTTTTCGGCACTGTGGGCCGATGTGGGCCAAAAATGTGGGGAAACTGAGAATTTCCTTTCTGTTTTTAAAAACTCTTTTTTGGGGAGCCTGGGTGGCTCAGTCAGTTAAGCGGCCAACTTCGGCTCAGGTCGTGATCTCATGGTCTGTGAGTTCGAGCCCCGCGTCGGGCTCTGTGCTGACAGCTCGGAGCCTGGAGCCTGTTTTGGATTCTGTGTCTCCCTCTCTCTGACCCTCCTCTGTTCATGCTCTGTCCCTCTCTGTCTCAAAAACAAATAAACATTAAAAACCCTTTTTTTTAAAGATGTTTAATTATTTATTTTGAGAGAGAGAGAGAGAGAGAGAGAGAGAGAGAGAGAGAGCACAAGTCGGGGAGGAGCAGAGAGAGAGGAGAGAGAATCCCAGGCAGGCTCCGTGCTATTAGCACAGAGCCCGAAGTGGGGAGAATTTCCTTTCTTAACAAAACCTTGCCATTCATAAAATAAAGGCTTATGGGCTTACAGATTATTAAGGATAGAGCTCATATGAGTTCATGTGAAGCCTACACTAGAAAAAAAATTTGTGCCTTTCTATCATTTTCTAATATGACAAGAACTGGTAGGTAATAGGCATGATTTTGCCTACTGAATTTCTGCATTTGTTAACAATGCCATCAAGAAGAGAAGTGTGACCTTGGGTGAGTCACTTCACCTCCCTAGATTCATTTTCCTCAGGTGTAACATGAAAGTTTTGAATTGGATGCTACCCTTTCTGATGTGAAGCTGTTATGACCCCATGACTTGGAATCACTTACACCTGCACAAGCCAGGGTGCATTCCGGAAGATTCACTATATGCTGTGTTACAACTGTTCCAGGAAAGTGCTCACACTGACTGCTTTTGTGTATAAAGGGTCACAGGGACACGTAAGGGACTCCTCAGGAGGGAGGTGGGCTAAGGTGGCCTTGGGAAGAGATGAGGGGCAGTTCTGCTTCAAACTCAAGGGGATTCAGAAGAACATTTCAGCAATTATCCAGAGATCAGTGGGTTGGGCCCTGGGTGGATTTCAAGTCAGCCAGTGACACAAAGAATTCCAAGCTAGGAGGGTGGGGGGCTTTCACATCTGTCCCCTAAGAGGAGATAGTCTATAGGACACTGCACATATATTGAGTCTGGCAAGACTCTATCTTTTTTTTTTTAATGGTTATTTATTTTTGAGAGAGAGAGACAGAGTGTGAGCAAGGGAGGGTGAGAGAGAGAGGGAGACACAACCCAAAAGAGGCTCCAGGCTCTGAGTTGTTGGCACAGAGCCCGACGTGGGGCTCCAACTCAAAAACTGTGAGATCATGACCTGAGCTGAAGTCGGATGCTCAATCGACTGAGCCACCCAGGCGCCCCTGGCAAGACTCTATCTTCATACAGCATGTTAAAAAAAGGAGACTGAGGGCTCTTGGGTGGCTTAGTCAGTTAAGCATCCAACTCTTGATTTCAACCACGTCATGATCTCACAGTTTGTGAGATCGAGCCCCACATCAGGATCTGTGCTGGCAGCGTGGAGCCTGCTTGGGATTCTCTCTCTCCCTCTCTCTGCCCCTCCCCAACTCATGCTCTCTGTCAAAATACATACACTTAAAAAGAAAGCAGACTGTATGTTTATTATGCACATGAAGATACTACTCAATTTTTTTCTTCCAATAAACCCTTTCTCTGTAACCTTTTAATAAGACTGTTTTCAAGTAAGGGAAGGGGAAAAGACATTACCTTTTAGTATGGTATGTTTTTTCCAGATCTATTAGATGGGGGTAGATCTTATATTATTTTTAATTCCGAAAAAAAGGGTAAGCAGGGCCCTTGTGACAGGTTATAATCTACAGTAGCATATAAAACATTTTTAAGTTCTTGCTTTTAAAACCCTCAAGACTCTCAAAGTCAGCATTAGGAAGCTTTTGTTTGAAAAGCAATTGAATTTATAACAACAATTTGCTGGGAAACTGCGTTTTTATGGATATAGCCAAGATAAACATGGCAAAAGTTCACATTAATGAAGTCTGAATTCACGAGGGTTCTCGCCGCTCAAAGTTATCCGTTTAACTTTATTTCATGCCAGATTGCGAGTTAAGTTTAAACTCTTGTAACCAAACTCGGGCTCGGTCCCCGAAGTTTTCACACAAGAGACCCCCATTCTGGTAGGAAACTAATTCTTCTATCTCTAATTTCTAATTTGTGTTGTGCTATTTTAGTGTAAGGATAATGACATGAAGTAGAAATTGTCTTTTAATAGACAGATGAAGGTAATTACAGTGATTATAATAGATGCTGGCAAATATTGCAATACATTGACTAATTTAGTTCACGTTACGGAAACTACTAAAACGGCATTAGATTCTTTTTTTTTTTTAATTTTTTTTAAACATTTTTTTTATTTCTGAGAGACAGAGCATGAGCTGGGGAGGGACAGAGAGAGAGAGGGAGACACAGAATCCGAAGCAGGCTCCAGGCTCTGAGCTGTCGGCACAGAGCCCGACGTGGGGCTCGAATCCACGAACTGTGAGATCATGACCTGAGCCGAAGTCGGACGCCCAACCAACTGAGCCACCCAGGCGCCCCCGTGGCATTACATTCTAAGTGTACAATATTTATTAATCACACAGCACAACTACCTTTGAATTGGTAATTTTATAGAAACCATCTCACATCTTCACTGACCCAAATTCTTGATGCTTGTTTGGAACTCGATACCTTCTAGAAGTTAAAGCCCAACAGCATACTCTGTACCCTTTTCTGTTCTCTCTCTCTCTCTCTCTCTCTCTCTCTCTCTCCTCCCTCCCTCCGTCCCTCCTTTTCTTCCTTTTTCTTTCCCTGAGGCCTTCATGCCAGGGAGTTCCATGCCTAAAGCCTCTTTCTCCCTGAGTATTCATGCCAGGAGTTCCATGCCTAAAGCCTCAGGCCTTGACTGGGGTAGAGGCTTCAAGAAGTGGCCACGCGCCTGGTGGGGCTAGGTCCGTGAAGCGTCCGACTTCGGCTCAGGTCATGATCCGAGTTCGAGCCCCACTTCGGACTCTGTGCTGACAGCTCAGAGCCTGGAGCCCGCTTCGGGTTCTGCTTCTCCCTCTCTCTCTGTCCCTCCCCTGCTCATGCTCTCTCTCCCTCTGTCCCAAAAATAAATAAATGAACTTAAAAAAAAAAAAAAAGCGGCCACACGGTCACAGGCTAGAGCTTGAGAAGGAAAACAGTCTTAGCAATTTCAAAACGGGTCTGTCCACACGCTTCCCATACTGCTGATCTTCCTGGAGATGAAAGGCATCGGATGGTATCAGTGGATCAAAGAGCCAGTAAAACAGAGCCGGGGTCGTCTTGCCCGCTTTGAGGCTACGTTTTACTGGCAGCAGATCCTTCTGGCCGGGTCTTTTTTGGGGAAGTTTTCATTTTCAGGGCCGACCCGGCCTGATTTCATCTGGAGAGCTCGGCCCGCTCAGCCTTTGCTCTCCCTTCCTACTTCCTTCTCAGAATTGACGCTTCGTTTTTCAGCAACCCTCGCGAATGCCTTTGCTAAAAATGTTCTCAGCAGAACCAGGATCCTAATTATCCCTCTGAAGCAGATGGCCCAGTGCCACCTGCTCCCCGTCTCCTCTCCTTTTCCAAAATAAATTTTCCTCTTGACCAAACTCCCTTGATTTTGCATTGGCGTTTCACAGCATTGTGCAAATTGTGCACTTAAATCACACCTAATTACGATTCCTGCCAGCAGGGTTTGCTACCCAGAATGGAAATGGGAGAGGCCCGAAAGAGACCAGAGGGGACTCAGCCATCTGAAAGGGGAATCAAGCTCTTGCCGTTGGCTGTCTTCCGTGAGAAAGACCAAGAGCCCAGGCTATCAGTTCTTAACCCACCCACAGCCTAGTGAGTAATTCCAAAAACCTTATTGAGACTGGCTTGTGGAAGTCATACTATGTGCCTCTGTCTGGCAGGAATAGCTCTCGAGTTCTTTGAAAAGATTCATGGCAATGGAGAATGCTTGTGTCTAGGGAAGGGGCTTAGGGCAAGGAAGGCCATGGTCAAGGTCTTGTAGAACCACCTCCTTCCACGGAGGAAGTGGATGATTGAACTCCAGAGAATGTCCGATGACTTGGTTTTTTGTTATCTCTTTATTTTAAAAATTTCCAACCTCTGGATGAGTTTGCTTTTATCCTCCAGTGGTTCTGAGCCGGTCCCCCCTCCGCCAACCCCCTGCTTTAGGTTATTAGTTTGCAGAATGCTCAGGAGATGTAAAATAAGTTTTAATATACAAGTCAAATATAATTAGGTATTAAGTCTTGCAGAACAAACTTGAAATAATTGGCAATATAACCTGTGTATCCCCAGTTCTGGAAGCTGAGGGAACCACAGTTAAGGGTGGGTGGACGTAGTCATGGAATTGTCAAACTGTCTGCTGTGCTGATGGCATCCTTCTTGCTCCCAGGCCGTGGAATTTTCTCATTTTCATGGGATTTGGGGTTTAGAAATGAAAGGCAATCTACCTAGTATGCCATTTGGCACTACTGCATTCATTAAAAAAAAAAAAGTTTTAATGTTTATTTATTTTTGAGACAGAAAGAGGCAGAGCACGAGTGGGGGAGGGGCAGAGAGAGGGAGACACAGAATCAGAAGCTGGCTCCAGGCTCTGAGCTGTCAGCACAGAGCCCGACGTGGGGCTCGAACCCACGAACTGTGAGATCATGATCAGGGTCAAAGCCAGCACTCAATCAACTGAGCCACCCAAGCACGCCCAGCACTACCACATTTGTGTCCCCATCTTTGTGCATTCTGTCTCTCTCTGAAGTGCCTTTTCCCCACCTTCAGCAGCTTTTTCTAATGCACCATCCACCTCCCTGGCTGCAAGTTCAAGGTCCCTTTTCTTGCTCCCGAGTTACTGGGTTTCTTTGACGTGGTTGCACTGCTGTTTCCTTGTCGGCCTCTCGCCACGAGGAAGAGGGTTCCTGGAGATAGCCGCCGAGTCTTCTTGTCCCAGTTGTCCCTGGGTCCTCAGTGGCCCTCAGAACGCTGGGCACGCAGGAGGCACCTACGAGGTGGCATCAAACTGCGGAGAATAGCAAGCCTGCTCCTCGGCTCAGCCGGGCTATCTTTCATTGCCTCCTTGTAAGGAAGTGTCCCTCTGCAGCAATGGGGAGCTGTTAGGAGTTGTGCTGGGCTGTCTTTAGGGTCACGGTGACTGTCTGGGCTTGAGTGCAAAAACAACCTTTTAAAGATGTCTCAAGGGTCTGATCTGGAGAACGACATCCATTTTCTCATCCGTGGAGAAAGGCTGAGGCACATCACCATCACACCTCCAGGTAGCACCTTTTGTTCTCTGTTTGAAGGAATAAAAATGATCATTGAAACATTTATGAAATGCAGCAAAAGAAGTAAAATTCTGTAAAAGAAAGTCGATAGAACCATTCAAATGGACTTGTTGCTAAAGACCTGTGGAACTCTGAAAAAATGTTAATTATTTTGCATCCTGCAATATTCGATGCATAAAATATGTGACACGTGCATGTTTTAAGACATGTGAATAAGTTAAACACCAGGAATTCACCACTCAGCTTAAAAACTAGCATATTTAGAATATTTTTTCATTTCTCTGTCCTTTCTCTTTCTCAAGCCCCTGTTTCGACCACCGAGGCAAGTGTTCTCTTGAGTCTGGGGTTTGTTATTCCTATTTGAGTTTGAATTGATAGAGAGGAAGCCATGTCGGCATGTGGATGCTATGGGTCCACATCGTTTCTGTAAGTCTTCAACTGAACTTCTACGCAATTATTTCTATGGCTCGTTCATCCATTCCTTTATTTTGTCAACGTGCCTGTGCTTTCTATGTGCCAGGCGTTACACTCAGCTCCGGGGACGCCACCAAGGATGAGCCGCGTGTTCGGGGCCCTCGCAGAGCTCCTGATCTGGTGGAGGACGCGGACGGCTCAAAAGGAAGGCTGGACTAAGTCCGAGGGAGCCGTTATTAAGCAGCATATGCTTTTTGAGCACCTTCTATGTGCAAAGCACTGGGCTTGGCCCTGGGAATATAAAGAGTTAAAAGAACAAATCCTCGCGTTTGAGGAACTTAAAACCGTCTCGAGAGACGGAACATAGGTGTGGGTTTGCACACACACAGAGAGCACAGAAGTGACGCCGACAGTGCAGAGACGGCCGGGTTCTCACTCAGAGTCTGGTTACCAAGGGCCACGTGAAACCGCGAAGACATGATCGAGACTGAGGACGTTCACGGCCACCTGATCCAAGTCAGGTTCCCCTTCCGGACGTTTGGGCGCTTGGCTGGCAAAGGCAAACATCGTCGTACGTTAAACGAACTGTCACGCTTCTGAGTTCTAACTCCCGTGCGCGGTGGTCACGGGATTGCTTCATTCCAAACAAAGCTGTTTTGCTGTCCCAAAGCCACCGGCTGTCTGGAATAGCGCTGAGACAGGACCGTCTGCGGTGACGGCAATATGCCGGGAGGCTCTTCCACAAGCAGCTTACAGGTGAGGTCTAGGAAAAGCAGCGGTAAATGGGGATGAAAATGGGGGCCGGTTTTCAATGAGGAAGGCAGACGCGCTCGGTGTCCGTGTACGTCGCAGGCAAGTCTGTCCCTGCAGGCGAAACGCTTCGCGGGGCCCGGCGTCCATGGGCCTCTTTCCCCACCACGCCCTGTGCTGCCCTCAACGTTCTCGCACCTCCGTTCCTTTTGCCTCTCCTGTTGCCTCCCTTGTGAAGGTCTTTATCCCCATCGTGTCATCTGCTCAGCCTTTGCATCCCGCCTCTTCTATTCCCGAGCAACCAGCAACAACCGTCACCTCCTCTGAGATCCCAAGCGGTGTGCTTATAATTCCCCCAGCATTTATCACATCTTGTGGACGATTGTGAGGGAGGTCGTCCCAATATGCTCTCAGTCCCCTTGACGGACTCGCTTGTTCGTCGCCGCGTTTTCTTTGTTGCCCGCCAACCGGGCGGTGATAGGCACGTAGCGGGTTCTCAAAGGAAAGATCTGTTGATGTCGGTGAGGACACACGCACTCGGGGTGCAGGGTTCCATGGAGTCTGCTGCAGTTCCTGGAGACCCGGCACCCTCAAATGTCAAACACCCAACATATCAGAGCAAAATGTCACTTGCCTTTATATATTCCTCCCTGTTCTGTATTTCCAGCAGATCTAGAATCTGCCTTGACAAGCAAGCTGATTAGCTATAGGCAAGACTAAATAGGCTCGGGAAAGAAGAGTGACTTGAAGCCTTTGATCTCCCCAAGATTAGTTTAAGCCTTTCTTTGTGGTCTGCAGTGAGAACAAGAAAAACAAAGGGAAAAATTCATTGCCTGCCAATTCAGCTTGTACAGTGGGACTTACAAGTCCGTGCGAATTCATTCGATTGAAACAGAAGCCTGAAGGACTCAGGGGCCCAAGTTAAAGAGTGAGATGGCTGAGGGTCCTGGAAGGTAGATGGGTATTTGTTCCCAAATTTGTGGCTGACAGCTTGTGGTCAGTCTCACTATGGTTCAAGGGTACCGTTGGTTCTGTCCTTTGAGGACACCTTCAATGATGCATTGGTTAGATCCAACAGATCCTCATTCAGGCTGGGCCAGTAATTAGCTGGGGTGGCTTGTGGCTCAATTAATAATACTAATCACTAATATTTACAAAGCATTTACTTTGTGCCGAGGGCTGATCCAAGCTCTTTCTATGTGTAAACCCCCTTAATTGTCATAGAAATCCTATATCCTAGGACTGTTATGATCCCCATTTTGCATCTGAGAAACTGACCCCGAGAGGACAAGTAACTTACCTAAGGTCTCACAGCTTGTGTCTGGCTGTGCAGTTGTTAGAATCTAGGTTGTCTGTCTGGAGTTGGCACATGTTGAGGACAGTGCTGGTCTGACTCCCCAGCGGGGTCACAGAGGGTTGGAGGAAGTGTGCACATTCCCAGCTTGTTCCTCTGGATGGAGTAATGGCATAATTGTGCCTTCCTCAAACTCCTATGTGGAAGTCCTAACCTCAGGTACCTCAGAATGTGACTGCATTTAGAGAAGAGGTTAGTTAAGTTAAAATGAGGTCAAGAGGGTGGGTCCTAATTCAATATGACTTGTGTCCTTATAAAAAGAAGACATTTCTTTTTTTAATGTTTGTTTATTTCTGAGAGAGAGAGAGAGAGAGAGAGGGAGAGAGAGAGAGGAAACATGAGCAGGGGAGGGAGAGGGAGACACAGAATCCGAAGCAGGCTCCAGGTTCCGAGCTGTCAGCACAGAGCCCGATGCGGGGCTCGAACTCATGAACCGTGAGATCAAGACCTGAGCGGAAGTCAGAGGTTTAACCGATTGAGCCACCCAGGTGCCCCCGAAAGGAAGAAATTTAGACACGGGCAGGTACAGAGGGAAGACCATGTGAGGGAGAAGAGAATCATCTCCAAGCCAATGAGAGAGGCCTCAGAAGAAACCAGGCCTGTAGACCCCTTCATCTCGGGCGTCCAGCCCGAGACTGAGAGAAAATACATTTCTATTGTTGAACCCCCAGTGTGTGGTACTTTGTACGGCAGCCTGGCAAACTAATTCATATGATCACAGGTGCTCAGGGGTCGTGCCCACCCGTGTTCTCCGAAACTGTGTTGCTAAGGAGCTGGGTGTCCCTGTCCATCTGGTCTGGGCGGAGAGTCAGGGATTCCTGTGGCGATGCCCTTTGTTGGGTCAGCAGAGCCCTCTGTCCTTGCAGTCTTGGCCCACTCAACTCCGGTCGCTACTGGACTTGTGGGTCCTCCTTAAATCATAATCAAGGGCAAGAGTTGAACTGCAGGGGGCTGAGAGGGTTTGTGAGGGCCTTTGGGGTCTTTCTTTCACAGCACAGGGCTCCCTGGAGACTGAAACAGGCTTGAACAGGCTGGAGCACGCACTTCCTGAAGGCTGATGGCTGGGAAAGTCCCTCAGGTGATGGGAATTCACACTAAATGGCTCCTTGCCTTGACTGCCCAACACAGAGCAGCCCAAAGAGAGGAAAGTTCTTAGATCCTCTGATAGAGGCTGCCTCCTAAACACTGAATGTTTTCTCCCCTCAACTCATTACAGTATATGGAAGATTAGGAAATCCAATTAAAACAAGATCCCACATGGCACCCTCTTAATGTGCCTGAGCTTGGTATCAGGTAGGCCTGAGGAGATGGGATCTAAATTCTATTCTGTTTGCTTTCTTATGCAAACATTGCTCCTTGATTTCGTGGACCAAAATATCTTTTGAGTAGGCCTCCAGCCTGGAAAAACGGTGTGCTGCTAAATGGAGGTGATTTCTAGTGTCTCGTCTGTTCACCTTGGCCAATGAGGAGAAAATACCCACACAGGTGGGTGTGTGCATGCACACACACACACACACACACACACAAGTAATTCGAGTTCCACTTCAGTATCTCTGTAAACCACACGGAGTTTAAAACCCACCCCTCCTCCTTGATTCGGATTCTGGAGCAGAATTGTTTGCCTTTATCACTTGGAAGCTAGTTTTAGGGTGTTTATACCACGTTACTAGCTTGCGTTAAAGGCTGACACTTCTCTCGGGCAAGGCAACAATGTGTGTTCAAAGCCTCCACTGTGCTGTGCTGAGGAAGATGTAGAAGAGGGGAGAGGTAAGGCTGGTCCCCGCCCTTAACCTTGGATCTGCTGACAGGAAGCTCCAACCTGAAAGGGGGGGAGGGGGAAATCCTAACTGCAGATAAGGTAGTGCAGCCACGGGAAGCCACAGCGTGGACCTCTTGGGAGGGTCTGCTCGGCAATCAGTGGCCCTCGCATCTCTGGGAACCGCACCTTCCATCCACAGGGTCACAGCGTGGTTCCACAGGTGTACCCTGGAACCCACATGCTGGCCTCACCCGTGAACACAAGGATGGACACCTGAGCCAACCTGAGCCAGTTGGAGTTTCTCCAGCTAGTCTGTGGGGCTGATCCTGAGGCTGTGGACTTGGGGCCATCTTGAGGCGATGAGCCTGGGGCCAGCTTCTACTGTGGGGTAGAGAAACACGGAGAGCCTGCCTGTGGAGACACAGAAGAATGGAGCAGGTATTTGAGTAGAAGCTGTCGGTGGCCAGTCTCAGTCCTACACGTGGGACAGACGCCTTTATCTTTTCAGTGAACTCACTTTGACTTACGTTCCTCCATTTCAGTTCTGTAATCGGCAAATAAACGGTTCTAACCAGGACACCTGGTTCATCAGACAAGGAAGTACATTCGGGCTGCCATTGGGGTGGAGGAGTTTATGGGGAACACCACCAGATGAAAACCCAGTATTTTAAGGCAAGAGGGGACCGTCTAGATTCTCCTGATGGGAAGGGATCTAGAGTCTGGAGAATTTTCTTACTGGGTTTGTGAGGAAGGACTGATCTTTTGTGTCTGGTCTATGGGGAATATTAACCGTTATTCTTGGCTTCTGTCTGCCCTGGCACCATGATCCCTGCCCTTGTCTGTAAACTTTAAGTAGAAATATTACTTTTAGAAGAGGCTGAGACAGCTTTTTAGTATATTCTGTAGAATCATATAAAAAATTGGCATTGTTGCTGCGCTTGGCTGGTTCAGTCACGACAGCATGCAACTCTTGATCTTGGGGTTGTGGGTTCGAGCCCCACGTTGGCTGTAGAGATTATTTAAAAAAATAAGTCTTCAAAAACTTTTTGCAAGAATTGGTTCTGTTTTGCTACTGAAAAGTGGGAAGACAGAAAATTGGAAATATACAGAAAAGTACAAAGAAGAAAAAAATCACCTCAGTTCCTACCGTATGGGAGGTAACTGCTTTAAACATTTTTTTAATAATAAAAAAATGTAGCTGTGGCTGTCTAGATAACTCTATGGATTTAAGTGTCTAGCTATATTTAACAATCTAGCCAGCCATCTACCTTCCATCTAGCTGTGTAGTCAATTTAAAACTGACATTTTCTTAAAAATGAGATCACACGGTACTTCCTGTTTGGTGATCTATCTTTTCTCCCTATGAAATGTATCATTTACATTTTTGTCATGCCATAAAAATTTTCTGCTATAGCATCATTGAAAGAAATTTCAATTCCAGTGTAGTCGACACACAGGGATATAGTGGTTTCAGGCGTATGATAGAGTGATTCACCAATTCCTGTGTTACTCAATGCTCATCAAGATAAGTGTATATGCTCTTAATTCCTTTCATTTGTTTTAAAGTTTTTCCTAAATGTTTACTTATATTTGAGAGAAGGACAGACAGAGTGCAAGCAGCAGAGGGGCAGAGAGAGGAAGACAGAATCCGAAGCGGGCGCCAGGCTCTGCGGTCAGCGCAGAGCCCGGCGCGGGCCTCAAGCTCACGAACAGTGAGATTGTGACCTGAGCCAAAGCCGGGCGCTTAACCAACTGAGCCGCCCAGTCGCCCCGATCCCCTTCATTTTCAATGGCTGCTTGATATCCGTTTATAAGGATACACCATTAGCTACTTCTCCAGTCCAAATTATAAATAATGTTTATCAAAGATCTTTATAGAAGAATCTTTGTACATAGTGATTCCTAGAGGAAATAATATGCTTGAAAAACTGTATTAGCCAAGGGGAAACTGCAAAAGCCAATGCATTTTGCCATCGTGCCTCACACAGAGGTTGTACCACGTAACCTTCCCACTGGCATACGAGAGTGCCTTTTTCCCAAACTCTTTCCAACACCAGGTATAGACTGTTGTGCAAACAAGCTTAGTTCTATTATTTACTGGTTGTTGATTTAGCTACATATCTTAGTTTCTCATAGTCTCAGCATATGAGACTAGTTCCGTTGGTCTGTAAAGTGGAGAAAAGAAAAAAAATCCTATCTGGAGCTTTGTAAGGGTCACGGAAGATCATCTGGGCTTACCACCTAGCACCGTACTTGACAAATAGAAAATATCTGATAAATGTTTAGTCCTCCAGAGAAGGCGGAAGGGTAAAATAATCAGGAACATGATTTTGGAGCCCAAATATCTGAATGGAAATTCTCTCTTCAGCACCGTCTAGCTGCGTGAGTCTGAAGAAGTTCCCTCCTGTGCCTTATTCTCTTAACTGTAAAATGTACGGGATAATAATAGTAACTTCCTTGCTGGTGTGCTGCAAAGATTAAATTCATGAATTCATGTAAAGTACTTCAAAGAAAACCTGGATCAGAGCAATTACTCAATAAATATTAACTATTTTTTTTGCTTCATTTTGCCCAACATATATATATATATATGTACATTTTTAAGTTTTTATTTATTTATTTTGAGAGAGACAGACACAGCGGGAGCAGAGGAGGGGCAGAGAGCGAGGCAGAGGAGAGAATCCCAAGCAGGCTCCACGCAGTCAGCACAGAGCCCCATGCGGGGCTCAAACCCACAAACCAGGAGATCATGACCTGAGCCAAAACCAAGAGTCTGATGCTTAACCAACTGTGCCATGCACACGCCCCCCCCAGTTTATATATTTCTAAATGTTTAATTTTATTTACGTTGATCCCATTACTAGTAAGGCGAAACAGTTTTTAAATTGATGTATATTACCCACTTTTATGTATTTATTTTTGCAAAATGCCTATTCATGTACATTGACCATTTTTCTACCAGGAAGTTTATTTTATTTTGGATTTAGAAGACTTTATGTGTAATGCATATAGGACCTGTATCTCTCATACATGCTTCAAATATTTCTTGATTTGTCTCTCGCCTTTTATTTTCCTAGCCTGCTAAGGAACCGAGACATGGCATGACTCAATAAAAAAGATAAAGAATCCGTCCATCCCCAGCACTTCTCTTACAGAAATAATAGTTTAGTACAGAAAATGAGTCACGTACAGATGGAAATACAGCAGGTAATGAAAGGCAAATAAATACTAAATAAATGGTTTCGATGATAAAGGTAATGAACGTCAACTTCGCAGGTAGTCTGTTCCACTGTTAAGCAGTTCAAATGAGCTATTTTTGTAATCTTAAGTTGGTCGGCAATACGTGCCATTGATGTGTTTGTCAGGAAACGATGCTCACCTTCGAAGTCATGATTCTTTACTGTCATCTTTGAAACAGCCATTTTGAAGGTTTCTCTTCCCCCGCAATCTTGCACTCCTAAAATTCATTCCCCATCTGCATCACAGCTGATCTAAGTATAAATCTAATCATCAGCACCGCGAGAGTCTTCAGGATAAAGTCTGAATCCATGGCCCCGAATCAGGCGGTGGCCCCACCCTGCGTGCCTCTGGCCAGGCGCCTGTCCCACACGCTCCCCTGATTCCCTCAGCTCCACCCCTTCCAGACGGCTTGACGGTCCCAGCAAACCATGCCCTCTCTCACCTCAGACATCCGATTCCTCTCCCCCCCTCTCCGGTTCCCTACTCTTTGCCAATTTCCCTTTTCTCACCCTCCTGTCTACTAAACCATTTAGCTTCCTCATCTTCCTTGCGGCTGGAGCAGCCATGGAATACTGTTCTGGAAGTAGGAGTTCCTGGCAGAGGGCACCCATTCCCCAAGAAAAAAGGCGAGTTTGTCTACGGAGGCCTTTGTCCCTTCACTTAGATCTGTTTCTCCTGTCTGGAGAGCAGACAGGCGATCTGGAAGCACAATAGCCATCTTGCAACCGCGAAGGGAGAGCATAGATGCGGAAGACAACATGTTGAGCCTGATGAGGCAGAAAGATGGAAAGAACCTCGGTCCTTGAGGACGTTGCTGGGCTCTGGTGCCATCCTGGACTTGCCTCTCCTGGGCTTCTGATTGAGCTTGAGAGAGAAACCCTATCTGGGGCAGTTATTGATCAGTCTCCTTTGACTGCTTCGGAACGCGTGCCTAATGGACACAGACCACGCTCTGGTATCACCCCTTCCGGGAACATCCCTGTCTGTGGATGTCTTTCATCTGTTAGCCTACATAATCCTGGACTTACCCCTCGCCTAGAGTTTATCCTGTTCTTCATTATCTGTTTCTCACCCTGGAATCTGAGCTCTCTGAGAGTGGAACGTGTACTCCGTTTCTCTTTGCCCCTCTGGCATCGAGCACAGTGCCTGCTTTGCACTGTCCCGTGATGGCTGTTGAGTCACGCAGTAATGCTTCTGCCGGAAGCACTGACCTAGGACGGGGAGAGCATATTGTGTGTGGATAGAGTGCAAGGGGCCAGTGGAGAGAGGGATGGAGAAAGGGTTGGAGACCGGAGGGAGACATTGGACTACAGAAAAAAAAAAATGGGTGCTGGAGGAGATGAGAGGGGTGGAAATGTTAGTCTTGACAAAGAAGCAGGACGCTTCTCCGACACGAGAGCGAGGGAAGTTCTGGAGATATTTAAGACGAGGCGAGGAAAGCTGAGAGAACAAATCACATAAAATTGATATAATCTTCCCAGTAAATGTGAAATGCTCTGTAGAAAGTAAGGTGGCACATTGGAGGTTGAGGGTAAGGACAACAGGGGGGAGAGGTGGCCATGAGGAGAGTTGCTCACAGGGAGAGGGATCTGAGAACAGCATGGAAGGTTCTCAGCAGAAGGAGGGGCCCCTGCTGGGATTGGTAGCATGTATCTGATTTTACATTGACCAAGGCTGGGGTTGTTTTTATGACTCTCTCCCCACTTTTCAGATTGCTGGTATTTTCTGGAGAAAGTCTTGGGAGAGAGAGTGTTGCTTAGCTATGGAGGGGCTACATTTTGATGGCAAATGAGATTCTAGAGTGGAAGCTATTGCCTTGGTAAAGTCTATTCTCTATGGGATGCGGGTGAATGAGCCCCGGCGAGGGGTGGACTGGGAAGCTAATATAGGTGAGGAAATAGAGATCACAAAGCGATCCACCTGCAAGGCAGAGTAAAGGACCGGGAATCGGGGCAGTAAGACTACGAGATGTGCTCTGATGCTTTGCAGCTATTTGGAGCAATGATGACGTCTGTGGAGCTCCTACGTCCCTACCAGTCCCTGTGGAGCAGAGACCGAGGTCCCTAGCTCTGTAGAGAAACTTAGGGGCTAAGGAATGAAATGGATTGTTAATAGTGGTGTTGAAGCCTTGGGGATGATGACGGGGGCATAGAGGAAGGTGGCTGTGACGACATCCTGAGGAGAGGCGTAGGCTGATGGCCCATCACCTGCTGTTAGAAGGAGACGAACTGTTGACCCAGAGTGGAGAATGGGACACTCGAGTGCCTGTCTCCTATGTCTGGGCAGGAGGAGAAGTGCTTTCGCCAAACAGGGCTGGGAGGAAAGCAGAGTGAGAACAGCGTTTCCATTATGAGAACTTTGGGGACAGACCGGAACATGGCCTCTGGGGTCAGATGGGCCTGCTTTGAATCCTGACTCCTGTAAGCGCTCCCTGGAAATTCAACCTCCTCACTTCTCTCATCTGAGAACGGGGATACCGGTGTTTGACTGACAGCTTAAGTCCAAAGCTATAGTGAGAATTCTGGGAGAAGATACATAAAAGTGGCTGCGAGGGATGGGGTCTCCGTGGCAATGGTTGGTTGCAGGGATTGGGGGGTGGGTACAGAATGGGGAGACAGCAACAAAAGAAGGGCCGGCACATCCCAGCTGCTGTTGAAATCCTGGGAAGGGAGCCATGGGGGTGGGCACCAGGTTGGTGTGGAGAGAAGCCATCTCTTGAGCCGTCTGCAAACCTGACACAGTGAAAGGACGGGTGCCGGCGTTCAGAAGCCCCCCGGGGCTGACTGAGACCTGTTCCTTCCACCTCAACCAGCCAAAGATCGGTGTGACCTGGAGAAAGCCACAAGATGAGGCAGTTCAAGCGCTTTGTCGCCTGTTGAGCACTGTGCACTGTCGGAATGGGGGATGTAGGGAAGAGCCCTAGGGCCGTGTCAGACGTGAACGTGTGCACGTGGGGGGAGCGTCACATGCTGACATGCTGATGAGTTTGGCGACCCTAAGTTTGACCTCTTTTTTTAAAAAGATAGACCTTATTTACTAACACATTTTAGTTTCAGGCCCGTTTTAGGGTCACAGCGAAATAGGAAGGCACAGAGATTTCTTGCAGCCCTCCTGCCTCCACTCGTGCACAGCCCCCCATTATCAGTATTGCCCACCAGAATGGTACACGTGTTATAATCAATGAACCTATGTTGGCTCATCGTTATCTCTCAAGATTCATGGTTTACGTTACAGTTCAGCCTTGGTGCTGTACATTCTTTGGGTTTGGGCGAACCAGTAATGACATGTATCCATCATTATAGCATCATACAGAGTAGGTTCACTGCCTTAAAATTCCTCTGTGTTCCTATTCATCCCTCCCTCCCCCACCCCCTGGCTACCCCTGATCTTTTTTACCGCCTCCACAGTTTTGCCTTTTCCAGAATGTTGTATGGTTGGACTCAGACCGTAGATGGGGGTCTTGGTTTTAGAACTTGCAGAAGAGAGTCCTAACTATGGCAACTTGTGAGGCAGGTATTGTTGTCCCCATTTTGTAGCCAGGACGCTGAGCCTCATCTAGCGTAAGGCCGCGGCGGGGGGGGGGGGGGGGGGTGATCCCAGATCTTCGGATCCTCTTCCTACAGTTGGGTCTTCCCGGTGTGGAATGGGGGGAGAGAGCTCCTATGACGGTGACTCAGTGGTGTCCTGTCTGGGAAGGCTTTTCTCTGTGGCCCTGCATGAGTCTCCCTCACTTGAGAGAAAAACATATTCCAAATATGCAGTTTTTCTTCTGCGTTTGTTTCAGCCATGGAGCTGATTTTTCTGTTTGCTCTAAAGCTCCTGTTGGAATACTGCTGTCTCCTCTTCTGCCAAATCAGTCCTGAAAGACACTCCTGCCTGTGTGATCTCCGCATGCCTCCCCCGGGGCCAGCCACTCTCCACTGGTCCCCCTCCCTGTCAGTGATGGATTCTCATCTGAGCCCCAGCATGCAGCCGTCCCCGGGATGGTGATGTTCTTTGTCCTGTCATTGCTTTCATTTTCCCACTTTTGGATGTGCTATCCTGTGACTCATGACGTTTAGCCAGGCTGTTTAATACATGACTTCTCTAATGGGACAGACACGTCCTATAAAACCCCAGCTTCATTGTGGAAAATGCATGGTCGACAGAGGGTGCAGGGAAATGGGGGTGGGAGAGTTCGAGCTGGTGTTCTGGGAGGAGGGCATCCCTGTTATGGGCCTGCTGCGTGTGAGACAGCAGTGCACATGGACTTGGGGCTAGACGCTTTTCTGGACTCTATCACCCCCTGGGTGATGAGGGATCAGGGCTTGCCTTTAGCACAAAGAAAGCAGAGATTTGCGGTGGCCAACACTAGGTATTTTAGTGGTTCCCTGTGGGGACCAATGACCAAACTCCAAGAGGAGCCTCCTTGATGCTCTGGTTCTGCAGAAGACCCCAGGATCTTTGCACAGCCCTGAGGACAAGCTCCTCAATTGATGGAGACTGGCTCTTTGGCCATCATTTTGAAGGGGCCTCAGCAAAGGATTGAAGCTGGCTTAAAACACCCGCAGAGATGGGATTTTCTTGCATACCTGAGTTTGTAGGCAGAGGCTCATCTCTGGTGTATCCTAATCCTGGGCACAAAACACTCGAGGACCTGGGCCAGTTTCTCCTTAAACACTCCCTCTTCAGCTTGCCTTTGCAACATGGCCAAGCACTTGCGGTTGCAAACAGAAATGCTTTTCCACCTCACTGCCTTTGCTCAGGGCACCGAGCAAAGCACCGAGGAGAAGCTTCTGAACAAAGCCAATTAAGTACACCGCTCTGTGTGCAGGTAACTCAACCGGGAACAGGCATCCGACACACGGACACGCATCCAGGTGCCCGAGAACACCACTCGGCAGGGCTGCGCTGGACTGGAGGGGGGCTGGCCGGTGCGCAAACTCAGCAGACGGGAAGAAGCCAAGGCACACGAGGAGAAGGTGGTGACAGTGGCTGGACATATGGAAGGACACGAGAGAGGCAGATGGGGGGGGGGAGAGAGGCATAATTACCAGGGTGTTGAGTCACTAGAATAAGGGTCAATGGATCCGCTTCTAAGAGAACTAGAGATAATCGAGTGCTAAGAACTGCGGTGATTCTTGAATGTTCCACGTGAGGTCCGTGTCTGTGTATCTTTGTAGTAAGTTCCCACGAACTGAAGCCACCTTTCATCATGCAGTCTGGAAAACTTGAACCCAGGTCCTGTCTGCCTAGATTGTTCTTCTCCCTTCTTCTACTCACAGCTGACTTCTAGCCCTCTTCTTTTTAATGTTTGTTTATTTTTGAGAGGTGGGGGAGGGGCAGAAAAGGAGGCGGAGACAGAGGATCTGAAGTGGAGAGCTCATGAGAGATCTCTGAGATCACGCTGAGAGATCATGACCTGAGCAGAAGTCGGACACTCAACCAACTGAGCCACCCAGGCGCCCCCGAGCCAACTTCTCTTCTGGCTGTGAAACCCCGGTGAGGTTCCCCCTCCTCCTTCTGTCTTCTCCCTGCCCCTCCCCACCTCATCTTCCAGGCTCCTGAGACCGCGTGTCTCCATCACCTTGCTGGGCTCCCGTGCTGTGATCATCTATGTATCATCCTCATGAGATCCCTGCCACTCGATGGCAGGGATTAGATCTTACTCGTTTTTAAATCCAACTAACAAATGTCAGAACTTGAAACTGAACCCAGGTCTCTGGGTCTCTGCTTAAGCTCTTTACGACAGCCTTACCCTGCCTCCTAGCAGATGTTTTTCAGCACATTTTCCCCAGCGTCTTTAAACTCGTGCAAGTGTGGCACGCTCTGCTTGGCTGCAACCCTGTCTACACCTCAGAGTGAGGGCTTTGCTTGCTCATTTCGTAGTTGAAAAATAAAACACGCGGTGATTTCTTTCTTCCAGAAGAGTGGGAAGGTGGACAAATGTATGTGGTTCAACAAAACTTTTAAGATATATTCTCAGGTGCGAACTATGTCAAAATATACCAAATGTATGTGTGGTACAACAAGGCCTGGAGATTTGCTCTGGGCTATGAGTGAATCGAGGAAATAAGATTCTGGAAGCATGGCTAAACATGGTCAGGAGGAGGAATGGGGAGCCTATCCACAGGGAGGGGAACCTATCGACGGCAAGCAAGGTGCCTACGGCTCGAAATTAAAGAAGGCCACGTGTGACAACCTGGGCAAGACACTTCCTTACATTTGGCACCCCACATGCCTTACTTGCCTTGGCCTTGGCCTTACCTATGAAGGCCTTATTTCAGAACCGAAACAACCTTCTTAGAATTTGTATGTCCTGTGACTAGGAGGCTTTGAGAGACGAAATTGTGTCCGTCTTCTTCTGTGCCCTGCCCCCAAGACCTAGCACAGCGCCTGGCATACTGTTGGCACATAAAGAGTTTTGCTGAATGAAGAATTTAGTAAGATCTGGGGAAACCAGAGTCGATTCAGCAGTGAGCAGTGTCCATGTCTGTTAGAGCAAACTTCCATTTCAGAACAGAGTAGATGAGAGACAGGTCGTCGTACCTCCGGAGCAAGGATCGGTTCCAACTCTTCTCTTCCACTGGGGGTCTTACAAAGAAAGCACTGACATTTAAATTCTTTTTTTTTTTAATCTTTATTTATTTTTGAGAGAGAGAGAGGGAGAGAGTGAGGAGAGAGAACCCCACGCAGGCTCCATGCTGTCAGCACAGAGCCCGACATAGGGCTTGATCTCGGGAACCATGAGATCAAGACCTGAGCTGAAACCAGGAGCGGGACGCTTAACTGACTGAGCCACCCAGGCGCCCCCAAAGCGCTAACATTTAGATGAGCTAAGTGTAGGCTGGGGAGCAGGAACTAGATGACGCACACTGTGAAAGCACCTCCAAACCTTTCATCTGTTGTTATTCATTAATCCATTTTTCCAGCAATGATTTACTGACTGCCTACTTCGGAGATATTTATAATTGACATGGCCTCATTGCTGCGGCATCATTGAAGGCCCGGGTCTAATATAAGAACCCTCCCGACCTGCGTGTAGGAATTCGGGGCAGGTGGCAGTATTATCCGGGGGAGGTCTGCTGCAGCTGGGCCATTTTGCACGTAAAGATCCCACATGATCAGGACTGGCTGTTGATTTGTTCATTGAAAAAACTGATTTGAAGTGAAGAAGCACAAAACATAACTCATGGGTTCCCTCGACATGTTATTCTAACTTAAAATGCATAAATGTGCATTGATTCGTTGATGTTTTGACACAAAACCAAAGCCTCTGAGTGTGGGATCTTCACTCTACAGAGTTTGGGGTTTTTTTTTGTTTTTTTGTTTTTTTTGCACAGCCAAACCCCAGTGCACCATCGGATACTGCCGGGTTCAGTTTCTGTAAATTGGGGTGGGGGGTTAACACTTGGAGGGAATCTGCGCATAGAGCCCCTCTATATTTTTATAGTCTCCCCCTCCTCCAGCCTTTTCAAAATTTCTCATCCGCCCCCAGTTCACCAGCAATTTTTCATGACTCAGGCTTTCAAAAGCATTTGACTTTGTTTTGGAAACTAACGTCTTCAGGGGGCTGGATGGCTCCGTTGGTTTAAGTATCTGACTTTGAACTCACAGTCTGTGAGTTCGAGACCTCTGTCAGGCTCTGTGCTGACAACACGGAGCCTGCTTAGGATTCTTTCTTCCTCTTTCTCTGCCTCGTCGCCCAACACATGCACATGCTCTCTCTCAAAAATGAACATTAAAAAAGGAAACTAATCTCTTTCTTTTCATGTTCATATTTAATCAGTTCATAAGTATATACAAGTATATAGGTATCTATACATATGCTCATATACTATTTAAATGTATAAAATAATGTTTAATTAAATTACATACAGGCAGACCTCGGAGATTTACAGGTTTGATTACAGCCCACTGCAATGAAGCCAATACTGCAATAAAGCAAGTGAAATTTTTTTTTGTTTCCGAGTGCGTATAAAAGTTATGTTTACACTATACTATAGTCCATTAATTGTGCAATAGCATGATGTCTAAAAAATTATACACTTTAATTAAAAAAATATTTCATTGCTAAAAATGCTGTCACCTGAGCTTTCACTGGGTCATAATCACTGATCACCAGATCATCATGACAAATACAATCCTAACAAAGAAGTTTGAAATATTGTGAGAATTACCAAAAATGTGACCCAGCGGCTTGGAGGGGAGCAGATGCTCTTGGAGAAACAACTCCAAGAGAGTTACTTGCCGCAGACTTTCACTTTGTAAAAAAAACGCGGTATCTGCGAAGCGTGCTAAAGCAAAGTGCGCTAACACAAGGTGTGTCCCCGCACAGCCGGGAGAAGTGTGTGTGGATGAGACCTTGCTCCTGGCTTCACCACCGTGTTCAGGGTGCTGTGGCCACCCGTCTGCATGCTCTAGGAAGTCCTGGAGCAGATCCTGTCGGCTCAGCCGGTAGGGTTTGGCTAAGAAGATATCTGTGAATCCACGTTATATGACCAGTTCCAGAATTGGGTCTTCCATTTTGGATGCTCAGAAACTCACTATCCATTTTGGATACTCAGAAACTCAGAAACTCACTACAGAAACTCACTACTACGTAGGAGCAGACGGGAAGGAGACTTAAGATACGGGCTCAGACTAATGAATTCACAGAGGCCTGAGGTCCGTGGCTGTGTTTTAGCGGTTCCTTCCGGTCTGCACGGTGAGTGTATTCTATGTTATCTGAGCTGTTCTTATGTTTTTTATTCCTGCGTAACATAACCTGTCGAGATTTGTAATTATTTTAGTGCCTGCTTCTCTGGCAATTGCAACTGAGGGTTGAATGAGGGTTTTTAAACTAGTTTTAATAGGCTTGAATTTTTACAACAATTTTAGGATCACAGCAAAATTGAAGGGAAGGTCCTGAGATTTCCCATATACCCCCTGCCACCTCATGCACGGCTTCACCCATTATTTTTTTATTTTTATTTTTTTAAATTGAGCTGTCTTTTTTTTTTTTTCTAATGTTTATTTATTTTTGAGAGAGACAGAGACAGAATGCGAATGGGTTAGGGGCAGAGAGAGAGGGGGGCACAGAATCCAAAGCAGGCTCCAGGCTCCGAGCTGTCAGCATAGAGCCCGATGCGGGGCTCGAACTCACGAGCTGTGAGATCATGACCTGAGCCGAAGTCCGACGCTCAACTGACTGAGCCACCCAGGCGACCCTCTTTTTTTTTTTTTTTTAATCTTGATTTACTTTTGAGAGAGAAAGAGACAGAGTGTGGGGGAGGGGGAGGGGCAGAGAGAGAGAGAGAGAGAGAGAGAGAGAGAGTGGGAGACACAGAATCCGAAGGAAGCTCCAGGCTCTGAGCTTTCAGCAGAGAGCTCGATGCAGGGCTTGAATTCAGGAACCATGAGATCATGACCTGAGCCGAAGTCGGACACTTAACCACTAAGCGATGCAGGCGCCCTCGGCCTCACTCATTATTAACATTCCCCGCCAGAGAGGTACATTGGCTGCAACCGATGAACCTATACTTTCACCCAATGTGCATGGTTTACATTACGCTTCACCATTGGTGTTATACGTTCCATGTGTTTGGACAAATATGTATAATGACATGTATCTACCATCGTAGTATCCTACAAAACCAGTATTTCACTGGTTCCTCTCTCCTTCCCCTTTAGCCCCTGGCAACCACTCATCCTTTTACTTTCTCCGCAGTTTTGCCTTTTCCAGAATGTCATACGGTTGGAATCACACAGTGTGCAGCCTTTTCAGATTGGCTTCTTTCACTTCGTCGTATGCATTTAAGTTTCCTCCATGTCTTTTCATGGCTTGATAGTTCATTTCTTGTCAGCCCTGAGCAATATTCCATTGTCTGGATGTCCCACTCTTTATTTACCCTTTCGCCTACTGAAAGATGTCTTGGTGGCTTGAGGTTTTGGCTCTTATGCGTAAAGCTGTTGTAAACATATGGGGTGCCCGGGTGGCCGACTCTTGATTTCTGCTCAGGTCAGGATCTCAGGGTTCATGAGGTCGAACCTGCGTCGGGCTCTGCCCTGACAGTGTGGAGTCTTCTTGGGATTCTGTCTCTCTCCCTCTCTCTCTCTGCCCCTCCCCTGCTCATGTGCTCTGTTTCTCTCTCTCTCTCTCTCAAAATAAATAAATAAACTTAAAAAAAGGCTGCTGTAAACATCCACGTGCAGATACTTGTGTGGACACGTTTTCAGTGTGTTTGGGTGAATACCAAGGTGAATTGTTGCCATTATTATTTTTCAGTGATGAAAGAGACTTGATGAAGTTCCAGGCTATTGGGAAGGACCCAGGAGAAAATAAGATGCTGAAAGTCAAGGATGGCCTGGATAATACAGATACTAAGCTCCTGAGCAAGGACCCCAGGGCTTAGTGCAGTGATCATTCTTAGACAGGAGGAATGATTCTTTGTTGGTTGTAGTTGAAGGGAAAGAGGAAGGGAGAGGAGTCGAGGTAGGAAGAAAGGCCAGTGAGTTGGCATAAAGTTGAGAGCGTTCTCCTCAGTAGCTTCTATTTTCCTGGTGAAATTCGAGGTAATGTCTTGAGGGTTTCAGAGGCATGGTGGAAGCGTGGAAGAACAGTTCTGGGGAAGGGCCTCCTCACCCTGGAAATACTCCAGGCTGGCTGGCTTTTTGGAGCCCACTTGGGGCTGGAGGCCATGACTGGTTGTGGCCGTGGTCTCTCATAGCCCTCAAAGCTCAGGCAGAGGCATGAGAAGGTGCACATTGGATTGTTTTAGGGTAACCTTGCTGGCTGGGTGAGTGAAGAGAGGCTGGTAAGAGACTAACGCATGTCTGAAAACATCTCGGGAAAGTTGACTGGACTTTCCTTATAGTGAAGCACTCCCGAAATGCTGCTTGTATCTTTCAGGACTTGGCAGTTTAACAGTTTAGGTAAATCAATACTAACTGAGAATTTTTTGTGGGCCACTGCCAGTGTCTGAAAATATTAAAATGAATATTAAGGAACTTCTTTGTTCCAGAAGCTTATAGTATAGTGGGAGAGACAGGTAAGTAATCCTCTGAAGAAATTATAATGTGTTAGGTCCAAAGATAAAGACCTTTACCTGGTGTTGTGGGTTCCCGGGGAAGGCTGGATGCTGATTCAGTCATTTCCCCACTGCACTGGAAGAGCTATAGGCAGAAAAACGCTGAGTTTTGCCTCTCTGGTCGGAAGGGAGGCCCTGGAGGGCAGCAGGTCTGGGCCCAGCTGGAGTTCTGGTTTCCTGTCTGGATGTTGGGGCCAAGCTGTGAGCAGGGGGATGCCAGGTTCCCTCAGGGAGCTGCGGAACCAGCAGGGGTGAAGCTCAGCCTGGTCGCCTGAGCACCGCAGCGTGGATTTTCCATGGCAGAGAGCCCAGCAGGAGCAATGTTGAGCTTTGGCAGATTGCACTCTGCATCCGAGCTCGGGGGGTTGCTGCAAACCCTCGCTCGGCAAGGGATCTGTCAGGGCGGTGTTGTCAGGAAGGGGCTTCTGGACCGGTCTTCTCAACTGTAAAGCTTTGGACTCATCCCCCCAGCTCACATCCGAATAGAGCCTTCAGAGGCTATGTGACTTTTTGGAATGGACGCTCAGGTAAGGCTGGGAGGCAGCACATTCCGAGGCCACATTCCGTGGGTTTCATTCTTGCCATCTGACGAGGGAATGGATTAATGGTAATGATGATAATGATCGTAGCAACAAACACTATTACGACAACCACCGACATTTATTAACTTCTTGCTTAATGAGTGACACGGATTTGCTGTGTAATCGCTACAACAGGCTATAAAGTAGACGTTAGGGAGTCCATTTTAAAGACAACCACCCAATGGGGCACCTGGGTGGCTCAGTCGGTTAAGCAGCCGACTTCGGCTCAGGTCATGATTTCGCAGTCCGTGAGTTCGAGCCCCGCGTCGGGCTCTGTGCTAACTCAAAGCCCACGCTCTTCACCACGACTGCCCACTGCCCCAGAGACATTTTACATCTGTGCTTGGCTGTCCACTGTTCTAGTCGCTGTTCCCTCCATTAGCTCACCTTAACTTCAGAGTACTCCTGGGAAGCAAGCAGAACAGATCTTACTGGCCCATACCACAGATGTGGAGACTGAGGCTAGGTGACTAGCCCAGTAGTGCATGGCTGGTTTTTTGCTGAGCCTCTAACCAGTGTTTGCTGATTTGTATCCCACTCCTCTCTGTCTATTCCAGTCTGGCTGCATGGTTCAGTCTCCCTCACAGGACTACAGGAAAGATGAGAGGGTACAATGTCTTTGGAGGAGCTTGAGTGCCTTTGGAGACGGCCCAAACCACACAGGAGGAGGAAGCAGCCCCAAGCTGGGGGTGTGCTTCCAGTACCTACAGTTATTAAGGTAATTCTCAGGTGGCCAGTCATTGAATTTGAAAGACAGGGCTGCTGAGGTCGGGGTCTGGGATTAACCCCTGCATAGACCGTATGGCTGGTCCCAGAGAGAAGCCGATCCAAGAAACGCTCACCTGAGACTGGCTTGTTTGCGTTCTGATGTACCCCTCAGTGGCCCAAGGTTCTTGGTGCCCTTTGGCTCTCCCTCTGCACTCTCCTTCTTCCTCATTACCAATAATAACCTCTCATACTTGGGCAGCACTCTGCACTTGACAAAGTGTGCAAACATGATTTTTGCACACATGATCTTCTTGACTTCCCATGGTAGCCATGAAGATAGCCAGGAAAGACATCTTATAAATCATTACTAGAGGGCTCAGATGACTTTTTCTTTCTTTCTTTTTTAATGTTTATTTTTGAGAGAGAGAGAGAGGGAGAGAGACAGACAGACAGAGTGCGAGCAGAGGACTGGCAGAGAGAGAGAGGGAGACACAGAATCCAAAGCAGGATCCAGACTCCGAGCTGTCAGCACTCATCCTGATGCGGGGCTCGAACCTACAAACTATAAAATCATGACCTGAGTCAAAATGGGATGCTTAACCGACTGAGCCACCCAGGCGCCCCTCAAATGACTTTTTCAAGATATATAGGTATTAAGTGATAGGACAAGGACTCAAACATAACCCCATAGCTCTAAAGTCTATCATCTTTTTACTGCCTTTAATGATTTCCAGGAACCCACCCACCCTGCTTCCCATCTCCTCAGGGCTTCAAAGTTCTCAAGCTTATGTATTACTTCTACTGCTATGTTTTAAGAAGATTCCGGTGATGAAAATGGTCAAATGCTTAAAATTTGGTGGGAATACCTGGGGAAGGTGAGTTACTTGGCCCTGGAAACTGTTTATGAATGCCCTTCAGTCCCTGATCAGTAGGTGTATCCTCACTTTGTCATTGCGTGGTCCAATTTCCAGAAGTCCCATGGTTTTACCAATGGACCTATCACATGCCAGGACACATGGTTGCTCATCAGTGCAAATGTACCCTCACTGCTCTGCAAACGTCTTACTCCGCCATTGGTGGGTCAGAGGCTCCACCTTCTAAGAGGAGAAGCACTGCAACTGTTATCAGTTTATCAATTTGAAGAACTACTTTTGGCAACTGCATGGATGTACTTACTCTTCATGGGTGAGCCAGCCAAGGCAAGACACTGAGGGTATAAGGATGGGGCGTAAAAATTATGTTCTAAATTTTACAGGTAGAATGAACCATAGAGATATCGGTCTGACCCTCTTCTTTTATAGATGTTTGTATCCCCTGGGATACTTCTGGCTGCAAGTAGCAGAGAACCTACCAGCCGGGTCTTTCATCAGAAGGACACATGCCATTTACTTAAGAAGCGTGGAGGAAGCTGTAGTGTAGGTTATTTCATTGGCCCCAAAGATGCGGGTTCCTCCAGTCTTACCCCTCTATCGTATCTGTACGTGAAATGTCTTCCCTTACACTTGCAAGATATCTCCTTCAGTTCTAAGCATCGCATCTCTTATAGAAGGTCTAAAGAGGAATCAAGAAAGTGTTTGGGGAGTGGTGAGAGAGTGTTTTCCTCTTCTGTCTCTGTTTCAAGTTAAGACTTTATTGTTTTTTTAAATGTTTATTTATTTTTGAGACAGAGATAGAGTGTGAGCGGGGGAGGGGCAGAGAGCGAGGGAGACACAGACTCTGAAGCAGGCTCCAGGCTCTGAGGTGTCAGCACAGATCCTGATGCAGGGCTTAAACCCACGAACTGGGAGATCATGACCTGAGCCGAAGTCGGACGCTTAACCACCTGAGCCACCCAGGCACCCCAAAACTTCATTTTTTGAAGAGCAGTTTTATCATCTGGCCCACACATGCATGGCCTCAATATCACTCACCAGAGTGGAACATTCACTACATAGATAAACTTATTGGGGCTCCTGGGTGGCTTGGTTGGTTAGGTGACCAACTTCGGCTCAGGTCACGATTTCACGGTTTATTGGTTTGAGCCCCGCGTTGGGCTCTGTGCTGACAACTTAGATCCTGGAGCCTGCTTTGGATTCTGTGTCTCCCTCTCTCTCTCCCGTCCCCATCTTGCACTCTGTCTCTCACTCTCAAAAATAAATAAACTTAAAAAAAAAATAACCAGTAGATAAGCATATATAGTCATATCACTATCACCCAAAGACCATAGTTTACCTTACAGTTCACTGTTAGAATGTTGTACATTCTATGGACTTAGACAAATGTATAAAGACATGTATCCATCATTATGGTATCTTACGGAGTATTTTCACCGCCCTAAAAAATCCTCTGTGTTCTGCCTATTTTTCCCTCTCCCGTCCCCCAACCCCTTCCAACTAGTGATCTTTTTATTTTCTCCATAGTTTTGGCTTTTCTAGAATGTATACAGTTGGAATCATACAGTTTTTAGACTTTTTAGGTTGGCATCTTTCACTTAGTAAGTGAAGTTCCTCTTTCAAGTTCCTCTGTCTTTTCATGGTTTGACAGCTCTTTTTAGTGCCAAATAATATTCCATTGTCTGATTGTACCACAGTTTATTTATGTATTCACCTACTGAACGTCATCTTGGTTCCTTCCAAGTTTTTACAAAGATTCTTATAAACACCCATGTTCAGGATTTTCTGTGGACATAACCTTTCAATTCCTTTGGGTAAATACCAAGGAGTGTGATTGCTAGATGGCATGTTTAGTATGTTTTGTTTAGAAGAAACCACCAAACCGTCTTCCAAAGCACCATTTTGCATTCCCACCAGCAATGAATGAGAGTTCCTGTTGCTTCACATGCTCATCAACACTTGGCATTGTCAGTGTTCAGATTTTGGCCATTCTGATGGGCATGTAGTGGTCTCTCGTTGCCTTAACTTGCATTTCCCTGAAGACATATGATGTGGGGCATGTTTCCATAGGGCATCTGCCATCTGTACATCTCCTTTGGTGAGGTGTCTCTTGAGGTCTTTGGCCCATTTTTAAATTAGGTCGTTGTTTTTCTTGTTGTTGGGTTTTAAGAGTTCTTTATATATTTTGAATAACAGTCCTATATCCGATCATCTCTGTTTTTCAAGGATGAAACTCTTATCCGAAATCCCCTCAGCCAATTTCCCCATATATCTCATACAACCTTGACTGCAAGGAAGGTTAGGGCAATATGAATTCATCATTTTTAGCCTCTGTAGTAGGAAGCAATCAGAGAGAAGGGGGTCTGAAATGCCTACTGAGTGGCCAATCACTGGTACCTAACTAAGGAGATCCTGTCATCTGGAGAAACACTGGGACTTCTCTGAAGTCACATAGCCAGTGGGAGCTAGGCCTAAATCTACATTTTCAGTTAGGTATCCAAAATGGGCAACTGAGTGTGTAGAGAGGAATTCGTGTACCAGGTCATCTCTTCTTCTGTCCTGATCCATGGAGATGACATGTCCTAGCTTTTGGTCGATCAAGATCCCAGAACTGTCATTTGGAGCCTGATTCTTGGTAGAGCGAGCTGGCCTTGGTGGCCAAGGGACTATCAATTTTCCTTTTGTCTCTTAGCTTGTGGGCAAGGACACCTGGCTGGTTGTCTGGCAATCACAAAAAATGCTGATGTTTCTTCTGTCAGAATTCATCTTTTGCAAGGTGTTGGTAATTTTTTTTTTATTGGTCAAAGGACAAAAGAAAAGTACTTGAGTCTCTAATTCCCCTAAGGTGAGCTATTTTAGAAATCCTCACAAAGTCAGGTAGGAAAAGACCATAGCCCAGATCAATAACTGCTTCCTGGACTGAGAGCTGAAGATGGTTTATTTATGTGCCTGGGATGTTGTTGAGTGTATGCTCAATACCCAGGCCTTTGATCACATGGACGGACATAACACCAAGCTGTGAATTATTAAAACCAAGAGAGACCAGCTTGGTTCACATCTACTTCTGTGCTGATGCTCCAAAAAGCAACTTCTGCTCTCTTGACTTCCTTGAAAAACTTCCCAGAGCTGTGATTTGGAATTGCTTTTGCCAAAGATCTTGAGTTCCATATAGGTCAAACCCATCACATACAATAAGTGTGCATTCCTAGGAGGGTATGTGTAAGTGCTGTTTGGGAAAATCACATAGCACTTTATTGCAAGCACTGGAGAAGCAAGCAAGTTAAAGAAATCTTGAAGCCCAATCCTTTGCAAAGAGAAGGCTCATTTTTGTAATGCTATTTGTAATGCCAACAAACCCCACCCTACATATCTACTTGGTGTGTGATATACTGAGTGGGAGTTTCTGGGAGATGGGGCCACACTGTGTTGCCATAGCAGGAAAAGATAGATCCTGAAATATTTGTTTTCCTACACCTTGAGCCATGAGGTTCTGCCTAAAGTAGAAGGGCTGAAAATGTACCAGGAGCTACTGTAACACTACTAGTGTGATTGAGAAAGTCTGGAATAGGATGGTGGAAAATTAAGGTTTGTGTGGAGAATGCAGGGAGGCATTTGGTGTGCATAAGGACACTATGGTCCTGTGGTCAGATAACATGGATGTCTTGCAAGACAGACATCTATTTGTGGGCCCGTGATCACTACCTCTCATTGTAAATGAATAAAAAGTTGTCCTAGTTTGGTGTATCAGTCTCTCTTCGGTGTTGATATGCATTCTCTCTGTTCCTACTGCCCCTTTCCAAATTTTTAAATTTTGTTAGTCCCAAACCCTATACAGTGCAGGTTCCTGGAAGATTTTCATTTACACCCTTCACCAGATGGAACTTGAACTCCCCTCTCTGTTGCTCCGAACGTGTTTCTTGGGCATATTCCAAACATAGGAATTTCCAGAGGAAGATGGGTCTGTTTCCATGATATCTGGTCCTTTTTTTTTTTTTTTTTCTGGGGATTTTCTAGCATCTCAAGGCCCTATTCCTTTCTCAGCTAAGGCGGAACCAGACACCTTCTCCTCATCTTCAAACAACCAGGCCTTTTGGACCTCGGGGTTTTGCTCACCCTAAGCCTTTCTGGAATCTGCCCACCCCAACTGACTGTCATTGGATACATGCCTTTGGTTCCAAAGTTTAAAAACCAAGCAAAGCTGGCTTAAACTAAAAGAGAGAGAGAGACAGAGAGAGAGAGAGAGACAGAGAGAGAGAGAGAAATTCACTATAAAGACAAATGGGGGGGTCACTTAAAGACCTCAAGGGTGGTGATGTAACAGAGCCTCGGGAAACAGGAACTGAGAGGGTGTAGACATTCTCTGTCTCTCCTTGTTTCTCATGTCTGCTTTTTTTGGGGGCATCAACTTCGTTCTTTGCTTTCTGCTGACTGGCTCCCTTTGCTCCCCATTTAGGTGGTAGGAGACATGGCCTCCTTCCAGCTCCCAAGTTTACAAGCCACGTACTCGTCTATACAGAAAGGCTAAAGTTCTCTTTCCAAATGCCAAGGAAGATACTCTGATTGGTCCATTTTGTGTCAATCACCCATTCCGGGACCAGTCAGCTGCATCTAGGGGCCAGGACCAAGCAGCAGAAAAGTAACATACTTTTGTTAGGACAGTGCCTGTGGGATGCACGGACAGCTTTCAGAGAACAGGGGTAGGCAAGTCAAAGGATGTCTGTGCTTTCCCTTTTCCATGCCTGTGAGATAAATAGTCACTTTTCCCTCCCCCCCTCCTTTCTTTCCTTCATACAGTAAGTGTCTCAGGTAGAATGCCGGTTGCTATAAATACAGCTCTGAACAAAACCGGGTCCCTACTTCAGAGGCCCTCTAGATGAGCAGAGAACACAGGTTAAGAAAGTTCTTGCTTAGCTTTTACAACGCAGTTCAAGTATGACTCATGTTGGTTGGAGAAGTCTTTTCTGATGCTCTCCCTGCCCCATTTCTCACAGCATGGTCTGTGTTACTCTCATTCTCTATTCCCTGTGACCCTGTGTACCTACTGCTCTTGTAGGAATCCCGTTTCATTACAAGTTTATTTCCATGATTCTGTCTCAGTAGTCTGTACGTTGCTGGAGAAAAGAGATGGCCTTTGAGTTCGGACTAATTGGCCCAAGATCCATGTTTAATGAGTGTCTGTTGATTGAAAGAACTACTCTCCACACGTGGAATCTAAAAAAATAAATAAATAAACAAACAAGCAAATCAGTCAATCACACAAATAAATAAACGGACAAACAAAAAGCAGAATCAGACCAAAAAACACAGAAAATAAGCTGGTGGTTGCCAGAGGGAAGGGTGGGGGGGGGATGGGCAAAATGGACCAAGGCCAGTGGGAGATGCAGGCTTCCACATATGGGATGAAAAAGTCGTGAGAATAAAAGTCACAGCAGAAGGAATATAGTCAATGATACTGTGACGGTGCCGTAGGCGGACGGATGGTAGCTACCTTTCCGGTGAGTGTAGCATAACGTTTAGACATCGATTCTCTCTGTTGTACACCTGAAATTAATGTAACACAGTGCGTCGACTCCACTCAAATAAAAAATTAATTAAAAAAAAAAAAAAGAAGGAAGGAACCGCTCCCCTTTAGGAAAGAGCAAGCCCGGAGGCCTCTATTTCCCCTGCGACATAAGGCTGAGGAGGGGTCTCTGATAGCTACATGTATCATCAGGGCGGTGACCTGGCATCTCTTGGGAAGACGGAACTACCACGAAAGCACCAACTATTGAGTCTAACGGGACCTGCTTTCCACAAGAGCGGTAATTGATAGCCCTCAATGGTCCCTGTGGGAAATGCTTCCCAGCTTGTTTTTATTACACAAAATGCAGGTCAGACCGTTCATTTGATGACTTTGTTGAATCTTGGAGTTTTCCTTCCTAAAAGGGAGGCTTAGAACCGAGGTCTCCCCCTTCGGACTCCACCATTAGCCATTATTTCCTTTCCCCATCAAGCCCCTTCTCCATGATAGGCTCCAGCCGATGCAATCAAGATTCCCAGTTTATTGAAGGGAAAATCAGTAAAATAGTTTGCCCAAAACCTACTTGGAGTGAGTCACACAACAATTAGCAGTACCCAGGTTTGATTGAAACGATAATTTTTTTTTTTTAATTAGAAAATTTTTGAAGGATTTAGCCAGCGCTTGTTATGCTTACAGAACTGACTCATGGTCCTTTTGAATTTTGGAGTGAATGCGATTGTTCGCTTTCAGTTTTCAACAATATATAATTGGCACCCAATAGCTTCACCTTTCCCCCTTTTCCCATGAGTCAGTTGTGAGTGTGTGGGAGGCAGGCGCATTTCTCCCAGGTCTGTGCTTCTTTTCTCTGGGCAAGTCTCATGTTCTGCTGGTTGCTCATTCTTCACTGTCCTCGCTGGATTATACTCTGGAGGTGCTGGAGGTGTTGGGAGGGGAAGTTTCTATTGCATTTGCTCATTCTTTTCCTTTGCGCCTTCTTTCTATGCCACATTTTGGGGAGAAAATCGGAGAAAATAAGTCCCTTCTCCTTCTCCTTCTCCCCACCTTGTTTTGGGCAAGGGGCTGGTTCAAATGACGACTGCGTAAGTTAGCAGAGAGTGTTCTCTCTTCAAGATGCCTTTGGTTCCCTCCTCTGTAAAGTAGCAGAAGGGACTACATGAGGTTGTCATGAGAAGTAAAAAAGAAAGTAAATAAAGGAATCCATGCAAGCCCTTAAAATGCTGCATAGCACTTGGTGAGTGCTCAGGAAATATTAGCCATTGATAATTTTTCTAAAGCTTTCTAGATGCTCACTGGTACTTCAATGCAGAGACAAGCAAACGAATCAGGATTCATCCTTCTGCCCTTGCCTGGTCTCTTGTGCCACCGTCCTCAATGGGCACTCAGAATCCTGAGAAGACATCATCAATGGGCCGGGGACATAGCTGCGGTCCGTCTCCCATCTTCCAGACAAAAAGGGCTCGTCTCCCAAACTTAATATCTAAAAGTAAACGGAAAGCCCCTGTACGTACGTGTTTTTAACCTACTGACAATGCGTTTTCGATTCCACTTATCGTTCACTTAAAGGGGTCTTTTAAGTTAAACGGTGAGCAATTGCTGAAAAAGAACAGCTAAGAAATCTGGATTCGAAATAAGTTTTTCTCTAATTGTTAGGTAACTCTGAGTCACTGTTTTTTTGTTCTGTTTTGTTTTTGGTAAACGAGGGTAAGAATGACAAAGATTAATGAAGGTCGTCAAGACTGGTGGAAGGACAAAACTGAATTTTCCATAATGATATCTTACGAATGCACTATTTTGCTTCATTTCCTTGTATGAAGCCTGTCAAAGGTAGAACGGTTGGTTCTGTTTTCATGCGTAGGAAAACCGAGGCACGGAGGCATAGCCTCTTTCACACAGCTTGGACTTGCGATTCCTTCCGCGTGCCCCAGCCCTCCGACGGAGCCCTCCCTCTCTGCTCCGTAATGTAATTGCCTTTTTCTTGCATTCTTCTCCCCCCCACCAGAATGGGATCTTCCCGAGGGTAGAACCCTGGCTTGTTCTCTGTGTCTGTGTCAAGGCCTCGCGCGCAGTGTGTATGTGCTCAATAATGCTGCATAATGAACGAATGCGTGAGTGCACGAAGAGAGCCAGGGGCACACATGGGATCCAGTGATACTTAGGCAAATGCTTGTTGACTCCCTTTGTGCTGCTTCCCATCCCACAGTGGCCGTGAAGTTATCAGAGGAAAAGGAGAAACGGTAACTTATAAAGCTAGAAACAGAAAGTACTAAACCAGGACCATAGACTTTTTTTGTATTTGATTTGTTTTTTAAGATGGGTCATTAAAAAAAAAAAGCCTTCCAATTTGACAACATTAATCATTCGCCATAGATTCATTGAGGATTTGCTCTGAGTAGGGCACTGAGCTCAGTGATGCAGGCTTGCTAGCTAGTTTGGGAGGAAGGAGGGATGGGTGGGAACGGCTTGCCCAGAGTCCACAGTGAGAAGTGAAGGCCTTAGAGAGACAGAGGCAGGAGAGGGGGTGACCTCATGGAAAGTGCTGGATTTGTCCTGGGTCCAAAGGGGGGCGTCTAGAGGGCCCGAATAGCAGAGGGGACCCGAGGAGAGGGAGGCACCAGAGTGGACAGTGCAGGGTCTGTTTGGGGACTACTGGGGAACATGTTCTACCGGAACCTTGCTGGAAAGCACAGGACCTTGTGGGTAGATGATAACTTCCCTCATGTCTTCTACTCCAGGCCGGCTCATGGTCACTCTATACTGGCTTGAGATGTAGCCCTCTAAGGCCTTTATTCACCCAACAGAGTTGTTCTTCTGTCAGAGGAGTCAGTATTAAAGATGCCGTGGGCGAGAGAGAAGAACGTTGCTTGAACAAAGCAAATGGTACATTGAAACGTGCTGAATCTCTCTCTGGACCTCCCTCGTCACCCGCTTCCCGGCACGGCCGTTTCAGTCGGACACAAAAAGGTTTGGGCTGACGTTTTTAAAAACCTGACACTTTCTAGATAAGCTGAGCAAGTCGATTCCACCACTCTGAGCCTTAATTTACTCAGTTCTACCACAGAGGAAAGAAAGCTGCCTTGCAAAATTGCCACGAGGATAAAAGGAGAAAGTAGAGGGAAATGCTTGGTGAGTAGCCGGCACACAGCAGGTGGTTCATTGGACGCCTTAGGTTCAAACTCAGATGCCTACAGAGAGGAGGCAAGTGATGTGGTTGCATAACTGAAAACTAAGCATCAGATATGTCCGCGGGACTACGGGCAAAAGAGAGGGCGCGTGTGCTCTCTCACAGAAGCTGCGCATATTCAGTAGAGCCATCTAATTGTTGTTACGTTGGAATTTGATCCCTGTGTTGTCAGATCTTTGTGTTTTTTTAAGAAGTCAGTAATCTAGAATTTTCTATGAAATCCTTTGTTTTCAAACACGGCGAGTGTGGCTGAGATTACTGATTGCCTCCACGCTCCACTATTCCTGTCTTTCTCTGTCATGGTTCTATGTAGTTTGTCTTCCAGCTTCCCTTGTGGCCAAGTGTGGCCACTGATCCACTTCCGTTCGATGGAGTGCGAAGATGAGTGAGGTACAAGTGTGTGGTCCTGTCCTGAAAAAGAAGCTCCGTGAACTCCCCTTCTTTTCTTTCTCTTCGTATGGGTGGTGAGCCTGTGTCAACTACGGGATGGGGTCATCACTCTGGGGACAGCTGGGAACAACTAGGTAGGAGTAGAGTTGCTTATACCCTCGGATCGCCTATCAGTCTGCACCCTTACGGGGAAAGAATTAAATGTCGGTCTCAATGAATACACTGTTATTTGGTCTGCAATGTTATTTGGCCTGCAGTGTCACTGCAGGCATTATTATAAGGTACGGTGTCACTACCTTAAATAATACAACTAATTCACAATTTGACAAAATAAAGGAAATGTTGTTTATATAAAAAATGTATTTATGGCTGAGTTTGCTGAGGGGATATTAGTCTTTCAAAGAATTACACAGTGTAAGACCTAATCCACGCTGACCAGAAACTTTAGTCCCTCTGGGAATACAATGCAATCAGCCCATGATACAAAGTAAAAGTGTATAGACTCTGAGCGCCATTCAAACAAATCAGGTACCGACTCAAGTCCTTCTACATCCTTTGCTAGGTCACTGGCAGTACACTTCCAGCCAGGAGCCCTAGTGTAGCACCTGTCAAGGTGGCACAAGTTGGACGGGGGACAGGCTCATTCCATGCCCGCTGATCCTAGTGACCCTCCAGGAGACAGAGGGACTAGAAGACGTGGGCAGGTGGAGTCCCTGCTTTCGAACACCCACATTTGACATCCGCTGTGTCATTGAAACCGCCCGACCTCCATTTTACAGGTGAGGCTGTGGCTGAGAGATGAAATAAACTCTCTCGTAATAACCGATAGAGCAGGGGTGCAAATCCATCAACTGCTTGGTGCAGAGTATTTCCTTCTTTCTGCTGCCCGGCCATCGTGTCTTCCTCCGTGGCGTCCCGCGGCAGGCCGAGTGCCGTTGCTAATTGTGTCAAAGGAGACGCAGAAGAAAAATCAACTGTGAGATCTTTGTTTTTTTTTTTTTTTTTTTTTTTTAAGTTTAATCACATTGGGTGAACCTGGAAGTAACACATGGTGTTTGGAGCATCATTTTTTTTTTGAGGTTCCCACAATGCATTTTGATCTCCAAGAAGAGAGGCTCATTAAACAAGAAGATTATCTGCTTATTTGGGATGACAAATTTGCTCTTATAATCATAACTGCAAGTACTTGGGAGCCTGATCATAAACACATTTTCATAATCCTTGCAAAGATTAATGAATGATAATTAACTTTACTCAATGGCAAAAACTTTGGTTTGGAGTACGTGCCATTGTAACAATTTCTGCTATTCGTATTCCAAAATGAATCTACATAATGCATTACTGATAATCCCTGTGCCTCCCCCCTTCCCTTTAAATTCACCGGTAGACTATTTTAATTTTATTATTTACTTTATTTATTTTTTTAATGATTGTTTATTTTTGAGAGAAGGAGGCAGTGTGAGTGGGGGTGGGGCAGAGAGAGAGGGAGACACAGAATCCGAAGCAGGTTCCAGGCTCTGAGCTGTCAGCAGAGCCCGATATGGGGGCTCGAACCCACGGACCGTGAGATCATGACCTGAGCCGAAGTCGGACACTTAACCCACTGAGCCACCCAGGCGCCCAGACTCTTCATTTTTTAGTATAAAATAATTTAACTATTTCACGACTGTCCATTACTGCTTTAAAAAAAAAATCACACATCGGGCTTTAGTTCCCTGGTGAGCCAGGGCCATTACTCAATATTTGTTGACATTGTGGCTGCAGGAGCCTTTGTTTCCTTTAACTTAAATGAACTTCCGTTTCAATATTGCAGTTTTAGGAACACCAAAAAGCAGTTCTGAAATTACACAGTTGATGCTCTTAACTGCAGCATAGGGCCTGGAGACCATCGCTGAGTTGCAAATTAATAAAATCCTTCTGAAGTGGAAAGGTCATATTCAGACGCTGGAGAACTTAAGGAGACCACACAAAAATCCGGGAAGGCATCCAGAGTTGCACAGGCAGAATTCTACCCTAATGCAGCCCCAATAATTCGGAATAAAAGCAGGAGTGGTCTGGGCACCCAGGATAAGGTTAGCCACGGGAGAGACTCGAGGTGAGCGAGCGTCTGGCAGAAATGTGGGGGAGAGACCGTGTGCCACATTTGTCCCCGATCTTTCCTCCACACCCGGAGGTGACAGACACAGGAGCTTCTCTTAGTGAGAAGGATGCAAATTCTGCTAACCCCACTTCTCAGCACAAACGCAGCGTGGGAAAGCGGAGGCCGTGGAGAAGGACTGGGGCTCCCCGCTCCACCCCTCAGTCCCTCCATCGGTCCTTCTTGCAGCGGCGAACTCACATCTGCAAACTCCTGCAGATCTTACAGAAGGCATTATTCAAGTTGGATACGTAAAATACATCCTTATAATTCTCTTTCCACTAAGTGACCTCCGCGTTTCAGCTCATCCCAGGTTCTTGGCCCACAGCAACTTCACATTTTCCTTGTTCTTTTCTCTCCCTCCGTGGCTTTCCCAAATTTCCGTGGTGATTGGTTCCAGCATTTCTGCTTCACAGACTCTTTGTTTCTTTCTCTCCATTTCTTCTCTCTCTTTCTCTTGCTTTCTCTCTTTCCTCCTTCCTTCCTCTCTCTCTCCCTCCCTTTCTTTCTTTTTTCTTCTTTCTGTCTTTCTTTTCTTTCTCCCTTTGTCTCTTTCTTTCTTCCTTTCCCTCCCTCCCTTTCTTTCTTTCTTCCTCTTTCTTTCTTTCTCTCTCCCTTTCCCTCCCTTTTTCTTTCTTTCTTTCTTTCTTTCTTTCTTTCTTTCTTTCTTTCCCTTTCTTTCTTCCTTGCTCTCTCTCTCCCTCTTTCTTTCTTTCTTTCTTTCTTTCTTTCTTTCTTTCTCTTTGTTTGTTTCTTCCTTCTTCTCTCTCTCCCTCCCTCGGTCTCTTTCTTTCTCCCTTTCTTTCTCTTTGTTTCTTTCTTTCTTCCTTCCTCTCCCTCCCTCCCTCTTTTTCTTTCTTCCTTCCTCCCTCCCTCTTTTTCTTTTCTTTCTTCTTTCTTTCTTTCTTTCTTTCTTTCTTTCTTTCTTTCTTTCTTTTTCTTTCCTTGTTACAAGGTCCCTGAAATACTTCCTTTTTAACTTTTTGCTCTTATGATCTGTTCCTGTGACCTTACCTTTCTGACTCCAAAATCTTTCCTTTTTAGGGGCATACCCTCTGGTAAGGGTGGCCTTTTCAGCCCATGACTGGAGACCATGTTCTCATCTCCCTAAGAAGCAGATAATTCTCTGGGCTCTCAAAATTTTTGAACCTCAAAAGGGGAGGGGGCAGAGCCTGGGCTTTTAGTTCAATCTCTGTATGTCCCAGGTTCCCCATTTTTGCCCCGTAAAATGGAAGCCCACCCTTCTCTTATTATGGTATGCAGTGTATCCAGCAATTTGTCAATGTTGAGGCAAAATTCAACTCCTTCCCTGGTTTCGACAAGAAATTCAAGTAGGTTTACTGAGTGTCTGTGGGGTCACGGGCTGGGGTGGGGGGAGCTCTTCACAAAGCACAGATAATTTCTCTCAGGAAATCTGTTAGTTTTTTTCTTTCCTTTTGTCTTCTGCTTTCCTTCTGCACCTTCTCCAGGGGTTCTGCTTTTCTGTGGGTACTTAGCCCCCCGCAGAGTTCCGTTTCCTAATTTTCTTGGCACCCACTGTTTCCTCTCTTTATTATGTAAAGTAGCTGTCTCTGCCCCCCTGAAGGAAATCTATGCCCAACCCAGTACCCTTGCCTGGAAGGCTTATGCTTCTGGATTTGGATGAATGGGTTTATCCCCTTTTCAACAAAGCTAGCTTTCTCCTTGCAGAAGCATTCTCTGACCAGCTGCTATTAACAAAAAGACAAACCTTTTTGCATATCATTACTCATAAAATGGGGGCTATGAATACTTCACCGGGTTGCTGGAGGATAAAAGGAAATGGTGAACACAGAGGCTTGAGCGCACTGTACTTTGTCACCACCAGCACTAAATGGAAGCTGATTACGTAGTTTTTGTCTCCTCTCTCTGGATCTGTGTGACCCCCTCCGTTCCGAAACGTTAGCAGAGTTATCTGAGCTTGCTCCTGGCTTCCATCTCCTCAAGGGTACAGGCTTCTCCTTATCCATCCTTGTATCTCCGGCACCTGCTGCAGTAGCTTGTGCAGAGTGATGCACGATACATGTTTGCCGAACAATTGAATCTCTTGGCTTGTGGGGATTCTGGCACATTCTAAGAAAAAAAAAAATGCTGCATGTAGAGAAAAAGATCTGGGGAGGGATTAAAACTAAGGTTCAGAGCCATGGCTGAAAACTATTTGGTACATTGCAAGCACTTTGCAGAGCAGGGCAGAGAGGGGCAGACAGGGACAAGGAGGGGCAGGGAGGGGCAGGGTCGGGCAGGGAGGGGCTGTGCTCGCTCATTTGTGGATCCCTAGAGCCCAACGCCACGGTGGTCAGAGAGATGCTTAGGGTCCCTACTAATAATAGACTTCTCACGTTCATTTTATTGGTTAGCAGCTCATGTTTAATTTTTAAAAACTTAGTAAATTGTTTTAATCATTAACCTTTAATGTTAATGAATGAAGTTTTAACCATGTGAACTATTTATCCTAAGTCCCCTACTCGAAAGCACAAGAGGATTAAGTCTAAGAGCCTCTGCGTTTTCACCAAGTTATCCCTGTACTTTGTCTCTCTGGTTCTCTTTCCATTGTTTGAACAAACAGTCATAGCTTAACAAGAAGGAAGGAGAAAGGCTTGGCTGCCTGGGATCTAATTGTGTGAGATTCCTTTCCTGTAGGATCTGTTTCCCTAGACCCAAGAGGTGGGTGTGTCTTTAAAAATTTTTTTTAAATGTTTATTTATCTTTGAGAGAAAGAGAGAGAGAGAGAGAGAGAGAGAGAGAGAAGCAAAGAGAAAGGAAATTGCAGAATCCGAAGCAGACTCCAGGCTCAGAGCCGTCAGCACAGAACGCGACTTGGGGCTTGAACTCATGGACCACGACATCATGACCTGAGCCGAAGTCAGATGCTTAACCAACTGAGCCACCCAGGTGCCCCTAATTAAAAACTTTTTTTTTATTAATTTTTTTTTTTAATGGAGGAGGGTGTGTATTGGAACAGCAGGGCTAAAACATGCAGTGTCCGAGGAATATGCTAATAATGTGATGTCCTATCAGTCTGATATTCTTAAGCATTTGTTCTTCGGAGGCCGAGGACCCGTCTCATGGGGAAAGGATGCAGATTGCAGACGGGGGAAAAGTGTAGATGATAGCTCTGAGCAATTCATATCAGCCCCAAAACTGTGCACCCAATTTGGGCAGGAGAAATGTCTGCATTGATCCAATCACCCCTTTTAGAAGGCAGCTCTGAATGGGCCATTCATGTTGCTTGAATGTGTTCCTGGGTCATGAAGGGCTCATCCAAGCCCAGGTGGTTTTTGAAAATATTTCTTCCGATCACAGAGACAAGCGCCCTGGAAAGGGTTTTTGTAAGATACATTTTTCCACCTCATTAAATTTCCAATGGTGTCTTAGCATCCATTACTGATTGACGCTCTAGCTGATGTCACCTTGATGTTTCACATTTAGCTCCACTGTGTCACAAACGAAGGCAAAATTCACTGCTTTCCCTATCTTCCTGGTACTCCCCTAGGATGTTGATTGTGGAATGAGCTGGCCTTATAGCAAACCCTCTAGCTTGGGAGGTAATCGAACCCTGGCCCAAGAAAAGTATCTTATAAATGTATAAATCTTGATATAATCTGTCATTAAGTTTGACCACTTCAGTTTTTTTGGTATGTAATAGTGTTTTGTTATTCCAGCAATCGGTTAATTGTGAGGTTCTGAAATGCTCCTGCAGGTTTTATGTCTTTGAAAAGGAGGTTATGGAATAGCATTCTAGAGCATTCCTCACCAGAATAGCCCTGGTAAGTGTGGTCCGGCTGACTGAATAAATACATGAATAGAATACTCTCTGGCTGAGGAAAGATCTTGCTTTTATTTTGAGCTCTTATACCATAAGCTACTGCTCAGATTTACACAACTGTAAAATGGGGATGATGATTTCTACCATGTTTCTTTGAAATGGGCGAAATCAGTTTATAACTAATCTCATTCCAACATATGGAATGCAAAATTTTGGTGCTGACAGACCTGAAATCTCTTCCAGCCACTTTTACAGGTGAAAACCCTGAGGCCAGAAGTTAAAAGACTTGCCTAGGGTTATCTGTCAAACCGTGAGGGCTGTTTCCATTTCGCTCTGTACTGGTGACTGTCGATGTTACTGTTTGCCATTGTCAGCATTGTATTGGGTTTTCTCTAATCGTAGTAGCATGTCTGAGGACTCAACTCATTTGGTGGAATTTAAGTTACCCTAAGCCTCATGGCAATCTCCATGTGATTAGGCTAGCCATGGAGGGCAAGGAAAGACAATAAAACTCAATCCTCTTGTAGGAAATTAGCAAACTGATGAACTCACTGGCCATAGGGGTATCCTGAGATCCAGATGGACACCTGAAAGAATCACAGCAAATTTTCATGGAGGCAATTAGTTCCCTCCAGTTGGAACCATTCAATTATAAACTAACAATTAAACCCCAGCCTACAACATTAAAATGTGATTAGCTCTTCACTAATAATCCATAAGAAACATCAAGGTGATTATGAGGGAGGAGTGAGAAGGTCTGAAGTACAAGAGGATTGAGTTTCAGATTATTTGCTCGGCATCCCATCACCATGCCACTGGACCAGATGGCGGAATTTCTTTGGCAACATACATCTGCCATTTTTAATTGTTGATAAGAATAGGGAGTTCTGAATCCTGTATCTTTGACTTCTGGCAAGGAATTTTCTAAAACTTTATGTCCTATTCTGGTTCAGATACCAGGCAAAAAGACTTCTCAAACAATGCTTGACGTGGGTGAAATGACATGAAGAGACAGCTGAAGGTCCTCTAGAGTTTTCTGCCACGTACATTGGTAGTGCTTCTAGGAAGGGCGACACGTTCTTCATTTCTACTGAAGCCAGCACAGACAGAAACTAGGTTAAATTTTAGTGGGTTCTGGGGTAAAAATTAATTACTGTTAATTCAGGGTAATATTATTCAGAATTCTTGGTTATAAAGGAGAGAAACCCAACTCAGACTTACTCAAGCGAAAAAATGACTTATTGGGTTTTTTAACTGACAAGATCACGGGCTCTCCACTTCAGAGAAGGCTTGGTAGGAGTTCTCAGTCATGTCATCAGGATCCAGTTTTTTCTCTCTTCATCTCCTGCCTGGTTTGCCTGCCTTCCTTCCTTCCTTCTACCTCTTCTTACTTTCTTTCAAAATAGTTTATTGAGATGAAATTAACATGACACACACCGACCATTTTCAAGTGAACAGTGGTGCCACATTCATAATGGTGTGGAACCATCATTTCTGTCTTGTTCCAAAACATTGTCATCACTCCAAAGGAAAAGCCTTTACCCACTAAGCTGTTTCTCCCTATTCACACCCCACTCCACCAGTCCCTGGCAACCACCAATCTGTATTCCACTTCTATAGATATCTATTCTGGATGTTTCATATAAACGGAATCAATTACCATATGCCCTTTTATGCCTGGCTGCTTTCGCTTAGCATCATGTTTGGGCGATTCATCCATATTGTAGTATATATCAGTACTTCATTCTGTTTTATGGCTGAATAACATTCCATTGCATAGATGGATCACAATTTGTTTACTAATTTACTGTTGGACAATTGGGCTGTTTCCACCTTCTCGCTGTTGTCGGTAGTGCTGCTATGAATACATGTGTACGTGTACCTTGTGTGATTACCTGTTTTTAATTCTTTTGGGTGCATACCTAGGAATGAAATTGCAAGATAATATGGCGATTCTATGTTTAGCTTTTTGAGAAAGCACTGCGCTGTTTTCCACGGTGGCTGTTTTCCATCTTCCATTCCTGAATATCTACAGGTCCAAATTTCTCCACATCCTCACCAACATTTGTTAGCTGTCCCTACTTCTTGCTGGGTGGCAAGTGGCACCTTATTGTGGCTTAGGTTGGCAATTTTCCTAATGACTAATGACGTTGAATATGTATTCATGTGCTTATTGGCCATTTGTATTTCTTTGGAGAAATGCCTGCTTTCTTTGATAGGGGCTGCTTCTCTTGCAGGCTTTCACCAGGTAGTGTGGCCAATCATCTCCGTTTGGAGTGGAGAGACAATAGCTTAAATACCAACAATTCCTTTAAAAGTGGGGAGCTCTCATCTTTTGCTTGAGACTGAAGGGTTTCCCAGAATGCAGAACTTTCCATTGTACAACCAAGAAAGTCTCAAACAAACCAGGCAAGTTGGTCACCAAAGAGGCGGGAAAGATGGTTCCTGGAATCTTGAGCTTATATGATTTTGCACATTAGGCATCAGAGCAAGAAATGAGATGATTATCCCTTAATCCCGGGAACAGTCGTGGTGACCGTTTGGCCATTTTAATCACCCTGACTTGGAATACAGATCCATCCCTGGACTCTCTGTGGCCAGAGAGATGAATTACTTTGACGTGTTGAAGCATGTGTTCACCTCGAATTGAAAGCCTAGCTTTTCAAAAGTAGGGATGGAGTAGGATGGCTATGGAATTGGGGAGGTGATTTTTCAAAGGTCACGATGCTCTGCAGACACATAAGTGTTCATCAGAGGCATCTGTATACACTAACTGTCATGCTTGATGCTTACACATGGAGTTATTTCATCCAGTGCTCATAGTAACCCTACTGGGTAGACAGTAATATCCCTTGGTAGATATTAATTAATGATTAAAATCAATACTTGGTAGATATTAATGTTAGATGTGACAAAGTTGAGCCTTAGAAAAGTTAACTTACCATGCTCAACATCACATAGTAAGTAAATGCTGGAGACAGAATAGGTTAATATATTTTTAAGTGAGATATAATTGACATATGACATTGTATTAGTTGTAGGTGTGCAAAGTAATGAGATATATATATATATATAAGCATGATGATTTTTCCATATATAAAGTAATGATAATATGTATGATAGTATGATGTAATTTTTCCATATATAATGTAATGATATATATATACATCATATATAATGTAATTATTTTTCCATATATATGATATATATAAGATATATCATATATATATATGGAAAAACGATTTAGGTTAATTTGTAATATGGCACAGTATAAAAAAAATTTCCAGGCAGCAAAGAGAATTGAACTTCAAGGCAGTTAAAGAAGCTTCCTTCAGAGGACTTTATGTCGGTCAGGGCCCATTCAGGAAAAATGAGCCACATGTTATTTTAATAGAGGATTTCATAAAAGGAATTTGTTAAAAGGGTATTTAGGTATTTAAAGGCAAAAGGGAATGCTGAGGTAACAGGTATAGCAGCTTCGGGAAAAAGCTACTTCCTCTACAGCTGTGGGAACAGAGCCATGAGGTTGGGGTTATTAGACTCTAGAATCTCGGAGAAGGGGTGTCAGACAACTGGCTGGTACTTGTATCTACAGCTGCTTCTGGAAGTGTGGAGAGCATTTGAAACCTATTACTGTAAGTACAGAGAGCAAAAAAAGGAAGCAGAATCTTCTCCTTCCTTCCGCCTTCCAATCTTCCTGTTAGCGCCCCCTGTAGGCAGACCCTAGTAGATCATCCGCTAGTAAAACAGAAATAAAGTTTGTGGGCCGCGGGCTCCAGAATTGCGGAGCTCAGCAGGGCAGGGTAGGAGGAGACAGACAATAGCTTAATTATCCACACTGCCTTTAAAGGTGGGAAGCTTTTAGTTTTCAGAGTTCGCTTTAAGACTGCTCATATATAAAATCACACTTAAAAAAAAAATAATCCCAGAAACTTTTTATTTTCTGAAATTAAGCTTACTTTTCTAGATTTGAGGAATTAGCATAATTAAAGTTTGCCTTCCTTTGTGCAGACTCTTACTGGGCCTCTCCCTAGTTCTACCCCAGATAACATCATGAAACTTTCAGACCACATTCATTTCCTTTTTTTTTTTTTTTTAATATGTAAATAGGCTTCACGCCCAATGCAGAGCCCAATGTGGAGCCCACAGTGGGGTTTGAACTCACAACCCTGAGATCAAGACCTGAGCTGAGATCAAGAATCAGATGCTTAACCCACTAAGCCACCCAGGCGCCCCTCAGCTTTATTTCCATTCTGTAATTTGCCCGTTAAAGTATTGCTCAGAGCTGATATGGAAAGATCCGGGGCTTTGGAATTCAGTCAATCTCATCTCGGCTATTTTGCTTGTGGTTTAACCCCTGATGAGTTAATTTCCTCGTCTTTTACAGGAGCACAAATAACACATATCAATATCATAGGATTTTTGTAAGGTTTCCATGAAATAATATATAAAAAACTGGCATGCTGTCTAACACAGCAATGATACGTAATAAAAACTAATTCCATTCCTTGTTCTGTTATTCAACCGTGCTACTTGAGGTCAGACGTGAGTTTCAGACAGATCACCTCCCTGAAGGCAGATTCTCACTTTTGCAGCACCGGGACCTGGACAGGCATGAGTGTCCCCCACATAATTCCCATCACTCCTTTCTTAAATCTCCTCCAAATAACCCAATGATTTAAGTAGTAGCAGTAGCATAGTGTTGCTGAATATGTAATTACAGACAAGTTCCCTCTTTTCTCCTTCTAACCAGATTGCCATCCTTCCAACCAGATTGCTTCGTCCTCCTCTGAGAAAGTCTGGACCCAAAGACTGGTAGTTGTCTCTTCCTGGCTCCCCTAAACTGCCCTAAGGCGTCTTTATTGAAAACTGGGGCAAAGACCCGCCTTCAAACTCAGCAGGCTGGACTTGGGTGAATTGTGGTGCGTTCCAAGTACACACTTCCGAGGGTTGGGAGGTGGTATTTCTGAACTAACAGAAGCATCCTCTCTTCGGGAAGTGAATTATGGGTAATGCCGGCCAAAGTGCCCGCCATCTCTCGGGCCACGTCTTGATGAAATTATAACTGGATAAATCGTCACAGATATATGGAAGTCTTGGGGACCTGCCTTAAAATAGTCTCTGGAGGGTACCAAAGAATGCTATAGATAGTTGCTTTGTCTTCAGGAAATTATTGGACTATAACTTGTGTTTGCTCGTTAGAGAGTATAAACTTACTGTAGCTCCCCTGCCTTTTACTGGGCCAGCAAAGATTAGATATATGTTCCCCAAGAGTTTTCCTGAATGCAGGGGTGTGGTGGGGCACTGTTTCCCCAGAGGACCCTCACCGGGCGGGGTTTAACACATGCTGCTACCCGCTTTTCCAATAGGAAAGCACATCGTGGACCTAATGCTTCCAGTCCTCATAGGCCTCTTTGCATATGGGAGTTAGTAAGCTGTGAAAGCTCAAATTTGAAAACAAAATTAGTAAGTCACACGAGGGCGGAAAAGCAGGGCAAATGCTCTAGCTGTCTTTGTTTTTTGTTTTGTGTTTTTAACGATCTGTTTCTTTTTTCTCATTTCTATTTGTTTGTTTCTTCTCAACTTTTTATCCTTTCTTTGAATCAAATTGCTTCCTGGATTGCAAACTCACGACGTTGCTTGTCAGCCTTGCCTGAATTTTTACAGCAAGTCATAAACCTTTGGAAATAGGATTTATAATGGAAACGCTGATACAGGCCTAGCTAGCGCAGACAGAGAGGTGTTTTAATAATGCTGCAGAGTAATATTCTCTAAATCTAATACCCTATAGATTTTTCTTGCTGTGATTCATACTGACCCAATTCTTTCCCCAGCTTCCTCAGTGCCAAAGCCTGTGGCCTCCGATGCCTATGGCTGGCAAAGTCAAATGCCCCTTGGGCGTGTCTGGGTCACATGGGTATCTGGCAGGACGTGATACAATTCCCACAGGCACAGACTTGGGGGAGGGAGAGTGCTGGAAGGAGACCAGATCCCTGGAGTTAGGCAGGCTTGGGGTGATGGGGGCGGGCCCAGCTGACTGTGGCTGCTGAGCCAGTAGGCAGAACCTTATGGGACGGAGAATTTCCAGTTAGGCAGACAGGCTGCCCTGACAGGTGTGTGGAATATAGTGATGGGGGAGCCAGGAAGGACGCCTAGAGACCCAGGCAGGTGGCTTCCTTAAGGGAAGTCTGATGGCAGATAACTCAGTTTCAGTCCCGGCTGTGGTTCCTGGAGTATTGGGGTATAATTAAAAAATATGTATGATCTTTGCCCCCAGTTTCTGGCACAGGCTTCAGAAACCCTTGGAATTTCTTGATTGATAGGACTCATTATTCACGAAGAGCCTGATTATATGCTAATGAGATGACTCAAGGTAGCCTCTCAGATAGTTTTTTTTTTTTTTTAATGTTTATTTATTTTGAGAGAGAAAGAGAAGTAGAGTGTGAGTAGGGGAGGAGAAGAGAGAGAGGGAGAGAGAGCATCCCAAGGGGGCTCTGCACCAACAGGCCCGATGCCGCACTTGAATGCACGAACTGCAAGATCATGACCTGAGCTGAAATCCAGAGTCAGACGCCAAACAGACTGAGCCATCCAGGCTCCTCTTTTTTTTTAAAAAAATGTTTATTTTTGAGAGAGAGAGAGAGAGAGCTTGAGCAGGGGAGGGTCAGAGACAGAGGGAGACACAGCAGGCTCCAGGCTCCCAGCTGTCAGCACAGAGTCCGACATGGGGCTCGAACCCACAAACTGTGAGATCATGACCCCGGGCCAAAGTCAGACGCCTCACCCACTGAGCCACCCTGGCACCCCCAGTCACAGGCTTTTCTGACTGAGCCAGCCAGGTGTCCCCTCAGATAGTTTCACAGGAGGGTCTGGCTACACATGGTGATTAGGGTTGGAACTTTCAAACCACTTTTTTTTTAACTTTTTTTTTTTTTAATCTTTATTTCTTTTTGAGAGAGAGAGTATGAGCAGGGGAGGAGTAGAGGGATAGGGAGACACAGAATCCGAAGCAGGCTCCAGGCCCTGAGCTGTCAGCACAGAGCCCGACGTGGGGCTGGAACTCATGAACCATGAGATCATGCCCTGAACCGAAATCAGACGCTCACTCGACTGTGCCACCCAGGCGCCCCTCAGACCTCTTCTTAACCTCTGGGGAAGGGATGAAAGCTGGAGATTAAGTTCAATCACCAACAGCCAATGAATCAGGCCAGTGAAAGGAGCCTCCACAAAAACATTTGAACCACAAGGTTTTGGAACTTCCAGGTTTATGATTGTGTTGACGTGCTGGGAGGGCAGGGCACCCAGAGAAGGCCCCAGAAGCTCTGCACCCCGTCCCCCCTTCCCATGCCCTGCCCTAGGCATCCTTTCCATCTGGCCATTCCTGAGTTGTATCCTCTATAATAAAACTGCGATCCTCAACATAGAGTTTTCCTGAGTCCTGTGAGTAGTTTTAGTGAGTTATGAAATGTGAGCATGACCCATGGGAGCTCCCAAATTTTTAATCAACTGGGCGAAAACGCAGGTATTCTGGTACCCCATTTATAGTTGGCATTTTTGTGAGACCGAGTCCTTTACGTGTGGGGTCTGTGCTAACTCCGATACTTAGTGTAAGAAGTGGATTGTAGGACACCCAGTCAAAGAATTAGAGAACTAGGATGTCGGGGATCAAGTGGAGGAGGGGACTGGCAGGAGCAAGCTGGGGCTCAAATCTCAGACAGAGGAAGACTCAGAATCAAATGCTAATTTCATTTATTTACTAGATGTGGGATGGCAGACAAGTGATTGAACTGTTTTGATTAACCAGGCTTAAGAAAGCCTGGCTTTATACGGGCTTTTAATGACAATTTTGCTAATGTTGTAGTTGAATGAAATAGATCACAGGTGGTCTCCGGAGGTCTCAGGATGAAGAGCCATTTGGTGGAGGGCAGCAGTTTTCCCACCTGTAAAACGGACATAACATATCGGTTAATTGGTTGCAGTCTCTTTTTTAGGGTGGGTATGTAGCGGACAATCAAATATACTTGTGCAATGAATGAGTCAAAGGCTGTGTAAATAGTAGGTAACCTACAAGGTGCTCAGACCGGGGGGAACATATCTGGAGCTTCGCTGTACATCTGGGGTACACAGTCAGGGTAGAGCCAGAAGGGTGTCTCAGTTCGGAGTAGATATACAAAGCCGCTTACATTGCTTTTCCGCCTTCTGCCTGAGATCAGGATTGGGTGTAGATTCTCTGGAGCCTGCAGGTGAAAGCTGCACGGGGAGAAGGCCGGGGAAGCTGGGGGTTGGAGGGGTCTGGCTTACAGTGTAGCAGAGGAGCGGCCAGCGCAGGCTCGGTCCCCAAAGCGCCTGGGTTCTCACCCCAGCTGTGTGACATCAGGCTAATTCGCTTCTCGGACGGTTCGTCATGTTTACACAGCGGGGTCGAGCGCGGTTCTGACCGCATGGGTTGTTGTGCTCCGGAGAACTCAGGAGTCCCCCCTGGGAGACACCTGAAACCTTCCCCCCCGTACATGGAGGATGGGGGTGGGTAAGGAGAGACCCAAGAAAGCGGTGGCCACTCCACACGGTTAGGTGGCAAGTTGGACGAACGGTGAAGCTCCCTTTCGTGGCTCGCCTGGGGCCGCAACAAGATGAGCAAGTCTCTGCACCTGCCCTCCAGAACCTGGAAAGTTTCCGGAGAGGTCTTACCCGGGTCGCGTCAGGTGCAGTGCGTGGAGCCTCGGGCACGCGTTTCCCAGGAAAGGGCTCCGCTGTGGGCGTGGCGGGCAGAACCTGTGGAGTCAGGGAGGGGACGACGAGCTTCCGGGTGACTGCACCTGCGCACGGCTCCGCCGACGGTCGCCCCTGGAGGACCTCGTGCAGCCGGGCGCGCCGGGCCCGCGCCTCAACCACGGGGAGTGACGGCCACGTGTGATCACGTGTCACTGCGGCCGTGGGGTCAGCCGAGAGCTCGGGCGGGGGTCTGGGGCGGCGCTCTCGCTGTCGGGGCCGGAAGAGGCGGGAAATCCAGAAGCTTCAGCCTCGGCGGCTTCCAGAAACCCCGGAGCGGCACCCGGGAAGAGCAGCCGTCGCCCCGGAGCAGCCCCGTTTCATCCCGCGACCAGCGGAAACGTGACAAGGTAGGGCCCGAGGCGCCGAAAAGAGCTTCCCGTTGCGCGTCATTTCCTCTCGCGTGGTGGCGGCACTGCTTCCTGCCGTGGCTTCGTCCCTGGGCGAGTGTGTCCCTGGTCTCTTGGGCGAATCTGTCCCTTGTCTCCTGGGAGAGTTGTCACCTGGGCAAGTTTGTTCTTGGTCCCCCCGGCGAATTTGTCCCCGGTCTCCTGGGGGAGTGTGCCCGTTGTCCCCTGGGTGACTTTGTTGTCTCTTGGGGCAGCCACAGTGGGCCCTGCCCCCAGCTTGTCGTGCTTGTGGAGGAGCCCAGAGCCTTGTTAACTGCTGTGCAACAGGACTGGTGGGGGGGGGGGGGGTGGCCGGGGTGAGGCACGTGCGAACACCTCTGCTTCCCTCTCCGTTCGGGAGCCTCACAAGGCCCTGTCGCTGCCCCCGGCCAGGGGGAGAGCCGACTGCTTGGGCCCCGAAGATTCGCCGGGACTGATGGACAGTAAACTTGACTCTCTCCTTGCAGTTTGGGGCCTGATGCTTTAGCAAAAGATTTGGAAGACGGTCTTTGCAAAGGCATTGCAAACGAGACCGTCTAAGAGGCAGGTGCTTGGCCACCTTTGCCCGGCTACTTAAGAAACCTGGTAGGGCCTCGCTTTCATCAAAGAAGGGCAGTGATGGGCTTTGTGTAGCTAATAATGAGAAGGACGCTGAAAGAACCTTCGAGGGTCATACATAGAAAGCAGTGTGGGAGCCGGATGGACCCTTGGGCAGCACCGGGTCTAATCTCCCAGGCTTCTGGCAAAGGGCTTGGGGCCTAGAGAGGAGCCACTTGCCTAAGGACCCTAATTTACAACACTGTTGGGAAAACCACCTGCCTGTTGGCACAGCTGATTGATTGATTGATTGATTGACTGGAGAGCAAGCAAGGAAGGGGCAGAAAGGGGGGGTGGTGGAGAGAATCCTAAGCAGGTTCCACTTTGTCAGCACAGAGCCCGGCACAGGGCTCGAACTCGTGAACCGTGAGACCTGAGCTGAAGCCAAGAGTCAGACGCTTAACCGACTGGCCCACCCAGTGCCCCACCGCTGTGTTTGTCTAGGCTTTTCATGACAGTATTGCTGACGTTGTGTTTGAACGAAGTAGATGACAGGTGGTCTTCCAAGGACACGTGGAGAATAGCCAGTTGGGGGGGGTGGGTGCGGCAGGGCGCCCACTGGAGCTCATTAGCCTCCTTGGAAAGATGGAAAGACCGTGGAAGCTGTTTGGAAGGAGGCTCCTGCAGGTACAGATTGAGATGGGTCACAGTTGTCTCTGATTCCGGTCTTGTCCTATCATGGCCCTTTCTAGGATTTTGTGAAACCTCCCCCCAGCCTTTTTTCCCCTCCTGGTCTTTGGCTCTTCTGATTGTCCTTAAAAACTCGAGGTAGGCGAGAGCGGCGGTTGAAGGCTGCGTGTTTTTCTCCTTGTTTAGCCTGCAGGCTGTGTGCAGTTCTGGCAGTTAACCTTGTAAATTCAGGCTTTTGAAGAACGTGCTTGTTTTTGTCCAACCTGGCAAGTCTGGAGATGGAACATTTTCACAGGGATGCTTCATCCAGTGTAGAATGGGAGAGATTGAGGCCTAAGAGAGCATTCTACGTCTTCTCCTTGTGGTGATTTATTTGGGCTTCCATAGGACTTAGGCTGCTACCTATGGCCGCCTAGGCTGTGCACTGCCCAACTCTAGGGTCGCAATTCTAAGATGTGAATGGAACAGCAGTGCGTAGTCCTAGGATCCTGGGCTTGTGTGTCACTGAAGTGCTTCGTTTTCAGAAGCCTCTGCAGTTCACTAATGACTGAGCTACCCTACATGTTTCTGTTTTTTTTTTTTTTTTTTTTTGGTGTTTTAGCTTTAGCTGTGCCCTGTTCTCTTCTGGGCTCATGCTGTCTTCTGGAAGGGAACCCCAACCCAGGAGTTGATCTATTCTGGGTAGCAGTCATGAACCGCATTCTCTTCCACTCTATCAGAAGGAACATCTTGTCCTCTCAAAGTGTTGTTTTTCCAGAAGTGGCATACCTTTCAGGACTGTTGGCACTTATAAGGATACATCTGGAGACAAAATAATAACCTGAATGAAAAATTATTGATGGTGTGGGGAATAGGAGCATTTTGGAAGTAGAGGCAGTTTTGGAGGAATTCCGGAAACTATCCCGATTATGATTACCTCTCTGTTCCCCCGCCCCAGGCCTCCTTCACTGAAGAGAGGGATAGTTGTCCATTTAGTGCCCACATACCTTTTCTGTTTTTGCATCCTCCCACCTGAGGGCACAGCCTCTCCATTAATTATCCCCAACACTACCCAACTGAGTTAGGGCTCTACTCTTTCCCATAAAACTGAGCTTGGACACAGACTTCTCCCCTACCCACTCTTCAGGACAGCCGAGAAAGGAATGCTCTTATAAAAAGAACTTTTGAGGTGTCTATGTTGGTGAACCTTCAATAAGAGACCGAAGGATCCCTACTTAAACATTTTTTTTCTATAATTTTTATAAATGGGCAAGAGAGGAAGAATCCAGGATTGAAATGGACTAATAAGGAAGGTTAAGGAGGAAAGATTATCTAGAAAATAACAGCTAAAAGAAACAACCAAAATGGAGCCTCCAATTAAATATTGAGTTTCCTATGTCAGCTTCACAGAGGAGGCACCATGACTATGTGGCTATAATTGAGGGGAGAAAATTCATTTGTTTGAAGAGAACAATTTTTCCTGTAATTCCAGTGACAAAACACATCTCTAATGGGGTCTATTTTTGAAAATATTGTCATGTGGTTTTTTCCCCCCCCTTTCTGAGTTCATGACTCTCTCCTCACTCAGCTAACTATATCCATCTGCCTGCAGGTATGTTGGGGATGTTACAGAAGGAATACAGAAAGAATGTGCCAGGTTTTCAGCTTCTGGCACGCAAAATAGAAAGCAGTAAGAAAATAGGCTTGAGAACCAGGCATGTTAGAGCAATAATGGATCTGCTGGATTAGTGTAGGTCCTAACAAATTGAGGTCTGAGGTTATAGGATTCATATCACAGAGTTCTGGTACAGAGAGAAAGTGCCCTTATTTAAGAGAGGATTCAGATCAGAGAGCTGTTTCATTGTGTAGGGAACACCAGTTTGGATCTCAAAGTGTGGTCCCCAGACCAGCAGTGTCAGCATCACTTGGGAACTTGTTAGAAATGCAGATTGCCTCGTTCCACCTCAGACTTGCGGGAACAGAAACTCTAGGGATAGAGGTCAGGAATCTATTCTTTAACGAGTCCTCTAGGCGATTCTGATGCACACTGAAATATGAGAAATATTGATGTAGAGAAAACTTCACTCCTTCCAATCCAGAGCGTTTGGGAGGGTGGAGGAAAGAGGCATGAGAGACGGATATTCCTATTTTTCTCTTTTTCCAAGCTTCGATCCAGAAAGGGAGGAGTTTTAAAGATGTGAAAGATCACAAGGAGCAGAGTTCTCTCACCCATGACCCTTATTTGGAAATCTGCAGTGGCCATCTTTTAGGTTGGCTGACACCGACTGAGGTCATCTAACACAGAATTTGGTATCGCTCTGTGGTTAGGCCGAGAGGCTTTGTAGGTTCAGTTTTTCCCAGCCTTCCACAAGACCCCCGTGTCACAGGCAGGTCTCAGACTCAGCTGAGAGTCCAACAAGTCCCGTGTTTGTCCACAGGAGTGGCTCTCTTGGGGGCGGCGGGGCAGGGGAGGGGATCAAGTGGTTTTGAGCAAAGATGGCGGGTGGGTTTTCCAGGTCAGTACAATTGGAGGAACAGTCTTATCTGAGAAGGTCTTTAGAACCAGAAACCTTAACCAGGTTGGTACAGCGGTCTTGTCGAGCTGAAAGAAATGACACCAGCTACCGGTGGACAAGGGACATTGCTCCAGAGTCCAAGACCAAGTCTCCCCTCTCTTTCCGTGTTGCTTGAGTAACTACATTCCCTTTGTACTCGTTAGTTTCTGTCACTTGCCGTGGAAAGTTTCTGGAAAATCTGCATCTCAGACTCACTGGTGGAAAGTGAAACTCCTCTTCGCCTATTCTGGTCCCGTTCAGTACTCCATTTCCTTAACGGCACCACCGTCGACCCCATAACCTAGGCCAGATACCTGGGTTTCGGCACTGACTCTTTGATCTTACTTCCCTTCTCCTCCTCCTCTTAGGAATATGATCACTTTTCTTCGCCCTGGTTCAGGCCACTGTATTCCGTCCCCTGGGTTGTTGTGATGATTCCCAGTTAGTGTCCCCTCCATCCTAGCTGCCCCTTCCATTTCATGGTCCACAATCCAGCAAGAGTGATCTAAGGCAGAATTTCATCATGTGATTCACTGACCTGTCCAGGCACTTCACCTTCAGTATGCACTGTAAATCTCTCGGAGGCTTTATTGGACACGTTTTGCTAATAGAATTGACCACGAGGCTTTTATTCATGAAATATTTCACGGGGATACTGTTCTGCCGAACACAATTTGGGAAACAGTAGTCTAGAAGAATTTAAGGGCAAGAGGTACCAATTCTCGCCTCCACTATTAAAAGACTCTGATTCTTACAGAATGCGTCATTTTAATAATATCTGACATTTATTGAATTCTTATTACAGGGCAGGCAATTCTAAGTATTGTAAATGCATTATCTTATGTAACCTCCAAAACAGCCTTTGAGGTTGCTATTATTATCTGCGTTTTATAGATGAGGAGTAGAAGCTTAGGTTAATTTGCTCAAATTCACATGGGCCATAAACGGGAGAATTGGGAATAAGAACAAAGATTTTTAAATTCTGAAGCCTGTATGTTTAACCACCAGCTAGTATTTTTCCCATCATGTTTTATATAGCTCTGGAATTCTAGCTATGCCTCAGCAGCAGCTGCAAAGGAAGGAACAGGGGGAGCAGGTGATGAGGGGGAGACCAACTCTGTGAAATGGGGGATCCCTGAGGGCCACTTGAACCAGGGCTTGTATGCCTTTCTCTACTTTATAAATGGGGTCTCTGCAGAAAACTCACGTGCAAATGGTTGGAACATGGTGGCAACTACTAGAAGGGGACATTTTCTCCCTCTCCTCCCCATTTCTTGTGAGTCTAGAGGCTGCATTTCCATGACGACACTGAAGGAGCATTTGAATGACGCCTAGAGCTAGCTCATTTAGCTCGTGTCTGTCTTCGGTAGTTCCTGCTTAGCAAACCAAAGACTGCACTGGCTTCCTTAGCTGTCTTTGAGTTTCAGGAAATAGAGTGGGGTGGGTATAAGAGAACACCCCCTCCAAGCTTGCCTGTGCCTTGTCTCAGATACCAGGTTTAGGGGGTCGTGGTTTTTTTAGGGGAGAGCTGGCATAGGCTATTGAGGGATATTTAAGAGACTGATGGATCCCAGGAACTTAGATAAAAGTGAAACAAAGAAAAGGAAGAGAGACTGAGGAGAAGAGTTTTCAAAGGGCAGGTTCCTTAAGCATCTCAGTAAAATTAGTGGGGAATTTGATTCATCATGAAATCCCTTTTGTCTCAGATAACCTATCCTGGAGCTGCAGACTGTCCGGCTTAGATCTCTGCCATCTGGCTTGGTGGCTTCTTTCCTATTCGATTTACCTTCACTTAGACACCCTCTTGTTTCCTGCCAGTCTGAAGTGGTCTGCCTGAACCTACAGCTCTGCCCTGGCTTCGGCACTTTCCCCTCCCTGATGTAAACCTCCTGCACTTCTGGGGATTTTGACTTCATTTCTCTTTCCTGTCTGGGGTCTGGACCCAAGCCAGACTCATTTCCCCAGTCATGGTGGTTAACACTTGGGCTTCAGTGAAGACGCAGAGGTTCCTAGCTTCGGTCATCCTGGTAATTCCGTAAATTCCAAGTGGTCTGTTCTTTAGTAACATGCCTTTTAACTGTGCCCTTTGGGAAGCCTTTCTGATTTGGTATTGTTTTGGCGCTTTGTTAAGTTAATTAATGCCCCTGATGAATTCGATGTGTTTCACTGGAGGAGTTGGGTACCCAAGTCCCCTTAATGTTGGGGAGTTGTCCAAATTTGTGGGTACAAATCTCAGGAAGAAGATCGTGTTACGAGATCTCCTAGGTCTTTTGATCGGTTCATTTATTTTGCCACTCTCTCCGTCTACACAGCTGTTTGGGACCATGCGTTTCAAGTGAAGTAGGAGGACCACCCTTGGTACCCTTCGATTCATAGGCGATACCTTAAGGCACGCTTACACAGAGTTTAGTGTATTCATAGGTACAAAATACGGTTGCAGGTTAGAGACAGGTAAGGGGAGGACGTGGGGAGTTGGGAGGGGGAGAGGCTGCCAGGTTACTCCCCCTCCCCTGTGCTGGTGTGTGGCATTACTTACATTGCTGTGATGTCTTAGCTATTTGGATGTGCAATGGTGAGAAAAAGTATTGTTGGTGGAAAGTGCTTGTTCCTACTGTTGTCCTCTTCCCTTAGATACTTTTGTAAAGGAAAGTTTCTTGAAAGCCCCGAAGAGACTTCAGGACCAAGTGCGTCTGATGAGTGGTGGTAGCGTCTGTAATCTCGGTGCCTCTCTTGGTTAAAATAAAACTGAAGAATGTCAGATACCCAAAAGCACGACACAAAATTAATCAAACTTAGCACCTCTTTTCCTCAGGGATTCCTAAACCCTAAATCTTAGCCTTTTTAAAAGTTACTGCAAAGATCATAAGGGATAAAAATGGTCATATTAAAAGCCATGGAAGAACATTAATTTAAATTATGATAATATGACCTATTAAGGAGATGTACTCTGGTCTCCCACCAGACTAGGCTAAAATAAATCAATTCTTGTGAATCTTTTGGGAAGAAGATAGAAGTTACTCACCCCAGTGGTCAGAAATTAAAAACAAGTGAGAGTCGCTACAATTTATTACCTTTCTCTCTAGTGGTGTTTACACAGGGAGTTATCACCGCTGCGGTTTTCTCAGGCTTTCTGCCCTTCTTTAAGCTCTACACGTGGATGCAAAAGTTTGAAAAGCATCACAAATTCAGAGAAATGCCAAGCAGATTCCTTGCCCTCAACAGGAGAAACAGACGACTTGTCACAGGTGTTCATGCTGTACGGAAAGTTTACATAAAATTAGCTGTTAGAGCTGCTAATTAGAACTAGACAAATACTTTTCAGGAAAATTCAGGTCTGACCAAAACCCAAGCCAGCCTCTTATTTAGGACACATTTACAAAGGGACATAGCCCACATCAGAACCCCTCCCATCCTGCCTTTAATTTCAATAGGCAAAGTCATGATGTTGTAAACGGAGAACTTACGATCAACGTTGGAGTAGCTTTACCCAGAATGCAACATAAAATTTTAAGATACTAAGATTTGGGGAAAAAAGATATTAAGATCTGGGTAGAGTCTGAAGCAAAAAAAATCTTTAAGATGGGAGTTAGACACTGAAGAAAAAATGAATGCCTGTCAAAAGGTGCTAAGATCACAGAGATGATTGCTTAGAAATAATCCATGATACCATATGGATGTAGTTAGTATATCGAGGACTCTTGACTAATTGGGGTATAAACGCAAAAATATTTCTTAGTGTTGTAGTCATCTGGACTCCACTGAATTTACTTATTCATTCTACAAATATTTATTGAGACCATTACTTGTCAAGTGCTATTTTAGGTGCTGAGGATACAGTGATAAATAAAATCAAATTTTTGCCCTCACGAGTCTTGCACTCTTTTAGATAATAGTTCCCTTTATTGTGCTGATTCCATACTTTTTCAGAGACTTTGTTTTATCTTAAAGCTTCTAAAGATCTCTTTGCTTTGGGTTAATTTATATGCTGTACTTAATGCTAGGTACAGTATATAAAGTGCAAGTCTGTCCATTCTAGTACAAATGGAAATACAGAGGTACATTTTTGGTTTTGGAATGTAGGCAGCAAGGCAAGCAACCGCACAAAGAGATAGGGACAGAAAGATCATATAAAAAGCACAAGATAATAGGATAGTAGTGATACGGGTGGGTGCCACGAACTGGTAGGTGAAAGCAAGTGAGAAATGTAGAGTTGGGTTGGGAGGAGGCTTGGTAGTGAAGACCCATTAAGAAGTTCCTGAGCTGGGGCACTTGGGAGGCAGTTGAGTGTCTGACTCTTGATTTCTGCTCAGGTCATCATCTCGTGGCTCGTGAGTTGAAGTCCCGTGTCGGGCTCTGCACTGCCAATGCGGAGCCTGCTTAGGATTCTCTCTCTCCCTCTTCATTTAGGACACATTTACAAAGGGACATAGCCCACATCAGAACCCCTCCCATCCTGCCTTTAATTTCAACAGGCAAAGTCACGATGGTGTAAGTGGAGAACTTACGATCAGCGTTGGAGTAGCTTTACCCAGAATTCAACATACAATTTTAATATCTTAGGAGTTGGGGAAGAAAGATATGTATGCTTTCTCACAATAAATAAATAAATAAATAAATAAAATAAACTTAAAAAAAGAGGCAAGTCCTTGAGTCAGTCTAGTGTGAATTGTGCTAAGGGAAACAAGTCAGACTGAGAAGGAAGAATACAATATGGTTTTAGTCGTGTGGAATCTAAAAAACAAATGAATAAACAAAAAGCAGGATCAGAGTCAAAAATGCAGAGAACAAACTGATGGTTGACAGAGGAGAATGGTGTGGGGGGATACAGGTTTTCGCTTATGGAATGGATAAGTCATGGGAACAAAAGGTAGAACATAAGGAATGTACTTAAGGAACACGGTCAGTGATACTGTAATAGTGTTGTGTGATGACCCGTGGGAGCAACACTTCTGGTGAGCACAGCATAACATACAGTTTATGGAACGGCTGTGTTGTATACCTGAAAGTAATGTAAAGTTGGGTGTCAACAATACTAAAAAAAAAAAAAAAAAAAAAAAGCCCCTGAGCCAAAACACAGTAGGGAGGTTGGAAGATCGGCATCAATAATGGGTAAAACTCAGGTGTGGGCGTCAGCAGGTAGAAGCAAGAACTAGGGCCCGGGGCAAGATCAGAGATGAGCGGGAACCTAAAGACAAGGGTAGAGGCTTGGAAGGGCCAGGGGAGCTGGACTGAGTGGACTGTATTTGGGGGTGGGGACCACATAGGGTGGACAGGGCTTCTAGGACCAGTCACGAATACAGACGGGGAGATGAGAACATGTCAGCTGGAACTGGCAAGTGCCGCCGGAAGCAGTGTGAGTATTAACACTGAGAAATGCGAAGCAAAGACAAAAACCGGTGAGGTGGCCAGGAAGGTGGGACTCTGGGTCCCAGCGTGGTCAGGAAGTTCAGGGGTCTCTTAACAGAAGGTGTAGGCTACTTCAAAAAGGGCCGGCAGAGTGACTGTCCTGGGGTCCAAAAATCTTGGTTGAAACGAGGCTGGCAAGTTAAGAGCAGTGTTTTTGAGGGGGCGTCTCAGAGCTTGTGGGGTCCCTTCACTGAGGGCCAGCCTTCCTTGAAAAGGACCCAGAAAGAAAGCTAACATTTGTGAGCAGTGCTATGCATCAGGCTGTGTTAAAGACACTGTGCATATAAATAACGATGGACATTTTGAATACGGAGCTTACTGTTTCTACTCTGTTCCTGCTCTCCACACGGCAGGGAAAAGGGTTGTTTTAAAATAGGAGTCAGGGTTGCAACTTCTGCAATAGTGACACGAGGAGTTTGGTGGATTCTTGGTGTGGCAAAATAGTACTTTGCAGATTAGACACACACACGATCGAAAGCCTCTGGAAAGTGTCCTTAGAACGTAAAATAAAAGGAGATACATTTCTTTGAGAAAATCTGCCAAATCTCAGTGAGAACAATGAGCTTGTGGCGTTTGGGGCCGAACCGATGCCATCTCGTCTTCGCCCAACTCCATGTAACTAAAGCTCTAACAGACACACGCTGCTTTGAGCAGGTGCAGCCCAGAAGAAGGGGACTTTTTTGACTCCCAGCTGCTAGGGCTGCTGTTTCATTTCAGCAGGGCTGGCCCGTTGTCTCTTACTTGGCTGCCCCCCTGCAGCCTGTATCACGAAGGCGCTTTTCCAGGCAGGCGCACCTGACGGGATGGGTACTTCCTTCCCTCGTCCAGCTCCCATGTGTGTGTCAAAGGCTGTTGCTGCCCCCAACTGCAGTGACGTGGTACAGAAATTCTTCCCAGAATACAGGAGTACTGATGCATAGGGGCACTTGTACCCCGATGTTTATAGCAGCACTCTCAACCATAGCCAAATTATGGAAAGAGCCTAAATGTCCATCAACTGACGAATGGATAAAGAAATTGTGGTTTATATACACAATGGAATACTACGTGGCAATGAGAAAGAATGAAATATGGTCTTTTGTAGCAACGTGGATGGAACTGGAGAGTGTGATGCTAAGTGAAATAAGCCATACAGAGAAAGACAGATACCATATGGTTTCACTCTTATGTGGATCCTGAGAAACTTAACAGAAACCCATGGGGGAGGGGAAGAAAAAAAAAAAAAAGAGGTTAGAGTGGGAGAGAGCCAAAGCATAAGAGACTGTTAAAAACTGAGAACAAACTGAGGGTTGACGGGGGGTGGGAGGGAGGAGAGGGTGGCGGATGGGTATTGAGGAGGGCACCTTTTGGGATGAGCACTGGGTGTTGTATGGAAACCAATTTGACAATAAATTTCATATATTAAAAAAAAAAAAAAAAAAGAAATTCTTCCCAGAAAGAGAGCAAGGCCTAAGGGACAGAGCACTCCACAACTCTGCCTCAGAGGACTGAAGTTACTTGTAACAGAAGATGGAGAAGTTCATGCCGAGGATTTTACTGAAAACAGTATATATCTTGGCGGTGTGCCATTAAGAGGGCTGGTAGTTCCGTGATTCTAGTAGTAGAGAAAGAGCTAAGCAAAAGGAGCCTCCCGGGGTCACTCTTATGTCTGGGATCCAGAAGGCTGTGCATCTGTGCTCGTACCCACTCAGGAGCAATCTAAGCAGAATGTGGGGCAGACTTGAAAGCATGAATTAAGCCACTCTTGGTTTGCAACTCTCTTGGGATCTTCCTAGGTACAATCTAAAACCAGCTCCTGAACATAGTGGGCCGAGAGAAACTGAAGAAAGAAGTAGGACCCTCCTCCCCCAGATTGGTAGGTGGTAGTTTTAATAAGCAAAGGAAACTTCTACACAAGGCTTGTCTTAGCCAGCAGCAACATGAATGGATCACGACACCTGCCCTCCAGAATTTAAAAGTTTATAGAGAGGCCCTGACTGGGCTCATTCACATATACTGTGTAGGTGTTCTCAATGGCACATCAGCATCTCAAGGCTGTGTCCTTGGGGAAGACTCTGGGAGTGGGAAAGGCGAGTGGAACCCATATCCCAAGGGCAGGAGAGGGGGTGAAGAGCTTCCAAGTGCTCGGGACCAGCTCAAGGTTCAGTCGGTGGTCATACGTGTTCGATGACGTTCCCCAACACCCACGCATAGATCGATCAGCAAAACGTGGAAGCCTTGCTGCCTCGGGAAGGAAGCACAACCTCTGGCTGAACAATAAGCTACTCTGATCCAGGAGTGACTCTTAAGAAGTGAAGCTTCAACATAAAATGATACTCTTCCCTAGTTGTCTGGAAGTTGTCTGGCATATACAAGGTCGTGCCCTCTCAGGAGTGAATGATGAGGGAAACTGAGCTAGTAGCTCCCAGAAAAAGTTGTAAACTCTCTAAACTACACAAGCAGTCTCTAAGCTGCACATAGGTCTAATGGTAAGCATATATATCTAAGTTGCTGAGGGGGCTGATGCACAGTCTTTGACCAAAAGGTGGTTCATACAGACCCATAGGTAACCCCCAAGGAGCAGGAGAAAAAAAAGACAGAAATGCAGATACAGACATCAGAGGTTGCAGAAAACAAAAAAACAAAGGAAACAAATTGAGTTCCCTAATACTTCCCAAAGAGGGAGAGGGGTCAGTGTTAAGTTTCTACAATATATTATCTAAAATGGATATTTTCCAACAAAAGAGGAGACCTACAAAGAAACAGGAAACTGTGATACATAGGGAAAAAAGCAGACAATAGAAAATACCTTGTGAGGGGTCCCCGATGATGGACTTAGCTAACAGACATATTTTTTTAAAAGGTTTATTTTCATGGGGGGGGGGGATGGAGGGGGGGGAGAGAGAGAGAGAGAGAGAGAGAGAGAGAGAGAGAGAGAGAGAACATCAATGGGGGAAGGGCAGTGAGAGAGAGGGAGAGAATTCCAAGAAGGCTCAGGGCACTGTCAGTGCAGAGCCCGATGTGGGGCTTGAACCCACTAACTGTGAGATGATGACCTGAGCCGAAATCAGAGTTGGACTTGGGGTGCCTGGGTGGCCTAGTCAGTTAAGCTGTCATCTTTGGCTCAGGTCATGATCTCCTGGTTTGTGAGTTCGAACCCTAGTTGGGCTCTATGCTGACAATTCAGAGCCTGGAGCCTGCCTTAGATTCTGTGTTTCCTACTCTCTGCCCCTCCCTCTCTCCCTCCCTCTCTCTAAAATGAATAAACATTAAAAAAAAATAGACTCTTAACCAACTGAGACACCCAGGCACCCCAGCCAACATAGATTTTAAGGCAGCTATTATAAATATGTTCACAGAACTACAGGAAGGTATGCTTAAAGATTTAGAGGCAGGATGGTCACCGTGACTCATGAAATAGTATCAAAAGACAGAAATTGTAAAAAGAACTGGGTGTAAATTCTGGAGTTGAAAAGTACAATAACTGAAAGGAACTATTCACGAGAGGGACTCAACAGCAGATTTGACTGGGCAGAAGAAAAATCAGAACTTGAAAACGGATCAATAGAGATTACACAATTTAAAGAAGAAAAAGTAAGAATAAAGAAAAAAGAACAGTCTCAGAAATGTGAAACACCCTTTAACGCATCAACATACATGCAATGGTAGTACCAGAAGGAGAGGGGGGAAAGGTGCAGAAAAAATGTTCAAAGAAATCATGGCTGAAAACTTTCCAAATACAGTGAAAAAACACTGATACACACATCTTAAGTAGTTGAGCAACTCCTAGCAGGATCCACCGGAAGAGATTCATACCGGGAAACGTTGTAGTCAAAACATTTAAAGCCGAAGATACAGAGAAGCTCTTGAAAGCAGCAAGAGAAAAATGACTCCCCACTAGAAGATTAACAGCTGACTTCCTGTCAGAAACAATGGAGGCCAGCTCTGGAAAGCAGTGTGGAGGTTCCTCAGAAAATTAAAAATAGACCTACCCTATGACCCAGCAATAGCACTGCTAGGAATTTATCCAAGGGATACAGGAGTACTGATGCATAGGGGCACCTGTACCCCAATGTTTATAGCGGCACTCTCAACAATAGCCAAATTATGGAAAGAGCCTAAATGTCCATCAACTGATGAATGGATAAAGAAATTGTGGTTTATATACACAATGGAATACTACGTGGCAATGAGAAAAAATGAAATATGGCCTCTTGTAGCAACATGGATGGAACTGGAGAGTGTGATGCTAAGTGAAATAAGCCATACAGAGAAAGACAGATACCATATGGTTTCACTCTTATGTGGATCCTGAGAAACATAACAGAAACCCATGGGGGAGGGGAAGGGAAAAAAAAAAAAAAAAAAAGAGGTTAGAGTGGGAGAGAGCCAAAGCATAAGAGACTGTTAAAAACAGAACAAACTGAGGGTTGATGGGGGGTGGGAGGGAGGGCAGGGTGGGTGATGGGTATTGAGGAGGGCACCTTTTGGGATGAGCACTGGGTGTTGTATGGAAACCAATTTGACAGTAAATTTCATATATTTAAAAAAAAAAAAAAAAAAAAAAAAAAAAAAAAAAAAAAGAAACAATGGAGGCCAGCAGGCAGTGTGACAGTATACTCAAAGAAAGAAAAACTCTCAATCAAGGATCCTATATCCAGTAAAGCTGGTTTTCAAAAATGAAGGTGAAATGAAGGCAATCTCAGAAAAATAAAAAGTGAAAGAATTTATTGTTGGCAGAAACTGCCTTATAAGGAATATCAAAGGAAAGTTCTTCAGGTTGAAAGGAAGTGACATCAGGCAGTAATTTGAATCTGTGTGAAAAAGAGCTCTGGTAAAAATCTAGATAATGATACAAAGACAGTATCATTAAATATTTTTTCTTGTAATTTAAAACAATTTCTGTAAAACTGCCTTATTGGACCTATAACACAAAGAAATACATTTGATAATAACCTCAGAAAGGTTAGAGTGGGGATGGAACCAGACTGGCTTGAGGAAATGACACCAGAAGTTAATCCCATCCATAGGAAGAACTGAAGATAACCCCAACTGATAAATAAGAAAATTAATGTTTTTTAAGAAACTCCTACAAACATAGTTGTGCTCTCATTTCTTCTCTTAGCTTACATAAAAGTATTATAAAAAGCAGTAATTCCAACACTGTATTGTTGGGTTTGCAACTTATATAGGCATTCATATGTATAACAGTAATAACCTAAAAAAGGGGACGGGGGTGCCTGGGTGGTTCAGTCGATTAAGCTTTGGACTTTGGCTCGGGTCATCATCTTGGGGTCCGTGAGTTCAAGCCCTGTGTCGGGCTCTGTGCTGACAGCTCAGAGCCTGGTGTCTGCTTTGGATTCTGTGTTTCCCTCTCTCTCTGACCTTCCCCTGCTGTCTCTCTGTCTCTCTCTCTCCCTCTCTCTCAAAAATAAACATTAAAAAGAAATTAAAAGGGAAAGAGAATGCAGCAATAGAGGGGTTACTAGAAGTAAGTTAGTGTAAATCTAAAAGAGATTTAATAAGTTGAAGTATATATTGTAAGCCCGAGAACAACCACTAAAAAGATAAGTTAAAAAAATATATATAGCTTAAAATCCTTAAAGGAATTTGCATTTTTTAAAATGTTCATTCATTTTTGAGAGACAGAGACAGAGCATGAATGGGGGAGGGTCAGGAGAGAGGGAGACACAGGATCCGAAGCAGGCTTGCTCTGAGCTGTCAGAGCAGAGCGTGATGCGGGGCTCGAACTTACCAACTGGGAGATGAAGACCTGAGCCACCCAGGTGCCCCTAAAGTCCTTAAAAGAATTTAAAAAATACGCTAGGAGCTATCCATTTAAGTCAAAGGAGGTGGTAAAGGAAGAATATATGAAAAACATGGTTATGAGACATATGGAAAATCTAAAGCAGAATGGTAATTAGCAATCCAACCGTATCAATAATAATGTTAAACGTGATTATACTAAGTCATCCAATCAAAAGAAATTGTCAGACTGTATAGAAAAAAAAAATGACTACATGTTGTCTATAGGAGACACCCTTTGGATTCAAAGATACAAATAGGTTGAAAGTAAAAGAATAGAAAAAGATGAGCCTTGTAAACAGTAGCCATAAGACATATAGACTGATAAAATACCCGATAAATAGACTATAAGACTGAACACAAATCAGATTTTGCCTCTTCTCTGGCTCAAAACCTCTAGTGGCCTCACATTTCTGAGAATAAAATTCAGATGTTCAAACCAGCAATAATCTTACCTCTCACCCCTCACCCCTCACCCCTCACCCCGCCCCCGCAATCTCATGCCATCCTTCCCTGAAGATGCGTTTTTACTTTATCCTGTGTTTTGATCTTAGTTTGAATAGGTATAGAATTCTTGATTGGAAATAATTTTTCCTCAGAATTTTGAAGGCACTCCTCTGTTTTCCCTTCGGAAGCTTTAATGATATTTAGGATATTTCTCTCCAACCCCAGTGCTCTGCCATGGCATGAAAATATGCCTAAGGATGGATCACTTTTCTTTCAATATGCTGGACACTCAGTGGGCCCTTTTAATTTACAAATTCATGTGTGTGTGTCATTTCTCTTTGTCCTTCTATTCTCCCTTTCTAGGAGAGCATTTTACCAAATGTTTTTCTAACATCAGCCATTTCTGCTCATGTGTCGAGTTTTATTAGTTCTGGCCTCAGGATATTTTCTTGTCCTCTGCTGATGTCCAGAATGAGCTTACTTACTACAGTCCCAAGTGATGCAAACCTATTCTTTTGATCATTTGACATAACAGCTGTGCTTAATAAGTATTTATCTATTGTCATAGTGAAACTAGTTAGTAGGAGCGACTACAAGGTGGGCTGAAACATGATGGGCTGTACGTTCGTCACTGCTTAAGGTCGGTTGAATGGCCCCGGGTCCCCTCCTCGTGTCTACGTTTTCTTTTGTTGGCCTCTGTGGGCTCTTGACTCTGATTCCCACAGATGGGATAGCACTTTGAGTTGTGTCTTGATGCCACCGTTAGTCCCCCATTCCCCAAAACCGTCTGAAGCACAGTCCCTGATTTCTCCGTCTTGGTCTGGAGTCGTGCATTTAACCATTTGGTTCTTCTAGCCCTAAAAATTCCCCAAATTAATAACCACCTGAACTGGTGTTTGTTTCCATTTATTGGACTAAGGATAGATTGCACAATCTCTTTCACATGAGGCAACTGAAGCTTGCCTGGATGATTGAAGGAGGCTTCCAATCCAGGTCTCATTCCAGGGCTTCATGATTGTCAACCTTCCACCTGTCTCTCAGACGTCCCAGTGTGGTCCTAAGGGTCAGATGAGGCGAGCAGGGTTAGAATTTGCACAGACATTGGCTAAGGTAATGGGCATGCAAGTTCTCCCTAGAGTTTTCTTGTCTTGAAAGGTGATTTCTGGAGTTGGAGTGTTTAACACAAAGGAACGAGTCTCTGACGGTAAGAATGAAGGTGTGCTGGCAGATACGGGGAAGGTGAGAGGGGTGGGCGGGCTGAGTATCTGGGGAAGGGGGGCCTTCTGGCAGTGCCCTTAAAAGACCTCATCCAGGCGCTGCTTGGACAAGCCGAGCTAGGTGATAACAGCAGAGCTTTTGTTGGCTTTGCTTCTCCTACAGATGATAAAGCCAAGGACAGTGTGTTCCAGCTTCAGGGGGGAAGCAAGCTGTGCAATAGGAGGTAAATCTCTGGCTCGCAAATGGTTGAGTAAGATGCTTCTTTAAAAAGCTCACCAGTTGGCTAAATTTAGGGTGGTGAACACCATCAGGCCAAGAATATACTTTGGCCTTGGGCCCATAGCATTTTCATTTGACTGGGAGTTGGCTGCATTTTCATTTTCTCTAAGCTTTTCTCTTGACTCTTAGTACCTTTGTCTTTGGAGGCAGGAGACTGTGCTGATAGTTGGGTGGAGCCCTGTAGCTATGAGTAATATCCCTGTTGATAATGACAATTAGGGATAACCCTGAGTTATGGGATACATTTTCAGTGAGTGGTTGGGTGTGCACTGTGATGTTTTTACATAATTTTGTTTCATCAGTCATCCATCTACAGGGGCATTTCTTGACATTTCTCTGTTCTTCTTTCTCCTCTGCATTCCCTTCTCTGCACCTCCTTCTTTTCTCTGAATCTGTTTACAAAGACAAGATCTTTGGCAACAGAAGCCCTTTGCCAGCCATACGTAACGGGTCTGAAGGCCTGTTCGTGTGCTTAATGATTCACTGCAACCACTTCATGTCACCTGCCACAACTTCAGGGGTGTCTAGCTTCCCAGCTAGCATGCTGACAATCAGAATGTGAAAATAAACATCCGACCCTATTGGAGTTGAGAAGCAATGAGGCAGAGCGAATAAAGCCTGGATTCTAGCATCAGCTGGTCCAACTTCCTGCACCAACTTCACCATTTACTGGATGCATTTTTTTTTTTTTTTTTGCTTCTCTGAGCATTGGTTTCCTTGTCTGTAAGGTGGCCCACAGTTTAGTGGAGAGTTAGACTAGTCAACGTGCAAGTAGGGTAGAACCAGCTGATGCTAAGATAGGTGAAGACACACCTTGGGGAAGGTTAGAAAGGGCACCTAAGCCAACCTTGGGGAGTCATTAGGGCTTCCTGAAGAAGGGCATATTTATATTAGGGTCTAGGGATGAGTCAGAATTGGCCAGGCAGAAGCATGGCAGGGGCAGAGTGGGTGTGAAGGATGGTGAAGGTGGATGCAGCCATATCTATGCAGCGTGGAATGGCCTGGGCCTTGGGAGAAATTGAGCCAGTCTTGGTACTGTCTGCCTAGAAGCTCCTGAGAGGTTATGAGGCCTGCATGTGTTTTAGAGAGACAGAGGGTCATGGAGGATGACTGATGAGAATTGTTCTTTTGTGGAGTATTTTAAAAGATAACTTTATTACTTTTTAGATGGTATTCTGAAATCGTCCCAGTGTGATATTCTTGTTGGTTAGTGGGTAGGTGTTTGCGTGTGCATTTATGAGTGGAGAGGTGCAAGGTGCAGGCGAGAGTCACTTCTCTCAAGTTTTATGGCATGATATTAAATGTGTTTTCTTTGTAGGGGTTCATTCTCGAGGCCCACACAGTTGGAAGAACAGGCAGTGATGCCTTCACCCCAGTTAGCCCCAGCTACCCATCCCCACTCGCGTCGCTCATAAAGCTCTGATTGACTTTAAATGAGACGTGGCTACATTAGACAGGATTTAGGCTGGCTGATGGAGAGGCAGGACACGTCCATGGATCCCTGCCCAGACATGAGGGGCACAGAAGGGTGTTTTATTTATTTATTTGTTTGTTTATTTATATATTTTTTAATATGAAATTTATTGCCAGGTTGGTTTCCATACAACATCCAGTGCTCATCCCAACAGGTGCCCTCCTGAATGCCCATCACCCACTTCCCCCACCCCCCCCACCCCCCCCCCCCACCCCCCGTCAACCCTCCCTTATGGTTTGCCTAGAAGTGTGTGTTTTGAAAGCATGTGGGAGGCCAACATAACTCTGAAGCTGGCTGGCACTTTGCATCTTCCTTTTTTAATGTTTCTACCCTGCCTGTCTGTTGTGTACGGGGAGCATCTAGGTGCTTCATTGTGGAGTCTGACCTGGATTAGCCAGCTGGCGTCATGGTGGCTCAGTAGTTTCAAGTCTGTCCCGGTCAGGTAGGAGGCTCTTCCATCCCAAACTTGGAGCCACGATTTCAGAGGAGGAGGAATTGTCCCTTTTATCTTGTTCTCCCTCCTGCCTTCACACCCCAGAACCCAACTGCCTTTGAGTATAATATAAAGTAGTTGTGTTTGATCCAGAGGTTTCAGATCCTGAGGTGGCCAGTAATTCTGACCCTGCTTAGCAATTCTGGTGGCCCCCAAGGCTGATGTCTCTCAGTAACCCCACTTTGATCTGTTTCCATCTTTGAACCCTAAGTCCCCTATTGCCAGAGGGCGTCTTAGAGATGATCTAGTTCATTTTGCATGTGATGAAGCCCATGCATCGGGGAGAGCACAGATCTGTCCAGAGTCACAGTGAGCTGTTGTGAGAAGCAGGTCACTAATTATAGCCCAATATTCTTTCCACTAAACACCAACAGCTTTATCTGACTTTCCTATGTACAGTCCAAGCACTGGCTGGAGAAGTGCGAGAGAACTGGCATGCGTGCTAAGGGACTTACACATACTCACCTGATTGAGTCGCTGTTCCAAACCTTCAAGTAGGGTGTGGGCAAAGGAAGGGAACAGACCCTGAGAGGGAGCCATGTTATTATCCACAGATAGAGCTGGTGTTGCGAACAAGGTCCAAACCCCACCTTCTGTCTTCCAGGCAACTTGACCTCAACCTGCCACACTTGAGATTTAGAACTGAAAGGCTTTGGACGGGGCTCAGGAGTGACTGTCTTGTGTTATTAACACTACATAGAAGTTCGAACCAGGGTCCAACTCTACATTTTCATGGCTGCCCTCTACATTGAGGCCTTTGGGGCTTAGTCCCTCCCCTAAGACAACCTTGCCACAATCCTGACTGAGTTCAGAGTCTTGCCTACCTGACTTCTGGGGAGTATGTATTTTTTTCAGCCTTCTTGATTCTTCTCAGATTTATTCTTAGCTTTTGGATTAAAGAATATTTGCCGACTATGGGAGGAGTAACTTTGAAATGCAAACTTACTGATGACCAAAATGGATCTGGAATTCTTTCTAGTAGCCTTTCATAATGTTTGACTGAAAAGACCTCTTGTAGGTCATCCACTTAATCGCCATGCAGACTCCTTGTTTACTAGCAGAGGCACTCGGAAAAGGTGGGTATGACTGAGATTGTGGTTGCTCTTTATATGTGAAAGTTCTCTCTCCAGTTTCTGAATTAATCACAGCTTATCTGGAATTTTGTAGCCCTGTATTCAATTCCCCTATGCATGGAGGACCCTCAGGATGCAGGTCATTATAGTAAAGATGGTCAGGCTGGGGTATCTCTAAATGTCTTTTGACTGTTGAAAGGTGGAGAATTGGAATGTAAAGTTTAAGGGGGTCAGTTCTGACACTATTTGTTTTCTTCGATTCAAGTTATTTGTATCATGTGTTGGGCCTCTGTGCATTTTGAGTTTGATGTGCTTGACTGTGCTGTGCCAGAATGTTCTCATAAGACTCCACAAGGTTTATGATTTTCCTCAAGTCATCACATATTTCTTAAACATACTCCTTCTTCACATCCAGTCTCAGCTGCCTTTAACTTTCGTGACAGAATTTTGAGGACATCCCAAATCTCAGCACCTCTCCTTCGAGGCACACACGGCATGGGGCCCGGCAACTCCCCAGGGCCGGGCTCCATGTCGAGGACGATGTCCTGCGGGTGCGGAGTGTGCTTCTTTCCTGGCTTGTGCGCGGATGCCTCTGACATCCCGCAGCCAACAGTTCTTTGGTTTTTTTCTGCATTCCTGATCCATCGTGAGCTCTCACATTATCTTTTTCTCCCAGACCTGCTGTGGACTGATTTTTCAGCTCCTAAGACATCAAGAGCCAGAAGGGCACTGGGGAAAGAGTGCAGCTCGTTTGCCCATGAGATCCCTCTGCGGTTGGCTGGGGGATGAGATGTGGGAAGACGATGGCTCTAGCTCTGCCCTCTTTTCAGGCAAGACCTGTTCTTTGGGAAGCTTTTGCAACTCTTAGGAACCCTCCTGATCATGGAACGCTCTAAGAGGCTGTGGGCCTCTGAGCAAGTAAAGCGGATTTTTGGCATGTAAGCGTGCATTAGTGGACATCAACGTGGGACTTGTCTTCATGGAAGTGTCTTTCTAACCCTCCCCCCATACCTTAAGTCTTCCTCCCTCCACTTTGCTAGCTTTATCTACTACCCCTTCCTGATTTCTGCTTTATTCGACGTAACTTACCTCTCCCTCGGAACTAGCTGGACTCTCCCTGCAATGTTCTTCTGAGATGGTTTTCGGCTCTGGGTTCCAGAGTGCCTTACGGTTCTTATTGGCTTGTAATATTATTCTCTAGAGTCTGATGGCCTAAGTAGAATTCATCTCGGTTTGGGGGTTAAACTAAACTTCTGTGTGTTATTGAGTTATTTTAAAGATCGCAAATACCCCAAGGGTATGGTCTAGCCTGTCCTTATAGAAATAATGCTCATTGCCTCATAGTATGTGATTATGACTGGTTCTGTGAGGGTCTTAGTCATTTGTCTTATATATAAGCAAACATTGACCTAGTACAAAATGCCAGGGATGGGGTGAGTAGGTCCCCGAGGTGAGATGACAGGAAATTGTCTCTGTGATGACATCTGGCCTAAATTACTGAGATGGAAATGCTTGTGGGGCTGGCTATACAGTCTCTCTCTTTAATCTTCCCTCTTGAAGCTGCTTAGTAAATTGCAAGAGTAAGGGGAGAATAGTGATGTGGGCTTACTTCTCGGGAATCCATTTATTCAGTAGAGAGGATTCCAGAATTAGGTGCTTTTTCTCCTTTTGATTTTTTTGCTAACAGATTTTCTCTCCCCGTTACAGCATAAGATTGATTTCTGTCTTCAAAATGTGTTCATGGGGATGAGGGCTTTTCAGTAAAAGCATTACAAATCATCCACAAACATCAGGCATCTTTGGGAGAAGTGAGGCTGTGTCTACAATGCTCATTTTTCACGGGGAGCAGTACCACCTGACATCTTCCTGAATTTCCAATTTCAGATTGTCCTTGTCTGTTTGAAGCTTGGGTATGTGAATTCCAGATGAGCTTGTGCAGGCTTTTAAAATTTGCATGGTTTGAGGAGAAGGAGCAGTGACAGCTGATTGATACAGAAATGGCTAAGGAATCCAGGCTGCATCAGAAACCCGGCATCTGATGAAACCCCCATCTTTGCTGAGTGCTGGCTTGTCACCGGTGAGACCATATTTTATAATGATTTCACAGGCATTAGTTCATTGACTCCTCCCAGCATTTTCTCAAAGAGACAGAGGAGGAAAGATAAAGTCCACTTGGCAGGAATGGACGTTGAAAGCTTGAATGTTTTTGTGGCTTAGCCTTAGCCGAAAGCAGGTTAGTGGCAGAGAGGGGATAAGAACCTGATTTCTTTTTCTTTAATTTTTTTTAATGTTTCTATTTATTTTTGAGACAGAGAGAGACAGAGCATGAGCAGGGGAGGGGTAGGGGGAGGGGGAGACACAGAATCCGAAGCGGGCTCCAGGCTCTGAGCTGTCAGCACAGAGCCCGACGCGGGGCTTGAACCCACAAACCGTGAGATCACCTGAGCTGAAGTCGGACACTCAACCGACTGAGCCACCCAGGCACCCCAAGAACCCGATTTCTTTACCAATGTATTTAGAAAACCAAGGCCTGGGGAAATGTTCCCTAGGAGTCTATGTAAAGTTTCTTAGGTTGTATGATAGCAAGGAACTCAGACGGGATCAGAAAATTAGTCCTAAGAGATCTGGATTTTTAAGTAGCAATAAATTTGCCTTTATATTCAGTTCCTAGGATGGTGTTTGGCCCACAGTAGGCACTCGGTCCGTGTTGGTTCAAATAATAAATTCTCATCTCCAAGCCCTAAGATCTGAGAAAACAGAGCGCTGAATTAAGTGCAGGGTGTAGAGAGATGAGCTGGCACACCCATGCAGGTGCAGCCCAAGGGCCGTGAAAAGGACCTCAGTGGCAGAAAAGGTGTGGTGTGCAATGATCCCCACGGTGCCTGCATCTCAGCCACACAAGGTTTCAAACGCACCCTTCCAGGGATTTTTTTCCCTTCCATCTTTCATTTAGATTCTGGAACACACTTCCCAGGTGGCCTAGGACACGCATGGCCTGATGTCTCCCACCTTTGCCGACTCGGAAGCCCACCACGTTGCTCAGCTAGGATTTCTTGCTCTGGATTTTCCTGATGCCCTCGTGCCTTGGCAGTGGTGTCCTCTCACGGAATATCTGGGTATGCTCTTTGGCGTCTGGTTTCTGCTAGCCTCTGCCCTTTGACTTGAAACGTGTCTTAATTTCAGCTTTGCTATTAAATTTTTTCTTAATGCTTATTTTTGGGGGAGAGAGAGTGTGAGTGGGAGAGGGGTAGAGAGCCAGAGACACACAGAATCTGAAGCGTGCTCCAGGCTCTGAGCTGTCAGCACAGAGCCCGATGGGGGGCTCGGACTCACAAACCATGAAATCATGACCTGAGCCAAAGTTGGACGCTTAAGCATCTGAGCCGCCCAGGCACCCCCATCTTGCTATTTGTAAAAAGGCTTTCACCTGACCACTCTGATCATTTCCATGTAGAGGAGAAGTTATTTTGTAAGTTGAGAGCAGGACAAATGATTGAAATACCAACTGGTAGAACTTGGAAGTAATTTTTGTCAAACTGTTCAATTTGTGATGAGGAAACTGGCCCAAAGAAGTTGAGTGAATTGTCTGGGCTCAAAGAGAGTTGATGGATGAGTCCAGTGTAGAGCTCACGTGTTTTGTTCCCCCACTGTGTAACTATGGTGTCTCCTGTTTTTCTTAAATTTATAAAAACAGCTAAACTCCACTGGCAAAGAAAAGGACCAGTAGAGACCTCTTTTCTGATGGAATGGTACACACTCCTTTCCCGTATCCCCTGCCCTTTTTCATCAACACTTAAGGTCCTAAGGCAGCAGAGGAATTTCAAACACAAGTGCTCTGATTGCTTAATGCTTCTAGTCTCCCAAGAGTCAAAAGACTGTGGGCCATTAGCAAAAGCATTACATTTGATTCCCACAAAGAAGCATGAGGTGATCCCCATGGCAACCATGACCAGAATGGAAATGGCTGTTTGGATTGCATCCTGGAGCTAATTGTTGGCCATAGAAGACCACGGACCACAGTTGTAATGAGCTCCATGGGACCCATGGTCTCACGCTGGTGGCATTGGACGCCAGCCAGAGTCTGTAAGTGAATGAGCTTGAACAAACGTGATTTGTTAAGCTGTATAGATAAGAATCCGAGTCAGAGAAATTCACATTTGAGATTTGGCCTGGTAAGTTGTCCTGGAGCCCTCTGTACCAGGTTTGGTGCGGGCTACGAGGGGCTGGCTTCCTCGGAGGTGACAAATGGGGCTGTGCCCGGGGGCGCCTTACCTGGCTGGGCCAGACTTGTGTCGCATGCTGTCTCTCCTCTAAAGGTGTAATGCCCCCTTGAGTTCTATCTTAGGGAAAAGCTCATCCTTTTTAGGACCTCCCCTTGGCTCTCTGTCCTGCAGGAGGAACAGCTAGGCCCAGGTGTAATAACTTGGGGTGGAGTTCACTTAAAGGGGTGATGGTCTCAGATGTGAATGTGCTCTGGGCCCAGTTCACTTCCTCGGCCTCCATTTTTTGCTGGAAATGACTGCAAACCCAGGAATCTCAGGCCAAAGGTCAAGTTGCTGAAAACCATGAGAGAAGCGGGGGTGGTTTTAGACACGTTCAGATATGTGTTCCCGTCGTCTAGGCTGCTTCCTGCCCTAAGTACCATGGTGTTGCTTCTCTGCTCACATTGTCTTGTCCCCCTGCTGCTAAGCTTTCTTGCTTCTACTTACTTTCTTCTCTGTCCAGAATGGCAGCCCTTTGTAGGTGACATTTTCATAGCTTCAGCACCCTGTGGCAGACACGGCTTGACTGGCTTGTTGGAGGAGATGCTGCTGGAGTGGCTGCCGCAAGTTAAGACTGGGAAAGACTTGGAGTAGGAAACCTCTTTCATTCAGCGTTCAGTGCTCAGCATACCTTCACTGAGGCCTGTGACGGGCCAGGACACATAGGTGAATGATGGAAAGCTTCCTGGAGGAGGTGCTCCCTGAGCTGTATCTTACATATGTGAGCCCAGAAAGCATGGAGGCATGAAACAGTGGGGTTACAGGACGTCACAAGCATTTGGAATTTGCTAGTTTATGAAGTGCATCGAAGCGGGAGGCTGAGACAGGAATACGGGAATCATTCTTAATCATGAGTTGGTCACACTGTTGGTTCTATCACTGTCGTTATTTGAAGTCACCTTAATGAAAGCTGTTTTCTTTTTTTTAATTATATGTTAATGGGGCTTTAGACGTTACAAAATGATGGTTAATTCTCAAGTCACTTAAATCTGGCCAGAGAAAGTGGGCAGGAGAGAGCGTGGGAGTAAGGCCTGGTTTCTTCTCTTTTTATCAGAAGATCCATTTGAGGGATGTGGGATCTGCTTACAGCATTTCCTTTGTCCTTGTCTCTGTGCAGCTGTGTCTCACTGGTCCCCTGGGGCCAGTCTTAGAGTCTCACCTTCCTCCCTCTGGCCGCCTGCACTGGCTGATCTCAGACTAGTCGGTTCACCTTCTGAACTTCAGTTTCTCCCATTGTAAAGTGAAAGGATTAATAATCCAAAATCCTGGTGGGGAGCTTTGCTCTGCTCTGAATGCCCCTAGCTTCAAAGATGGTGCCAGGTATGGTTTTCCTGAATTGTGGTTTTCTTTTATTAAAAAAACACACCCTGGAACATTACAAAAAATCCAATTATATATACAGAGTTGTATATACAAATATAGTGATACACGTATGTAATATATATTTAGGTATGTCACATGTGTATAATATATCCACACATACATACACAATTCAGGGTATTAGTGCAGCTGTATCGTTCTTCTTAGCTCACATTTTAAAGTCCTCTTTGGATTTTGGATATAAAGTAAGTAAACCAATGGAGAAAGCTGAAATGGAAACTGCCCCCCGATCCTTCTTTTTTTATAGTACAACCTAATTGGAATCTATATTTACCATGTCTTTTGGGTATACAGGGTGGAAAAGATCTCTTCACAAGGAAGTAGGTTAGTGTGAAATGGAACGTGGCCTGAAGACATTCCCGGGGCCAGCGTGCTTTAGCTCTCAGAGGTAATGAGGAAGCCGTTCGGTATATTAATAATACAATAGCTGCCTTGTATCGGGTATGGTGACCCTGATGCATTTTCTCTAACCTTTATACGAGCTTGCAAGGTATGTATTATTTCCCCCATTTTGCGTGTGAGCACGCTGTGGCTGAGAGAGGTTCAGCATTATGCCCATGGTCACAAAGGTAGTGCACGGGAGGTGGAGTGTGAACTAAATCTGGCGGGAAAGCTGGTCCCTCCTTCTTGGTTCCTCTGCCCCAGCGCTAGAGTGACGTCAGTGTGTGTGTGACATGCGCTGTGGGTACTCGACTGCCTGAGAGTTCTGGGACCATCTTGGAAAAAGGAATGTCTCTGTCTTCGTCTGGGAGATGGATGTGCAATGATTTTTTTCTTTCTTTTTTTTTTTTTTTTTTTTAAGTTTTTTTTTTTTTAACGTTTATTTATTTTTGAGACAGAGAGAGACAGAGCATGAACGGGGGAGGGGCAGAGAGAGAGGGAGGCACAGAATCGGAAGCAGGCTCCAGGCTCTGAGCCATCAGCCCAGAGCCCGACGCGGGGCTCGAACTCGCGGACCGCGAGATCGTGACCTGAGCTGAAGCCGGACACTTAACCGACTGAGCCACCCAGGCGCCCCTCTTTCTTTTTTTTTTTGAGAGAGAGGTCACAAGTGAGTGAGGAGCAGGGAGAGAGAGAATCCCATGAGGGGCAGTGAAGGGGGGCGGACGGGAGGGAGAGAGGGAGGGAGGGGGAGAGGGGGAGAGAAAGAAGTGGAGCTCACCAGAAGCAGGGCTAAGCTCGCCTGATTCGGGGCTTGAACTCACGAACCGTGAGATCGTGACTTGAGCCAAAGGCAGATGCTTAACCGACTGAACCACCCAGGCATCCTGGACATGCGATTATTCTTGAATACAGTTATGTGAAGGGCACGATGCTTACAGTCGAGGACAGCTGAGGTTCTATTCTGGGTGCAGTAAGATACCGTGCTGTTAACCCAATCATTGTAACAGGTAGCTAGTTGACTTTGTTGCGTCGATACTCACTGTTGGGACGCTCTGCAGCTGCTGTTGTTGGGAATGGCAGTCCCCAAATGTGTCTCTGTGGTTGTTGCCAGAGTGGCTGTATGTTTTCATGACCTCATCCGTGCGACTACCATTGACCAGTACAAGGACGGACACCTGATCCGAGTGGGGCCAGTGCAAGTAGCCTGCTGTCTTGGCCACTGTTGACTGGCCCGCGTTTGGGAATTTGTCCGGATCTGGGCCCCAGACCTGCTTCTTTATGGGTTTTTAATTGGGATCAGAGAAAGCAAGACGTCGGTCTCTGAGTTCCAGACTCTTGAGACCTACAACTCTGGGGCTGTTGACCATGGTTCTTCCACCCTGGTCCACATGGAGAGAGAGAGAGTGATGAGGGAATAGAAGGAGGAATAGAATGAATAGAGGGAAGCAGAGACGAGTGCACGGGAAGCCCTCTGTTGGCGCTCGTGTTCTTGCTTCGTGTTCTTGCTGAGGCCGGAAGATTCCTGGTGTAGGTTCCACGAGACACCTTAGTATACTACTTCGAAAGTATTTCTGGTTGTGTTTCCATCACCTGCATGCTATTAGCTTTCACGTTCTCACTTGGTAACTTTTTTTCAGTAAACCTAATGTTGATGAACTGGTTCCACAGAAGGCTGGTGATTCACGTGTGGAGAACGCTCGCTCGGCTAGTGAAACCAAGGATTTGCAGTGTATTGAGATGCGCCGTGCCACAGTGGCCAATTCACTGCTTCTCGGCTGTTCTGTAGGTTGTTGGGCTTGTTTTTGTAATAAAGTTGAACTTTGGGCCCATCTCTTTAAAAAGGGGGGAGGGAGGATGCTGCAGGACTCTAAGTCCAAACCCTCAAGCCGTAAAAGAAAAGCGTGCTTGGTAAATCTCTGGACCGATGACAGAAACGTTCTGGACTGATAACAAAATGCTTGCCTCTTGCTCTCCCGCTTTGAGTTTGGTGCTCTAACTGGCTGTATTTGTTTTCTGACCTCTGTGCTTGGGTCTGAATGTGGCCTTTAACCAGCTCCATCTGTGCTGTGATTGTCATACGTTGGTACCCTAAGTACTATCTGGTACCCTAAGTTCCACTTACTAGATGACCAGTTTCCTTTTTCCTTTTCGGGGACCTGGGTCAGTTGGAGCCTTGTGTGAGTTAAGTCTTAGCTATTACCTTTGGCAAGAAGAAAAAGCATTTACAAGTGTTGGTTAGGGGAACCTGGGTGACTCCGTTGGTTAAGCCTCCGACTTCGGCTCAGGCCGTGATCACACGGTTCCTGGGTTGGAGCCCTCCATTAGACTCTGTGCTGACAGCTTGGAGGCTGGAGCCTGCTTGGGATTCTGTGTCTCCCTGTCTCTCTGCCCCTCCCTCGCTTGCACTCTGTCTCTCAAAAATAAAATAAAAAACATTAAAAAAAAAGTAAGTGACGAGATCAGTTAAAATTCATGATTACTAGTTTTGATCACAGGTCAGATGTCATTTTTTAAAAATAAAAAGCAGCCCTCATATTCAGGTGAGTTCAACTTGCTCTAAAGTCTAGATGAAAAACAGAGATAGCAAGAAAAGATAAGCGCCTTCTTCCCCTTCAGGTTCCTGGGAGCACATAGAGCTCCTTTTTCAAGTCACATTATACACAACATGTTTTCTCTGTTCTAATTTTTAAGCATATTAATGTACATTTGAAGTAAAAAGAGAAAGTAACTTTTTTTTTTTTTAAACCAGTTGATAGTCTACCAGTGATTTTATCGTGTACATCTCGAGCATCACTTTGGACGACAAACTATTTCCAACGCAGTCACGAGTATTTTACTCCATACAGTTCCCGTTTGGTTTTAGAAAGCATTAATGCTTGACTGAACACTGGATGGCTATTCTGCAAAATGAAAATAAGTAGCTGATCACTTCTGGATCATGTCTAACAGCACTTGGCTATTACCATTGAAAACTACCTTTGGGAGGGAGGGGGGGTAGGGTAATGAGACTGGCCGTACAGTTCCGTGAAGACCCAACCCCTGCTGGCTTTAAATGCTCAGTAAATACGTGCAGAATGAGTATATATAGAAAGCACAGCGTTGGTTTATTGAGGTGTATCCCAAATTGGGTATGCATGTGAGAGTCCTGCTCAAGGGACGTGCCCCCAGGCACCACAGGGCCTTCTGGATTCAAGTTTCCAGGGGTTTGCCGAATGCTCTGGGCCAACACAGGCCTTTTCTACCCAGATTATTGGTGTGATGTCATGCTCACATTGAAGTGATGCTGTTCATCATAATGTATTATCAGTTACTGTTACTATCTTTTTTGTTCCCCCTTTTTAATTTAAATTTTAGCACACAGGGCAATAGTGGTTTCAGGAGTAGAATTCAGTGATTCATCCCTTACATACAACACCCAGTGCTCAGCACAGCAAGTGCCCTCCTTAGTCTCCATCACCCATGTAGCCCATCTCCTACCTACCTCCCTCTGTCAACCCTCCGTTTGTCCTCTGTCATTAAGGGTCTCTTGTGTTGTGTTTCCTTCTCTACCCATCCCCCCATGCCATATGTTGATCTGTTTTGTTTCTTAAATTCCACATATGAGTGAAATAATATGTGTCTCTCTCTGATTGACTTACTTTGCTTAGCATAATAAATTCTAGCTCCATCCACATCATTGCAAATGGCAAGATTTCTTTCTTTTTGATGGCCGAGTAATACCCCGTTCTATATATATAACACATCTTTATCCATTCATCAGTCGGTGGACATTTGGGCTCTCTCCAAAATTTGGCTATAGTAGATAGTGCTGCTATAAACATAGGGATGCATGTGCCCCTTCAAATTAGTATTTTTATATCTTTTGGATAAGTACCTAGTAATGCACTTGCCGGATCCTAAGGTGGTTCTGTGTTAAACTTCTTGAGGAAACTTCATACTGTTCACGGGGTGGCTGCATTCCCACCAGCGGTACAAGAGGATTAAACCCTCTTGCTGTTGTTTTCAAGTCTTGAGAATGGGAGTGGTGTTGAGGAAGAGAGCAGAGGCAGCACTGGGCAGAAGGTGTGAGGGTGTGGCTCATGGAACAGGGCACTGTTTGACGAGGAAAAAAGGAATAGGGTTCCCTTTAGGATATCAACGATGGGGCTTCTCTCTTCTGTGTTCGAAGGTAGCAGGCAAGGCCCTCTTGGTTCCCTCGACCCAGCCTGTCTCTAGCCTTATCTCTGCTCTTAGGACTTCTCATTACGTGTCTTAGTTTTTGGTTACATTATTCTCTGAAGAATGGGGGAGGCTACACACTATTGCTTACACTTTTTTTTCAGCCTGGACTGCATTTACAAACACTTGACCCTCTGTCTCTTTCTAGGCATTATCTCCAGTGTCCAAAGTCCAGTTCACATGTTACTTGCCTCTGCTATCCTCTGATTCCCGTAGATGGAAAAAGACCTTTCTCAGAAATTCCATGATTCTTTGTATCACATCTTGCCCTTTAGATAGACGGTATCGAAGGGTATGTGTTTTTCTGTGACTTGCTTTCCCTTGGTATTTTGTTTTTGACATTGATCCACATCGATGTGGGCAGCTGTTCATTTGCTTCACTGCTGTAGAATATTCAGTACTTTTAATTTGCGACAATTTATCGATTTCCTTGGCGATTAGCATTTGGGTCATTTTCACGTGGTTACTCTTTACACACATTACTGCTCTGTTTTCTAGTGCACGTGTGCAAGTGTTCCTAGAATGTAGAACTAAAAGCAGAATTGTGGTTCCTACGGTCCTTTCAGATTTAAGGGTAATGTTAATGTATTTTGCAAATGGATTGGGTTCAGTTATTGTCCTGCCAACCAAATATACGAGCATTCCCATTGTCTTGCATTCATACCAAAAATTGATACCGTCAGCTTAATTTTTGCATTTCTGATGATACAAATTTGCCTTTCATTGCAGTTAGAGCTTGTATTTCACTGATTACTAACAAAGTTGACAACTGTTCCATATGTCCATGATCAACTTTTTCTCTGTAACAGGACCGGACAGACCTTTGGCGGGTCTTCAGTTAGGTTGTGACTTTCTTATTGATACCCATGAATTTATTACAGGTTCTGGGTACAAATTCTCTGTCAGCTATATGTGTTGCAACTCTCTTTTTCCTAGCTTGTTGCTTTTTTTTTTTTTTTTTAGTTTTTTAAATAGTATGTTTTGCTTAACAAAAGTGTCACATTTGTCATACTGAAATACAGCTATCATTTTTTTGTGTTTGTATGTCATTATTTATGTCTTGCCTAAGTTTATGGAGATATTCTCTGGTTGCTGCTCAAAGTTTTGAAGTTGGGCATTTCACAGTTGGGTTTATAATCTACTGGAAATGGAGTTTTGTGTAGGAAGGGAAGAAGTTCAGATTTAATTTTCTTCTATAGAGATAACCAGTTTTAATAATGCCAGCTTTTAAATACTTGTTCTTTTCCCACTCACATACAGGACCACCTCTTTCATATATTAACTTGCTATATGCACATGGCTCTCTTTCTGCTTGGTCCATTGGTCTTTTTGTCTGTTCTGGTACCAATGCCACACTGACTCTATTACTATAATTTCATAATGGGTTTTGGTATTTGAAATGGTGAGTTCTCCTCCTCCATGTTCAGCACTGTTGTGGACCTTGGTTTCATATACAGTTTTAGATTGAGATTATTGTCATCAATAAAACAAAAAAATAAAACAAACATTAACTATTAATTAGAATTGCATTGAAGCTATATAGATCAATTTAGGAAAACTGATATTTTATGGTACTGAATTTTCTTATCTGTGAACATACATCTTGCCATCTGTTTGGGCATTTTTCAAAGCCTTTCAAGAAAGTTCTATAATTTTTGCCATAAAGGTGATACACATTTTTTTGTTGTTAGATTTGTTCCTAGGTAACTTTGCTTCCTGTTGATACAGTAAAGATTTTAAAATTGCTTTTTGTTGCAAGAATATAGAAATGGAATTCTGCATATTGATTTTATATTAATTCTCCTAACTAAACTGTGTTATCAATTCTAATTTGTTTATAGTTGCTTTAGCTTTTCTGTGTAGCATGCGTTACTTTATGAATAATTAATACTTTCATTTAATCGACCTATACTGAGTATCTACAATGTGCTAGGCTCTGTTCTAGGTAATACTCTAGGAAGTTAACAAAACAAACAAAACTCCTTGCCTTTAACCAGCTTACATAGTTTTTCCCCCTTTCCTTGTACCTTTTATGACTGGGAAGCAGCTGGTCTGTAACCCATCCTATTCAGGGAAGAAAGGAAAAAAAAAAAACTCAAAAGAATTAAACTACCTGATCAAATCTCTTTGTAAATATAATGGAGAGTCCTTGTATGTGGAGTGCTTTTATTATGTCTGATCGATGTCGGTTGTTTATGGTAAACCAGTTGTTTGTAGATTTATGGGGCATGCTCCCTGGAAAATGTCAGTATCAGCCATGTAATTTCTGGTGTACAAAATGGACGTGTTTCGTGGTAGAAATTACTCCTCTTTTGTGGAAGTGATTTCCAGCACGCGTACTTCCAGCATGCATCATTACAGAACCCAGCTTAACTCTGGACCAGGGAGCTTTCTGTCACAACACAGCATGGAGAGAACTGGAGGCTGTGAAGGTAGCTCTTGAATTCTCTGTAATTGGCCTGCTTTTTGTGGCTACCTTTGTTCTTTGAGTTATTAATAAAGTTTGATGTTAGGTAAGATGTCTGAGTGTTGTGGTTTGATTTGGCTTTGACTCACACAGCCTTCATTTTCTCACTGTCGTGAAGTAGGATGGACTAGTGGCTGTCCATGTTGCTTCTGATTTTATATAGAATATGGCTAATGTGCCTGGATTTAGAATGTTCTCTGTATGTTCTTGGTAGATATTCTTAGCAGGTCAAGGAAATTCCCTTCTATTTTTTTTTCTTTCTTTTTATACTCATGGATGGCTATTGGTTTGTTTTGAATGATTTTTCTCCATCTACTAAGATGATGAATTTTTCTCTTTTAATCTGTTAGTGGGATGAATTGTTATTACTAGATGTTAAAACAAACTGGTACTCCAGTCTCACACTGGTCATGATGCAGGTACTATCAGGGTTGTCCAGAGAAACAGAACTCATAGAAGACACCCATAGGAGATACATATATATATGATTTATTAGAAGAATTGGCTCATGTTGTTATGGAAGCCGAGAAGTTCCATGTTCTGCCAGCTGGAGAACCATAAAAGTCACCAGTGTAATTCAGTCCAAGTACGAAAGCTTGAGAAGCAGGAGACTCCAAGGGTCCAAGAACCAGGAACTCCGAATTCAGATGGCAGGAAAAGAGGGGTGTCTCAACTCAAAAAGAGAGAGTTAATTTATCTTCTTTCACCTTTTTGCTCATTTTGGCCCTCAGTGGATTGGATGGTGCCTGTCCGCATTGATGAGGGTGGATTTCTTAGCCCACTGAAGGAATTGCTAATCTCTTCAAGCAGCATCCTTATGGACACACCCAGAAATAATATTTACTAGCTGTCTGGGCATCCCTTAACCCAGTCATGTTGACACATAAAATTAACCATCACAATATATATCTCCTATGTATTATTATATTCAATTTGTAGTATATATACAATATATAAGATAAAATATATATATATACACACACACACATATGTAGGATTTATGTATGTATAGGATATATGTTGTGTGTGTGTGTGTATATATATATATATATATATATATACATGCTTGCACTCATATAGAAACATAGGTATGTGTTTTGGAGAGAGATTGACTTCTCATACTTTTCTGATTTTCATAGGAAGATGATATATTTTTAAATATGAATTGTGAATATTCCTCTGTTTTATTTCCTAGATGAGTTTTTAAAGGATTCCATTTATTTTTCTTTGTGGAAAGATCATTAACTCCTAATTCAGTTTCTTTAATGATTATGGGACTATTCAGGCTTTCTGTTTCTTCATGAATCACTTAACACTTTTGCTTTTTTCTCAGGATTTGTCAGTTTTATATATTCTAAAGCTTATTGGCTGAAGTCATTATCTTTTTAGTTTTTTGCTCTATCTGTACTGTGGTCCCCTTTCAGTTTTGCTATTGTATGTTTCTGCCTTCACTCTATTTTACTTGATTAGTCTAACCGGAAGCTTAACAGTTTTATTAGTATTCTCAAAGAAATATCTGAAGGATATTTGAGTACTGTCTATTGTTTTTCTTTCTCTGTTTATTTCTGCTTTTATATGTGTTATTTCTTTCTCTTTTGGGGATCCCCCCTTTTTTTGAGGGGCCTATTTCCATCACACACTAATCAGATAGTTCAGAAATCACCATGACATGTACTTATTTGATAATAGGAAGTCTCATCTAGAAAAATTGTGCTGTTGGAAATTTTTTTCTAAGCTAGACATTCAACTTTAAAACTTTCAACCTTTTACAAGCATGACAAAGTATAAATTTCCTCAAATTATTATTTTAGCCTTCCATGAATTTTGATGTATATCATTACTATTTAATTCTAAATATATTTTAATTTCCATTATATTTTCTTTGACTCATACATTATCTAGAAATACTTTAATTTCCAGTCATAAGGGGCTTAAATTATCTTGTAACTGACTTCTAATTTAATTGTGGTCAGAGAATATTCTGTGTGTGATAGGAATAATTTGAAATGTGTCGAGACATATTTTATGGCTTAACGTGAGACAATTGTTAAAAATGTTCAATGGATCTTGAGGATAACTTGTATTTCTTACTGTTGGATGCATGGCCCTATAAATATCTACCAAATGGAGCTTTGAATGTAATTTTTGTCAGCTTGAGTACTAATTATCTATGGAAGAATGTTGAAAACTCTTGGTATGATATTTATACATTTTTGAGGTTCTGTTAACTTTCATTTTATGTCATTTGAGGTTATTTTATGGGGTGCATATATGATCTCTATTGATTGAAAATTTTTATCACTAAGCAATGAGTCTCTTTATAAATGCTTTTTGTCTCAAAATTGAATTTTTTGATCCTGTTTTGATTAGTACATGTTTAATGCATCTTCATTGTTATGTTTAAAAATTTTTCAGGTTTGTACATTTTATACTTGGTTCTTAGAAATAACATATAGCTGATTAAAAAAGAAATCTGACAGGGGAGCCTGGGCGGGCTGAATTGGTTAAGTGTTAGACACTCGCTCTCTCTCCGACCTTCCCCCCCACTCTCTCTCAAAATAAATAAAAAACATGACAATCTGTCTTTTAACTACGAATTTATTATTATTACTGATATATTTGAACTCATTTTTACTCCTCATGTTGTGTTTTCTATTTGTTTCTGGTGTTCTACACTTCTTTATGTCTCCTTTCTGACTTTATTTTAGATTACTTTTTTCTTATTCAACTCCCCCCATCCCATTCTCCTGCCCTGTGCTTTTTAGGATTATATATACCATTTACCCCTGTTTCCTGGTTTTCCTTATAAACTCAAAGTTGAAAATTAGTTGCTGAACTTTTGAATAATGTAAGAGTCTTATGGTTTGGTTTGTTTTGGTTTTGTTTTGTTTTTGTTTTAAATCTCTGATTATCCTTGTCTGGGCCTAGGGCTATTGTTATTCAAGAATTTATTTCTAGCTTAAAAAAAAGTTTCACAATTTAAGTATTAATGTTTTATACACAAAGATTTAAAAAAAATTTTTTTTAACGTTTATTTATTTTTGAGACAGAGACAGAGAGAGACAGAGTATGAACGGGGGAGGGGCAGAGAGAGAGGGAGACACAGAATCAGAAGCAGGCTCCAGGTTCTGAGCTGTCAGCCCAGAGCCCGACGCGGGGCTCGAACTCCCAGAGCGTGAGATCGTGACCTGAGCTGAAGTCGGACGCTTAACCGACTGAGCCACCCAGGCGCCCCCACAAAGATTTTTAAAATTCGTCTAAATCCTTACTAAATGCTTTGTTCACCATTCTTTGTTGTATCTCAAATCTTAATTTTTGAATCATTTTCGTTGTTTTTGAAGTTTGTCATTTAGAAGGCCTTTTTTTTTTTTGAGACAAGTATGATATCATAGTTGATGGTTATCTGAAAAGTCTTTATTTTGCCATTGTTCTTCAGAGTATTCTTATGTATGTGATTCTAGAGTTACAGGTATTTTCCTTCAATATTTGGTCATGACATAAGATTCTGGCTCCTCTTACTACTCTGGGTTTGATGTCAGTCTGCTTTTCACTTATTTAAATATTACTTGTGTGTGTGACTGTTTTTAAGATCTTCTTTTTAAGATTTTTGCATGATCTTTCATGTTTAGATTTCATTTTAATATTTCGGTCTTTATTCTGATTTTAATTCATTGGGATTACTGAACCTGAAAATTGTGTTTGGCAACTTCTGAAAAATTCTTACCCCTTCTGTCTTCAAATATTGGATCTCCATTTCGTGCTTCAGCTTTATTTCTACAATATCAATAATAGCAGTAAGACTCTGTCACTTTATCCTCTGTGTCTTAATTTTTGAATTTTTTGAAATATCCCTATCATTTATTTTTAATTATGAATAAATTCTTCAGTTCTCCTTTCCATATGTTAATTATTTTTTCATCTATGTCTAATTTTAGACTTTGAGTCTAAGACGTATTAGGGGCACCTGGGTGGCTGAGTTGGTTAAGCGTCCGACTTCAGCTCAGGTTCTGATCTCCTGGTTCATGAGTTCAAGCTCCGTGTCAGGATCTGTGCTGACAGCTCAGAGTCTGGAGTCTGTCTCCTTTTTTCTCTGCCCCTCCCCCGCTTGCACTCTGTCTCTCACTCTCTCTGAAAAATAAATGAGTATTAATGTGTATGTATATCACACTTGGGAAATTTAAGATTTGGATGGTTACATATTTTATTTCCAGTATTTTATTTGGTTCTGTTTACAATTAATTTGGCTATTTTTGGTAGTCTCTTGTGTAATTTTTGACTCCATTAAAAAGATTTTTTTGAGCGTATTATATGGAGTATTTTATATTCTGAATCAGGTAATTCTGAATAGCTGAAGTCCTTGGTAGGAAGTTGATATTTTCTTTTCTTCCTTTCTGACTTTTGCTCTTAGTATCTTATTTCTTCACTTGCTTAACAATTTTTATTTTGAGTCTATTTTAAAAAAACCCAAAAACTTAGTCTATGGAGAAGTCTTGGGGTTCAGTTTTGGTGTCTTTACCTGGAAAGAATGACATTTATTTCTGCAATATAACTGAAAGCATTAACAATTAGGATACAGTTCGATTTAGTCTCTGGATTTACAGGTTTCTCTGATTGTACCCATCAGCAAGCAGACCTGTGATGCTGGCTTATAAATTCTTAAGGGGTAGCTATCATCCATGGTAATCTTACTTTATTGTGTGCTACTACAGCTGTAACAGAGGGAGATAGGTTTCCTTATGGGCTCACTGTCGTGGGAGACAGCATTTTTCTAGCTCCCTCTTGTTAATGGGGAAGTCTGGTCTCCTTTGGCAAGCCAGTGAATCCTATTCTTCCTTCTGGCAATATTTTTGAGTGCACGAATCACATAGGATTACAAATGATTACAATTATATTGAAATACAGTTGCTATAGGCTAAATGTGTCCCCTCCAAATTTACATGTTGAAAAATAGCCCGAATGTGATATTTTGGAGGTGATACCTTTGGTGACTTGGTCATGAGATCAACGGCATTAGTACCTTTATTAAAGACATCCCACTGAGGGCCCCTTGTTTTCTTCTGCTGTGTGAGGACATAGCCAGATGATGGACTTCTTTTGACCTGCAAGCAGGTTCTCACCAGACACCAGGTCTGCTGGTGCCTTGATCTTGGACTTGCCAGCCTCCAGGAATGTGAGAAATAAATTTGTATTGTTTATAAGCCATGGTATTTATTATGTAAATAAGGCATTGTATATAAGTCTACGGTATTTTGTTACAGCAGCCCAAGAGGACAGAGACAGCAGTTAACAAAACCCTAAAAAACAAATGTGTGATAGATTAATATATGTGCTGCTTTATTCATACACCAAATAATAAGATTGGGTGATCTGTGTAGTAGCTACCATAATTGCAAAAACAGTTATAACAAGTATACACATTATTTCAAGTTATCTGTAACAGTCGGAATCTGTGATTTTTATTAGAGGCAAAGACATGTTTATCGATCAAACTACTGTGATTTGTTGCTTACATTCAATTAAAGGATATTTTAGTTAGATATGAAAATAAAGATGTAATTTTCCCCCCATCCAAGTGCATGGATTCTCTGAATTCCCTCATTAATACCTTGGGAGCCCACAGGTTTAGATCCCTGGAAAGGACTAGCCTCCCGTTCCTTTGTTGTTCAAAACCTTAGGCTCCTGGGCTTGGCACTTTCTCCCAGTTACTGCTGCCTTCTGCCTTACAGGTCATACTCTGGATTCAATCCCACCTTCCTTTTTCCTCCTCTTTCAGGATTCTGTTAGTTTCTCGGAGTTGAACAGTATGTTTCAATGTTTGCTTTTGTTCTTTTTTTTTGTGGGAGCTGCTTGCGTATTTCAGGGCTCTTCATTATATAAATGTGGTAGATACATGGTTTCCGCGATGCGGAAAAGAGAATCCTAGGCTTCTGCCCTGATAAGATTGTAGAGGCTAGAGACTTCACTTTTTGTTGTGTTGTTAAACCTGCAGCAGTGGACAAAGTGTCTACATGTAATAGATACTCAGTAAATATTTGTTGATGGGGTAAGTCAATCCATGAGTGTGGGACTCAAAGATTACCTGTGGTTTCTCATTTTCCAGAGCTAACTCTGAACTGTTAAAGGAATTTTATAGTTTCAAGGTTTTAAGATGCAATCCTCCTGTGAATACTATGTGACCTATGTTCACAGAGAATATTCTAGCTACAGATCTATATATAGAGATAATGAGTGAAGCATATACCAGGCACGGCTATATATAGATTTATCTCACTCCAGAGAGCGAGGGAGATTAGAACAAAGCTCTTACACAACTTTAGCAAGATGGTAACATTTCCTACATGTCTAATTGCTCTAATAAAATCATTTTTAAAGCGAAACGTTTTACAAGATTGTCTCTGAAACACTCCACTTTAAGTACCACACTTCTGTCTGAAGATAGATTAGTTTTCATTTTTGTTTAATATCTTAACCTCAAGGGCAGGATTGGCCAGACGTCTTGCTCCTGCTGCTTCATTCTCCTCGGCTGCCGCATCCAAGACGATGGGCTATAAATCAAACTTGAGGACAGCTTTAGAACCAACGTAACCATTTCCCCAACTGTCATTATCTCAAGCTACTTTTTAAGAATAAGCAAAAGCATCCGGATGTGTTAGTGACATTTTCTGTTGTGAAAGCTTAAAACCAAGTGCTTGCTATGTTTGGTTCCTACTGTGATTAGTCTTTGCTTTAGAAAACAGCCTTGCTGCGGCACTCCCCTGCCATTTGTTAAGAGCAAATTATATATTACCTTTAGCATTTCACTCACCTTTTATCTACAAAAATGTGGCGCTGATTAAGAAAAAGGACATTTTGTTCCAAATGTGCAGTGTTCTCAAATGCCAAGTCTCTACAGACAGAAGAAAAATGGGCCCAGAAATAGGGAAACCACAACAGAACCATTTCAGATTTATTATGTTCAAGCATAACACATTTGGACACGCACATACGCATCTTTTTAGAGTGGGGAACCGTGGAGAACTCACACATCCTTCAGCTAAAAGATCAGAAAAGAACCTTTTTCTCTTTGTTTATTGCCAGATACATAGTTTCCTCTACTGTTGGGGGAGTTATACAAGCAACATTCAAGATTAAAAAAAAAAAAAAAAAAGATAAAGGGAAAAGCTGGCAACATTTCCTTGGATTGAGTTTTGGGAGATGAATAACTGATCTTTAGTAAATGGTGAACGGTTGAAAAATGAGCAGGAGTTGTGGAATTTGTTGCAGGTTGAATTGTGTGCCCCTAGAAAACACGTTGGAGTCCTAACTTCCAGCACCTGGGAATATGACCTTGGTTATGAGCAAGTCTTTAAAAATGTAATCAAGTAAAGCAAGGTCATACTAGATTAGAGCAGACCCTAGTGCAGTGACTGGTGTCGTTACCAGAAGAGGGAGAATAAGAGAAAAAGAAAGGCATCATTTCACATGTTGTTAAATACAAATAATGGGTTATTTCTATGAATTTCTGAGGCCTTTGGGGTAATCTGTGCATTGGCGTGTGGGCTAAGGCATTGTTTCCTCCCTACCAGCTGTTTCCAGGCCAGGCACCGCCTGGTCTCCCTATCTCAGTGCCAGAATACTCTGGGCTTTACCTCTTTGAGAGCACCACACTTCAGTGCAGTGGTGTTTTTTTTTTTTGTTTTTTTTGTTTTTTTTTTTTAAGATTTTATTTAAGTTCCAGTTAACAAACAGTGCAATAGTAGTTTCAACCCAAAATACAAGTTTTGGGTTGATGGGTTGTGAAAAGGTTTACAGCTGACGGGCAAGAAACAATTCTTTAAGATCTCTTTGGTGCAAAAAGGTGATTTTATTAAAGCATGGGACAGGACCCATGGACAGGAAGAACGGCACTGGGGTCATGATGGGTAACTTATTATATACCCTCAGTTTGGGAGGGGGTCAGGGATAGAGGAAGTCTCTAAACTATTCTGGAAGCAAGGTTTCCAGGACCTTGAGGGACTAGCTGTTGCTAGGGAAATGCCCTTTATTACCATTTAATTAAACCTCATTATGAGACCCTTCAGATACATATCAGGGGGCCATAAGCTTGGAGTATGGTTGCCCGTATCTTGCAACGGTTGAGATACAGGAAGTAGACTTACAGGATCCTCGAGGTTGGGATCATGTTAAGCGGAGATTGTCTTTGGCCTCTAGCAAAGTATAATCATCAAGGCAGCTGAGCTCCTAGAGGGAGGTCACTCTGCTGGTCTCAAGGACTTGTCAATGGTCTGCAGGCAGTAAGGGAATTTAATTTTTCATTTGCCTTAGTTTCCCACATTACCATGCAAGCACTTAAACCCCTTTCCTTTGTTCTTGGGTAGCCAGGAATGTCTGAGCAATACCACACATATTCCTCCTGGTGGTGGTGGGGGGTGTGCCAGCCTGGATTTTGCCCTCGGCTTGCCCCATGCTCCCTCATCACAGGTGTACAATATAGTGATTCAACACTTGCCTACGTCACCCGGTGCTCATCACTACAAGTGCATCCTTAATCCCCATCACCTGTTTCCCCCATCTCCCCACCCGTCTCCCCTCTGGTTAACCATCAGTGTGTTCTGTGTAGTCAAGAATCTGTTTCTTGGTTTTTCTCTTTTTTTTCCACCTTTGCTTGTTTAATTTATTTCTTAGATTCCACATATGATTGAAATAATAGGGTATTTGTTTTTCTCTGACTTATTTCACTTAGCGTAATACTCTCTAGCTCCATCCATGTTGTTGCAAATGGCAAGATTTCATTCTTTTTTTTATGGCTGAGTAATATTCCATTATATATGTATACATACACACGCACACCTGCATACACATTATATATATACACAAACATATGTACATATACATACATACAAAGCACATCTTTATCCATTCATCAGTTGATGGACTCTTGGGCTGTTTCCATAATTTGGCTACTGTAGACAAAGGTGCTATAAATGTAGGGGTGTAAGTATCCCTTTGACTTAGTATTTTTGTATTCTTTGGGTAAATACCTAATAGTGCAATTGCTGGATTGTAGTGTGGTTCTATTTTTAACTTCTTGAGGAACCTCTTTATTTTCCACAGTGGCTGCACCAGTTGGCATTCCCACCGATGGTGCAAGAGGGTTCCTCTTTCTCCACATCCTCACCAACACCTGTTGTTTCTTGTGCTGTTGATTTTAGCCATTTTGACAGGTGTGAGGTGATAGCTCATCGTGGTTTCGGTTTGTATTACCCTGATGATGAGTGATGTTGAGCATTTTTCGTGTGTCTGTTGGCCATCTGGATGTCTTCTTTGTAAAAATGTATACTCATGTCTTCTCCCCAGTTTTTAATTGGATTATTTTTGGGGGGGGTGTTGAGTTTTACAAATTCTTTCTAAATTTTGGATACTAACCCTTTATCATATATATCATTTGCAAATATCTTCCCTTCCGTCGGTTGCCTTTTAGTTCTGCTGATTGTTTCCTTCACTGTGCAGAAACGTTTTATTTCGATGTAGTCCCAATAGTTTATTTTTCTTTTTATTTTCCTTGCTTCAGGAGACATAGCTAGAAAAAAGTTGCTATGGCTGGTGTCAAAGAAGTTACTGTCTGTGTGCTAGGATTTTTAGGGTTTCAGTCTCATGTTTAGGTCTTTAACCCATTTTGAGTTTATTTTTGTGTGTAGTTTTTTTATTTAGCTATTTTTCTATCTGTCTCTGGTCTCCCTCACGCGCGCGCGCGCTCTCTCTCTCTCTCTCTCTCTCTCTCTGCCACTAGAGTCTAAGGGCCTGGGGGCAGGGTTCCATTTGCATTCCGTCTTTGAATTCTTTGTTTTCAGCATCCTGCCTGGCAAAGAGCAGGCTCTCAGCCTTGGAACAACAGAGTCTCTGCCCTCGAGGGCCCCGTAGTGCAATCTGGCACACTTTTTCAAAGCAACATTGACAAATGGCAATGGCTTTCCATTCGAGCTCACATTTGTTAATGCTGCTTTTAACAAAAGGTGCCAGCATGTTATCCTGGCACCTATTCCACCATAAAAACAATACAAAGTCATCTCCACAAAAACAAGGGTTATCCTGTGATAAGCCCCTGCGTCCAGGGAGGGAGCTGCAGGAGAGAGGAGTCAAAAAATTTACAGGTATGTTGAGGATACAGGAGAGCTCTTCAATTTTCTGGTTATTTATGTTCTCCCCCCCAAGTCTCTCCCTAGCAGTGACTTTAGCTAGCTGTGGATGCCCTGCCTTTAAATTAGTGGTGGTGCTGCTGTTGACTTCAGGGAGCAAATCTGAGCTACTCCATATTTTAACTGATCTGTCAGGTGTTGCCAGCAGCTGCAAATTAATCTAGCCCCCCCCACCCCCTTACCTAAGGTACTTGCCGCCAGGATTTACTGGCTGCTGCTGTTATGCGTTAACACGCTCCTTGGAGTGCGACGGTCCTGGCGATAGTTATTTATTTTCGGGAGGTGGCCTTCTCACAGGAGCCCATCCGTCCCTGTGTCAGGTCAGCCTTGTCCACCAGCTGCTGCGGCTGCCACGGGCATCCCGCCAGCCGAGCACTGCAGACGCAGAGTGGCTTTCTTTGCTTCCTCTAAGCCCCCTTCCCCTTCCCCGCCATGTGTATTTCCATGATAAATCACCCTAGAAAGATTTCCAATGCGTTTTGACAGGATGAAACTGTGTGATTCGGCTTGATCTCGTTAAGAGCCCCATAGCCAAATCCCTCTGAAGCACACAAGACAAGGAAAGCTTGCAAACTGTGGATGGCTTGTCTTTCTAGCTGAGAGGGAGGCACAGAAAGACCTTAATTGACATGGCCGACTTCCTGCCCTTGACCTAAAGGAAAGAGATATTTGCTGCAGGTGCTCATTTGCAGAGTCCCTGTGGAAGTGAAGCCTAAGTCACTAAGTCTGCAGTAAGGAGAAGTACCCAGGCTTCTGAGGAACGTTCTAGCCCTCTTCATTCATTCATTCATTCATTCACTCATTCCACAAATATGAGAGTGCTAAATGTAATAGGCACTGGGCTAAAAAGACAAAAATCCATGTCCTCAAGTAGCTCACAGTGTGGTGGGGAGGAGAGATAGGCAGATGGATAATCATATATCAGCATTAAAAAGCACCGGGTATTACAGTGAGTGGGGACATCACGCTCTATCTTGAAGGGGTGGTGATGAGGATGAGCTTCCTGGCGGAATTGCTGTGGAGACGGGTTTCATAGGACGAGCAGGTGTGAGCAAGGTGGATTTGGGGTGGCAGAGGTGAGCTGTCGTGGGCATAGGAGACAGCCATGAGCAGAGGCTTCTGTGTCCCTTCCTGTTGACCTCATTTGCAAATTTTGCTCTTGGGCCGTGATTCTCCTATTTGTTGCTTATGTGTTTTCCGTTTTGAGATGGGTGTTCACTGTTGGCCCTGATGCCATGTAGGTTTCTTTGCATGGACCAAAATTTTGTATATCCCTGCCTGAATGATCGTGACTATCTTAGCCCACCCCTTGATTTTAGGTTCATTACTGTCCTCTTGATACTAACAGCCTGTGGTGAATTCACAACCACTAAAACATCAAAGACATTTCCTCAGAAACAAGATGCCCGTGCCCTCTGTTTAGGTTGACAGGACATTTACAGTTGGGTTTGTGTTTTCTCCGTATCTTTATTCCCAGCTGCTTTATGCATAAGAGGGGGTCACTCTGTCTTGGTTGAGAGGATAGACAAATGGATGGTCCAGGTAATAGGCATCCTATGTATTCAGTGTCTTTTATTCTGTCTCTTCAAAGGACAGAGAACAGTGGTACCGAAACCAATTTTATGGAAGTTCAACTTATCTGCATAGTCAGAAGGAGACCGTAGGATTCAAGAGCCTGTAGTCAGACGACTGTGATTGTGTGTGTGACTTGTAGGCGGTACGCAGAATGGAGAGGGTCCAACTGAAGTACATGTAGGAACCTTGTGCACAGAGACCTCAGGCTGGAAAATCAGGGCAGAAATGATGATGGAGGGGAGGTGGCTGGGGGGATGGGTGTAATGGGCGACGGGCATTAAGGAGGGCATGTGCTGTGATGAGCTTGGACGGGTGTCATATGTAAGTGGTGTATCACTGGGTTCTGCTCCTGAACTCAGTACTACACTGTATGTTAATGAACTTACATTTAAATAAATAAAAAAAAAAAAGAAATGATGATGGAGATGGATTCATCCTTATCCTGTCTGCAGTGGCTCATATTCAGGACTCTTTGCCTTGGCCAGACAGGAAAGAACTTCTGCATATGAGAGAGGCGGGAATGCTTTTTACAGGCAATTAGCTTAAAAAGAGAGCAGTTTCTTGGCTTTCCAGAAATGACAAAAAAGATAATGAAGTCTCTGAAGATCAGACAAAAGCCACGGTGGTAAATGACATTTTATTCATTAGGACGGATACCCAAGTATCCTGTGCGTCTGAGAATGCTTTGTCCTTGGTACGTGGGCATAGAAACTGTGGGGTACCCTTAGTTCCCAGTAACAGCAGTAACCCCACCTGACACCTGCCTGGCACTCTGCAGGTGAACCATGCTTTGACGCATGTCATTCAGATTACAGAAGGGACTTCTTTTGGGGGCAGGGCAGGTGGAAAGAGGAGGTTTTCAAAGGAAGATTGACTGTTTCCATCCTTTAGGAAACGTAACAATCGGCTAAAGCTTTGTCTCTGGAGTCTGATTCAGGCTCCGCTTAAATAGTTCTCAGGATAGGGCTTCCTAATTACGAACTGGAGCTTTCTTGGCTCTCCCCACCACCCTGTGCTCCAGTGCCATCACAAGGAGAATCTTGAACCCAAGTCCTTCCTGGAAAAGCCTGAGATTCTGCAGTCAACCCCCCTGATGGTGGCATTGGCTTCTTGCTATCTTGGCTTCTGCCCCTGGGGGCTCAGATTTGAGAACCTTCATGCTGAAGGGCAGAGCTTCATACTGTCACTGATTGGATGGGTGCCTCCTGCCGGCTTCCTTGGATCATGGTTCCAGAACCTCTGCCACTGAGACCATTCTCTTGCTGGACCCTCCACTGGACTGTGTCCTGCATCTTTCTGTAGCCTTGGTCACTGTGGTCATCGCTAATTTTGAGGCCAGTGATTGCACTGTAGTCTCCATTGTAACCACCATGACCGCCATTTTGTGCCTCTTAGATCACCTGTGGTATGTAGGCAACTCAACAACTGATTTCTTTGCACAACTTGTATCTCTTGGGTTTGTCCCATTTTTTAGGTCCTTGGAGCCAAGAAAACAGGGTGTCATGACATAGCTATCCTACTTGCCCCTGAACTTGGCTTTGCTTTCAGAGCTAACTGTCCTGGCAGAAGTGAAGGGCAACACTCCCCCTTTCCCTCAACCAACCCATGCTTGATGAAGAAAACATAGTTGAACACAGCAGGACATAGGGAAAATTTTAGTTATGTACTCTTTTGATGCAAGAGTATATGGTTGTAGTCCCACTTTGTGATCCTGCCGGCAGGAGGGAATAATAGCTTCCTCCCAAGGGTGAGGCCAGTGATGGGCGTTGATTCTAATTATCACAACAAGGGATCGATTCTAAGTACCACAACCACGGTGCCTGTGTTACAGATGAGGCTACTGAGGCTCAGAGAGGTGATGTAATTTGCCCAAGTCATGCTGATAGTAAGGGCCCAGGGCTACATGTTATGCTCAGATTTTTCTGGCCTCTAAGCCTGTGTCCTTTGCACTCCATGAGGTTTCCCTTTTTCCTTTCCTTCTATAGTGAATGGAGAGCACTCCTTCGGAGAGGCTTCCCAAACAGGTTATCCAAAGCCATGTCGTCTTTTTTTTTTTTTTTTTGTCCTTAGTAATTTTGATTGATGTCCCCAAAGTTAGAAAGCTAACAGGCCATAGAGAATAAGGTTTCTTTAGGCTCTCAGGATCAACTGCCTGTGAATTGTATTATTATTATTTTATGTTTATTTTTGAGAGAGAGAGAGAGAGAGCGAGAGCATGCATGAGAGGGGGGAGGGGCAGAGAGAGAGAGAGGCAAACACAAAATCTGAAGTAGGGTCCAGGCTCTGAGCTGTTGGCACAGAGCCCGACGTGGGGCTCGAACCTGTGAACCGAGTGGTCTTGAACTGAGCCGAAGTCAGATGCTCAACTGACTGAACCACCCAGGCGCCCCCAAATGTCTATGAATTTTAAAGTAATCCTCATTTTAAATCTGATTGCAAAAATAACTTGTATTTCTTACGGAAGAAAAAACCCCCACAAGGAATAAAATAAGAATCACACATAAATCTGACTTCCAAAGATCCTGTGTTCTCCCATCTGCCTGTGTCAGCAGGACAGACAGATTTTGTGGTTTCTGTGTGGGGGTGACCCCATGTACTCTGGGACATTATGATGCCCAGCCAGGACCTGGGTGCGCTGAGGAGGGTGACTATGAATTACCTACCTTACCCCTCGTGTGATCCTCATGGCCTCATCACAGGTTTGATCCTGTGTCCTGATAACTTCACCAGCGTTCGCTCTTGTCTCTGAAGACCAGGTTCTACCCACTGCTCGGGACTGGTGACTGCCATGACACTTTGCCATCTTGGCAGCTAATCAAGACTTAGGTGGTTTATGCTCATTTGAAGATGTCAGGAGTTTCCTCCAGTAGAAGAGCTCAAAGAAACAAATTGTTGACTTCCTTTAAAAGCATGTACTTCCCTGGGGGACCTGGATGGCTCAGTCGGTTGAGTGTCCAACTTTGGCTCAGGTCATGATCTTGCCGTTCGTGAGCACTGCGTCGGGCTCTGTGCTGACAGCTCTGAGTCTGGAGCCTGCTTTGGAATCTGTGTCTGCCTCTCTCTCTGCCCCTCCCCCGCTCGTGCTCTGTCTCTCTCTGTCTCAAAAATAAGTATAAACATTAAAAAAAAAATTCACCTTCCTTAAAATTTGAGAGAATGATTAAGAATGTCTTTGGGGCACCTGGATGGCTCAATCGGTTGAGCGTCCGACTTCGGCTCAGGTCATGATCTCACACTATGTGAGTTTGACCCCCGAATCAGGCTCTGTGCTGATGGCTCAGAGCCTGGAGCCTGCTTTGGATTCTGTGTCTCCCTCTGTCTCTACCCCTCCCCTGCTCATATTCTCTCTCTCTCTCTCAAAAATAAATAAACATTAAAAAAAAAAAGTCTTCCAAAACTTGTCTCACTGAGGCAAAAAGTGTCTTTATAATGAAATTAGATTGTGATGCACCAAATGGACAGTGATAAGGTCTTGATGGTCATTAACTGATCGTTTTACTGGAGGGCAGTGACTTATGCATCCTCAGCTGAGAGGAGAAGGAATCAGGGGTGGGGACCCACCCAGGGTCAACGAGGCAATGGAGGTGGTAGGATTGCAGGCTGAGGAGGTAAGGTGAGGGTGGCCTGAGGCCTGTGCAGCTCCCTAGGATGGGTAATCTGATTTGTCATTTGTTCTCCCCAATTTCTTACAGTCTCCATTTCTTTACTTGATCCTGTTTGGCTTCATGGAATGTAGTGGAATATTTTGATCACTGCCTGGGAATCTGAGCTTCTCTAATTCACTCAAAGACTCCAAAACACACTGATCAAAACTAGATTTTTGAGATAGAGCATCTGATGGAAATTCGGTTTTATGTTCTCATGGCCCTTTGCAGGCTTGACTTGAACTCTGAAAAGCAGTCTGACTTGCTGGGCACTTACATCTCTGCTTCTCTTTCTGCCCTTTTCTTTGTCCTTCCTTGTCCTGCACCCACATTTCTCAACCTCTGAGAGGCAGAGCCGTGCTTTTCAAACTTGATGGTGGGAGCTGATCACCAAGGGATCTTGTCAGACTGCAGATTCTGAATCACTGGGCCTTGGGTGCCACCTGAAGACCCCTGGTGGTGGTGCTGTCACTCCTGTGAGGACCACACTGTGAGGTCCTCAGACCCAGGCTCTGAGCCTCTGTGGGGTTGGCAGAGTCTTGGGGAGGCTGCAAGCTTGGCTGCAGACCAAGCCAAGTGTCTGGCTCTCAGAGACCTGTTGTCAATCTGGTGTTGGCTTAGGGTGACCCAAAGGTGTCGGCATTGAAAGACGTAACAGCCACTTGCCCCTTTCACCCTGTCCGCTTGGAGCGCTTATGTGACTCGACTCAGACCCAGGGCTTTCTGTGTGCCCTGCGACCCCACTGTGCCAGCCCTTCTGCACTTGGGGCTTCTGGGGTCTCAGCTTACCGAGCATTGCTGCAGCCATAGGGAGGGACACAGATTGTTCATATTATACTTCCTGTTTTCTCTCCCTGGCCTGGTTTCTCGTTATGAGAGAACAACTTCCCTCCAGTTCTAGGGGCAGGAAAGCAATGCTAGTATGAGAGTTCCAGAATGCGCCGAAGTGAAAAAAAAAGGTGGAATCTGGTGTTGTAATCATTAAGTAATAACTCTTGATATTCAGGTTCGACATTGATGGACTTGACTGTTTTTCAACAGTTAGAGACAAACTGTGTTGATTATGTCCCCCCACCGCCGGGAGTCTGTTCTTCCAGGCTTATTACCTGACTGTGGTTGGAAAAGTTTGGTATAGCTTGGGTAGCTCTCTGTGATGAGACGAACTGCTGTGTGATAATGGTTTTAACCATACTATCATTTAGGAACCCGGGTGCCCCTGTGGCTCCCGGTCTTAGTGGATCTCCCAGGAACCAAGATGCTGGTTTTCCAGTTTAAAAGGGCCAGTCTTTAAAATACACTTGCCCTTGAAAAATTTGCTGCCACATAGCTGGAATCCCAAATAATTTTTGACCAAATGTTTAGGTCACTGGTTCTTAGGTGGATTCAAATGGAGACCAATCCTGTGCCAGAAATCTGAAAGATTCTTGGGTTCTCTGACAGATTCTGAATGGGATAAAATAGAATGTGGTCTATGACAGGGCTTTTTAGGGGGCAGGGGGAAGATGAGTGCGTTGGTTGTTGGGGTCTTTGGTGGAGGATGGGGACCAGACCTGACTCCGCAGGAGCAATCCATCAAGCCTGGGAGCTGCAGGAGAAGGCCTCACCTGAGGACTGTGACCAAAGACCCTGGTGGGAGGTACCAGAGAGGGGGCTGGTGATGTATTTCAGGGGAAGCTGTTGGCTAAGAGTGGAGTCGGGAGCAAGGGGCGCAGGGCCACACACCCTGCCTAAGTTAGTCCGATGCCCACAGCCCTTGCTCACAGTGGCAGGCCTGGGTACCACAAACCTCAGCCCTTGGCTTCCTCCACCTTCTGCCACAGCTTATTGGCTCAGGAGTGGACACCTGAGCCAACGATGGTGCTCTGCAGTCTGACAAGTGGCTCTGGACATGTGCGGGGGTGAGACCCCGTGCAGAGATGAGCTGGTCAGCGGGAAGAGAACCGGGTCCTCCTTCTGGTGGGTCTCTTAAAGGAACTGTAGGATGGTGATGAGGAGCCAGGTTTGTCTGGACACAGAAATGCAGGCACCAGAAGGTGCTGAGAGAGAACAGAACAGTCTTCTTATTTCCACGCAGCCAGATTACATCTAAGGACACTCCTGGCATCTTTCTGACCCCTCACCCACTCACTTGGAGAGAAGGGGAAGTTGTTGACCGCCTGGAACCTCCCCTTGCCTCTGAGGCAGTCGTAGGCGAGCTTGCTGGGTCTGCCTCCGCAGGGGTCTCTGCCGTGCCTGGTAGCTAGGTTTAACTCAAGGGTAAACTATTAGGGAACCAAGAGCTTCCCCTGTTGGGCCTGACCTCAGCTCCCTTCTGCAAACAGCGTCATCAGGAAGAGAGATGGTATTTTAATCTCTGTCTGCTTGGCGCCTGTGTCTCTCTCTCTGAATTGTTTCTGAATTTGACAGAGAGAGAGGTGATGATTTCTTGGTCGCTCATGATCTGGAGACCTTGTGCAGGAGATAAGATGTAGAATGTGGGGATCAAAGTAAGTGGTACCTCCTGGGCCAGCAGCTGTGGTCCCGAAGCGTTAGTGGGTGTCGGCGGTGACCCGTGTATTGCTGTGTGGTAGCTCGACGAGTTGGGTCATTGGCTTCCGATAGGCCCGGCTTTGTAAGTGGCTTCAGGCCCTGGGTTTAACAAGTCAGTCGTACGGGTGCCTGATGCTAGTGGGTTGCTACCTACCATAGCAGATTTGTCTCAAGTTGAGCAACAAGACCAGAGCTTGTGGCAGGTGGCAGGTGGCAGGGAAGGCTCAGAGGGATTTAAGCTTCGAAAGAGAGCCTTGAGTCCCGCTGAAGACTTTGCCTGAAGCGGGAGGAGTCCCGGTAACAACTTCTTGCCTGTCTTAATGTGCTCCTCGTCAAAGTCCACAAAGGTAGCTACGTGCCAAGTGGGCTCACTAGTGTGTGAGTGGCCCTCCCGCTACGCATCGTGAGTGCCAGACCGAGGGAGTTTGTTGGGACTTGGTGCCTCAGATTCCATTATTTATGCTCGGGGACACGGGAGACTTGGGAATGTGGGGAAGCCTCCGGAATTCTCTGTCTGAAGAGTTGCTCCTCCGGCGCTGCTCCGCCTCAGCGTCGCCCGTAGGCTTGGTTTTATGTCTCTCGGAACTGAGTCGAGGCACGGGCTGGGCTGGGGACCCGTAGGTTTTTTTGGGATGAGCCCAGGAATGCAGCGGCACCCTCTGGGCCCTGAGTGGAAGGTGCCAAGATTGCTGCTCTGCAGCCTGAGAAGCTGGACCCACTGCTTCAGTGGAGAAGCTTCTCCACCGACCCCTGTCCTCACGGATCGTGAGCACCCGTCTCTTTCCTCTGCACTGTGCCGTCACAAGGACGGAGTGACTTTCTGAACCTTTGGAGAGAGTCCCGAAGCCCAGCAGCCCTGGGAAGTGCCTGAGAGAGAGGATACGGGGGACAGGCCAGAACTGTCTACCTCAGCTATGTTCAGACCAGAAAGTCTTGGTGGGGCAGGGAGTGTGGATGGGGCATAGCTTCTGCGACAACCTGTTAGGTATATAAACTCTGACCATGATTTCTGAGATCCATAAAATAGCAGCCGATCTTCAGAATAAACAAATGCTTGAAGTCCTCATTATTGCAGAGAACACACCATCAAAAGGAACTAAAGTAAAAATGATCTCGATAAAATAACGTCGAATCCAGAGGCTAGAAAGGCTTTCGCCTAGAATCCTCAGTTTCTAGAATCAAATTAGCTCAGGAAATCAAAGAGGAACAAGAGGAGTCTGAGAGTATATTTCAGATTTATTATCAGAACGGGAGCAAGGGAAAAAATAAAGTAACAGAAGAAAGTATGATTAAAGTGTGATGGAAGAGAGATCGCCTCGGGAGATGTGTTGCAGTGGAGAGGACAAATGAAGATAATTGGAAATTAGACATTTGAAAGCCAGGATGGACAGGTGTGGAAGGGAAAATGAGATGTTGCTGGGTGTAAGTGCTCTTGAGCAGGGCTTTAGAAAAGAGGGAAATATTTTAGATATTACTAAGTCAGGAAGAGTGACGGGCAGCCAGTAAACGTAAGAGAAGTAATGTCCTAGGGAGAAAACCGGAATGACTTATCAGAAGATGCCGGAATTCAGAACACAACTGAAAAACACTCTCAGAGCGGCACATACTCCGTAGTGAGAACAATGGGCAACCATCTTTGCAAATGGGGACAGCTCTTGTCAGGGGTGTGGAAAAATTGAGAGGAGAATACTAGGAAGAGGAATAGCTTGGAAAGCTTCAAAACGGTGCAGGAATCACCTGCACCTTGAGGGAACATAACCCAGTAAATGGGTAGAGTTGGTGCAGTAAGAGAAGGCACAGACAAAAAATGGGAATATTAAGTGAGAGCAGGCAGATGATAATAGACGAAGTCCAGACTTGGTTTCGGAGTGTGTTCTTGGTGAAGGGGATTTGAGCATCCCGATGAGGTTTTGAAGGTGGGAAGGTTTGTTTGAACAGCGGGTGATCACGGTAGACGCAGATTGTCTTGATCTCATATTTCTTGCTCTAGGAGAATGTGCAAGACAAAATTTGAAGGAGTATATTCTCAAATCACATGTCTGAGCCAGGAGGGAAAGTAAAAGGCAACAAGATAGGCAGAGTTAAGCACTACCTGTGTTAGAATGGAAAGCGATGTCCTTAAAGAGCATCTTGAACAGTTTAAAACTCAAATGAGCCTTCCTGAAAGGAAGAGGGGAACAACAGATGGAAATAGGACTTAAAAACGGTGCTGGATGTTCTCCACTGACTCCTCCGTCTGTACTGTCCAGCCTTCCAGTTCCTGCTCTGTGCTTCTGGAGGTCCAGTTGCTATCACTGAAGCTCTGCCCTCTAGATCTGGTTGGGTTTGGTCAGTGGACATCACAGCAGGGATCAGAGAGCGGGAGTGGAGAGAGCCTGAGGTACTAATCCCCTGGCTCCCTCCCTGACAAGCTGCTGCTCCCTCTCCTTACCTCTACAGTGTAAGTTGGTAACAGCTTCCATGCATGGTTCCCTTCAGCTGCCCACAGATCCTCATAGTGCTCAAAGAAACAAAGAAAATTTAGACGTTTTTAATTATGCAGGTAAGCAAAGAAAGTCACTTCAGATGAGATCTGTTGGCTGATGCTATTATCACTGCAGACCTCTGACCTTTGTACTAATAGTTATTTCTTGCAAGAATGTCTTGAATGCCTTTTTTTTTTTAAAGAAGAAAACATTTTGTTTCGTAATCTGTTTGGATTACCTCTGAGGAGATGAGTAATGATATTCAGGATTCGTACACAGGAATGCCTTTTAAAAGGCTGGACTCTGCACTGCTGGTGGGAATGCAAACTGGTGCAGCCACTCCGGAAAACAGTATGGAGGTTACTCAAAAAGTTAAAAACAGAACTACCCTATGACCCAGCAATTGCACCACTAGGTATTTATCCAAGGGATACAGGTGTGCTGTTTTGAAGGGGCACATGCAACCTAATGTTTATGGCAGCACCATCAGCAATAGCCAAAGTATGGAAAGAGCCCAGAATGTCCCATCAACGGATGAATGGATAAAGGTAGGTGTGTGTGTGTGTGTGTGTGTGTGTGTACTCGGTAATCAGAAAGAATGAAATCTTGCCATTTGCAACTATGTGGATGGAACTAGAGGGTATTATGCTAAGTGAAATTAGAGAAAGACAAATATCATATGACTTCACTCGTATGAGGACTTTAAGATACAAAACAGATGAACTTAAGGGAAGGGAAGCAAAACTAATATAAAAACAGGAAGGAGGACAAGCCATAAGAGACTCTTAAATATGGAGAACAAACAGAGGGTTACTGGAGGGAGTGTGGGAGTGGGGATGGGCTAAATGGGTAAGGGGCACTAAGGAATCTACTCGTGAAATCATTGTTGCACTATATACTAATTTGGATGTAAATTAAAACAAATAAATTAAAAATATCAAACTAAAAAACAAAAGAGTGTCTAGGCTCTAGGACATCTTCGTCTTTCACAGAACTCCCCCCTGAATATTTTTAGAGAAAATTCTCTGCCATATTCTTAAACACTGTGAAGGAAAGAGAATTAAGAAACTCCATGCATAACCAGTCCAGTGTCTAATAAACTTCATCATCAAAATTCTTTAGTCTGAAATGTTTTTTTTAAGTTCTCAGGTTGCAATTTGTATTTTCTGTTTTTTGCAGTATAATTAAATACAGTGGTATATTCATTTCGAGTGTACAGCATAAGGATTCAATAATTCAACACTTTGTTCAGTGCTCACTGTGGTAAGTGTAGATACCACCTGTCGGCAAATAACACGATTACCGTATTATTGACTGTACTCCCTATGTTGTACTTCTCATCGTCATAACTTATTTTATAACTGGAAGTTTGTACCTCTTGATCCCCTTTATCTATTTCACTGTATTCCCACCTGCCTCCCCTCTGGCAAACTCTTGTTTGTCCTCTGTATTTAAAAATCTGGGAGGTGGGGTTGTCTCTTTTTCTCTTCCTTCATTTGTTTCTTAAATCCCACATATGAGTGAAATTATATGGTATTTGTTTTTCTTTTGACTGATTTATTTCACGTAACATTATACCCCATAGGTCCATTCCTTTTGACACAGATGGCAAGATCTCATTCTTTCTTATGGCCTAGTAACAGTCCATTGTATATATGCACCACATCTTACTTACCTATTCATCTATCAGTGGTCACTTGGGCTGCTTCCATATCTTGGCTATTGTAAATAACACTGCAGTAAACATAGGGGTGCATATATCTTTTCAAGTCAGTATTTTTATGTTCTTCAGGTAAATATCCAGTAGCAAAATTACTCTTCCAGTGGCTGCACCAATTTGTTACCAGTGGACAGAGGATGGCTATTTTTTTTTTTCATTTCAGACATTGAGAGGGATAAAGGGAGAATCCCAAGCAGGATCATGACCTGAGCTGAAATCAAGAGTCAGATGCTCAACTGACTGAGCCACCCAGACACCCCTAATTTTGTTTTTAAATTCTACATATAAGTGAAACCATATGGTATTTGTCTTTCTCTGATTTTTTTCACTTAGCGTAATAGCCTCCCTCGGTCTATCCTGTTGTTGTAAATGGCAAGATTTCATTCTTTTTTATGGCTGAGTAATATTCCAGTGTGTGTGTGTGTGTGTGTGTGTGTGTGTGTGTGTGTGTGTGTATACACACACACACCACATCTTCTTTGATGGATGACACACACCACATCTTCTTTGATGGATGCTTGGGTTGCTTCCATATCTTGGTTATCGTAAATTATGCTGCAATAAGCATAGAGGTGGAGGGTGCCAGACTGGCTTATTCAGTAGATCATGTGACTCTTGATCCTGGGGTTGTAAGTTCAAGGCCCACACTGGGTATAGAGATTACTTAAAAATAAACACAGGGGTGCAATATGCTTTTGAATCATTGTTTAACAACCCTTTAAGTCAACATTTGAGAGATACTTGGGGTGCCTGGGTGGCTCAGTCGGTTAAGTGCCTGACTTTGGCTCAGGTCATGATCTCATGGTTTGTGGGTTCGAGCTCCTCGTTGGGCTCTGTGCTGACAGCTCAGAGCCTGGAGCCTGCTTCAGATTTGGGGTCTCCCTATTTCTCTGCCTCTTCTCTGCTTCTCTCTCTCTCTCTCTCTCTCTCTCTCTCAAAGATAAATAAACATTACAAAAAAAAAAAATACTTGTTCAGCATTTTTATAAGGGATGGGGAAAATTTATATTTTGCTAAGAAAATGCATTGTGCCAAATGTAATCTAACATTTTAACTTACTTGGTTTATCTTGCATTTCTAGATTTTTACAGCACTCATGATTGGATAGGTTTAGTTACTCAGACTCACTAAGAATGGAAGTAATTTACGTAGAAATACTTGCTAAGTCTTCTTCAAAATATTTTGAAAGCTTTTTTCCCCCTGGCTTGTATATAGGCAGAGTATTTAACACTTGTTGGTTGTTTCTGCTTTAACTTCATTTTTCTTTTGGAATTTTCTGATCCGGACACCTTCTGTGGAGTAATTCTCAAAGGTTTCTAATGTAGATGGTAGTAAAATGCTCATTTGCAGCACAAGGCATTATGCACTGTCAGCTGGGACTGGTGGCTTCGGATTACTGCAGTCACATTGTGAAATGTGTATATTTATCTTGTGGAAATAGTCACCACAGAGGGCTCAGCACCAGCTAGGATCACTTTCTGAAATTTTTACTCCAGAGTGTACTGCCTTATTCTCTAGGAGCTGGATCACATCTTGCCTGTGATGTAGTCATGTGTGGAAACTGATAGTACAGTTGCTGTGTGTTTCCTGAGGTATTAGTGTCCCTTACAGACTGATCGCCCTGGGCCCCTACCTTTTTGGCTCCTCCCTGATTCAGGGACTGACCAGGATACAACAGGAGAGATGGCGAAAGAGAGGCCAGGCCTCAAGTTAGTGGCACTTGGACCGTTCAGTAGAGGAACAAGTTCTCATGATGGTGGGTGGCTAGGTTAGAAGCGCTGGGCTAGAGCATAATGTGCAAACCTTTTACTGAAAGGTCCAGAGGGTTTACCAGGTAGTAAAATGTGGGGAGGATTCTCATGATGAACTGTTGACATAACGTGATGGTTTTTGACTTCACAAATACAGGAATTAAAATACTACATAGCTAGGGTTCCCAGAGCAAATTAGTGCAGTGTTGAAGTAAAATAAAGTCAAATACTTTGCATTACTGAGATGCACTGAAGACAGTAAGTAGTCTTTAAGGAAACGACTGAAAACTGTTGATGTGTAAGCCCTGTTGATACTATATCACTTGTATTAGATTAAACTTACTGAAACTTGGCATTAATATGTAACTGGCTTATTGATACCCATACTCTCCTTTAAAGTCAACTTTCTCCTGAGAAAATCAGAAATTACCATCTGCAAAGATAATTGAGTGAAGACACACTGAATTATTTGGGTCACTTAGGAACCAACTGAGTTAACCACCCTGGAGTCTCTTGGTCCTTGTATTCAAATGTATCACTGCTCTTTTACCCCATCTCATCAGGTGCAAAACGTCACCTGAAAGCACATTAAAACTGAGGGGTGCTCATGTCCTGCGTCGGGCCCTGTTTCACCAGTAATTAACCAGGAGTCTCCTTCTCAATCTAGACCTTTATTCCTCATAAAATTTGTGTCCCTCTATTCATTGGTGGTACTTTGTGCAACTTACCTTCTTCTTCAACCTTGGAAGGTGGACAGAGGCCAAATATCACTACTTTATACCTAATAGTTGCATAAATTAGGGAATTCACTCAGTACAATTAAGGATCATGTCTATTTAGTCTCTACATTCCCAGCATAATTTTTTAGCATAGGGTATATTCAGCGAATGCTTGGTGAATAAAGGGACATATTTCCGGTCCTTCGACCCACCAACGTATTTTATTGAGGCACATTAAGGTTGTTAAAAATGTATCGGCCTCCATCTTGTTTTAAATGGCAGAATGAGCCATGAATGAAATAAGTGGTATCTTCATAATCTTTAGAAGGGTTCAAATTTGATGACTATCTGACATCATTTCTGAGTGTGGCTGTGGTATAGACTGATAATGTAAAACCAAGAGGGGTGAAATTGGCTGAGATTTCACTGTGTTCAGCAAATCAGCTTTCTAGTCATTAATAGTTGGCAGTAATGTGATGAAGCATTTGGACCCAGGATCTGCCAAGTGTCTTTTCATATCTGGTTTACACATGGAAAATCTGACAAGTTTTACAAGTAATAATTAATGATAAATCTTAAGAAAAGACAAGAACCAGGAATACTCACATTTGTTATGATTAGTTTTTCCCTCTTAACTCTCTTCTTCAGATGGGGTCACTTTCTAGGGCTCTGTCTTCAAGTTTACTGAGCCATTCTCCATTCAGTTCCAGTCTCTTGTTGAGACCATTGAATTGAATGTTTCATTTCAGATGTTGTAACTTAGTGTTCTAGACTTGCTTTTCTTTTCTTTTTAGAGACTGCTAGCAGGGGAGAGGGAGATAGGAGGGAGGGAGAGAAAGAGAAATGGAGAGAGGGAGGGAAAATCTTAAGCAGGCCCCATGCTCAGCACAGAGCCTGACTTGGGGCTCAATTCCACGACCCTGGGATCATGACCTGAGATGAAATCAAGAGTTAGTCACTCAACCAACCGAGCTAGCCAGGCGCCCTTAGAATTTATTTTTATTGTTTGTAGCTTCCGTGTTTCTGTGAAGAATCTCCATCTCATGACTGATTAAGACTATATTTTCTTTTTTTTTTAAGTTTTAATTTTTATTTATTTTGAGAGAGAGTGAGTGGAGGAGGGGGAGAGAGAAAATCCCAAGCAGGCTCCACCCTGTCATTGCAGACCCTGACGTGGGGCTCAAACTCATGAACCATGAGATCATGACCTGAGTTGAAGGTCAAGAGTTGGATGCTCCACCGACTGAGCCACTCGTACCCCAACCGATTTTTCTTTGTCTCCAAGATGTTCATAATTGCTAATTTAAAGCCACTGTCTGAAAATTCTAACATCTGTATCACTGCAGGTCTGTTTCCATTCCTAGTTTTTTTTTTTCCTTGATTACAGTCCACATTCTCCTGCTTTTTTGTGTGTCTAGATGTATTTATTGTATGCTATGTATTGTGGATGATACATTATAAGGAGTCTGGATTACATTGTCTTCCTTAAAAGAGTGTTGAAATAGCTAATTTCTGGGTGTCTCTCCTTGATCTTTTCAGGCTTGATTTTCAGCTTTGTTATGTCAGGCTATCTAATAAACCTTTCTGTGATGATGAAACTATTACATACATGGCTTTCCAATGTGGTTGGCACTGGTCACATTTAGCTACTGAGTATTTGAAATGAGGCTAATGAGACGGACAAAGTGAGTTTTATATTTTATTGAATTTCAGTTAGCTAAAATTTAAACTTCAATTGCCAAATGTGGTTAGTAACTACTATACTGACCAGTGTGGGTCTAGATTAAATCTTATTCTTGCATATGGTCCTTCCTTCTAGACCTTTCTGGAACCTTAGTGAATTTCTGGGGTTTTGACGAGTCTGGGCCAGAGCACCAGCATCTCCAGGAATTGTGTAACCTCTAGTATCTTCATTCTACTTGTAAATCCGTAGTTCTCAGCCAGGCTTTATTGAGTCTCACCCTGCATGTGGGCACCCCAATTCTTGGCCAGAAACCTCCAGACAGACTGAGGCCATTGACTTGCCATAACTAGGACTTGGAATTTTTAGCATATTTTGGTGTTGCACATTTCCTTGTCCTGTTACTGTGCATAAAGATGAGGTCCTAAAGTGATCCTGAGGACTTAAAAAGTAAGAAAGTCTGTAATGATAGCTTTTTGGCTTCTTCCTTCCTGTTCCCAAAGCACTTTTACTTCCCCCTTTATATCTCTTACCACATTCCTCTAGTGACTTACCTCCACGTCTGTCCTCCCAGAAAGTCTATAAGCTCCTTAAGAGCAAAGACTGGCTTTTCCACTTTCGTGTCTTTAGTACCAAGAATCTGATTGCTGCACAGTGATGCTGTACTTATTGAATTTTAGAAGGACTGACAGAAGGCAGGAGGAACTGAGGTTTCAACAGGCCTGACAAAACAGCCCTGCAAAGGAAGTAAGTCCCCAAGCGAGCTGTCCAGAGCTGTGCAGTCATTGCCATCACATCACCGCACACTGAGAGTCTTTTAGAAAAGTTAGGAAATTAAAAAGACTGTGTGTCCTAATATTATTCCACTGTTCAGTGGGGTCCTAAGAGGGCAGATCTTGATGGCAGCAAATAAAAGTGGGAGAGGCACACTTGTAAATGGATCCTCGAGCCCATCGTGATGTTAAGAGCTGACGTAATTTGACTAATTGTTGTATGTCAGATTTTGTGTAAGTCTTTAACAGCGACCCTGTAAGGTGGATGTTGTTATTATCTCTGTTTAACAGATGAGTAAACTGGGGTCTAGAGAGAAAAAGAACTTGACCAGTTGATAAAAACTAACACTTGTCAGAGAAGGGATCCGGTCAGGCCTTTAGCCATTATATGATGTTGCCTCTCATGTTCCTTTTCTGGATGATTATCTTGACATAAGGAAGAATGATGAATACAGCATTGCTAACCAGCATTTTCAGCATCCGTGTTTTCAGCAGACACATCTACTCTAGAGGGCTCTGCTAGACATCGGTAGTTAAAAGATGAACTTTACAGAGCCCCAGTGTAAGAAATTTGAAATCTTGATGGACAGATAAGACATAGAGCTAAAAACGGAACAGTGGTATAAAACATATTCTAAATATAAGGAACAAATGGCTATTATCAAGATTGATTATTAGGTAGGATACTTGGGTCAAATCATCACATAATGTAACCATATTACAGGTATGAAAAAGCCCTTAAACATTCATTTGTCTGTCTCTCCATCCATCCACCCTCCCTCCCTCCCTCCCTCCCCAATATTTACTAGGTATCTACTTTGTTCAAGGAACTGTGCTTAGGTCCTAGGTATCTGTGTAAGTAAGAAACAATCCTTATTTTCAAGAAGCTCCTAATCTAGTGGAGAGGACAAGCACATAGCTCTTAGGACCATCTAATAGTCTATATAATATTTTTTCTTTTGTTTATTGTTTGTTCTCCATTACAGTTGAGGCAGATCTATCTATCTATGATATATATCTATCATATATATATATATATCATACATATATAAATGTTACATATGTATATATAACATTTATGTATTTATATAAGATATATGATTTATATCATATTTAAATGTTATCTATAAAAATGTATTTGTATATAACATTTTAGCTTTTGTTTTTTGTTATAGTTACAGATTTATCATGTTTTATATATATAATAACATTATATATATATATATATATATATATATATATATATATAATTTTTTTTCCTGTTGCTTCTCTCCTGTGTCCCCATCTCAGGCAGATTTATTAACAAAAATTAGTTCTGAATGGCTATTTGTTTGGAGTAATATACCACATTTAAAGTACACATTTATAAATATGACAATGTAAGCATTACAAATTTTAGAAAAATTCATAATTCTTATGCCTGTCACTGTTGCCACACTTTGTCTTCATATAATTTTTGGCCATCTACTCTTTGATCATTTCATTTATTTTAATAATTTTATAATTTTTAAGAGAATAGAACTCTAAATGTTTCAAGGTTGACAAACTGTTTTTTCTTACTGGAGGTTTGGAAAAATTTCTTTCACCTTTGTAGTCGTTACTTTGAGATCATCTGGGCAGCTATAGACATACTTGGTGTTTGTAGTATGATTACAGGTTTGTGTCCTACAAGCACAGGGCTTTTGACAATGACAGTTTTGCATGATTCCATTCTAAAAAAACCCAGTAAATATATGGTGCATTTTTAATTGTATGAATTACATTATTGTATGTATTTTGGAAAGAAAAGGATTGTCTTCTCTTGGTGTTGATGAGGACCAAATTGCTTATAATTTTCCACATTGGATTTGTGGACAGACTAGTTTCTGGCCAGTATGTTTAAACCTCGTTTCTCTGCCACATACGTACTTCTGGTGCTGGGCACAAAGGACATGGTCATGTTGCAAGGCCGGGTCTGGCCCAGAGTCTCTGTGCCTCCGCGGCTGATGAGTTGGCACAGTGCACAGTGTATTCCTAGAAACCATTCCTCCTGCAGGAAGGCTAATAGATGAACTGTATACAAAAGTGACTGTAAACCCCATAGATACACTAAACCCAGACTAAACTCGGGTCCCCTAAATGCCTGCTGCAGCTCCTGAGGTGGGGTGCCATCTGTGGAGGTTAAGTGTGGGCACGGTGGTGCCGGGCAGTGTCTCGACCTGCACCCTGTAGAGAAGGGCAGGCGGCGACACTGAAGCAGGAACCAGTGTGACATGAAGCTTGAGTGCAAGGCAGGCTTAGAGGCCTGTGAGTGTTCGGCAGAGGCTGCTTGCAGGGGCATCTGTCATCTCAGTCCAGTGGTCCTTGTGCATCATCGCAGCTGCTCGTTTGTTTGCAAACAGGTGTTTTTTAGCCCTTAGCCCCACAGAAGCTGCCATTGTGGGCCACAGTAGGCTCGCCCCTTCCGCGTGCTCTTCTCATAATACGGTGTTGACGCTCTGTGTGTTGAGGGGTGAGATGACAGGGTGAGGCGTGCTTGGGTCCCCAAATGTTTTTCCATCATGACACTGAATGTAGCAAAAATTTCCTTCACAGATAGGATTGTATTAATTAAAAAAACATTTTAATGTTTATTTTAGAGGGAGAGAGGGAGAACGAGCAGGGGAGGGGCAGAGAGAGAGGGGGCGAGGGAAGATCCAAAGAGGGCCCTGTGTCGATAGACAGCCTGATGTAGGGCTTGAACCCATGAACCCTGAGATCGTGACCTGAGCCGAAGCTGGATGCTTAACCGACTGAGCTGCCCAGGTGTCCCGGGATCGTACGAATTAACTTGTACTGTCTGGTTCCTGATTATAGGCACTTACTTTTCTTTGGTCTCGATGACCTCTCTACTTTCTCACTCGTGTAGTCACAGATGCAGGACTGCCAAACTCGCTTTCACTTGTTCGACCAATAGTTACTGACCGTCCGCTATGGGTCAGCCACTTTTCCGGGCACAGGTGGTACAACCATGAGAAAACCAGCAGTTTGTGTTCTCATAGAGCTTGTACAACAGTGGGTGGAAATGAATACACAAATGAACGTAATGTTAGTATTAGGGAGAAAAAAGTATTGTTACATAGAAATTCTGTTACAAAGGAAAAAGAGAGAAAGCATATAGAGTGTGATGGGGGTGGTTCTTTTAACTAGGGGGATCTCAAATGGTCTCTCTGGGGGGGAAATGTTTGAGGAGAGAATTGAATGGACTCGTGAGCAAACCATGACAGTATCTGGGGGAATAGTACTCCAGGCAAAGAGAACAGGTACAAACACCCCTAAAAGTACTGCATACATTTTTATCCTCTCCAGGGGACCATTGCCTGAGATGCTCCGGGGATAGGATCTGGGTCTAGCTTCTCTGTTGCTGTTGCCATTTGCCAGCTGTGTCCTCTTCAGCTTCCCAAAGGAAGGTACCAGCGGCCTACCCTGGAACAGAGACCGAGAAATGAGTCCTAGGTTCTAGGCATTTTCATCCTTTGACTCACATGCACGTCAAGACCATTGCAGCAAGGGGTTAATTCTCTTAAGTGGAGTTCTTTGGAACACTGGGGCCAGTTTTTGTCTCTAAATACGTTGATGATGTTCCTGTCTCTGCTGAAGGCTCAGCCCCAGAAGTCTCCAGTATCTTACTTCCCAGCAATATTACCTTTCACTTGTTAATATGGGTTTTTATTTGCATGGAGTATTGGCCCTAGAAGCAGGTAGTCTCTCTTGTGTTTAATGAGGTGTTTATTGCATCTGGTTGCTGAGATGTCTAGTAGGGAACAGTCTGGGCATTCTGGGAAGAGTATGGGCTCTTGGAGGGCAAACTTATCTACCACTCAATAGCCATATGGCCTCAGGCAAATAATGCTTCTGTGGGTCTCAGTTTACTCATCTGCAAATTGGCTATGAGTCCTCCTTGATGTAAGTCCTTAATTCTGTTTACCAATTCCTGGACAAATTGTGGGTGTGGTAGTGTTAAATTGCCCCAACTTACCTGGAAGATAGGGTAAGGGACGCTGAAGTGCACAGTGAACTTGCTCCCTAGATGGCATTCTGCTGGTAGACACATTAATTTTAATGATCGCTCATTCACTTTTCCTTTTGGCAGTCAGACAATAGTTACTTGCTCTCGAGAGAGCCGTGAATCCTGTTATTGGCTACAGAGGCTGGGAGAAGAAACATAGTGTCCAAATTCTAAGGGATGGCTCTCAGTCATTGCCCAGTAAGTGTTTTTTTGTGGATGCAGTGGCACTTGGAAGCTTAGACGCCTGGCTTGGAGGGTATGTCTGACCATCTAAAGTTTCAGCTCTAGAGCCCCTATGGTGAGAGTCGCCGTGAATAATTGTGGACAGCTCCTGGAGGCAGCAGTGTGTTTCCAAGGGATAGCAAATAATAGATGGGGCCCGTTTTTTTCCATCCAGTATTTCAGTTATTCTTTCTAAAAACTTTGTGAGATGATACGCCTTAAATGATAGCCTGCCAAGCCTGTCTTTACTAAACACTGAAATGTCTCTGAGAAAGGCTTTCATCCAAAAGAGGTTTGCTTTGGACATTATCACTGCCTTGCAGGGAGACACCTGTGCCACTATCTAAACAGAATGTTGTGTGTTGACACCCGATGAGTCTGTTAATGTATCCTCCTTTAAATCACATGAGGGCACAAGTAAATGCCTTAAGTGATTCGATTCCTAGCCTAGAGGACTTAATAGATCAGAGGTTTGTACCATAGGGCTCTTAATGGTTCTCCAAATGAGTAACAGTTTTTTTCCCACTATCTTCATCTGTGTTTTCTCTTACATGTACTTCCACTGTTGCTGTGGTATCTGCCTCCAGCGTAGCCAGATAGCCCTCAGAAAAGCCACCTGCATGCGAGTGCAGCCCCTTGCTGACCTTTCAGGGCCCTTTGTGGAAGAGGGGGCAGGTGGGGTTGTAAGAGCTAGTCCCGAGGGGCAAAGTGGGAGATGATGTCGTCGAGCGGATGCGACCGCCAGTCGACCCGTCAAGGCCCATGAATCTGGGCAGTTGGAGGCTCCTCACCTCCTCTCCTGTCCTTGGAGTGGACAACCCACCATTCCCGCAGCCGAGCCATTTTCAAGGACACAGGCTTGCGAGAGCAGTGTGTTGTTGGGAACATCTGGGTAGTCCGGGAGACTGAACCCAGCTAGGTCCTCTGTGTAAACTTCTAGGAGAAGGTGGGTGTGGAGACAGACACTCATGCTCTCAGTTTAGGATTGTGCAAGACAAGCGTCATATGTCAGTTCCCTTGCTTCTTAAACCTGCCACCTACCAAGAAACTACAAACAAAATTTTATGAGGAAGGCAGAACAGATGTTATTCTTTTCATTTATTCATTCATACATCCAGCTGTCATTTCCCCATACCGTGTCTCAAGCAGGAATAGGTTTTTTCTTTCATATATGTTACTCCATTTAATTCCGAAGATGCCTTAAAAGACATTCTCAGAGTTTCCCCTTCGCACATGAGACCTCCTCAGGAAGATGAAGTGCTTACCCAAGGTCCCCAGACTAGGAAGGTTCAAAGCAGGGCTGATAGTCGGCAGGTGCACATCAAGGGAGCTATGCTTTTTTTTTTTTTTTTGTTAAAACATCAAAATATTTCCAAATCTTTGAGAGTCACTGCCTGGGGCTTCTCAAATGCCCCTACTCCTCTCCTCTGCTCGCCTCCTGCCAAACCCTTCCCGTGATTGACTAACGAACTGGTCAGTGCCTGGCACAGTGGGGAGCCAGGACTCACCCCAGGGTGACAGCCAGTACTGGTTCTAATGGGTCAGTGCCTCTGCCGTGCTGGTCAGTGAGTATTTGAATATCATCTCTGGATAGAGGGGAGATCAGTTTCTTTTTTTAATTTTTATTTTTTTATTAAAAACTATTTTTAGGGTATTTATTTTGAGAGTGAGCGAGCAGGGGAGGGGCAGAGAGAGAGGGGGACAGAAAGAGGGAGAGACAGGATCCCAGGCAGGCTCTGCACCGTCAGCACAGAGCCCCATATGGGGCTTGAGTTTACGAACCCATGAGACCACATCCTGAGCCAAAATCAAGAGTTGCACGCTTAACTGACTGAGCCACCCAGGTGCCCCGTAGAAATCAAAGTTTAAAGAGATGAAGAGGGTTGTCCAGAGTCCTAGGGAGGACTCACACCCAGGTTTTTTGACTCTAAGTTATTTTTCATTTGCTTATTTGTTTCACCAACACTACCCTCTCTCTCAGTGAAAGGATTGGAAATGCTGAGTCTAGATTTTAGGTTTTTCTGTCTAAACAAAAATTTAAAACTTTATATGGCTTATTTCTCAAAAGGTTATTTAATATATATGCCCAACATCAATTGGTGTAAACTTTAATGCTTTTATGAGACAGAAGCAAATAAGGGAAGTGTCACAAAGAGTTTGGTTATGGAATTTGTGGGGGATTAATAAGTCTAAGGTGGAAAATAGCACACTCTTTATCAGGAGTATGCTTCTGATTCAAGTATTATCTCATTTCCTCCTTGCACTGCTCTGGACAGAATCTGCCCGTAGCAGGAGCATCCCTGAAATTTCTGAGCATTTTTAGTGGCATGGCCACTGTAGGCAGGCTTTTTCTAAATGCAGAGTTCACGATTGGAAGAAAGAGTTCCAAGTTCGGGCAGAGTACTGCCTAAATACAGTGCTTTGTAGTGACTCAATCTCAGAGCTAAAGAGGCTTTAGAAATTCCCTAATTCATTCATTCAGAATGTTTTTTTTTTTTTTTTTAATTTTTTTTTTCAACGTTTTTTATTTATTTTTGGGACAGAGAGAGACAGAGCATGAACGGGGGAGGGGCAGAGAGAGAGGGAGACACAGAATTGGAAACAGGCTCCAGGCTCCGAGCCATCAGCCCAGAGCCTGACGCGGGGCTCGAACTCACGGTCCGCGAGATCGTGACCTGGCTGAAGTCGGACGCTTAACCGACTGCGCCACCCAGGCGCCCCCATTCAGAATGTTTTAAGTGGCAGCTGTGACCTAGGTGTTGGGAAGCTCTGAGGATGCAATGTCTCCTCCTGATGAACTGAAAGGCTCATTGAAACAGACCAGGACAAAGTTCTGACTATATACTCAAATGTAGCTGTTGTGGTAGGTGAAAGAGGGGGCCTTGTGTAGAAGGAAAACGAATTGCCAAGAGTCTAACCACTTTTCCATGGTTGCAGTGACCCCCCCCCCCCCCCCCCATTTTGCAGCAGAAGAGGCCAACCCCGGGGTGAGCCAGGACAGGATATTCCTGGGTGGGGGCAGGATGAAAGGATCAGAACATCTTAAGTATTAGCCAAAGAGTGGTTTACATGATGGGTGACAATGTGTAGGCTGGTTATAGAAGGATGTAAAGCTGACATTTTGGGAGAAAGTGGAGGTTCTGTTCCCTGGATGTCTTAATGAGGTCACAGTTCAGGAGCAGAGGAGATGATGTTGGGATTCAGGAGAGAGAAAAAATGGTCCAGGGAGGGACCCTGTTGGACGGATGAGGTCCATTTTAATAATATATATACATGTATGTGTGTGTGTATATATATATATATATACACACACATACACATACACACACATATACATATATACATATGTGTATATATATATTAATTTACATCCAAGTTACCCTATAGTGCAACAATGATTTCAGGAGTAGATTCCTTAGTGCCCCTTACCCATTTAGCCCATCCCCCCTCCCACACCCCCTCCAGTAACCCTCAGTTCTCCATATTTATGAGTCTCTTATGTTTTGTCTCCCTCCCTCTTTTTATATTATTTTTGCTTCTTTTCCCTTAGGTTCATCTGTTTTGTTTCTTAAAGTCCTCATATGAATGAAGTCACATGATATTTGTCTTTCTCTGACAACATTCACTTAGCATGATACCCTCCAGTTCCCTCCACATAGTTGCAAATGGCAAGATTTCATTCTTTTTGATTGCTGAGTAATACTCCATCGTATATATACACCACATCTTCTTTATCCATTCATCCGTTGATGGGCATTATGGGCTCTTTGCATACTTAGGCTATTGTTGATAGTGCTGCTATAAACGTCGGGATGCATGTGCCCCTTCGAAACAGCATTCTTCTATTCCTTGGATAAATACCAGGTTTCTGAGTCATAGGGTAGTTCTATTTTTAATTTTTTGAGGAACCTCCATACTGTTTTCCAGAGTGGCTGTACCAGTTTGCATTCCCACCAACAATGCAAAAGAGATCCTCTCTCTCCGCATCCTCGCCAACATCTGTTGTTGCCTGAGTTGTTCATGTTAGTCATTCTGACAGGTGTGAGGTGGTATCTCATTGTGGGTTTGATTTGTATTTCCCTGATGATGAGTGATGTGGAGCATGTTTTCCTGTGTCGTTTGGCCATCTGGATGTCTTCCTTGGAGAAGTGTCTTTTCATGTCTTCTGCCCATTTCTTCACTGGATTGTTATTTGGGTGTTGAGTTAGATAAGTTCTTTATAGATTTTGGTTACTAACCCTTTATCTGATATGTGTTGGCAAATACCTTCTCCCATTCCATCGGTTGCCTTTTGGTTTTGCTGATTGTTTCCTTTGCTGTGCAGAAGCTTTTTATTTTGGTGAGGTCCCAATAGTTCATTATTGCTTTTGTTTTCCCTTGCCTCCGGAGATGTGTTGAGTAAGAAGGTGCTGCAGCCAGTGTCAAAGAGGTTTTTGCCTGCTTTCTCCTTGAGGATTTTGATGGCTTCCTGTCTTCCGTTTAGGTCTTCCATCCATTTTGGGTTTATTTTGGTGTATTGTGTAAGAAAGTGGTCCAGGTTCATTCTTCTGCATGTCGCTGTCCAGTGTTCCCAGCACCACTTGCTGAAGAGACTGTCTTTATTCCACTGGATATTCTTTCCTGCTTTGTCAAAGATTAGTTGGCCATACATTTATGGGTCCATTATTGGGTTCTCTGTTCTGTTCCATTGATCTTTGTGCCTGTTTTTGTGCCAGTACCATACTGTCTTGATAGTTACAGCTTTGTAGTATAGCTTGAAGTCCAGGATTGTGATGTCTCCTGCTCTGGTTTTCTTTTTCAAGATTGCTTTGGCTGAAGGGTCTTTTCTGGTTCCATACACATTGTAGGATTGTTTGTTGTAGCTCTGTGAAGAATGCTGCTTTTATTTTGATGGGTATTGCATTGAATATGTAGATTGCTTTGGGTACCATTGACATTGTAACAATATTTGTTCTTCCTATCCAGGAGCATGGAATATTTTTCCATTTTTTTTTGTGTCGTCTTCAGTTTCTTTTATAAGCTTTCTATAGTTATCAGTGTATAGAGTTTTTTCGCCTCTTAAGTTAGATTTATTCCAAGGTATTTTATGGTTTTTGGTGCAATTGTAAATGGGATCGATCCCTTGATTTCTCTTTCTGTTTCTTCATTGTTGGTGAATAGGAATGTAACCCATTTCTGTGCATTGATTTTATATCCTGCCACTTTGCTGAATTCATGGGTCAGTTCTAGCAGTTTTTTTGTGAAATCTTTTGGGTTTTCCATATAGACTATCATGTCATCTGTGAAGAGTGAAAGTTTGACCTCCTCTTGGCCAATTTGGATGCCTTTTATTTTTCTGTGTTCTCTGATTGCTGAGGCTAAGACTTCCAATACTGTGAATAACAGTGGAGAGAGTGGACATTCCTGTCTTGTTCCTGACCTTAGGGGGAAAAGCTCTCAGGTTTTCCCCACTGAGGATGATATTAGCGTTGGGTCTTTCATAAATGGCTTTTATGATCTTGAGGTATGATCCTTCTATCCCTACTTTCTTGAGGGTCTTTATCAAGAAAGGATGCTGTATTTTGTCAAATGCTTTCTCTGCATCTGTTGAGAGGATCATGTGGTTCTTGTCCTTTCTTTTATTGATGTGACGAATCACGTTAATTGTTTTATGGATATTGAACCAGCCCTGCATCCCAGGTATAAATCCCGCTTGGTTGTGGTGAATAATTTTTTTAATGTATTGTTGGATTTGGTTGGCTAATATCTTACTGAGGATTTTTGCATTCATGTTCATCAGGGAAATTGGTCTATAGTTGCCCTTTTTAGTGGGGTCTTTGTTTTTGGAATCAAGGTAACTAACGATGGCTTCATAGAAAGAGTTTGGAAGTTTTCTTTCCATTTCTATTTTTTGGAACAGCTTTAAGAGAATAGGTGTTAACTCTTCCTTAAATGTTTGGTAGAATTCCCCTGGAAAGCCATCTGGCTCTGGACTCTTGTTTTTTGGGAGATTTTGATTATTAATTCTATTTCTTCACTGGTTATGGATCTGTTCAAATTTTCCATTTCTTTCTGTTTCAATTTTGGTAGTTTATATATTTCTAGGAATTTGTCCATTTCTTCCGGATTGCCCATTTAATTGGCATATATAATTTCTCATAATATTCTTATTGTTTTTATTTCTGCTGTGTTGGTGGTGATCTCTCCCCTTTAATTCTTGATTTTATTTGGGTCCTTTCCTTTTTCTTTTTGATCCAACTGGCTAGGGGTTTATCAATTTTATTAATTCTTTCAAAGAATCAGCTTCTGGTTTCATTGATCTGTTCTGTTTTTGTTTTGTTTTGTTTTGGTTTTGATAGCATTGATTTCTGTTCTAATCTTGATTATTTCCTGTCTTCTGCTGGTTTTCGGTTTTATTTGCTGTTCTTTTTCCAGCTCCTTAAGGCATACGGTTAGGTTGTGTATCTGAGATCTTTCTTCCTTCTTTAGGAAGGTCTGGATTGCTATATACTTCCCTCTTATGACTGCCTTTGCTGCATCTCAGAGGTTTTGGGCTGTGGTGTTATCATTTTCATTGGCTTCCATGTCCTTTTAAATTTCTTCTTTAACTTCTTGGTTAGCCCATTCTTTCTTTAGTAGGATATTCTTTGGTCTCCACATATTTGTTATCTTTCCAGATTTTTTCTTGTGGTAGATTTTGAGTTTCATCGTGTTGTGGTCTGAACATATGCACGGTATGATCTCGATCTTTTTGTACTTGTTGAGGGCTGACTGGTGTCCCAGTATGTGATCTATTCTGGAGAACATTCCATGTGCACTGTAGAAGAATGTATATTGTGCTGCTTTAGGATGAAATGTTCTGAATATATCTGTTAAGTCATCTGGTCCAGTGTGTCACTCAAAGCTGTTGTTTCCTTGTTGATTTTCTGTTTAGATGATCTGTGCATTGCTGTAAGTGGGGTGTTGAAGTCCCTTACTGTTACAGTGGTATTATCAATAAGTTTCTTTATTTGTGATTAATTGATTTATATTTGGGTGCTTTCACATTTGGACCATAAATGTTTACAATTATTAGGTCTTCTTGGTGGATAGACCCATTAATTATGATATAATGCCCTTCTTCATCTCGTGTTATAGTCTTTATTTTGAAGTCTAGATTGTCTAATATAAGTATGTCTACTCCAGTTTTCTTTTGTTTTGCATGATAGATGGTTCTCCATCTCCTTACATTCAATCTGAAGGTGTCTTTAGGTCTAAAGTGGGTCTCTTGTAAACAGTGTATAGATGGATCTTGTTTTCTTATCCATTCTGTTACCCTATGTCTTTTGATTGGAGCATTTAGTCCACTGACGTTTAGAGTGAGTACTGAAAGATATGAGTTTATTGCCATTATGTTGCTTCTAGAGTTGGAGTTTCTGGTGGTGTTCTCTGGTCCTTTCTAGTCTTTGTTGCTTTTGGTCTTTTTTTCCCCCCTGTCTTTTCTCCCCTCAGAGAGTCGCCCTTAAAATGTCTTGCAGGGCTGGTTTAGTGGTCACAAACTCCTTTAATTTTTGTTTGGGAAACTTTAATCTCTCCTTCCAGTTTGAATGACAGCCTTCCTGGATAAAGAATTCTTGGCTGCATATTTTTCTGATTCAGCACATTGAATATATCTGGCCTCTCCTTTCTTTCTGGCCTGCCAAGTTTCTGTGGATAGGTCTGCTACAAACCTGATCGGTCTTCGCTTGTAGGATACGGACTTTTTTCCCTTGCTGCTTTCATGATTCTTCCCTTGACTGAGTATTTTGTGAATTTGACTATGATATGCCTTCTTGATTGCTTGTTTTTGTAGAATCTAATGGGTGTCCTCTGTGCTTCCTGGATTTTGATGTCTGTGTCTTTCCCCAGGTTAGGAAAGTTTTCTGTTATGATTTGCTCACATAACCCTTCTACTCCTTTTTCTCTCGTTTCATCTTCTGAGATCCCTATGATTCTGATTTCTCTAATTCTTAAATCGTGCTCTTTTGCCTGAGTCTTCCTGTTTGTTTTCTGCTTCATTTTTCTCCATAAGTTTGTCTGCTCTATTGCTGATTTGCTCCTCTGCCTCATCCATCGTTGCTGCCATGGCATCCATTTGAGATTGCAGCTAAGATAGAGCATTTTTTATTGCATCCTGAGTAGGTTTTACTACTTTTATCTCTGCAGAAAGGGATTCTAATCTATTTTCAACCCCAGCTAGTATTCTTATTATTGTGATTCTAAATTATGTTTCAGACATCTTGCTTGTATCTGTGTTGATTAAGTCTCTGGCTGTCACTTTTTGTTCTTTGTATTGGGGTGAATTCCTTCATTTCGTCATTTTGAAGGAAGAAAAGGAATAAGATAAAAAAAACTAAAAAAACTAAAAACAACACAAAAATCAAATAAATGATGCTAGATCCTGTGTGTTTTGGTCTGGTTGTTGAAAGGAGCTTGATAGATTTGTGAAAAATGGGAAAAATGAGAAAGAAAAAAGAAAAGAAAGCGTTTGAAAATTTGAAAAAATGAATACAATGAAATACAATAAAATGAAATGATGGAAGTTAAATAGAATTTGAAAAATTTACAAAAAAGTAAAAAATATGGTAGAAAAAATTAAAAATATTTTTAATAAAAAAATTAAAATAAAAATAATTTTTTTCTCTCTCTGTATTCAAGAATAAGAAAAAAAATTGAAAAGATGGACCAGCGAGCAGACTGAAACACGATTGAAATTATGTTGGTTTCCCCAGAAGTCAAACTATGAAGCACTTTATAGTCTGTAAACTAAACAGGTAGAGAGACTTGTGTTTCTGAAGAGCAAGGTTGGCCCAGTTGGGCGGGGCTTGGTGTAACGGCTCTGTCCTCCACTAGGTGGTGCTGCCTAGCTTACGGGGGTGGATCTTTGTGGCACATGCAGGTGTGTGTGTGCATACCTGGGAGATGTGAAAATTGTGTCACCCAGCTACCCAGTCTAGAGTATCAGAACTCTGTGCTCTCCCTGACTGACAGTCAAGCACCTCTCCTTTGTCTCTGGCTTCTGTCCACTTGCCGCTTCTACACCGTGTCCAAGCCAGGTTGCTAGGTGGCATTTCTCTCCTGAGGTGTATGTCACATGCGGCTGTGTTTCCCGACCCCTCACTTCTGAAGGACAACAGCTTTGTGCCGCTCGGACCTTCTGGGGGAGAGTCTCACAGAGCAATGGCCAGGCGCCAGCCCGCCTACAGGAATGTTTGTGGGACTGTGCTACTGCTGATGCCCAGAGACCGCAGCTGGGTGCCAGCCCCCACAGAAAACGTTGACGTGATTGTGCAGCAGCCGTGTTTCAGGGATTATGGAAAATCACAACACACATCTGGCACCAAGCTTCACCCTTAATATCCTTGTTTCAGCACCAGCGAATGTGGTTGTTCTCTGGTTCTCTTTTGCCTGTGGGGTGGCCACACAGCCTCTACAAAATGTCCTCCCAGCAGGGGAACTGCCTTTCCCCTTGTGGCTCTAGGACCTCTCAGAGCTTCCTGTCTGCTCCCGCAGGATTCACCCTCCCACCACAGCTAGTCCAGGTATTGAGCTGTGGAGTTTCAGACTCTGCGCTCCCCCTGTTTATAGAGTCTTGATGGAATTTAAACCATTTCCTTTCTCCTTTCTCCTTTTTGTTGTTCAGTCCCTTGTGTACCCTTTCTTCTCTCTCCAGCTGCTTTTGGGTGGGGGGGGGGATGCTTTCGCATACTTCCTACACCGCCCCCCCATCTCCATCCTCTCTTGCCAAACAAAAACAGCTCCCTGCCCTCTGTGGCTTCTCTGTCCCCTCGTTCATCTCTCTGCATCACGTACATGCTCAGTTTTGTGGTTCAGGTTGTGCATGTTGTTAGGTTAGTCCTCAAGTCAGTTTTCTAGGTGGGCAGGATGATTTAGCATTGATCTGGCTGCATTTCATGTACGTGAGACACAAAAAACACTTCCATGCTGTTCCGCCATCTTGGCCCCTCCGCAGCAGCACTTCTATGGACAAGCCAGGCTTTACTCAAGGCGTGATGGAGAAGACGGTGTTCTGTGAAGAGCTTGAGAATATTGTAGGACATAGAATGGAGGCAGAAGAGGAGGGAGGTTGTGGCAGGTTGAAGGTTGTAATGGGAGGGAAGAGAACACAGAGCAACCTGAGAATGAACGTGTGAGATGGGCTAAAGGATGGGATGGCTGGCAATTGGGGCAGGACTCAAGGATACGAAGAATGCAGAGCTGGCCTCAGTTGCCCAAATGAAGTACTCGCCGAGGTTCTTTGCCTGCCGAAGGTGCTGAGGTCCCAGATGTGCTCAGGGACCCGGAGCCCATGCAGAAGATGTGCCTTCATTTCAGGTTCCAAATAGGATGTGGTAGAGGTGCCAGTGTGCCTCCATAGATGTCTGTGTCCACGTGGGCCAGAGAGAGGATTGCTTTGTTCCCACAGTCTCCACCTTGTGTTGGAGGACTCCTGTTTCTGGGAAGAGCCGACTGAGGCCTGGGTGAGTTTGCTGTAGGGGGGAGTCCAGCCTAAGTGTGCAGACAGTGGCGTTTGTTTGTTCCCAGGGTCTTCCTCTCTTGCATCATCAGCCATCAGCCACCGATCATAAATGTGTTATGTGTCAAAGTTGAAACTTGATGAATAAGCGCCCCTCCCCCAAAAAGTTACAGTTTCTGGGAAAGTCTAGTTACATTCAGACTCAATCCAATTTAGTTCAAAAGCGTGTGAGCTAGAAAAATGTCATCTCTGTTGTTAAGAATCCCTGCCTTGAGAGGAGGACATTCTATTGACTTTAGCTCATAATTTTGGAGGTGTCATAGTTAATTCAAACTGAGACCAGAAGTTATTCTCTCAGCAAATGCTGAACTCTTGCAGGTTGCTTCAGAAGGGGTATTCAGTACATGTTTGCAGAGCTAGTAGTAAGTTTTTGACCATTTCATGTTACAACAGCCTCTACTTTTTCTGTAATAATACCTCTCTTAGTAGTCCTTTCTTTTGCTGACTCTTATCCCCGTGATAGTGCAGGTTCTACTATCTCACACCCTGTGTGGGCTTCTTAACTAATGTCCCTTCCTCCAACATCTGCCTTCTCCAATCTGTCCTGAAGCTTCTTATCTAATACCTGCCCTAGAACATTATGTTTTCCATGCCAATCTGTTGTGTAAAAGCCATCCCTGGACCTCTCCTGTTCCTAAGTGGTAACATTTAGAATTCAGGGTATGGCGTTGGATGTCTACCATTATGTGACCAACATTTTCTCAGCTCAGTCTTTTATTTATCCTTTAAAGGAACCTAACTTTCCAGCCAAACTGATCTGTTGACTGTCTTTTGTTGATGGCTTGCACTTTCTTACCTGTATTTCATTTTTTTCATGTTCCACCTTGCATAGAATAGCAAACTATCCCTTCTACTCATTTTCTGATTTCTGAAACCAATGCCTGTTAAGAAATTCTCTGGTGTTAGCTATAAATACAATGAGAATTCACTAGAGGTGAATGGTTTTTAACTCAACCGGTATTTATTGAGCTTGTTACTGTGTGTTAGCTACTGTTTTAGGTACTTTGGGGCAACAGTAATAATAGTTAAAACATATATGTCAGGTACTATCCTAAGTGTTTTACATATGCTTGCTCGTTTAATCCATTTAACTAATGTAGCTCAAACAGTATTTCTTCAGTGTAACTGTAAACCAGGTAGTCTCGTGGTCTTGTTGGGGGACACAGACTTGAAGACAATCATGATCCAGTTTGGGAACAGGCCTAACCACTTGGTGTTAGGGGATTACATATGGTATGGTATTAGTTTTATGTTACTGTGGAGCAAATCTCCGCAAAGTTAGTGGCTTAAAACAACACAAATACATTATTTCACCGTTGTTGTAGTTCAGAAGTCTGGGCACAGCATCACTGTGTCATTTGGGTCTGGTCTTACTTGCCTGAAATAGAGATGTTGGTCAGGCTGTGTCTCATGTGGAGCTGGTGATTCTCTTCCAAGATTACTGGTTGTTGGCAGGGCTCATTTCCTTGAGGGCATAGGACTTGTCCCTATTGTCTTGCTGGCTGTCAGCTGTAATTCTCTTTCATCTCCCAGGGGCCTCTCCCAGGTTTTATCCATGTGGCCTCTTCCATCTTCCAAGGAACATCAGAAAACAGCTTCATGCTTCAAACTTCTCACTTCGTTTTCTGCAACCAGCCAGAGAAAACTCTGCTTTTAAAGGATTCATGTGATTATGTCAGGCCCGCTGAATAATGTCTCTTCTAATTAACTCACAGTCAACTAATTTATAACTTTAATTATATCTACAGTATCTCTCTGCCACGTAATGTAATATAATGACAGTAGTGATACCCTGTCATATTTACGGGGGTGGGAATTATATGGAGGAGAGAGTCACTGTGGGTCATTTTGGGATTCTGCCTGTGGACATATGGGATGAGCGCTTCCCCTAATATGGGGATTGAAATGGGAGCAGGTCAAGCAGGAAAAAGGTTTTCAGAGGAAGTGCTATCTCAGCAGAGAGCTGAAGGGTTTATAGAAATTAACCAGGTGACCGGTGTGGTAGGGGTGATGTTTGATACCCACCAATGTTCTTTTTGTTCTGTATAATTCTTTTCTGCACCGAAATCTTTCATTTATTTTGTGTTTTTGTTCCTGATATTTTCCTCTGCACCGTAACCCATCCATTTATTTCAGGTGGCAGCTAGGGCATCTTGGGCTTACAGCTTCAGGGAAGGGATGGGTCAATATTTAGCTTTAGTGTTCCATAACAGGCTTTGAAATCCATGGCAGAGCCAGTAGATAAAAGGCCAATGTTTTTTTCCAGCTCAAAAGTTAAAACCCCAAAGAACTAAGACATAGAATTTTGAGTTAAGACTGAGAATCTGTCAGAACCAGTTTTTTCAAATGAGAAGAGAGAACTTATTCCTAGGACAAGAAAGGAGAATGGATTAGAAAAGAAATAGAGTTGGAAAGTAGTGTGGGTGTCTGATAAGGGGTGATGTACCCTGTAGTTGGTCTGAGCCCGACCTGGGTGAGAGTAGTAGACTCCCCATATGGAGTGGAGGCTCTGAGAGCAGTGCGGAGCTGAGTCCTGCTTCCCTATTTGGAGTCTTGGGAATCCGAAGTCTTAGCAGGGTTCCCTTGCCTCCAGGACAGGAGGGCATTGATGAAGAGACACCCCAGAGAGGCCAGGAGTATGACCCAGCAGACCTGACTGGGCTTTGTGGATGGAAAGCAAGATGCCGCCCAGGATTCTGGGTTAGTCTGTAGAACCAGAACCACATGGGAATTCAAGCCTGAACCAGATATAAGTGGGGAAAGACCCTGACAGTGAGTCAGGGTCACCTTCTCAGCAGGTGCCAGAAGCAAGAGTGGACAATGCCAAGGTGTTAAGATCCTCCTCATCTGTACCCCAACCTAAGCATTAGGTATAAACCTTGTTGGAATTTAGATGCAACTCCATGCAGAAGAGGAAGCTGGAAACACACATGAGTGAGAGATCTCTGATCTGAGTACGGAAAGCCTAACAGCACCACGATTAAGTTAATACCTCTAGTTGGTATGGAGGCTTGAGATGGAAATTACATTTAATTACAGGAAAATAAAAGAGAATTACCTTCCTGGACACCTGTTTGTGGCCTGGGAAATTGATACCCAATGCATAATTGTGAAGATGGGGAAATCTTTGTGCCCAAGGAGTCTGCAGAGGGAGGGACTTGAGCTGGACTTTTACAGGATTTGCAGGTTGGAGAGGACAGTGGGTGGCATGGGAGGGGAAAGAGCATGGGGAGCCAGCAAAGGGGTAGAGGGAGCAAAGAGGGTGAGGAGGGCTGGGAACCTAGTTGGGGCACAGAATCACGTGCAAAAGTCATTGGGACGCGTGGTTGCGTGTGGAGGGTGGGGTCAGATCATGAGGATCGTATCACCTGAAGTTCACTAGAGAGGGGAAAGCAGGGTGACATTTCTTGAGAGCTTTTGGAGGGCCAGGCACTTGGCTAATTGTGTCCCAATTATTGATAACAACCTTTAAGGCATGTATTATCCCCATTTTAGGAATGAGTACACTGAGGCTCAGGGATGTTAAATTCCTTATGTAAATTCAAACAGCTGATGGTTGATGGAGCAGGGATTTGGGCCCACGCATTTCCCACTGTGTGGGGAAAAAATCTTCCTTCAGTAGGTTTTGGAACAGTGGAAAAGCCTGGGAAATTAGCATTTTTGAAAGATTGGCCTTACATAGTTGTGAAAAATGGATTGGAGAGGGGAGGGGTTGGAGAGTAGAAGCTGGAGCCTTAATTTGAGAAGCAGGTGATAGGGGTGGATTTGGGAGAAAAGATGCATCCAAGAAATGATTTAAAGGAATAAGCTGTATAAAATGGACCTGATAAGACCGGTCGGTCCGTCCGTCCTTCCTTCCTTCCTTCCTTCCTTCCTTCCTTCCTTCCTTCCTTCCTTTTTCTCCCTTCCTTTCTCTTTCTTCCTTCCTTTCTCTTCCTTTCTTTCTTTTTCTTTCTTTCTTTCTTTCTTTCTTTCTTTCTTTCTTTCTTTCTTTCTTTCTTTCTTTCTTTCTTTCTTTCTTTTGTCTAAATGATTTAACTCCCAGTTTTCAAATTTTTCAATTGCATTCTCCATAATGCTCCATAACTGCGGCCATTAAAAAATAAAAAAAAAATCATGTAACATTAAAAAGTCGTAGCCCAGGGCTTTTCACTTTGGGCAGGTTTATTTAAGGACACCTCGTTCTCGTAATTAGTTTGCAGAAGGTATGAGCTCTCCTTACAGCCTTTGAAAGAAACAGTTGAGCTTTCTGTAGGCTTTTTGATAGGAAAATTGACTTCGCCACTGTTAGGGCTTGCCACACATCCAGAGCTATACAGACTGTTCTTTTGTAACATATGGGAAAAGAACAATGAAAGCACAGTCCTCTGAGATGTCTGAAATTTATGCAGTTTTATGCCCACGTTCTCTTGGAATTTCTGGTAACGAGACATCTGGAAGCTTGCTATCAGCAGTCTGCCACCAGCAACTGGTTCCTATTTGTGAGGCAGGTCTGCATATCAGGGGCTTTCACCGTTGTGTGAAGAATTCATCTTCTTCCTCGGAGGCCTTGCCGTCACCTGCAGGTACATGGCAGTCCAGGTCCTACGTAACGTCACATTTGCTGGTTGCAAGCTGGAGAAACAGATGCTGGCTAGCTTATGCCAAAAGAGAAAAAAGGAGAAAAACAAAAAAGGAAAAGCAGTGGAAGATTCCTGAAGCCTTTCATGTGACTGAAGGAAGAACTAAAAAGTTGGTGGACAGGGGCAGATCTGGAGGTCTCAGCAGCAGGACTCTGATCTCTCTTGAGATGAATGCTGCCCACCAAGGAGGGCTGGGATCTCTTCCATTCACAGCTTACCTTCCGAGGAGAGAGTCCGATTGGTGCATTTAGAGGTAGGGTTCTTAGTATGTATCCAAGGTGCTTCTCACATGGGAGACTCAGTGTGAGTCAGGCTGGCTCTGATCTTGTCCTGTAATACACTGTCAACAGGGGACGTGGACTCGGGCTGATTTGGGTAAATCTCAGCTATTCTCCACTCGTTCATTCATTCATTCATTCATTCATTCACAGATATTTATTGAGAATCTACTGTGTCTAATACGTCCATATTTTATACCTACAGGTGTTCAATAAATGTGGGTTTCCACTTTCTAGAGAAGAAATAAAGAGATTGTATCTGTGTAAGTTCTGATAGTCATGTTCGTCATTCAAGAAAGAGCTTATAGACCCCAACTCCCCTTCTATTAAGAAGACAAACCAGGGACGCCTAAGTGGCTCAGTCACTTAAGCATCTGACTCTTGGTCTTGGCTCAGGACATGATCTCATGGTGAGTGGGTTCAAGCCCCAGGTAGGGTTCCAAGCTGATGGCATGGAGCCTGCTTGGGATATTCTCTCCCTCTCCCACCCCCTCCACCTCCCCCCTGGCTTGCTCTCTCTCTCAAATAAACTTAAAAAAAAAAAAAAAGAATACAAACCACAGATGACCCTTGATGTAAACACTTAGAGGTATTTAGTGTATCAAGTGAACTACTAGGTGAGACTTCAAGATTGAGTCTATAAATGAGAATTTTTACATTTTTCAGGAGGGTGAATTGTAATACACACTAAATACCTTAAAAAATATTTATCTTTGACTCAGAGATTTGACTTGTAGGCATTTATCCACTGGAAATAATATCACAGGAGTAGGATATTATACTATAAAATACTCAACATGGCAGGTTTGAAATTAAATAAAAAAAAAAAAAAGGGTGTACTTCAGTGCAAGGCAGCCCCAGCATGGCCAGGTGTCTGGGCCAGGTTCAAAATTTAGAAATGATCTGAATGTCAACAGAATGGGATTGGTTAAACTGATTATCATATTATACATGTAACAAACTGCCTAGCCATTAATATGTTGTAACAGACCATATCCATATGAAAGATGCCTAACACTGCAAAGCTTGTAAAACTATATTATTCTCAGGGTTTTTTTTTTATAATTTGAAAAAAACCCACAAATATATTTTTAAAAATATTTATTTTGAGAGAGAGTGTGAGCAGGAAAAGGGCAGAGAGGGAGACTGAGAATTCCAAGCAGGCTCCATGCTGTCAGTGCAGAGTCTGACTCGGGGCTAAAACTCACGAACTGTGAGATCATGACCTGAGGTGAAACCAAGAGTCGGACAGGTAATTAAATATTTTTAAAAAAATCCCAGTGATGCCAGTTTGCTGTTTGGGAAAACTGCCAGCACAGAGGCCCCAAATTGCTTGGTTTCTTATTTCAATGAACCAGTCAGATCCTACTCCATTGCCTCTGTCAGAATCTTGAAGGAAAGCTGACCTTTCTCTTCTTTTTTTTTTTTTTTCTTTTCTGCCTCTTCATAACAGGAATAGCCTTTGCCTAGTTTCCCCTCGGTCAAGTCAGAACTTGTGCTCTTGGGAAACGTGTGGGTGGGGGGGTTGGTGAGCAAGAAAGAGGCAGTGCTGAGGGCAGGCTGGGGGGGGGGGGTCTACAGATGACAGTAAATAAATGGCGTGGCCAATGGAGCACCTGCTGGAGCCACAAGGGTCTGTTACCTCCCTGTCCCGCCATTAGGTGGTCCGTGGAAGCCCACGGATTTATGTGTCTGTTGTTTATTTCTTCCATTAAGCGGGTCTCGGAGTATATCGTGCCTCTCTTGAGCCGCAAAAGCAGGACAACAACTCCAGTCTGCTGCTTCCCTGGGCTCTTTTAACTTGATCTTAAAGAGTTCAAAAGGAAGGGAAAAAAGGACTCTCTCAGAATATCTACCAAATGCTTTTCTTCTTTTCTTCTTCCTCTTTTTTTTTTTTAAGATAAACTTAATTCTTTGCTGTTTACTTTGAAATAATAATAAAACGCTCTTCAGCTCTTCCTGGCCGTTGCGTTGGAGGAAACGATGTGCCTCAGCTTCCAAGCCCTTGCTCAGGCAGTGAAAATGCTGACGTAGCTTCTGTTCTGCGCTGGGCCAGGCTTTCCTGACTCCAAGGCTTAATGCAGGAAGAGCCAGCTACATGCTCAGGCGCCTCCTTCCTGACCACTCAGCAACTCTGTGTCTCAGTTTACTCATTGGCAAAACAGAGGTCATAATACTTCAGCATTTTGAAATTTACAAATCAATTCTGTAAAGCACTGAGCACGTTCCCTGGGACTAAAATATCCGGTGACAATGTCATGACTCGGGACCCCATGTTGCGTCCATGGAAAATCCAGATCACAGTGGCTTGTGTAGTAGACAAAATTCATGGGCCGACTTGTGTGAAAGGACCAGGGGCAAGAGCAGACTCATGTGAGATTTGGTCCAATAAAGGGGAGCCTGGGTGGTTCAGTCAGTTAAGCGTCCACCTTCGGCCCAGGTCATGATCTCGCGGCTCGTCATCAGGCTCTCCGCGGTCAGCGCAGAGCCGGCTTCCGGTCCTCTGCCTCCCCCTCGCTCTCTCCGCGTCCCCTGCTCTCTTTCTCTCTCTCTCTCTCTCTCTTTTAAAAATAAATAACCATTAAAATAGCACCATAGAAAATTTTTGTTTCTCTCACCCATCCCCCACCTCTTGACCACCGAACTGCCGCTCAACTTGATACTCTAGTCTCTGCTCTACTGTAGTCAGAGTCTCCGTTTGTCACTTTCTATCCAATAAGAAAGAAAAAATCTCTTTTGGTATTTGCAGTTGAAGAAAGAAGAGATGGCTTTCACTTGAAACAGTAGCTTCACGTTGCAGCATTATGTTTCACTGGCTCTGATTAGGTTTCATGGTCATACCAAATATCCTGGCCCAGAAAACGGGATATGTTAATTGTGCGAGCTGTGTCAAATTCTGTCCCCAGAGTTCAGGTTGAGTGGAATCCACCCAGAGTACACAGCTGAGAATTAAGAGGTGGTTTTATAAAGAAAGTTTGATGAAGGTTTTGTGATACTCCCAGGAGGATGATGAGATGTTCAACTGTAAACAACAGGAGTCTACTACTGTGGTTTTAATTTGCGCTTCCCTCATAAATAACGATGGCCGGCAATTTCATTGTGCCTGTTGGCTTCTCTTCTCTTGTGAAGTGACTGATCAATTATTTTGCTCATTTAAAAATTATTTTGCCCTTTTAAAAAATTGGTTTGTAGGAGTTCTTTTTGTATTATTGTTAGAACACAAATATTTTGCCAGTGATATGAATTGCAAATGTCCTCTCCCATCCGTGGCTTGCCTTAAATGAATCTACTGATGAACAGAAATTCTTAATTTTGAATAAAGTTCAACATCTCACTGTTACTCCTTTTGATGGGTACTTTTTATGTCTTGCTTAAAAACTCTTTTCCAATCCCCAAAAGCAAATTCCAGGTCCAAGTGGTTTCATATACAAATTTAATTCTAGATGGATTGCAGACCTAAATGTGGAGGGTAAAATAAATAATAAAGGAAACTTTTGGAGGAAAGTTTTTAATTATAAATTCAGTACCTAATAGGTATTCACATATTTTATTTCTTCTTGTGTCAGTTTTGGTAAGTTGTGTTTTTCCAGGAATGTGTTAATTTCACCTTAATTGTTGAATTTATTGACATAAAGTATTAAGTAATATTTCCTTATTATGTTTTAATGTTAAAACTTGTGTATTGTTTATTTTTGAGACGGAGAAAGAGAGCGAGCACACATGCGAGCGAGCAAGGGAGGGGCGGAACAAGAGGGAGACACAGAATCCAAAGGAGTCTCCAGCTCTGAGCTGTCATGAACCGTGAGATCATGATCTGAGCTGATGCTTAACCGACTGAGCCACCCAGGCACCCCTGTGTTTTAATGTTTATAGAAGGGGTTGGCAAGTGTTGTCTTCTTTTTTTTAATTTTTTTTTTTAATGTTTGTTTATTTTCTTGAGGCAGAGAGAGAGAGACAGAGCATGAACAGGGGAGGGTCAGAGAGACAGGGAGACACAGAATCTGAAACAGGCTCCAGGCTCTGAGCTGTTAGCACAGAGCCCGACGCGGGGCTCGAACTCACGAACTGTGAGATCATGACCTGAGCTGGAGTTGGACACTTAACTGACTGAGCCACCCAGGTGCCCCCAAGTGTTGTCTTCTAAAAGGCTCGTTATTCAGTCTTTTAGCCTTTATTAACCATTTGGTCTCTGTCAAAAGTACTCAACTCTGCTGTTGAAGTATGAAAGCAGTAATAGATACTATATAAATGGTAGCCTGGCTGTGTTCGAATAAAACTTTATTTGTGGCCACTAAAATATAAATGTGTTATAATTTTTATGTGTCACAAAATATTGTTCTTCTTTCTTCCTCCCTCCCTCCCTCCCTCCCTCTCTCTCTCTCTCTCTCTCCTTCTTTCTTTCTTTCTTTCTTTCTTTCTTTCTTTCTTTCTTTCTTTCTTTTTCTTTCCTTCCTTCTTTCCTTCTTTCTTTCCTCCTTCCTTCCTTCCTTCCTTCCTTTTTCTTTCTTTCTTTCTTTCTTTCTGTCTTTCTGTCTTTCTGTCTTTCTTTCTTTGTCTTTCTTTTTCTTCCTTTCTTCCTTCCTTCCTTCCTTCCTCTTTCTTTCTTTCTTTCTTTCTTTCTTTCTTTCTTTCTTTCTTTCTCTTTCTCTTTCTCTTTCTCTTTCTCTTTCTCTTTCTCTTTCTCTTTCTTTCCCCTTCGACCATTTTAAAGTATAAAAGCCATTCCTAGTTTTCGGGCTCCATGAAATGGTGGTGGCTGATCCGGCCCGTGGGCCCTAGTTTGCTGACCTCTGCTTTGTACCATCTATAGCACCAGCTTCTCTTCTGTTCTCCAGTTGGTAACTTGCGCTTTCTCTTCTTTTCTTCCTGATCATTCTTGCTGGAAGTTTTCAAATTTTATTTGTCTTTTTAAGAAGTGATTTTTCGTTTTGCTGATTATCTCTATACTTTGCCTATTTTCGATTATATTGATTTTTGTTCTTAACCTTATTCTGTCTTTGTACTTTCTGTTTAACTCTAGGTCATCACCTTTAAACCTCTCTTCTTTTCTCATACAAGAATTTCAACCTATATATTCTCTCTAAGCATTACTTCAGGTGCATCCCACAAATTTTGTATTTTCAAATTTATTCAGCTCACGGTATTTAAAAATTTTCCTCTGTCTTTCTATTTATGGTGGAAATCTTTCAGATGGCACTTAGGTTTCTTCCCTTTTCCCCCCTTTTTTACTGTATTTTGACAATACTGTCTTAATCATAGTATTCTCTGTGTTTGTAGCATCTTCTCTATTTCTTCTCTATTTGTTTAATCAGTTTTCTCTTTTTCTTTTCCCAATCATAGCAATACCCACTCATAGGTTTTAATTTAAAAATGATCACAATAATTCTAAGTAATACCCATCAGTATACATAGTTACAAACTTTTTAAAAATTTTCTTTGTTTATGTACTTAATTAATTTTTGAGAAAGCACAAGCAGGGTGGGGAGCAGAGAGAGAGAGAGGGACACACAGAATCTGAGTCAGGCTCTCGGCTCCGAGCTGTCAGCACAGAGCCCAGTGTGGGCTTAAACCCACGAAGTGTGAGATCTTGACCTAAGCTGAAGTCTAACCAACTGAACCACCCGGGTGTCCCACAAACTTTTCTCTTGGGATGAGAACTTTTACTATCTACTCTCTTAGCAGGTTTCAAATTATAATACAGTGTTATTACCTATACTCGTCATTGCTATAAATTATATCCCCATGACTTAATTATGTTATAACTGCAAATTTGTAACTTTAGACCACCTTCACGTGTTTTAACTACTCCTACCCCATGCCCCACAACCACTAATGTATTCTGTGTCTATGAGTTTTTTAAAAAATATTCTAAATACAAGATCATAAGTATTTCAGAATTTGTCTTGATCCATTTGACTTATTTCACTAAGGATAATGCCTTGAAGGTCATACATCACAGTTGCTTTATCCATTTATCCATCAAAGGACATTTAGGTTATTTAGATTTCTTGGCTGTTATAAATGATGCTGCAGTGAACATGCATAGATTTTGCTTTTGTATGTGTTAGAAATTCTGCGTGATACAGTGCTTTTATTTTTGCTTTACCAATAAATTCTTAAAGTTTTTTTTAATGTTTATTCATTTTTTGAAAGAGAGAGTATAAGCAGGGGTGGGGCAGAGAAAGGGGGGACACAGACTCTGAAGCAGGCTGCAGGCTCTGAGCTGTCAGCACAGAGCCCGACGCGGGGCTCGAACTCAAGGACTGCGAGATCATGACCTGAACCAAAGCCGGATGCTTGACCGATGGAGCCACCCAGGCACCCAATAAGTTGTTCTTTAAAAATTAAAAGAAAATATAGTTAAAAAATTGATCTATGTATTTGCAGTTTCTAGCACTATTCTGTTGAACGGAGTTTCCATTTGTATTATTTTTCTTTAGTTTGAAGACTTTAGCATTTATTGCAGTGTAGTTGCACTGGCAACAAATTCTTTGAGCTTTTATTTACCTGAAAATATTTGTTAACCCCTTCTTTGTTAGGGTTATTTTTCCAGATAGGAAACTCAAAATTAACATTTTTAAAATACTCTAAAGAAGTCATTGCATTTTTTTTTTTTTTTTTGCCCTCCATTGTTTCTGGTAAATGGTAGCTTTCATTATTTTAATTTTCGCTCCGTGTGTAATGTATCATTTTTCAGTGACTGCTTTGAAGATTTTATTTTTCGTTTTCAGCAGCTGAGCTATTATGTAACTTGGTGTAGTTTTTCTTCTTATTTATCTTGCTCTGAGGTTTTCCAAAGTTTTTGGAACTGTTCGTTGATTTATTTTACCAATTTGTGAGACATTCAGCCATTATTTATTGAAAATAACCACACCAGTCTCTTTCTTTTCCCCTTCAGAGATTCCAGCTACTTGTATGTGAAACTACTTGCTGTTTTTCCAAATGTAGTTGAGGCTCTGTTAAAATCTTTTCCTTTCTGTCAGTGTGGATACATTTTATTGATTTGTCTTCAAGTCACTTTACCATTTATTCTGCATGGTCCAATCTACTTTAGGCTCATTTGGTGAATTTTTCATTTTAAGTATAATTTTCAATTTTAAAATTTCCATTTGATTCTGTGTGTGTGCGTGTGATAGTTTCATTTCTTCGTTGGGATTCTCCATCTTGTTCTTTAAATCCCTACACATATTTCTAACAGCTGTTTTAAACTTATCTGTTAATTCCAATATCTTTGATTTCTTTGGGTCTTTTTCTTTTGACTTCTACTTCTCTTGGTTCTGGGCCACTGTATGTGTCTATATTGTTTTTTTATTATATGCTGTACATCATGGGTAGTGTACTGACAGGAGTTAGATTATGTGACCTCTTGTCTCCATTCAGCCCTCACTCCCCTGGGAACCTCTGTCTGCTAAATGTTGTAGAATCTCATTCTGCACACCAACAGCCCCCCATTTAGCCAACGACTTGAGGGAAACCTCCTCCACCATCATGTTCTGAGGCATTTACTTTGCAAAGCTTTTCAAATTGGAGTCTCTTGTCCCACAACATCTAGTCACTTCAGAAGTCATCAGCTCTGATGCTGGATTCCTCAACTCCGAGAGATAGCTTCTCTCCACTTGCTGTCTCACTATGGTTACCCCCTCCCCGACCTGGGGAAATGTCCCCAGGCAGAAATCCATAGCAAATGTGGGTTTGACCTGAGTTTTCTTTCTCTCAAGGACTGTGGTTCTGTGTTTCTTATTGTCGATTGCATGATAACAGTTATCTTATACATTTCGTCCAGTTTTATGCTTACTTGTGGCAAGAGAATTCTCGTCTCGTTACATTAGTTGTTCCATTATGTCCAGGAGCAACTGTTCCAATATCATAAAAGTGAAAAATGATTTCTCTGGTGTTTTGAACTATTTGTCATCGTCATTTTCTTGTCTCTATACTTAAACACACACATTTTAGATAAAGGTTAAAGCCATTAGAGTTTTGCTTGTATTTCAGTGGTTCTCAAATTTTGGTATGCAGAGGAATTGCCTTTAAAAACATGCAGGCTGTTTAGACATGACGTGGAGCCTGAGATGATGCATTTTCAGCATGCATATAAGGAGATTTGTGATATGTTTGATCTTAGCTGCATACTTTTGAAAACCCCTTCTATGTCCTGTTGGATAATAATAGCTTGTTTGTCCTCGTGAAGTTTCACCTTCAGGAAATCTGTAACACTGATAGAGAAACGTCATGGAAATTCACATAGATTATCTCCTCAGAGGGATGTAATCATTTACCATGGTGGTGCAGCATTTTTGTTTTGTTTTGTTTTGTTTTGTTTTGTTTTGTTTTGTTTTGTTTTACAGACGTTCATCAGTCTAGAGAACTGATATGTAATTAGGATTTTTATTTCATAAATTGGCAGGTTATTTTCTTCTGATAGGCACAGGTTCACTACATGTAACTTAAGACTGACTTTAAAATCTAGGAATCCTGGAAGTATTTAAAGGTGACACATTATAAATCCGTTTCCATTTTGTTTCTTGTGATAAAGACTAAATGTTCAGGGTTTGGAAGTCTGCTACATTTAAACTTTACATATTGCTCTCCACAGGAAATGTCTTGCCCTAGGCTCTGGTGTGATCCTCTGTAATTGGGTTTGACAGAAGGAATCCATAAGGTTGTTTGATTGTTTGTTTTTTGTGTTCCTTCTGTGGCACATTTCTTTTCGGAGGTAAAGAATTTTTGTTGTACTCTTGGAAGGAAGTTAATTTTCCTCATTACTTGTTTAATTTTCAATCTGTCCTGTTTGCAATGTATAAACACTGAGCTCTGTTTATATGTATCCAGAATAGAAATTATACAGAAACATGAGCACATATAGCCCTTTTTTACTGCTTCGTAAGACATTTTCTGGCTCTGTTGAATAATGAAAGTCAGTGTAGCTCAGGGAAACATTAAATAGAGTTCATAAAATAATGCTGTCCTTAGGGAGTCACTATTTGAATTATAGTCTTCGTATATTTAGCATTTATTTACCAAGCAAACACTTATCTCAAAGGCTAATAAATCCCTAAGAGTTGATAACAGAAAAAGGGATAGAGACAATAGTTTTCCATGGATGGTAATGTATTATTTTCTGAGTGTGGTTACGAGGGACCTGAGTCATATGCTGTGGTGATTTTCTTTCTTGAGGAAGTATGAGCAAAGTAGTCCTCTTCACTGAGAGTTCTTTCAGCGTTGATTTCAAGAGGATCCTGTGAGTTGATTCTGTTTCAGGCATTGTATCTGGAAGGTTAAAGCTGAGACTGAGTGTCTTACTCACCACTGCATGTCCATTGGATAACAGATGCTCAGTAACTGTCTTTGGGAGAAAGGAGTAAGTGAAGTTTCAGTCCTCAAGGAATCTAGAGGGAAGCCCAGAAATGTAAATGAACTCTTAGGGTAGAAATTGAGTTGTGTTCAGTAGAAAAGGATGCAAAATGCTATGTGATGAAGCTGAAAGAAACAACTAGCTTTGGAAGGGTAAGTGGTTTCTCTAATGCAGTCATTTTTGTAGGTGAGGACCATTAATCAAGGACCATTAAGTGCACCAACTACATTAAATTAGGAAAAAACCTGGGCTCCTGTTGTTGGAAAAGTGGTTGACACTGGAACACCTAGTGGTGCCAGAAAGTAACTGCTAAAAATAATTTTTAAAAGATGAAGAAGATATATTAAAAGGACACAGGGGCCAACCTTGAAACAAAACAAAACAAAACTCAAACTGGCCAAAGCTGGAATGGTTTGAGCAACAAAATCAATAACAATAGTATTGGATTATAACTCAAAGAATAAAATATTCATAAGTGCATATAAATCACTGAGTAAAACATAAAGGGATAATTCTCCCTTACAAAATAAGTCAGTTAATTGATGCAGAAAGAATGAGGGACATGGAAATTCACCTTTAGAACCCCGTAGTAATAATTGCTGCAGACAAGATCCACTGATGAATGTTAAAATCAGCGGAGGAAGAAGATTTTTGCATAATCTTGACTCAGTACAAAAGGAAAATATTTACTAATCACAAGTAAATTTTCTACCAAAGTGGAAAATCGGGGCACGCTCCTTCTTAACAAAGTGATCCATGTTGATGTCACCAGTGACAACTCCTAGGGGTATCAGGCACCCTCTTTTAGGATGCACTGAGCAGGCCCATTTTGTCTGTTATTCCCAAACATGGATAACCTCACTCTAGTCAGGAGAAGCCACCAGACAAACCCAAACTGGGAGACAACACCTGACCGGTACTATTATTCTTCAGGAGCATCAAAGTCACGGAAGACTGAACAGTCACAGACTGGGGAGTGTCCAGGAGACCTGACAACTAAAAGCAGCATGGTATCCTGCAGTAGTAAAGGGCTACTAGTGAACATCTAGAAAATCTGAATGATGGGGGGTGGGAGGGAGAGGGGGGTGATGGGCACTGAGGAGGGCACCTGTTGGGATGAGCACTGGCTGTTGTATGGAAACCAATGTGACAATAAATTTCATTAAAAAAAAAATACATTGTGGAGCCGGCACTTTCCCTCCTAGACATAAGGATATCTGAGCAAATGTAATGCAAAATTTGTGGTAGCAACCGAAGTTTTATTACTAACATCAATAAATGATTTCAATATAAAAAAAAATGAAGTCTATGGTTTAGTTAATATTATTGTAGCAATGTTGATTTCTTAGTTTTGGTAATTGTACTGTGGTTATATGAGATTAAAACATTAGAGGAGGGGAACCTGGGTGGCTCAGTCTGTTGAGCGTCTGACTTCGGCTCAGGTCATGATCTCACAGTTCATGAGTTTGAGCCCCACATCCAGCTCTGTGCTGACAGCTCAGAGCCTGGAGCCTGTTTCAGATTCTGTGTCTCCCTCTGTCTCTCTCTCCCCTCACCCCTTGTGCTCTGTCTCTTAAAAAAAAAAAAAAAAAATTAAAAAAGTTAAAAAAGAGGAAGCAGGGAGGAGAGTATATTGGAATTCCCTACTATTTTTGCAACTCTTTTGTAAACCTGAAACTATTTCAAAGTAAAGAGTTAAAAAATTAGAACCTCCGTAGTTAAGCTTGTTTCGTTCCTTTGGGGACAACTGTGTACTTGGTCCTTATGGAATTGCTCTTTGCTCATTGAGGCGGAGACACGGCTGACACATGGATACTGGTAGGTGGGAGACTTGGAGGAACCAGTTAGAAATGCCTCAGGTTTGTATGACCATCAGTCAGTAGGAATGAAGCAGCTCTTTCATATTAGGTGTCTCACTCTTGAGTTAAGGCAAAGGGTAGCCGCTGAAGATGGGAGCGGTTCTATACCTTCAGCAATGTAAATGCTTTTTGATTCTTCCTTGGAGGAATTGATAAATGCTGTGAGCGCAGGACAGAGATGATTTGTGTTGATCATTGTACTCCTACATAATATTCTGTCGGGGGATCTCGGAGACAGGGAGATAATAGATTGTCACATTATATTTTGACTAATAAATTTTGTCGGACGTAGGAATCTGGGAAAGAACAGAGTTAACCAGGGTTTACAGATGGAAGGTTTTACAGGTCCTTCCTAGGAGGAACAAAGTTTTCTAATCAAGAAATGGATAAATCAATCATTTTTACCAAATGAGCAAGTTTTTATGGAGCAGTTACTATATATCAGGCACTTTTCACGTGCTAGCCCATGGAAACATGAACAAACACTTTGAAGTACAGGTGAGGACGTGAAGATTCAGAGAGGAAAGTCGCCCAGAGACACAGACTTAGAAGTCTTACTTGTAGGTGGGGGAGCATTCTGAGAATATCAGGTTCACGCATTAAATTAGATAAAAAGACCACGGTACCATATCTCAGTGTGTCCTATACTCTGACTGAAGTGTACAGATTCAGAATGTCTAATTTTAAAGTGAAATGGAGGAGCTGGGATAATAACCCAGGCTTGTCCAGATGAAAACCTGATCATCTCTGTATCACATCAGATGGATTTTGTAGGGGTTCAGATGGAAGATGGGAAACTTGGACTGGAACTGGATGAGCGGATAGGATTTGGTTGGAAGAAGAGGTGGAGGTGAAGTCGTGTTGAAAGTAGACTAGTTTCTTAATGGTCCCTTGATGATTTAAAGCATTTGCCCTCACGTCGTGCCTGGGTGACTCAGTTGGTTAAGCGTCAGACTCTTGGTTTTGGTTTAGGTCATGATCTCACGGTTTGTGAGTCTGAGACCCATGTCAGGCTCTGTGCTGTCAGCATGGAGCCTGCTTGGGATTCATAGTCTCTCTCTCTCTCTCTCTCTCTCTCTCTTTCTCTCTCTCTCTCTTTCTCTCTCTCTCTCTTTCTCTCTCTCTTTCTCCTCCTCCTCCTCCTCCTTCCTCCTCCTTCCTCCTCCTCCCTCCTCCTCCTTCCCCCTCCTCCTTCCCTGCTCGTTTTTGCATGCATGCGCTCTCTCAAAATAAATAAACATTAAAAAAAAAAAAAGAATTTTCACTCACCTTCTACCATTTTTTCTCTTGAATATGTGTATTTCTTCAAATAAATTCACCTGAGTATCTTTAGGTCAAACTGATAAAATCTTCTGGCTTCTCACATGGAGGAAAGGGTAAGAGAGCCCTCTGGGGTCTCTTTTATTAGGGTATTAATCCCTTTATAAGGTCTCCACCCTCATGACCTAATCAGCTCCCAGAGGCCCCACCTCCAAATACCATCGCATTGGAGATTAGGATTTCAGCATAGAAATTTTGGGAGAACAGAAATATTCAGCCCATGGCAGGTCTCTAGCAGAAGTGTTTCCTAGAGTTAATATAGACCAGCAAAACAATTTTCTGGGTGAGAAGTTATTAAAAAAATTGATTTAAAGGCCAAACTAATCCCATAAAGGCAAGAGAGAATCATAAATGAAATCAGCAAATTCTAGGGCAGTTGGGATGTTGGCGACTTTTGTGGAGCTAGAGATGATTTTGATAACACTGATAAGACATTGATGCTGGCTTGATCACCTGTATTTTGTTTTACTGTTACTTTTTAAATTTTGAATCTGAGTGGAACATCTTTTATGTGTGAAATCTCAGAGGATAGAGGCATGTTCTGCTTCAGTTTGCTTCAAAAGATACCATATGAGTACGTTTTCATGGTAAAAATACAAAACATGAAAAGTAATCTACTTTTAGGTACAGCTGGTGGCAAACCAGCTGCCCGTTTTGAATGTTGGCGGTCCTATGTCTTGTGCTCTACATGGTGCATACATAGATTGCATTGCATTAAATTAAATTCATCAAACATTTATTGAGAGCTTGTTATTCACCAGGAACACATCTATCAGATACACATGGATTTGGGAAACTGAATGCAGGGAGGAGGAGTGTTGGTTTCATTCGCACTTTCTGTTAACACAAATTCGGGGGATTTTAACAATTCATAAACCCAAGAATGACAGAGAAAAATACAGATTTTTGCCTATTACATGTAGCTCTTTGAAACAAATTATCATCTTAGCAGCTGGCACCAAAATTTCTCTTAAACAGGAAACTATGTATTTGGAAAAAGGCTTGAAAAACAAAGTGAGACCCTGAACCGATAGTTTAGTAGAAGGCAAAACAAGAAAAGGTGTAAAAAAGCTTATCGTTAGATACGAACAGAACTTGACTGTAATAAGGAAGCCAAGAAGGTAGCAGTGTGGCACAGTATCCTGGGATGGTTCAGAACAGAATGTCTAATACTCAGTTTTAAGTTTTTGTATTGTGGTAGAATAAAGACCTGTCTCTGTCCTTCCTCTTGAGTAAACTCTGCTACGCACAAGGCTGTGTGTGTGTGTGTGTGTGTGTGTGCGTGCACACGCGCGTGCACATATAGACAGAGATGGAGAGGGACTGTATTCCATGTCTGTGATGACCTCCAGGATTGAAAAGAGACAAGGCAATTAGTTGAATTAATGTATAAATGGGGCAAATTCTGCAAAACTGTGGTAGAGGTGACCAAGAGAATTGGAGATACCCCTACCTCGAACCTTGAACTTAGAGATATTTTGGGGAAGCCACTGGACATGTGAATCCGTCTAACCTGGATCTCTAGTATCATATAATCGTGTTTTCAGCCCTTGATATTGCCTGAAATAATCTTATTTCATTTGTATTTTTCTTGCTTTCTGTGTCTTTGCTCTCCTCCCCAACCCCATGCCTTGAATATAAGCCTCTCAAGCGTATGATCTCCCCTGTGGTTCCCTGCTGTAACCCTAGTGCCGGGCACGTTATTTAGTACAATAGTAGGTGCTCGATAAGGATGTGTTGAATGAAGGATCTTTGAACTATCGGGGTTACATACAGCTCACTCTGATGTTATACTTAGAAATTTGAATTTTGACCACTGCCATGGTCAATGTTACCCAGTTTTGCCTATATTTAGACTATATTTTCTTCAAATGTGTTAGCCAGTGACTATTTCTTACACCTAGTAGTTTTTAAAGTCATTTTGGAGTAAAAAACTGAGGCATTGATACTTTTATCCTGATTATTAGAAAATGCCTTTTTAAACTCTATCCCTTAACCCCTCTTGACTTCTGTATCAACATCAGCATGCGTGTTTCTGTTTGTGCCAAGATAGTGGGGGAATTGGAAATGGTAATTTATTTAGGTGGATAAGGGTTTCATCTGGAAAAGAATTATGTGTCAGCTGGTGGGATCCGGTGAGTGTAGGTGGTAGATCTTATCAGGAGAACGCTGTCTCTATTTCCTTTGCATTTCCCTCTTGTTCCCCGTTGATGGAAAAGATGGTGGGGAACTGGAGGTGGTTATGGACCCTCCACAAAGATCAGATCCACACAGGAATGGAATGGTTTGCCTTTTTTTTCTTTTTACTTTGATTTAGGAATGAAGGCTTATATTTGAGAATTCCCATGGACACGTTCTTCCTGATGTTGAAGATTCCTCTGTTGGGTATTCACATTTTTGTATGAAGTTGGATCATCCAGTTTTGGACATTGGGATACTGTTCATTAAACCTACACTTCTATTGTCTCAGAGTATTACTTCATGTTTCAAATTTCTCTCGGGGAAAGTGTTGTCTTAGATAAAATACAGAATGCTGAGTTACATTTGAATTTCAGATAAACGAACAGGTTTTTCAGTGGAAGTATGTCCTATGCAATATTTGGGACATACTTGAACTAAATTGTGTATTGTCTGTCTAAAATTCAAATTTGACAGGGTATCCTGTGTTTCTATTTGGTAAACATGGCAACCTTACTTAGAGAGAAACATCACTTGGGACCGAGATGCTAAAATCTGCATTTTAGGACATCTGTAGGGTGCACAGCAGTATGAGCCTGTCTCGTGCTGGGAAAAGAACACTAAACCACTGCAGTGTATCACCCTGGCAGGAACTGAGCTTCTTTGCCACAATTTTCTTTTCAAAACACGTGCCAAAGTAATTTTCTAGATTGAGGTAATGAATTCCAGATCTTTTAATACCATGTACTGTAATTAGCTGGATAATAATCTGTAATTATTCAGGGAAAGTGAGCCCATGTATAAATTATTAGAGTTGTAAACTATGCTCTTTCAGTGGAAGAACTTTTGGCCTCTTCTAATCAGCAGTGGCATTCACGATCCTGTGATGTGTATTGGGCCATCTCTGCTGGACCGCCAGCCTTCTGTCTTCAACGTCCTCCTAGGCCTCAGTCATTTTCTTTGGAGAGACCGGGCAGATGATGCTGGGTCTGCCATGTCCGTAGATGGCACGGAGCCCAGACCAGGCACACAGAAAGCGGGGTGAGTTCCGTGAAGCACAAGGCCCTTCCACGGTAGTTAGGGATGCCGGTGCCCACGAGTATGTAGCCTGCGTGTTGCACATCAGTCAGATGGAAGGCCGAGGGTGTTGTGCATGAAGCGCCCTTTGGCGAAAATCACCTTCCACACAAGCCCCTACAGCGGGAGATGCTTTCTTACACGCAGCACCTCTGTCTGGGCAAATATGGTCAGAGCCGTGAAGTTACTGAACATTTTTCTCTAGAGCTCACTAGCATTTTCGTTTTGTTTGGTTTTTGAAAGGTAAAGTTTTATTAGCGCCTGTCTCTAAAAGGATTGGGATCATTTTAAAAATTTTATTTAAATTTAAGTGAGTATATACAGTGTTGCCTTGGTTTCAGGAGTAGAACCCAGTGATTGATCTCTTACATGTGACACCCAGTGCTCCTCCCAGCAAGTGCCCTTCTCAGTGCCTATCACCCCTTTAGCCCATCCCCTGCCACTTCCCTCCAACAATCCTCTGCTCTCTGTATTCAAGAACCTTTTATGGTTGGTCGGTTGTGTTTCTTAAAATTCCTCATATGAGTAAAATCATAGGAGATTTGTCTTTTCTCTGACAAATTTCATTTAGCATAATACCCTCTAGTTCCATCCACTTTGCTGCAGATGGCAAGATTTCTTTGTTTTTCATTGCTGGGTAGCATTCTATTGTGTATATACACCCCATCTGCTTTAGGCATTCATTAGTCGGAGGACATTTGGGCTCTTTCCATAATTTGACTGTTGTTGATAGCACTGCTATATACATTGGAGTGCATGTGCCCCTTCGAATCAGCATTTTTGTATCTTCTGAATAAATACCTCGTAGTACACATACTGGGTTGTAGGGCAGTGCTATTTTTAACTTCTTGAGGAACCTCCATACTGTTTTCCAGAGTGTCTGTACCAGTTTGTGTTCCCACCAGCAGCGCAAAAGAGATCCTCTTTCTCTGCATCCTCACCAACATCTGTTGTTTCCTGCATTGTTCATGTTAGCCACTCTGACCGGTGTGAGGTGTTATCTCAGTGTGGTTTTGATTTGTATTTCCCTGATGATGACTTTGAGCATCTTTTCACGTGTCTGTTGGCCATCTGGATGTCTTCTTTGGAGAAGGGTCTATTCCTGTCTTGTGCCTATTTCTTCACTGGATTATTTGTTTTTGGAGTGTTGAGTTTGGGTGTTGTCTTTATAGATTTTGGATACTAACCCTTTATCTGATAGGTTATTTGAAAATATCTTCTTCCATTCAGTTTGTTACCTTTCAGTTTTGTCGATTGTTTTCTTTGCTGTGCATAAAGTTTTTATCTTGATGAGGTCCCAATAGTTCTTTTTGCTTTTATTCCCCTTGCCTCCAGAGACATATCATGTAAGAAGTTGCTGTGGCCTAAGTCAAAGAGGTTGCTGTCTGTTTTCTCCGGTAGGATTTTGATTATTTCCTGTCTCACATTTAGGTCTTTTATCCATTTTGAGTTTGTTTTTGTGTGTGGGGTAAGAAAGTGGTCCAGTTTCATTCTTATTCATGTTGCTGTACGTTTTCCCCAGCACCATTTGCTGAAGAGACTGCCTTTTTTTCCATTGGATACTCTTTCCTGATTTGTGGAAGATTAGTTGGTGATACATTTGTATGTCCATTTCTGGGTTCTCTGTTCCATTGATCTAAGTATTTTTGTGCCAGTACCATACTGTCTTGATGATTTGTAATACAACTTAAAGTCCAGAATTGTGATGCCTCCAGCTTTGGTTTTATTTTTTAACATTACTTTGCTCTGCAGGGTCTTTTTATGGTTCGATACAAACTTTAAAATTGTTGGTTCTAGTTCTGTGAAGAATGCTGGTGTTACTTTGATGGCATTGAATGTGTAGATTCCTTTGGGTAGTATCAACATTTTAAAAATATTTGTTCTTCCAATCCATGAGCATGGGATGTTTTTCCATTTCTTGGTGTCTTCTTCGTTTCATAAGCTTTCTACAGTTTTCAGCTACTAAAGAATGAATGGGTTAACTGGGAAATTAAAGAAGAAAATAGAAAATAAAAGGAGGCAAATGAAAATGAAAACACAATAGTCCAAACCCTTTTGGATGCATAAAAGGCAGTCCTAATAGGAAAATACATTGCAGTTTAGGCCTATCTCAAGAAGCAAGAAAGGTCCCAGATATACAACCTAACACACCTAAGGGAGCTAGAAAAATAAATACACATCTAAAGGAGCTAGAAAAGGAGCAGCAAATAAAGCCCAAAGCCAGCAGAAGAAGGAAAATAATAAAGACTAGAGCAGAAGTTAATCATATAGAATCCAAAAATACAGTCAAACAGATCAATGAAAGTAAGAGCTGGTTTTTATTTAAAAACAAAACAAAACAAAACAAAATTGATACCCCCCCACCCCAGCCAGACTTGTCAAAAAGCAAAGAGGACCCCAATAGATAAAATCATGAATGCAAGAGGAGAGAACACAGCCAACACCACGGAAAAACAATTATAAGAGAGTACTATGAAAAATTATATGGCAACAAAGTGGACAATCTGGAAGAAATGGACAAATTCTTAGACATTCACACTCTACGAAAATTCAAATGAGAAGACAAAGAAAATTTGAAGAGGCCCATAACCAGTGAAGGAATTGAATTGGTTCTCAAAACTCTCCCAACAAATAGAGTCCTGGGCCAAATGGCTTCCCAGGAGAATTCTACCACACATTTAAAGAATTAATACCTATTCTCTTCAAACTGTTCCAAAAAACAGAAATGGAAGGAAAGCTTACAAACTTATCCTATGAAGTCAGCATCACCTTATTCCAAAATGAGACAAAGACCCCACTAAAAGAGAATTACAGGTCAATATCCCTGATAAACCTGGATGCAGAAATTCTCAACAAGATACTAGCAAATCGAATTCAACAGTATATTAAAAGAATTATTCACCACAATCAAGTGGGATTTATTCCTGGGCTTCAGGGATGGTTTAATATTTGCAAATTAACATATACCACATTAATAAAGGATAAGAAGCATATGATCCTTTCAAAAGATGTAGGAAGAGCATTTGAGAAAACACAGCATCCTTTCTTGATAAAAACCTTCAAGACAGTAGGGATAGAAGGAACAGACCTCAACATAAAAGCCCTATGTGAAAGGCCCACAGCTGCTATCATCTGCCCTGGGTAAAAACTGAGGGCTTTCCCCCTGAGATCAGGAACATGGGAGGGATGTCCACTCTTACCACTGTTGTTTAACATAGTGTTGGAAGTCCTAGGCTCAGCAATCAGACAACAAAAAGAAATAAAGACATCCAGATTGTTAGGGAAGAAGTCAAACTTTAACTCTTAACAGATGACTTCTTACTCTACGTGGAAACCCCAGAAGACTCCACCAAAAAAACTACTAGAGCTGATACACGAATTCAGCAAAGTTGCAGGATATAAAGTCAATATATAAAAATAAGTTGCATTTCTATACACCAATAATAAAGCAGAAGAAAGAGGTATCAAAGAGTCAATCCCACTTAAAATTTCAACAAAAACAATAAGATACCTAGAAATAAAACTAACCAAAGAGATAAAAGCACTTTTGTTTTTGATAGCCTTCTTATTCCTGTAATGCTCCCTGCTTGCCTGCTTAGTCACTAACAGCTAGCTTATTATCACTCTCTGAAGAATTGAAATTAAAAAAAAAAAAGAAAAAAGGAATCTGGCAAGGTCTGTTTCTGAGACTCTGATCCAAGAAGCAAGTCTTTTTATCCAAGCAAGCGAAATTTCAAACACTATGGAGACTCTTGGAGAAATATGTGGGAAGTGGGAACTTTCTGGTGTTCCTTGGTTCATATCACATGAAAAGCTGATATAAGGCAAATCATGTCTTGATCTTGGTGTCGCATATGGGGAGGGCCAGGTGCAGTGACAGATTGTCCCAGCACTTATGCCCGTGAGCTGCCATCATAGTGGATTCTTGGTCCTCTGATGGAAGGTCCGACCTCCAGGAGTCTGACAGTCTTTAAAATCTCGTCTAACAGATTTTTGTGTGTTCCTTGTTAAAGGATCCTGATAGCCTGCTTTATGCATTAAACGTGAAAGGGGAAAAATCGCACAATAATGCTTATGTTTATTGAGTGTCAAGTAGGTGTTTAATTTTCACAACATCCCTATAAAAATATCTTGGGAGTCATTTTACATTTTACAGAGTGAACCTCACGAGGCTAATGATGCGTCCAAAGTTAGGGAGTGGCAAAGTCAAAATTTGAACCCGGGTCTGTCTACATCCTTGCTGTTTGTGGATGGACTCCCATTATGTTACTTGTTAAGGGTGGTCCTAGAGTGGCACTTGGCAAAGAACCTACCTCAGTTTAAATTTTACAGCTTGGAGATTCCTCAGAGACCACCTCGTTTCCTATCAGTACTATTTCCTTTTAATTAGCTCATGACTTTTGTGCCATGTTTCAGTTACAAGATAGGTTTTGGTTGAGAATCAGCTATATATTGATCTTGGTAAGGAACGCTCCTGCCAGTGTGCCTAATGCTGTAACCTCTCGTGGGACAGGGATCAGTTCTGCCTTGTTTTCTTCTTGCACGTCCCATCAGGAACAATGAGAAGCTTCATGGTGGTGGTGATGATGGTATCCTTTTAGGAGCTTTTGATTGAAGACGTATAAATGTGTCTTCCAGGCAATACAATTATAACCAGACACTAAAGTATAAACAGTAAAAAACAAAACAAAACAAAAGCCCACCACTCCTCCCTTTATACATTAGTGCTTAATATCTGATGAGTGGGTTGGGTAGAAATACAAATCAGTTTTGAGGGCCACGTATTTAGTATTTGTGAATGATTTCTATTGCCTGCAGCCTGATTTCTTTTAGGCCCTGGGTTGTTGGTGATACGTATCGACTATTGATAGTTTTCTCACATACCATTTTAACTAAAGCATACAGCTGTTCGGATGACCAGGAAGACAGTTTTTTTCCTTCCTTTAAGACTCTGTCAGATACCGTTTCTAAGAACTCAGTCAAAGACCCATTCAGCATGTACAGACCCTAATAAGAATACTGAAATAGGAAGCGCTCTTACTGATTCACCTCAACACACAGTTACTGACTTTCTGCTACAGCGTGTGCATTGAGTAGGAGGGAAGGGAGATACAACATGCGGTCCTTTTCCACGGCACATTTATAACGTAATTGGCAAACGTGTCTGAAATCTGCATGATGAAATGGGATCGAGTCAGTGACAGATGAGCGTTGTGCCTGGTCAGATCAGAGGAGGAAGGTCACTTTGAGCTGGCGTGGGAGCGGAGGCCTCGTGAATGAGACAGCACATGAAGTTAACTTAGGATATTAGGACAACTAAGACACATAGGATAATCGGACAACTAGGACAACCCACTGAGATGACCAGCGTGTTTGCCACATTGTGAAGAACAAGTGTGGGATTCACAGTGGCCTTGGTGCGTTGGAGAAAAGGTCAGAAACCGATGAAGCAGAATCCAGGAAGGTACTGACCCTTCCCTCAGGCAGAGCGGGCCGAGAGGGAGGGTGTGGTTCATGTTTTCGTTCAGTCGGTTTTTGTTGAGCACCTCTCATGTGCACAGGGTACATTGGTGACCAGAAACAGATACATCCTGATGAAGGTCCAGAGAGGAGGACACGCTTTTCTGGGTTCTGTGCATATCTGAGCCTCCTCTCTAAAGTCTAGATAACGAAGGGTTGAAAGCCTGCATTTTTAGAGACACAAAAAGGTACGGGGACACTGGTTGGTGCTTTTGGACAGAGCGAAGGCGAGAGATCAGAGTGTGTGCGGCGGCTGAAAACAGGTCGGTGATACGGCCTTGCCTTACTGTCGTCATTGCCGTTGTTTTAAAAGCAAGTTTGGCGCTGGCTTTGCACAAGGAAAACCTCACTAGGTAAGCAAGTGGTCATAGTATATGAAGGGAGACACTCTTTTGCATCCTCAGTGTGCAGAAATAGTGTTTGTGCATGGATTAGACCACAGAAAGGAAAAGAAAAGAAAACCGGGTTCACTTGTCCTGGTCCTATCCTACTTTCCTTCCACTTTCAGCCCCCTCCTCCTCTATGCCTTCTCTTAAAAATAAATTAAAAGGTAGAGACCAGTAAGATGCCCTCTCTTAACAGGCATGTACCCGCAAGATTCTCCTGTAATGTCAAGCTGTCACTTTTCTTTCCTGAATTTGGCCGGCAAAATGCCCTCAATGTTACTGCCTTCCTGACTTCCAGCCGGAGAGCTGATGTGTCGTACCAGTAACTGCTGTGTTTGTGTCTAACAGTAGAAGCGGGAACCCATTGTCTATGCGGACAGGGGAGTTCGGAGAACGATGGCTGTAGGAAGTGACTGTTGGCAATTTGGTGGAAAACAGCCTTGCTGACTTGTACAGACTGGAAGATAATTGAGCTCTGGAGTATGAGGAATAATAACCAAGTCCTTTCTTGAGGACCCCCATGAGTAAAAGCCACGGCCACAGCAGCTGACTGTGTGAGTTCAGAGAGCCTTTGAGAGGCTGTTACATAAGCTGTGTCAGTGCGCTGTTTTCCATTGTGTTCCTTTTTGCTGCACGGACACACACAGCCCACCCAGCTCGTTACTCGTGCACTTCAGGGCTTGGGAGGGATGCTGTCTGTCACACACTCGGCCTGCTGCCCTCCTGCTTTTATGGCCACTACATTTTAGGTGAAGGGACACATCTTTGGGCTAATTAAGAAGGATGGAAATTAGTCACTGGCAGCCTGAAAAAATAATCTCTCTAGAATAAGTAGCTTTTTTTTTGTCTCCCCTGTGATATATCCATGCCTTGTCGATGGATTTTACTTAAATTTTGTTGAAATAATAAAATATTTTGACCTTTGAAAAATCTGTCATTTTTTCCCAGGGAGTTTATGTCCATTGGATAAGGAATTGAGGGTATCGATTAAGGGTGATCAAAGGGTCAGCTTTGTCACTGGTGACCTCTTCGATGAGTGGGGGGTCAGTTTCCTCACCTGTGTGTAGCTGCGGGGTGTCCCGTGGCTGGGGTGTCCCAAACATCACTTCGGCTGGGGGTCCTGGCAGCCGGCTTTCCACTGGGCCTGTTGTCATCAAATGACATTCATGAGGACCTCTTTGCCCTCCTCAGTTGAGAGAGAAATGAAGGACCTTTCTGTAAAGGTGCAAGGGTGATGACACAACAGAAGATGAAGGGACTGAAGGGACAAATAACTTGGATTGATTTTGAGCTCTTAGAGCAAGGTGAGTTAGAGTCAGAAGCTAAAGAAACAGTTTTAGGGAGAGTCTTGGTGAATCTCTGTGTAGGCAGTGCTGCTTCAGGGCTCAGTGGGCCCAGTACAGCTCAGGAGTAGAATAAGGAATGTTCTCTTCTATCAGTCACATGCAGCCATTCGAAAGGGGGCAGAATTCAAAGTAAAGCCTTCTTGGGTTTGATGAGGTTGACTGCTCTTTCAGGTAGAGGTACCAGGAAAGGCAGTGCTGGGAAGGGATCTTGAGCCTCATGCTTGGGCACAGAGAATCCAAAAGATGGCCCTTTCTGGAGAAAAAGGTTAGATCGTATCAGCCCTGGCCAGGTTCCTTGGCTCTATCACTCCTGCGGCCACAAGCCTTGACGTGCCATCAGAGAAATCCATTTTTATAATGGAGAAAAGGGTGAGGAAATTTGATCCGCCTCTTGTAAAAAGAATGAGGTCAGAAAATGAAGGCTTTCGTGGAGATTCTCTTTCAGCCTTAAAATCCTCTGAACTTTGGCTGAAACATGCCTCCTGAGAGGCATGCTCTGGAAGGACAAAAAGGAAGGATGTTGACAGTTGGCAGTGGCTTTTCACTGTAGTCTGTCCATCTGCTCTGGCAGACATTGCCTGCGTTGGTCGGACGGAGAGCTTGGGTATATTTAACAGAAATAGGAAAAACTGTAGGACTGTGCAGGTTTTAGTTTCTTAAGCCTGACCACCTGGAAGGAATGAATGCTGTCTACCTGTGTGTGTACCATTGTTCTTATAGAAAGCCATAGTCTGTTGGTTTTCCAACTGTGTTCCACAGAACCCTCAATTTTCCTCAGTGCCTACTTAGGGACCCTCCATTGGCGCTCAAGAATGGAAAATGGTCATGGTGTGAGGAAACGCCAAGGGGATGGGACTCCTTGTCTCCTACCTGTGCTTTGAATATTGGACCAGTGCTTATGACTTCGTGTAAACAAAGCCCTCCTCGGTTAGCCATGGCCATCGTGATAGAGGCTGTGGCTAGAAGTGCCTTAAAAACTCTCTTGTTAGGAAAGCCTTAATGCGGGGCTTTGGTGCAGGCTCAGGCTCCAGTGACAATATGAATAACCTTCTGATTCTCTGGGCCTCTCATGGGCTTGGAGACAAGACGAAGAACCACAAGCCATGTGGAGTGGCCGCTAAGGTCCTGCGGAGTTGAGGAGATAATGCAGTATGCACCTTCACATTTCAGTGCTGTCCGGGTGGATGGCCAAGGCCACCCAGACTGCAGGGAGCATCCTGTAACCCTGAAGCATGAGTGTTTGTGAAACAAGAGCCAGGGACTTCTTGAAGCAGAAAAAAATCCACTGCTTTGTTATCGTTGCGCAGAGGATGGCAATTTCTTGGCTTTTGTTTTCATTTTAGAAACAGAGAAGGGGGGTAGAGAGAGAAAGAGGGGCGGAGGGAGAGAATGAATGAATGAATGAATGAATGAATGAATATGAATCCCAAGCAGGTTCCACACTCATCACAGAGCCTGACGCAGGACTTGATCTCACAACCCTAAGATCATGACCTGAACGGAAAACAAGAGTTAGACGCTTAAACTGTTGGAAGAAGATGACTATTTGTTAGAGTGTTCGTAAATGGCAAGTTTAGGGGATGTGTAAGGCGTGATCCAGAAGCAAAGTATACTAGAGAGTGTGGGAACTGTATACCCTGGTCTTCTTAACCCACCATCCCCCAATTGCCTAAATTCTCAATTCGCAGCTAGGACAGCCTAGACCCCTATTGCCTCACATATTCGAGGACTGATGGAGCTTGTGAGGAAGGGGGTATTGGAGGCATCTGTATTCTCATAGCTGTTTGTGCCCAAACCCTGGAATCTTCCTTGATCTCACGTCTAGTCCATCACCTGGTTTTGTGATGTCGGTCCTCAGTCTGGATTAAGATTTCTGCCACCTCTCAACACTTCGCTGACCATCACTCTGGTGTCAGTCTCCTTTTTGTTTTATCTGGATTTCGGCAACAGCTGCCTAACTTTCATTCCAACTTACACCATAAGGTCTCAGTAGAGAAGCCAGAACGATCCTATTATAAAGTGGAAGGAACACAGGTCACGTACCTCTGCGTAAAACCTCGTTTCCCTCATAGTAAATGTACGTTTGGTTTCCTCTTAATGGCCAACAGGGCCCCTCTGCTTGACCTGATTTTCCATCCTTTCTCTGAACACCTCCTCCTGTTTGCTCCAGCCATGTTCCTTGACCTTTCTGGACTGACTCCTATCTGAGGGTCCTGCACTGTCTGTTCCTTATGCCTGAAATACTCTTCCACTGTTGTCCACAGGATTAAGGTACTTCTAGCCTTCAAACTTTGTTCAGATGCTATTTCTCAATGAAGTCTTCCCTGACCTTTCAAAGTTGTTCCTAGCCCCTGCTCTATATGCTTGCTGCTCTTCCTTACTTGGTTCTACTTTGTCTTTTCTTTTTTTTCCCCAAAGCATGTTTAATGTTCTGTAAAGTTCACTTCTTGATTATGTTTATTTTGTATCTTTTCCTGACTGAAAGTAAGTCCCACTAGGATCGGGATTCTTGTCACTTTGTTTTGCTACTGTATCCAAAGTGCCTAAACTCCTGCCTTGCTCATAGTAGGTGCTCAATACAAATTTCCTGAATGAATGAATGAATAAATGAATGAATGACAAGGGGAGCTGACCTAGACTCTCTTTTTTAATTTATTTTTATTTTTTATCTTTTAAAATTTACATCCAAATAGCATGTAGTGCAACAGTGCCCCTTACCCATTTAGCCCATCCCCCCCCCCAACCCCTCCAGTAACCCTCTGTTTGTTCTCCATATTTACGAGTCTCTTCTGTTTTGCCCCCTCCCTGTTTTTATATTCTTTTTGTTTCCCTTCCCTTATGTTCATCTGTTTTGTCTCCTAAAGCCCTCATATGAGTGAAATCATATGATTTTTGTCTGAGTGACTAATTTCACTTAACATAATATCCTCCAGTTCCATCCATGTAGTTGCAAATGGCAACATTTCATTCTCTTTGACTGCTGAGTAATACTCCATTGTGTGTGTGTGTGTGTGTGTGTGTGTGTGTGTGTGTGTACACACACACACACACACACACACACACACACACACATCTTCTTTATCCATTCATCTATCAATGGACATTTGGGCTCTTTCTATACTTTGGCTATTGTCGATAGTGCTGCTATAAACATGGGGGTGCATGTGTCCCTTCGAAACAGCACACCTGTATTCCTTGGATAAATGCCTAGTAGTGCAATTGCTGGGTCGTAGGCTAGTTCTATTTTTAGTGTTTTGAGGAACCTCCATACTGTTTTTCAGAGGGGCTGCACCAGTTTGCATTCCCACCAGCAGTGCAAAAGTGTTCCTCTTTCTCTGCATCCTCGCCAACATCTGTTGTTGCCTGAGTTGTTCATGTTAGCCATACTGACAGGTGGGAGGTGGTATCTCATTGTGGGTTTGATTTGTATTTGCCTGATGATGAGTGATGTGGAGCATTTTTTCCTGTGTCGGTTGGCCATCTGGGTGTCTTCTTTGGAGAAGTGTCTATTTATGTCTTCTGCCCATTTCTTCACTGGATTATTTGTGTTTTGGGTGTTGAGTTTGATAAGTTCTTTATAGATTTTGGGTACTAACCCTTTATCTGATATGTCATTGGCAAATATCTTCTCCCATTCTGTCAGTTGCCTTTTAGTTCTGCTGATGGTTTCCTTCGCTGTGCAGAAGCTTTTTATTTTGGTGAGGTCCCAGTAGTTTATTTTTTGCTTTCGTTTCCCTCGCCTCCAGAGACGTGTTGAGTAAGAAGTTGCTGCGGGCAAGATCAGAGAGGTTTTTGCCTGCTTTCTCCTCGAGGATTTTGATGGCTTCCTGTCTTACATTGAGGTCTTTCATCCATTTTGAGTTTATTTTTGTGTATGGTGTAAGAAAGTGGTCCAGGTTCATTCTTCTGCATGTCACTGTCCAGTTTTCCCAGCACCACTTGCTGAAGAGACTGTCATTATTCCATTGGATATTCTTCCCTGCTTTGTCAAAGATTAGTTGGCCATACGTTTGTGGGTCCATTTCTGGGTTTTCTATTCTGTTCCATGACCTAAACTGTTGATACTATCTCATCTCCTTTAATACGGTGTGATTCTGTCATGAAAATAGCATTTCTCAACAACCTTTGTTTTCTGGTCAGAAAAAAGTACTAGATTCAGTGAGTAAGATAACCAGTCTTTTCTGATTGGACAAAGACTCTTGCAACAGGCATTCAGCACTATTATGTGGTTAGCGGTGGCTTTTAATGCCCCCACCATTGGATTTTCATGTTGGTTTATTTTTGAGAGAGAGAGAGCAAGAGAGAGAGAGAGCGAGAGAGAGCGAGTGAGCACGCTAGCAGGGGAGAGGAAGAGAGAGAGGGAGACACAGAATCTGAAACAGGCTCCAGGATCCTAGCTGCTCAGCACTAGGAGCACGTGGTAAGGTAGCCGCCAAATAGTCCTGCCTAACATGCATGTTCTGGTCTGTGTTGGCTGATACTTCTAACTGTAAGTTGATAAACTGGCATTCATGTCTCCAATTCAGTCTCATTTGTGTTTTCACGAATGAGAGTTCGGTTCTCAGCCTAAGCAGAACCTGGAATATGGTGACCCAGTTGTGGTTGGGTTTTTTGAGGTTCTGCCCAACCCCTGCTAATGCTATATAATATTGATACATCATTCAATCTACTGGTTTGATCAAGAACATACCTGTTAGGATGGGATGATTTCTATCTTTATTAACTGGAATTATTGATGAGAAAGTTCTTTATGCATAAAAATGAGTTTAAAAAATCAGTGGTTGTGACTGTTCCATCTGAACCCCAATTTTACCATTTCTACCGACTTCTGTCATCCTTCAGAGAACCCAAATGAAAGTAAGAGAGGCAGTACATGTGGTCTATTCTTCTGTCCCCCAGCTTTATTGCGGTATAATTAACAATGAAAAAGTGTATGTATTTAAGGAGTATACATTGATGATTTGATGCACATACTTACTGGGAAGTAACCACCACAATCAAACTAAGTAACACGTCCATCACCATGTATACAGTGTGTGTGCGCACTGTGATCTTAAGATCTACCTTCTTAGCAAATTTCAAGCATACTACACAGTACTGTTGACTATAATCTCGGTGTTGTACATTAGATTTCTGGAATGTATGCATCTAGCATAACTGAAACTTGGTGCCCTCCTGCCAGACACATCCTCATTTCAGCCCACAGCCCTTGGCAACCACTACTATGAGTTCGACTCTTTTTGATTCCACCAGTGAGTGAGATCATGCAGTATTTGTCTGTGTTTGACTTATTTTACTTAATATGTTTTCCAGGTTAATCCAGGTTGTTATAAATGACAGGATTTCCTTTCTTACAGGTAAATAATACTCCATTATACATATGGAAACGTATTCTTTATTCACCCATTGATGGACTTTTAAGTTGTTTCCATATCTTGTCGCGAATAATGCTGAATTAAACACAGATATCTTTTTGAGATCCCCATTTCATATCCTTTGGATGTGCATTAACAAGTGAGTTTGGTGTGGCACCTGGGTGGCTCAGTTGGTTGTGCCTCAGGCTTCGGCTCAGGTCATGATCTCATCCTTGGTGAGTTTGAGCCCTGCATCGGGCTCTGTGTTAACAGCTCAGAGCCTGGAACCTGCTTCAGATTCTGTCTCCTTCTCTTTCTACCCTTCTCCTGCTCTCACTCTCTGTCTCTCTCAAAAATAAACATTTAAAAGAATTAAAAATAAATGAGATTGATGCTTCATAAGGTAGTTCCACTTTTAATTTTTTGAGGAACCTCTATGCTATTTTCCATAATGCCTGTGTCATTTCACATTCCCACAGTGTGCAAGGATTTCCCCTTCTTCACATCCTCACCAGTGCTTTTTATCTTTCTATTAATAGTATTATAACAGATAATGAGGTGATATCTCATTGTGGTTTTGATTGCATTTTTCTGATAATTAGTGAAATAGAACATCTTGTCATCTACCTGTTGGCCATTAGTATATCTTCTTCGGGGGGGTTCTACTTAGAGACTTTGTTCATTTTTTAATAGGGTTAGTTTATGTTTTTACTACTAAGATGTATGAGTTCCTAATATATTTTGGATATTAATTCCTTACCAGTTTGACATGGGCTATTCTTCACATTAATATCTGGAAAGCAGATTAAACCGAGCTTCATAATAACCAAGTTCTCCTTTAAAATCATGGGTCACTCCATAAAGGTACAGGTAACCATTTTGTGGGCAGTCAGGGATAAAGAGGCAGCACTCACATACCAGGAATCAAAACCACAGGCAGGCATCCGGGGAGTTTCTGGGCACAGTGCATGGTCATGTCCCCCAATGTTGATGACTGTTGAATCCCACCTTTCAGCCTGAAGGCAAGGTGTTGTGTGTATTAGCCATTTTTCCAGGTCCTAGACTGTTTCTTCTGTCTTCAATATATACTTTGCTCACAGACTGGATCCTGGGAAATCGATTCCATCTTTTCCCTGGCTACTTGATGATAACGGTCTTTGCATCTGAGCATTGGGTGAATGATTGCAATGACCCAGTTTGGTGTAATATCATGTGCATGACCGTATTGTGTGTTGTTACACTGCATTAGAGTACGGTGATGGCTCGATTTGAGCGCAAGGGGCATTTTCTAGAATCTCTGCTGTGTGATTTGAGAAAATTACTATGCTGCATATGGACTTGCCTCAAGTACTACAGTGCAAAAACAGCAACACAAAACTTCCACTAAAATGTAAATAGTCGAAAGTGGAACGATGCAGTCTGAACCTTGGTTTCTTTTATTTCCAAGCATGTACCTGTAAGAATCGCTCGGAGGAACTGAATATATAAATTGTCGAGCAAAGCAGGTTTTATGAACGCAATCTCTTTTGGTGGGTATGGGTCAGACCAACCCTCTTAACCTCACTTGGTCAGATTGAAAAAGCCCTCTTGCTTCTTATTGTATATTTCGGCATTTGATGGTATATGTGGATAAAATACCCAGACTGAGCTTATCTTGAAAGTATTCCAGGAGCTTCCAGCATATTGGCAAGGGCGGTAATGATATAAAATCCCTTGTCTGCTGGATGATTAGTGAGGCTCATTTTGTACTCCTTCTTCTAATGTATCCTTTCTCTTTGGGGCCGGCTTTAGACAAGTGATTTGACAGCTGGCTTATTAGTTGGAGGATTTAGATTGTAGGTTTAAATTGTTTATCGGTGGCCTCTGCATTTGAGAAAACAACATCTTCACATCTTTCAACAGAGAGATTGTGCTTCCGTAGTCCCTCAGTCAGTGGCGGTGGCTGTTCTTGTTCCCCTCCGTATCTCCCCTGCATGTTGGGCAATTCTTGGTGGCAGAGATGAAAATATAAATAGGGAATCTGGGGAGAAATGAAAAGCAGGGGTTTTCAGTTCATCAGGCAAATAGCACACAAAGGTATGCAAATAGTTGCCGATGAGCTTCTGGGTTGGAGGTCTAAAGGCTGGCAGTGGTTGCGGTTTGTCTTGAAACAACTTGGGGCTTGTCACCACTTGTGGCTTCAGTCCGGTGGTCCATTTGGCCCTAGGGGCATCAGAAGTGCCCTTGGGCTTTTGGTCGAGAGATTTCTATTCCTCATTCTACCTACCCTCTACCTCCTGGTTTCTGAAGTTGAGGGTTTTATGGATGGTCTGGTCTTCCGGTCCTGCTGGGTAGAGCTGGGGAGGCTGTGATGCCGGGTGAGTTCTAACCAGAAGGAAGTGGGATTCTCTGGGGCACTGTGCTTTGGGCAGACCTGTGTTTGCTCAAGAGCCTGTGTCTCAACACGGGTCGCTGAGAAAGGGGGGAAGATGGGCTGAGGTTTGGAAGAATGATGTGTAGATGTATTGGAGTTTGGGGAAGAAAGGTGGGATTTATATCCTCACATCGTGAAACTAGTCACTGGAAATCATCATCTTGGCCTGTTCCCGATGCAGATAGGCCCACTGTCATTTGGGCTGATCTGGACCAGGGCCGAATTCCAATCCTGCGTCCCGGGGCTGTCCTATACCTTTGCTCATTCACTTGCTCAGTTGTTCATTCATGTATGCACTCCATTTACCTGTCCGTTCATTCGACCCCTGTGTGCTAGACTTTGAGTTGAGCTCTTTTCACGAAAAGCAAAAAGACACGCTTCCTCCCGCCTGTTCTAATAGGAGAGACACAGTGTCTCTGGTGATTAAAGCTTTGAGTGCTATCGTGCTAACGGGCAGCACTGTGCTGTATGGGGGGTCAGAAGATTCCACAGTCTTGGAAATGAGGCTTAGAGGATGAGGAAGGATTAGCTTGCTGAAGAAGGAGGAGAAGGGCCTTCTGGGCAGTGGGACAGTGTCCCACCCTCCACCTGTAGATGCTGTTTCAAAACATTTCTTCTCTGTTTTCAGCCTGACTGGAAAGGGACTGGTATTGTGTGGGGTCAAGTTTCTTGCGTGTTTACTGAATTCACCTGACATCTCTGAGTCTTGTTGCTGTAGTGATTGTTCAGTTCTCAGGAACCAACATGGGAGGCCCTGCTCAGCTGATTTCAGGGGCGACTGAGATGTGTGTGCTATCTGCACAGACACCTTTCTGGAGATTCTGCATTTCTTTTGAAGGAATTCACAACAAGCTTATAATGAAATCATTCTGGTTAAAATAATCTCTACAAACTGATAAAAGCCTGGATAGTCTTGTGGATTTCCTGTTAAGACTACTTTTCCACAGCGAGACCCGAGGTCAGAAGGCGACTACTCAGGAAGGTGTTCGCAAGGGCATTGTTAGAGAAGCGTTCTCACAAAATGCAGTCGAAGCCATTGGCCGGCAAACTTCTTTGAAAGGAAGGCCCAGCTTTGATCCCTTCAGGCCAAACAGCGGTTCACAGCACACAGTGTTTTATCATTTATCTTGCTACCCAAGTATAACATTCTTCCCGTAGCTCAGCCCAGAGCCCACATTTTCGTTTTTGTCTTTCTCTAGATGCCTGAGAGGGCTGAGGTATCACGTCACAAACAGCCAATTCTCTTTCTGTCAGAGAAATTGCCAAAGGTGGTAAAGAGACCTTTTCCAATATCACACTACAGTGTCTAGATCCTTTTCCCTCTCTTTTTTGAAGTGGGAAAGAAAAAAAGAGGCGAAAACTCCTATCAAGCACAGGATCGCCGTGATGAGGGAGCTGTTTTCCTCCTAAACCCAGGACTTGTGTTTGGGTGAAATTTGGTGGTAAGCACCAACAACAGGTGACGGGGGGTAACTTGTGTGCCCTAATCGATGCCTGCTCTGAAAATTTAGAGGTAGGTCCTGATTTTTAGACAAAGACACCTAATTTATGTTGAGGCATGGAGAAACTGTCTAGAGAAAACTCTTGAGTGGGCTAGAGGTAGGGCATGATGCACCCTGTGCTTATTTGAAAAAGGGAATTGAATCAGCAGATGAGGGAACTCTGAGCTTCCACGGAGATGGAACCCATGACCTTGAATCCCATTCCAGCCAAACCCATGCAACTAAAGTTCTCAAGGTGTTGAAGGTGGGAGTGGCAGAGCAAGGGCCTGAGTGTGAAGCATGCTTACTGGTGTCAAACAGGTCTGGATTTCAGATCTGGGGCTCCTACTCAAGAGCCGTGTGGTTTAGAAAGGTCACTCAACCTCTCTGTTCAGTTCCTCTTATGTAACGTGGGGAGAATTAATCTCAGGATGGCTAGTAAAGGATAATGAATGAATATTGAGATGAAAAGAGGCAAGTACAAAAATGACTAGTACAGTGCCCAGCACTCAATAAAAGATACCCTCGAATAGTAGGAAAGATGAGCCAGAAAGTGATGAGTGTGGGTAAGACAGGGCTGAAGCACAGGTGACTCCTAGGACAATGGGCAACTTTTATAAGGCAGTTGACCACACCCTTGACCATCTCCACTTCAAAGGCAATAATAATAGCAGTAAAAATAATAACAATTTGGGCTTTGGTAGGACTTTGAAGCTGTTAAATGGTATGACTGACTCAGCAGTGCTCAAATGATAACATTTTTCTCCCCTCTCACACCCCCTTTGGGGCCTGAGCTTGAAGCTTAATGAGCACTGCCTTCCTTCCAAGTCTTGGGATCCGAAGCACTCTTATTGGCTACATGGATAAAGTGGTTAAAGAAATGGCAGAGATAGCTACTTGGTCTGCAGAACACGATTGGACTCAGGCCACCTCCAGCTGCATACCTATCGGGGCGGTGGAAAAGCACTGAAGAGAGATGGCAGGCTCAGCACTGTGGACAGTGTTTTGTCCCCACAAGGTGCATACCAGGAAAGAGAGGTCACAGCCCAGAGGGATCCCTACCCATTAGGAAGACAGGGACTGACCTATCCTCTGCAGCAACTTCATCCCTGGAGGACAAGGGGCAAGGGAAGGGGCTCAGAGTTACTCTCCTTGACAGTAGGAATGATAACCAGCATTTGCTGAGTGCCCATAGGCAGGACTGTCTGGCTCCAAATCTCATTTAAAAAAAAAATATTTGTTTATTTTTGAGAGACAGAACACGAGTTGGAGGGTGGGGTAGGTGGGCAAAGAGTGAGGGAGACAGAATCCAAAGCAGGCTCCAGGCTCCCAGCTGTCAGCACAGAGCCTGACACGGGGATCGAACCCAGGAACCATGAGCTCATGACCTGATTGGAAGTCGGACGTTTAATGGACTAAGCCACCCAGGTGCCCCTCCCAATCTCATGTCTTTAACTTAAATGCTAGGAAGTCCCAAGAAGGCAGAAGGTGATGCCTCTCTGATCTCAAGGACAAGAGCATGAATCTTCTCGGTGACAATTACCCTAGATGAGGCACATCCTAATGTTTTCTTTTTGCCTTACCATTTAAGCTTTCAGAGTGTTTTTAATCATATCATACTTCAGGTGTTCTTTCTCCAGCTCTCAGCTTTTTAAACTACCCAGCTTGGTAGATAAGCTACTTTATTTTCACCTTAGAAATCTATATTGAGAAATTTGTGTCTGCTCTATTGTCGGGTAAGCCTTCATGTTCTCATTGCAGAGAATCAATTTTATTACATGTTAATAGAGTTAGGTGTGGGTGACGAGTTCTGATGTCTTATTTAGGCAAATACAGGCTTGTGATGCTCTATTAGAATGCACTAGGGTGCAGACCTAAAACAAAAAAGATCCAGGTATGTCGTTGGATTCTGATTACACAGGCACAGTTCTAGAAAACTTCTCCATCCATGTCTTCTCCTAGGGGAGGGAGGAAAAAAACCCAGCTCTGTCACAGCAGGTAGACACCTCTATATTCCCATAGATGCAGACTGCGGTCTTGGATTCTCTTCTGTGTTGTTCCAGCAGAAGCCTGATGGCTTGATGCAGAGGTTTTATGTGTAGGAAAACCTCACCCTGGCATTACCTGTTCTTCCTACTGTTACTTCATTAGTAATTCAGTTCTATTCAGAGAATGTTTGTTAAGCAGTTTTTGTATGCCTGGCACATTCTAGATGTTTTCTTGGGGAATTGTTTGAAAAAAAAAATCACAAGAGTTAATTCTGGCCCTCAAGGAGATTGTAATTTACTGGAAATACCTGGCACAAGTACCTGGCATTCATGAATGAAGTAAATTAGAAAACTAAAGTGCTCAATTAAATGTAGAGAAGCTTGAAGAAAGGGTTTTGGGGAATAAGCGTGTTAGGAACACAGTTCTCAAAGTGTTATTATTACACACTCATGTGTCTGTGTCACAGTCAATTGTAAGATTTGTGGCAGGTAACTTATTAGTAGTAATAAGTGAAGTCTTAAAGCTTGCAAATTAACTTTTTCCCCCCTGTGAATTAAGGTAGATTCAGCACAATCCCTAAACCACCCCACTTGTTTGCATGCTGAAGTGCCTTCTTGAAGGAGAGAGAATCAAAGGGGTTGAAGCTAGCAAGCTGTGATCCCAGGACTGCCCCCTGCCTAGAGCTTGCACCCTGGCGTCAGGTCATCTGAACTCAAGTCCCAGTTCCCTCACTGAGACCTAACATTGCTGAGATTGTTCCTTTTTCTCTGAGGATTCAAGGAGATCATCCCAGTACCGCCGCACTTACCTTGCCATGAGGCAACCGCTGCATAATGTGCAGTGATGGGTGCACAGCTATTGTTCTAAGAGATCAGAAGAGGGAGCAGGCACTGTCACCTGTGGTTGAGAAGGAATGCCTAACCACGGAGTTGGTGCAGAGAACAGAGGGTTTGTTCCATTTTTGGCTGCATAACCCCATGCTACCCCTGCACTCCCTGTTTTCCCCCGTTACTGACGAGCCATTTTCTCTGGGCTTAAGAGTTTGGCTTGGTCCTTACGGGATTGGGTTGTTTGGCTTTGGGAAGGTGTGTGATGCCTTGATTCTCTTCTCACACTCATGGAGAAAAACGCCACTCCTGACCGATTTGTCATTTCTATTCCTACACCGATGCAGACTCGGCCCCACCCAAGTGGGGACCCTCCCCCAGAGCTGGACCTTTGCACTAGTCCTCTTACCTTTTCTTTGCTGATCACCCCAATTCCTGTTTCCCTCATTAGCTACAATCGTCACTTCCCTGAAGCTCACTACTTGCACTCGGATTTTTTTAAAAATAATTGTGTTATAAATATTTTAAAAATACATCAAAGGGAGGATAATGAAGCTCTACAAATTGGTATTCATGTTCAATAATTTTGAAGCTTTTGCTGTATTTGCTTTCTGTCCCTTTTGGTTTTTCTCTTTGAATTATTTTAAAGCAAATTTCAAGTATGTTATTTCATGGCTATGTGCTTATAAGCTCCTCTTTAAATATTATGGACATTCTTTTATATAACCAGCATGCTGTTATCATGTTTAGCAACATAAAAAGTAAATCTTCGGTATCATTCACTACCCAGTCAGTTATCAAAAATTTTTGTAAAGTTGGTTTGCTTGAATTAGGACCCACACAAGGCCCACAAATTATGTTCAGTTATGTCTTAAATTTCCTTTAATCCAGATTAATCTCTTTGCTGCCCTGTTCCACCCCACCTCCTCTTTTTTTTTTCTTTTTGGCATACCGTTGGCTTACTGAAGAGAAAGCAGTCATCCTTAGGAGTGCCTTCTCTTTTTAATTTACCTGTTTGTTTCTTTGTGAAAGCATGATCCCTCCATTGGTGTCCAGTCTTCACATAAGAGCATGGAATGCTTTCCATTTGTTGAAATGTGCTTTTTCATCTTTCTGTAGTGTTTAAAATTTTTTCTGGGGGGATGTTACATGTTCTTTGCTCAGCATATGCCTAGGTAGTTTGTGTCTTGAAGCTAGAGCCTTGTCTTCTTTTAAATAGCATAACATTCTAGTGTTTGTTTATATGGAAGCTATTGATGCCATATATTAATTTTAAATCCTGTTAATTGCATTCTCTCATTTTTGTAGTAGTTTTTCATTGATTCTGTTGAATTTTCTTAATATGCATACCCATTTCTTAATTTTAGTACCCAATTGCTGTATTTTGTCTCATTCCATTAGCTTATTTTTCCAGTATCATGTTAAATAGTTGTGGCAGTAGTGGGCGACTTTGCATTGTGTCTTATTTTAATGGGAACGCTCTTAAGTGTTTCCTCATTAAGGTGCATTCTTAATTGATTCTTATTTTAGTGAATGAGTGTGTATGTGGCACTGTGTTTGTATGATCAGAAATAAATGTTGAATTTTCTCAAATGCTTTTTTGGTAGTGTTGTAGATGACAGTATGATTTCTCTTTTGACCTATTGCTATGATTAGTTACATTAATGGATTTCCTCATACAGAATCATCTCCTATTCCCAATATAAACTCTTTGATCATTACATATTTTGACATAAGATTCTGTTTTTAATTCTTAGAATTTGTATGTCAGCTTTTATACATGAGAATGATACATAGCTTTCTATTTTATATTATCTCTATATGCCCTTTATATCACTGAATATATTTGACATAAAATATTTGATTTTCCTTCCTGTTTTGCGCTCTGGAACAGTTGAATTAGACTGCCTGGTTTTTAACTGTTTTGTAGTATTCCACTATAGTTCATAAAACCATCTGGTCCTGGTGCCGTTTTGAAGAGTAGCTTGTGGAAGACCCTCTCAGTTACTTGTATGATAATTGATCTGTTTGGATTTTCTGTCTCAACTTTTTATTTTGACTGGAGTTCTCCTTTTCTCGTTTTCATCAAGGTTTTCAAATATTTGCATAGAATTGTGCCAATATAATTACATGAATTTAAAAAGTGCCTTGTTTTAATGGTTACTTAACCCTTGTCATGTTTAGTTTATATATTTGTGCTTCCTACCCTTGCTTACTAAAAAACCTGTAAATGTGTCCATTTTATTCATGTTTTTCAGAAGATAAGATTATTTCTTTATTGATGCTATATATTCCATTTTCTAATTTATTTCTGCTTTTATCTTTAAAAAAATTTTTTAATGTTTTATTTATTTTTGAAAGAGAGAGAGGGTGAACATGGGAGGGACGGAGAGAGGGAGACAGAATCCTAAGCAGGCTCCAGGCTCTGAGCTGTCAGCACGGATAATTCTTTCATTTTGCTTTCTTTTGACTTTCTTTGTAGTTCTTTCCCTCCCTTTTGTAGTTGAGCGTTTAACCCATTTTTTTTTTATTGATACAGATAATAAAGTAATGAAGTTTTATTTGAGAATTTACTCTAGGTGTATCCCCTGGGTATAACATATTGCATTGTATTTATTGTTGCCCACCAGAAGTTCTGCAATTCCTTTTTATATTTTTTCCTTGACATGATATTTAAGTGAGGTTTTTTGTTAATTTACATCACCAAGCGGAATGCCTTTAAAATTTTTTTTAATGTTTATTTATATTTGAGACAGAGAGCTGGAGTGGGGGAGGAGCAGAGAGAGGGAGACAGAGAATCCCAAGCAGTCTCCAGGCTCTGAGCCATCAGCACAGAGCCTGACACAGGGCTTGAAGTCACACACTGTGAGACCATGACTTGAGCTGAAGTCAGACGCTTAACAGACTGAGCCACTCAGGCACCCCTGGTTGGAAAGACTCTTAAAAGATCTTACTAATTCCTAGTTTTATTGCATTATGGTCAGAACACACTGTTATCTTTACAAATTTATCACTTTCTTTGTGGACTACCGTATTAATTTTTGTAAATGTTCCATCTGTACTCTTAAAGAAGGGGCATTCTCTACTAGAAAATGGGATTCAATATATATCAATGAGATCTATCTTGTTGGTGTTTTGTATCTTCAATGTCCTTAATAACTGCTCTTGTCGACTTAATTTATCTGGGTCTAAAAGAAACCAATAGGAGAATAGTTTTGCCTGCCTGCCTGCCTTCCTTCCTTCCTTCCTTCCTTCCTTCCTTCCTTCCTTTCTTCCTTTTTGTATGAGTTAAGCCCTCATGCACTTAGTGACATGATGGGGGGTATGTTTGGTGTTGAATTACGTTGCTTTCACTTTAAACTCACATCTTTGCTTTGTATTGGTGTTTCTTTTGTTATTTGAAAGTTTCAGTATTTGTTAAAACAGACATTTCTTTGTCGGATACTTTGGGTCACCTCTTAATTAGGTAACACCTATTGATTTTCTGGTATGACCAGTACTGAGGGTAACTACTAACCATTTCTTTTTTTCTCTACTGTCTCTCCCCTATACTCCATGTTAGACCATATTCTCCAGGTTCCAGGTTGTCTGTGACCTCTAGATTGAAGAAAATTTTGGATAGATTTGAAACCCTCATTTATAGTTTCTTTCTTTGAGTATGTTAAGAGTACTACATTGTTGACCAGTGTGAAATATTGTAGTGAAGTTGGATGTCAAATCTGCGCTGATGTTCTTTGCCAGTACAAGATTTAGACTTTTTTTACAGATACCCATGGGACCTTTCCTTGTATTTAAAGGCTGTGGCTTTTACTAAGAAATGTTTTTGTGTTGACACTTCTGGATCAGGTTTCCATGGCAACACTATACTTTTCAATATATAGATGCAAGTTTTCTGTTACTTTAGGAAATTTTTCTTGAAGTATAATTTTAAGCATTTCTATTTTATTTTTCTTTTTTTGGAAGGGTACAAATTACATGTTTACTTTTTTTTTTAAATTTTTTAATGTTTATTTTTGACAGAGAGAGAGAGAGAGAGAGAGAGACCGAACATGAGTGGGGGAGGGGCAGAGAGAGAGGGAGACACAGAATCCAAAGCAGGCTCCAGGCTCCTAGCTGTCAACACAGAGCCCGACGTGGGGCTCAAACTCACGGACCGTGAGATCATGACCTGACCCGAAGTTGGACGCTCAACCGACTGAGCTTCCCAGGCCCCCCAACTTACTTACTCTTCTTTAACCATATAACAGTTTGAAAATTTCTGACTGATTTATTATTATTAGTATTAGTATTTTATTTATTTCCCTTCTGTTTTGTATTTCCCCTAAGGTACATTTTTTATTTTAATTCATTCTGGTGTTTCTTTAATTCATTCTTAGATTCTGAATTTTCTTAGATAAGAATTTTCTGAAATGTTGCTTCTTTTTATATTCTTCTTCCTAGTCGTACAATATCTGAGCTTTGCTATTTCTTGTGCTGTTGTTTCAAATCTTTAATAATTCTTGAAATTTAGGTGACTTAATTTTGATTCAATTGAATAAAGTTTTCTGCTTTGTGGCCACATTTTAAGATGTGTTTTCTTTAATTTGTCCACGTGTTATAATGTTCTTTTCCAACTTTTTTTTCATGTCTTCATTTTGTATGGAGTTAGTATTTTGGTGTTGTTGTTCTACTTGTTTACTGTGTTATTAGGCAGTTGGGAGAAAATGTCCATGGCAGAACTGACTTGTGGTAATAGTGTTCTGGGCTCATGGATCAAAGTGCTCCCTCCTATGCTGTTACCATGAAGACTGCAAGGTCTGGCCTCTCTCTGAGCTGCGTTGAGTTGAGGAAAATTTCGGACTCTCTATAGACCTTGCATTCTCTGGTGATGCCCTCACCTGTAGAAGTTAAACTTTGCTGGTATAGCGCTTTTTGGGTTTGGGTTCCTCTGGGTCCCATGAGGTTAGCCATCTCTCTCGTACGCATAGCGTTTCGGCAGTCCTCAGCGCGGTTCTTTTTTCTGGTGGCTTTCCCTCAGGTACGAGTCAGCTCCTCTGAGAGTGTTTCTTGGATCACTGAGAAATGAGCTGAACTACTCGTTGCCTTCCCGTGTCTGGGGGCAGATTTGTGTCCTGACTGCATCAAAGAACTGCTGGGGGCTTTCTGAGTTTCATGTATCATTCCTAGATCTGCGTGCTCAGGGTAAGGTTTTCTTCTTCACTGGTCAGTATTCGGGGGAGCATTTCAATTTCTACAACTGGAGGGTTGCCTGCCAGTCCCCTTTTATCTCCTTCCTCCCTGGCCATACGGCTGTAAACCCTACACAGGCCAAGGTTGTGGTTTGGTGGCGCTTGCCCACACCTTGGGTCCAGGGGAATCTCTCCTGTGAAGTGTTGTTGTTGCTGCCCCCTGTGGCCTCCCCCTGGTGCCCCGCCAATATCACAGCTGATCTCTTCAACGGGTGTTACGAGGGCTCTCAGAAACTCTGTGGTCACCAGATTGTGCTGTCCTCCCTGCCCCTTATTAAGATGAACTTCCTGTTTTAACGAAAAAGTTTAAATCATGAAGTATTTCCTCTCTGGTTGCCCCATGTACAAATGTATCTGTATCCAGATCTATCTTTCCATCTGATCTTCGGACTCACAAGAATGTTCTAAATACAACCTAAGGGCAGACTTGTCAACTCTACCTGCTGCTTTGTTTCTCTATCCCATTGCTGCTTCTGGGAACTTACTCCATCATTTAGCCCCCACTCTCTCCTTTATCTTGAGCCTCTCTCTTTCCTGATTCCTTTTTCTGATCACATAAACACATGTTAAAAGATTCAAAATTTTATCCAAAATCTATAAAGAACTCACCAAACACCACACCCAAAAACCAAATAATCCAGTGAAGAAATGGGCAGAAGACATGAATAGACACTTCTCTAAAGAAGACATCCAGATGGCCAACAGGCACATGAAAAGATGCTCAATGTCACTCCTCATCGGGGAGATACAAATCAAAACCACACTGAGGTAGCACCTCATGCCAGTCAGAGTGGCTAAAATGAACAAATCAGGAGACTATAGATGCTGGTGAGGATGTGGAGAAATGGGAACCCTCTTGCACTGTTGGTGGAAATGCAAACTGGTGCAGCTGCTCTGGAAAAGAGTATGGACGTTCCTCAAAAAATTAAAAAATACACCTATCCTATGACCCAGCAACAGCACTGCTAGGAGTTTACCCAAGGGATACAGGAGTGTTGATGCATAGGAGCCCGTGCACCCCAGTGTTTATAGCAGCACTTTCAACAATAGCCAAATTATGGAAAGAGCCTAAATGTCCCATCAACTGAGGAATGGATCAAGAAGATGCGGTTTATAATGGAATACTACTTGGCAATGAGAGAGAATGAAATCTGGCCATTTGTAGCAACGTGGATGGAACTGGAGAGTGTTATGCTAAGTGAAATAAGTCAGGCAGAGAAAGATACCATATGTTTTCACTCATATGTGAATCCTGAGAAACTCAACAGAAGACCATGGGGGACTGCAAGGGGGGAAAAGTTTCAGAGAGGGAAGGAGGCAATCCATAAGAGACTCATAAAAACTGAGAGCAAATAGAGTTGATGGGGGGTGGGGGAGAGGAGAAAGTGGGTGATGGGCATTGAGGAGGGCACCTGTTGGGATGAACACTGGGTGTTGTATGGAAACCAATTTGACAATAAATTATATGTGTGTGTGTGTGTGTGTGTGTGTGTGTGTGTGTAAAACAAACCCACAAATCCTTCTTGGACACTATCTCCTTCAAGATAGCATCTGATCTTTCCTCCTCTTTTTACCTAAATGTCAATGATTTACATTCTTCATTTCCTCACTACCAGTTACTGTAAGAACTCATTGCAAACTGCCTTCTCTTTCACCGCCCTCCCCTTTTTTTGGAAATAGATCTTGGTATAGTCACCATTGAGTTCCTACTTGCAAATCCAATGAATGCCTCTAGATTTATCTTATTTGACTCCACTGTCATACCGAAACTGGTGATCATGGCCTCCTCTCTTCCCCTATTGTCCCTGTAAATCCCCTCTGACCATTCCTTCTCCATTTTGTCACTCTTTCTTCTCCCCTTGCCCACAGTTGACTATTCCTGCTTTCTGGGGCTCCATTTAGCTCAGATGTCAATTGTCAACCTATATTTTCTTACTAGTGTTGTCATCTACTTTCCTAACTTCACTGCTCCCAGTCTGGTCACCCCTGAAGCCCAGTTCTCTCCTCTGAACTTAATACTTCTTAATCTTTCTGTGGGCTCGGCGTCCCCAGACAGATGTCACAAACGTTTCTTACATTCAGTCTACTTTAGCGTGAATTTGTCTTCTTTAGGATTCTTGGTCTTGGTGGTTGCAGTCACACAAATTAGAAAGCCAGGAATCATCTTTAATGATCTTTCTTTTTCAATCATCTCCACTCATTTATACACCAAACCCCGTAAAAATCCATCATTATCTCTTGCCTGACCTGACACCAACTGGTCTTTTTGCTTGCAGCCTTGTCTCCCCCAATTACCAGCATGATCCGTCTGCTCATGTCACTGCTATACTTGAAATTTTCTGTGGGTCCCTGTAGCCTTTGTGATAAACATCACATTCTATGGCTTGATGTGCCAGGACCCTGATGGTTTGACCTTTGACTTTCTCGACGGTTTTTGCTTTTATCCTTCCTGGAGTGCAGCAACCTGTTTGATCAACTGCTTCAGCTCTCTGAACATGCCATGTTGTCTTGCTGTCCCCCCCCCACTCCACTTTGTTCACGTAGGTGACTTCTATTCATTCTTGAGGACCCAATTCAGATAGGAGGTCTTTCGTGAAGACTCCTGTGACGTCTGGCTGGAGCTGGGTCACTTCTCCTTTGTCAGCATTGCTCAGCAGCCTCAGCTCGCTGATGTCGTTGCAGTGAACGTACTGTATCGCAGTGAATTTGACGTGTCTTCGCCTCCTTCCCCAACTCTTCCTTCGGATTCCCATGTTCCCACATAGAAATCACTTAATACATATGCGACTCAACAGCAAAAGTATCCATTTGGATTTGGCTCTCTGGCTACAAGCAAGAATGTGATTGTTTCATTAAAATTTTTTTTTAATATCGTTGATCATACTAGCCCAAATGCCTTGCGCACAGTTCACGCTGAATAATTATTCTGTGCTAGATAAAACTGATGGATGTCCCTGCTCTTAAGGAACACAGTCTTTGGTGAAGTGGTGGGACCAGAGGGAAAAGCTGCCAAGCTTAAAATGCGAAGAAACATGGCTTGGAGGAAAAAACAAAAAGTCCCTGAATGAGTTTATCTGGAGAGCAGGTAGCTCTTCCCCGCTAGTTGTGACCCTGTGGGGCAACCTTCCTGAATCCGTGAAAGGAAGGGATGGCCTGCATGAGTGCTGTGATCCCTCAGGGCTCTCACATTTGGTTCTGAGTAAGAGTCCAGCTTGTGATTTTCAAGAAGCCATTTCAAATAATATGGGACAGTTTGCAGCTACCCTGGTGCGGTGGACTGACAACTTAAAGGAAACCCAAGACAAAATCATGAGCATCAAATAGCTTCCCTGTAGATGCAGATTCATGAGTTCTCACCAGATGCGATGACCTGAATTTCATGCCAGCTCTCCCCCACTTGTGAGCCCCCACTCATCCTGTTCCTCCTACCCACAGTGTTCTTCCTTTTCCCTCTGCCTCCCCACCCCACCCCCCCTCCCTGCAAGACCCAGATCACATCCTACTTCCTTGTCTGCATTTCTCCTTTCTCTGTGCTTCTGTTCGCTGGAATGAAGATCATTACCACGCTTCTTGTATTTAATCCTTCCCCCAGCATTTAATGTGACTAAAGTTTACTTTTATGAGGAAACTTTTTAAGCTCCTAGAAGACTGAAGTATGTGCCTTGGAAATCTTGAAGTCCTCATCAGGGACTAGTACTGTGTCAGGTTCATGATGGGTCCTCAGAAAATCCTTGCAGGCTGATTAATGTATGATGCCAATAGTGGAAAAGGTGAACGTTGAGTGAGGGCGGTGGCATTGTGGGAAAACTTCCAGCTGAGTCTCCTCTTGGAGAAGCTTCAAGTTTTGGACCAAGACCTTGACTGTGAATCCAAATCCCGCTGCAGATATTTTGTATAGTTTTTTATTTTCAGGTTGTTAGCACTGATTGAAGATGATCATTAGCTCAGGGGGGTTGGAAAAGATCTATCTGGGACTTGAGATCCTTCTCTCTTGAAACCACAGGAGGCTTGCTTATTGGGTAGAGCAGCTCTGGAACAAAGCCTGCCGCTGTTGTTAAAGATGCCTCATCTGCAGTTGGACAGATGCCTTTGCTCAAAATGAGCTGCCCCAATCCTAATAGCTTCCTGCTGAGCTGGTCTGACGGCAGCTGCTGTTTCTCAGCGTTCCATAGCTTTGCCACGCCACTTGAAGCTTTGCGCTAGATCATTCTTAAAGCATTCGGCGGCTCTCCCTCGCAGAGTCATGGGCAAGCTGGTCTGTGTGACACCCTCTACATCTATTGGCAGATGGAGTCACCAAAAGTAGCCCTTTTGGAGGTGTGCCATGGAGCCAGAATGGGAAGTACATCGGCCGCACGTCAGCAGGGCAGTTGCTGAGGATGACAGATGTGCCGAGTCAAGGAGCAAGAGAGGGCAGGGCACCGTCCTGTGGAATTTGGCTGGGGGCTCGTCCCACTGTCAGGAAACCCTTGGCTTTTCTCAGATGGGGGTCTTGAGGGTGTCTTTGTCTCCAGTTTACTTAAGCATTTGCTACCAGATGCAGTGACATGTTTTCCCCGAGACTCTTTGACATAAGGTTCTTATTTGCACCTTTAGTGAACACTTTAGAATGTGGCTCTACTCCTTTAAGATCTGGTAATCAATTCAGTTCATTCTAATTCAACAAGTATTTGTTAAGATACTGGGTTGCTGGGACTATATCTGTGAAGAAGATAGTTGTGGCATATGTTCTACGACATTATACTGAAAATTTCTCTTGTGTTCTTCCGGAGCTTTTAAAACGTTTTTACATTTAAATCATTGATTCGCCTGGAATTAATTGTAATATAGGGAATGAAACAAGGATATGATTTTATCATTTCCTAGATGGTGACCCTGTTTGTTTATTTTTTTAATTCCAGTCAGTTAACTTACAGGCTTGTATTAGTTTCAGGTGTACAGTATAGTGATTCAGCAATTCTATACATTACTCAGTGTGCATCATGGTAAGTGTGCTCTTAATCCCCTTGACCTATTTCACCCGTCCCACCCCTACCTCCCCTCTGGTAACCCATCTGTTTGCTCCCTATAGTTAAGAGTTTGTTTTTTGGTTTGTCTCTTGGTTGGTCCCTTGTTTGTTGGTTTTGTTTTTAAATTCGACATAGGAGTGAAATCATACGGTATGTGGCTTTCTCCGATTGACTTGTCTTGCTTTGTCCACCTCTCTAGCTCCATCCATGTTGTTGCATATGGCAAGGTTTCCTTCTCTTTTATGGCTGAGTAATATTCTGGTGTGTATATACACCACGTCGTCTTTATCCATTCCTCTTTTGATGACGTTTGGGCTGCTCTCAGAATTTGGATATTGTAAATAATGCTGCAGTTGATGTAGGGACTGCATGTATCCTTGAATGAGCGTGTTTTTATTCTTAGGGTAAGTATCCAGTGGCGGAATTACTGGATCGTATATGGTAGTTCTATTTTTAATTTTTTGAGGCACCTCCATCCTGGTTCCCAGAGTGGCTACACCATGTACATTCCCACCAAGAGCACAGGAGGATTCCTTTTTCTCCACATCCTTGCCATACTTGTGGTTTTTTGTGTTTTTGATTTTAGCCCTTCTGACAGGTGTAAGCCGATGCCTTGTTATGGTTTTGATTTGCATTTCCCCTGAATGATGAGCGATGTTGATCTTTTCAAGTGTCGGCCATCTGGGTGTCTTTTTTGGTGAAATGTTAGCTTGTGTATTCTGCCGTTGTTAAATTGGGTTATTTGTGGGTTTTGTGTGTGTGTGTGTGTGTGTGTGTGTGTGTGTGTGTGTGTGTGTCAAGTTGTATAAATTCTTTCTCTAACCCTTAACAGATAGGTCATTTGCAAATATCTTCTGCCACTCAGTAGGTTGCCTTTTAGTCATCATGATTGTTTCCTTTGCTTTGCGGAAGATTTTTGTTTTGATATAGTCCCCATGGTTTATTTTTTGCCTTGGTTTCCCTTGCCTCAGGAGACCTGTCTAGAAAGATGTTGCTATGGCCGATGCACATTGTTTATTTTTTGAGTAAGCCATATCTTTCTCTCCTTTTACAGTGCCCCCTTTGTTATGCAGAATTATTCCCTTGTGTTCCGATGGTATTTTGCTCTAAGTGGAAAAATCTTACTTTTTCAGTGGCAAAAAATTATGGGGTGACCCAAGTCTCAAGACTTTATGTTAAAACCATCTCACACCTTATTGAAATCAATGCAATAACTTCAATAATTAGTATTTAGCTATTATTACATGACCTAACAGGTTTCATTAGTTAATTTCTCTGTAATATGGCAGTGTACCTGTACTCATTATCCTCCTTTATACCTGTTGGTTGCTGTTGTAATCTTAAAATAATCCTGACATACAAAGCATCCATATGATTCTGAATATTTAAGTAATACATTTTTTAGGTAAAAAGAAAACAACGAACTCTGTGTAAATGAAGAACGTATAAATACATACTGGAATGTTGTGTTTACTTAAAACTCTTTTCGTGTTTGTTTCCAGAGAGAGCGCCTGCGTGCGCATGCGTGGGGGAGGGGCAAAGAGTGAGAGCATCCCAAGCAGGCTTAGCACTGTCAGGCAGAGCCCGGGGCGGGGCTCGGTCCCAGGAACCGCGAGACCGTGGCCGAGCCGAAATCAAGAGTTGGATGCTTAACCATCTGAGCCCGCCAGGTGCCCCTGTACTGGAGTATTTTAGAGGAAAACCCGGTAGAATACTCACCAAGTACACAGTTGTGAAGAGTCTGCCTTTCGGCTCCAGTTCCATGTGCCTCTGTTGCTTGGAGGGAATTCTCATTGATCTGAAATACGGGTGAGGTCTTCTAAACCAAAGCAGGAGTACTAGATGAAATTTTGTATCAGTTGAACCCTTATCATTTGAATGGCGTTACCACAAGACAGGGCTCTGCTTGTGTCTCCTGGACTCATTAGCCCGTTGCATTATCCATCTGCTTCTTCACCACTGTCACAGTCTTCTAACTACTGTAACTTGATTATATGCTTTACTGTCAGGTAGAGCTATTCCTCACTCACTACATTTCTTTTTCCAGAATTTTCTTATTCCTATGTGTTCAGCTCTCCAGATGAACTTCAGAAACACCACTGTTTAGTTATTACATGTATCTACTGATATTTTATTGAAATTTCCTGAGATCTGGAATTACTTGTAGTGAATTAATTTTATGTCGATACTGAATCTGCCAGGACAGAAACAAGTTAAGTTCTTTTATTTACTTATATTTTCTTTTTGATACAGAGTTTAAAAACTTCATATAATATAATCTTGTACATTTCTTGTTAAGTTTATTTCTAGGTCTTTATTCTTTTTTTTATTAAAACGTTTTTTAAAATGTTTGTTTATTCTTGAGGGAGAGAGAGACAGTGTGAGTAGGGGACGGGCAGAGAGAGAGGGAGACAGAGAATCCAAAACAGGCTCCAGGCTCTGAGCTCTCAGCACAGAGCCCGACGAGGGGCTCAAACCCACGAACTGTGAGATATGAACCGAAGTTGGACGCTCAACCGACTGAGCCACCCAGGCGCCCCTGTAGGTCTTTATTCTTGTAGCTACTATTTAAACAGTATCTTTTTTTAACTGGTTATTATTTTGTACACATTATGTACACATTTTGTACACATTATGCTACTATTTGTTACACATTTTCAGATTTTTCTAAGCTTCCCAGTTATATTATTATATAATTTTTTCCATTGATTTATAACATTAGGCATTAACATATCTAGTTAGTTTTTATGTATTATGAAAACTTTGTTTTTATTAAGAGTGGGTTTGGGGGGGCACCTGGGTGGCTCAGTCGGTTAAGCATCCGACTTCTGCTCAGGTCATGATCTCATGGTCCATGAGTTCGAGCCCCGTGTTGGGCTCTGTGCTGACAGCTCAGAGCCTGGAGCCCATTTCAGATTCTGTGTCTCCCTCTCTCTCTGCCCCTCCCCTGTTCATGCTCTGTCTCTCTCTGTCTCAAAAATAAATAAACGTTAAAAAAAATTAAAAAAAAAAGTGGGTTTGGAATTCTATCAAATGCCATCTTTTTGTCTATGTAGAGAATGATATGATTTTTCTCATTTGACTTATTAGAATTATTAATACGATTTATATGAAGAAATTTCTAGAATTGTCTGGGTGGCTCAGTCGGTTAGGTGTCTGATGATGGCTCAGGTCATGATGCCACGGTGTGTGAGTTTGAGCCCTTTGTCGGACTCTGTGATGACAGCTCAGAGCCTGGAACCTGCTCCGGGTTCTGTGTCTCCCTCTCTCTGCCACTCCCCCACTTGCACTCTTTCTCAGTCTCTCCGTCTCAAAAATAAATAAACATGAAAAATTATTTAAAGAAATGAAAATTCTAATACTGAACATTCTTATATTCTTGGAGTTAACCACACTTAGGTATGATTTATTCTTTCGGTGGACTGTGTCTTCCGTTCACTGATTTTATTTACGATTATTGCATTGGTATTTCATAAGTAGATTTTTATGCGTGCCATCTTTTGCCATCATTATTATCCTAGCTTCTTAAAAAGAAGATCCTGAAATAGTTTAATTACACAAATCAAAGATTGATACCATCCCCTCTGAAACATCTAGACACCTAATGTTTCTGTAACTTAATGTTCACCATCAATATTTTTTTCATTTACCTCCCTGTTGGTTTAAATTCAACTTGTAGTAGATCTCTACTTCAAGCCAAAGTAGCTTTTCTCCTTTGGTTTTGCGCTTTTGGATTTTATTTTTCTTGTCGACGTTGTGTTTCTATGACAGTTCTCTGATGTGGCAGAGTGCGGGTGACTCATCCAAGTCTATTACTTCCTGGCCTTGGGCACATACTTTCTTCCCCAGCCCGCCTTGGAGTTGGATGTGCCGTGCATCTGGCTTCCGGACAAAGGAATATGAATGGAACCGATGTATACGGATTGTAGGCCGAGCTTTGCAAAACTCTGCACGCGCTTACTGTGGGCCACGTACCGCCCTGGGGACTCGGGATAGGGCTGTCCAGGAAGACCAACTCCTCGTTCCCTTCGACGCTGCTACTGAGCTTGAGGGGGCGGGATGTGAAGGGAAGGAAGCTCTGGGCAGATGGCGTTATTGAAGCCCGGGAGTGTGGACTTTGGCCCCACGTAGCGTGTAGCTCCGTGACCGGAGCGTACATGGTGAGAGGTGACGGGGTGCGGTGTTGACAAGTAGGAGCCGGCGAGGTGGGCGGCGACCAGATGGCGCAAGGCCGGGCAAAGGGGTTGCGTTGGCAAGAAAGCCGTGTTTTCAGGTGTGTGAGGTCGGTTGCCTGACGCTGTCGGCGACCCAGAGAGCGGCCTGGACTGGTGCTTCCCAGGAACCCAGGCGACCGCGCAGTAAGTGTTGTGGCAAGAGATGCTGAGGGCAGGAGGGCAGGAGGGCCGGCTGGAGGGGAGGGCCTGCTAACAGCGTAGAGGCAGTAAACGTGTCGCTGACCAGATGTGAGGGACGAGAGAAAGGAGGAGCTGAGGGTGAGCGCCAGGTTCTTGGTGCGGGCGGACGGAGGTGCCCACGACCTGGACAGGGGTACACAGGGCAGGTTTCGTGCACATTCTGCTCCACGGGACCGAGAACATGTTAATTTGCTCAGGAACAATTGGCTCAGAACTTTGAATTTGCATCGGTGAGATGGTTGCTTATCTAAAATTTAGGGGGAAACTCTTGATGACCTCTTTAGTTGGTGTTGGGTGTTGGGCTTTTCACCAAGAGTCTGTATGAACTCTTCTTGGTATTTTTGTCTCTTGCCCGTTAGGCAAGAATGGAATAAAAGGTACAGGTTCATTTTGTTTATTAAGAACAAATTTTCCAGATGTTGTTATACCTTACTTTGATGAGGTTTGGTGCTTCTGTTCCCAAATGGTGCTCTGTTTACCTTCAAGCAGAATTGAATAAGCAGGATTTCTAAGTGGATCGTTTATTCACAGCTTTCTTTAGAATTTAAAAAAGGTGTCAAAGTTGCCAATAGAAAGTGTCGTATGTCTTCTATTAATGTCTTTTCACACTTTTTACTACAGGCTGTTACATTCTTACAGGAAGTGGATGTTATGAATCTTACGTCTCCTAGCTCAGCATAACGGTAATTGGCATTTCAGAAAGGTATCTGTCAAAGGTAAATTAGGACACATATCTGCAGGATATTTTATATTCGTAACTTTTGGTGACACAGGTTTTTAAGGTATAGGGAAACTTGTCTGTGAAGGCTCCCTAGATTTGACTTGTAGAATGGTAATAAGAGATACTTATTTCCTTATTGTTAGCATCACGTTCAGAAACATACAAAGGTAAGAGGAGAGTAGATTGCTTCTAATATACTTTGTATTTATTACCTTCTCTTGTTATCTTTAAAAATTCACATTCATTGAGAATTAACCCAAAATGTGGTAACTGAGATATTAAAAGCAATTCACAGTGCTAAAATTACACCAATATAAAAATTCTGATTCATGACACTTGGATGCAATAAGGCTTTTTTGTTTGTTTGTAAATAAGTCTCATATTAAAATATGGAGAGTGTTGTTTTCCATTAGTGTTTGTTTTGAAACGTAACTGTATGTGCTTCACCTATTTTGGAACTACATGAAGTTAGAAAGATACTTTTAATTTTTTTTAAGTAGACTCCATCCCCAATGTAGGGCTTGAAGTCGTGACTCTGAGATGAAGAGTCACATGGTTTACCACCTGAGCCAGTTAGGTGCCCCCAAAATAGTTGTAATTTCATTTAGAGTTTTGTGTATTTTTTTTTAACTCTTCATAGTCCTTGAGTTGGGAGATTTGCTGTATTATGTATGAGACCAGCACTTTGCCTTTTTTTTTTTTTTTTTTTGGTAAGTGTAGCTATTTTTTTTTTTGAGGATTCCTCAAACTAAATGTTTACTTTTCATAGCATAGTTCCATAATTCCTAGGTAATCCTTCGTGTGTGCTAGGCAAAATAAATCTTCCATTCCACTAAAACATGATTCTGATTTTGGTTGGTGACATTCTTTCCTTGCCAGGGTTTTTCATATTTAGGTCTATGAATTTTTTTTTTTCCAGAACACCATCTGTCTATTCTTCTATTTTCTTTGAAACTGCCAGCATTCTTAGCCGAATGTGTAGGGAAGTGAGGCATAGTCCAGAAAAAGAATGTGTGTTCTAAGATATTCAAACCAAACTACAAGGCTAAGGATATCAAAAGCTGATCTAATACAAGGCAATAGCGTTAAAACACATTTCCTTTTCCTTACTGTCAATGTCATTCCTACAGTTTCGTTTTGTTTTGTTTTGTTTTGTTGTGGTGCATTACTTTAAAAAAAACTTTTTATTTTGAAATTGTTTTAATGTTTATTCAACTTCTGAGAAAGAGACAGAGTGTGAGCAGGGGAGGGACAGAGAGAAAGGAAGACACAGAATCTGAAGCAGACTCCAGGCTCTGAGCTGTCAGCACAGAGCCCTACATGGGGCTCGAACTCAGGAACCATGAGATCATGACCTGAGCTGAAGTCAGACGCTTAACCAATTGAGCCACCCAGGTGCCCCCAAAAACTTTTTATTTTGAGATAATTATAGATCTATGTGCAGTTGTAAGAAATAATACTGAAGGATCCTGACTACATTTAATCCCTTTTCCCTCCAGAGGTAACCTCTTGCTAACCTGTAGTACAGTATCACAACCAGGATATTGACATGGCTACTACCCATGAATCTTACTCAGATTTCCTTGATTTTAACTGTACTCTTTTGTGTGTGGTATATGTTTTTAGTTAAATAAAATTCTAACACAGGTAGGTTTCTCTATCTCCCACCACAGTTGAGATACAGACCATTTCTATCACCACAAAGATCCTTTGTGTTCCCTCTTATAATGATACCTCCCTCTTTTTTATTTTGTAACATTTTGTCATTTCCAAAATAAGTGGAATCATACTGTATGTAATTGACACCCCCCCCCCCCCCCCAATTTGTCCCAATTCCTGGAGAGTCATCCAGATTGTTGCATGTGTCAATAGTCCTTTGTTGTTGTGTTGTTGTTGTTGTTGAGTAGTAGATGTACCATAGATTGTTCGTTCATCCATTGAAAGACACAACAGCTCTTTCCAATTTGGGGCTGTTATAAATAGAGCCTCTCAGAGCATTTGTGTACAGGTTTCTATTTCAGCATAATTTTCTCTGTGATAAATGCCCAAGAGTGCAATTGCTGGGTTGTATAGTAATTGAATATTTAGTTTTATAAGAAACTGCAAAACTCTTTGCCCGAGTGACTGTACCATTTTTCATCTTTACCAGCCATGTATGAGTGCGCCCGTTTTTCGGCATTTTGTCAATCTTTGGTGGTGTTACTACTTTTTATTTTAGCCATTTACATAGGTGTTGCTGGTGATTTGTGTCTCCTTGCTTTTTGTATCATTGCTCCTCTGTACTTTTTTTTTAAATTTCATTGATTTCTACTCTTCACATTTTCTTCTGTCTTGCTTGGTTTGTGTTCACTTTGCTCTTCTTCTTGTAGTTTCTTGAGGTAGGAGTTTATTAGTGATCTTTGTTCTCTATTAAAGCATTTACATAAATACCCCTTACAGAACAGCTTGAGCTGCATCTCATATATTGTATGTATTTTCAAAATTGTATTTCTGGCTTTCTTCTCTTATCCATGGATTATTTAGAAGTGCGTTCTTTAATTTCCAAGAGTTTAGAGATAACCTTCATGCTGTCCTTCTCTTGATTTCTAGTTTGATTCCATTGTGGTTAGAGAACTTTACATGAATTAAGTATTTTTTTTTAATTATCTGAGGTTTGTCTTATGGATGAGGACATAATCTACCTTGGTGAATGTCCCATAACTACTTGGAAAAAAAACATACGTATTCTGCTGTTGTTGGGTGAAGGGTTCTCTATATGTCAATTAGGTCCTATTGGTTAATTGTATTGTTCAGTTCTGTATCCTTCCTGATTTTCTATATAGCAGTTCTCTTATTTTCTGAGAGTGAGACCTGAAACTCCTAATCGTCATCTGGCATAATTTGCTGCTTTATTTATTTACTTGTTCTTCTGTCCCTTTAGAATGTCAGTTTTCTGAGGGCACACATTTGGGTCTATTTCATTCCTTCTTTATGCTCTGCTAGCAGTTTATTGGACCCAGTAGCCTTGACTGTAGTCAAAAAGAATTAAGGCATACCTACATTTCCATTTGAGGGACTATCTCTCTCATTCATGTTGGATTTAGTGCTTAGAACAAATACTAGTTTGAGTAGGTGTTTAGTGACATGTTTGGAATGAATAGATGCCTTTCCTGGATGATCTATTCCCACATGCTTGGAGGCATATTAGACATGTTGTTTCTCTAAGCATTCCAGATCTGATTTGGCCCCTACAAAGTTGGTATCTTTGCTTGGTAAGCTCTCTGGAGAATGGCCATGGCAGGTGGCTTCCCTGAAGGCAGGAGCTGACACTTGAGATCTGTCTCTTCCTTTGCTTTATAAAGTTTTCATGGCACAGCTGAGAATATTTACAGAATTTTCCCCAGTGTTGTCTAATTACATTTTAGAATTTGGTTCACTATTGTGCAATTATGTTCTAGAGCTTCACCATCTTATTATGTAGCAATAATAAGATGGGTGGTTGGGAGTAAAGGTTATGGATGATGATTCTGGTCAATTTTGGGTGTCTATAATTTTCAGTGTGGGCTTGAGAAAGCTTTCAGGGAGTTTAAAGAGCAATGTGTTTTTCCATCCTAAAAGACATAATATTTTACCATTATAAAAGGGCAAGGATACCAGGAGGGCGCTGACGATCGGCAATGGGTAGAAAGCAGCCACTCAAATCAGGCAAATGAGGTTCAAATGCCAGCCCTGCTATGCTGTAGTTGTGCGACCATTAGTTAGGTAATCTTTTTTAGTTCACCTCCTGCCTCCATACGCAGGGGATAGAAGCTTTTTAGTTGGCTCTAGTCCCACTTGCTCAGTTAGGATTTTGCTGCTTGTGTTTTGAGGTGTCCTATCCAGAAAATCATTACCCAGACCATGTCAAAGAGCAGTATTCCTAGAAGAACTTCCTTCTAGGAGTTTCATGGATTCAGGTCTTATATATAAGTCTCTAATCCATTGTGATTTAATTTTTGTTTGTGGTATAAGATCGGGATCCAGTTTCATTCTCATACATGTGAATATCCAGTTCTCCCAGCACTATTTATTGAAGAGACTGTCTTTTCTCCATTGAGTATTCTTGGCTTCCTTCTCAAATAATAGTTGATAGTATACGCTTGGATTCATTTCTGGGCTTTTATTTCTGTTGCATTGGTCAGTGTGTTTTTATGCCAGTACCGTACTGTTTTGATAACTATAGATTTATAGTGTAGCTTGAAACCGGGAAGTGTGATGCCTCCTGAAAGAAACCTCCAGCCAAGTGAAAAGACAGCCTACAGAATGGAGAAAAAATGTAAACCATATATTCGATATGGGACTAATAACCGCAATGTGTAAAGAACTTACACAATTCAAGAGCAAAACATCAACCCAATTAAAAAATAAGCAAAGGACCTGAGTAGACATTTCTCCAAAGAAGATAAATGAAAGTTGCGCAGGTACATGAAAAGATGCTCAACATTACTAGTCATTAAGGAAATGCAAGTTAGGGGCGCTTGGGTGGCTCAGTCGGTTAAGCGTCCGACCTCAGCTCAGGTTATGATCTCACAGTCTGTGAGTTCGAGCCCCGCGTCGGGCTCTGTGCTGACAGCTCAGAGCCTGGAGCCTGCTTCAGATTCTATGTCTCCCTCTCTCTCTGACCCTCCCCCATTCATGTTCTGTCTCTCTCTGCCTCAAAAATAAATAAACATTAAAAAAAATAAAAATAAATAAAAAAAAAAGGAAATGCAAGTTAAAACCACAATGAGCCACGTCCTTAGACCCGTTAGAATGGCCATCATCAAAAAGACAAGAGGTAAAAAGTGCTGGTGAGGATGTGGAGAAAAGGGAACCTTGTGAACTGTTGGTGGGAATCTAAATTGGTGCAATCACTATAGAAAACAGTATGGAGGATCCTCAAAAATTAAAAATACAACTACTATATGATACAGCAATTCCACTTCTGGAAATAGGACCAAGGGAAATGAAGACATTGACTTGAAAAGATACCTATATCTTTGTGTTCGTAGCAGCATTATCTGCAACATCCAAGACATACAAACAATCTGGGCGTCCGTCAGTGGATGAAGGGATTATGAAGTTGTGCTATATATACAGTGAAATATTATTCGTCCATAAAAAATAAGGAAATCCTACCATTTGTGAGAACATGGGTGGCCCTTGAGTACATTATGCTAAGCGAAGTGAGAGAAAGACAAATCTGCATGATCTCACTTTTCCGTGGAATCTAATAAAAATAACAACAGCAGCAGCCAAACTTCTAAAGAAAAAAAAAAAGACCTCAGACTTACGGTTGCCAGGGGTGGACGGTGAGAAAAGGGGGATTGGAGAAAAGTGGTCAAAAGCACAAACTTCCAGTTACAAGATAAATAAGTTCTAGTGTGTGAGGCACAGCCTGATGACTATAGCTAACACTGCTGTAGGGTAGATAGACAAGCTGCTAAGAGAATAAATCCTAAGAGTTCTCATCACAAGGGGAAATTAATTTTTCCTTTTTTCTTTGCTCCTTTCTTTGTATCTATATGAGAAGATGGATGGATGTGAACTAAAATTATTGTGGTAATCATTTCATAATATTTATAAATCACACCATCATGCTGTATGCCTTAAACTTCTGGAGTGATGCATGTCAGTTATTTCTCAATAGAAGTGGAAAAAATAAAATGGGGGTAATTATTGAACATGTTACATTACAGAAAGACTGAATGAGAATGAAATGTCTACAATGGAGCCTGTCATAAATTAGGCACTTAATCAATACTAATTTATTTAATTCCTACCCTGTTTTTGATGCCTGAAAATGAAGAGGTCTCTGCATCTCCAAGAGCATTTATCTCCTTTGTCCGTGTTCTAATTTGGCATCGCTCGTGGTCAGATGTACTGTGGGACTCAGAGAGTCTGGCATTGACAACAATTAGTGGATATTCAGACACTTCTGATGAGAATAGACATGCAAGGGAAATGAGTAAAGAAAGTTAATGTGGGCACATATCCCTGTCAAAGAAGAATCAATGGAATTCAAAAGTAGTTCCAATAGATACAGTCCCAGAACTGTCTGTGTCTGCTGATTACGTGGTATCCGTTCAGTTTTGTTATTAGATTTCAAGTGTCCTTAAGACCAGGTCTCTGTCATATCTATAATTTGACATTTCCTAGACCATAGAAAGTATCCACTGGATGTTTAATAGGTAACATTTCCATTTGTTTTCATCTTTTGCATTGCATAAGGACCACAGTGCTTTTTGGGAACTTGGAAATGAAGGAACAAAAGATTTCCCTGTTAGGCAAGTAAAATATGAATGCATAATGAACCAGGACAAACATATGTAATTCTTTATCAAAGTCAAGATTTCTCCTAGGAACTGTAACCTGATTTAAGGCTGAGTTGCCCAAAGATGTCATTAAAATTTAGAGTCACAAAACACCCTTTGACTGTAGGATTATGAATCAATGGTCTGATGATAGTTATTTTCCTCCATGGCATGCTAAAAGAACAGTGCACTGGCTAGAGGATCAAATGGGTCTGATCCCCTTGGAAATTTCGTTTCCTATTACTAAGATTGCAGTTAGTGTTGCAAACTTTGTTTTTGTGCTACACTCTCGATGTGCAGACAAAATTAGGTCTCTGGACTAGGCTCTTGACCAATGCAGTTCTTTGGGGGAAATCCTCTCTGGGAGGCCTCTAGTGAGGTGACATGTTAGTTTGACATGTGATAACAGCTCATCACTGGTTCTTCTAGAAGGTGCTTCTTGACTCATGAAACAATAGGAGTACAAAAAGTAGCCAATTAAAAAAAACCCTAAAAGATGTAGATCTGGAAGTGACTTCATATTCTTTTTTATATTTGCCAGCGAAAATACTGTGAAGTCTGGAAGAGTAATAAGATAGTGTGCAGCATGGCCTTTACACTTGATTCGGGAATCCTTCTTACTGTCTCCAGCAGGTGATAGGCCTCGTTGTGTCTTGAAGCAGCCTCTGTATTTAAAAAATACGTTAACTTTCTATATAGTGAAGTATGCAGATAGGAAGTGATACTTAGATGAATTTTGATAGGTGTATGTGCCCACGAAAGCAGCATTGCAAACAAAATAGCATTATCTCCTCATTTTCCAAACAGATAGGATTCTTAGAAGATCATTTCGTATGTTAAAGTACTATCTATTTGGAACTTCTTCACGCCAGTCCTATTTCTCTCCTCTGGAGCACATGAAGTCCACCTGACTTCTTTTTTCCTCGACAGTTCTTGAGATATTTGAGAACTGAATATGAGATTGTAAACTCTGCAGAGTATAAAAAGTACTACATGTTTCAACATGATTCCAGAGCATAAGTCAGCGTATTTATTTAGGAAGTCTAGTGAATGGGGCCTACTGCTTTCATTGTGTTGATTGTGTGATCTTGGAAAAGTCTCTGTGCTTTCCTAAGCTGCAGTGTAAAATGAGGGCAATACCTACTCTATGGAATTATTGAAGGAAAAAAAATTATAAAGTGTATTTAAAATGCTTAACATATTTCCTGGCCCTTAGTAAGGTATACAGAAGAAAGTACCAGATACTAATTTAGGCAAAGTATATTTGATTATTCTTGAAAAATGCTTGGATAAGACTTGTTCGTAATTCTATCTCCTTTTTTTTTTTGACAAGGATTAAGGAGTATAATGTAGTGAAGAGGAAACTGGATTTAGAATCAGATTATCTGGGTTTTCATCCTGGGTCATCTGTTTATTAGCCTGTGACCCTTAACAAAGTATTTAACCTCCCTGGCCCATTCTCACATTTCTAAAGGAGGGATAGTAATACTGCCTAACCGACATCGTAATGTTGAGCGGTTCAAGATTAAAATATGCTGTGACTTAAAATTCATTTTAAGCCGCAATTTTCTATAATAAGTAAGGGAGAATAAAATGATGCTCGTAGGGAGGCAAGGTAGGAAAGGTCATCCTAAAAGTCCTTCAGGCTGCATATGCTAAATAGGCTCTCATGGCATTACAGCTACACATCACATGGTGATGGCACCAGAGTGCAAGTTACAAGCAGGTGGTCGGTACTTAAGGGCTCCTCCTGAAACACCACGTGCATTAGCACATACTTCTCCTGAAGCTCCGTGGAGGGTGATGTTTAGGTTGTGGATGAATACACGTACTCCACACTCGCTTTTATCCCCTTGATCATCTGGGATATACTTTTGTTGGGTAAGAGATCCTGGCTGCATTTACTTACTTCTCATGGGAGATTGTTGGCTCCAGTTGAACCTGCCCACCCACTCTCCTGTGCTGCCATGACGTGGTAATAGGAATCCCAGTCAGTACTCATTGTCCAGGCAGCATTTCTGAATTTTCTGTCTGAACTCAAATTGAGGATTTCAGTTGCCCAATCATCTGTTTGATGTGCTCAGAATATCTTCAATTTGTAGGTGGAAAGGATGCAGCATGAAGTATCATTAATGCTCGGGTGACAGTGACCCCATGTGTCCTCCTCCTGGAGTGCAGCATCCCTGTTCTTCGCAGCACTCCATTCCCCTCCTATTCTCCTATCCTAGATCTTCCCCCGCTATTGGTGGCAAAGTTCCAGTACTGACAATGTACAGGTAATGTCATACTTAATGGAAACAGATGGCATGCTTTCCCATAAGATAAGGAACAAGAAAATTTGCTCTTACCACTTCCATTCAGCATTGTTGTAGTTGTTCTGGATAGTGCAATAAGGTAAGGAAACGAAGTAAGAGATACCCAGATTAGGAAAAATACCGAATAAATAAAACTGTTTTTATTTGAGGATGGCATGATTGTCTATGCAGAAAACCCAATTAAATCTACAAAAAAAGTCTGGAAATGATGAAACAGGGCATCAGGGTTGTAGGATATGAGATAAATACACAAAAATCAAGTGTATTTTTGTATACTGGCAATGACTTGTCCTATATGTTCAAGGAAATATGGATAAATTGAACTTTATTAAAATTAAGATCGTCTGTTTGTGAAAAGATGCCACTAAAAGAGTGTAAATACCACCGATGGAGTGGGAGAATGTATTCTCTGTGTACGTATCTGACAGAAGACTCATATCCAGAACGTATCAGGAGCTTGTGTAAATTTTAAAAATAACAGATAATTTAAAAATCGGCAGAAACAAAAAATATAAACAAACACTTCCCAGTGGGCCGAGAAACATATGAAAAGATGCCTAGCTCAATTTATCAAATTAAAACTATCTTGTGTGCTAAAAATGGTAAATGCCAAGAATTGGGGAAGGTGTCGAAAAAATAGCAAGTCTTTGGGTGCCTGTGTGGCTTAGTTGGTTAAACACCCAACTCTTCATTTCTGTTCATGTCACGATCTCACGGTTCTTGAGCCTGAACCCTGCATCGGACTTTGCAGTGTCAGCACGCAACTTGCTTGGGATTCTCTCTCCATAACTCTCTGCTCCTCCCCTGCTCACACTCCTTTTTCTCTCAAAATAAATAAGTAAACATTTAAAAAGTTGTGAGTCTCATATTCTGCTGCTGGCAATATAAATTAGTATTTTCACTTTGGAAATTATTTGAAAAAAAAAAAAGAAATGATGCATATTCTGTGGCCCAGAAATGTCTAGCAGAGTTGAGTGCTCTTGGTATATGGTTCACAAAATGTACATGATTGTTCAAATAACATTATTCGAACAGTCAAAACCTGGAAATTACACAAATACAGTCCCACAAAGGAAAACTGTGTAACAGTGGGAATGAAGTGATGATATGTAGCATGGATCAATGTCACAAACAATATTTGGTAAAGGAAGCTAACACAAATGGATACTTACATTTTTTATTTTAATGCAAGTTCAAGTAGGAAAAACTATGCTGTTAGACATCAAGAGCACAATTAATCTTGGAGGAGTTGCAGTGAACTGGTTAGTACAAGTTGTGGTTAGTTCAGTTTGTAAAAATTCATCCCCATCTAAAATTATGATATGTACACTTTTCAATATGCATATTATACTTAAAAGTTTTTAAAAAAAATTTTTAGTGCTTATTTTTGGGAGAGGGAAAGCAAGCGAACAGGGAGGGGCACAGAGAGAGGGAGACACAAAATCTGAAGCAGGCTCCAGGCTCTGAGCTGTCAGCACAGAGCCTGACATGGGGCTCGAACTCACAAGCTGCGAGATCATGACTTGAGCTGAAGTCAGACATTTAACTGACTGAGCCACCCAGGTGCCCATGTACTTAAAAGTTTAAAAAAAAAGGGGGGGGGGTGGAATATATTCCTAGGCAAAACAGTAATTTTTTGCCAGAAGGCCTAAAGTAAAAGAAATCCTTAAATGAGTTTTTCATGGGACACCTGGGTGGCCCAGTCAGTTAAGCATCTGACTTCGGCTCAGATCATGATCTCACAGTTCATGAGTTCGAGCCCCGTGTCGGGCTCTGTGCTGACAGCCCGGAGCCTGGAGCCTGCGTCAGATTCTGTGTCTCCCTCTCTCTCTGCCCCTCCCCTTCTCATTCTCTCTCTCTCTGTCTCTCTCTCTCTCAAAAATAAATATTTAAAAAAAAAAGATTGAGTTTTTCATGCAGAAGAAAATGATCTTAGACGGAAACATGAAAATGCATAAGGGAATGATGTATAACAGTGCAAGCTACAAGGGCTGGAAGAAGACAAAATTATTTCCTTAGATGATATAACTGAGAATCTATGGGCAAACTGAATAGAATCAATAGGCAACTTTAGGAAGATCATTTTAACATAAGGTCAATATGCAAAAATCAATTTTATTCTATGCATCTGTAACCAGCATTTAAAATACGAAGTTTAAAAGTAATAACATTTAAAACAGAGTCAGTCACACCAAATACCTAGGATTAAATCTATCAGAATATCTATAAAACCTCTACATAGGAAAATGCATAACATGGTTGAGAGAAATTTAAGAATTTCGATATTGTATTAATTTTAATCTTCCTAAATTGACTCCATGTTACAATAATGATTTTAATCTTCCTACGTTGACCTAGAAGTTCAACTCGATGCAAATCCCAGTAAATTATGTTTTTGTTTTTGAAATTGACAAGTTGATTATAAAATTTGCATGGAAATGCAGGGCTCAGAATAACAAGACAATCTTGAAAAAGTTCAACAAATTTGAAAAGCTTATGCTATCAGTTATCAAGACTTATCTTATAGTAATTAAGACAGCGTGGTATTAGCCCAGAGAGATAAACCAGTAAGACGGAGAAGTCCAAAAATAGACCTAGACTTAGACATTCACTTGATTAATGACAAAAGTTATACTGCAGTCTTCTGTGGAAAGAAGACTTATCCACAGAGGGTACCTGAGTAATTGGAAAGCCATATAGAAAACAAAAACAAAAAAACAAATCTTAACCTCCTACTTCATACCAAACTAAAAATCAATTTGAGATGAATTATAGATAGAAATATAAAAGACATAATAGTAAAGTTTCTAAAAGAAAACATGATGGGGGTGGCTGGGTGGCTCAATTGGTTGAGCATTCCACTCTTGATTTCACCTCAGGTCATGATGTCATCACTGAGCCCGGCATTAGGCTCAGTGAAGAGCACAGAGTCTGCTTGGGATTCTCTGTCTCCCTCTCTTTATGCCCCTCCTTAATTGCACATGTGCTTATGCACATGTTCTGAGTGTAAATAAATACTTAAAAAAACACGATGGTGTATTTTCATGTCTTTCTGATAAATAAATGCTTCTGAAAACCAGAAAGCACTAAAATGTAAAGGAAAGACTGACAGGTTGGATTTCCTTAAAATTATTTCTAATCGTGAAAAGATACCACCAGGAGAATGAAATCATAAGCCACAGACTTAGAGAAGATATTTGTGATACGTATATCCAACAAAGGACTTATTTGAATATATACTCATAGGAATCCATGAGCCATACTCATAGGCATCCATGAGAAAGAGTCATTCCCAAAGAAAAGTGGACAAATGTGTGAACAGGCATGTCACAGAAGAAGATATCCAAACAGCCAAGACGTATGAGAAAAGGTACTCAACGGGCCATCTAGGAAGTTCAAGTTAGTAGTCCTACTAATTTGCACGGAAAGGGCTGAAATGAGAAGGATGGACAAGGAGCCGATGCAGACACCTGGGAGGGTCATACACTCTGGTGGGATGGAAACCTGTCACAAGTGCTTAGGAAAGCTCTCTGGCTGTACATGTGGGAGCTGGACAGATGCATACCCTATGGCCCAACAGTTGTGTTCTCATTTTCATGGCTTCCAACGAAGCATACACGTGTGCAAGAATTTCATAGCACTCTTATCTATCATATACTGCACCTGAAAACCAAGTTGTCCCTTCATGATAGAACGTGAAACCTACCGTACAGCACCGCAAAGGAATAAATGATTGTTATTTGCAACGACCTACATGAATCTCATAAATAATGGCAAAGGAAGGAAGTTAGACGCAAAACAGTACGTGCTTTTGAGCTCCATTTCTATCAAATTCAAAAATAGGCAAAACTATCTTGTTAAGAATCAGAATAATTTTTACTCTTAGAGGATAGATGTAGTTATTACGAAGGAGAATTTGTGGTAATACGGTTACTTTTGTATTTGGGGGTAAATAAACGAGTGGGTTAAGTTTGTATAAACTCATAAAACTGAGTACTTAGATTTATGCCCTTTATTTGCATTATGGTTCAATCATAATATTCTTGAAACAGCAACACAAAATTGCTTTAGTAACTTACCTTCTACCTCTAGGTATCATTTTCACCAGATCATTTTCACCGCAGGATCACAGGATCCTTTTCACCACAATCCTTGTCTACCCCTGACCTGTATTATACTTAGAATGCCGCCAAAATCCCATTTTAATTTTTCCATGTCTCCACTTTGCTCTGAGAGCGGACAACCCCTTGTGTGGTGCTACCGAGGTCAGTTGCAGATGCCGTAGTATCCAAAGGCGAATGCCCTTGAGGTGAGGGGAGAGTCTGCAATTTTCCTTTATTCAGAAGCCCCCGCCGAAGACCACCGGCTCCTCATTTCTGTACTTCTAGTGACAACAACACAGACAAATCTCAATCAGCACCTTGTGTAGATACATCACTGGCATTTTGTGTATGTGTGCGTGTGCATATATTTTCATCTCATTTTTTAATTTTTAAAATGATGACACGAGAAAAATGTATAAAACATATGTGCTTGTTTTAAAAATTCTTTTATTAAAACAATTTTTTTAATGTTGAATCATTTTTGAGAGGCATAGAGAGAGGGGGCACAGAATCTGAAGCAGGCTCCGGGCTCTGAGCCCGACACAGGGTGCTAGCCCAGGAGCCATGAGATCATGACCTGAAGTTGGACGCTGAACTCATGGAGTCACCCAGGCGCCCCTAAAACATACGTACTTAACAACCACCAGCAAGGTCAAATTATGGACCATTACCAGATGGCAGAAGACCCCCTCCGCCCTGGCCCAGATGCCCCTCCTTGGTGTCTGTATATTTACTCGGATGTGTACGTGTGTGTAAATTTGCATTGATGGAGCATTTTAATTTACCGTTCATATTTCATTTTATCAGTTGACCTGATCATGTCCTTTATGGCACTTTCCCCTCCAGCATCGGACCTAGCGTGGGGTCAGTGGTTATATTCAGTTGCCATGTCCCTTTAGGCTCTTTTAACCTGAAACATTTCCATAGCTTTTCTTTGTCTTTTATAACATTGTTACATGTAGTCCTTCTGCCTTTACAAGAACATTTCTCACCTGGTGTTTAGTGTTTCTTCTAGTCGTGGTTAGAATAAGATTATGTAGTCTGGGCTGGAATACTGCACACGTGATGTTGTGTTCTTCTCAGTGTATCACATCTGGAGGCACATGATGTCCATCTGTCCCTCATCTGTCATGTTAATTTTAGTCACCCAGACAAGTGCTGCCTGACTTCTCCACTCCGTGCTGCTGTTTAGTCTTCTTCTTTGCCACGAATAAGCAGCCTGTGTAGATTCACACAGATGTTCTGTTTGTTACTAAGGTTCCCCTTGAATTAGTAGCCATTAATGAGTTTTGCCTGATCCGTGCTTTAGCATAATGACTACAAAACGATTATTTTTGATCTCCTGCACCCAGATTCGTTCCACATTGACCAGTTGGCCCCCACCATTTTATTGTAAGCAGTTATTTACTTAATGTCGGTATAACTTTTTATTGATTGACTTATGTAATTATTACCTGTACAGACTCATAAATTCCTTTTTTTCCTATTGTTCAGAACTTAATGCTGAACTTAATTCTTTTAAATATTTTTTAAGTGTATTTATTTCGTTTGAAGAAGAGAGAGAGTGTGGGGGAGGGTCAGAGTGAGAGAATCCCATCATGGTGTCAGTGCAGAGCCCGACATGGGGCTTGATCCCATGAACCATATCATGACCTGAACCCAAATCAAGAGTAGGACACTTAACTGACTGAGCCCCCAGGTGCCCCTGAACTTAATTCTTTGGATGCTGACATTGTTATAGGTTTGGCCAGTGGAAACCCTTTCAAGCTGGCTGCTGTATCATTGTATATTCTTGTCATGTGTGGCCCCTCCTCCACCTTTGGAGCACTTTCTTTCCTGGTATAAGAAATCCAGTCATTTAAGATCTAATTCAAATGTCATCTTTTCCAGGGCAACCTGCAAGATTAATTCTATTCCAAAGATGCTTTTAGTCAGTTATTTATTTATTTATTTATTTTAGCACATAGATATATAGATTATACTGAATAATTGTTGCTTACACTTAGAAGTGATTTCCAATTGTTTCACATATTTGATGTATCTCTTTAATAGATTGTAAGTGTTTTAACATCAAGGTCTGGCCATTTTCTACCTGAAAAAGGTCACCCTTGGAATCTTAGATTGCTTTAGTTATATAGTAGATTCCAAATAATGATGTTCTTATAAATAAATGAAAGGAAGGAAGGAAGCAAATTGTCTCCTTGAAGAGTGTTTCTATTTTATACTTTACACGTTGATTGCAAATGAAGCTGAATGTTGGAAGGTAATTAGAGTTAGGGAAGAAAGCACTGGGAATTAAGTGTGTCTATACCAGTGATACAAAAAAAAAAATCAAAACATAAAGGGACCCCATCAATGAATATTTAATGATCTCAGTTATCTAACTGACTGGTTGATTTATTCTTTTGTTCATAATTTGAGGCAGTTTTATTGCATTATTATATTTCATCAAGTGTTCAATTTTTTTTTTTTCAACGTTTATTTATTTTTGGGACAGAGAGAGACAGAGCATGAACGGGGGAGGGGCAGAGAGAGAGGGAGACACAGAATCGGAAGCAGGCTCCAGGCTCTGAGCCGTCAGCCCAGAGCCTGACGCGGGGCTCGAACTCACGGACCGTGAGATCGTGACCTGGCTGAAGTCGGACGCTTAACCGACTGCGCCACCCAGGCGCCCCAAGTGTTCAATTTTTTGAGATGATGTAATTGATATTTGTATCTGTTTTGCTGAAGAGTATCTTTGTTTTTATTAAAATTCATTTCTTTGTTTTTATTGAATGATATAAAAAGTTATTGACTGTTTTGCTGGTTTGTGGTGGTGAACACTTAGTTTATTGTCAGGAAGTGAATAGTAGAAGCCTTCACCCTGATGTTATTTCTTGAACTGATCCTGTGATGTCCATTTCTGTCTGTTGGCCCTGAACCTGAAGAGATAAGATGAAGTAAGTCTGTAAGTATGAGTCATTTGCCTCATGCCCCACTATTATAGGGTGCATGGATTTATTCCAGTTATCAAATTCAGCAAAACTTCCTAATCTGAGCTAGTGTAGAAAATACAGTGGATATTAGAGACTACTTATGTAATGAAAATTTTATTTTACTGTTTTTTTATATTTATTTTTAAGAGTGAGAGACAGAGAGCAGGGGGAGGGGCAGAGGGAGAGGGAGACAATCAATCTGAAGTAGGTTCCAGGCTCTGAGCTGTCAGCACAGAGCCCGATGTGGGGCTCGAACCCACAAACCATGAGATCATGCCCTGAGCCGAAGACGGATGCTTAACTGACTGAGCCGCCCAGGGGCCCCTGAAAATTATATTTTTTAAAAGTAGTATTATAAAAACAAGTTCAGAACAGTTAAATTCAGTGTGTTAAAGCCCTTTGAAGACTTAATTTGTTAAAACAAGTAACCCATTAATCATTGGTATGCAGTCAGCTGTGTTTTTCATAGACTTCAGGAAGGATTGGGCTGGATTTAACTGTGGAGGCAGACCCATTCATCTTACAGATAAGGAGTCTGGGACCCAGGGAAGTCTTTGAGAGTGAGTTAGTACAGTTGGGAAAAGAACCAGCTTTCTTCTGACTCTTGGTTAAGTGTTCTGTTTACTGTACCTTAAAGTTATAAGGTGATAAGGTATTAAATTCTCTCACCTCATTGACACCCCCCCCCCCCCAACACACACACCCACCATCTGCTTCATAAGCCTGGATAATTAGAGAAAGCATGGAGACTTCAGCCAGCTGTGAGCATTACTGTGCATTCCAGAAATCCAACATGTAAATAGTTCTCAGTAAGCCATGAGAAGTTTCAGATACTCTTTCGCTGGGTAGAAAATGAGTTAACCAGGCAGAAAACGAGCCCTGTAGAAATTTCAGCATTCCATAAAGGCTTTCAGATTGATTTGTTACGTGTTTAGTTACCCTGCTGCATCACAGTGAACATGGGTATTAGCCATAGCATATTCACTGTGCTGAGGTCAGGCTGCGTCTTGCCCATCAGCTCTTCCCTGCTCCCCTGTCCCCCAGCAGCTGCAGAAATTCAATAAATATTTGAGATTTGTTATGTGCCACAGGCATTGCTTATAACGGGGATATGAAGTGACTTGCGGAACTGAGAGCACCTGCCGCAGAGCTTGGTAGACAATTGAAAGCTCAAGCTACTCAGTGAGGGATTACAATAGAGGAGGAATATGGAACCACGAAACACGGGTGAGGAGGACCCAACGGTCCCGGGAAGTGATGCTGAAGTGGAGGAGTAGCCAGACGAAGGGGCAGGGAGGGATGACTCTGGGCGGAGGGAACATCACGGGCGGACAACCGGAGGCAAGAGAGGGAGCTGAGCAAGAACAGTAGTGGCTGGAACATGGCCAGTCAGTGGAGTTGGAGATGAGACTCAAGGCAGAGAGCCTTGATTCCAGGGGTTCTAGAGGCCCTTGAAGGCCAGTTGAAGGAGCTCTGATTTGATCCTAAGGCAGCAACAAGCCAGTGAAGGATTCATACTTTTTTGGGGGGAGCGCTTGTCTCACTATATCACACTCTTGGTTTCATAGCGCTCTCTGATAGACTCTGCACTCCTCTAGGGAAGGGCTTTATCTTTCTGTCTTTGTGCCCTGAGTGCACCACGGCATGCCTGTCACAGGCCGAGTGCATTGTGACCTAGTGAAGGCTGAACGAATGATACAGTTAATGAGAAATAACTACCATCACTTTCCGGGCCGGTGTCTGAAAGAATGCAGGCTTACTTTGCACGGGTGCTTAAGTTAGAGCTCGGTGATCTCCGTAGAGTAGAGAGGATGAATTTCTGAGATGTTGTAGAGACATGTTTATAGGATCTTTTTTTTTTTCACTGTGTCCCTAAAAGACAAGTACTGGAAGTTAGAGTTGGTTCCTAGGTCATTGGGAAAATGTCTGCCAGCCGTGAGAAAATGCTTTCTTTTGTGTTCCCCACAGCAGCTTAATTTTCAGTCTAGATAACGGAAGTGATGCTTGTTTATAGTGTTTATTGACAAAGCCCTGCTTGCTTTGGGTCACTCTTGACAGGGAAATGTTGACGTCCTGAAGACCACTTCCATAGGTGACCCTCTTGTTGTAGCCACTTCTGATGCTTACAAAGCACTGTTCAAGGTGTCCAGATTCAGGCACGCCGGCTTGGGGTCAGCCCCATATCATCTCATCTCCTTGTCATTTCTGTAGGTCTGTTGGGGTTCAGCATAAAATCATCATACTGCTTGCTGACTTGGTAAATTCCCTGTTGGTTGTTGTTGTTTAATCTGGGTAAAAAGCCACAGTCTCAGGGCACCTGGGCAGCTCCGTCAGTTAAGCATCCGACTTCAGCTCAGGTCATGATCTCATGGTTTGTGGGTTCGAGCCCCGCGTCGGGCTCTGGGCTGATGGCTCAGAGCCTGGAGCCTGCTTCGGATGCTGTGTCTCCCTCTCTCTCTGCCCCTCACCTGCTCATGCTTTGTCTCTCTCTTTCTCTCCAAAATAAATAAATGTTAAAAAAAATTATATTTTACAGCTGCATATACTAGTGATAAAATTTACTGTATCTTTTCCTAGTATGTCATCTTAAAAAAATATATCCACGAGGGGTGCCTGAGCGGCTCAGTCGGTTAGGCATCTGACTTCAGCTCAGGTCATGATCTCATGGTTTGTGGGTTTGAGCCCCGCGTCAGGGTCTGTGCTGACAGCTCAGACCCTGGAGCCTGCTTTGAATTCTGTGTCTGTCTCTCTCTGTCTGCTCCTCCCCTGCTCACACTCTGTCTCTTACAAATAAACATTAAAAAAAAAAAAAGGCCCCAGTCTCATACAACAGTTGTTTTTGACAGTGGTGGTACCATTGCAATTGGTTTTGATAATTATTTTTTAAACATTAAATGAGGTATTTTACTGATTTCTGACCCTTTATTTAGGATTGGTAGTAACAGCCCTCCATTCTGTATTTATTGCCATGGAAACCAAATCTAGGCTAACCCTGCTGCTTGACAAATGCTCATTGGTCTGTGGGTTTCTTGGTGAGGCTCTTTGCTGATACTGTGATTCCTTATGATCTCTTTCCATTCACACGTGTGTGTGTGTGTGTGTGTGTGTGTGTGTGTGTGTGTGTGTGTGTTTGTGTTTTGTGTGCTTCTTCACTTGAAGGAGTAGTTATTTTGAGCTGAATCTGTTTCTGAAAGTACTGTGTGGATTAGTTCTGATCAAAGCAGGCCAGTGTGGCTGTTGCCCACTCGTGTATATGTGCATGTATGACTCTTGAAGAAAGAATATAAGTGGGAACTGCCATGATTTCCTCCCAAGGTGTAAAATGTTCAGTTTGGGCATCTTTCTCTAGAAAGCCTAGTGCTTGTATAGTTGATCTTGATTGTGTGTGTGTGTGTGTGTGTGTACAGGAATGTGTGTGTGTATATGTCAGACTACTTGTCTCCACTGATAATGTATGTGACTCAAGTTATATGAAGAAATACATTTTTTGGTGTGTTTAATATTACAATTCTTTTTACGTTTTCTTGATTGAAGGGAGCAAATACATTGTGGATGGGATTTGCTAACGTCTTTCACTTACATCTTACAGAATACTGAGATGCGAATCATGCTTACATCTCTCTGGCCTTACCAAATTAGATGTTCCTTTCAATGAATAGGGGCTTATATTTCAGGCAGAAACAGGGTCTGAGTGGAAAACAGAAAAGCAGAAGACAGTGATGCCATTCAGCTTATGAGTATGTAGAAACAATGTCGAATACACTGTGGTATAAGAGAGTTGTAGCACGCTCCAGATTAAGCCCACAATGCCTGTCTTGCCTTCTGAACAAACCAGACTGCTGCACATGGGCTGTGCTGCCAGGGGCTCTCTGTTGACTGACAACAGAACGATGACCGTTTCTTGTGTCAAGACGATGGAGACCAGATGCCACATAAAGCTGTGCTGTAAGGGTAGTGCTTCATAAATACTGCCGGGAGAGAAGAAAAGTGGAGACAGAACCTAATGTTGACCTTGCCTTTCTTCCTTGTTGGCAGTTTGCCCTTCGAAAAGGGAAGAGTGGATGTACCTCTCTGGAGGCTTTCCTTCAGTACACTTTGCTGCCTTCTTTAACCTTCTGTCTTCTTTCTTGAGGATTTCCCCAAGTCCAAGGTCATGAAGTTGTCTTCTACTTCTCTGTGATTTCTCTCTCGATGATAGGATCCATTATCAAGACTTTACCTCCCATCTGTCTGCAGCCTTCCTTTCTCTCCTAAGCTCTGGCCTTTATTTCCAGCTCCCTTCTAAATGACGGTGTCTTCTAAATGTCTTCTAAATGACTGATGTCCTACTTGCTTCTTCCCTAACCTAACCCAGCAGGTCAGTTCTTTGTCATTTGTAGTGTTGTTAAAGAATTACCACCATTTCCTGAGTCAGTTAGGCTTATACATAGGTCTCTTCTGTGACTGTTGTTTTCTTCTTTCCCCAAACTCCTGTTCATACATTACCCATTTTACTTCTTTAATATTTCTTACATTCTGTTCCCAGTTAGATAACTATAGTGCAGAATGCCCGTTATCTCTCATTCAACATTTGTTCTAGTTTAAAAACCAGACTTTCAAACTACCAGCCTCTCCTTTTCCCAGCCCATTCTGCAAATTGCTACCAAATTATTTGTCCTAAACCTTATCCCTGATTAACCCACTTCTTTATCCAAGAGTATTCGGTGGCTTCCCATTACTTCTTAGCCAAATTCCACAATGTACGAGTCTCAGATTCATTATATCTTCCAGACTTACTCCCTGGGATTATCCTGAATACTTCATGGTGTCTATTGAACTGGAAAACTTGGCTTGTATCCAAATGGAATTTGTGTCAAACTAGCAATTTTTAATTTGTTCGAGTTTTTATCTGTCTCACTTGCTAGACCATAACTTCCAAGGGCAGGCAAGTGCTGTGTCTGTTTTTTATCACAATTTTATCCTCTTACCATTGAACCTGGCTCATAACACAGTAGGTAAATTTGGAATGAGTGAATATATTATGTGATTTTGAACGACAGAATGTTGTGAGTGCATTTCTCATGCCTGGGATATCTTATTTGTACAACTTTGCGTATTATAATACCTTCTGTGCTTCCATACTGAAATATTACCCTTTATTAATTGTTTCCTGATCTTTACCTTTTCATCCTACCTTGTTTCCTTTCTTCATTTCCCCAGCTGAATGTGTTCTTTTCCTCCTCCTTTTGGTTGCTCTGAAGTTCTCGTATATCACTTACCGTGTAATAGTGTCCTATTTTGGACATTTGCACATGGTTAGCCTTAGCTCCAACTAGCGATGGATGTTTTATGCTGATTCTCTTTGGACTCATTCTTCTCAGTGATTCAGACAAATGTGTAGAAAGCATGTAGAAAACATTTGCAGATGACATGAAACTGGGCAAGAAGCCAATTGCCTTGATATTCAAGAAAGCCTTGAGAATCAGGAAAAGTAGACTGCATCTAAATTAAAGAAAAATGGGGTGCCTGGGTGGCTCATTCAGTTAAGTGTCCGACTTTGGCTCAGGTCATGATCTCGCAGTTCTCGAGTTCAAGCCCCGTGTCAGGCTCCGTGCTGACAGCTCAGAGCCTGGAGCCTGCTTCAGATTCTGCCCCTCCCCACTTGTGTTCTGTCTCTCCCCCTCTGTCAAAAATAAACATCAGAAAAACTTAAAGAAAAATGCATTTTATGCATATGGACTTTAAATCAGCTATACAAGTAGAGGATGGGAAGCATGCAGATTAGCAAAAAGTTAAAAATGTTGGTTGCCATTTGCTTCAGTATGGCAAAGGTGATGTGGCCGCCCAAATGCTGAAGCAGTCTTGAGTTTTGATTGTGGATATATTATTAGAAACAGACTCCAGAATAACAGAGGTGATAGTTTTCCTTAATCTTAGGTTAAACTGTCCACAGATATGGAAACGCTGGGACATATTAATAAGCAGAAGGGTGAGGATTTTGAAGTATCTGGAAAACAATCAGTCACGGGCTATATAAGTAACTAGAGACGTTTCACATGGAGTGGGGTCACGATAGCTGCGTCTTAGATGATAGAGTAAATTTATTAAAGAAAGATAAAAAGCCACAGGAGGCTTTCAGGGAATAGGAAAATGATGGGACATTCTGTTGGCCAGAGCCGTCCCAGGTACAATTGATGTCTTCCAGAGAGTGAGTTTCCTGTCCCTGGGAATGCTCAAGTAGAAGCTATAAAAAGCAACTAAATAGTTTCTAAGGTCTTTTATACCCCACAGTCTCAAGATTCTAGATTTTCTTACGTGTTCTTATTTCTTGTGAGGAGAAAGGGGAGATTTCTTCTATATTCATTTATTCAAGCCTTAATCAGAGACTTTAAATGTCCTCAGTACTCTGTTGTGCCAGGCATTAAGGATACAATGATGAATGTGTGGTTTGACTACTGCAGGAAATGAATGTAAACTATGGTAATACATTTTGAGGAGAGTCATGGGAGTATTTAGGAGATGGCATGGGAATGTGGAGGAAGGGCATATATCTTTTCCTGGATGACCTAGGGAAGGCTTCACAATGGAGTGACACTGGAGTCATCTGAGACATTTCACTGAATGGGAGCCTGCCAGGAGCACAGAAGGTCTGTAAGCTCTGGGCCACACTGGGTGCGTCAGTCTCAGTAGATTCAGGTGAATGTGTACAGGGGCAGGTAAATTAATTCTCTTTAGAAGTCCAGAGATTTAAAAAAAAATTTTTTTTTAACGTTTATTTATTTTTGAGACAGAGAGAGACAGAGCCTGAACGGGGGAGGGTCAGAGAGAGAGGGAGACACAGAATCTGAAACAGGCTCCAGGCTCTGAGCGGTCAGCACAGAGCCCGACGCAGGGCTTGACCTCACGGACCGCGAGATCATGACCTGAGCCGAAGTCGGATGCTCAACCGACTGAGCCACCCAGGCGCCCCCAAAGATTTTTTTTAAGATCAATTTCTTTTATAAAAGAATTACTTGTTCATTTTAGAAAATCGAGTAAATAAAAAAAAAACACATAAAGAAGGAAAGAAAGAAATAATCTCTAGTTCTGGGTACTGCATTGTAAAGTAAGGAGGCTTGGTGGGCGGGGTTGCCGTTTCAAGAGGGTGATCCGGGAAGACTTTGCAGAGGAAACGGCAAGGAAGCAGAAACATGCAGGATGCAGACTGGCCCGGCAGTGGGGAAGTGGAGTGAGAAACTTCCCCCATGGAGAGAATAGTAAGTACAAAGGCTGAGAAGCAGGAAACTTGTTGCTTGAGTAGGAAGAAATTGAGTGTGGTTGGGATGTGTGAGTGAGGGGACAAATGTAAGTGAGGCTGGTCACTTACAATTGGCTGGACCCAGAATATACCCAGCCCTGGAGGTCAAACAGACCACATTTGCATTTCATTCCTAGTGCATTGGAGACCCCCTGGGAGGATTTTTAAAGCAAGACCAACATGATCTGTCTATGCTTGAACCTTGTCTCTGACTGCTGTGTGGGGAATGGACTGAGGTGCAGTGTGGGACCCAGGTGAAGCAGCGACTCGTTGACAGGCTGTTAGAGTAGTCCCAGCCAGAGCTGATGATGATGGCTCAGACAGGCTTAGTGGGAGAGGGGCAAACAGTCTGGAATTTTTAAAAATAAGAGATAGGGGCTCCTGGGTGGCTTGGTCCGTTACACATCTGACTCTTGATCTTGGCTCAGGTCATGATCTCACGGTTCATGAGTCTGAGCCCAGCTTGAGGCTCTGCAGTGACAGCGTGGAACCTGCTTGGGACTCTCTGTCTCCCTCTCTTTCTGCCTCTCCCCTGCTCACGCTCTGTCTCTCTCAACAAAATAAACTTTAAAAATCAAGCAAGCAAGCAAGCAAGCAAGCTAATACGGCTTGGTGATTACATGTAGGATATGGTGAAAAAGTGAAAGAAAGAGCAGCTGATCATTTTATATCAGAAAAATATTGTATATTTTCATTATTTTCATATTTAGTACAGTTCTCGTAAAGTAAAATCCACGTAGTTCTCATTACAGAGTGGGGATTCAGTCATTCTTAACTGTTGTTTTTTAAAAACATACTGAGTTAGCCAATCTCTCCAGATAGAGTTAAAGTATATACTTGGTCTAGATGGGCCCTGTCTGACATCTGAATTCAATACTCTTTTGCTCAGGTTGTTTAAATCTTCCTCTGAAGCTGAATTTATCAACGTTTTTGTATTTTGTTTTTTGTTTTGGTATTTTTTTCCTATTAAATGAATAATTATTTGGTTAATTGTAGAAAGTTTTAAAGAAAGTGGTAGACAGAGCCTAAAAAAGGATCTTGGATAATCTTATTACCTGGATATATACCTGTTAACATTTTGTAGTAGAAATTTTCAGACAAGGGCAGATTTATATGGAGCTAATGAAGCTTACCTAGGTCCCTCTCTGGTTTCTGACAGGAGTTCAGGTAATTTTCTACTCTTTTCCTAAAATGGTCTATCCCCATATTGTCTAAACATTAGGCTGTACAAAGCCAGGATCCAGCCCTATTTGCAGATTATTTACAAGTAAATTTCACTCTATCAAAAATAGGGTCCTACTTCTACGAGTTTTTATCTTCTGAAATAATATCAGTGTCTTTCTTTCTATGCTCTTGAATATCATGTTTATGGGGCATTGTCTTTTGACATATGCCTGTACCATAATGTGTTGATTAAATGACCACTTTTGAGACTTTGACACTAAATAAGACTTTTTTCTATTTGTGTTTGATACTCAACAATTTCATGCTGTGGATCTCTTACTAGAAGGGACGAATTATTTAGAATGCTGTGGTCAGGAGTTCTGGAGTATTTCTGTCTCCATGGCTTTTCCTTGGAATAGAAGTAAAATACTTGGTGAGTCATTTGTTTCCTCACTATTTCTCTTCCTGTCAGAGTAGTATTATGGCTTTAGGTGATGTTTAGGGTGATGCGTGTTTTATCAGTTAGTTAGAATCAACTAGAGTTTCCACACTATGGAAATAAGTAAATTAAAAATTCTGTTTGGTAATGTTTCTTTAAAACTGTTTCAATCCATCGCATGCTCATTAGAACTATTAAACCAGTTTAAAATATTATCTCTGGCTATTTCGAAAAGATAAAAATAGATTGGGTAGATGAGCTCTTACAGGATTTGCAACATGTTTATTATGTATTCACTTATAGCAGCAGGAAATCTTAATGAAGAAGCCAATAGTCTAAAAAACCTATATGGAGATAATTTTGGGATTCCAAAAAATGTGTAAGAATGTGATTTCATCCCTGAGAGTATACAGTTATACCCCCAGAATTTAAAGTAACAAAATATGTTACAAAGATGAACGAATTGGTTTTCAGATAATCAGGCATGATCAGATACCATTGCATGAAATGACTTAATACTGACAAATGTTAAGACAGCCATTTGAATGTAGCTGTTAAAAACGATTGCTCTTCAAAGGGTTTGGGGTATCTTCTGGTTTATGAGCTGTCTCTGTGGAGTATGCTACTGTATTTTTACCACTGGTGTGATGATGAAATATGGAGTGTCATTGACTCCCAGGCAGTATGGTAGGCTGGACCGGTGAGGATAGTGTGGAGAGAAAATTTCCAGCTCAGGGAGTTGCTACAGTGTAATCAAGTTAGAAAGCCTGTAATCCAGCTCAGAAGCAAAAAAGAGAAATTCTAAGGAGATAGAAGCTAAGAGGAAACAAAGTCAGAGCTGGAGAGAAGGTTACATCTGAAAGGCCCTAGAAGCTATTGAAACAAACGTGACAGAGCCTGAGGGGCTAGAGTTTAATCAATGGTGGGGAGAGTGAGTGGAAGCAAGGCCAAGGGTCCGTGTACCTGAAAGTGAGTCTTCTGCCTGTGCTTAGAGCTGGGAAAGACTTCATCATGGCAGCTGTGTCCATTGGTCCAGGGACACAGCAACCACAGCAGGTCACTTGGGTAACAGCTACGTAGAAAAAGTCATCTGGGAGGAAATGGAAACTTGGCCCTTTTCTGGAGGTGTGGGAGTTGAACCAAGAATTGTTTTCAACAGATGCTCATTTGCTGAGTATTTATGTTAAGAACAGCCATGTACTGTTTTAAGTTCTGCACAAATATTAACTTATTTAATCCTGATAAGGACTTTCTGAGAAAAAATTGGTTTAGTGAAAAGAGGCAGACGCCAAAGTGCCCCATGGGGTCTCCTCCACAGTTTAGGCTGTGTGGGACTCCCGCAGGAAATAACTTGTGCGAAGACACGCTAAGCTGGAGATTACAAAGCGCGAACGAAAACGACCATGACGGGAAATCAGCAAACACAATAAACCAAAGAATTCGTTTTCATCACAGATAATAGAATGCTATGTGGAAGTGATTCCATTTTCTAGGTGATGGAAATTGAAGTTGTGATTTTTTTAAATGACCTTCATCATACAGGCACTCCATGGAGAGCCACGATTACAACCTGAACTGCACAGACCAGTTTCTTAATCACTAGCTTCTATTGTTTTATTTTCCTACCAAATGAAATGCCCCACAAATTCCGTATAAACTCGCCGAACTCTGGATCTACAGATATCTCTAGATACAGATAATCATGGAGACACATTTTTGTCAGTAAATAACTGTAGTTAGGTTTAAAAGTGTTAGTTAAAGCAAATACACACCTAAGTCCTGGTAAACTCCCTCTCAGTGTAAAGTATACATCTCATTAATTTCTTGATCAAGTTTTCTCTTCTGCTGGTTCCAAAGTCACCCTGACTTCTCCCCAGAGGAAGAAACCTCAGGAGTTGCCCCATGTCCTACCCCAGACGCCTCAAGCCCTTACTCGTCTCCTTGGACTCGTCAGAGCAGAGGCGTGGTTTTTTCCTCCAGTCTTAGGTAATGTCAAAGCTTAGCTTCAACGATGGGTATCCGTGTTCCCCCCTTCACCATCTGTACAGGAAAGTGCTTCAGCTGTCCGTTCTCTCTCAAATTGAATTAAACCCTGTGAAAGAAAGCAGGGTACCGTGGTCTGAACTTGACTTCTTCAGATTTTCTCCATCACCATCGGCTTCCTTGGTTACTGCGGGCAGACACCAGTTTCTACACTCATCCTGTCCACGTCTCTCCTTTGATAATGCCTCCCTACCTCCAGAAAACTTGTTCTCTCCAGACTTTGATTTGCAAAGGCCCTGAGCTATCGCTTGTGTTGCCTAGAACGGTTGTTAGGACACAGTGCTGAGTCCCATCTGCAACCACTTATTTCCCTTACATCTCACTTGACCTCCGTCCTTTACCTTCTCACCATCCTGCCTTGTTGCCCACTCTTTGGCTTAATCCACAATGCACCTCAAGATACTCCTCTAATCAGAGACCTTTCTTACCGTGTGGTTCTCATTGTCCTCACTCCATGGAGCCCGGCCCTCTGCGTCATCAGGCAGACATGCTGAACTCTTTCTTGTCCTTGATCCTTTATCACCTTTAAGCCACTATAAATATTGCTGTGCTCCCAGCCTAACCTGGGATTTCTTCCTTTGTCTTTAGTGCTAACCTATTTTTTTCTTTCTCTGGAAAACCTTCATTTTTAGGATTCAACTTCCAGGTTTCATTGAGTTCCTTGTACGGGCCAGCCCTGTTGGTTCTCACAGTGGGCAACCCCAGAAATCCCCTCTCATCTCACCCTCTTGCCTCCATCAACTACCAGTAACTGCCTGAAGAACAGGTGACCTTCTGAAGGCCAGTAGGATGGACAGGGTTTCCTCAGAACCTTCCTAGCACCTTGGGGAGAACACGTGAGAACGGGACAGATGCAGAAGGACGATTACTTAAAACAGGCCTACGCTGAATTGTCTAGATAAAGCTTTTTTTTTTCCCCCCTGAATTTCCTGCCATCATTGGAACGGGCGGGGGGGGGGGGGCCCGGGCAAGGGGAGAGCATTTAAATAAGATAAAGAATGTTATTTTTTCTGCACATAGAAGGAATTGTGTATAATTTTGACCTAGCTTCCCCTGGTCTTCGGGAAGATTGAACAAGGAGACTTGTAAAAAGTGCCTTGCTCAGCAGGTGGTACTCAGAGTTCAATGAAAGTTGATTTATTCTCATTTATAAATTGATAGGAGGTCCTGACATTTTTAAGAGGCTTTTTCTGCTGATGAAAACTCCGGACATCTTGTCTGACAGCCAGGTAAAAGCTTTTCTTGAAACAACCAGGGCCTCAAAGAGGGGCAAAAATAGAAATGAGAATCATAGGAATAGCACACAACTTCCCTCTTCTCTCCTCTTACAGCCGCCTGAATAAATGAGATCCGTTAGCTGATGCGGATGGCTTGTGAGTGGCTACTACAGGCGTTCCAGGTCACCGCTATTTCTTAGGCTTTGTGGCTAACCACACAGCTCTTCCTGAGCCCCGTTACGGTCTCAGTGTGGAGCTTTGACGGCACTCACTTTTTACTGCCAATTAGGAAAGGGACTTTCCCCCAAAGGGTCATCCGGGGTCCCTAAAAGTTTCTGAAAGAATGCTTTGAGTCCTGTAGGAATGGAGCTGTTTGCAGTGATGCCATTGGAGACACATAGCTTTTTATTGGATCTGCTCTCAGAAAGTGTTCAGCATCAAAGATAAAGGAAGAGAACGCCTCATCCGCACACTTGACTGTTCCTGGCTGTCCCGAGGGGTGCAAGATCAGCATTTGCGGTGGTTGGTGACTTATTCTCAATGTAGATACAGTCCCCTAAGCAAGGTTGAACAAAATTAATTGGGTCCGGGGTCAGAAAGAGCCATAGACTAGGTGGGCTGTGTTGCAAGAGCGTTTCTCGCCATGTGTCATTGTTGCCCTCCAACTCCATGGAGCCTGGCTCTCTGGGGGTGATGCCTGACTGGATGCTCCTTGTAAGTTACAGGACTGGTAACTATGTGGCACCTTTCCCCAAGGGAATGTATCTAAACTGGGCCTCGGGGGTGAAGCTCAAGGCTGGTTGGTTTGTTTTTTCTTAAAGACTTGAATGTATGTGAAGCCTGCTTAAATATATATATTTTCTGGAATTTTCATAAATCTTGGGGATAGTCTATCTTTGGTGCGTAATTTTAAGGTGCTAACAGTTTAGTGATTATATGATCCCAAATGAGAATATTTGAAAGGATCTACTTTCTGAGTCAGGTAGTGGTCTGAGAGAGGTCATTGATTTCCTTTATGTATTCTTTTAAAGTTTTAGTTAGTAATTTTGAAAGAGAGCATGTGTGCGGGAAGGACAGAGAGAGAAGGAGAGAGAATCCCAAGTAGGCTCTGTCTTGTCAGCACAGAGCCTGATGTGGGGGCTCGAACCCACAAAACTGTGAGATCATGACCTGAACCGAAGTCAAGAGATGCCCAACCGACCAAGCCAACCTAGCTGTCCCTGGGAGATGTCATTTAGATGTCACACTACTACATTTTCTCTAGACTTAAAAAATATCTTGGGGAATAATAGGTACCATAGTTGCAACCAGGACTTGTCCAGAATTTTGGACTAATTATTGCTATTTCTTTCATCTCTGAGTTTTCAAATTGGCCTATTTCTTCTGAAGTAGGTGTTTGAAGATCAGGTACAATAATATTTATAAAAGAACTTTCACATCACTGGCCTGGTGTGCAATCTCGAAGTTCTACCGAAAACTACTACTTGGTACAGTCAGAGTATTAGGGAGCTTATTAAGAAAGGGTGGCCAAGACTGTGTGGGAAGAAAAGGGAACCAGTATATTTAAGGGCCTGAAGTATGCCTGGTATTTGTCACCCGTGCTCTCATTTAATCATTAAACAGTCCCTGCTGTTAATCCTCACTGTATATGCAAACTGAACCTCACACTCTTTGATATGCTGTAAATCTGGGACTGGGACTCCACAGCCCAGGCTTTTCCCAGGGATGCAGTTCGTACAGCGTCAGTCTATCGCTGTCAGTGAAGAACTCCTCCATCGTTTGCTGGGTTGAACTTCTCCCGATAGTGCCTGGATCAGCTGCCAGAGCACTGTTTTTGACTTGTACAAGGTGGAAAATGCTCAGTTCTGTAGGTGCTTAATTTTGGTATGAGTTTCATGGCTTTTGTCTGTACAGACTCTCTTCTTTCAACTAAAAACTATGAAATGTTTCACGTACCCAAAAGAATTTATCGAGTATATAAACTTGATGACACAGAGTCACAAGCACCCTCCAGTTTAAGACGTGTTTCCTTTTTTTTAGAGTATTTTCAATACTAGCTTAAGATATAGAATTAGTTTTGAGATAGAATATTACCAATTTTTAAGACCCTTGTGTTTCCTTGTAACTTTCGTCTTTACCCCAAGAGGGATCTACTAATCTGAATTTCTAGTTTTGTATTTTCTGACTTTGGTTTTATAGGTTTCCCTCTGTATGAATCCTTACACAATATAATTTTCAGTTTGAATGTTTTTGAACATGAAGTCAATAATATCTTACAGTATAAATTCTTCTGTTACTGGTTTTCAGCTTCCGGTATTGTTACTAAGATCATCCCTGTTTTCATATGTGGATGGAATTCATTCTTTTTCACTGTTGTATAAAATTGGACGAATGAACCATCATTTATCTGTTCTATTGTTGATGGACGTGTGGGATTTTCTCCTGTGCTATTATAAATATTGCTTTAATGAATATTGTTTGCATATTTCTGAGTCCATGTTTATATAAATTTTTTTCTGGAGTATAAATCTAGGAGCAGAATTACTGCTCCATAGATGAGATAAATGTTCAGGTCTACTAGAAAATGCCAAATTATTGACCCAAGTGGCTGTATTCATTTCAGTATACACTCCTACAGGCAAGACATAAAAATTTCTTGCCTCCACATTTCTGCCAGCAATGAATTGGACTGATTTGCCAAGATCATTGTGATTTGAATTTGAATCCTCTGATTATTTATGAGGTTGAAAATCTTTTCATATGTATATTTGTCATTCATATTTATTTTATTAAAGTCCTTGTATCTTTTGCCCATTCTTCTGTTGGGTTGTGTTTGTTCTTATTTTTAAGAGTATTTCCCCCTTGGATACTAATTCCTTGTTGGTTTTACGTGTACAAATATTTGCCCCTAGTTGTGACTTGCCTTTCTTCTTTCGTTAAGATACCATTTGATAAACAGAAGTTCATCACTTTAATGCAGCTGGAGTTAACAGTCTTTTCTTTATGGACCACAATTTTTTGTGTGTTTTAAGAAATTTTTATGGATGTAAAGTGAAGAAGCTCTCATTCTGTATTTTTTCCTAAGAGCTTTATCATTCAGATCCATTTTATTTCACCTTGATTTTTAAAAATATTTGTCTAGTATAAATAATTGATCTGGATTTATGTTTTCTGTACAGACATCTCCTTTCCCCACCTGTTTGTTGAACAGTCTACCCTTTGTGGATCTGCAGTACTGCCTGTTTCATCAGATTTACATCTTGAGTCAGCATTCAAAGATATTTATTGAATTCCTAACACGGGGTAAGCATTATTCTAGATGCAGACACTTGTTTACTGGTGGGATCTGTATTATCTTCTTCTGATCAGTTTGTCTTTTTCTTCATCAATATTAATGGTCTTGATAATTGGTAGTTGTATATTAGTTTGGTCTCTCTTTTTTTGTAGTTAAATGACACTTTGGGTATACAGTGCCACGTTGTCAACAATTTTCTGTCAGATCCTTTGAAAGCGTTGTTCCATTTTCTTAGTATCCCCTAGGGCTGTTGACAAGGCAGAAGGCATCTGATCTCTGATCCTGTGCCTGATCAATATATTACTCCCCTCCCCTCACCCTGAAAGGCTTTACAGTCTTTTTATTCTCAATTTTCTGAAATATGATGATGCCTTGGTATGCGTTTATTTTTATTCATTGCTCTGGACGCTTAAGAGACACTTGTGATTTGGAATATCATGTTCATTATTTCCAAAAAGTCTTCTCGTGTTATTCTATGATGATTCTCTCTCTGAAGAACCTGTTAATCAGATGTGAGACCATCTGAACTTGTTCTCCAGTTTTCTTACCCTGCTTCAATTTGCTTTGTGCTAAAACTTTATCTTCCAACCTCTCTGTTGAGTTTTCCATTGACACCATTATGTTCTTAACAGCCAAGGCTGGTTTCCTGTCTTACGATGTTCTGATTTTATGTAGCATGCTGTTCTTGTTTCATAGATATCTTATCACTTTGATGATTTAATGATAGTATATTATTAAAAAATTATTCTTAAAGATTCTGTTTTCTTCCAACTATATATCTTTGAGTGTGTTTGCTCTAGTCACTGTCTGATGTGACAGGCTGTTTTGAGGTGTCTTGGAGTCCTTGTCTGTCCACAAGGCTTAATGGCAGGAAACTAAAAAGCAGACTTAAAACTCTTACTCTGTAGGGACACCTGGGTGGCTCAGTCAGTTATGGGACTGACTTTGGCTCAGGTCATGATCTCGTGGTTCATGAGTTCGAGCCCTGCTTCAGGGTCTTCTGTGTCTCCTTCTCTACTGCCCCTCCCTGGCTTGTGTTCTCTTTGACTCTCAAAAATGAATAAACATTAACAAAAAAATAAAGGAAAAAAAAAAACCTCTTTGTGTGTGTGCGCACACGCACGTGTGTGTGAGTGTGTGTGTGTGAGGGTGGGGGGAAGCAGTGTTTTGACAGTGATTTTCATAGTAGAGTGGGATTTTAACTGTGATTACAGGGAATTTATTAATCGATTTGGAGAAAATTGGTCTATTTGTAATTTTGAGTTTTTCCGGTTAATGAACAGATTTATTTTTCCATTTAAGGCTTATAAAATATATTGCAATATTAGGTTTCAGAATTTGCCATGTAGGGGCTTGGTTAAGCTTTGGACTCTCGATTTTGGCTCAGGTCATGATCTCAAACTTAGGGGAATTGAGCCCTGCTTTGGGGGATCTGTGCTGACAGTGTGGAGCCTGCTTGGGATCTTTTCTCTCCCTCTATCTCTGCCCCTCCCCAGCTTGTGTGGGCACACACAAACGTGTGCACATGCTTTCTTTCTCTCTCTCAAAATAAATAAATAAACTTTAATAATAAAATTTTCCGTGTAGAGATAGTTCACATTAAACAAATTTTTTTTTAATGTTTGTTTATTTTTGAAAGACAGAGAGTGTGAGCAGGGGAGAGGCAGAGAGAGGGAGACACAGAATCTGAAGCAGGCTCCGGGTTCCAAGCTATCAGCACAGAGCCCAACGCAGGGCTCCAACCCACGAACTGTGAGATCATGACCTGAGCCGAAGTTGGACACTTAACTGACTGAAGTACCCAGGCACCCCTTCACATTCTTTAAAAAATATATTCCTATGCACCAGATTTTTTGTTGTATTATAAATGGTACATTTAAAAATTCAGTTTTCCAGATTTTTGTTGCTAGACCATAAAAAAGGAATTGATTTTTACATTTTCACTTTGCATTCAGCAAATTGCTAAGCTCTTTTATTAACTTTGATACCTTACATGTAGATCCATTTGGATTTCCTAGATATATAATCATATCCTTTGAAAATGTAATCTTTTATCCTTTACAATCCTTACATCTTCTGTTTTTCTTGCATTTTAAGTACCATGTTGCTGAGAATTCCCAGATGCAAAATTGAATAGAACTGGCGATAATGGGCATCTTACTCTACTTTCTATTTCAAAGGCAACTTCTCAAGGTTTTATCTTATTAATTCACTTGTGGTGCATTTGTTATACATAAATATTATTACATTGAGGAAATTTCTTTTTCCTGTCAAAAATTTCTATAATGAATGGGTGTTAACTTTTTGGATTTCTTTCTTTTTTTTTTTTTTTTTTTTGCATTTATTGAGAGGATCATATCAATTTTTCTCCTTTTGTCTGTTAATATGGTGATTTGTGTTCACTAGTTTTCAAATGTTAAGCTGACATTAAACTAACATTCCTATGTTATATCCAGTTGGATTATGATACATCCTCATTCACATATCTTTTGGGCTTTGTTTTGCTAACATTTTATTTAGAATTTTTGTTAAGCTATGTGTACAATTTCTGTGGCACACAGCTGTCCCCCTTTCTTCTTTTCACTTGTGTCTTTCAGTTTTTCCCTCTTCTTTCCTCTCTTCCAGCCACTTCCCTGTCCTTCCCTATCTCTTTCATCTTTTCTTTCTTTCCCTTCCTCCTTCTCTTTTTCTGTCTTCACTCTGATTGGTTCCAGAGCAGCTCTCTGGGGTGAGATATGGAGGAAGGTGCTGTGCATTTAATCCTGCTTCATAATTACCCAGAAGTTACAGCCTTCAGGGGGCCCAAGTAGAAGTGAATGGTCTCGTAACATTCCTTACCTCTGTTCAGGTATGCCCTTGACTCGGTCATGTTTGTCTAGGTAGGTCCCATCCCAAGTCAAATTTCTTGGCAGTGGTACATGTGAAAAGCAGTTCACCGCTCCTTACATACTCATTTTCCCTTCCAGGGTTCCACCTTTCTCCCCAGCAGGGCCTGGAAGTTTCCAGTACTTGCCAGCAATTCAACAAGTTGTGTGTGTGTGTGTGTGTGTGTGTAATCCACTGTCACTTTTATTGATATGGAAATATATTATCTAGCATTGCTTTCAGCAGAAGTGTTGATGTGAATAACCTATTACCAGAAACAACAAATTTATAACATGTTTTTTAAAAAAACTTTTTAGGGGCGCCTGGGTGGCTCAGTTGGTTGAACGTCCGACTTTGGCTCAGGTCATGATCTCACAGTCCATGAGTTCGAGCCCCACGTCGGGCTCTGAGCTGACAGCTCGGAGCCTGGAGCCTGCTTCGGATTCTGTGTCTCCCTCTCTCTCTGCCCCTAACCCACTCACATTCTGTCTCTGTCTCTCTCAAAAATAAATAAACATTTAAAAAAAGTTTTTTTTTTTAGTATTTATTGATGTATTTTGTGAGAGAGAGAGAGAGAGTGCGAGCAGGAGTGGGCCAGAGAGAAGGAGAGAGAGAGAGGATCCCAAGCAGGCTTCACGCTGCCAGCACAGAGCCTGATGCGGGGCTTGAAGCCCCAAACTGAGATGATGACCTGAGCTGAAACCCAAGAGTCGGATGCTTAACCGACTGAGCCACCCAGGTGCCCCCAGATTTGTAGCATGTTTTTAATGATTGATTATTATGACATTTTTGTTGTTCTACAGCACAGGGTTTTCAGGAAGACTGTTGTTGGTATTGCCGAAAGAGAAAGTTTTCTTTCTGTTGGCTTGATTGGTTCTTAAATGTGGGGGGAGCTTTGTAAAGTATCTGCGGTAAATAATAATACTTGAAAGTAGAAGTGACCACCTCGGGGACACTCTGAAGAGGTGGGTCTGGTTGTAAATTCATCTCTCTTCGTTCTCTTTTTGGGAAAAGGTATGGGGATCTTAAAACTTCCTTTCATGTTCTGGGCCCTGAGGCCAGTGCTGGGATATACAGCGCTGGTTAATATTAATATGATGGAGGTCATTTTTGAACTACATAAAGTTTATGTCCATAGTGTAACGCATAAAGGTATTAGGATGAAAATGAGCGTGGTTAGACCTGGTTTCAAGTGAATATTGAAAGGAAAGCAGCCAAGCAGCTTTTTCAGCAGTGGGCTGATGAGCCTGTCTTTTCCTGGCCTTTGATCTATACTTTGATTGTCCATGGGGTTGCAGGCGGTCTCTTCTTGACTTAGCTCTTACAACACTTGGAATGCTTTGATTCTGGCTTAATTTAGGATTTCAAATGTCTCTTTCCACTCAGCGTTCACTACCTTGCTACTTTATATTTACACATTAACTCGTCCGTTATTTAGCTGTAAATGCTTGCTTTGTTCTGGGGGACAATGCTCTTGGAAGTGAAGGGGACTGGGAAGCTCTTCTGGATAAAGAATTAAGTTTACGCCCACTAGTGACCTATGCGAAGAGACACCCAAAGTGTGACACACAGGAAGAATCCTCACTGATCAGGGTGGTGGCCTCCAGCTGAGCAGCTGGAGACAAAGGAGAGCCAGGGAGGGAGGAACAGAGACCATTACCCTTGTTCACGATGGCGGTGTGGCCGGAGCAGACACAGCGAGGGTCTTAACAAACACCCAGCCTCCTTGTGGTTGCCTTCACCGTTTCTTTTTTTTTTTTTTTTTTTTTTTTTTTTTTTTTTTTTTATCCTGCTTTGATTTTCTCACAGGCTTCTGACTGTCTGGGACTCTTGGCTCAGATGATGCCACTCTGCCGAGGTCACCCCGTCACAGTTAAAGGTTTGTGCTCTCACTTAGGTTTGTTTTGCCCTTTGTGGTTGCCCTTGCCCCACGCCAGCAGCATCCTCAAGGAATGACAGCACCTCAGCGTGGAGAAAAGGCTGGGCTTACCCTTGCCCACCCCCCCCCCCCCCCCGCCCCCGACTCACGTGTCGCCTTGGCCAAAGCATGTCCCTCTGATTTCATATCCGCAAATGGGATGGGCCTCTAGCACTGTCTGTCTGCTTTACTCATAGGCTTGTGCAGAGGATCAGGGATGGCACATAAAATACTTCTCTTACCCACATCGGGTTCCTTAATCCTTGGCTTCATTGACCCATGAACTTGGTTTAATAGATCCTGCTTTGCTTAGGAAAAAAGTGTTGCTCTAGGAATAGTGACGGAAGAAGTACTTCTCAGTGGATAGGTCGCATTGCGGTTTTCTTTCTTAAAAGTAAGAATTTCCGGGGCGCCTGGGTGGCTCAGTCGGTTAAGCGTCCGACTTGGGCTCAGGTCATGATCTCACGGTCCGTGGGTTGGAGCCCCGCGTCGGGCTCTGTGCTGACAGCTCAGAGCCTGAAGCCTGCTTCGGGTCTGTGTCTCCCTCTGTCTCTGCCCCTCCCCCATTCGTGCTCTCTCTCTGTCTCAAAGATAAACATTAAAAAAAATTAAAAAAAAAAAAGTAAGAATTTCCAAACGCATTCCAAAAATTCACTGCATTTGAATCTTTTTTAGCTTCAGAGTCTTTCTTGATTAGGCAGGGGAATTAAAAAAAAAAGTGATATCCTTTGTTTTCATGTCTCTGCCCTTAAACATTCTGTTCAGAAAAGGAAGGCGGTTTTAGAGTATTTCATGTGTTTTATTCAGACACTATTCCTGGGATCATTAGCAAAAGATAGCGGACGTCCCAAAAGGGAGCATTTTGCAGACTAGAAGAATCTTGTACATACCTGATATAATTAGTTCTTTACAAATCAGGGTTCTCTCAGACGACCGACCCCTCTAGGACAAGGATGGGCCTCTTTTAATCTGTGAATCACTTCGTGATAGGGGATTAATACTGGTTTATTAAATTAATAAATGCATGTATAGGATTTCTGGAACATCTCTGGAAGAGTAGATTTAGGCTTTGAACCCTGTAGCTCTCTAAGTTTGCACACATTTGGAATATATTTCTTGAGCTCCTGTAGTGGGCAAGAATCTAAGAGCAGAGAATACCCTGTCCCTTTTCTGAGAAAGCCTAATTACTGGGGAGAATGTGGCACAGATAAGGTATGAGCTGCATTGTGGGAGGAGTAGGAGGAGTGTCGAACACTTCCTGGTTGGATGTGCAGAGGCCAGAGGGTGATCCAAGTATGTAGTAGAATTTTCCAGGAAGACAAGGAGACTGAGCAGTCAGTCCAGAGAGAAGGCACCACTTCCAGAAGACTAGAAACCTAACACATGACCTGTCTCTCTTGCTGGAGTGATTCGTGAAGTGGCTCCTTTAAAGGTAGTTAAGCACTACCTGCCGTTCTCCATGCTAGCGCGGGGAGAAATTTCCAGGGCACCAGCAACAACGATGTATAATTACATTGGTGTTAATGTTTACAGCGTGAATCTTTGGATTTTATTGTTTCCTCGAATGTAAATTCTATCTGTGTGAAAAGCACTGGGTTAAAAATTGTTAGAACTTAAAGTTCCTTCTACACAATGCAATACAAAATTGTTTTCTGAAAATACTAAACATTCCCCCAAGCTGTGTACTTGGTGCTAATTTCACTGTAGTTTCACCTGTTGAGGATACTCTCAATTTTAAAATGTCTTATCCCTTTTTTTCAGTAGGTAAAAAAATGGTACTTCATTAAAAGTTTCATGTTTGTCTTAAAAATACATTTAAATGCCTTTCACATACTAACATTTTTTCTTGTCACCTATGTTTATATCCTTTATTCTTTTTCTTTAAGGAGTTGGGGAGGTAGATAGGCTATGTTAATATTTTCTCATATTTAATGTTAATATTCACATAGAGTGTCTTGACTACTTCCCAAATACGTCTAAAATGCAAACATTTAATATTTTTCTGTTGTCAAATATGTCCGCATTTTAAGATTCGGGGAGATTTAAGTCTAGAATGCCCTTTCCTACTTAAAAGAATAGACACATTTTCAACTAATTTCCTTCTCCTTGTATACCTTCAGTTCGACCTCCAACTTTTTGACCCTTCTGGAATTTGAATAGCGTGGCATAAGAATTGAACATATTACGGTATTTCCCAAGTAGCTAAAAAGCTGGTCCCGGCACTATTTATTGAGCGCCTCTCCCTTTTCTCCCTGATTTGCGATTGTATGTTAATTTTCTCCTACCTACTAGCTCTCATTTCCTGGTTACCTGTCGTGCATAGATTGGCCCAGCTACTTTCATACCAGAGCCACACTGATTCGCACAGTGAGGCCATTACTTTTTTCTTACTTTTATTTCTTAGCTATTCCAGATGAGCTTTGGAATCGTTTTGTCAAAATATTTAAAAACACGGTGGGGTGTTGATTTGGGAACATATTAAATCTTCAGATTAACTTGGAAAGAATTACCTTGACTGCCCAGGTTCTTTTTTTTTTTTTTTTTTTTTTTGAATTCTTTTATTTGTGTACAGTTAACATACAATGTTATACTAATTATAATATAATTATACTTATATACTTATATGTATACTTATATAATTAAAATAATTATTCTATGTTATACTAATATAACATAATGTTGAGATGTGATTCAATACCTCTGTCCCTTATGCTGTGCTCACAATAAGTGTAGCTGCCATCTGTCACCATACAACGCTGTGGAAATACCATTGACTATGTTCCCTCTGCCGGTGCCTTCTATTCCATGAGTTACTTATTTTGTGACTGGAACCCTCTATCTCCTACTGCCTTTCATCCATCTTGCCCACCCTCCACCACCATCCCCTCTGGCAAATCTGAGTTTGTTGTCTATATTTACAGGTCTGACTATGATGTTAGTTTTGTTTATTCAGTCCTTTTAGGTTCTACATATGATATTTGTCTTTGTCTTATTTCACTTAGCATAATACCCTTTAGGTTCATCCATGGTATCACAGGTGACACAATCTCATTTATGCCTGAATAATATTCTTTGTGTGTATATGGGTCCATTCTTCTGTTGATGGATACTTAGGTCACTTTCATATCTTGGCTATTGTCAATACTGCTATAGTAAACATTGGGGTGCATATATCTTTTCGACTTACTGTTACATTTTCTTTGGGTAAATACCCAGCACTGGAATTACTGGATCACTTGTAATTCTATTTTTAACTTTTTGGAGAACCTCCATCCTGTTTTTCATAGTTGCTGGACTAGTTTACATTACCACCGGCAGTGTATGGTGTTAACTTTTTCTTTGCTCCCGCATTGACACTTGTTACTTTTTTTTAAATTATAGTCATTCTGACAGGTATAAGGTGATGTCTCATTGTGGTTTTGATTTGCATTTCCCTGATGATGAGTAAAATTGAGCATCTTTTCATATGTCTGTATGTCTTCCTTATAAAATGTCTATTCAGGTCCTCTGCCCATTTTTTTAATCAGATTGGTTTTTAGGGGTTGAGTTGTACAGGTTCTTTATATATTTAGGATTTTAACCCCTTATCAGATACATCCTTTGCAAATATCTTCTCCCATTCAGTAGGCTGCCTTTTTATTTTGTTGATGATTTCCTTGGATGTGCAAAAGCTTTTTATTTTGATGTAGTCCCAATAGTTTATTTATTCTTTTGTTGCCCTTCATTAGGAAATAGATCTAGACAAATGTTGCCTGGCTGATGTCAGAGAAATTACCGCCTGTGTTCTCTTCTAGGATATTTATGGTTTCAGGTCTCACATTTAGGTATTTAGTCCATTTTGAGTTTATTTTTGTGTATGTTGTTAGAAAGTAGTCCCGTTTCATTCTTTTTCATATAGCTGTCCGGTTTTCCCTGGACTACAGATTGAAGAGACTATCTGTTGTATATTCTTGCCTCCTTTGTCGTAGATGAATTAACAGTATAAGTGTGGGTTTATTTCTGGGCTCTTCGTTCTGTTCCATCGATCCATGTATCTATTTTTGTACCAGTACCATGCTGTTTTGATTAGTACAGGTTTGTAGTATATCTTGAAATCTAGTGTGTGGTATCTGAAGCTTTGTTTTTCTTTTACAAGGTTGCTTTGCTTATTCAGGGTCTTTTTGTGGTTCCATAAAATTTTAGTATGTTTTGTTCTAGTTCTGTGAAAAATGCTGTTGGTATTTTAATAGGGATTGCATTGAATATGTAGATTGCTTTGGGTGGTATGGACATTTTAACAATATTCATTCTCCCAATCCATGAGCATGGAATATTTTTCCATTTGTGTCTGAATTTCTTTCATTAGTGTTTTATACTATTCAGAGTACAGGTCTTTTACCTCTTTGGTTAAGCTTATTTCTAAGTATTTTATTATTTCGAGGCAATTATAAATGGAATTGTTTTCTTCTTTTTTTTTTAACGTTTTATTTATTTTTGAGACAGGGAGAGACAGAGCATGAACAGGGGAGGGTCAGAGAGAGGGAGACACAGAATCTGAAACAGGCTCCAGGCTCTGAGCTGTCAGCACGGAGCCTGACATGGGGCTCGAACTCACGGACCGCGAGATCATGACCTGAGCCGAAGTCGGCCGCTTAACCGACTGAGCCACCCAGGCGCCCCTACAAATGGAATTGTTTTCTTAAGTTCTCTTTCTGCTACCTAGTTATTAGTGTATCGAAATGGTACCAATTTCTGGGTATTAATTTTGTATACTGCAACTTTATTGAATTCATTTTTGACTTATAGTAGTTTTTTTTGTGTGGAGTTTTTCAAATATTTTATGTATAGTATTATGTCATCTGTAAATAGTGACAGTGTAACTTCTTCTTTACCAACATGGATGTCTCTGATTTTTTTTTTCTTGTATGATTGCTATACTTAGGACTTCCAGTACTGTGTTGAATAAAAATGGCAAGGGTGGGTATGCTTGTCTTGTTCATAATCTTAGAGGAAAAGTTCTCAGTTTTTCACCATTGAGTTATGTTGTGGATTTTTCATATATGGCCTTTATTATGTTGATGTATATCTCCTCCATACCCACTTTGTTGAGGATTTTTATCATGAACAGATTTTGAATTTTGTTTGCATATATTGAGATGATCGTATGATTTTTATCCTTTGTTGATGTGGTGTATCACAGTGATTGATTTGCAAATACTGAATTTTCTTGCATCCCTGAAATAAAATCCATTTGTGGTGAATGATCCTTTTAATGTATTGTTAAATGCAATTTCCTAATATTTCATTGAGGATTTATTTTGAGGGTTTTTGCATCCATGTAAAATAGGGAGATTGGCCTGTAGTTTTTTTTTTGTGTGTGTGTGGTATCTTTTTCTGGTATTGGTATCAGAATAATGCTGGATTCATGGGAAAAATATATATATATATAAGATTTTATTTTTAAGTAATCTCTACATCTATTGTGGGGCTCAAACTTATAACCTCAAAATAAACAGTCACATGTCCTACCGAGTATACCAGCCAGGTGCCACATGGCTTCACAGAGTATGTTTGAAGTTTTTCTTCCTCTTTTATTTTTTGGAAGAGTTTAAGGAGGATAGGTATTAACTCTTGAAATGTTTGGTAGAATTCGCTTGTGTATCCATGTGATGCTGGACTTTAATTTTTTTTTTTTTTTTTTTTTGTAGTTTTTTGATTGCTGAATCAGTTCTGCTGCTAGTAACTAGTTCGGATTTTCTATTTATTCCTTATTCACTTTTGGAAGATGGTATTTCTAGGAATTTCTCTATTTATTTTTGGTTGTTTAATTTGTTGGCATACAGTTTTTCATAGTCTCTTAGAATTCTTTGTATTTCCGTGTTGTTGGTTGTTAATTCTCTTTCATTTCTCTCCTCTTCCATTTTATTTATTTGCATCTTTCCTCTTTTTCTTGATGAGTGTGGCTAAAAGGTTCATCAACTTGTCTTTTCAAAGAACCAGCTCTTGGTTTCAGTGATTTTTTTTGTTTGTTTGTTTGTATCTATTTCATTTATATCTGCTCTGATCGTTATTACTTCCTTCCTTCTACTGATTTTGGGTTTCGTTTGTTCCTTTCCTAGCAGCTTTAGGTGTAAGGTAAGACTGTTTATTTGTGCTTTTTTCTTGTTTCTTGAGGTAGACCTATATCTTTATATATTTTTAGAACAGCTTTTGCTGTGTCCCAAAGATTTTGGACTGTTGGTTTTAATTTTCATTTGTCTTGATGTATTTTTTGATTTCTTCTTTGGTTGCTTTGTTGATCCGTTGTTGTTTAGTATCATGTTGTTTAGTTTACACATGTTTCTATTTTTTCTAGGGTTGGGCTGTGTGTGTGTGTGTGTGAGAGAGAGAGAGAGAGAGAGAGATTGATTTCTAGTTTCATGCTGCTGTGGTCAGAAAAGATGCATGGCATCAATTCTAAAAAATTCTAGCCACAAAATCTTTTCCTTCTTTAAAATAGGCTGTTTTTCAGACACGTGCAGAAGTAGAGAGACTAGCATACTACCCCCCTGCATGTAGATGCTAGCTCCAGCCATTATTAGCACGTAACCGGTTTTGTTTCATCTGTACCGGGCTCCACCACCACCCCTCCCCTACAGGGCTCTTTTGAAGTAGATCTCAGGCATCTACTCTTTCATCCATAAATACTTCAATAAGTTTTTCTAAGAGATGAAGGATCTTTTAAAAACATAGCCACAATACCATTATCACACCTAAAAATGACCATAATTCCTTAGTATACTCAAATATCCAAGCAGTGTTCAAATTTTCTTCATTGTGTCTTCATTTTCCCACAGTTGGTCATTGGCAGATTTTCTCTTCCCCTTGCGATCAAAGCACCAATTATCCAATGACCCCTCCCTTTGGGCTCCCAGACTATCATTTCTTGGTCCTGGAGGCAGGATGACTTTCTGACTCATCAGGTCTGTGTCCTTAGGTGATTGTCTGGAGAGGGGAGAAGAGCTACCAGGGAAGAGGTCCAGGTAGCTTGTCTGTGCAGGGGAGGGGGTGCTCCCTGGCCCTCCTGAAGGTGTTGTCTTTAAGATTTTTTTGATTTGTAGATCTTCCTCTCCCTTGTTTTTACACATTATTTCTGAAAGTAACTGGGTTCTTTGTCCTGTAGAGCTCCCTGTGTTCTGAATTTTACACTGTTGTGTGGTTTGGCATGTTCCTTTGTACCTGCACTTCCTATAAACTAGCACTTAGAGGCTTGATCAGATTCAGTTTCAATATTTTGTAAATAATGTTGATGTTGTGTTATTATTAGCAGAAGGAATATGATACATGCTTGTCTCTCTTTGTGATTTTAATATTGATCACTGAGTTCAGTGGTCAGCCTGCTACATTCATTTTAAAATTCCCCATCATCTTTTTACATAATGGATTTAGCAGCCTAGATGCATTGCATAATTTGCCTAGATCCTGCCTTTCATTAAAGGCTGCAAAATGGGGTGTAAATTTCCCTTTTTCGTTTGTTAAATAAATTTTTCACTAAAGAACATTTATCAACTGCTTAATCTGAGTATAGTTCATCTAGGAAAGGCAGGATTAATCCTTGATTCTGTCCTTTTATGTTCCAGTTTTCAGAATAAGTTGATTCTATAACAGTCCCCACCATTGGCTAATGAGATTTTAGTATTATTAACGGATTTTCGAGATCTTTGATGTGTTTCAGTATATAACATTTATTATTATTTTGGTGTCCAAATTATCCTATTGGCCAGAGGGATACCTTCAAGTTGATGCCTGCATCCTTTTGAGATGTGTGTCTGTACCCTTTGGAAGGCGACTTGATTTCTCTGGGACTGGAGGTGCTGCCAGGTTCTTAACTGGTTCTTTCTTTGCCCATATGTACAATCAGTCTTTTTTCCTGTGCCAGACCTGGTCATTTTGATCACTGTGGTCATTGCTTCTACACTCTTTCAGTGGGTAGAACTAATTGCTGTGATTCTTTTATAAAGGAAGTACATTTGGGGCGCCTGAGTGGCTCCTTTGGTTTAGCATTCGACTTCAGCTCAGGTCATGATCTCACGGTTCATGAATTTGAGCCCCGAGTCAGGCTCTGTGCTGACATCTCAGATCCTGGAGCCTGCCTCGGATTCTCTGTCTTCGTCTTTTATGCCCCTCTCCTGCTCACACTCTGTCTCTGGTCTCTGTCTCTCTCAAAAATAAATATTAAAAAAAATGTAAATACATTTCAGTTCCAGTTAATATCTAGGGGTACAAAGCTTTTTAACGTCTTTGATTTCATTCTTAAATATCGTTTCCTTTGACCTAAAAACCTCGGTTCCTAATAACCTTAACATAGGCATTTTATTATTTTTTAATTTTTTTAATGTTTGTTTATTTTTGAGAGGGACAGAGCGCGAGCGGGGGAGGGGCAGAGAGAGGGAGACACAGAATCCGAAGCAGGCTCCAGGCTCTGAGCTCTCAGCACAGAGCCCGACGCAGGGCTCAAACTCACAGACTGTGAGATCATGACCTGAGCTGAAGTCGGACACTCAACCGACCGAGCCACCCAGGCGCCCCTCTTCTCTTAAGGTTCTAAACCCACACCAGGACATTGACCTACAGAAATCATGTTTTTCTTTCAAGAGCCATTATTACATCTTGAGCCTTTGGGCAAAAGCTGTTGTGCCAGATGTTGTAACGCAGTTGACAGGGAGGGGTCTAACAGGCTCAGCTGTTCCAAATGTAGGTCTTGATTTAATTTCCTTGCTGGTTGCCCCCATTGGCCTCTCTGACTCATTGTATTTAGTTGCCTTGAACTTGGAGCTTCTCCACAGCACCCCTTGAGCAGGACTGTATTCCCCTTTGGTATGTGGGACAGCTGTTTTCTCTGATAAGGCTTCTCTGTCTCTCTGGTCCCAGGGACTTCCATACACTATAAATTTGTCTACCTTTTACATCCATTGATTGAATTCTTTACCATTGTCTAGTGCCATTATGGTTTTGTTCTTTAAAAATGTGTTTCTTTTTGTCATGTCAACAGACCGCGTGGAGGGACGAGGTAGTCATACGTGCTTACGTTGCTCCCTTGAATGGAAGGACTCTTATTTCGTGTTATTTGTTTAGAATTAGGCTGTGTTTGACTCTTGTTACTTGTTTTCTAACAGCCAGGTCCCCTGGGATAAGAAGATGCTGTATCTTCTGTTCTTGAGTTTAGCTTAATTTCTGCTGGCTTTCCCCAGACCTCCTGGCTAGATCTCCTCCTCTCTTCCTGGGCACCATATATGGTAAACGTCTTGCAGGGGAGAACACCTAGTGTGATGCCTGGTTGGACACTCCATGAATGTTCGAGTGATTTGGATTGAATATGATGTCTTTTTTATTTCCTTTATATTTCTTAAAAACGGATCCCATTATTTCTCCCCTGGATTGTCAGTTGATACAAGTCCTTGGTCACTGTCTGTCCAACTTCTATATAAAAAGTCCCCAAGCAGGAGGAGGTGCGGATGCCCCTGGCAGCAACCTCTGGGGCGTGCTTGATTTAACATTCTGCTTACATATGGTTCCTCTCATGGGATCAGAGGCCTCTTGTTCAGCCATGACTTCCCAACCTTCAATAGCTATGTCTCTTCCAGTTCCCAGCGGTGGCTCAGAGAGCAATTTGTGGCTCACAGATCCTCTTACAATAGTTTGGTGGAGGCAGTGAAGTGGTACGGGAGATGTAAGTTAGGAGCAGGGACAATTAGGGCATCTGGGTGGCTCAGTCGGTTACGTGTCTGACTCTTGACTTTGGCTCAGGTCATGATCTCACGGTTCATGGGTTTGAGACCCCTGTCGGGCTCTGCACTGACAACGTGGAATCTGCTTGGGATTCTCTCTCTTCCTCTCTGCCCCTCCCCCACTCGCTTGCACTCTCTCTCTCTCTGTCTCTGTCTCTGACAATAAATAAAAAAACTTTAAAATGTAGGGATCATAGCTACAAGTCCTTCATTCTAGTCGCAAATTTTCAGAGGGCATGGTAAAACGTGGCTGAACTGAAGGTTGATTCAGTATCCACTGTGTCTGACATTTGATAGGGGCATGGTAGTAAAAGCCTCTGTGCAGGGATGATAGTCATCATCAGGGAGATGGATGGGTCCTCATTCTGGTTGTTCTCTAGTACAGAAGACAGGTTGCAGAGAAAGGGTCTGTTTACAAGGCTGAACAACAATCGTGAGCTCAGGCCAAGTAGTCTGGGGTTCAGGGGACAAATACGGCTTTTATAGGGTATGGAAATACACAACAGAAACCACAGCAACCATCTTAACCCCAAGACTGGGCAACCCCAGCAGAAGGTTGCAGCCCATGACACCCAGTAGTTACCTAAGACTCACGCAGACTTCATTCCCAGGGCCTCCGCGTGTGCCCTCAAGGCTGGGGAGGACTGAGTCCAGCTAGTCTGGGGTTTATCCTGCAGAGAGAGTCTGGACAAGGTGGGAATTAGCATGGAACCTTTGTTCCCTCCACTTATTTCTCTGGTTTTCAGTGTCGCTCCTGTCTCTAAGACGTGTTGCTCTTTGCACATGGGCTTCTTTATTTGCCAACCAGGAAGGTCTTCCTTCCTGAGGAGGGGTGACAGGTGAAATGGACTAGCTCTTCCTTCCCGGCCTCTCGTCGGGAGAGCAGCCACGTGTAAGCAGAATGTTAAATCAAGCAGGCCCCACAGGTTGCTGCCAGGGGCATCGGCACCCCTTCCTGCTTTGTGACTTTTTATATGGAAGTTGGACAGACCGTGATACTACTGGGCGCCTACAGACCTCGCGGGTTCATCTTGCCCACTGCTCCTGCCAAAGCCGGAAGGTGAGGGAGCCACAGCCAGTGCCGCCCCCACAGCTGCAGCCATCTGCCAGAGGGTGAAGTGCATTGCCAAGAACGGTGCTGGAGGAGGAGGAGAAGAGAGGAGGCACCACACCTGAGATGAACCGGCTGCTCCACGTTGACCCCGGAACCCAGCAGAGCTCAGGGGTGCTTCCTTGCTTTCCTTTTCTAAGGGAAACTGGCCACACCTCCCAGCCTGCTGCACTTCTGTTTCCTGGTGCCCGTTCTGATGCCCAGCAGTGCCCACCTCCTCCTCTCCTCTTCTGGCAGTGCCTGACCTGGTCTGTGCACCTTAGAGCCTGCCATCTTCCAAGCCGAGATGAGGTCACCGTGGCACCCTGGGGTTCCCCCGATCTTTAGTTTTGTCGATGAAAATCAGTTGTCTTCTTCCACGGATCCTTTTCAATCCCACCAAGGAAATTTAGGCTGCTCGTGTTTGGGCCTCCCGTGGAGGAACGTTACCATGAGTTTGCTATTAATAGGCAGGTCAAGGAAGGCTGTAAAAAAATTCCAGGGTGTTGACTGAGTCAACTTTTCTAGATCTCAGTGTTTATATTTCTTAAGTGGGAAATAGGATTCTACCGTTTATTGGGCACTTAAGTACATGTTGGGCATTAATTGAAGTACTTCATATTAAGTTATTTAATCCTTATGACAGCTCTGAGAAGTATTGATATTATTATCCCTGTTTTATCGATGGAAAAACTGAGTCACAGGGAGTTTAACACTTGCATGCATCTAGCCGTGATGGAGGTAAGGTTCACTTTGAGACAGCTGGGCTTTGGGTCTTGTGCCTCCCTCTACCGTATCATGCTGCCTCTTTGAACTCCTTTCTAGTTTCAGGCTTCTCCAATTTATTGAAGGCTCTGGCTTTTCTCTTCTTTTTTTCTTTTTTCTTATCATGGAGGACACAATTGTTAGAGTGCAGGACTTGAGATGATTATGTATTCCTCCTCCCAGTAGAAACGTACTAAGTCTTATCTGTATTTTTAGATTCTCTACTGACTTCCCACCTTTTCTTGCCTCTCCAATGCCAGGACCTGCCCACCGTCTATACCATGCCATTCTTCCTGAACCTCCAGGAGCATCCACTGACACTTGGGATCAAGTGTCAACCTCTTGCTGTCTTCAGAGCTTTCCAACTGTATGAATCGATGTTCCCTGTATGTTATCGTTGCTTTCTAGCACATTCCTTCTTATAATAACATTGCATTCTTAATTTCCTATTTTCCCACTTTATTTTGCCTTGCACGGTCTCTGTTTTCATAAGGAAACTGCGTTTTTGCTTTTGTTTGGTTCTCACTATATCGCATTGTTTCACATTGATTTTCCTATGGGCTCCCCAAGATAAACCCATGAGGCATCTACCTGGATTATTACAATCACAGATTGGTCTGTCTACCTCTAGACTTGCTCACCCAATTTCTTGTCAGAGGAATCTTAGAGAAGGAATAAATCTGTCCATATCACTCCCTTGATTATACCCTTCCAGTGGATTCTCATGCTCATATAGGATCTTGCTGCTTTTCACCTTTCCAGCCCCCCCCTCCATCCACCCTCCCCCACCCCTCATGTCCTCCCCTCACCACAGGACTCAGCAATATTGCCTAAACACAGTCCCCAGAACTCACCACAACGTCTTACACCTCTGAGCTTTGTTCTTTCCTTCTCTGGGGTGTCACCTGTCCTTCCCTTTGGTAGCCTGTCTGGTTCCTATTGTCCTTCCCAATTCTGCACCCCGCCTCCCCCTGTCCCAGTGTCTCTGACCATCTCTCTGCCCTCAGGTCACATTCCCTTGTGTGCCCATCCACACCCTAACACTTACCAGTTTGCATTGAAATGGTCTCTTTGGTGCCTTCTCTCCCAAACTAGAATTTTCCTGCACTGTATAAAGTATATCACATACTCCTTTGAAACTTTTGAGTCCCCAGGTCTTAGCGCTCCTGAATTCTGCTAAATAAAATACATCAACCCGAACTGAACCGATCCCCATTTCATTCATCAGTAAACCGAGTCTGAGAAAGGTTAAATTAATTTCTGCAGGTCTCATGGCTAGAAATTGGCAAAGCTAGGACATTTCAGGACTGTGAGTATATTAGAACTCTTGGCCAAGTTGTCTGAAATCCTCCTATTTTAGGGGATGAATCTCAAGATCTCTGCCTATCTTCTCTCTCAGCTCAAGTTTATAAGACTATTTACTGGCTTGCCTGCTTTATATCAAGTTTTCCACGCTTGTCTTGAATCTTTAGGTCAGGATCTGCCTCTCTTTCTTCTCTACTTCATTGCCTGATGAAGTGCAGCCAGTGGGCCCAGTCAGTGCTTGCCTTTTGACCGAGATACATCCAAATAAACCTCAGTGCACGTGGACAGCACACTTGCCTGGTTTGTGGAAATAGTTACTAAGCCCCACTCTGTGCATAGGAAATTAGGCTCTCCCTCATTTCTTCCAGTGAAAGCATGCTGTCAGCTTCCTACTGCACCCCCATTTTTCCTAGACCTCTCCCCTGGGCTAAACATTTCTGGCATCTGACAGAGGCTTAGCAGTATTTTCTTCTTCCTACTGCATGGTGGAAAAAGCAAGGGCCTTGGAGTCAGAAGATCTGGGGTTGTGTCACAGCTCGTGGTTCCCCATTCTCCCATCCAAATGTTGGGAGTTAAAATAGCATATGCTCTATTTAAGTTCCAGCATTCCTGTAGGATAAAGTAAGATACTATATGTGAAATGTACTTTGTAAATTTCAAATACACACACCTATCTGTAACACAGTTGATCCTTAATCATTTGCGGATTCTGTATTTGCAAATTGCCCTAAAACTTATTTATAACCTCAAAATCCGTACTCATTGTGCTTTCGTGGTGATTATGGCCATGCACAGGGCTGTGAAGAATGTGACTCATTCCACATGCGTGTTTCCAGCTGGGGTGGAACACGGCAAGGCCCTGCCTTCTTGTTTCAGCTCTCCTCCTATAAACGAGTGTTCTTTTCACAGTCTGTTTAAGTGCCATGCCTTCTGCATTTTTGTGCTTTTTGCTGGCGATTTCACATGTTAAAATGGCCCCCAAGCCTAGTGCTGAGATGCTGTCTTGTGTTCCCACATGCAAGAAGGCTGTGATTTGTCATATGGAGAAAATACATGTGTGAGATAAGCTTCATTCCGGCATGGGTTGTAGAACTGTTGGCTGTGAGTTCAGTGTTAATATACCAACAATATATAATTAAACTAGATGCCTTCAAATGGAAGCACACATAAAACAAAGTTATGTCTTTATTGGTTGATAGCAATGTTAGGACCACAGGTTCTGTGTTGAGAGGAGCAAAGGTTTAGTATCTGAGAGTTCAGTATTGCAGGAACTTCATAGAACCTAACTAATAATAATGAGAACTGAGTATATGAATTTAAGAGAATATTCTCACTTAGGCCACTGCTCTTCTGTCCTCTGACTGCTCCCAGTTCTTAGTCCAGTGGTTTGCAGACAGTTTTTGCTCCTTCAAGATCTTGGAGGATCCTGTTTAAATCCAAATTGCGACCACACCCCCAGAATTGCAGTTTGAGGAGCTTTTAATACAGGTAATGGTCCAGGAGCACCTGTGGAGAGGCCCTGACTCAGAAGAAGACTGGTGGAGTAGTGGGGTGGGGTGGGGCTGGCAGGATATGGACAGCCATGAGCTCATCATATTAGAATCAGTCAGTCTTCTGAAGACTTTCTATAAAATCTGATGCTCTGGGAGTCTTTTCCCTTGGCCTGACCCATATTCCTGTAGGTGCCCTTTGTATCTTTTACTGAAGCTGCTGGAACCAGGCATGAGAAGAAGGCCTAGGAAAGAGGAGGGGAAAAGCCACACTTGGTACCAGTCACACAGGTCTTTGATATTTTGGAGGATCCCAGACACATCATGCTCTTCAACTTGTTACCAAATGGTCTCCTGAGACATGGATGAGGAGAAAGCAAATTGTATTCCCACCCCCCATCCCTCCCCCAGCCTGTAGACACCAGACTCAACAGTACAAGCTACATTAATGCGTCACACCAGGGAAAAGGCAACACTGGCCAATACTTAAATCCATTGTGTTTTGGCAAGGGAATGCCAGTGTCTCCTACAGGGATTCACTTTTCCAATTAATATCTGCTCCCAAACATGACATGAATTTTTACATATATGTCGTATACCCCCACACACACACACACGCGCGCACGCGCGACAAGGATGTCAGGTTGTGTCCAGTGGACAAACAAAACACTTTTTCAGATATCTGGAAGCCAGAGAGCTGGTGGGCCTCATGCTCGGGGAAGGCAGAAGGACTCAAGGAAAGACTAGTTGAAAAGGCGGTTGCGATGGAAGAAGGTGGGCTTTGGACATCAGACTGCTGGGATTCAAATTCTTGCTTTGCTGTTTTCTAGCACGTGAGCTTAGAAAAAATACTCAACATCACAGATCTTCATCTTTTAGAAAAATGGAGACAATGACATTTATAGGGTTAGAAAGTAAAGGTTCCCAGCTCAGTGCACCTTGAAACATAAGCGCTCCATAAATGATAGTTTCTTCTGCTTCCTTCTTCCCACCCTCCTATAGATGGCGGGAGGTCTTTTCATTTCTTGTCTGTCCCTGTGGTACTGGCTGAGTTCCAAATTCTAGATGAAATGCTTCCTCCCCCCCCCCCCACCTCCTTTCTCCCCAGCCCCTTCCTTTGAAAATATGTTCCATTTCTTTAAGAGCTTTTCATGAAGGTGACCTTAACAGATGACCCAATTCTATGCTGATGTGATCATAGTAGGGTGTTTATGCATCCCCCTTCCCATGTGATGTAGTTCCATTTTATCAGAGATTTTCTGGAAATGAAAACAGGGAATTTCAGAGTGACTTAATTTGAGAGTAGGGTTTTTTGTTTTTGGTTTTTTGTTTTTTCCAAGCCAGGAGATGTTTAGCAGATGTGACTGGGCTGGCCTGGACTGAAATACCTCATTCATCTGAACTTTATCGCTGCAGGATGATTCCACTTTGCAGAGGGAATGCTGGGATCCTGGATTCTGAAACAAGACAGCCCTATACATAAATCTTCCTTATCTGTAAAGTAAGGATAACATGACTTGTCAGCGAGGATAGGCAGTATTTTATGTGACTGTCTGGCTCATAGTACAAGATCGACAAATGGCAGCTACTCTTACAGATCAGCAAAAGGTTCAGCCAGAGATGCCTAACAGCTAGTAGGCTTAGTGAATGCAAATGATATCAGTGGTTTTCATCTAAGTTTTACTAGTTTTTACTAGGAATTTCACAACTAGTTGTGATAGTCTGGTGTCACATTAATTTTAAGATGACTCATAAATAATTTTTCTCTGCTAACAAGGAACCAACATTTGGGATCACTCTTAGAATATTGCTTTCATTTACTTGTCTTCTGATACATTTTAAGTGGGAGGGAAAGGTGTGGACTAACAGCCAGGTACCAGGAAAGTATGTGTATGAAAGTGTATCCTGTATGGAAGCATCCTTGACTGTGTGTATTAAGATATAAAAACAGGTTGGAAGTCACTGAGGTAAGTCATAGGGCCAGAAGACTCAGCTTGTCAGGTGGATACTGACAATACCCTTTGGAGGATGTGTTTCTCTTTGCCTTTAGGTAGTCATTTGAGTGCTCCCTGTTGACTATATGACCCAAGCTCTCTCTTTCTCCACATTCCTGGTTTGGCTGGTGAGAAGCCATTGCTCAGATCTTTCTCTGGGTACATACTGGTTACAACTTTGGTTCTTTGGATAATGCCCGGCAGCTCTCTGATGGACGAGTGCCTGAGACCCCTGGCTTTACTCAACTGGACTTTGACATCATCCTCTGGTATGTTAGCTTGAGAGTTACCATTAGTAGAGTGAGTTCATTCTTAGATATAGTACTTATCTGTCTCATCGAACAAGTAGCAACCCATCCTTCCCTAAATTTATTCAAATCAAGTACTCTCTGAGCTTATGTTGAAAGCAAAGAGAAGTCACTTTGCCATCATGAAAGATCCACCTTCCCTTGGCTGAGTTGGGTATAACTTATATAGGAACCTAACGTGTTGTCTTTGCCTCTTTATTTCTTTCTGTCTTCTTATTTTTTCTTGGTAGCTCAGACATAGGCACACAGGAGACACCAAGCAAATGCTTCTTCAATGTTTAAATAAATGACCAGGGAGGATTATGTTTGTTGAATCTAATTCCAGTGAGATTAAGCACAGGAAAACTTGTTTAAGGAAAATTGCAGGAAACTGTTGAGAAGGGTTTCCAATTACACTAAGCAAAACAAAGCAAAGTAATAAACAAATGAAAAAAGAAAAGGTTACTGAGTTCTAATTGCTCCAGAAATGATTGCCCCAAGTGACATTTATGGGTGATTAGGCAATAGGGAAGGAAGGAAATAATGGTTATGGAGCAAGCACTACAGATTGGTATGGTGCAGCCATCTTTATGTATTTTTTTCTCTTTACTTTACAGATGTGAATACCAAGACACAGAGAGTGCAAGTGATTGGCCCCAATTCACACAAGTAATAAGTAGGAGATCCAGATTTGAAACTAGTTTTAACTTGCTTCCCTCAATCTGCCCACGTAATCTACCTGCTTAATTCTGTGAATGAGAGAATGTGACATCAGAACTCCTTTACTTGTGGAGGATGCTGTTAGGCTGGGTTGCCTCAGTCTACTAAAAAATTTTGACGTGCCTCTAACTTGATATTAGGTTGGTGAAATACACACCGTTAGGCGCTTGATGTGTTGGATTACATCGGTCCTGAGGACTTCTTTTCAAGGAAGGGTTAAACAGAGTGAGCTGACATGATGGACTGGGAAGAAATGTTTCTGATGTCTAGAATCAAAAAGCAATTCATGTCTAAAATATACAAGGAACTTCTCCGTTCAACCGGAAAAGGCAGGAACCACAGTAGTGAATGGGCAAAAACCAAACCAAACAAAAAAACACCCTGGATTTTTTTAATGGGTGAGATGGTTCCAGCTCACTAATAATCAGAAATGTGCAAATTAAAACAATCACTTTTTTCAGTTTTACTAACCGTGGGTGTAAATTGAATACCACTGAGTGTTAGCAAAGACGTGGGGAAGAAGGACCCTTATTCGACTGGCAGATCTGTCAACTAATGCGGATAGTGTGTGAAGCATCTGGGAGTCCTCAGTGAGGTCAAGTACCCCTCGGCCCCATGACCCAGCAATCTCATTCCTGGGGACATGTCCCAGAAATATCCCCATGTCCACGTGAGGACATGGCTGACTTACGGGAGTGAGGAGTTAGAACACTTCCTGTGTGGATGCTGTCTGTGGACTGTACTGTAACAGTTAGAGGCAAAAAACACATGCAGCAGGATGGGTAAACCTTAAAAATGAGATGTAAAGTGTAAAAGGTAAAGAGAATGAGGTCTGTTATGCAACACTGTTCAGGTAGAAAAGATATTAGACATTATTCAAACATTTTTTATTTTTAATGTTTCTTTTAAAAGAAGAGAAAGAGGGAGAGTGCATGCAGGGGAGGGGCAGAGAGAGAGGGAGAGAGAGAATCCCAAGCCAGCTCCAGACTGTCAGAGCAGGGCCCGATGGGGGGCTCCAGCTCACGAACCGTGAGATGATGACCTGAGTCAATATCGAGAGTCGGATGCTTAACCGACTGAGCCACCTAAGTGCCCTGTTATTCAGGTATTTTTATGAGAAAATGTTTTTTTTTCCCCAGCTTTGGTGAGATATAATTGACAAAACAGTAAAGTATCTACAGTGTGCAGTGTGCTGCATGTACACACTGTGAAAGGACTGTCTGCGTCTGTGTGAATGAACACATCCCTCACCGCACATCTTTATATCTCTGTGTCTGAGGTCACTGAGATTCTACTATCTCAGCGAATTTTAATTAGACAATGCAGTGCTATCAACAGTAGATGTCACGTTATATATTAGTTCCTCAAACCTTGTTCGTCTGATAGCTGAACATTTGTTTCCTCCTACCAGCCTCTGTTTCTTTTACCTGTCAGTCCCGTTTTCGACTCCCTGTTTCCATCAATTCGACTGGACACCACTTTTTGACTCTTTGTTTCTATGAGTTTGACTTTTTAAAAAATTCCAAGTATAAGTGATACTGTGCAGTATTTGTCTTTCTCTGTCTGGCTTATTTCACTTAGTGATGCCCTTCGGATTCATCCATGTTGTTGCAAGTGACAGGAGTTCCTTATTTTTAAAGGCTGAACAATATTACATCACGTGTGTGACATTGTCTTGATGTTTATCCATGGATGAATATTTAGAGTGTTTCCATATCTTGGCTATGGTGGATAATGATGTAACATGGGAGTACTGGTGTGTGTGTGTGTGTGTGTGTGTGTGTGTGTGTGTGTGTGTGTATATAATTTTTTTTGAGATAATTCTTTCCTTTTCTTTGGGTATATGCCCAGAAGTAGAATTGCTGGATCATATGGTAGATCTATTTTTAATTTTTTGAGGAACCTCCCTACTATTTCCCATAGCAATTTTACCAGTTTATATTCCCACCGGTAAGTATACAAAGGGTTCCCTTTTCTCCACATTCTTGTCCGAATTTGTTTTTGGTAGTAGGCATCCTAACAGCTGTGGCTTTGATGACGTTTCCTTCATCATTAGTGATATTGAGCACCAATTCATGTAACTGTTGGCCATTTGTGTGTCTTCTTTTGGAAAAATGTCTATTTGGATACTTGCCCTTTTTTAAATTATGTTGCTTATTTTATTCCTATTGAGTTGTTTGGAGTTTCTTGTATATTTTGGGTGTCAACCCCTTATTGGATAATTGCACATATTTACTCTCATTCATTGAGTTGCCTTTTCATTTTGTTGTTGGTTTTCATTGCTGAGCAGGTGCTTTTTAGTTTGATGTGGCCCCACTTGTTTATTTTTGCTTCTGTTGCCTTTTCTTTTGGTGTCAAATCCAAAATAATCATTGTCAAGGAGCTTACCCACTGTGTTTTCTTCTACAAGTTTTACAGTTCTAATATTCAAGTCTTTAATCCATGTTGAAGTGATTCTTGAGTATGGTGTAAGATGGCATCCATTTTCATTCTTTGGCATGTAGCTGTCTAGTTGCCCAACAATATTTATGGAAGAGACTGTTCTTTCCCCGTGGTTTTTGACTCCTTTGTATAAAAAATTAATTTACCTATTATGAATGGGTTTACATTTGGGTTCTCTGTTTCATTGATTCATTGTGTGTTTTTTAAATATTGTTTTGATTATTATAGCTTTGTAATAAAGTTTTGAAATCGGGAAGTGTGATGCCTTCAGCTCCATTCTTCTTTCTTGATATTGCTTTGGTAATTTAGGAGTCTTTGTGGTTCTATAGAAATTTTAGATGGTTTTCTCTACTTATGTGAAAATGGCATTGAAATTTTGATAGGGATTTCCCTGCATCTTTAGATGGCCTTGGGTAGTATGAACATTTTAACAGTATTAATTCTTCCAGTTAATGAGCACAAAATATATTTCCATTCATTTGTGTCTTTAGTTTCTTTCACTAATATTTTCTGGTTATCAGTGTACAGATTTTTCATCTCCTCTTTGGTTAAATTTATTCCTAAGTATTTTTTTCCTTTTTAATGTATTATAGATTCTCTCCTTGTTTTTAAATTTTTGATAATTTATTTATAATGTACCTTATGTTAGGTCTCTTTAGAGTCATCTTATTTGGAACTATCTGGGATTCCTGATCTGTATATCTGTTTCTTTTTTCCCGGTTAAAGAAGTTTTTAGCCATTATTTCTTTGAAAAGTTCTCTGCTCCTTTGTCTCTTTCTTCTCCTTTTGGGACCACTATCATGTATATATTGATCGTATTTATGGTGCTCCCTAAGTCTATTAAGCCATCTTCACTGTTTTTCATTCTCTTTTCTTTATGTTTCTCTACTGGATGAATTCCACTGCCCTCCCTTTAGTTACTGATCCTTTCTTCCACATGATCTAGTCTGCTGTTTAACTCCTATATTGATTTTTTTTTTTAAGTTCATTTATTGAATTCTTTAGTTCTCTGATTTCTATCTGGTACTTTTTAATATTTTCTTTCTCTTTATTGAAATTCTTATTTGTACGTACGTTGTTCTCCTGACCTTGAGGAGCATCTTTATGACCATTATTTTGAACTCTTTATCAGGTAAACCACTTATCTCTGTTTCATTAAGATCTATTTCTGGAGTTTTATCTTGTTCTTTTGCTTGGATTATTTTTCTCTATTTCTTTATTTTCCCTGACTCTCTGGGTTGGTTTCTGTGAAGTAGATAAAATAGCCACCCCTTCCAGTCTTGACAGAGTGGCCTCTTCTAGGGGATGGACCTCATCAGTCAACCTGTCTTGAGCTGCTGGTTATCTGTCAAACCATTGTGATGTTCCCAGAGCCTTCTTTGTTCTCTGTGGCTCCCAGTAGTTGCAGGTGTGCCAAAACCTGGGGATCCATTCCTTGGGCAGTAGTGAAAAAGCTGGGGTGTAGACGTGTGTAAACTGCTTCCAGGGAGACACCGGTGACTTAGACTAGGCAAGAGAGAGACAGCAGATATGCTGGTTTCCCTGGTCCCTGGGGAGAATCACAGCCTTCCCCTAGATACTAATAAATCAGAAGCCCGATCTTCAGGCAACAGCTTCCAAAGTATGCAGATAAACCTTTTTCAGAGAAAGGCTGGGAGGTGGGCATTTTGTCTCCCTGTTTCCTCTGCACTGGGCCCCTGGCTATCTGAATAGCCGTAGCAAATCTTCACATGCCCATTAACAACTGCTTTTTTGTTTGCTATGGTTTGGCCTCATGGATACAGACCTCATTGGCTTTCAAACTTAGATGTTCCCATCCCTCAGGTGGGAGTCTTAAAAGTTGGAGTGCTAAATGTGGGATCGAAACCCTCTACTCCTCAGGGAGAAGGTGGGAGTTTGGAGTTCGTTCCTGATTGTGTGATGCTATCCCAGGGTGGGGTATATGATGTGTTTCAGCCTTTCTTACCTATTTAAATGTGGGCATTTTCTCATTCACAGTTCAGCTATTTTCTGGATTTCTTTCAGAAGTAATTGGTTTGTATGTAACTGTATATTTGATGTGCTTATGGGAAGAGGGGAGTTCAGGAGCCCATGTCACTGTCTTGGTTGACTCCCGCTGGAAAAGTTTTCTAAGGAAGCAAATAGATGTGGTTTTTAACTTCTAGCACATCCAGTTTTGGGGGTTTAAACACCTAAAAATGCATGTGTAAATATCCCATAAACCTTTAATAGATGCATAGGTCACTTTATCAAATGTGTTTCTAATATATAAAAGCTTTTATGTATCTAAAAATCTGCTAAATGCATTAAGTTGAGTGCATGGAAGCTTAAGTTGAATGTATGGAACAAGTCTATAATTTTTGTATTAGAACAAAAAATTATTTTATAGATAGAACAGTTATTAGTGTATTTGTTTTTTTCTTTGTCTTTTTGTACCTGAGATTTGTTAACGCAGAATAACAGTTTTTTTTTTTTTTTTAAATGACACAAATAATGACTGTTCATTTGATGAAGCCCTTCACATTCTCTCAAAAATGGTATCTTACGTCACGTTTTTCTGGGATGATTACTGAGAAGCGGTAAAGTTACAAGAAACAAAATAAGAGTGAGCTAAAATGGTTTATTTTAAGCCACCGTATCAGTGTTGACATTGCAAAATACTTTCCCTTGCATGTAGATTATCTGAGGATGGATTAGGAAAAGTGAGTGGATGTGTCTTTGTGGTGGAAATTCACCCTTAAACAGGCATGCCCAGTGGAGGGGCCAGGCCAGAACCTGTTTACAGGTGTGTTGAAGGCAAACTGGCAGAGATGAAGGCGAGGCTCCCAGGTAGCCGGCACACCTTGAACGGATGCCAGACAGAGGCAGACTATCTTTATGAAGGCCACTACAGGTGACAGGTACATACGGCTGGATGCTCAACACAGATTCCAATGCAGTTACTGAAGTGACTAGCTAGCTCTGCGTAAACTAGGGAGTCAGAATTCTCTACCTGAAATGGTGGCCACTCCATTTTTGAGGCAAGAAGACCTAAATCTCCGAGTCAGTGGTTTCTATGAAAGGATGACAACTGGGTATCATTTCAGGGTGATCTAGCATCTGTACATCACTCAAGTAAATCCAATCGGAAATAGCACCCCTAACTCTGCATTGTAGAACGCCTTCCATGTTTGCAGCTAAAGACTTTCCCTTGCACTCAACTCAGGTGGCATTGGGGCTGGCCACCGGCAGCAACTCCAGAATCTATTGGATATTTTCTCATTCATTACATAGCGAATATTTGTCACTTATGTTGGCAGTTCAACATCTTACATTTGGAAATGCCTCATAAGCCTGTCTCCCTATATGCAAGCTTAAAATGCAAGATGTTCAGGGTGACTGGGTGGCTCATTCTATTAAGCTTCTGACTCTTGATCTCAGGTCAGGTGGTGGTCTTATGATTTGTGAGATCGAGCCCTCTGTGGGGCTCTGCACTGATAGTGTGGAGCCTGCTTGGGAATTGTCTCTCTCTCCCTCTGTCTGTAGCCCTCCCCTGCTCTCTTTCTCTGTCTCTCAAAATAAATAAATAAACTTAAAAAAATCGGGTTAAAAAATGCAAGATGTTCAGCTTCCATTACAGTTTGGGCACAAACACGTAACTTAGGCTCCATCAAACAGAGGTAGCCGCCTTGAATCCTAAGGGTCACGGACTAGAAATGCTAAGCAGCTGGGATGGCGGAGCATGAGGGGTAGAAACATGAATTTTCAGGGGCAGCAGTAATAGCGGAATGGCTCTATCCACTGACCAGTGCCCAGGGTGGTCGTGGTTGTAGTGGGGTGTCTGGGGTTCAGAGGCGATCTACGTGCTGAGTTGTCTGGTTTTGTGATAAGTGAATTTTGGCTGTGGTCCGGGTCTGTGGACTAGCTTCCCCTTTTCTTGATTGTTTTCCAAGCTTTACCTTCTTAGAGACTGTGAGCTACCCTGTAGCCTTTCAGCAAACTTGTTTTCTGCTTATGTCAGCCAAAATTGGTTTCTGTTGCAACCAATAAATCTGCTGATACAGGCTGGTGGATACCCAAGTTTCTGCTGGTATTGATTTCTGGAATAAGGTTTTTGGCCTCTGGTTCATTCACATATGATTTGTCTCTGAAAGGGTCTAAGACTGCTTTATAAACGGCTTACGATCACAATCTTTTAAACTATGGTTTCCATGTTACTTTTTTAAATTAGGCACAAAATCAATATTTATTTTTAAATTTTAATTCCAGTATAGTTAACGTACAACTCGAAGTCAGTATTTGACGAACATCTACTATATGCCAGATACTGTGCTAGAAATGAGGTTGACCAACCTCATTGGTCATTGAGCTCGTTGCCTCATCATCCTCGCTGTCTGAGATGGGAGATGAACATAAACTTGGGCCGTTGCAAATACAGTCACTGTGAAGGTATAGGAGCATATAGGAGGATCATCTAACCCAACCTCATAGAGGACTGTGTGCATATAGTATATCTTTACCTGAATGTTCTGCTTTGTCTGAAGCTCAGACTCATTTTCTCCTTTCTGCTTCCTTACTTAATTTCTTCATTATTATGTTTCTGTGATGGCACCCTTATTCTCCGTGTCACCTAGATCTACCCATGAAGGATAATTTTGTCACCTTTATCCTCTATGTTCATTCAGTTACCCAAACTGCAAACGAAAGACACACACTTGCAAACCACACCTGAAACCAACAATAGTTTCCTGAAGTAATACTTCGCTTTGTGTGATGGTGGGTCTTATTTATCTCATCCTCTTTTGTTTCATGTTTTAAAAAATGCGGCTTAAAACCCACTAAATGGATCTTGTGACCCACTCGTGTCTTGCTCATTCGACTGAAGTGTGCTTGGCACACAATGTTGCGTTAGTTTCAGGTGTACAACGTTGTGGTTCAACATCTCTAGACTCTGCTCACCACGAGTGTAGCTACCATCTGTCGCCATACAACATGATGGCAACACCATTGGCTGTGTGGCCCATGCTGTCGCTTTCAATTTTGTGACTTACTCATTCCGTCCCTGGAGGCCTGTGTCTCCCAGTCGTCTTCACCCATTTCTCCTGCCTCCCCTCTTCTCTGGCAGCCAGTGGTTTGGTCTCTGTATACATGGGCCTGTTTCGGCCTCGTTTGTTCGTTTTCTAAAAATTAATTACTTTATTTTTAAAGTCCAGTATAATTAACCTACAATGTTAGATTAGTTTGAGGTGCACAGTATAGTGATTCTGCCATGGCCTATGTCGCTCAGGGGTCATTAAGTGGGCTCTTAATCCCCTTCACCTATTTCACCCATCCCCCCCCCCCCCCCCCCCCGTAACCATCGTTTGTTCTCGATAGTCAAGAGTTTGTTTTTTACTTTATCTCTCTTTCTTTTTGTTCGTTTGTTTCTTAAATTCCACGTATAAATGAAATCATATGGTATTTGCCGTTCTCTGACTTATTTCACTTAGCATTCTACTCTCTAGTTCTGTCCATGTTGCAAATAGCAAGGTTTCATTCTTCTTATGGATGAGTAATACTCTGTTGTATGTGTATCTTCTTTATCCATTCATCTATTGATGGACCCTCCGGTTGCTTCCATAATATGGCTATTGTAAATAGTCCTGCTCTAAACATGGGAGTACATGTATATTTTCAGATTGGTGCTTTCGTTTTCTTTGGGTAAATATCCAGTAGAACTCACTTATGTTTTATTACCTATTTTTGAAAAACTGATTTCTTCCATATATTCAGACTTTACTTTCAACTAGACCTTTCATTTTAGGAAAAAAATATTTGTGAGAGACGGACACAGAGTGTGAGTGAGGGAGGGGCAGAGAGAGAGGGAGACACAGAATCTGAAGCAGGCTCCAGGCTCTGAGATGTCAGCACAGAGCCCCATGCAGGGCTTGAACTCATGAACTGCAAGATCATGACCTGAGCTAAAGTTGGGTGCTTAACTGACTGAGCCACCCAGATGGCCCTAGATCTTTCATTTTTATTTAAGCCTGACTGCTCCAAGCAGCAGTATCAACAACAAGCAAACCTTCCTTGAACCCACTTTCCCCTCATCTCCCCATTTTGCCATTTTCTTTCTTTTCCATTCAGTTACCCTTAGCTTTCCTCACTTGTATGCCAGTGAAACTGCCTATTCTAAGGTCACTAACTACATCCATATTTCTAAATCCAATGGATATATTTTAGTTCTGTTCTACTGAGTATCTCCCTCCTTCAGAAACACTTTTTAACATGGTTACTGTGACCTCCACCTACTGGTTTTCCTTTTCTTTCCCTGGTCTGCCCTTATTTTAGGTCTTCTTTGCAGGCTCCATCCTCTTCCATCTGGCCATTGAAAATTACTCAGGACTCCAACCTAACTTTTCTCTCACTCTGTAGTTTTATTATGCTCACATCTTTAATTGTCATGAACATGCTGCTGTCTTCCTAACAGATCACTTTTGTCTCTGAGTTTCTCAACCTTGGCATTATTGACATTGGATGCTGGGTCATTCCTTGTTTGGAGAGGCTCTCCCACTCATCGTGAGAAGCTTAGCAGCATCCCCGGCCACTGCTTATTAGATACAGGTAACAAGCTTTCTACCTTCAGTTGTGATGACCACACTTTCTCCAAACATTGCCAGCTGTCTCCAGGGGTCAAACTCACCCCCAGTTGAGAATCACTACCTAATCCTGACCCCCTAACTGCAGACTAGGTTACATTTCCAACCACCTAATAATCAGCATTTCCACTTGGATGTTTCAAAGACCTCTCCAATTCACCATGTCAAAATAGAATTTAATCCTGGCCCTTTTCTAGTAGTAAATTCATGTAGTGCCTCAAACCAGAATGCTGCAAGTCATGCTTAACATCTTCCTCCCCTCCTATCACCATTTTTCTCTTTCCGAGATCAAAACTTGTGGACATCATTGAAAGTTCAAAAACCCTTGACCCTTTACTTTCTGTTCTTTCTTCTTAGTGCTCTGTACAAGTCTGATTATTTTTCTCCAACAAGATCCTCCAGATTTTCCCTTTTCATTGGTACTGAGCCTCCTGCTTCAAACTTGAATTGCACCAACAGCCTTCTTGTCTGGCCACTCTGATCTGGCTCTGGTTTCTCTCTCTGCCCTTCTAATGTGCATATAAACCCATAGATCTTTTCCTGGGATACTGCCCATGATTTTAAAACAACATTTTTTATTATTCACCTCTCTACTCAATAGTCAAAAGATGGACCCTGCGTTTTTTCTTTGTTTAGATTCTTCAGTCGAGTTTTTGTTATAAAATTTTTTTCTTACACTTATTTATTTTTGAGAGACAGAGCATGAGTGGGGGAGGAGCAGAGAGAGAGGGAGACGCAGAATCCGAAGCAGGCTCCAGGCTCTGAGCCGTCAGCTCAGAGCCCGACACAGGGCTCAAACCCCCGAACCGTGAGATCATGTCTTGAGCCAAAGTCGGGCACTCAACCGAGTGAGCCACCCAGGCGCCCCTTCAGTCCAGTTTTTATAGCTCTTCCTAATGTGACACGTCTCTCTCAGGACCCATGACCGGCCCCCACCCAAATATGCCCTCTGCAGCTGACTTAGCGCTCTCCTCCCCTGCATCTTGTCTGCAACTCTGCCTCCTCTCTTCCACCCGCTGCGGTCTTCATCTGTAAGGGCAAGCTCAGTAAATCTTTGCTCAGCTAATCTCCACCGGTAGCTCTCTCCTCACTCATCTCCCAGTAATACTTTCAGTCAATACCGCATTTCTTCGTAATTGCTTAATTTCTTTTTAATCTTGTGCACTCTAGGTTCTCTGCTCCCAACTGATGAAAGTTTATTGAAAGCAAGGTCTTCATCTTGTTATCATCTGCAGTCCCCATGTCACTGATCAGAATGATCGGCACATAGTACATGTTTAATAAATGAATAAATGTGGCTAGGTTCTGAAAACCTGCTAGAGAAAGCAGAAGGACTCTTACAGTCATGTTTTTTTCACCCCCAGGAAATTCTTCCTCATACTTTTACAGACTCTCTTGTTTTACAGCTTAGACCTTATCGTCTTTTTTTTCAAACTCTTAGAAGCAAAGGTAAAAACTTTTCCTATGAACATAAAAGTCTATGTCGTTCTTTCACTTTGTTGAAGTTATGTTTGAAAAATAGTCTATGGCAGTAAATATTTAAATGCCTTGACTAAAAGGGTTTACTCCCTACTTGCAAGTGTTATTAGGACTGTTCTCTCAAAATCACTTTTGAAATCCCCTTTGTTTTCTTTTTTGAAGAGAAATAGGAAATGGAAGTATCATTGGAAGCCAGTTATTTTTGGTATCAATGTCTCCTGAAAAAGCATGATGAGGAGAATGAGCCTGTCTTAGAACAGAGAGCAGGCATTCTGATTAGGCTCCTGGAATCATTTTCTGTGGGGGTGAGTCTTAATATTTGAAGGTTAGAAAGGTGAACTTAAGCTAAGCCCAGTGTATGAAAATAGCCTACTTTTTGCTAAGCAAATTGCTTTGGAAGTGATTCAAAGTTGAGGATTCAAAAAGGGTTGTGCTGGCTCTCAGAGAAGGCTGGGAGGGAACTGTAGTTTCTGCCAGTGAGATACCAGTTACCCACCCAAGCCCCATCAATCAATTGTGGATGTCAGAAATGGAATTGGATGTCCTGATTCCTTTGATATTGGCCAGGAAAACGAAGATATCCTGGACATTGTCCAGACATAGAGAAGTCTTTGGATTTCAACACTCTCCCCTAACGATGGATTCGGCAGTACTTTCTCTAGGACCACGCTTAGTATTCACTCTCAAACGTTGTCTAGGGATCTCAAAGAATTTTGCAAATACCATCCCATTACTATGCCTCTTTGGCAGGAGAAACACGTGTTGTGGGCTCTTTTCCAGATTTTGGATGCAAGTAAATAAGGTTCATATGCAGACTTAAGTGAAATTTTTCTGGCACCTATCACTTGCCAGACACTGTGCTGTTTTGACATTTGTAGCTTTTATGTAATTTCCTTAGCACCTTTCTGGAAATCGGTATTAATTAACATTCCCATCTTACAGATAGGAGAATTGAGGCTCAGACAAGTTATGTAGCTTGAGAACCCCCTCTTGTAAGACAGGTTCCTGGATGAAAAGGCATGTTATTTGACTTCAAGGATCGTATTTGTTTTATGCTGCTCTGGAGAAAGTCTTGTCAATGTGCCCAGTCCCATGAAACTCAAGTTTCCTTCCAGCTTAAAATTAACAACCACTTGAGATACAGTGAGTGTGCTGTTCTGTGGCTCTGTGCTTCTCACATGGAAAAGAAATGGGATGTGAATCATCTGATTTGATGTTGACTGGGATTTTTCTAGAGTACGCGAGGTCACGCATTTGCTTATAATTGCACGTGACAAAATAGCCCTCACAGGTTGTAGGCTAGGGCTCTCACATCGGAGGATCTCAAGACACACGAGGATCGTAGTGTGCTTTCATTGAATAGTGTGGTTTGCTTCTGTCGTAACTGGTGTTGAGATTACCGTTAGGCAAGGCAGATGTTCCCATAACTTTATCCCTGGCCTCCTCGCTACCTGATCATTACTTACGGCCGATTTATACCATTTGTGACATACCTGATCTCTAAGAGCATTGAATTTAAATTCTTGATGAAAGGCCTCAGAATCCATGATAACTTTACTTTGGGATTTAGTACTTCTGTTGCCTGAGGATTGCAGGCTTCACTACAGAGAGGACAGTATAATTGTACAACGGAGTAATTTCACTATAGGCTAGACCCTGCTGGGTGCAGGGGATAGTTCTATTTAAGAGAGGGGATAGTTCTATTTAAGACATAGTTCTTAGCCCCCAGGAACTCACAGACAAATGAGGGAAATAGATAGATGGAATATATATACCATATAATACAAGATGTATGTATAGGTAAAGACTTTGCACTACAGGTAAGCACAGGTAAAGAGTGAAGCCTTCAACAGAGCATGTAACTTCTGAATTATGTCTTGAAATTGCACAAGTTTGCCAAGAAATCAGGCAAGAAAGGCCATTTTTGGCACATGAAAAAGCATAAATGTGTTAAAGTCCATGGCCTCATGGGGTAAGAGCAAGCTTTCTGGTTGTGACTGTAACATCATGTGCAGGGGAATAATTGTAGAAGTTGACACAAGGAAAGGGAATGTTACGCAGAGCATGAAGGATGTTGTATATTGTACTCACAGGCTTAGATTTTATTCTATAGATCATAGGGAATTATTTTAATAGATGAATTAATAGGATTAGATATCTGTTTTTGGAAGAAGCTCTTTAGAGTTAAAATTAGAAGGCAAAGATAATCAAGAAGGAGATGTGAGGAGCTTATTCGGTAGCCCAGGTGATAAATATGAACTAAAGAAATAGCTATGAGTAAGAAGAAGCTTACTATCAAGGGATTATTAAGAGACAGAAAGGACCAGATTGAGGAAAGGATAGAGGAGTAGGTTTAGGTATAGTGGTCTCAGCTGAAGGCAGACCGTTGCTTCACTGCGGTCTTGTGCACAGGTAACCACAGAGACAGTGGTCAAGGAAATAATCTCCCAGAGGATGGAACTTTGGGCACCGTGCTTGTTCATGAACTTTTTGCAGAGAGAGAAGTCATCTAGGATAGAAATACACGTAACTTCTTTGGCTGTTGGCTTGATTGATGGATCAGGGTTCTGGAAGGAGGAAGATAGGGATGTTGAAGACAAGAAGGTCTGGGGAAGAAAAGTCTGGACTGACCTACAGGAGTGGACACAAAATATGAGGATCTTCATATTGTATATTAACGTCCATCAGAAAGCATCTCCTGTAGAAGACCAACAAATGAACAGGATGACATAGATAGTAGATGCCACCCAGCCTGTACTTGGTTTTCTCTGTGTTTGTGCATTAGGCTCATGAATAAAGTAGATAGGATGGTAGAGAAAGAGGTCTTGCATGGGCCTTTTCTCACTAAGGCTGGTCTAACTTCTTCCCATAAATATTTGACCTTCCAGTAACAGAGACCGATGTTAAAACCCATGATATAATATCATACACACCTTGAGGAGACCATCTAGCTACTTGGAGGAAAGTTTCAAGGATCTAACCCATTTCCTTAGAAAGGAAGACATTTCATCCTGATTTGGATTGAAACACATTTGGGGTACAAATTTGCCTTCCTGCCTCCTCGACTTCAGCCCACATTACTATCTGAGGCTTCACAAATGTCTGATTTAGTGGTATGAGATCCCATGTAACATTTCCTCATTATCAAGGAACCATTTTACAGCAAGGTAGTTATGGCAGTAGACATGTGACCACGGGAAATGCTGGTCCTTCCACTTATCACACTGTGTAGAAGGGCTTGTTAAAGGCACAGCTGAGACATCGCATAGGGTGACACCCTGTGATAATGGATTGTTATCCTTCAGGATGTGGCATACGCCTTAAATCTTAAACAGTTGTATGGTGATGTGCCTCCAATTCATGGATCCAGTGATCAAGGAACGAAGATAGGAGTACTTCCATTTGCCATTATTCCCGGTGACCCATTTGAGAAATTTTGTGTTTCTTATCTCATTGACTTTAAGATTGTGTGCCTAGAGGTCCTGGGTTCCAGAAGGGTGCATATTCCTCAGGGGACACTGTGAGAGTCCCACAAAACTTAGAGCCACAACCATCACCTAGGTACTTTGTGATCCTTGTATTAGGAGACAATTAAACAAGGGTGATTGAATCTGATTATCATGAAGAATGGAGACTGCTGCTACATAGTGGGAGCATAGAGGAATATACTTAGGACTTAAATGTTTTACTAGAGTACGTTTTACTGTTAATGACAAAGTACAAACATTTTTGTCTAACAGGGATCAGGTCCCCTTGGCTCAAAATGCTTATCCAACCAGGCAGACAGCCTAGACCAACAGAAGTAGTGGCCAAGGTGGAGGGGAATCTTATATGCATAGTGGATGAAGAGGGCAATAATGAGTATCATTACGGTCTCAGGACCAACTGTGGTAGGTGGGTAGTGACACCTGCCATCAGCTCTTCTCTTAGAAGTTTTCTAGAAATTGTGACCAGCTAGAGTCCCAGAGAAGCTGTGCATGGTTAGTATGAAAAAGTATGAGAAGTGGATCTAAGTAGTACAAGTGTTTGTTGAGTTACCTTGCCCTGCACAGATCCCCTTCCCCAGCGTACTAGTCCCACAGTTACTATAAGTTCTAGCTATTGAAGACTCTTGACTGCCCCTTCTCCAGGGAATTACCCTCCACTGAACAGGAGCCATTTTTTTCCCACAGGACATGTATCTCCAACCTCTCTCTAGGAGGAGCCAGCAGCCAATAATTGACTTGTATAAGGGCCCAAGAGGCTTGTCACCTTGAGTCAAGTTACTACCAGTAGTTTGCAGCAGAATATGTATTCTTGTTTACCATTTTGTCCTGTCTTGCTATTTCCTTTCTCATGAGAACATGCTACTAATAAATCACGTGAACAAGAATGCAAGTCTCAGGCACTGCATCTTGGGAACCTGACTTGAGTCAGGAGATGTGGCTTGGAGAGAAACAGACAGAATGAGAAGCTCATAAGTAATGCTAATGATGTGAATGGATGAAAATGCTCTGGGTAAGTAGTTAAACTGAGAAAAGGAGTAAAGACCAACGTTGAAGAACGGTCGGTTTGGATGGCAGGCCAGAAACCTAATTTAGTGCAGAAGATCGTAAAAAAGAGGTATTGGTATAATACTATTAACTACAGAAGAGATCAGTGAGAAAGCAGTAGAAAAGGGTGAGAACGTATTTCAGATCTCAACCTCTCTGGGTTGTGACGAGTGCCAGTAACTCCTCTTTTTGGATGTCAAAGTCGAAAGATTGGCAGTGATCATGGTGAGGGATGAAAAGAGGCTGTCCGATCTGGAATCTGAAATTCACTGGTATCCTCAGTAGGTCTCCTGAGAGTTTCATATTTACTATAGAAACTCTGTATTTGTGGATCAGTTGATATTTATGGTACCACTGATGGGATTCTCTGCTCTCCTCACGAGTGCTCTTCAACACTGTTCAACATATGCCATTTTTGCTAAACTCAAGTTGTAGGAGTGAACGCCAAGCAGAAGTAACTGAAGGATTTCTGTGTCCTAGCGTGCTGCTGAGCATGAAGATTGGCCCATGAGAAAACAATGGGTTATTTCATAAGTGATGTTGCAACAAATGGCCGGCCATCTGTAAAAAAGAAAAAAAAAAGGGAGCTTTCAATTCACTTCTTACATATAAATACACTCCACATGGACCAGGGATTTAATCATAAAAAATGAACTATAAAAGTCTCAGGGTAAAAAAAAACATAGCCAAACTTTTTATGGTATTGGCGTGGGGAGTGTCGATGCAAAACACAACTCAGAAACCTTAGATGAAAACAGTACATTAAAATTTAAAATTTCTGCCGAACAAAAATAATAGTATTTAATAATAGCTAAGGTTTGAATACTGTATGCATTTTTGAGAAAGTACCATCTCATTTGCACTTGTAAGGAGATGCCTGAGGTCAGTACCATTGTTACCCTCATTCTAGGTTAACACAACAGAAGCCCGGAAAGATTAGGCAAATGTTGTAACATTACAAAATAACAAGGAGGAGAGTTAGAATTCAGCCCAGCTGGTATGCTTCCAGGGCCTGTAGTTTGATTTTAAATATTTATTTTGAAATAGTTTGAGATTTACAGAAAGTTGCAGAAATCCTATGCTGAAATTTTGTATATTCTTCCCCCAGCTTCCTCTAACATTAACATCTTACAGAACCACAGTTGAATTGTCAAACCTGAGAAATTAATATTGGTATAATACTATTAACTACAGGCTCTAGAATTTCCTCTCTCTCTTTTTTTTAATGACATCCTGTCTCTGTTTTAAGATCCCATCTAATACCTGACATTACCTTGAGCTATGGTGTTTTCACAGTCTACTTCAACCTGCAACTTTTCTTCAGTCTTTCCTGATGTTTCGTGACTTTGACACTTAAAAAAATTTTCATGTATTTTAAGAGCGAAAGAGAGA